>NC_090361.1:5415476-6615476 GCF_035084215.1 Heptranchias perlo
ATTGGGCTTCTTCCCAAGGTAAAGAAGGGGCTGATGTGGTACGCTACTTGATTTAATGGGGACTTTTAGGAGGGGGAAGGAATGAAATTGTCCTCTTTGCAGACTCTGCTTCTCAGGATTGATGGGATAAAAGAAAGAAAGACTTGCATTTATATAGCGCCTTTCACGACCTCAGGACGTCCCAAAGCGCTTTACAGCCAATGAAGTATTTTTAAAGTGCAGTCACTGTTTTAATGTAGGAAACGTGGCAGCCAATTTGAGCACAGCAAGATCCCACAAACAGCAATTTGATAATGACCAGATAATCTGTTTGTGATGTTGGTTGAGGGATCAATAATGGCCCAGGACACCGGGGAGAACTCCCCTGCTCTTCTTCAAAATAGTGCCGGGGGATCTTTTATGCTCACCTGAGAGGGCAGACGGGACCTCGGTTGAACGTAAGACGGCACCTCTGACAGTGCAGCACTCCCTCAGTACTGTACTGGGAGTGTCGGCCTAGATTTTGTGCTCAAGTCTCTGGAGTGGGACTTGAACCCGCAACCTTCTGACGGCCATCTTTAAATTGTGGAAATTTTTTTAAGAAGGGGGAAGCCTGGATTCCAATGGTGGGGGTGGGGGGACGCGAAGTCCCTCCTATGATGTCATTTCACACTAGAGCATTTTGGGCTCCGAATGATAGGGATTTAGATTGTTGGCTTCCCCCGCACCCAGTCGCGTCCTCTGTCCGTCTGAGGACGGGCACAAGACCTGCTGTGTGGGCCTAGGCCTAAGCCTGGGCCTGTGCTGCGTGGAGAGTGCACGAGCGAAGTCCACATTGTCCCTGCTGCTGGTTAGGTTGCCTGTCTTTTGCTGACGGCTGGGCTGAAATCAAGAATCCTCCATGTTGGAGAATGGTGGGTCCTTCTCCTGTTGCTCTGTGATGGGGGGCCAGCAGAGAGAGTCTTGTCTTTAACTGGTCCCTGGTACACGGAACCATTTTAATAGCATGTGGTCTTTCTGTGGATGCCAAATGGTTTTGACTGAAAGTCAACTAGTTCCTAAATCAGGAAATACCCTCCTCCCTTCCCGCCCGATTAGGGCATTTAAATGGTGAGCAGAATCCAAGTCCATGTGACTCCTTTCTCACTGCAGTAGTGAGCAGATTAATTCCCAATACAAATTCCAATGGAGATGTTGTTTAGGGAACATCCCAAACCAAAGATTGGTTTGGTTATATTTTGAAGAGTTTTGTTTGGATAGGGGTTAAAAATCAGCCAAGGGTTCAGCTCATGACCGTAGAATTACAGCCGAGACCCAAGTCCTGATCGTAGACTTCTCTCTCCCTGCTAGTGGTTGTGATCTGGATAGGGTTTCATTCCTTGGGTTGGCTTTATTTTGTTATTTAGGGGCAAGTTGAGGTTTAAGAAAAGCTGTAGATTGTCGGAGGAAGGAGAGGGAAGGAGTTTTAGTTTGGAGACTCTGGGAAAGATTGAGTAGGAGATACTATGAAGCGACTTGATTTCAAAATTGAGGATGCAAGCGGGAGGTGAAGTGTGTAGATCTGGAGTTTAGGAAAGGCAAGAGACTGTATTCCTCAGTGAGAAAGATGTGCTGACATCCTTTGTAATATTGATTATTGGCCAATTTGTAGTAGTAAGTATTGCTCTTTAGTAAGGATTGGAATGTCTTCCACCTTGGATTATGGAGTTGTGGAGTCCATGCTTGCTTGACAATGCTCACCATAATGGTCTTCAGTGGATGGTATATAGGGTGAGAATAACCCAACATTATCTCATCATGGGCCAATGGTGAGGAGAGTGTTTTGCTGCATGTGATAATTTTGCTTTCTTTCCTCAGGAGTTTGGTGAAAAAGTACAGCCCCAAGCGAGTCTGTAAAGAAGACCATGAATGGAAGTAAGCTACTGTCAACTAGTGAAATGAACATATCTGTGTATGGGTATATTGGCCAGCAAATGATTACTTCTGGAAGTGAGGCATGTTTTTAATGTCTCGTTGTCCTCCCCTCTGCCCTAGGTTGTTGACTAGTTGTGCTCATGTACCTGAGCTGCACCATCAGAGACCCCAGGAGCAATGCTGAATCAGGCTTGACTGTAGGAGACGTAGAGTCTGGGAAGACATAAGAAATAGGAGCAGGGGTAGGCCATACGGCCCCTCGAGCCTGCTCCGCCATTCAGTCAGATCATGGCTGATCTTCTACCTCAACTCCACTTTCCCGCCCGATCCCCATATCCCTTGATTCCCCTAGAGTCCAAAAATCTATCCATCTCAGGGCCCTGGGCTGGAGGGGGGAAAGTTCAAACCAGGCTCCCTGCTCCAGATCATTATTCAGTGAAATTTACTGAGAAATATCCTTATTCGAAAAAGATCAGGGAGCTTTCTCGGTGTCTTGGCCAACGTTCCTCCCTCAACCAACACCACCAAGTTGCTGTTTGCGGAAGCTTGCTGTGCACGAGCTGGCTGCCACACTTGCCTACGCAACAACAGTAACCACGACAACGACTTGCATTTAAATAGCGACGTCCCAAGGCGCTTCACGGGAGCGATTTATCAAACAAAATTTGACACCGAGCCACATAAGGAGATATTGGGACAGGTGACCAAAAGTTTGGTCAAAGAGGTAGGTTTTAAGGAGCGTCTTAAATGAGGAGAGAGAGAGGCGCGGAGAGGTTTAGGGAGGGAATTCCAGAGTTTAGGGCCATGACAGCTGAAGACATGCCGCCAGTGGTGGAGCGATTTAAAATTGGGAATGCGTAACCTGTAAAGGGAAGGGGGAATGGGAGAGATTCATGCTCTTCGAGGTGGGGTTGCATGGACAAGCGGGCTACATCCCACAAGAGTGGATTTTTTTTTGAGTTCCCCAGTGTGTTCCTGATCCGACACCCTCCTGCTGAAGAAAGAATGGCCCTCTGATTTGCCAATCAGCCTGGAGTGTTAATGTAGTCCTCTTAACTGACTGGCTTAAGAGCAGCATAGTCAGATCTAGAGAGAAGATCTAATTTTCCCTTTTGTGTGTGTCTGTGTATGCGTGTACATACGTGTGTGCGCGAGTATACACTGTTGGGAGGATGGTATTGCTCACGCACCAATAATTCTGGTCTTTCAGGAAGGACCGGGTGTCTACAAAAGCTGAGTGACATCATTTCTGGGATTGGAGCCAGATCTTTTATTCACTCCGAGATAATGTAGTTGTGTTTTGCCACCTAGCTCTCAAAGCATGTGATCGCTGTGTCACAACCAGCGATCAGAATAAACTGGTTCACTTCTCACTGGTCACTTGTCAATGAGCTGACTGTTCTCTGGAGAGGAGATCAACAAATAGTTGCTTGTCTTCCCTCAAGTTTTTCTTAGAAGAAACAAGATGTGGGCAAGGAGGGAATCTGGAGGACAGCAGTGTTAACCTATAAAGTGCTGGGGAAAATTAGTGTCCCCTCCTTGTGCCGTATCCACAGACTTTAATTAGGTGGATGTTTTTCCCAAGACTTCCGTTTTTGTCCCCACTCCTTTTTGAATTAGTGACTTGCTGTGGTGCATTCCACAAAAGCCAGGAACCCTCCAATGTGTTTCCCGGGCTCCCACCATTCATGTTAGTATTGGCTTGTTATTTGACTGAAGTGCACACCACAGCCAATCCTCTCCTCGCTAATGTCAACAAGTATGCACGTGAGAGTGAGAGTGAGAGTGAGAGTGAGAGTGAGAGTGAGAGTGAGAGTGAGAGTGAGAGTGAGAGTGAGAGTGAGAGTGAGAGTGAGAGTGAGAGTGAGAGTACTGTTTTCCCCTCTCCTAGCCAAGGGAAGGCTAATTGTGCTGCTCAACCACTTCCCCAGCTGAGACCATCTAACCTGGGGGTTGAAAGTGGAACGTCCGGTCTCTACAGCTCAGTGCCGCCTCGCACGTTGTACTTACCCGTCCGCAGAGCTCCGTGCTTGCGTCAGTCAGAGGATATGCCTGATTGAGAAGGTATTTGATCTCCTCTCGAATCTGATGAGGAAACTGGAGATTGCTTTGTTGCCATTTTGGGCTGGAACCAACATGGCAGCTATCTCGCGGTTACTGCTTCAGTTGGTTTGTGAAGCCTCTTCTTCCAAGTTATCCTCTCCTTCCCTGGGACAAGTGTGCCCGAAGAGATGGGCAAACGATCTGTTCCGAAACTTCTACCACTTAGAACCAGGACCTGGAAGGTGGGTAGGAGAGGTCCTCTGATGACCTTTCACCCCCTCTGCTTTTCCTTGGGTGGGGGGGCACTTCACCTCCTCATTGAGAGCTCACCGAAGGGGAGAGATTGACGGTGAGAAGCTTTATTTTACCACTCCTGTATGTAGCACTGGGCTTGGGTGATTACAGAAGGCTTGTAATTCATCAACACCGCATGGACAAGACTCCAATTGACCTCTCGTATCTGAGAAAATGGCTGCAGAGCTCCCCCCTGATAACTAGTGAGTAAAGAACATAAGAAATAGGAGCAGGAGCAGGAGTAGGCCATACGGCCCCTCGAGCCTGCTCTGCCTTTCAATTAGATCATGGCTGATCTTCGACCTCAACTCCACTTTCCCGCCCAATCCCTTATCCCTTGATTCCCCTAGAGTCCAAAAATCTATCGATCTCAGCCTTGAATATATTCAATGACTTAGCATCCACAACCCTCTGGGGTAGAGAATTCCAAAGATTCACAACCCTCTGAGTGAAGAAATTCCTCCTCATCTCAGTCTTAAATGGCCGACCCTTTATCCTGAGACTGTCCCCTAGTTCTAGACTCTGCAGCCAGAGGAAACAGCCTCTCAGCGTCTACCCTGTCAAGCCCCCTTAGAATCTTGTGTTTCAATGAGATCACCTCTAAATCTTCTAAACTCCAGAGAGTCTCGGCAATGTTACATTAAGCTATACAGACTAGAAGATCCCACATTCGCTGCACGATCTGTGTGGGTATTAGGGGAAATAGGATCGGTGGCCGTGCCCTAGGCCGGGGAAAGGAACAAATTAGCTATTGGTTTCTATTCCTGATTGCTCTCCGGGGCTTCCTGTTGGGTTGCGAAGCCCACAGTCAGCTGGTTCTCGCTGTCTGTAGGCATGCGACGCAAACCCACTGGAGTGGGGGATCGCTAAGATGAACCCAAGCAAGAGCCTGCACCGCAGGGAGCAGGAAAAGGGGTGAACATAGGAACTGTATAAAGGAACATTTTTTTTCAAATCTAATGTGACTTAATTGTCCGTCCTCACTTACCCCTCCTGTTCAGTTTGTCCGATGCCCTTGTTTAAAACCTGTTTCTTTCTCGCAGGTTCTCCCAGTATGAGACCTTCATCAACATTCTCAACGAGCTGAACGACTATGCCGGCCAGCGGGAAGTTATTGCGGAGAATTTGATTCAACACATCTCTGCCGAATTGGCCAAATACTTGCACGATAATAAGCAAGAACGCAAGACGGTAGAGTGCAATGCTGCTCTGTTCACCCATACCTCACCCACCCCCCCGGACCCAGTGTGTCCAATCCATCTGGCCCCCCTCCCCTCCCCCGGCCCCCAGCTACATAATGTAGATATTAGTTCAGTTGACCAAAAGCTTGGTCAAAGACTTAGGTTTTGAGGAGCGTCTTAAAGGAGGAGAGAGAGGTGGAGAGCTTTAAGGAGGGAATTCCAGAGCTTAGGGCCTAGGCAGCTGAAGGCCCCAAATAGGAGCCTGTTCTCAGTAGGGAATCATAACTGTGAACCTGTCTCTTTCACTTCTTGTGATGCAGCTTCACCAGTGGCTCAGTGGATAGGTGCAGTGTGGTGTGTCCCCGAGACCTACGGGCCAGAATAGTCCCGAATTTGATCCCTGATCTACGCTGAGTCAGCTGATCTTAGCCAGGGCTTGTGGTGGGGGTACTGCAATGGGCCCAGGTGTCACCAGACCAGGGAGGCTGGCAATCCACCAGGATGCCCACTCCAGTTAGTTGGCTACAACATGGGCGTGTGTTGTGGTTTGGAGAAAACAGGACTGTGATGGCTTATAAAGTCGATTGGCCTCTTTATACTGTCTGGGTTCACACATGAAGTAAGACCACTTGAACGAGTTGAGAGGGCAGCACGCACCCAGGGAATCATTTGGGCATCGGATACAGTGGTGTAGATGGACGGTGATGTTACTGGACTAGTAATCCAGAGAATGTAATTTCAAATTCCACCATGGCAATTTGAGAATTTCAATTCAGTTTTCAAATAAAAAATCTGGAAATAAAAAGCTGGTATCAGTAACAGTGACCCTGTCGGATTGTCGTAAAAACCCAACTGGCTCACTAATGTCCTTTTTAGAGAAGCAAACCTGCCAGCCTTACCTGGGCTGGGCCTCTATGTTGACTCTTAACTGCCCTCTGAAGTGGTCTAGCGAGCTCCTCCGTGGCATCAAAGAAGGCCAACCACCACCACCACCTCCTCGAGGGCAACTCGGGATGGGCAGTAAATGCCGGCCTCGCCAGCGAGGCCCACATCCTGAAAATATATATATTTTTTTTAAATTAAATTTGGAATTTAATTCCTCAGCAGGAGTGAGTAAGATGGAGATGGGAAGATAATTAGTTAACAGATGAAAATCTCTCTTTTCTCTCTCTCTCTCTCTCTTTTCTGATGTGGAGATGCCGGTGATGGACTGGGGTGGACATATGTAAGGAATCTTACACCACCAGGTTATAGTCCAACAAATTTATTTTTAAATCACAAGCTTTCGGAGATTATCCCCTTCACCTGACGAAGGGGATAATCTCCGAAAGCTTGTGATTTTAAAATAAATTTGTTGGACTATAACCTGGTGTTGTAGAATTCCTTACATCTATCTTTTCTCTCTCTCTCTCTATCTATCTTTTCTCTCTCTCTCTCTTTTCTCTCTCTCTTTTCTATCCTTTTCTCTCTCTCTCTCTATCTTTTCTCTCTCTCTATCTCTCTCATGCTTCTGACCTGTTATCTTGCACTTCCTATCTTGGGAACAGTAATGTTTATTGACTCCGCCTGGTTTAGCTGATGCCATGGCTTTGTCCGATCATATGGTTACTAACAGAATGCTCACATCGCACTGTGTTAAATCTTCATTAAATTTGAGTCCCCTATTATTTTCCTCTTCCTCTTGTATAGAGAACCGTTTAGACTGCGCAGGCTGCTTTCCCGATGCCTTTAGGACTCTTGGCTGATTTCTTCCTGTCAATCTCTTTTTATGCTAATGGAGCCCTTTCTGTTTCAGCATCTTCTAGAAGGAAGAAAAGCCCAACAGAACTTGGAAATTAGTTTTAAACAGCTGGATAATGTAAGTTTACTGTATTAACCACAACAAACCTTTGGCCTTCAGGGTATATTTGCTTGTCGTTGGTGTGGACTATTAGTGAGTGCCTCGCCAATATGGCCTCCTCATTCCCAAAATGCCCAGAGTCTGTTGACATTGTGTCAGTAAAAGCCTCCTAAATATCTGTTCTTAAACTGAGTCGAGGCAAAGTCACAATCTTGTGGAGTTGTTTAGCCCTTTCTTCTCCTCCTCCTCCTCCTCTTCCTCCTCACCTTTCCCCCCACCCCCCCCCAACAAATTGACGTATTGATGAGCCGAGAGGAGTGGTCTGTCTGTCTTCTGAGAAGTCAAATGAGATCACAGCCTGACTGTGTGTGAGGGAGTTTCAGGTGCGGCCCTGTGTCGGTCGGTGGTGCCACAGACTCGTCCAGGTTACTCGGTGACCTTTCACCGATGACCAGGTAATACTAAAGTCTTACACCACCACCTCCTCCAGCTCTCTAATGGCTCAGTCGGCAAGTGCACTGTCCAGACTGAAAACGAAAAGAACGAAGAAAGAAAGATTTGCATTTCTGTAGCGCCTTTTACAACCTCGGAATGAAATGTAGTCACTCTTGTAATGTAAGAAACGCGGCAGCCAATTTGTGCACAGCAAGGTGATGTTGACTGAGGGACAAATATCGGCCAGGACACCAGGGAGAATTCCCCTGCTCTTCGAGTAGTGCCATGGAATTTTTTACGTCCACCTGAGAGGGCAGACAAGGCCTCAGTTTAATGTCTCGTCCAAAAGACGGCACCTCTGACAGTACAGCACTCCCTCAGTACTGCACTACGCGTGTCAGCCTAGATTACGTGCTTCAGTCTCTGGAATGGGACTTGAGATGCACTATACAGAGCTGGAAGGACCCAGATTTTTCTCCTCCTTATCCCTTATACCTCCTTTCTCCTGACTTAGGCCAGGGTAAGGTTCCATGGATGCTGGGCACCCTCCATTACCTCGCGTGGCCGTTCTTCCCATATGTGCGCAGAAGGTCAGTGCCGACAAACTCTTTAGCTATGGAAGGATCACAGCTAAGCCTTGTCCTGTCCTTGCTCGCCATCCCCATGCACGCACTTGCCAGCAGAGGTCTCTGGATAGCAATGAGGAGCAAGAGCTCTGGGTAATTTTTTTCCCCAGGCCTGGGGCACTGAGTTAAACTGGAGTGCTCCAAATACTGCCCTGGCTGAGATCAGGGAGCTCAACACAGTGGGAATTCTACCTGGGATTTTCTGGTCTGTGTGGCTCTGTTGTGCACTGGATTTACCGACCAAGGCATCAGGGCCTACTGAACCAGCCGACTAACTGCAATCAGTGTAAATCTGATGAACTGTTTCCCACAGGCTAAGAGGAGGTTCGAACGCGACTGCAAGGAGGCGGAGAAAGCATTGCAGAATGCAGAGAAGGTCGACTCCGACATCAACACAACCAAGGCTGACGTGGAAAAGGTAGGCCTCGTGTTAAACCCACCCAAATCCCTCTCCAAGCTTACTTCTCTCTGGACCTTTACAGGTCTTCACCCAATGTCTGGTGGGCATGAGTCTACAGCACAATAAGTGTCCTTAATTTATCATTGAATTAACAGTCTGGTTCAGAGAGGAAACAAAGGCTGGTTTTTTTTGGAAATGTCGCACTGGGTGAGATGGTGGTGACAAGCTTTACTCTGTATCTAACCTCTCTGAAGTGGGGAGTGTTTAGACGAACACTCGACCTCCAAAGTGAATAAGTGTTCCAATTGCCAGCTTATGCAAATAGAGGTGTAGAGTACAAAAGCATGGAAGTTATGCTAAACCTTTAGAAAACACTGGTTAGGCCTCAGCTGGAGTATTGTGGCCAATTCTGGGCACTGCACTTTAGGAAGGATGTCAAGGCCTTGGAGAGGGCGCAGAGGAGATTTACTAGAATGGCACCAGGGATGAGGGACTTCAGTTATCTGGAGAAGCTGGGGTTGTTCTCCTTGGAACAGAGAAGGTTATAGGGGAGATCTGATTTGAGGTGTTCAAAATCATGAAAGGTTTTGATGAGAGTAAATAAGGAGAAACTGTTTCCAGTGGCAGAGGACACAGATTTCAGGTGACCGGCAAAAGAACCAGAGGCGAGATGAGGGAAAAAAAAATATGCAGCAAGTTGTTGTGATCTGGAATGCGATGCCTGAAAGGGCGGTGGAAGCAGATTCAATAATGACTTTCAAAAGGAAATTGGATAAATACTTGAAGTGGAAAAATGTGCAGGACTATGGGGAAAGAGCGGGGGAGTGGGACTAATTGGATAGCTCTTTCAAAGAGCTGGCATAGGCGCAATGGGCCGAATGGCCTCCTTCTGTGCTGTACGATTCTACGACCAGCGCAAAACAAACCCGATTTTTGGTGCGTGTATGTGCAGTATTTTATTTTAAATACTAGGCTGTACAGATATTGATCCTGGATTCAATAGTGATGGAGAGATGCCTCCCCAGCTATGGACACGGGATATGTAGTGCACACTGCTTCCTACTGTGAATTCTGAATATAAATGGAGCGACACAATGGGTCCTTCACTACCAGAGTACAAATGATGATTTTTTTTTTGGTTCCCCTCAGGCGAAACAGCAGGCAAATCTGCGGAATCACATGGTGGAAGAAAGCAAAAACGAATATGCCTCCCAGCTGCAGAAATACAACAAGGACCAGAACCAGTTTTACTTTACTGAAATGCCTCAGGTTTTCAATGTAAGTTTAAGGAATCGGGACTTTGGAGAGTGGAGGGGGGGATTTCGTGACAAGTAAATTTGAAACTGATATTAGGAAGAGCTTTACTCAGAGTGAAAGATATTTAGAATAATCCAGTGTATGCAAAAACGTTAGGGATATTTAAAATGCAGCTGGATGCGACAGTGTGAGATTTAGGGTATTGGAGGGATGAACTTTGATAGGCCAAATATCTTTGTCTAGTTATAAATACAAGAGTCCATCACAAGGCCAGAAGAGATTTCAAGTTTCTTCACTTAAGCCTCACTCTTGCTACTTGATGGTGTTACTTAGGGTGATCGACCCTCCAAGATTGCCCTGGAGTCTCCAGGAATTAAAGTCTAATCTCCAGGACACTGCTGCGAGCAAAATCCCGGAGAAAAATCATAGTGGCATTTAAAAAAAAATTGTTTATATATTTTTTAAAAATATTTCTTTGAACACTCTTGTTCACGAGTTATAAAAATATTGGAGATGGGGGGGAGAAAAGGTTGACAGACAGTCAAGAATCATCCAATCGGGTAATGGAGTCTATTCGCTTTCCAATTGGCCATGGGAAAGCGGGGCGCCGCGAGGACGGACATGTCAGGCGACCAATGGCGGGATTGTGGGGGCGGTCAGAGGCAGGAGGTCATGTGATGAAACCTCCAGGAACATGTCCGACCAGAGTTGGCAGCCCCAGTGCTACCCCAGGTAAATATTGGTGACCGGTATTGAAAATGATTAGGTGCTCCAACATGGCATCGATAGGGTTATGTTGCTATGTGAGTGGCAGGAAGCAATTTGATATCCCCCCACCCCCCATTTCAGTTTCTGCCAAGTTATTGTGGGGATTGGCTGAGTGGAGATAAAGCATTCCCCCTCCATAAGGAGGGTGGGAGATCAGAGGAAGAGTCACTCAGTTGCTGTTCCTCCTCGCAGCTGGTTACAGTGACGTTACCAGGGCCCTGGGTGAAGGTTATCTGGCTACACATTCAGCGGCAAACGGTTCGTAACCCCCAACGGTACTTGGAGGGGCTGGGGAGAAAAGTGGTACCCTCCTAAAAGCCTATCCAGTGTTTGCGTAGAATATACTTGAAAGGGAAGCTCCGACCCATCACAAGATCGGTTCAGATGAAGAAGGCTGTTCAGTCTATTTGGCCTCATCGTTCCAGAAAACCAATCCTACCGTCCTTCCATGACAGCTTTGAGAGGCTCCTCAAATAATGCACGATGGGGGTACAAACCTGGCAAGTGCTTTTTTTTTCCCTCCCGCCAAATCTTTAGTTGTTGACATTTTAATTGCTCCTGCTCTCAGTTCCAATGTTCATTTCTCTTTTTTCCCCCCCCAAATCTCCATCTGCACATGTGTTGGGGTTGCCATCTCTGGTTGGGTGTATTCCTGGAGATTTCAACACACCAGTACCGACCCCACACTCCCGCCATTGGTCCATGCTCCAGGTGCCCCGCCTTCCCACGGCCAATTGGGAAGCAAACAGCCTCTTTGTTGCCTAATTGGATTAATCTTGACTGTCGGTCAAACACCCTTCCAATATTTTTTACAACTAATAAGTGAAAATGTTCAAAGAAAATGGGGGAAAAAAATACAATTTTATGTAATGTCCCTATGATTTTTCTCCTGAGTTTTTTGCTCACAGCAGTGTCCCAGAGATTAATCTTCCAGTTCCTGAAGGCTCCAGGACATTCCTGGAGGGTTGGCAACCCTAACAAGTGTCCAAGTTCTTTTTTTTAAGGCTCCCACTTATCTTGGATTGGATTTGATCGCTTTGATTTTTTTTTGTGAAACTTTCCAGCTATAGACCTGGGTGATAAATGCCAAAGCTTCACGAGCATAACAAAATAGGAGCAGGAGTCGGCCGTATGGCCCCTCGAGCCTGCTCCGCAATTCATTAAGATCGTGACTGACCTTTGACCTCAACTCCACTTTCCTGCCTGATCCCCATATCCCTTGATTTCCCCTAGAGTCCAGAAATCCAATGATCTCAGCCTTGAATATATCCAATGACTCAGCATCCACAGCCCTCTGGGGTAGAGAATCTCAAAGATTTACAACCCTCTGAATGAAGGAATTTCTTCTCATCTCTGTCCTAAATGGCCGACCCCTTATCCTGAGACTGTGGCCCCTCGTTCTAGACTCCAGCCAAGGGGAAGCAGCCTCTCAGCATCTTCCCCTGGAGTCCTTGCCCCCTCTATATCAACCCAGTGCCTGCTCCTGTTTTGCAGAAACTCCAGGAGATGGATGAAAGGCGGACGCAGAAGCTGTGCGAGGCCTACAAGATGTTTGCGGACACCGAGCGGCAGGTCATGCCTATCATTGGGAAATGTCTGGACGGGATGACGAAAGCTGCAGAATCTGTTAACGAAAATGGTGTACGTGGAACTTCTGATCATTTTTTTTTACTGTTTGACCAATGGTCCTGTGGCTCAGTTGGTAGCACTCTCGCCTCTGAGTCAGAAGGTTGTGGGTTCAAGTCCCACTCCGGAGACCTGAGCACAAAATCCAGGCCGACACTACTGAGGGAGTGCTGCACTGCTAGAGGTGCCGTCTTTTGGATGAGCCATTAAACCGAGGCCCTGTCTGCCCTCTCGGATAGACATAAAAGATCCCATGGCACGAATTCCTGACCAATATTTATCCCTCAACCAACATCATTAAAACAGATCATCTGGTTATTATCTCATTGCTGTTTGTGGGACCTTGCCGTGGGCAGATTGGCTGCCGCGTTGCCTACATTACAACAGTGACTACACTTTGTCAAGTGCTTTGGGACGTCTGGAGATTGTGAAAGGTGCTATATAAATGCAAGTAGTCTTCCTTTTGTTAGAAAAATAATCCATGCTGCAATATGAAGCAGTGGCACCAGAACTGGGGATGCCTTTCTTAGTTCTCAAAGAGTTAATCCACACTTGTCCTCCATGGATTGTTTGTAACATGCAGTCTTGGATCATTATTCGATCATGGCTGATCTGTATGTAAACTCAATCTATCCGCCTTGGTTCCTTACCCTTGGTTGAAGATGTAGAGGCCATAGTTTCTTCATGTGAAGCCCTTTTATATTGTTGATGTAACCGTGGAGCGCACGAGTAGCGTAAATAGTTTTAAAAACAAATCTGTTGGGTCTTCTCCATGTTTTTTCTCTCCTTCCTTTTTTATTAGGATTCTCGAGTACTGATCGAGGCCTACAAGTCAGGATTTGAGAGACCGGGAGAGTTGGAATTTGAGGACTACAGCCAGATGATCAATCGGACTTCGTCAGAAAACAGTCTTGGCTCTCTCAAATCGGACTCAAAGATTGACCAAAGGACCATTGGCAAAAGCAAGGCCAAGCGATGGCCGTTCGGCAAGAAGAACAAGGTACGGCCACAAAGGCTGACTGATCACCCGAATGTGATCGAGTGGTTATTAACAGAACGAGTCATTAATTTATGATTTTATTGGCTGTACCTCACTTCCTACAGCTGCATTTTTATCTTTTTATTGATGTTAACTTTTTTATTCTAATGAATGCTGGTTGTTCTTGATTAGTTTTTGTTTGACCCAGCCCCTATCCGCTTGTCACTAATTTCCTTCTGGATTACAGTGCTTGCACATACATCCAGTGTTTAGTATTTTTTTTCCCTTTTATCTTTGTCCCACTCCACTCTTTTCCCCCCTCCCCCTTTCCATGTGCTGACTCAGATCCATATGTGCACTAGTTGCCCTCTGGTGCCATGCCCAAGTGACTGTTCGTCACGTGTGAACCTAAACCTTGGCTCAGTGTCAATCTCGGCTCTGAGTCACAAGGTCTTGGGTCCGATCCCCACTTCAGAGGCTTGTGCAGAAAATCTAGGCTGACACTCCCAGTGCAGTAGTGAGGGAGTGCTGCACTGACTGAGGTGCCGTCTCTCAGATGAGACGTTAAACCAAGACCAGGGAGAACTCATCTTCGAAATAGTGCCATGGGACTTGGTGGACGTAAAAGTCCCATGGCACTATTTCGAAGAAGAGTTCTCCCCGGTGTCCTGGCCAATATTTATCCCTCAACCAACATCACTAAAGCAGATTATCTGATCATTATCACATTGCTGTTTGTGGGAGTTTTCTGTGTGAAAATTGGCTGCCACGTTTCCTACATTACAACAGTGACTACACTTCAAAATTACATAATTGGCTGTAAAGCGCTTTGGGACATCCTGAGATCATGAAAGGCGCTATATAAATGTAAGTTCCTTTCTCTTTAGATGGAGTGTTGGGGGCATCACAGCCAAACCTGATCCTATTTGCATTGTGTCCATGCTCATGAATTTCCCAGGAAGGGTTTACTGGATAGATCCCAGAACCCTGGCTGATTTTTGCTCCTGTCCTCTTCCTCCTACTTCAGTCCAGGAGTTACTGAAGCCGACTGTTCTGCCCTTAATCATCGCCAGTTGAGATCAGTTAGTTCATTACAGTCCGAGAATCAACTGTTTCTGCCTTTCCTGCCTGTACAGCTTAGCACCATGTGGGAAGAGTGACACACCTACCGATCTCTCAGGGGAGCTGTACTGTTAAACATTCGTTGACCCCACGGTGGGAGGGGGCGTCCCGGATTTTGCAACTGTGCCCCTCTGGCAGTAAGATGCCATTGTACGAGGACGGAAGTATTGGGCGGAGTTGTCACCAGATCGGGCAATGGCTGGTGCAACTCGCTGGATCAAGGCTGGATTTGGTGGTGTGAGCACTGGGGAGTTGGCTCCCCAGAACCAGATTTTAAATGGTGTCGGCTGTGGCTCGGTCAGTAGCACACTCGCCTCTGCGTCAGAAGGTTACGTGTTATGAGGGAGCGCAGTGCTGTCAGAAGTGCCGTCTTTCGGATGAAATGTTAAATTGAGGCTCTGTCTGCCCCCTCAGGTGGGCGTAAAAGATCCCACAGCCACTATCTGAAGAAGAGCAGGGGAGTTCTCCCCGGTGTCTTGGCCAATATTTATCCCTTAACCAACATCACTTAAAAACAGATTATCTGGCCATTATCACATTGCTGTTTGTGGGATCTTGCTGTGCGCAAATTGGCTGCCCCGTTTCCTACATTACAACAGTGACTACACTTCAGAAGTACTTCATTGGCTGTAAAGCGCTTTGGGACGTCCTGAGGTTGTGAAAGGCGCTATAAAAATGCAAGTTCTTTCCTTTAACTGAGCATCAGTAAGAAAGTAGCTGACGAGAACATATAGAGCCAAACGATTCCAGTGCTCTAAATAAAGTTGAAAGCCTTTTTTAAAAAAATTATTCGTTCTCAGGATGTGGGCAAGGCCGGCATTTATTGCCCCATCCCTCGAGAAGGTTGGGGGTGAGCGGCTGCAGGCCGTGCGGTGAAGGTGCTCCCATGAGGGCTTCCCTGAAGACCAGGGAGCAGCCCTGAACCACGAGGGGCAGGCGGATCTCAAGTTTGATCCCTGCTCTATGCCGAGTTTAGCCAATCTCAGTCAAAGTGGTGACGGTGACTAGCCTCCCCGTCCCTGGCCTAGCGACGGTAAAAGAATTGCCCAAGGTTCCTGCTCCTTCCTTAACTGGTACCTGGCGGGGCTGTGGTGCCCACTCCTGCACCCTCTACAGTCCATATCCTACCAACACTAGGCAGCCCGCTGAAGATTGGTCCCTTGGATGAGGTTCTGGAGAACATCCTGAGCCTATGAAACCTTACCCCCAGCACCAGTCAACTCCTTTTCAGGAGGCATTGGCTCTTTGTGGAGAGTTCCTCTGGTTGGCTTGCAGTTCTTGCAAGGAGGGAGTCAGCTGCAAGCATGTAATACTCTGAATGTTGTCACGAAGTTATTAGTCGGTCAGGTTTCTTTTTCCGCCTGCTCTCTGAAGTCACCCCGCACGGCCGAGCTCCACTGAGAGGGCAGACTGGAGCCCTGCTACCACTCAAAAGCTGCTTTATAACCAGCAGTCAGAGTGGCAGCTGGCCTTGGGTCCTGTTGCCTTGTCTCCCTCCGCCAGTCCTCAGTTTCTCCTAACGCAGGCGGCTCACGCAGGGGTGCCATGTCAAGGGAGCCGAGCCCCTCACCCCGTGCCTTCTCCAAGTGGTCACTTCTCATCTGAGAGTCTTTGCAGCCGAGTTCTCGCCAGTCATCTGACTTTGGAGAGGTCCCGTCCTCACCCCATGTCCACATGCCCAAAAGTGAAAACCCTGACTCTTTTTTTCCCCAGCCCAAAGGTGCCAATAACCCTTGTACCTCCGTCGCTACCCCGACCTGCGATCAGCCCCCTCAACACAGATCGAACTGGAGCCTTCCTTGTTTTTATGGAGCAGGTGCAGTTACCCACTGAGCCACCGGGGGAGCCTTCCTTAGCAGTCACAACACAAGTAGGCCGTTCGGCCCAACCAGCCTAACTCGGCGTTTACTTTCCACGCGAACAGAAAGTCCTAACAACATTTACCCACTCCGTTCCCATTTCTCGTCATCCACCTCCCCAATCTGATGTCTCAGCTGCTAACCCTAGAAGTGAAATCTCACCACTCTCTTGTGTAAAGATGTTTCTCCTGCCCTCTGTTGTAAATCTCTTTAGATTTAACCTTGTATCTCTGGCCCCTCATTCGTTCTAGACCCCCCCCCGCTCAACCACTGGAAACGCTCTGCTTCTATCTATCCCATTTCAACACTGTCATTGATATCACCCCATTTTCTGGATTTGTTCTAATGCAAGAAGCTGCAATGTTTCAATATTTCTTCGTGCCAGGTAGCATCCTGGTGAATCTGTGCTGTATCCAGCTCTAAAGCTCCTTTCCTGCCTTAGCCTCGTTACCGGGCTCTTTCACAACACAGATTCCTTCCTAAAAACCTAAAAGATGGAATTTTTCTGCCTCCGCCCCCTTGCTGTGAGCTTTCACCCCCATCCCCTGCTGTGGGTTTTCGATACCCTTCTCACTGCGAGCTTATCTTCTCCGTGTGTCCCATTTGCCAATGGTGCTGCTCCCACGTCGGGCAATAGCAGGACTCCAATCTGTGCCCTAGCCCTCAGCACAGTGCCTTGGTACTCTGCTAAACAGCAACGCCAGCGTATTGAGTGTGGCACCCACCAACAGGACAGGCCTCACGGACTTCCAGTTGACCAGAGGGGTGCGACCTCCTGCAGGAATGGTTTGAGGGGCCTGGTTTCTATGGTATTTTACCCCAGTAAAACAAAGCCTCATTGGGTAGCACATCCTCCACCTGGAAGCCTAACTGGGACCTTTTTGATTTCACTTCTGCCAAAAGACCTACAGTAGTCAGGGGTTCGACCGAACTCTTGGGATATTTCCCCCGTTGGGAGTTCTGTGGGGTTTTTTTTCTCTCTGTGATGTGACCTTATTCCTGAAATAACTGTTTAAATTTTTTCTTTAGTAGGTTCTGGATCTCGATGGGCAAATAATTTTTTTTATCTTTCTTGGTGCAACACCCTGCCACCCCCATATAAAGGCATCTTGCGCGGTGACTGCTGGGCTGGCATTGAGGCATCGGACGCATGACACGCATGCAGCCTAACCTGCTTTCATGTACCAGGCGCGAATGAACGCTCGCGCCTAACAAGTCTGACTCGATGTCGGAACAGCATGAAATATCTTTGAATGTGGACGCTTCTAATACGAAGGGTGCAATGATTAGTGTCGTCCTCAAATCAGTTATGAAGGAGGGGATGAGTGGGAAGTGTTGGATGGGCTGGGATAAACAAGTCCAAACAAGACCTCTTGATTGTATTTCTCTGACCAAGATCAGAGGTAGAATGAGTTTAGAGACGGCGAGTAAATGTTGGAGCTGTTGGGCTACAAAGGTGAGAAAGATCTCTGCTTTGATCCCTATTGCATGCTGAGCTGGCTGATCTCGGCTTTGGCGGACGCTACAATTGCCTTCCACACACCCTCCCACCAACTAAGGAGCGGATTAGATCCGAACAGGGCTCCTGGTCCTGATTTGTTATCCACTGACCCCTGCTGAATGCCCTCCACAGCCGAATAGCCTGTGGATACTCGCTGCCCAAGCTCACGTATGAAGGATGGGCACTCGGGCGCAGTAACTGTAGGCTGACGGTGCCCCTAGAATCGTATTTCAGCAAGAAACTGCCTTCAGGAGAGGAGGGAGGAAATGGGGAGAAATAGTTGAGAGAATACTCAAACTTGCCTTTAAGTAATGCAACCAGAACCGGCCCCTAGCTGTGCTTAGGCACGAGCTCTCCTACAGGTCACCTAAACGTGGGCGTTCTAGTAACATTTTTCCAAGTTTCTTTGCTCCCACTAGGATTAAACACGAGATGTTTGTTGATCAGTTGCATACAGTTGCACGTTGCTACGGCCCCCAACATGCAATTGGAAAGTAAGCACAAGGCACTGTGCGAAGAGGAATAAGAAACAGCCGAGACACGTTCAAACGAACAAAATAAATTGCTTCAGTGTGTTTAGCAAAGTTCACGGTGGTCATGAGCAGTGCAAACTTCCCCAATCTTCAAAATGCCAAGTGATTTGTTTTTGCGCCCTTCAATTTACACTTTATAAAACATACATCTGTAGTGTTTCTCCCAGTTTTTGTGGCTTTCCCCAGCTTCCTACATCCATAGAAAAAAAATAGGAGCAGGAGTAGGTCATTCAGCCCTTCAAGCCTGCTCCATCATTCAATATGATCATGGCTGATCCTCTATCTCAATACCATATTCCCACTCTCCCCATTCCCCTTGATGCCTTTTGTGTCTAGAAATCTATCTAGCTCCTTCTTAAATATATTCAGTGACTTGGCCTCCGCAGCCTTCTGTGTTAGAGAATTCCACAGGTTCACCACCCTCCGAGTGAAGAAATGTCTCCTCATCTCAGTCCTACAATGACAAATGGGAGTGTGGATCAGTTGAGATCACCTACTAGGAGATGTAGTTGAGCTATGCAAAGTAGAAGCCCACTCTCTCCTCCACCTCCACCCCCCCCACCAGACCCATTCAAGACCTGCACAATGGATCCTATGTGAACTCTGAATGCAACAGGAGATTGGGTCTCACAGTCTAGCCTTCCACTTGTGTCTAGTGCTCTGCTTTCTTTTAATAGTTACTGAGCCACATCTTCCGTTGCCTTGTTTGAGCCCAGATTTCTCCTATGAGTAAACCTTCACTTTTAATAATTTGCAGGAAGACAATTAGTGAAGTTCATCACTTTAATCTATTTTCGATCAGCCGGACAAGTTAAGTTGGTTACCTGCTGTTGAACAGCTAAAATTGAGCTGTCCTCACCAGATGAAAACGTCCCAGATCCAATCCGTGGTTTGTGCTGAATCTCAGCGGGTAACAGGTTGGATGTTTTAATTGGCTTTGGTTCCCCTGAGTGAGATAGGAGGGGGGGGGGGGGAAATCCAAATTCTTGCTCCCAGTGACTCCTTTTATGAAGATGTGCCTTTGCGTTCATCCAACCAGGACGCTCATTACCTTGGGCTCAGAGTAGGGAATGACCCACCAGGGCTAGGTACCAAAGATCTGCCATGACTGATAGACCAGCGTGAATCAGCATCAGTGAGAGGAGGGGAGGAAATTCGTTGTACGTTGGGGTGGGGATGGAGAACAGTTTTCTAGCTATCAGAATGATGAAAAACATGTGACTGCTCCGTGATTCCTGTAATTGTTGCACCCTTCATTGCGTTTGACTTGACCCTGTTCGCACTGAGCTGCAGGACAGAACCGTGACCTGTGAAATGCTTCCATATCTTCATCTTTGTTTTACTTCTAAAACCAGGACCAACTTCATTTAATAATTTTGCATCCTGCTCCTTGAACCCTTTTTCCAAGGGTGGTGGAATTGGGCAGTAGTGGATCTCAAACTAGCTGGGTTTAACACCATGACCCAGCGAACATGGTACCAGTGGGTGCCTTTGTGATGTGATGCACCACAGATTGGCGAGGAGATGGGGGAAAGAACGGCCATGTTTCCTACGCAGTGAAAACCTGATCACCTCTGGTTTTGGGGGCGGGTGCAGGATGGGAAAAGTCATTGACTCAGGCAACTTTTTAGTGCATCTCCTCATGCTCGTGACACGAGCAGCAGAGGCCTGGGAGAATGTTGCGAGAACATTTCCTGGTCCGGATATCCCACCGAAACCCAATGCCCAAGGGTAACCATAAAGGATTGACATAGGACCAATAAGAGCAGGAGTAGGCCATTCAGCCCTTCGAGCCTGTTCTGCCATTCAGTTGATCACGGCTGATCTGAGGACTCCTGAGTACGGCACTGGAGGGCTGTACCAGAGTAGATGTCACTGCGAAATATCTTTACGTACCTGCAACTGTCCATTGCAGTTTTTTTTCTCTCAATAAGTACGCTTTGCAGTTTTGTAGGATCAGCCTTCATAGCTGTTCAAAGCACTGATTTATGTAAATGTAAAATTCTCTTTACTATTTCCCAACTTCAGTTTTATTCCTGAATCAATTGCAGTTTGAATCTGGCAATTTCTGGTGATCCAGCCTCTCTTTAACAAGTGAGTCAATACTTGTACCTTTTCCAACAGGGACCCCGCACACTTTGGAAAGCCACGTTAATGAAAGCGTTTTAATTATTAGAAAGGATGAGAAATACGAATGAATTTGGTCTGACAACCTCTCCTGCCTAATCCTCACTTTTTGTAGCGTTTAACCCGTGCGTTTTATTTAGGCATGATATTATGGATTTGACACTGTGTGACCCCCGAGGAGCTCTTGAACAGTACGCAGCCGGTCGGTCGTCATAAAGTGACGTGGTTTGTGGAACGGAAAGCGAAGGAAGGGGTTCTCCAGGTTGTTTTGGGCTAAAAAAAATGAGTCTCTTGCGTTGGGTTTTCAACACACAAACCGCACTCCATGGCTTGCCCCTCCCCGCCTCCAGTTGGTAAAGACAGTAGGTAGCTGAGTCATAAAGACCAGAAGGTCCCAGATTTGATTTTTGGGCTGTGCTGATTTGTGGGGGGGGTGGAATTACAATGGTCTTCAGCACCACTAGCAAAGGGAAATCAGCTGGGGTTCCCACTCTTAATAATTATCCAGTGAGCCCTGCTGGGACATGTTTGCTGGTGGGTGTTGGATGAGAACAGGATTAGACTCATCGATGCTGACCATTATGGTTAGATAACCTGTCAAAACTGAATGCCCAGATCCTCGTGTGAAGAACAATCACTTGGGCGAGATATTGGAAGCCGTCTCTGGAACTCCACCCCAGCAAGAATCAGCACCTCTAGGAGAAAAGGGGGAAGAAAAATAAAAGGGATATATTCCTGGGGAGACTGACATACCACACAGATCTTGTGTATTGCCTAACGCTGTATCTGTGAGCGAACTGCAAGTTGGTTCCACCTATTCAGAGAGCATTCCCGTCTTCCATTACATCACTGGCAGGACAGGTTTATCCAGTTGGTTCCATTAGTCTCTCACCCTCTTTAAAGCACCAGTGAAAAGTGCTGACTCTCTAAAGGAACGGTGATGTTGATCCTAAGCAGAGTAACAATTGGCTGGCACGGCCACTTCAAAGGCCTGATCGGCCAGCCTGCGGGGGTGATGGACTTTATCAGTTGTCGAGTGTGCTGCCAAATGGAACGTCCTGTCTTGCCCGCAAAGGAACACCAAGCCGAGTCTCTCCTTACGCACTGTCAGCTGAGCACCACCTCCAGTTGGGTTCCTCGCCAATCCAGCCTTGCACCAGGAGGGTGGGTTGGCATTGAGTGGAGCTTTCTCTGTGCCTGCTGCCACAATCGTAGAATGGTTACAGCACAGGGGGCCGCCATTCGGCCCATCGAGCGCCAGATTTTCTTTCTACCCCTTACCGAGCCTTCTGCCTCTCGCTGACCTACCGCTCCAGTTAGCGGCTTGGTTGACAGCTGGCGATGGGCGCCTCAAAGAGTTGCCACGTAGATTGCCCAATGATGCTGGGTTTCAAGCTCTGACCTTTGGGGTGACAATCCAGTGCCTTTTGAAGCACCTGTGTTGATGAGTGGCACATTTGCTGAAGCTGTGGTAACTTTGATGTCTCCCCTTGGAGTGGAAGGGGTGGGTGCGTGTAAGTGTAGAGAAAGCTTATCCCATGGGAACTGTCCCTGCATCCACACAACATGAAGTCTAGTCAAAGGAGGGTGTGTGGAGAAGCCCGGTTGAAGGGAAGGTCAGTCAGGGGAGAACTCAAAAGGTTTTGCTCCTACTTTTGATTTGTGATTGAACGGCTGAAAGACTTTTCAAGAGCTTCTGTTGGATATTGCTGTTTGTTCTCCTTCCTTTCTTTTTTTTACCATGTGAGTTGATTTCTTTCCTTTCCATTAACAGTTTCCACCCCTTCCCCTCTCACCTTTGAACTCTTACCCCTCATCTGTCGCTAATGGGCACCAGTCCCCCAAGTTCACCAGGGATCCCCTGTCTTACTGTCTGAACGAGATAAAGACAGTGAAACCCAGGATCCCTTCTTTCCGGAGCTTAAAGAGGGGGGTAAGTTGGTTTTGTTGCTAATACTGAAGATGACACTTGTTTGGGAAGCTGAAGACCTTTTGGCTGAACTCTTAATGCTGACTTCCTTGGGGATAATAACTGCATTAACTCTTTGAGGGACTTTTTTGAGATTTTCTTTCCAAGTAAAATGGTGTTGATTATGTTATTTTTGGTGGAGGACAGGGGGAAAGAGCACAGGAGGAGACCAATACAGGAGTGACCAGACAGCTGGAGAAGTAGATTGACCAGCTCTTAAAGATATTAGGGGAAACACAGCACTTAAGAAGGTAGAAGACAGGAAAGGATTGGAATGCTGGTTGCTTCAGCCCTGGAACAACACAATAGCCTTCAACTGGTCACATAGTTCCATTTAATAGGCACAGAAAAGTCCAGAATCCAGAACATTCTGCCTTCAAACTAAAGGATGGGAGGGTAAAGGAATTTAAATGTAACTCTTTTGGTCCATTATTCCAGGGGCAAGGATAACAGTGCAGATTAGAGAATGGCGGCCTAGTGGCTATAGCACTGGACGAGCCAACCCAAGGGTCGTGAGTTCAAATCCCACCGTGGCAAGTTGTGATTTGTGGGTCAGCAGAGTAAAAATCTGTTGGATTGTTGTTAAAAACCCAACTGGTTCACTAATGTCCATTTTAGGGAGGGGAACATCCCCAGTCCAACCTACATGTGACTCTAGTCCCACACAATGTAGTTTACTCTTAATGCCCTCTGAAGTGGCCGAGTGAGCCTAGTTGTAAAATCACTACACCAAATGGTTCACCACCTCCATCTCAGGTCGGCTACGGATGTCCTCCATAATCGGGTAGCTGGCCAAAGCTTAAGGTCAAGGCTCATAGATGAATAATGACTACCTGGGCAAAATGCCATATCCTGGTTAAGGGAGTGGGAAAGAAAGTAAATAAAACAGAACTTAACATATTACAGTTATCCCAATATTTAGAGATACTGTATTGTAACCTTAAATGATTGTTCATGCTCTTACAAGGTTCCTAGTACATCTCTAAAATGCAATCTGGTCTTGACCTTAATTCCTTGCTTTTTTTTTAAAAAAAAAGGAGTTTTCTGTACTTGCCTGGTTGTGTCAGGTGACTGAGTGCTGCTGTCTGATGTGTGTCTGTAATTGTATAAGGAGTGGAACTTGTATGCACACAAGGGATTTGGGGATAATTGCCAATTTTGGTCTCCACTGATACAAAGAACTGCACAATATTGTGCACTTGACTTATGGAGGGATAAGGACGCCAGACCTATGATATTGGCCGTTATCCTGATGACTACTTGCTCCTGGGCAAATACTCAAAAGTGGTTAGCATTGCTGGCTGAGCCATGGGATCAGTAGTTTGATTTCGCCCATGAATGAGAACCTGTTTCAGGAGAGACCAGGTTGACAGTCAAACTCAGTAACTTTCATTTTCCTCTACATGTATTCAATGTACATTACTAGTGTAAATTAGACATTTAAACTAGTATAATGTACACTTATGATCTAAACAAATGTATTGTTTGTTGGATGATAATGCATCCTGCGGGTTTATTACTTTATCACCGCCAGAAAGGACCATCAAGCTGAAAATAAAGCTGCCCCATGGACTTAGTTTTGTAATGAATAATGGTTATGACTCCTTAATGGCCCGATGTTTAATGCATGGTCCGGTGTAGTACCAAGCCATATTGACCAAGAAGCTCTCATAGTTTGATCCCTGGTCTCTTCAAAGAACTCTGATCTAGGTCAAGACAGCAGCGGAGACCCTACCACCAGTTTCAGTACCCCTGAGCTAAGGAGGAAACGCTAACTGGCAAGACCCATGGATCAAGAGTGGTACTAGAGTGGGACCATACCTCAGCATGTATCAGAGTACTCCTGAAGAGGAGGGAAAATGCAGGAAGAGGAATGACTGTTGCATGGGACTGGTTTCTGGGTTGTAATCTGACCCTCTGGGTTCACGTGACTGCAATAAACTAGTCAAACTTTGCCCTCATGGTTTATAGTGCCTTGTAGTCACTTCCAAGCCGGGAATACATTTGAAACCATAAACAGTCAAAGTAGTGCAAACAGTTTGAATGTATTCAAAAGTTATTTGCAAGGCAGTTGAGCTTCAATATGTTGTGTCAACAGAGAGGCTGTTGTGATCAAACAGAGTTACCTCATAGGCTTTCCACCACAGAGGGGCAACACAAACTGATGCACTAGTCTCGCTGATTACACCTGCGTAAGCTAATCGGTGTAACAATGTGTTCTTGTTTAAAAACCCCCCAAACATATTTATCACTGGGGAGTCTATAAAACCAGGAATGCATTTGAACCAGTGAAAGATCTCAGCAGCATTAACTGGTTGGTTGATGGTATAGAGAGATGCTCTTTACCATGATTCAAGAACGAATAGCCTTATCTCCCATTTACTAACAGAAAACCATAGCAGATGAATTCCTGTTTCTCAATCCTATTACCCTTTTGCCCAAATATCCTATTTTCTTTTGAAACCTTTAACTTTAAACTGTGTCCTCAAATCCTACGCCCAATGGAAGACTTGGCTGGATCCAAATATTATATACCTGTAGCTTTATCTGATCCTACCCTCGTTCTCCTCCTCTTAAGAGAGTGAAGTCCCAAAGTAGACAATTCTTCCTCCTAATGCAGGCCCTCATAAGTTCAAGAATCTGCCTCGTAGCCTCCTCTGGAGTCCCTCCAATAATTCAGCCTCTATTCCGTAAAACGGAGACCAAAACTGCACGCAGTACTGGAGATGTGGTCTCAGCAAGGCCAGGTACAACTTCATCACTACATTAGACTTATAATTCACATCCCAACATTTAATTTGCTTTCTTGGCTGCCTGTGAACCAATGGTTTTAATGATCCATCTACCAAAGCCCCCACAACTCTCTCCTGTTGCCTCCAGCACATTGTCATTCATATGCACTCCGCCTTCTCGCTGTTTCCACTGAATCTCATGACTTTACACTCAACTGTGTTGAATTCCATCTGCTGCCTCGTTGACCCAGTCTGTCCAGGTCCCCTTGGATTATAACATTGGGTGCAGTGGGCAATGACACTAATCAATTTGGAGTCATCCACAAGCATATGCTATACACGTTTAGTCACCCTTCTACGACAGGACATTACGTGGTCCCGACAGATCGGGCCTTGGCTTCATGCAGCATCAATCATCTCTGTCTGCATCAATCCTGTTCCAGTTCAACAACTCGTCCAATATTTTTTCCTTAAAACTTCCAGAATTAACAGTTTGTTTTGTGGGAGTCTTCCCCCAACATTTCCATGGCGACTCTGCAAGGAAAAGAAATTCCTTCTCAAGTCTTAAGTTTTTTTAAAAAAAAGTTGAGTATAGAAGTAATAATCCCATTCCAGAGCCATGTCCTGGAATAGCCCTGTGTGTTCTGTTTGGGTCAGAAAAGAATTTCATGTAATAGTGAATAGGAAGTGATTTGGTACATTGGAATTCTGTGTATGCACAGAGTTGTTCTTGGAGTGTGCTACAAACTGTGCTGACCATTTATGTAATTGTTGAATGTCTTTCTTTAGTAATTTCAAGTTTGAGTTTGTGGGGAGGGGCAGCTACTAACACATCTATAGTTCGTGGGCTGTGTCACGCTGTCCGGCAGGCACTAGGACCATGAAGAAGACCTTGATGCTATTCTAGTCTTTCCACCCGTTTCCTGCCAGATGGTATGTGTCTGGGGTTACAGATGACTGGATTACAATCCAAGGGAAAAAAAAAATAAGGTTAGATAACGTTTCGGTGCAACTATGAAGCTAAAACAAGTTAGTGGTGATATAATGAGGGAAGGGTTAACCAGACTGCTGTCAATTGGCAGTTTCAAATTGCCCCATGAGTCGGAGCTCCAAGATCCTTGGCTTTATAAACACAGGCATAGAGTACAAAAGCAAGGAAGTTATGCTAAACCTTTATAAATCACTGGTTAGGCCTCAGCTGGAGTATTGTGTCCAATTCTGGGCACCACACTTTAGGAAGGATGTCAAGGCCTTGGAGAGGGTGCAGAGGAGATTTACTAGAATGGTTCCAGGGATGCGGGACTTCAGTTATAAACAATTTTACAACACCAAGTTATAGTCCAGCAATTTTATTTTAAATTCACAAGCTTTCGGAGATTTTCTCCTTCCTCAGGCAAATGTTTCAAGATCTCCTTGAAAATCTCCGAAAGCTTGTGAATTTAAAATAAAATTGCTGGACTATAACTTGGTGTTGTAAAATTGTTTACAATTGTCAACCCCAGTCCATCACCGGCATCTCCACATCAGGACTTCAGTTAGTGGAGAGGCTGGGATTGTTACCCTTAGAACAGAGAAGGTTAAGGGGAGCTTTGATTGAGGTGTTCAAAATCATGAAGCGTTTTGATGGAGTAAATAATGAGAAACTGTTTCCAGTGGCAGAAGGGTCGGTAACCAGAGGATACAGATTTAAGGCAATTGGCAAAAGAATACTTGAAGGGGAAACGTTTGCAGGATTATGAGGAAAGAGCAGGGGGAGTGGGACTAATTGGATAGCTCTTTCAAAGAGCCAGCACAGGCACAATGGGCTGAATGGCCTCCTGCTGTGCTATATGATTCTTTGCAGTGTTGTGGAGTGTGAGGTCGCCGATTTATGACCACAATTCCTTCTAGTCTCTGCAAGGCACTGAGTGCAAGTTGGGAGGCCGATAGTCCATGTGTTGGGATGGTGGGTGAGGGCAGGTTAAGCTTGGCTATGATGCTCCTGGAAATCTTAACCCGCTCACAATCATTGCCCAGGCTCTCGCACGAATAATGGTGACTTGGGCAAAGTACCGGAGGATGATTGGCACCCAGGATACTGTCTGTCAAAGCCTTGGAGAGAGTGCAGAGGAGGTCAAGGAGAAAAAAATATATAATTAAAAAGATTTCACTTTTAACATCTTGGGAAAAGCTATTGTTTTACCTCCAGGATATCTATTCTTTTATTTTGTGAATGGGCCTATTGTCTGATTGAGTGAACATATTACGTCACTGATGAAATCCAGTCAGAAACACAAGCCTGTTCCTATTTATGAGACCATTTTATTCTAGTTTCTTATCTTAATCTTGTTCAAGGTATTTTACGTGTATTTATCTGTCCAACACACCCAGACTAGGAATGACTGTTTTCCCTCGTGTAATGTGAGGCTTTATTACTCAATTGTGTTGCAGTTCCAGGGACTTTCTGGTCTGACCTGAACGTCAACCTTAAAATGGCACCCCCTGCTGCACAAACGTGAGATTTCCATTTCCCAAAAGCCTGAGAAACAAGCTTGCTTAATGGACATCAATTTAGTGTTTAACTGAGCTTCAGACCCCATGTCCTCTCCATCACGAAGACTGCTTACTTTCACTTATGTAGCATTGCCTGCCTCTACCCCTACCTCTGCAGCTGAAACCTTCAAAGATGTCCTTCACCTCCAGGGCTCATCTACTTCAGTGCTTTCCTTGCTGGACTCCCATCCTCCACCATCCATAAACTCCACCTTGTCCAAAAGTGCTGCACGTATACTGACTTGTTCGCCCATCACCACAGTCCTTGCTACTTTGGTTCCCCAATGCTCTATTGAAATTCTTGTCCTCATCTTTAAATCTCTCTATAGCCTTGCCTCACCCTATCTCTGAACGCTCCTCCAGCCTTATATCTTCCCCCAAGTTCTCAGCTCCTCTGATTCCAGCCCCTTATGTACCCCACCCCTTCCCTTGCCTCACCATTGAATGTAAGGAATCTTACACCACCAGGTTATAGTCCAACAGTTTTGGACTATAACCACAACCTGGTGTTGGACTATAACCACAACCTGGTGTTGGACTATAACCACAACCTGGTGTTGGACTATAACCACAACCTGGTGTTGGACTATAACCACAACCTGGTGTTGGACTATAACCACAACCTGGTGTTGTAAGATTCCTTACATTTGTCCACCCCAGTCCATCACCGGCATCTCCACATCCTCACCATTGAAGGCATAGCCTTCTACTGTATGGGTCCTGCTCTCTTCAATTCCCTCTCTAAACCTCTTCCCCCTCTATTTCCTTTTGAAAACTCCTCAAAACCAATCTCTTTGACCAAGCTTCAGGTCACCCCTCCTAATCTCTCCTTTCTTGGCTGAGTTTCCACTTTCTATACACCTTCTGTGAAGAGCCTTGGGAAATTTTTTTCACATTAAACGTACTATATAAATGGATGATATTACTGTTGTTTCAGAATAGTTTTAGACTCGTCTTGCAGGTTCATTGGCATTTATCTTGGCCAAACATATCTGACTGGGATTTCAAGGCATCCAAGAAGAGAGTCTCATCTCTTCCTGGCTTGGCTTTGGACATTGGGTCCATAAGTGTTAAAGACCTATCTTTGTAACTCATTTATTTCCCATATAATTCATTAGGTTTTTGGCTATCAGGACACAACAATGGAATTTGATTTTGATAGAAAGGATACTAGTTTACGGAACACATCAATTCCAATATTGGGCAGAATCTAAAACCGGGCAGCTAATATGGATGAGAGGTTGGGAGGCAATATGATTAAATCAGTTATTAGACGAGCTTTACTTGTGCATTTGGAGTCCTTGGTGATTCTTTATCGAGTTACATCGAAACTACAGCACAGAAACGGGCCATTCGGCCCAACTGGTCTATGCCGGTGTTTATACTCCTCACGAGCCTCCTTCCTCCCTACTTCATCTTACCCTATCAGGATATCCTTCTATTCCTTTCTCCCTCATGTGTTTATCCAGCTTCCCATTAAATGCATCTATGCTATTTGTCTCAACTACTCCTTGTGGTAGGGAGTTCCACATTCTCACCACTCTTTGAGTAAAGAAGTTTCTCCTGAATTCCCTACTTTTTATGTATATGGCCTCTAAATTTTGGACTCCCCCATGAATGGAGACATTTTCTCTCTGTCTACCCTATCAAACCCTGACATTATATTAAAGACCTCTATCAGGTCTCCCCTCAGCCTTTTCTTTTCTAGAGAAGAGGCCCGGCTCGTTTAGTCTTTCCTGACCAGGATGTCCTCTCAGTCCTGGTGTCTTCCTTGTGAATCTTTTTTTGCACCCTCTCCAATGCCTCTATATCCTTTCTATAATCTGGAGACCAGAACTGTGCACAATACTCCGTGTGTGGTCTAACCAAGGTTATATTGGGCAGATTGAACCGAGATGAGGAGACATTTCTTCACTCAGAGGGTGGTGAACCTGTGGAATTCTCTACGACAGAAGGCAGTGGAGGCCAAGTCATTAAATATATTCAAGAAGGAGATAGATATATTTCTTAATGCTCAAGGGATATGGGGAAAAAGCGGGAACAGGATACTGAGTTAGACAATCAGCCATGATCATTTTGAATGGCGGAGCAGGCCCGAATGGCCCACTCTTGCTCCTATTTTCTATGAAAATGTGGGGTCAGTTGAGACCGATTGCATTTGTCGATATTGAAAATGGTGCAGCTCAGACGCACTGTGACGGAGAATGCTCTGAGGCAGGTTCCTGCCCCAACCTTCTGCTTGCTAATAGCCGTACTGCTGTGGCACATAATGCAGAGAGAAAACAGTGCAGCTGCCCACGGGAAGAGAGGAAAGATCAGAGGAACTTCTGGCTGGGGCTTCTGGAGAAGACCATTGGGGGTGATCTGATGGCATGTTACCAGGAGTATAGAAGGTTAAGGAGTGATTTGATTGAGATTCTTAGGAGTTTTGAAAGGAATTGATGGGGTAGATGGAGAGAAACTTTTTCCGCTGGTGGGGGAGTCTAGGACAAGGGGACATAACCTTAAAATCAGAGCCAGGCCGTTCAGGAGAGAAATTAGGAAACACTTCTTCACGCAAAGGGTGGTAGAAATGTGGAACTCTTCCCCCAGAATAAGCAGTAGATGCTCATTAATAACTTTAAATCTGAGATTGATGGATTTTTGCTAGCCAAGGGTATTAAGGGATATGGAACCAAGACAGGTAAATGGAGTTAGGATACAGATCAGCCCCGATCTCATTGAATGGTAGAATAGGCTCGAGGGACTGAATGGCCTCCTCCTGTTCCTATGTACCCACTACCCTCATGCCTAGAATGGAGCAATAAAGTGGGAAAGTATCCTGTTTTTTTTTTAAAAATCAATCTTTATGTTGAACTTTAATCAATGGCAAAATGAAAATGGCGGCCATGGTGATGTATTTGTCTTGCAAGTCACCAGAGCTCGATCGTATGCAGAGAGGGTTGCAGTGTGTCGGTTGGCAGAGTTGATGATGGTTCTTTACCCGTTGTACCCAGTGTAAGAAACCTGAGAGGCAAAGATCAATAAAGCCCCCTGAAGTATGGACTTCCCCCGGGGAGGGGGTTGGAACAAGTTACTGCTTTGAAAATTCACCCGTGCCCTGAATACAGCCTTGTAATGGGAGTTTTAAACCCAAAATAACCCGATCGTGCTGTATCACTTACCCGTGATGCTGTTCAGGAAAAGATGTCATGGTAACTGAGGCTTAAGTAATGAAGTTGGCATATTCTGATCCGAGAAACCTGAGAATACAGTATTCCAATCGAGAGATGGGATAGGATTCGCCCAGCTAAAGGGGGGATTCTCCCCTGTCCCCACATCGTGTTTCCCTCTAGGGGGGGGGGCTCTTGTTTTTGCTGCCGTAGTCTTTGTATGTCCGCACGGCCGCCCCTTTCACTGACCCAGTTTTGTTCCTTGCAGCTCGCCGTGTCGGAGGATCTCAGTCACCTTCCACCAGAGCAGCGCAGAAAGAAACTTCAGCAGAAAATCGATAATCTCAACAAGGATCTACAGAAACAAGTCGACCAGAGGTAAATTCGATAAACTTATTGTACGTGGGTGGGGTGGGAAACTGGACCAAATGTTTGGTTTGTGGGCTTCAGGAACCTCAAGAGATAGCCCTGTGATCTCTCTGTTTTGTAATCGGATAGGGTATTGCAGTGCACAGTGACCTGTGGCCCCAATCCCAGTAGGGTTGGGGCAGTGTTCGAATTACTTGCTGTCTGGCCTACCTTCTCCCTTGCAGACTCAATAACCAGGTGTTTTATGCTTGCTTTTGTCTTGATGGTGACTGTCCCACTGTATCTAAAAGTGTCTCATTCCCTGATAAATAGCCTAGGGACGGGGAGACCAATTGGAATTGCCTCTGCTGCTGCCCTGGCTGAGATCAGCACAGATTAGTCGTTGAAACTGTGAACTTCATGGTGTTTTTGCCTCTTCTAAAATAACCAATAAGGAGACACTGGATTGCCCCAGTGCAATCAACCATAAACCAAAGCAAAATGCCCCCGCATTTTAGAGACGCACAACTAATAAAGAAATGAACCATAAAAAAAACGACGGAAACTTATAGACCTAAATATTAATGTTGTTACTAGTGTCCACTACAGTCTCCAGTCCCACAGGGCCCACCGGTCGCAGAAACAATGCTTCAGTTCCATTGAATAAGGCGCCTGGCATAAACGCCCCTCTTTCTCACTCTTTAAAAGTTCTTTTCCTTTTTTTATGCCCCCAACCTAAACGGGAAACATTGACCTGACACCCCCTTCCCCCCCCATCTCCAGTTTGGGTGGGGGCGGACTGACCCCCGCCTCCGGTTCGGGTGCAGAGGAGTGAATGTACTGACCGAACCACCAGGAGACCTCATGGGCAAGTTCAACTATTGGCCTTATAAGGAAACCATGTTGGAATGGCGATGGCTAACATTGCAGCTGTGAGATGTTTTAACTCTTCTCTCTCCAACTGATACTGTTACTGTAAGTTATTGTAAATAAGCATTTAGACTGCGGTGATTGGTTGGTGAACCACACGATGATGGTTTTAGTTACTTCTGGTCTGCTCCTGATCGAGGTGGGTGAATGAAGGGAACTGTTCTGATCAGTGTATGTGAAATAACTGGTTTATTTTATTTGTGCCTTTTTTATTTAAAGGGAGGAAATAAAACCAAACTCTGTGCTTGGCCAGTCATGTACGCTAGTGATTCATGTGTTCTTTGTATTTCGAGAACAAGCCGATTATCTCCATTGCCCAACCCCTATTAAATTACGTCCATAAAATTAAGCCTTTATTGTGCTCGTAGTTAGGCTTTTGACAGCGGCAAACTTGTATTTCTCATTTTATTGATTCTTGTATTAAATTCACTGAGCTCTTGTATCTTTGTATTGTGTCTTTGTATTTTATGATGGAATATCGACTGGACTAACCCCACTCGCGATTGTTGCTACGGTGATGCTATAGGCTAGAGGTGTGTGTGTCAAACCAAGGCTTATGGGTCACATGCCGTAATAATCAGGCCCACAAGACCTGGCCAACTCTGTCCTATTTTTGCTTATTTCTTATACGTCCCCCTTCACATTTAGTGGGTCCAGAGGTTTGGAAAGGACTGTTCTTTGCACTCTTGACTCACTGGTGGATAAATGTTAAATCAGAACACTCCGATCTGTTAGTATCACCAACTTAAGATCTATGAGAATTAATGGGGACATGGATTTAGGCTCCATCATATGAACCGACTTGACCCACAGAGATAAAACATTTGGACATTCCCATTATAGGCCGCTGCTTGTAACTAAGTTAATGTTGCAAAATCTTCCCAGTTTGAAATTGATGATGAAGCAGTGCTATTAGCCACAAAGAGCCTTGTACAAACAACCCTTTCTTTTTATTTCTTTCCCACTCTTTAAATGTTTGTTACCTTTTTTGTGCCCCCACCTAAAGAGGAAATATTAACCTGACCTCATCTCCATTAGAGACGCAAGCAGCCTGGGATCCCCTGTCTCCCGTTCAGATGCAGGCAGACTGGGACCCCCCCCCACCCAGCCTCCCGTGCAGATGCAGGCAGCCTGGGTCCCGCCCCCACCTCACGTGCAGAGTTAATTGATCTGAGTTGGAACGGCAGTGGGGGACACTGGATTAGGGAAGGAGATGAAAATCAGCTCGATTTCCCCTTCCTGGTAGCCTTGCACGTGTGGGTAACTGGAGAGGACAGCATTAGGCTTGGCAGTGACGCCCAACATGCTCAACAAGACTGCCCAACATTCACCGTTTAGGCACGTACATGAAGACTAGCATTTTGGGTGAGGTACTAGAGGGTAGCTGGAACCAGTGGATCTGAACCCCAGCACGAGTCAGCACCACCAGGAGAGGAGTGGATAGAATTGGTTTATATATATTTTTTTTAAACTGTAAATGAAGGGTTAATGTCCTGCCTTGTCTCACTCACAGGGAAGCTTTAGATAAAATGAAAGATGTTTATCAACGGAACCCACAAATGGGTGATCCAAACAGCCTTGAGCCCAGAATAACTGAGACTAATCAGCACATCGACAGACTACGTCAAGAGGTTCAGAAGTACGAGGTAAGATAGTAATATTGTTTACTGTTTGGGGGGCGGGGGGGAAGGAGGGGATGGGAGAGAGTTATATGTGAGTCAGTAGTGATTAAGAAACATCAACAGGAGTATGCCCTATGGGAGCTTTGTACGACTTGGCTGGGGTGTAGTGGTATTGACTGTTAAGAGACATGTTATTTGTACTTGGATAAAGGGCACGAAACTAACCCTCAATATAGGACACTGGCCCTCTGAGAATTGGTCTATTGGGCAACGTGTGTGGCAAAATACAGCTTTCTGACCGATCTCAGGGTTCCTATTCTCGGTTACACGTTGAGGAAGAGACTCCTCCCCGCACGGTGGACACCCCAGGGCAGCATTGGCCGAAGCCCTGGAGTCCGATGCCTTACGCAACCCCCCCTCGGTTGGGGAATGGAGCCGGGGGAGGAAGGGAGGGACAACTTTGAAGGATGAGAGAAAAATGTATTCCAAATTGGATGTAAAAGATGCTGCACCATTTGTCTTGTCGACAATGAACCTTTTCTCCCTCCCCTCCCAGTTCTGGCTGACCGATGCAGAAAGGAAAGTGGTTTCGCGAAGTGACAGCTGTGTGCAAAATAGGGTCCACAATGACCGTTCCCCCTCCATGAACAACAATGGGTCGCATGACAAGGAAAGGTAAGTGAAATGATTAGATCACTTCTCCAGATTCTCCCACTTTTCACTGGCAACGCTGACCACTTATTTTGCACCCTGTTCTCGTTAAGGCCAGCAAATGGAACGTGTTTCTGTTTTTTTCGCCCAGTGTTGCTGTAAACCACTGCCAGCTCAGACTCGCGCTAACCAAACTCTTTAACGCTTCTTCCAATCCAGCCCAGCAATGTACCTCAATCCCTCACTCGGTGGAGCGCTACTACTGCGCCAGTTGGTCCAATTTGGATTCAGGAATACTGGGGCTAATTTTGGTTCATTAGGATGATTTATTTACCTGGGACACTGGCTGCACGATAGGCCCAGAAATCTTGTACAGTAAGAAGCAGGAACAGGCATGGGTTTTTACCAGTAAAAAGAAAGCTTTGCATTTATATAGCATCTTTCCGGATGTCCCAAAGCGCTTTACAGCCAATGAAGTAATTTTGATGTGTAGTCACTGTTTTAACTTAGGGAAACGTGGCAGCCAATTTGTGCACAGCAAGGTCCCACAAACAGCAGTACGATACTAACCAGATAATCTGCTTTAGTGATGTTGGTTAAGGGATAAATATTAGCTAGAACACAGGAGAACTCCCCTGTTCTTCAAAATGGTGCCATGGAATCTTTTATGTCCACCTGAGTGGGCAGACGGGGGTCTCTGTTTAACGTCTCGTCTGAAAGACGGCACCTCCGACAGTGAAGCACTCCCTCAGTACTGCACTGGGAGTGTTAGCCTGGATTTTTGTGCTCGTGTCTCTGGAGTGGGACTTGAACCCACGAACTTCTGAGTCAGAGATGAGCGTGCCACAGCTAACACCTAAGTATCTAAATTCAATTCAGAATTGGTTTCAAAAGATTGAGCATTTGCAATAAATTTTTTTTCTTCTTGAACCAGCCCAGACACAACTTACTCTGACGATAGCGGCCAGGAACCATTGCCACAGCCTCCCGCCCTGTCAGAATTTGATGACTTTGATGAGGAAGATATCGTTCAACCAATAGGAAATGCAACTGCTCTGTATCCATTTGACGGTAAGAAGGGCGACCTTACTGAAAGACCCACGACTGCTGAAGCTTTAGAAAGTGGTGCTGCCGAGAATACCAACCTTTCAGTCTTGTCCTAGACCACAAAGTGCAAAATTGCTGGGTCACATCTGCATGTTATCCCTTCTCCCATTTTAAAAAATGGCAGCTCTATCGCAAGTGACCTAAAATATTTGAAACAAAATAAATAATAGGTTGTAAGAAAATCGGGAAGGTGGGAGAGACCAATTGGTTTGTGGATAACAAGTATGGTTTATTGAATTATAGAATACAAAGTATAATCTACTTGAGATTTAAGCAGTAGTTACAGGGAAAGCGATATTATCCTCTCGGAGGCATGCTCTTCTTTCTCCTCACGCCAAATCACTTGCTGTGTTCCTACTTATATACTCATCATCACCCACTGCTTCCCATATAAAGTGGTTTTCCTAACTTGCCATTAATTGCACCCAATTTCTAAGTTACCATGGTTATATTAGTTCCAACAGGATTACCTATATTTACAAGGTCCTACTGAAGATTTTTCATGTGCCAACACTAAGCCAGTACCAATGACAAAGTCACAGGGCACCAATCAATCACAGGTAGAACCTCTTATTTGATGTGCACCAAATGCAACCTTTGTGCATAGTTACTAGAATCCTATTCAGCTCCTGCCTCTTCACTGAGCCTAATCAATGGCTTGGTGGTTTGTGTTTGTTGCCCTATTGAGAACAGTTTTCCAGACTAGTCGAATACCTCTTATTTACCCAACTGTAGCAGCAAGTTCAGAAGCTCTTTGTGTGTTTCCTGTACTTTTTTTCTTCCTTGTATTGAGCTGTGGTTTAGTTGCAGTCAGCCCTCCGGTATCTCACTCAAGTCACTATTCTTTGTGTTTAAGCCTAGACGCTGCGTTTGGGTGGACTATCTAAATGCAGGGGCGCTGTAGCTGACTGCGATCTCGTTCTCGCTTAACGGTCACACGTGCTCTGTCCAGCAGGGGTCGCTGGATAGCAAGCTGGAGCAGAAATCATGACTTATCGCTTCCTTGTATGTGTCCCGCCCCACCCCACCAAATTCACGGACAATGAGGCCAACTGTAGCACTATCTGATTGAGATTTGCTAACTTGGCCGAGATCTGGGAATGAACTTTGAACCATCTTTGCATAGCTCAGTACCACACCACACGGTGCGATTCACCATTAAGCCATCGGGGGAGCCCTCACTTTTTTTAACATCACCCTTTGCACTTTGCCCCCTCCCATCTCCCTTTCTGTTTCAATAATGGTTGACCTGAGGAGAGAACGAGGCCTTGTGCTCGATGTCATCGGCTCTTGAGCACCGTAGAGGCCAGTGATGCGCCAATTGAAAGACAGTGCAGGCAAAACCATGAGTTACAGTCTGGTAACGGTTTGTCCCTTGCAGGCAACAGCGAAGGAACCATTGCGATGGCCGAAGGAGAGATGCTGCATCTGATTGAGGAGGACAAGGGTGATGGGTGGACACGGGTCCGGCGGAGTGATGGGGAGGAAGGCTATGTGCCAACGTCCTACGTGAAGACCATCCTCGGCAGGAAGTGAGCCAGGGTGCCGCCAGCGGCCATAGGACATGTACCCTCTGGTTCAGGGTGTCTTGTCTTCCTTCTTTGAACCAGTGCGGAGGAGACGGAACTTTCTATGGGACGGATAGCTCCGTGGAAAAGTGGGAGAGGGGACAAGGGGTTACCGACCTTTACTGGTGTTCACATTGGAAAACCTGAGAGTCACTTAGTTACATTTGTAATACCTTTGACACATAATTAGGACAGCATCTTTGATCTTTCAGTTCACTGTAGGAAGACTCTTTGCCCAGTTGGACATAATCGACGCAGTTCACGCTGGTACAGTAAATCCTGCTCTAATGTACATATTGTGTAGTAATAATTGTATTTAGGGGTGAGCTCCCAACTTTTAATTGCCGATCACTGATGCCATTTTATATAGATATTTTACATAGAATATACATTTCTTTTATGCACAATTGTGGAATCATTTGGATGGGAAAGAGGACGACACAGAGAGTGCACCTGGAGTCTGATTTAAGGGCATGTACCATCTAGATGATATTGCTCACAGGCAGAGAAAAAACTGGTTTTCCAAAGCATCTCATTGGTGTCATGGCACTGTTTGAAGTGTTTGCAAAGCCTACGAGGATTGGACTGCTGGCTGGATGAGCACCATCTGTTTCGAAAGCACTGGACATTGAGTCACAAAAGCCAGCCTGGTCATGGCACCGCCTGTGGCCTTCGACGAGTGAATGGATTGCTTGAAGTTGACACTGAGATGAGGCCTGCCCTTGAGTTTAGGCAATAGAATACAGGGTTCTTAAATGGATAGGTGCCAGAGGAGCAAAGATTTCCCCCAACACTGCTCAATGATGCTCCAGATGGTGCTGTTTATCAGCCTTGTGGGATTTTTGGGAATCGGAAGAGTAAGTATTGGGCTGCCTCCGGAAATTTAAATAAAAGGGGCGGGCGGCAGTCCCAGTTGAGACTGGCATACCTGTTCACACTTCAATCGTATAGTTTCAATGTGACTAAAATTGAATCTTTGCCGAATTTATTGGCGTTTTAAGTGTAAATTATTATTGTTTTTAAATGAGTTCTGTCCGAAGTCGGATGTGAGTCAAGCATGGCAGGAGGGCAGTTCCAGTCCTGATGCTAATCTGGGGAGTCCTAACTTGGACAATCATGATGATTCTTTGTGGAACCTTGTGAGCAATCCAGAATGTAGCCCATTTGTTGAATCGTGGTGAAAAACGATATGATAATGGACCATGTGATGCCGTAAATATATACAGCACTTCATGTTACAATAGGACAGTAACATGGTTGTTTTCCCACACAGTTTTAATTCTGTAATAAAATACTATTCCAACCAAGGACTCCATGTCTGTCACCTCTTCCTTGTAAATACACATCAGCTTTCGAAGGAATTCTCCAGAGGCCTTGGTTCCCCCCACAGGCTCAGTCCTTAATCAAGTCTATCGTGCAGCAAGCAGGCACAAAGCAGAAGATTGGAGGGAGTCATTCTGGGATCTGTTAGAGGGGCCAAGGAGTAAGGTACAGGGAGAAAATACCTCCTTTGCTCCATCTCTGGTGCCTTTCCCATTTCTCACACTGAAAGCTACTCAACTTTACACAATGCCTTTCAATGGCTATCTTTGGAAGCACGAAAAGCGTAAATAATGTTATTTTCAAACTTTTATTTCTCCCCTCCTCTGCAGAGGGCACTGACTCTCACCTGGGTACAGTTCCAGAGGCGCTGGGCACTCTGATACCTAGCCCAGGTCGCCATTCACCTGCGTGCCGTGATTCGGCTATTTGACTGCAGGAGACCTCACAGCCCAGCTCAATCCTGTCCTCACCTACTGTACACACAGCAGTGGATGGCAACCGAGAGCAGGAGACTTGGAACCTGTGCAGCAGTCTTATGAAGCACTTCTATTTGTAGTGCCCCAGTAAGAGGACAGGCTGTTCCAAGCCAACATACTGGGGTTTAGTTTTAGTGAACATTTAGACTATTTAATCATACTTGTGACCCATCCTGTACTCTGGCTTCAGCTAGCTTCCATGTGCTATGGCGATCAACCACTACTTGTATTTATATCATGTAGAGAAAAGAAACAGAGGAGAAGCAACAGGCAGTGAGCCTTTGAGAGGGAAGTTAGGAGACGTGACCAAATGCTTGGTTGAAGAAACGAGTTTTGAGAAGGACTTGAAAGGTGGGAAGGAGGTAGCAGAGCAGTTTGGGGAGGGGGTTGCCAGAGAGTACGGCCTGAGAGTCAGGCTGCAGCATTACAAGGCACCCGTCCTGTTGAAAAATGCACAATTATGCAGCATATTGAGCAGTAGTGACGTTGGAACGGGGAGCAGTAGTGGGTGGGACTGTGCTCTTGTCCGATGCTCAACGGGGCTCTGACCTGTGAGGAACATAGGAACAGGAGTAGGCCATTCAGCCCCTCTAGCCTGCTCTGCCATTTGATAAGATCATGGCTGATCTGTGATCTAACTCCATATACCTGCCTTTGGCCCATATCCCTTATTACCTTTGGTTGGCAAAATATACCAACAAACAAGGGCTAGGCTCTTTCCCACAGAGTTGGAAGGGAGCCATTCCTTTGGGTAATACCCCTCTCCGCCCTGCCCCCCCCCCCCCCCCCGGTAGCAGGTTTATGTATGGCATCGACTAAGTCTCTCAGGTCAAGTAGCTCAGCTGCTCTCTTGGCTGGTCAGCACAGGGTGACCCAGAGGGAAAGGGGGAATAAATAACCTTTAACAATGGGGAGAATTGCAGTTAGAGAAAAAACACCATTTCTTGAAGGTGTAACAGAACAGCATTGTTGATATGCACTCCAGTGGGGCACAGACAGGGTGCAGTGGGAGCTCATCCTTTGGTCAGTTGGGGTACGTCTTGCTGGTGTAATGCACATGTACACATCTCTCATTTCCTAGTGGGCGAACTCAGCTCCTGGAAGGGAAGAATTGTCTTGGTCCGTCTGTGTAGTGACACCGTGGACATATTCTTTTTGAAGGCACTGATAGTGTGGTTAAACAAAGTGGGGAGAGCAATTCTTTCACTCTTCCCTCCCCTCTTTACGATGTGGTATGTATACAGATGGAGGAGATCCCAGTTTAGAATCCCTGGTCTGTGTTGAGTCAGCAGATCTCAGCCAGGGCGTTGGTCGGGGAACTGTTAATCGCCCTTCGGTCCCCAAACCAAGTAGCGGAAAAATCAACCGGGCTCCTCCTCTTCCTGGTCACTACCAGGTGACCCTTCTGGACAACGAGTGTGTGTGTGTGCATGCGCATCAGGTGAGGGCTTGGCTGTGATGCCCTCCCGTCAGATAGTTACCAGGCGCTCGCCGTTCAGGCTCATTCACGGACGATGACAGCATAAGCAAGGTAGCTTAGGGATAAACCTTACCTTTAAAAAGAAAAGGTTCTTCTGTGGTTGTGATTTTCTTCCAATTGTCTGGTGCTGCGTTGATGCCATTTTGAACACGTGTCCTGTGCATTGATTGTGCCCCTTTCATACATGTCCAAAGACTCCAACATTTCTTTTAATGGTAACCTATTGGCTGTTTAACATTTCCTTATACGGAGTTAAGTTTCTCTCGCTGCTGTAACACCTCGCTTCACGACAACCACAAATGTTTAATATGATTCTGCCTTGGCAAAGTGGAATAAAACGCCTGTGATTCAGCAACTACTCACCGTACTAAATATGTACAGAGGATCATAAAGTGCATTAATCTGCGAGTCATTCCTGTTTAATTGAAAAGCTGGTGTATCACGGTGGTTTTCTCTCGGCCTGGAAAAGGTTGAATTGATTTTGCATCATGACATTTGGTGACCAATTAATGCAGTGACTCTGAAAAGGTTCCTTATTTTCAGTTCAGTGCTATCTGGGTTTGTCATTAAAAAGAGGAGGGGCAAGAAAACGTTATTGCCAAAAGTAGCTTGTGTGTAGCTGGGTTAATGAGTTACCATCCTATTTATATTCAACTTAAGTTTGAAAATTAATTTTTAATATATTTCATTAGTATACCGACCACAGGCTGCTGCTCTATTTTCAGTTTTTAACATTTTATCGGGTGGAAAATTTTACGGAATCTTTTGGTTAACCCTTTGTACAGATCCCCCTTTTCAATCCTTTTTATTCCCCTTACTAGGAACTATACGGTTATGTGGAGAGATGAGAGAAGCTGGAATTGTTCTCCTTTAGAGCAGAGAAGGTTAAGGGGAAATCTAGGATTGGACAATGTTTTTGCTTTCTGATGTAGCAAGGTCATTTTCTCCAACAAGGTTTTGGTGCCTGCCGGTAAAGAAGGCACATCATGGTGTCAGGTTTATTTTCTAGCTGTACTATCTGGTCTGTTTCCTGTGCTTACTCACTGGAACACCTCCTTCTGACACCAGGATGAAGCTTGCATGTTGTCTGAAGATCTGACATGTCAACTTCCCAATGTCTTGTATGTCACGGGATAGATTTTATCTCTTCCTCCTATAATCTCAACCTTACTGTATTCCCACCACAGCACCTAATTATTTCTGACATGAATCCAATGGCCTGGTGTTACATAGGAACAGGAGTAGGCCATTCAGCCCCTCGAGCCTGTTCCGCAATTCAATTAGATCATGGCTGATCTGTATCTTAACTCCAATTACCCGTCTTGGTTCTGTACCCCTTGCCTAACAAAAATCTATCACTCAGTTTTGAAATTTTCAACAGCTTTTAGGGGGAGAGAGTTCCAGATTTCCACTACCCTTTGTGTGAAGAAGTGCTTCCTGACGTCACCCCTGAACGGCCTGGCTCTAATTTTAAGGTTTCAATTTTAATTTTAATAATTTCTGACAGCCCTTTTCCAGGGTTTGTCCCAGCTTCAGACTGGGTGGTGCAGTAGATTCGGGCACTGTCCTTTCACCTCCCAGGTCCTGTGATCAAATCCAGCTCAGACGAATGGGACGGACGGCACCAACCAACATTCTGACACAGAGCAAAACCTGTGTCCACATCTCTCGTGTCAGGATGGACGAGTAGGAAACACAGGGGGGAGCCAGCATGTGGACACTGGTCTCTTGGATTCCAAGCTAAACAAATGGCAGTGTAACAGCACCTTTACTCTGCAGGTGGCTCTGATATACCTGGCACTGAGAGTCCCTGTTAGTGACACTGGGAGCCTGAAATAGGAAATATTGTTCCATTTCACCGCACAAAGGTCCATGGAATTCACCAAAAGGGAGGAGGTATTGAAGTTTTGAGCCCAGTTCGTTACCAAAATACAAGTGCCAATGCAATAGTTTGCTCTGAAGAAATTTAAAGCGTTGTTAGTAAGAAAAATGTGAATGGAGATTTGCCAATTTCCAGACTTTGCCTTCCAGCAGGATTGTTCATTTCATGATTTGAAGCCTAGTTGATGCTCCCAGTCTGCCCTGTGTATGATGCAATGTACGCATGGAGATTAAAAGTTCAAAATATTTTCTCTGTACTCGCTAGGGTAATGGGTTTCAGTCTGATGTGTAATGTTGCCTACTTTTAATATATAACTTCTTGCAAAAATACAAAATAAAACCTGAAACTCCAGGTATTTCCAGCGACTATCTCTTTTTTTCTTACCGTTTCTGTTTCTCTTGTGTGACAGAATATCCCTGGTGAAGGGCAGCCAGTCAGACCTCAGTTAATGTTGGTCTATAACTGACTGCTAGAAGGATTGAGTGTGTGACTGGGCAGTCCCAGATTAGAAGGCACTTTCCCCCATATGCTATGGCTGTGATTGAAACTCATTGTATAGGGATTCCTGGACGCACACTACCTGGCACCATTGATTGATGCACCATTGTTCACTACTGTGTTGTCCCTACGATGTATATCTATCTTTGTTAACGTTATAGAATGATTTGATTTTTCCACCCACAAAATATCTTGGCACTTGTTTAATGGGTGGTCCATTGACTTTGAGAATCAAACACTTTTTTTAACAGTTGCTCTCCGCCTATTTTTCTCTCTCTCTCTCGAAGGTGATGACCCTTTGTTGGGGTTTGGTTCTACAGGCATAGGTCACCCTCTGCTACCTCACCCAAGGAGCCACTGTTGATGTTTGAAAGCTAATGATAAGGGTTTTCACGAGATATTTGACTCTGGTAGCTTCACACCTCAGCTCAAGCCTGCCCTTGCCTCACTCACACTCACACTCGCTGTTCTGGCAGACAATCGAGAGAAGGGACTTAGGCTGATTTTCCTATCCCTTCCCCAACTCAGAGCACGGAGAGCAATTATAGTCATTCAATTCCTTCTCTGGGTAAAATTAGTCACAGATCAGGAGCCAATCCTGAGACCTTTCTATCATATGGCTTATCTAATTATGGCCAAACTTGGGCTATTGGAGGAATCTGATGTCCACTTTTTAAATTGTTTTGAATTAAAAGACGTAATATTGTCCCCGGGGGCCTGTAATGAGTTAACAGGTCTCTAGTTGAGGTAAGGTGAGAGGCATATACTGCAACTCTCTTCCGCAAACTGCAATTGATACTAGCTCAATTGCTAAATTTAAATCTGAGATAGATAGCTTTTTGGCAATCAAAGGTATTAAGGGATATCGGCCAAAAGTAGGTATATGGAGTTAGATCACAGATCAGCCATGACCTTATCAAATGGCGGAGCAGGCACGAGGGGCTGGATGGCTGCCTCCTGTTCCTAACTCCCCTCAACATCCTTGGCTACAGCAGGGAAGGTGATCAGCCAAAGTTCCTACTCTTGATCACCATCGAGTGACCTTTGTTGAAAGTGGATGTCAGATGAGGATCGGATCAGGCTGACTCGGCCCACAGCAGTCCAGGCTCCCGTGTGGGAACTCAGGCATGGTACTGGAGGTCAGTGAGTGCTCTTGGAACCACAGAGAGGTTATAACTAACCATACACGTAGCCAGTGAGTAACTGAGTCATGTACACCAGGAAGGCTCCTTGTACAATCCCCAGTCATTGCCGTTTATTAAAGTGCAAAGAGGAACCTGATTTTTTTTTTCAAAGTTATAACCTTCAATAGTTTATTCCCAAAGTTCCTTATTGAAAAACTCAGCGTGTGACATCGTAACTGTTCCCCACGGGGGTACTGATGTGTTGCCGGTCTGTTTTCCTGCTGACTTCATTGTGGAATGGTTCCCAGTAAAAATGGTCCCTGGTGAGGACATGTTACTGGAAGTGGTTGACTGTAACCTCATACTTGAATTACGGAACCCACCTGGGGCCTTGCTTGCTGGGAACAATGTGTGTCCTTATCTAATACCCTGGCCATGCTGCACTCCGGGACTCTCCTTTGAGATCTGATAGAATTTCTGTTCCAAAATAAAAACAGAAACCTGGTTTACAATTTATAACTTGATTCCAAGGAATATGTGAATCTAGAAATGTCCTTACTTCTTTTCCTCCTTACTCCAATTTCCCCTCCTGCTCATGATAGATTGTGGGGTACAGTTATACGAGCAGTGATGGCCCACCAGTATCAAGCCCGCCAGACCATTCCTGAGATGTGAGCCTGGCCAATAAGTTCATTCTCGGCCAGGAGGATATGGGATGTCCAGTGAGGACACGACTGGGTATAATCCCACGGTAAAATGGCCTTCCGACACTTGCTATTTAGATCCACACATAGAAAATGTCTCTTCAGGAGAGGAAGGGAACAAGAAACTGCGGCACAGGCACAGATTACTTTGTGGAAATTGTTCTGCAGGTTGAAGATTTTCACTTTGGCTGATGGACGTTCACTGTTTCAATTAGACCGTGTTCTATGTTTTGTGTGCGAGTGTATATTAATTTACAAATATTCTTATTGAGTTCTGCCATTACTTCATTCACTTAAATTTGTCTGGGTCCCTTTGAATGATGTTACTTGATTACATTGGTGGGTATAGCATATTCTTAAAAATAATAAGTACCACCCTCTTCAACCTTGTTCATGAACAGTTCAGGGATCCAGACTTCCATTAACCTCTGCTCCTGGGCAAAGCTTTTAAAAAATGTTTTCATAATTTTCAGCTTCCTATCATTGAGCCAGTTTTCAATCCAGCCAGCTATTTTAATTCCACGATCCTTAAAAGCCTCACCTGTGGAACTTTATCAAATGTCTTCTGCAAACGCAAGTAAATTACAGCCCCAGTTTTAACTCGGGGTGTGAGTGCACGTGTGGGGAGTGGGGGGTTGGAAAGTGCCCATGATGGCGCCAGCGCGAGGCCCAGGGCCATTTTGACTCCCGAGCCTCGTTACTAAGTAGGAGGAAGGACTCCCACCCGAACCCGACGGGAATGACAAGGTGGCCAGTGAGTGGGAGCGAGGTCTCACACAGCAGGGGGCCTTCGCCAGGGAACTGAAGGAACAGTCCCCAGCATAAGGTAAGTGGGGAGCTTAGGGGGCGTAGGGAGGTAGGCCAGGGCAGGTAGACCTAAGGTTCCCTTGCGGGGCTTGGAGCAGCAAGAAACCTTAATAAATGTAACGTTCTAACTTACCAGGGCCTCTTCTGCCCCGATGCTGCCTGCCTCCAGGTTTCATTGGTGGGTCTGGTACTGTGTGCAAATTGCATGACCCGAAGTTAAAATCACCACAGGGTCCAAATAACGTCATCGAACCCCAAATGTTAAATATTAACGAGGCCCCTGCTGACCACCATTTTAACCACCCGACCGCCATTTTAACTACCTGCCCGCCCCGCTCCCACCAGAAGGGCAGGGTTAAAATCAACCCGTATATCCTTTAGCGAGTTCTTGTTTGCTAATATAGTTACCTCCTCAAAGAAACCCCAGGTTTTTAAGAAATATCACGTCATTTATGAAACCATACTGAATGCTTTTATGGTATCTGTGCTCTTCAGGCGAGCATCAGTAACACCCCGTAATATGCTGTTGACCATTTTCCCCACCAGGAACAGGAAGAGGCCATTAAGCCCGTCGAGCCTGTTCTGCCATTCAATTAGATTATGGCTGACTTGTATCTTAACTCCATCTACCTGCCTTGGTTCCGTAACCCTCAATACCCTTACCCAACAAATATTAGCTTAACTGGTGTATAATTCCTGAGTTCATGTCTCACTCCTTTTCCTACATTACAACAGCGACGACACTTCAAAAGTACTTCGTTGGTGCTTTGGGACATACTGAGTTGGTGAAAGGCGGGAAAAGGCTGCGAGATCTTTCTTTTCTTTAGAAGGTAAGAATACTCAATACTGTGATGTTCTAATTAAGAAGGAATATTTGAGAGGTAAATACGGACATACAGAAAATCCTCCAGTCTTCAGGTACAGCTTCCTTTGTTTATGAAGCCCCTTAAATATAAACCCGAAGCTTTGACTATTTCCTTGCTCACTTCCCTCACGGTTCTAACACGCCTTCCATCTGGTGCCTTGTAGACATGAATTATTTGAGTTTCTTCATAACACATGCTTTATTCGTGTCCACATATGTTACAGATTCCCAAGACGATTCAAATGGATCTGAAATTTGGAATTAATTTAACACACCTGACATTTCCTGAACCTCTGTAAATATTTCAAAACATCTTATCCCTCAAGTCTTTGCTCCATCTGCATCTTCCATCGCTGAGAAAAAAAACCATGTTGTGTTTGACCACCTTCCCATGGCCCCTTTTTCCATCTTATTGAACCTTGTTTTAATTATTCACGACTGAATCCTTTTATGAGTCGCAGGCCTCACAAGTATTTGTTTCCTGGTGTCCTTACAATAATAATTCTTGGCCTTTTCTTTAACTTTTGGTGTCCAGCACGTCACTGAGGGACATGTGAAACTGCGGTCGTGTCTGCCCATTTTGATGGTTCAGGTGGATAACACTTGAAAGAAGAACGGATGTCCTGATGATAATGTGAAAGGGGGCAAGTGAAATATGATGCAGCCAGTGGTGGGTAAAAGATTCCACTGAGATTCCGTAGTATTTTTGATTTGCACAACATCAAACAGAAGTTTCCAATGAATCTCTTTATTCTGTTGGTGAAACCTTTCATTACAGGGATATTCTTGTCTGGTCACGAAACAAGAGCACAGTGCAATGGTGGCAGCGACATATGCTGTGTGAGGAGGACAGGACATGCCATGTCTGTGATGACTCCTATGGTTGAATAGCCTCCCACACCCAGAGGTGGGTTGGGGGGGGGGGGAAAGGTCAGATTTTGAATAAAAATTATTTCAAATAAAAACTCTGTGCAACTCAATAGTTGAGACCTTAATGTTAAGACCTTGTGCTTACTTTGGATTCAGTCTTGTATTCTGTACAATTGGTTAATCTTCTTGCTGACTTAAATCAACAGCAAGATTCACTGTATAGCCCAGACTACCCATTGTAGGACCCCCTACTGCAGCTAACTCAGCATAATCCTGGGGTCAAACCTGGGATCTTCTCCAGCTACTCCCAGGATAACCCCCCTTGGGGGAGCTGAGGCCTGTGTTTTTGTCATGTTCCCACATCCATGTGAGTACAATAGTTTCTTTAATCGGCCCCGATTCAAATGCCTGGTCAAACTGGTTCAGCTGTAGAAAGGCAGGAAGGGTTTCTAATTTATCAGCTGCTTCCCTTTTATCTGAGATTTCTTTTTATGAATTAAGATCTTTAAGGTCTATTTTGGTGTTAATGAGAACTTTGAGGTTTAAGGCAACGAAAAGTCTATAAAAAGAAACATCCCTTCCCGCTGTCGAATTGTCCTATGGGCTCGGGAAATGACAAACCCTGTGAGAAGCAGTCTGAAAATGGCAGAAACCAAATTTGCCCGGTGATCCAAAAGCTGGTATAGTTTAATTCTAAAGGGTAAGCTCTTGCCAGCCGATGGGACAATCTAACTGGCACTAGTCTCGGTTTCTTAGAATGATCTCATGTTATAATGACTAAAGCCAATTTAACGCACACTGAAACTGTAAATGTGTTTGAGGAGACATCGACGTCAGGTTGAGGCAGAGTCCAACTGTCCACTGGTCTGTTGCTCCAAGGCCTCTGAAATAGGCAGCCTCTCAACGTGATCAATGGTGTCGTATTAATCTTCCAGCGTATTTAGTAACCGTCGCGGTATTTACAAAGCCTGCTGAAGGTCTCGAGCGGGTGACATTCCCGCTATAGAAAATCTTGACGAGAGAGTCGATGAGTGGGAAGAATAGAGGCAATCTTTTCAGTGAATCACCATTAGAATATGAAAGGCTTTAGCGCGGAAAGTGAAGGTGGACTCCCGACAAGATGAGGGGAGGGAGGGAGGGGGAACTTGGCTACATTGCGTTCGATGGTGTGACCTGATGCATCTGGACCATTTTCACCTCATTGGTGAAACATTTTGTTCTCGCCAGAATATCGTAGATTCCCATTCGTTTCATTCCATATATATAGTGCCTTTAACGTAGCAAAACGTCCCAAAGCGATTATCAAACAAAATTTGACACCGAGGTATTAGGACAGGTGACCGAAAGCTTGGTCAAAGAGGTAGGTTTTAAGGAGCGTCTCTGAAAGAGAGGTTTAGGGAGGGAATTCTAGAACTTAGAGCCTCGGAAGCTGAAGGCACGGCCGCCAATGGCGGAGCGATGAAATCGGGGATGCGCAAGTGGCCAGAATTGGAGGAGCGCAGAGATCTCGGAGGGTTGTAGGGCTGGAAGAGGTTACAGAGATAGGAGTGGTTATTCAAAATGTCTACACGCAGGTACAAAGATCTGAATGACCTCCATCTATGCTGAGATTCCTACGATTCTATGCTTACAAAGCTAAATTTCCTGATTTGTACTTAACTTTTTGATAAAAGTATTGAGAGGAATTTTGCCCCCTAGGGACAGACTGTTATAGCACTAACTAGCTTTCCACCAGTAACATTGGGCATTGGAGCCTGAGTGAACTTTTAAACAAGTTAATTCTTGGGATATGGGCGTCACTAGCAAGGCCATTTATTGCCCATCCCATTGCCCCTTGAGAAGGTGGTGGTGAGCCGCCTTCTTGAACCGCTGCAGTCCGTGTGGTGAAGGTTCTCCCACAGTGCTGTTAGGAAGGGAGTTCCAGGATTTTGACCCAGCGACGATGAAGGAACGGCCGATATATGTCCAAGTTGGGATTGTGTGTGACTTGGAGGGGAACGTGCAGGTGATGGTGTTCCCATGCGCCTGCTGCCCTTGTCCTCCTAGGCGGTGGAGGAGGCAGGTATGGGAGGTGCCGTTGAAGAAGCAAGGTTTCCATGGTCTCCAAGTCATTTTTTGCACGTTGAAGAAGGAGATAAATGTACATTTCCTACATGGCACTAGTGAGGTTAAGCATTCACTCACTATTTGCATTTTGTTAAATCACGTGACGACGACTATTAGCAGTTCTTTACTTGCCTTGGTCTTTTCTCCTGGGCCCAAGCCTCTTCATGAGTGTCCGCCATGTCCACCTATGGCTCCGATAGGCCCAGAGGCTCCAGCTTCCGTGACAAGGCAGTCAGAATTTTATCAAATTTCTCGTATCTCTCATTCCGAGTAACTCCAGCTGCGTTGGCGCCCCAGAACAATCTCAAAGCAAATTCGGTCTTGAAGGCTTCTAACAACTCTTCTTTAGCCTGAAAATCTGGAAAAGAAAGATTGACGTTAGCCTTTTCACCCATGTTAGCTGAAATGAGGGAAACTTCACAAATCTTTGAAGGTGGCAGGGCAAGTTTATAAGGCGGTTAAGAAAGCGTATGGGATATTTGGCTTTATAAATAGAGGCACAGAGTGCAAAAAAGAGGAAATCAAAATACCTTTACAAATCACTGGTTAGGCCTCAGCTGGAGTATTGTGTACAATTCTGGGCACCGCCACACTTTAGGAAGGACTTCAAGGCCTTGGAGAGGGTACCGAGGAAGTTTACCAGGATGATACCAGGGATGAGGGACTTCAGTTATGTGGAGAGATTGGAGAAGCTGGGATTGTTCTCCTTGGAGCAGAGAAGGTTAAGGGGAGACCTGATAGAGGTGTTCAAAATCATGAGGGGTTTTGATAGAGCAAGTAGGGAAAAACTATTTCCTCTGGCAAGTGAGTTGGTAACTAGGTGCCATAGATTTAAAATAATTACCAAAGAACTCGAGGGGAAATGAGGAGAAAGTTTTTCACACATAGTGCCTTCCGGATCCTAACAGCCCTATCTGAAAGGATGGTGCAATCGGATTCCATAGGAACTTTCAAAAGGCAATTGGACATGTACTTGAAGAGGACTCATTTGCAGGGTAATGGGGAAAAAGCTGGGGAGTGGGACTAAATTGGACAGCTCTTTCAAAGAGCCAGCACAGGCACGACGGGCCAAATGGCCTCCTTCTGTGCTGTAAGATTCAATGATTCGACAGATGAATGCATACTCAATCCAATGGATTATAAATGGATTTTTTTTATATAATACCCAAGTTGCCCATTCTTTATTTGCAAGCTTAGTCAATGAGTGTGAACAAGCTATTGAATTAAGGTTGGTTATAACCGCCCAACCCAATCCTATACCCATCTGATATTCTCGCATACTGACACATTTTTGCAGCAGGATTTGCTGCGTTGAGATCAGAAACAGAAATCCTGGCTGGTTGTGGGTTTTTTTCGCTCCTTCCTGCCCCCAGGGGCACTGAGCCCAATTTTAGTGCCTCTAAAAACCCCACCCAGCACAGAGCAGGTAACCCAGCACAGAGCAGATAACCCAGCACAGAGCAGGTAACCCAGCACAGAGCAGGTACCCCAGCACAGAGCAGGTAACCCAGCACAGAGCAGGTAACCCAGCACAGAGCAGGTAACCCAGCACAGAGCAGGTAACCCAGCACAGAGCAGGTACCCCAGCACAGAGCAGGTACCCCAGCACAGAGCAGGTACCCCAGCACAGAGCAGGTACCCCAGCACAGAGCAGATAACCCAGCACAGAGCAGGTAACCCAGCACAGAGCAGGTACCCCAGCACAGAGCAGATAACCCAGCACAGAGCAGGTAACCCAGCACAGAGCAGATAACCCAGCACAGAGCAGGTACCGCAGCACAGAGCAGATAACCCAGCACAGAGCAGGTAACTCAGCACAGAGCAGGTAACCCAGCACAGAGCAGGTAACCCAGCACAGAGCAGATAACCCAGCACAGAGCAGGTAACTCAGCACAGAGCAGGTAACCCAGCACAGAGCAGATAACCCAGCACAGAGCAGGTACCCCAGCACAGAGCAGGTACCCCAGCACAGAGCAGGTACCCCAGCACAGAGCAGGTAACCCAGCACAGAGCAGGTAACCCAGCACAGAGCAGGTACCCCAGCACAGAGCAGATAACCCAGCACAGAGCAGGTAACCCAGCACAGAGCAGATAACCCAGCACAGAGCAGGTACCCCGCACAGAGCAGGTAACTCAGCACAGAGCAGGTAACCCAGCACAGAGCAGGTACCCCAGCACAGAGCAGATAACCCAGCACAGAGCAGATAACCCAGCACAGAGCAGGTAACCCAGCACAGAGCAGATAACCCAGCACAGAGCAGGTACCCCAGCACAGAGCAGATAACCCAGCACAGAGCAGATAACCCAGCACAGAGCAGGTAACCCAGCACAGACTAGGTAACCCAGCACAGAGCAGGTAACCCAGCACAGAGCAGGTAACCCAGCACAGAGCAGGTAACCCAGCACAGAGCAGGTAACCCAGCACAGAGCAGCAACTATACTGGGAATTCCTTCCCTACCCAGTTCAGTCCTACACTGAGGGGAGAAAATGGAAACAAAGCCTTGGCAAGTGGCTCGTGTTTTTATTTTAATCCTAGAGTTAGTCATGGCCACTGCCTTTATCACATTGTCTGCCCCGTTCAGAATGAGTGGGACAAGTTGGGACACACTCCAAAAAGCTGCTTCTAGCCAAAGCAATCACTGCCCGATTCCGAGGCATTGTTTCCGAAATGTGCTCATTTGGATCGACTTGCAGTGCTACCTGGGAGAGGTCTGACTAAAAGCAAGTCATTCTCAGCGATGTGCTGAGCTCCCATGGGCTTTCCCAGCTTCTGCTCAATATCATTGATGATGAGGAGGAAAAGAAGCAACGAGACAAATGAAATCTTTGTGGTTTGTTTCTGATCAAAGGAGACTGTTACTGTGGTGGGAGTTGCTGTGTTCAATGTTCAGTGTGACGTACTCCTGTCTTTTAAGCTATCCCATGGCAGTTTATTTTATTATTAACCCTCTCACTCCTGTCTGGCCAAAGAAATGGTGCTTTTTAAAAAAAATTTCCGACTTTCTCTTCTCCTCTCCCAGAGATGGTGACTTGTGCTGTTCCAGAGGCAGCAAGCAGCCCCTCCGTACCTTGCATAAGTCCCCTAATCTGTGAGCCTAGGCCGTAAGTGCTGGCAGGCAATTCGACTATGGGGACTTCGCAGCCGTGTGCCACACAGTGTCTAATCATGCATTTTCCAGTCAGACTCGCTGAATAATGACGAGGAGCAGAACCCTGGACTGTTTCTCCCCCCACCCCCCCCCCCCCCGCCTTCCTAGTCCAGGTCCTTTGAGACTAAATATTTGGAGCAATGTTCTGTCCTCACACTGATGGTGTGGAGATTCACCCACTGGGAGCGGGGATTTCAAATTTGGTTATGCGCAGTTTCCTGCCCGAATTTCCCATGTGCGTTTTTAGTGGGCAAAAGTTCCTGCCAGTGGCACAAAGCTGCAGAAATGACCTCTCCAGTGCCCCCGTCCCCCTCGCTGCCGGCCCACCTGAGATCAGCGCAGAGTGGGGATCACACCTGGGCTCTTCCTGGGCTGTGTGTGCCTCAGTACCATCCCAGCTGGTGGAATTACCCAAAGCCGTCGACTGAGCACGGAGGAGAAGTTTTATCTTTACTTCACGGAGGCGGGGCATTTTGGGGCTGTAGGTCACCGGAGAGCTATTCAGCTACAGGGTGCATCAGGTCATTCTATGGGTACTCGACTCGTACTATTTCTACCTGTTGCATTCAGCGGTATGTCCATTCAGAACTGCACACGGTAGCACCCGGTCATAATCACCGATACAAGCAGTAGGGAAGCTATTTGACCCTGAGATGAGCTACCAACCCCATATCTGCTCCATCACCAAGACCGTCCACTTCCACCTCCGTAACATTGTCCGTCTCCGCCCCTGCCTCAGCCCATCTGCTGCTGAAATCCTCATCCGTGCTATTGTTACCTCCGGTCTCGACTTTTTTTTTTATTCGTTCATGGGATGTGGGCGTCGCTGGCGAGGCCAGCATTTATTGCCCAACCCTAATTGCCCTCGAGAAGGTGGTGGTGAGCCGCCTTCTTGAACCGCTGCAGTCCGTGTGGTGACGGTTCTCCCACAGTGCTGTTAGGAAGAGAGTTCCAGGATTTTGACCCAGCGACAATGAAGGAACGGCGATATATTTCCAAGTCGGGATGGTGTGTGACTTGGAGGGGAACGTGCAGGTGGTGTTGTTCCCATGTGCCTACTGCTCTTGTCCTTCTAGGTGGTAGAGGTCACGGGTTTGGGAGGTGCTGTCGAAGAAGCCTTGGCGAGTTGCTGCAGTGCATCCTGTGGATGGTACACACTGCAACCACAGTGCGCCGGTGGTGAAGGGAGTGAATGTTTAGGGTAGTGGATGGGGTGCCAATCAAGCGGGCTGCTTTATCTTGGATGGTGTCGAGCTTCTTGAGTGTTATTGGAGCTGCACTCATCCAAGCAAGTGGAGAATATTCCATCACACTCCTGACTTGTGCCTTGTAGATGGTGGAAAGGCTTTGGGGAGTCAATGCTCTCTTCACCGGCCTCCCGTCTTCCGCCCTCTATAAAGTTGAGCTCATCCAAAACTCAGCTGCTCCTTTCTTGACTCGCACCAAGTCCCGTTCACCCATCACCCCTGTGCTCGCTGACCTCGGTTTTAAAATTCTCATTCTTGTTTTGAAATCCCGCCATGGCCTCGCCCCTCCCTATCTCTGTAACCTCCTCTGGCCCTCCGAGATCTCTGCACTTCTCCAACTCTGGTCTCGCGCAACTCCCACTTCCTTCGCTCCACCATCTGGCAGCCGTGCCTCCAGCCGTCCAGGCCCTAAGCTCTGGAATTCCCTCCATAAACTTCTCCGCCTCCCTCTCCTCCTTTACAAACTCTTTAAAACCCACCTCTTTGACCAAGCTTTTGTTCACTTGTTCTAATATTTCCTTCTTTGGCTCGGTGTAAATCTTTGATTACACTCCTGTGAAGGGCCTTGGGGCGTTTTTCTACATTAAAGGCGCTATATAAATGCAAGTTGTTTTTGTTGTTGTTGAGCCCCACTCAATCAGGACAGTCCCTCGCCAATGGAACGCAATATTTTTGTGCGGCATCCCTTCCCTTGAAGGATAATATCCCATTTATACCACAGCGGTAGCTTTGGACACAGTGCAGGAAACTTCACCTGAGTTAGGCTTTCCCTGGCTCATCCTGTGAGTAGCTGAGGAATGTAGACCAGGGAGGGGTGGGGGGGGTCTGTGCTGAACTGGCTGATCTCCCGTGCGGCAGGTCTGAGGGGCACGAAACTTGGCCTCAGCACCCCCCGAACTAGCAATGGGGAGAAAACGGCCAAGAACAGCTAGCATTTATGGAACCCCTTTGTGCCACTTCACAGGGGAGTCAGTGGAGGTGACCAAAGGTACAGTCAACGGGGTAGGTTTTGAAGGTGGGGGAGGGGGCGGGGTCAGAGGTGACAAGGTGGAGTAGGTTTAGGAAGAGAGTCCCAGAGAGTAGGCCCCAAGGCAAGTGAAGACTCTGCTGCCGATGGGGAGGGGAGGAGAGGAGGAGCCAATACTCCCCGCTCTTGCTCAAAGACAGGTTTGCATTCAGCCGCGATGCCCCCTGCAGTCGAATAGCTGGCCGACACACATTGTCGAGGCTCTCGCCTGAATAATGGCCAAGGTGATGGAGAGCCACCAGTCCTCATGGAACTGGTCAACACCTTCCAGAGAAGGGGATACAGGTGGGAAAATTAGCAAGAATTTTTTTTAAATGGAGAACAAATGAACCTCGTCAGCACAAAGCTATTTCACTACTGGATTATTTTTTCTTTGGACATTCCTGGGATTCAAACCCAATCACTCTGCGATCGTCAGGGGGCTGTGCGTGTATGTGTGTGTGCGTGTGCGTACATGTGTGTGTTAGGAAACAGATTTGTTTTTGTTACTTCACTTTACACCCAGTCACCAGAGCGAGCATCTGCGAACGGGAGGCCCACGAGTTGGAATGTAGCACGCAGCTCCTCCTACATAATCCAAACAATTCCCCTCAATCCCAGCCCCACAAGAATGCAACCTACTGACCCACTGTCACACTTCCATTTCCTCCACTGTATCCTTATGGCTTTGAACGATTACGGGAGATGGTCTTGACAGGCAGACAGAAGGGAATTCTAGGATGTGATATACAGAGGAAGCATTGTAATGTCTTGCTCCTAACAAGCAAATCATAAGCAGCCCTTATTATATGGGAGGATGTGTCATAGTTATAAGGGGCCAGAGTCCCACAAGCAGTTCTCTTTTTAAAGTATTTTGTCAATAATGTGATACGTATATAACCAAAGCAACTTTAATCTCTGTAACCTCCTCCAGCCCTACAACCCTCTGAGATCTCTGCGTTCCTCCAATTCTGGCCTCTTATGCATCCCCGATTTTTACCGCAATGTGATAATGATTAGATCATCTGTTTAGTGATGTTGGTCGAGGGATAAATATTGCCCAGGACACCGGAGGGAACTCCCCTGCTCTTCATCCAAATAGTGCGGTGAGATTTTTTTACATCCACCTGAGAGGGTAGACGGAGCCTTAGTTTAACGTCTCATCAGAAAGACGGCATCTCCGACAGTGAAGCACCCCCTCGGTACTGCGCTGGCAGCCTAGATTTTGTGCGCAAGTCTCTGGAGTGGGACTTGAACCCACGACCGTCTGACCTCAAGAGGTGAGAGTGCTACCCACTGAGCCACAACTCAACATGGATCAGGGAGCAACCCTGTGACCGACTGGAAACATTGGATTTGATGACTGTTGGAGGAAATACTGCGTCGTAAGAAACCTACCTTTCAGTTTAGCCTCAGCGTTGGCTCTGTACGTCGCAGCGTTCCACGTCACGGTGCGAGCTGCCTCCAGCGTCTTCAGCAGCATTTCGCAGCTCTGGTCTACGTTATCCCACGTTTCCGTAATATCAGACACCGATTGGCGCTCCATTAATGTGATGATGGGCAAAATGTGTGGGACGGTGGTGTTTTGAAGAGGAAGCTCACCTGCGACGGAGAAGAAAAAACTTTGTGAGAACAGGTGGTACATGCCAATTCATGTACCTACAATATATTGAAATGCAAAAGAAAGAAAGAACTTGCATTTATATCGTGTCTTTCGGATAATTTGTTTTAGTGGTAAATATTGGCCAGGGAGTAAATATTGCTCCTTGATGCAGGAGGAGATGATTTATCTCCATGATTCCCTATGTTGCGAGCCTCCAATTTCAGATGGTAGGTCGATGGGTTATCTCCAGAGTGGCAAGGATGGAAGAGCAGTGACTCCACCTCACTCTTCGATAGGTGGTCCAGGAGTTGCGTTGGCAGAGATCTGCTTAGAGGTGGCTTGCCCTTCCTTTTAATTAGGGAATCATGCGGGCAATGGATTTCGGAAGATGGACTAGAAGCTTATTTGGCCTTCTACAGGCTGCCAGTCATTGGAATTCACCTTCTTGAGTTAAAGAAAGGAAAGAAAGACTTGCATTTATGTAGCGCCTTTCACGACCTCAGGACGGCACAAAGCGCTTTACAGCCAATAAAGTACTTTTTTATTTGCAGTGTAGTCACTGTAGTAATGAAGAGTTGGGATTGATCTTTGTCCCTTCTCGGTTTGGGTATCGGAAGGAGGATTGTCCAGAAGTGACTTTTCCAAATTCGGCATCAAACTTTCCCCGACTCCGTGACGCCTCATCCTGCATCTGCAGTTGTGGCCACAGAGAAGTCAAAGGTTCTGTCAGCACAATCAAAGGAAAATGTGAGATGGGGAGTAGGTGGGAAGGAAAGAAAATTAAGGCCAGATAAGCACTGCAAAGTGCACTCCTGAAGTAAAGACTCTACTTTCCAACTTGACCAAATTGTCAACAACATTAATAATGAACTATTCTTTAAAGGGATTAGCCAAGATTGATTCATCGCCAGAACTGGTGATGTTACTACTGATAGAAAATGGAGATCAATCGTAGGGCGTGGTTAGATTGGGCACGGAATCATATATAGAGGCTTATTTCTAAATCTAGCATAGGAACATTTAAGGGGACGCTAGATAAGTATATGAGGGAGAAAGGAATCGAAGGATATGTTGATAGGGTGAGATGAAGTAAGATGGGAGTGGGCACGTGCGAGCATAAAGACCAGCATGGACCAGTTGGGCCGAATGGCCTGTTTCTGTGGTGTAACTTCAATGTAATTCGATGTAAGTCTTCAACAGACTCTGAATGTATTTAAATCATCGTCATGAGTTTGCAGTAGGGGGAGGGGCGTGATCTCCTCAAATTACCCCAATTATCCCAACTGATAGGCTTCAACCAGTTGATAACGACACCCAGTTAACTATTTTCATCTTTCCAAAGGCACGCCCCAGTCCTTTCGTCTGCAGAAATGATTAATAGTCTCCGCAGAACTGTATAATTACAGAAGTGCGCAGATACCAAGGACCTGTGATGCGTTTGAAGTTAACTTCAAAAAGAAGACCTAATCTTGTTACTTTATGGGGATTTTCGGTTCTGCTAACATATTTCTGCCCTTGTTAAAAAAAGGGGTTCATTTCTAGAGGGATAGAATAGAAAAGCAGAGAAGTTATGTTAAACTTGTATAGAACCTTGGTTAGACCACACTTGGAGCACTGTGCACAGTTCTGGTCTCCATATTATAAAAAGGATATAAAGGAAAAGGTGCAAGAAAGATTCACAAGGATGATACCAGAACTGAGAGGATACTCTTATTGGGAAAAGCTGAAAATGCTGGGGCTCAGAAGGCTGAGGGGTGATCTGATAGAGGTTTTTAAGATATTGAAGGGGTTTGAAAGGGTAGAGGTAGAGAAAATGTTTCCATTTGTGGGGGAGACCAAAACTAGAGGTCATCAATTTAAATTGTCACGAATAAATCCAATAGGGAATTCAGGAGAAACTTCATTACCCATAGAATGTGGAACATGCTACCACAGGGAGTAGTTGAGGCGAGTCGATGTATTTAAGGGGAAGCTAGATAAACACATGAAGGAGAAAGGAATAGAAGGATATGCTGATAGGATTAGATGAAGTAGGGAGGGAGGAGGCTCGTGTGGAGCATAAACACCGGCATAGACCAGTTGGGCTGAATGGCCTGTTTCTGTGCTGTAGGCTCGATGTAACCCGTTCAGTCAAAGCTTCATGTCACCTCACTGGACACGGAATACCTGCCTTTTCCCTCATTCAAGGATTTTGCGAATGGTTTGAGCTCCTTCTCGAACTTGATGGCACTATCCGTGTGATTCCGGCGCAGAGTCCTCCACGTGTGTTCCAGGCGCATGATCTGTAAGGGACGGGAAGAAGCTGCATAAAGGGTGGGATTCAGCGAGCCCCCCCCACCATCAGCCCCTTGCCCATTCACAGGGCTGAACGGTGTTGGATTAACAGTCTGGAAGTTTATCTCCCAGTTGCCTTTCTGGTTGGGAAGGATGTCCTAGAGTCATCACTTCTTTGATCCGGTGTGGTGCCCTCCACAGTCGAATAGCCTCCTGACACTTGCCAGGCTCACACATGAAGAATGGTCAGGCGTGACCAGAGGGAGCGAAACTGTACCCAAGTTCAAGTAAGTGCCTTCAGAAATAAAGGGGCAAGAAAAGAAGGCATGTCCCAAAAATTATATCTCCAAACCCCAACGAAAATCACGTCAAAAAAATTTGTTCATTGAAAAATATATTTAAATGTCATCTCAAGAAAGGTAAATAGTTACCTGTAAGGTGAGTGAGACCCTTCAGTTGATGCTGTGGTTGTGCAAGGCATTAGCAACACCCGACAATGATAAACCACAGGCCTGTGAATTCTGCACAGCTGTGTTACCTGAGAGAGCAGGAGGTAAAGGTCTCCAGGTGTGCACCCGACTCATAGAAGCTTACAGCATAGGCTGAGGCCATTCGGCCCATCCTGCCTGTGCTGGCTCTTTGAAAGAGCCATCCAATCAGTCCTTCCCTGCTCTTTCCCCATAGCCCTGCAATTTTCTCCCCTTCGACTATTCATCCAATTCCCTTTTGAAAGTTATTATTGAATCTGCTTCCATCGCCCTTTCAGACAGCGCATTCCAGATCATAACAACCCGCTGCGTAAAAAAAAACTGTCCTCATCTCACCTCTGGCTCTTTTGCCAATTACCTTAAACTAATTTAAAATGGACTCCACAGAGCCCGCACTGCAGGGGCCTTTCTACCATCCTGGATATCATCTTTGTGGTATCCCCAATAATCAAATCTGCTCAACTTAATAATGATTAAAAATGATCAAAACTGGCAGGAGGATCGGTAACCAGAGGACACAGATTTAAGACAATTTGCAAAAGAACCAGGGGGGAGATGAGGAGAATTTTTTTTCAACGCAGCGAGTTGTTATGATCTGGAATTCACTGCCTGAAAGGGTGGTGGAAGCAGATTCAATAATAACTTTCAAAAAGAAATTGGATAAATACTTGAAAAGGAAACATTTGCAGGGCTGTGGGGAAAGAGCAGGGGAGTGGGACTAATCGGATAGTTCTTTCAAAGAGCCGGCACAGATACAATGGGCCGAACGGCCTTCTCCTGTGCTGTATGATTCTACGATTATTAAGTTTTTACACGTCCCTCAGCTTTCAGCTCAAGAGAAGCACTGGCCGAGGCCTGGGAGTGGCTCTCAAGTCCGGTATTGAGGAACAAGATACAGCCTGGGGAGATGTGAAGTGAAAAGAATAGCAACTCAAAAGAAACAGGAGACCGGGGGAGGGGGGAAGGCCTGAGAACCCATCTAAATACCTGAGGCAGCTCCAATGCTTTCATCACTGCTGAAAGTCCAAAGAGATCCCCCATGGAGTCTTTCAGCTCGACTGCCAGTTGGACAACTTTATGAAGTACTGCGGACCTTTGTCCAACACTTCCTGTGCAGCCCAAGATGTCCACAGCAACGCCCAGGGCTATTAAGTGATGTCTGGAAAAAAGAAACCGGGAGAGACAATGGAAAAAAATATATAATGAGTTTTCGGCTACTTTACGGTGAGATTGTGTTAAAATACAGTCTCGGTCACCTCTCCAGCTGAGTTGGAATCCACAACAGATAAATAGGCACCTCCCTCTAATGCTGCTGACTGCTGAAGCAGCTCTATTGTTTTGTCAAAGTATCTACAAGACAAAAACTCCATAGGATCCAATTGAGAATATCCACTGGCCATTGCTCTTTGAGTCCATTGTAGATTCATAATAATTATTTTTATGAATGTATTTTGTTCTTGCCTTTTTGTTTCTGTGTGTCACACCTCTCCCCTTGACTTAGATAGAATCACAGAATCGTTACAGCACAGAAGGAGGCTACTTGGCCCATCGAACCCATGCTGGCTCTTTGTAAGAGTAATCCAGTTAGTCCCATTCCCTGGCTCTCTCCCTGACTTCCCTGACCAAGCTTGTGGTCACCTGTCCTAGTATCTCCTTATGTGGCCCGGTGTCAAATTTTGTTTGATAATTGCTCCTGTGAAAGTGCCTTGGGACGTTTTACTACATTCAAGGCGCTATATAAATGCAAGTTGCTGTCGTTGTAGACTGCCCAGTTACCTGCTCCATGGCCTGCCCTACACGCACTTTTATGCCTGCCCTTGACACTGCGTTCAACTTTGGGAGAGTGACACATTTCCTCTTGTACATTCAGGACTTGGGAATCGGTCTCCTTAGGCAAGGGGTTGTGGAGCTCGTTGGGTTTTGTTTTCATGAAGACCCACAGAGAGACGTGCTTTTGAAGTGTAGTCACGGTTGTAATGTAGGAAACACAGCAAGATCCCACAAACAACAATGTGATAATGACTTGATAATCTGTTATTAGTGATGTTGGTTGAGGGATAAATATTGGCCAGGACACCCCACCCTGCTGTTCTTCGAAATGGTGGAGTTGGATCTTTTACATCCACCTAACAGGGTAGATGGGGCCTCATTTTAATGGCTCATCTGAAAGACGGCATGTCTGAGAGTGCAGCACTCCCTCAGTTACTGGCACTGGGAGCGTCAGCCTAGATTTTGTGCTGAAGTTCCTGGAGTGGGACTTGAACCCACGACCCTCTGACTCAGAGGCGAGAGTGCTGCCCACTGAGCCAAAGTTGACAAAGCCATTGCTCTTGTCCCAACAGCGGAAATGCAGGCACACGTTTTCACTGGGGCATCGGAGCCAGGCTTGTTTACACCGTGGGATGTACCCAACACAGGGAGACCCGCATAGCTGCAGTCATTCAGGGAAAAATTACCCGATAGGCGTGGAAGTATGAGCCATGGTCACTGACCTTGGGGGTCCCCCTTCCTCCCTGTTGAAGAAGCACATGAGCCTCCATTAGTGCATCCCACACCAGTCCGGTTGCGATCGGAAAGCCGCCCCATGGGTGTGGATGAGCTTCCAATTGCCGTGGGTCTGCAACACGTGGATCAGACCGTCCACAAAGGCGGTGGAAGTGATGGCAGACACGATCGCCACTGCCCTAATCCTACACACAGGAAATATTCAGACCCTGAGCAGGGATTCAGAGGTTTGGGGAGGTGATTGAAAGTGAAGTCGACATCGCCGGCCGCCATCTGCAATGTGGAGTGTTTACTTTCCAAGCTGGTGTTGGAAGATAAACCGCCCCATTAAATGTCCCAAGTAAAGCCATTCGTGCTCAGATCGATTAACAGCTGATCTGAGCGAGCTCCACGACCACAAAGACCAGGCAGGTCATAGTTCAATCTCTGGTCCGCGGGCGTACCGGGGAATGAGGCTGGTTTGAGAGGGGCGCTTGTGTGGATGGCAGACGAGGATAGATGTGGGCTCAGCTGTGAGGCTCCGTCTCCATCACTCTCACGGTCAAACAGCCTGCCGATACTCTCAACCGAGGCTCATACGTGAAGAATGGGCAGTGGATTACTAGAGGCAGCCAGCAAGCCTGAGGCCCGCAAGTACGATGGCGGCATACCCACTGATACTTGCCAATAGGGAATTTCTGCACGTGACATCCCGAGTTTCTGCCCTCCCACCTCTGGATCTTGATCTCGGACTGATGGAGGACCCCGTTTCCTTGAAGCCTTTGCTGCTGCTGTGAATTCCGGATGGTGAGATTCAGACTGGATATGTAGGAGGGGGAGGAGAGCGAAGGAGGGGGAGGAGAGGGAAGGAGGGGAGAGGGGGAGGAGGGGAGAGAGGGACAGGAGGGGGAGGGGTTGCTGCAATTTCCTCCTCATTGAACTTCATGCCAATTTAGTTTTTATTTTTCGCTGGGATTACTGACTCACAGTGTGTCAAATTTTGTTTGATAATGCTCCTGTGAAGCGCCCTGGAACGTTTTATTACGTTAAAGGCGCTGTATAAACTCAAGTTGTTATTGTATTTCTGGTTGCCAGGCGGCCTGATGACATCATGCGCATGCGCCCATGCATCTGGTGACGTCACGCGCAGTCGGTGTTTTGCAGTTGACGTCACTTCTGACGACGTCATCTGCATCTCACTTCACCTCCCCCCAACCCCCCACCACAAAATTCCCAAAGCATCAAACAGCGGGTGTTCTAAGTGGATCAGTGGCGGGAGGTGTTTCAGAGTCTACGGTGAGAAAGACACATCGGCCATCTGTTGGCGTCGCCGGGCATTACCTGTCCAGGAGGTCTATTCGCAACTGGTGCCCATGGGGCAACATGATCAGATCCAGCCCCGAGCTCACGCCCATCATCCTCTTCTGTTCCAGGGTCACGTCAATGATTCGAGTAACCTACAAAGACCAAAAAGCACATCGGTCTTTTCCTCAGATTGAAACAGGCCGTTCCTCCTGCCCCACCGTGTTCTTAAACGGTGCTATACCTTTCCGGTGATAAGATGTGCCTTATCCTTTGAGCGATCTTACAAACGGAGGCATGCTTTTACCTCAGGGCGCGGCTTCCTGCGGTGCTAGTTTGTAGTTACGCCGAGATCTTCCTCACAGAGTCCATCTGGGGCCCTCTGAAGACAAAGCTTCACTGACAGCAATCATACATGGGTTTACCGCTATGGATTTTGTGGGCCGCATGTGTGTTGGCTGCCCAAATCCAATCGCCCAATATTCATGCGTCATGGGAGTGATGGGAGGTGAGTACCACAGCAGATTCTATCCTCACCTCCTGTCCACACAAGCACACTTGCAAACCAGGGTCATTGGTAAGCAAGTAGATGGTTGATTTATCCCTGCCCTACCCCAAGGACAGAGGCCAAATGTCCCATCCCGTACCCCCCACCCCCAACTGGAGCCTTAACCTAGTTCCTGTAATCAAGTGAATTATTGATAATGAAATATTACCATAGATATACAGAGTCTATAGCACATAAACAGGCCATTTGGCCCAACTGGTGTTTATGCTCCACACAAATCTCCACTCCTCTTCATCTCACCTTATCTAAGGAATCTTACAACACCAGGTTATAGTCCAACTGTTTTATTTGAAAATCACAAGCTTTCAGAGGCTTTCTCCTTCGTCAGGTGAGCGAGTGCTCACTCGCTCACCTGACGAAGGAGAAAGCCTCCGAAAGCTTGTGATTTTCAAATAAAGCAGTTGGACTATAACCTGGTGTTGTAAGATTCCTTACATTTGTCAACCCCAGTCCATCACCGGCATCTCCACATCATCTCACCTTATCAGCATACCCTTCTATTCCTTTCTCCGTCATGTGTTAGTCTAGTTTCCCCCAAAATGCATCTACACTATTCACCTCAACTACTCCTTGTGGTAGCAAGTTCCACATTGTAACCGCTATCTGGGTAAAGAAGTTTCTCCTGAATTGTCCATTGGATTTATTAGTGACTATCTTATATTTATGACCCCAAGTTTTGGTCTCCCCCACAATCTTCTCTACGTCTACCCTATCAAACCCTTTCATAATCTTAAAGACCTCTATCAGGTCTCTCTTAGTTTTCTAGAGAAAACTATTACATTTACTGCAATACATTCACTAAGTCAACCTCCTACTCAAATAAATGACTGACAAGCTGAGCAATGCTTCTAAAGGCCCTGACTAATTGGGTCAAGGTACTGAACGAGTTATGTAGGTATCAGGTTAATCGCTAGTTATTGCCCATGTACCTGACAGTCCACTTTCAAAATGTGTTGTGCTGTAGTCTTTGCATCATTTTCACCAAATATTTCTTTGAGACGTTTAAGCACCGATGGTTCGAGAGGCTTGTTGTCATTAGGAAGTAAAGTGGAAGCAAAGGTGTCAAGTTTAAACGAGCTTGTGGTCTCAAATTTGGGCCTTACGAATGACCAGTCGTCCTCCTCCTCATTAGTCTCTTCCTGGCAGGTCTTCATGGAGGCTGCGTACGCGTCCAAATCCAGGAGGCAAAAATTAGTGTCCGTCGTACGGGTTCGGCTCTTCATGCGCTCCGCAGCTCGCAATCTCTCCACGTGAGTCTTTGCCGCTGAGGGTTTCTGAATGTTCTGAGGCACGTGTGGAACTAGCTCACAGTAGACACTTCCATCCAAGGCTGGATCCAGGGGAGTGTCCGTCATCATGATGGATGGAATTCTGAGGGGCTTCGGGGGCGCCTTGGAGTGTAACTGTCCATCGGAGCCTCTCAACACCATGCTACATTGAGAGCCAAAATGTTTTGAGGGCACTTTGGGGTTGATTAGTGGGTCACTTCCCGTTCTATACATTAGGGATGAAGGACGAATTGATTTATATGCTCCATTTGCTTGAATAACTTCTCTGGATCCTGTTGCACACAAACACAAAAATCTAACTGTTAATGTAATAAGTGAGCACTGTTCATCTCTACAGTTATTTTCTCTTCCTTCCCCTTTTTTATGGTCTCCCCTGTCAGATGGGCAGATCCCAGGCCTCATACTGATGTAAGTTGGCCATTAGAACCTCAATTTACCCTCATTCCACAATCCTTCACTCAGCAATTCCCCACAGCAACGTGACTGAGATCAGCAACTCAATAGCATGTGGAATTGTGGACGTAAACCCCACATCAGATGCAGCCACAACCTTTATCTTTCTCCTCTTCATCTATTTATACCCACACATGACTTACCCTGACCGAGAGAGCACGGCCAAAGGCTTCTTTCCTCTTGCCTGGAAAGAGGCACCGAGCGAGGTAGTCATTATTTCCTCCCCTTGCTCTTGCGGAGTGTCCCCACGCTCACCTCAGTTAGTAGCATTGTTCCTTCTTGGCCAGAACGCTGTGGGTTGGAGAACCCCACAGTACTTCACCTCGCAAGGCTGGCCGACACTCCAGTGCAGTACTGAGGGAGTGCTGCATTGTCAGAGGTGCCATTCCTTGTTGAGATGTTAAGCAGAGGTCCTATCAGACTGTTTGAGTGGATGCTTTAAACCATAATTGGAGAAGATAGCAGGTTTGGTATTCCGAATGGATGAAATCAAAATGGGCCAAAGGGCTTTCTTCACCCCAACTTATTATGTGTAACCTGTTCCCAGGTCAAAGAGGATGGGGTACAGCCATTGAAGGTATTAAAGTCTAGAAATGTTACCTTGCACCATTTTTAGCTTCAATCACTAGGTGCAATAAGGAGCATTCTCAGACTGAATGAGAATATACACGTCACGCAAGACTTCAGACTTAAATTGTCCTCACCTCCAGAAAGGTAGCTGTCGGACTGGGCAGACTGCAATGGCTTTTTGTTGTTCCCGTAGTCCAGAATATTTGGGTGACTGCCACTCTTGTCCTTATTCCTGCAGTAAAAACATGTCAGTAAACACAGAAGTGGCTTTGATAATTAATCCTTCACCCACTCCCCACCTCCCCCACAATGTTCATATGTGTTAACGTCACCTTACTGAAAATACTGCAATATCAGTCAATCCACCAGGTAAAGTGCTAACTGGCATTGTAAAAGAAATATTTGCATTTATATAGTGCCTTTCATGACCTCACGACATCCCAATTTTACAGCCAATTAAGTACTTTTTTTGAAGTGCAGTCATTGTTGTAATATAGGAAACATTAATTAAGTAGAGTTTGGAGTGGGTTCTCGTGGGGCTAAACTTACTTCTCCATTCCAGCAAACTCCTGCTGTAACACCGGTGGGAGTCTGGCAGAACGACACGGAAGTGGGCCGAGATCTGGACATGCCAGGTCGCGACCTAGGCTAGGAGAACTGCAGTGTGCTTCGGAGCCAAATCCAATCCTGTCCTCGCCCAGTATCCAATGTTCCAGCAGGGCTCACTGGCCTGGGAGTGGAATCCCTGGCTGATTTGTCCCTTTCTTACTCCAGGGTTGCTGAGGCCAATGAGCTACCCCGGCCTTTGCCCCTGCTGGGCTCAGCACAAACCAGGTCTGGTCTGTATGACCTCTACTAAGCCTGGCACTAGGCCATCAGGGAGCTAAGACCACGTACTTAACCAGATGGCAGGACGTTAATTAATTACCTTAAAAGATTGCCGTCTGCTGCAAGCTGGTCTAAAGACACTCCTTCGGACAGATTTAAGCTGAATCTCTTATTCTGATCAGAGCTTCTTGCTGCCAGTTGTCCATCCTGTGGTCTTTGGCCAGATGCTCCTCCATATTTCTCCTCAATGCACCTCAAGGGGACGGTGCGGTTCACGGGATGAAAGATTATCGCTCCGCTGTTCTCCGAAATTGGCTTGCGGTTTCCGACGTAGAATCGCACCAGCGCCGGGAGGTTGTCGAAGCTCTCCTGCTCAAACTGGAACAGCACTCTGGTGTAGGACTCCTTGCGCCTGAGGACCACACGGATGATCTTGAAGTGGAGAGGCTCGTGTTTCCAGGTGCAGCTCAGCACGTAATCTCCTGGGCTGGAGCGTGACTCTCTAATGAGGAAATCGCCATCTCGCTCTATTAGTACCTCTGCCTCCTGAGTGGTTAAAAGAGAGAATCAGCATCCATCGCACGCTCGTCAGCTGGTGCTAAATAATTCATTGCTTTCTCTGGCATTTTTTATCTTTTGAGCCGAGAGGTTTTGGCCAGGGATTGGAACGCTTTCCCCAAAATCAAGCACCCGGTGTCAACTTCAAGCTGTCCCAGGTCAATTCTCGACCCTGTTGCTACTTGTGGCTGTGAATGGATGGGATGTATTGCTTGGCCTGAGACACTCCCACAGAGGCCAGGGAAATAGGCTCATTGCAGCATTCCTGAGGGGCAGGACGAAGATAACTAGGTGTGAAAGGACGGCACTGGATTACAAACCACCGATCAGATCTCCAAGCTCTGATCTCCAGGCTTTGACCACAGGATGGTGCCAGACTTCAATCTCCTGGCAACCCCAAGAGCACAATTCCCAGGTAGGCCAAGGACCATGACCTCCAAGTACATCCTACACCATGGCCTCGGGACAGGCCATGGTCCCTGAAACTGATCTTCAGGCAGACTCTGAAATCCAACCTCGAAAAGCCTTGAATCAGCCCCCAGATAGGACCGAATACTGAAGCAAGGTCTGACTGACTGAAGTGTTCTCAACTTCCCCATTATATGTCCATTCACATGAGCATATTGGCTATTGCTCTGGATCTAAGCCCCTCAGTCTTTCATCCTATTTCCTTTCTGCCCTGTTTCACTCCACAGCCTCATTTCATGCCTTACCTCTCTCCTTCCTTCTCTCTGTCGCACTGTATCATGCCAATGTCAATCTCTTACCCCACCCATCCATCCACTGAAGTCATATAATGCTGCCTTCTCAGGCTTTTGCTTCTCCTAGATAGGTCTATGGCCTCTCTCTACTCTAACTTGAACATCAATATCACAGCTGGACATGCCAATGGCTCTCACTGTCGATGTGTTCACCTCTCGCACCATTCCTGTTCGAGTACCTCAAATCCAGTTTCCATTTGGCCCACAGCAACAAGACCTGCTTTGATCGAAGTTACCGGTGTCATTTTGTACAACTGCAATCTACGCCTTCATTTCCACTTCTCTTCCACCTTCAATACTGTTGGCCGTCCCACTTGCCTTCATAGTCTATCTCCGCATCACCATGGTTCCACTCATATACAGTCACTACATCTCCTCAAATAGTTTCTCCTCCCATGCCCACATGGTCACCTCCAGTGTACCGCAGGGCTCAATCCTTCATCCACTGCTACCTCAGTGACATCAGCCACAAGCACAAAGTCAGCTTCTATAGATAGGCCAAAGACAGCCAGCTGTACCTTTCTGCCTCAACCATCAACTCCTAAGCTGTTTCATTTCATTCCTTGTCTGACACCAACTTTTGGTTCAACAGTGACAAGATGGAAGGCAGTCTTTTCACCTCCTGCCAACATCTATGTGCCTCTGACCGAAATTCAGCTGCCTCTGCCTAAACGTGGAGCTTCGCAGCCTCAGCATCCTGTTCGACTCCAAGCAGAGCTTCTTACACCACATCCAGTCTGTTGCTTATAACCCCTTTCTTCCACCTCTGGATTATTGCTTACTTATTCCCTACCTCTTTACCACTTCCTGAAAACCTAATGTACACCTCCCTCACCGGAAGGATTGACTTCTCCAACACCTGTTCATTGCCCCATCTCAAAACCCCTCATAATTTTGAACACTATTAAATATCCCCTTAGTGTTCTCTGCTCTAAAGAGAACACTCCCAGCTTCTCTGGTCTCTCCACATAACTGAAGTCCCTCATCCCCGGTACCATTCTGGTAAATCTCCTCTGCACCCTCTCCAAGGCCTTGACATCCTTCCTGAAGTGTCTCCAATAATAGACTACTGTTTGTCCCCTATTCCGTCTACCACTCCCACCATCTGAGGCCCATCAGTTACAACACTGCCTCTGGAATTCCCTTCTAAAATTTTGCTTTGCTATCTCCCTCCCTTTCATTAAAAAGTCTTTGAAAACCTTTCTCTGTGCCTCCAATCTCGTTCCAGGGAATTTTCCTCCCTTGTGTGACTCTTCCACCGTGTTAAGGCTCTGAGGCATTTTCTCTTGCTTTAAGAGTGCTATAAGTTGTTTTTAAAATATTACTCAATAATATTTTTTAAAGAAGTAAACAAAGCACTGGGGTTCATTTCTAGAGGCTTAGAATTGAAAAGCAGAGAAGTTACTTTAAACTTGTATCAAACCTTGGTTAGACCACACTTTTGGAGTACTGTGCATAGTTCTGGCCCCCATGTTACAAAAAAGGATATAAAGGCACTGGAGAAGGTGCAAAAAAGATTCACAAGGATGATACTAGAACTGAGAAGGCATGCTTATCAGGAAAGGCTGAACAGCTGGGGCTCTTTTCAATAGGGAATTCAGGAGAAAATTCTTTACTCAGTGAGTGGTAAGAATGTGGAACTCGCAACCACAAGGAGTAGTTGAGGCGAATAGCAGAGATGCATTTAAGGGAAAGTTAGATAAGCACATGAGGGAGAAAGGAATAGAAGGATATGCTGATAGGGTTGGATGAAGAGGGGTGGGAGGAGGCTCGTGTGGAGCATAAACCCCGGCATAAATCAGTTGGGCCGAATGGCCTGTTTCTGTGCTGTAGATTCTACGCAATTCTATGTAATACTAGTCAAGTTATTGGGGTTGAGGTGTAAAATATTAACCACTTAAGCTTTGACCTCACGGTTCGCAGATATAAAGAGAAATGGCCAGAGATGTCCAACCTGTCGTGGGATGGGACCGTGGTACCAGGCATGGCCTCGTAGATCATCGGTGCTCAATTTTAGTTCCTCCTCCAGCTCCTTCGTCAATGGATCTTTCATGGAGGCCATTATGAGTTGATCAATAACCAACTGAAAAGAACAGATTAAAGAGGTCAGTGCACAGTATTTCTAGCGTGAATCCAGTGCGGCTATCTGAGTCAGACTGTCCATTATCACAGATTTGTGTTGAATTATAAGCAGTTTTGTGTTAGCACTCGCGCCTCTGAGTCAAAAGGTTGTGACTTCAAGTCCTACCCCAGAGACTTGAGCACATAATCCAATGCCGTACAGGGGGAGTGCTGCACTGTCAGAGGTGCCGCCTTTTGCATGAGACGTAAAACCGAGGCCCCATCTGCCCTCTCAGGTGGGCGTAAAAGATCCCATGTCACTATTTCTAAGATGTGGAGATGCCGGTGATGGACTGGGGTTGACAATTGTAAACAATTTTACAACACCAAGTTATAGTCCAGCAATTTTATTTTAAATTCACAAGCTTTCGGAGGCTTCCTCCTTCCTCAGGTGAACGTTTGTTGGAAATGTTCGTTGGAACGTTCGTTTCCAACAAACGTTCACCTGAGGAAGGAGGAAGCCTCCGAAAGCTTGTGAATTTAAAATAAAATTGCTGGACTATAACTTGGTGTTGTAAAATTGTTTACAACTATTTCTAAGAGCAAGGGAGTTCTCCCTGGTGTCCTGGCCGATATTTATCCCTCAACCAACACCACTAAAAAACAGATGATCTGGTCATTTTCTCACTGCTGTTTGTGGGAGCTTGCTGTGTGCAAATTGGCTGCCGCGTTTCCTACATTTCAACAGTGACTACATTTCAAAAGTACTTCTTTGGCTGTAAAGCACTTTGGGATGTCCTGAGGTTGTGAAAGGCGCTATATAAATGCAAGTTCTTTCTTTCTACTTTCTTTTCTAGTTGGGCTGCACGGTTTACAGTGTGTTTATTCTGCAAGGCCCCTGCAGCTCTGCAAAGCTATAGGGCCCTGATATTTCACAATCTATACAGAAGGCCCCAATGAAAAACATTGGGTCTCACCAACTTCATGGAGCCTCAGTGACTCTTTGGAAAAAGTGCACCCCAATTGCAAAATTGCATAGCACGGCTTACTAGGAGCTAGTAATTAGGAGATCTAGCTTCCCTCGTTTATAGTCATGCCTACCTTTCTTCTTAAAATTAATGAAGAAAGAAAAACGAGCCCTAGACTGGGTCAGCCAAACTTATCGTCACAGAACACAACGTACTTCCAGTACAAATAGAACATGCGACAGAGGGTGTGTTTGTTCAGTTTTGTTTTAACTGCATGACTCATTTTTGGTTCTGTTGCTTTCTCAACTAAGTTCAGCCTCTCTCACAGGATAAAAAAATACTTCCCCCATCAGCAACCCTTCCTGATGCTCATCAGTCTGGCCGACAGGATGATGCCATCGGGAATGCATTGCGACACTTTGCTCTCGGTGATGGTAATGGAGCCTTTAACACGACTGTAGACCCTTTTCGTGGCTGCAGCGCAAACTCTCCCCCCAAACAAAATGACAACACGGCCTCTTTAAAGGACAGGGCGCGAATGGATATTGGATAAATAAGTGACCTGTAACAATTCACTCACAGGAAATTATAAAGCACATTCGCTGAGCCAAGCTTGAGCGACTGTTAAAGAAGACTGATAAAGAAGGTCGATCAAAAGTTAACGTTCCTTTGCACAAAATTCCCTCGGCTTAAGAAAAAAAAATTACATTTTCCACGTGTCTGCAGAAGGGCCTGAACACGTTGTTACTGGTTCCTACAAGTTTGCCACAAATTCTCCTCACTGTAACAAAATAAAACCTCACAGGAACTTCATCAACAACATTCCACACATTTTTCACTAAGTCTCAGTTTAAAGGCTTTTTTTGTGCCACCAAGAGCTGTCATTTAGCAGCTTTGGATATTGTAGCCTACCTTTTAAGCTCATTGCTTCTCTGTTGACCCTTCAACCATGAGATACAGCCATTTAGTTTGGTGGTTTGATCGCATTTGGAAGAATACCTCAATTTAGCCCAGGGGTGCTGCACCTTCAGATGAAACTATTTGCTAGAAAGGTACAAGGGGCACGTAGAGTACCGGGAGGTTAGCTCCTACAGACAAAGAGTCACCTCAATGGCATAGCAACGCCAGGCTCTTTCTCACACTGCTGCGTACCAACAAAGTGGCAAATTTGATTCTGCCGTGTGCTACTGCTTTGTTGAGCTTGTGAGACGATTGGCACAGCAGACAGGACACCCCTTCAGAGTGTGGAATATTCCACTGCTTGTACTCCACCCTTTATTGCACAGTACAGGACACTTGACAGCAAACCTGTGCGATTTTATTGCTTATCATTCAGGCCTGCAGCTGGCGAGATTATGTGAACTGTACTCCTCCCCTCTTCCAGCCGTTCAAACTAGGGTCGCCAACTCTCCAGGGATTGCCCTGGGGTCTCGAGGAATTAAAGATTAATCTCCAGGACACTGCTGCGAGTAAAATCCTAGGAGGCCATTAAAAAAATATTGTGTGTACTTTTTCATTTTCTTTGAGGACACTTTTGTTTGTTAGTTATAAAAATATTGGCAAAGGATTTAAAAGAAAAGGGCTGTTTGACAGGGCGGGCGGTTGGAGGCTGGAGGTCATGTGATGAGGCCTCCAGGAATACGTCCAACCAGAGTTGGCAACCCCTGGTGCAATCTGGCAGACGATGGTGAATGTTAGAGATTGTGCTTTTTTTCCCCCGAAGTTCCTCTCACCCATTGCTGCCGTTTAGTTCGACAGGTGGCAGTGGCCCACCTCTTCCAAGCAACCATTTTTCATGTGTGAGCGTCAGCAGATAATTCAACTATTAGAATCGTCACAACTGATCCCAATCCTGAACTCCCCAGACGCGGTTAATAAGGCCATTAAAAAAAAGCAAAAAAAAGCACCGGGGTTCATTTCTAGCGGGATAGAATTGAAAAGCAGAGAAGTTTTGTTAAATGTAGAAAATCTTGGTTGGACCCAGGAGTATTGTGAACAGTTCTGGTCTCCATATTACAAAAAGGATATAGAGGCACTGGAGAAGGTGCAAGAACGATTTACAAGGGTGATATCAGAACTGAGAGGTTATCCCTATCAGGAAAGGCTGAACAGGCTGTGGCTCTTTTCTTTAGAAAAGAGAAGGTTGAGGGGTGACCTGATAGAGGTTTTTAAGATTATGAAGGGGTTCGATAGGGCAGATGTAGAGAAGATGTTTCCACTTGCGGGGGAGACCAAAACTAGGTTCCATAAATATAAGATTGTCACTAATAAATCCAATAGGGAATTCAGGAGAAACTTCTTTACCCAGAGAGTGATTAGAATGTGGAACTCGCTACCACAAGGAGTAAATGAGGTGACAAACAAAGATGCATTTAATGGGGAGCTAGGTAAGTATATGAGAGAGAATAGAAGGATATGTTGATTGGGTTAGATGAAGTAGGGTGGGAGGAGGCTTGTGTGTAGCATTAACACTGGCATAGACCTGATGGGCCGAATGGCCTGTTTCTGTGCTGTACATTCTATGTAATTCTGTGTAACTTAAGCGACTTCTGGGAGGGGAGGAGTCACATGACAGTGATCAGGATTTGGAACCCTGACTCAAATTTCCCCCTGCAACCCACACTGAGGTCATCTAACTCGGCATAGGTCAAAGATCGAACCCTAAACGTTGCTGGTCTGGGCAGCTCAGTTCCACACTGGAGAGAGTGCCTTTAGCAGCTGATCCATTAGACGGGGAGCAGCAGTCAAATTTTAAAAACTTACTGATGATCAAGTTTACTTCTCGAAATCAGTCTCTTTGAACTATTCGATTGAATCACTTAATGTTTTAAAACCCTTGAGCAAAAAAAGAAAGAAAGGAAGGCGGGGAGACTGGAGAAGCTGGGGTTGTTCTCCTTAGATCAGAGAAGGTTAAGGCGAGATTTGATAGAGATGTTCAAAATTATGAAGGGTTTTGATAGGGAGAAACTGTTTCCACTGGCAGGAGGATCGGTAACCAGAGGGCACAGATTTAAGATAATTGGCAAAAGAACCAGAGGCGAGATGAGGTTAGAAATTGTTTTACGCAGTGAGTTGTTATGATCTGGAATGCGCTGCCTGAAAGGGCGGTGGAAGCAGATTCAATTGTAACTTTCAAAAGGGAATTGGATAAATACTTGAAAAGAAAGACTTGCATTTATATAGCGCCTTTCACGACCTCAGGACGTTCCAAAGATCTTCACGTCGAATGAAGTACTTCTGAAATGTAACCACCGTTGTAAAAGGAAAATTTGCAGGGATTTGGGGAAAGAGTGGAGGAGTGGGATTAATTGAATAGCTCCTTCAAAGAGCTGGCTCAGCATGATGGGCCGAATGGCCTCCTTCTGTGCTGCATGAATCTATGAGACAGTTTACAGTTAATTTCAACCCCGTTTTGTGAGGCTGTGTCCGTTTGATAATGTGACGTGTGGTTGTAACAGGTATTAGATGGTACTAAGATTGAATTGAGAGTGGAGTAGGAATTCAGTGTTCTGGCAGTGGATCTGCCAGCTAAAAAAGATTTTTCACATCGTTCACCTGACGAAGGAGGTAGCCTCCGAAAGCTTGTGAATTTAAAATAAAATTGCTGGACTATAACTTGGTGTTGTAAAATTGTTTACAATTGTCAACCCCAGTCCATCACCGGCATCTCCACATCATGACTACCATCGACAGCTAAAAAAGAGACAAGTCTGAATCAGATAGACTGGGAACGGCAGCTTTACAACAGGCTCTATTACATTCACCTGGTTGCATCACCTCAGCCTACAGCCCTGCCTTTTTTTAACGTGTTGTTACATTGTTAGAATTTTTTATTTGTTACTCATTTTTGGGACGTGGGCGTCACTGGCAAGGCCGGCATTTATTACCCATGCCTGGTTGCCCTGAGAAGGTGGTGGTGGGCCACCTTCTGTTTGATACAGCTGAGTGGCTCACTGGGCCACACCAGAGGGCAGTTAAGAGTCAATCACGTTTTGTGTGGGGACTGGGGTCACATGTAGGCCAGGCCAGGTAAGAACGGCAGGCTTCCTTCCCTAAAGAACAGTAGTAAAGAAGTTGGGTTTTTAACGACAATCCTACAGCTTCATGGTTACTGATACCAGCTTTTTATTTCCAAAGAGCCATGGTGGGATGTGAACTCTGGATTATTAGTCCAGGACTCTGGATTGCTAGTCCAGTAATGTAACCACTACATTATTGTACTCATGCAGCCAACAACAATTGCCCAGTTTTCCCTGACAATAACTATACTTGGGAATATAGAGGCCCCAACCTTGGTTGTCCTGGTGGCAGTAGAGGTCCATCTTTTGTTGGTCTTATGAGCTGCCATCAGGTCCACTGGTTCCTCCCTCTGTCCCACTGAGCACATTGATCTGACATAGTCAGATATCAGTTGCTGCTCAATGAAACAGAGACCCTTAATACCATCATTACATTGAACAAATAGGCAGAAAATGGACTTACACATTCCCAAATGGCGTCTGAGGAGAAAACGAACAGCGGAGATCGGTACCAGGAGGTTGGTTTAGTGCTGTGTGCCTCTCAAACCGGTTGTTCTAGCAACAACCTGAAACGTCCTTTACAGCCACAGCACACTCGGGACTGTGTAACTCAGAGGCACAAGGGAAGAACACAATAATGCCATATCAAATCAATGGGCCCACCTTTTCCTGGCAATTCTGGAAATATATCAGGATATGACAGCATATGTTGCCTAATAATATTTGCAAAGATTTACTGTGTCTCACCTTCCAAAACTCCACTGAAATCAACATCGAGCAAGTGATTTGTGGGGACAGCAATAACCACAGCGGCAATAACTTGCATTTTTATAGTGCCTTTAATGTAGTAAAACGTCCCAAAGTATTCACAGGAGCGATTATCAAACAATATTTGACACCGAACAACATAAGGAGATATTAGGACAGGTGACCAAAAGCTTGGTCAAAGAGAGGGGTTTTAAGGAGCGTCTTAAAGGAGGAGAGGCGGAGAGGTTTAGGGAGGAAATTCAGAGCTTAGAGCCCAGGCAGCTGAAGGCACGGCCGCCAATGGTGGAGCGAAGAATATCGAGGATGCACAAGAGGCCAGAATTGGAGGAGCGCAGAGATCTCGGGGGATCGTAGGGCTGGAGGAGGTTACAGAGATAGGGAGGGGTGAGGCCATGGATGGATTTGAAAACAAGGATGAGAGTTTCAAAAGCCTCTAACGGCAGCAGCATCAGCAGAGTAGAGCTGTGCAGCTCAGATGAGAACAGGAAAAGTGGTGGAAGTTCATCCAAGTGTCATCCTTTCACGCTGACCTTAATTTATCCTCACAGTCACTCAGCCAGGCTTAAATATAACTCAGCAGTGTTCCCCCGATGATTAAGTAGGGATGTTCTTTTCGAGGTGTACGTCACAAATTTGATACCCCTGTTCTGACTTAGCTTATCCGAGTTGGAGTGGTGGTGAAGGTGCATGTAATTCAACCTAGTGTCCCTAGGCTAGGGAGGGAATAAAATCAGGGAGAGTTGCTGCTTCTGACTACCGTCTTACTGTAAATATATAATCCATGGGTGAAACCGGATTGGGCTTGTCGTGATGCCCCCAGTAGTTGAATAGCCAGCAACATTTACTGTCCAGGCTCACAAATGGAGAACAATTGCTTCTCTGTGATAGGAAAATAGGAATAGGAGTAAGCCATTCAGCCCCTCAAGCCCATTCCAATAGTGAAGGCTATGTGTGCTAGTGGAATCACAGTCCTACAGGAGCTGCCCCCTTTGGGTGGGTAATGGGAGAACGTCTAGAGGAGGAAAAAGACAGCTGCTCTCAAATCCACTGCTAAAGGCACTCAAGTGATTACTTGCTTTTCAATACCACTATTCCAGAATAAACTCAAGGAGACCACATTACAATGAGACTGGAAACTTTGTAAAGTGCAGGACATCTTAGTAAGACATAGATGGTTTTGAAACACTATGAAAGCCACAAGTTCTTTGAAATTGCATAGCATACGTTGCAGGATAGGTGAAATCTGATGTCTAAGAGTTTCCAGAACATGGTCCAAATACCATCGGGCTCACAGTTACATAAAAGGATGATCTATGTGTGTATATGTGTGTGTGTGTGTGTGTGTGTGTGTCTGAAAAGGCCACACCGCCACCTTGGTAGTTTGGGCTGGGCGGGCCAGGCAAGGCAGGGAGGCTTCATTAAGGGTCAAAGTGTCACCAGCCATGAGCCAAGTTTCAGTCAAAGCCAAGATGTCAATGCAATCATTCACAATAAGGTTGTGGATGGCTCAGACTACTTATGGAAGTGACTAACACCATTGAACCTGAGAAGGTATCTACGATAGACCCGAACTTATAACACCCACCACCATGAGCATCACCACAGAAGATCTGCCAGTAAAAACGTAGAAGTCTTATATTCAGCACATGTACATCACACTCCAGATGTCACACTCCATATATCAGCATTGTGCTTTCTTACAGATACAAAACAATATTTTTAAAGAAAGACAGTCGTTGATCTGGAGTCTGAAATCTACAAGTGGTTACCATTGCCCTGCGAATGATCTCAGCTCAGTTTGCTACCAACTGTTTGGATTTGCCATTTTGAAGCAGTGGCCATAAGGGACAGGCTGAGTTATCAACAAACATCATCACTATGTTGCAGAGCTCAAACTACCCATAAAGAAAGAACATGAATTTATATAGTGCCTGTCATGACCTCAGGACGTCCCAAAGCACTTTACAGCCAATGAAGTACAATTGAAGTGTAGTCACTGTAGTAATGTAGGCAGCCAATTTGTGCACAGCAAGGTCCAACAAATAGTAATGAGATAATGACCAGATAATCTGCTTTTAATTATGTTGGTTGCTGGATAAATATTGGCCAGGACTCCGGGGAGAATTCCCCTGCTCTTCTTCGAAATAGTGCCATGGGATCTTTTACGTCCACCTGAGGTGACTTCAAGATATGACTGTTTACAGCAATTAGACATTGTGGCCACAATGGGACTGGCCAGATTGGCACAGATCTAAGTTAGCAGCAGAATGATACATTGTCCATTGGATGGCATAATGCTCCTGTTCCTACAAGACAAGCTCATCCTCCAACTTACCGTGACCAATTCCACGGGAGGCCCACCACCAGTATTAATAGAACACGATTGGTGGTGTTATTTTTTATTACCCATTTCACTTTTTTATTTTGATGATAATTGTTTGAATCAAAATGATGGCAAGCGTGCACCTCCCAGCTAGCTGGGAGTGTGGGAAAGTTTGTGTTGTGGGAGTCTCTGTAGAATATGTGTCAGATTATCCCTCAACCCCTCCACCCCCTACTGATGGGAACACTGATACTCATCATGACGTCTGAGCAACTATATTTTGGCTTTGGAAAAGCAAGAGTTACATAATAATCAGCATGTTCTAAAAAAAAAATCAGTGTACAATTTACAGAGTTTCTATTTTTCAGAAAATCCATTAGGACAAAAATTCTTGGAAAAAGGAAACTTTTGGGGGAAAATAGTTAGACATATTAAAGTAGTAATGACATTTACTGGGTCTTTTGAAGGGCATCTCATTTCACAGAAGACTGTTTGCAAGCCCTTTTCTCATTTAGAGAAACAAGCCATGTGTCCTTTTTATTTTTGTTGAATGCAAGAGTTGCAATTTTGATGAAATTGCATCTTGCTTTAGTAAACAAATAAGATACTACTTCCAGAGATACTTTAAAGATAGTTCGAGGCTGAAATTGATGCTCTGGTGTCTAAAAACAGTTTTAAGTGTCATGCGCAGACGACATGTTAATACATTACCCCACATACCATTCATAGTTGGCTCACAGCAATGACAGGAAAAGACCCAAATTGATCAAAGCTGAGCTACCTGCAAGTCTAAACTAGGCAAGAATGAGCCAGCCTTGGTTAAAAGGCTCCTGGCCTTAGTTAAAGGGCTTTGATTGTAGGTGGCAGGACCTTCTGGACGGATTCTGGACTCACAACTGATTAGGGACCTCTTAACTTTGTCACTTGTTCACCAGTTACTGAGGGAAAGGTAACAGCATGGATTCTGGAAAGTTATTTGAACGGAATTGGGAGCCAGAAGCCAGTAGATGTGAGTATAAAATAAGGAAGCCACACAGTAAATGTTAGCAAAGGCGCAACTTCTTTGCCCTAATGTATTGATTATTCAACGGGGCAGAGGACCCCAGGATAGGAAGGAAATGGATTTGAATGCTTCAGTTGGTGTAGTAACAATCACATTACCTTATTTACCCTTGGTTTGCTTCAAAAAATGTCAGCTATTAGTGTTTAAAAGTCTATATGTAAAAAGAAAACCTTTTGCCCCACTAGATAGTAGCTCAACAAATAAAAAATAGTTTAATCTATAACAAGTAAAGAGGAAGATGCCAGGTTTAATCCCTCTACTATGCTGAGTTGGTTGATTTAAACTAGAGCAGCAGTAGGGGGCGCTACAGTTGGCACTAGCACTTTCTTGAGTTTGTGATTGGAAAACTGGTCAATTTCCCACGCCTGAGGCCTGATTTGGCCAACATCCCACCCATTCCGGGCTGGAAGTGAGGACAAATTGCGCGGCCCAGAGGCTGCCCGAGAACCACAGGCTGCTGGGGCTATCCCTTGGTGGGAGGGGGGGGGGTGGAGTAGGGTCTCGCGATTGGGTAGGGTGGTTGAGTCCGTGACAGGGGAGGCCCTAAACCTTCCTTGTGGGGCCCGGAGGAGCACACTACTGCTTCCACAAGAAAAAATTACCTGTGCGGGGCTCTTTTGGCCCCGATCCTCTTCCCCTCCGTCTTCACCTGGCGGGAAAGTCATTGCTGCTCCCCGCTCAGGCCGGCGTGTTAAAATTTTCATCAGGAACCGACATACATATGTAATCAAGGACCATGCCCGCTTTGAGCGGGTGTCCTTACCGCCTGCTCAAGTAGACCCAATTAAAATCGGCAAACGTCAGCTCCCTGAGGCTCCAGGGCAGGTAAATAACCTGAGCAATTTTGTCTACTTACTCGCCGAGTTTCCGCCAGTCGGGTAGAAACGCTTGAAAGAAGAAAGACTTGCATTTATATAGCGCCTTTCATGACCTAAGGCGTCTCAAAGCACTTTACAGTTATTTTACACATTTTTTACGTGTAGTCACCGTTGTAAAGTAGGAAATGTGGCAGCCAATTTACACATAGCAAGGCCCCACAATCAGCAATGAGGTAATGACCAGATAATCTGTTTTAGTGATGCTTGTTAAGGGATAAATATTGGTCAGGACACCGGGGAGAACTCCCTTGCTCTTTTTCGACATCGTGCCATGGGATCTTTTACGTCCATGTGAGAGGGCAGACGGGCCTTGGTTTAACATCTCATCCAAAAGATGGCACCACCGACAGTGCAGCACTCCCTCAGTATTGCACTGGGGAGTGTTAGCCTAGATTATGTGCTCAAGTCTCTGGAATGGGACTTGATCCCACAACTTTCTGACTCAGTGGCAAGAGTGCTACCCACTGAGCTCTCCTGTATCTGGTGTCACTGCATGGATGTGGGGTGCAAACAGAATTAGGGTCACCTGTAATGCTACCCACAGCTGAATAACCTCACACATGAATGGCCACTCGAGTGAGATATAGGAGGGTATCTAACCCTCAGTATCCCAGCAAGGAGTCAATGGCTTCAGGAGATGGTGAGTGAGGAAAAAGCAAGAGTAACAAAGTTAAGAAAATGCTTTCAATGAAATCAGTTTTGTAAAGTTGATTTGCATTTAACATTATAATTAGCTTAATTTGCTATTAATGAAATACAAATCCATTGTTTACTGATCCCGAATAAACTACAATTCCCAGTGTACTTATAATAGAACCAAAACATAATTAGTGGGAAGATTGTGCAATTCCATTCTAATGAGTCACTTGGGCTCAGTTGGTGGCATTGTGACCTCTAAGTCAGAAAGTTGTAGGTTCAAAGTGCAAAGTGGAACCCGAGCAGGTAATCCAGGGTACCGAATTACTTTGACCGCAGGTCCACTTACCAAAAATATTATTGAGCCTGGCGTCCAAATTTCGAGTATTTAACCTTGTACCCTTAAGGCTTAAAATAACTGTTGGTGATAATGCTTAAGTATAAATGACATTCCTGCATCAGCTATTTTATCTGCCATTGGGAGTGGAACAAACTCAGATTGCTTTAATATTAGCTTGTTTTTTTTTCTCCAGAAAATATATATTTTAGATTTTGTGTTCTTTCCCTCTCCCTAAACAAATAATTTGCCTCTTCGTCCTGTCAGGGGGTCCTGTCTTCTGAACTCCAAATGTAGGAACTGATGTTCTGTTTTCTGTGTTACGCCCCTTACTGTACGAACCCACCTGATGGACCCCTTGTGGAAATGTTACCCACCCCATAGACCAGAGGTGATCACTGGCTGTTTATCGGGTGATTTAAGCGACCAGCGTTTCTGCCAGATACAGGCGGGGGCCTCATTAAAATACGGAAATGGGAGTCAAATGATACAGCTAAGTCGCCAACGTGATTTTTCACGTCAATCTGCTACATCCTCGCCGCGCCCACAAAAAATGGGCCGTACAGGTCGGAAGGCGGCCATTTCCAGCGCTACTTAAAGGGATCCTCACCTGCTCTCACTTAAAACGCTGCAAAGGTTTGGGAGACATTTTGCTGGTCGCTTATTTTGGCAAATTAATTGATTTTAAAGTGCTTGAATCATATAATGATACAGCATAGGAGGAGGCCATTTGGCCCATCGTGCCTGTGCCAGCTCTTTGAAAGAGCTATCCAATTAGTCCCACTCCCCCTCCTCTTTCCCCATAGCCCGGCACATTTTTCTCCTTCAAGTATTTATCCAATTCCCTTTTGAAAGTATTATTGAATCTGCTGCCACCACCCTTTCAGGCTTTTTGTTTTAGTGGCTGGACAACCTTCCTGAAATCTTAAGGGGATACTGGCAACTCATTTTTTTCAAAATGGTCATCCTTCTAGCTATTCCATTCTGGCTAGAGGAAGTGGAGCAGCAACAACAGGTGGAGGAGCACATGGAGTTGTAGCTGCAGGAAGACCAGCTAGAAAAGGCTAACTTGTAGCAGTGTTTTACCCTCCTAACAAGAGTTTATAGGTTCTGGTCAACATACCTGCACTTCTCTGTGGAGCAATGCATAAGGGTGACTGTCACAGATCTGTGTCACCTCCTGCAACAAGACATGAAACTCACTGCCACAGATGACACATTGCAGTTAAAGTCACTATGGCCCTGAACTTCTTTGTCTCTGGCAAATTCAAGGCTGCAACAGGGGACCATCGGTTAGGCTACAGTTCATGCCTGCATCAAGCAGGCGACTGATGTCGTGTTTGCTCACACTTTCGGCACGTTCCCTGTGGACAAACGAAAACAGGATTGGGTTCTGGGATTCGTGCAGACAGCAAGCTTCCCCCAAGTCCAGGGCCTCTTTGACTGCACTCGCAGGCTCCTTCTGATGGGCCCGCTGTTTTCATACTTGAAGGGGAAAAATTTGCAGGGCTGTGGGGAAAGAGCAGGGGAGTGGGACTAATTGGACAACTCTTTCAAAGAGCCAGCACAAGCATGATGGGCCAAACGGCCTCCTTCTTTGCTGATTCATGAATCTCAAGGGTTTAAACTCCATCAATGTACAACCAGTTTGTGATTACCATTCGTGCATCATGCAGATCTGTACCTGCTTTCCTAGCAGGATAAATAAGGATTGTTGCTATGCCAACTGAAACATTCAAATCCATTTCCTTCCTACCCTGGGGTCCTCTGCCCCCTTGCAGAGAGGTTAACAACGCACTGAGGACTTGCTTCCACTCAGCTGCTGCTGTGCTACAGCTTCTGGAAAGTTCTTTTGGTCATGTGCACCACCTGGTGGAATGGTCCCGTCTGCCTACTCAAAACAAAATTTTCACACAGTGCAGAGCATGCAAGAAAGGTAATTTTTCTGTGCTGTGCTAAGCTGTGGGAATATAAAAGCTCTACATAGACAAGAGATTCACACGCTCGAGAAAAGTATCAGACTCTGATCTTGTGTCTGACTACCACAGGCTTGAAGGTCCTTGCCAAGTATGGCCCCCCCATAATATCTTATCTGAATGTCCATACCCCTTTCTTTCTTACTTTCTGTTCTTGGCCCTTTAAAGGAAGTTGCCTTGTTCCAGATGTTAGGTGGTTTAAATAACAGTTTTCCGGTGATTTTGGCAATGACGTTACTAGATTTTAATTAGCTTTTTAAAATATAGCAGCTAAAAAAAACTGTAACACAAAACTGTACACGCAAAGAAAAAAGTGTGCAATTGAGGGATTTGTAAAACTGGGATTATTGAGGGACCTGTGACAATCTCCTCTCTCCCCCAAAAACTGAGTTTAACGAGTCACTGAGCCCGAACACTTCCCTAAACTTGATAGCTCTAAAATTTTCAGATAGTTAATCTGTTGGTTTTGGAAATATCAAATTTAGGGAAATGTTGGGATTTAGCGAGATAAAAACAAGACAGGTTGTTCTGATTAGTTTTCCATGTGGGATCCAGGTTATATTTTTGCACCAAATGAATGAGATGTAAAGGGGAAGGAATTCTAGGGCGAGCCCCTTTTGCAAAGACGGCAACATGTCAAAATGCTGAGATTTACATCCTTCCAAAAATGGGGGTCCAGAAAATGATATTCGGAAGGTCCTACAGACCCTGGTCACTGAGGATCCACAAGGAGACAATATGTGGGGCCTGGGGTGAAACCCTGAACGACTTGGGTTATTTTAGTTGATGTCTAGACATGGAAACAAGAGAAAGAGCAGGTAACTGAAAGCCTAGTCAGAAAGATGGGTTTTGAGAAGGTTTTTAAAGGTAGAGAAATAAATAGAAAGGTGGAGGGGTTTAGGGAGGGAATTTTAGAGAATTTGGTTGAGGCAGCTGAAGTTTCTGCTACCAAACGTGGGGTGAAAGAGTGGGGATGGATGCACAAAGGCGGAGGATACAGTGAGAGGTATAAGGCTGGAGGAGGTTGGAGAGGCTGGGTGGGATGAGACCATGGTGGACTTTAAATTCAATACATTGGAGAAGAGACAGTCAAAGTAGGTGAACAAAGACAGAGGTGACAAGTGAGTGGGTTTGTGGAAGGTGTGAGACTGGCAAGGAAGTCATTAGAGGAATCAAGACTAGAAATGTCAAAAATGTGGAGAAATAAGATAGGGGTGGAAGTGAGTGATGTTGTGGAGATGGAAAGAAGTGGTCGTGGTAATGGATTGGATATTAAGTTTGAAGCTTAGCTCTGGGTTGAATAGGACACCATAGCTTTGCACGGTCTGGTTCAGCCTGAGCAAGTGACTGGGGAGGAGGGTGAAATGTAGTAAGGGAATGGAATTTATGACAAAGGCTGAAAACAATGGCTACATTTTGGAGGAAACTTGGCGTCATCCGTGATTTGATATCAGACAGTCATGGTGTGGTTGGAAGTGGTGAAAAGGTGTCAGCTGTATCATAAATTCATTGTATATGAAGTACTTTGACATGTTTCTGAGAGGTGTAGTCTTCCTGCCTCCTTATTAACAGGTAGATACTCACCAACAAATCCAATAGAGAATTCAGGAGAAACTTCTTTATCCAAAGAGTGGTTAGAAAGTGGAACTCGTTACCACAAGGACTAGTTGAGGCGAAAAGCCTACTTGCATTTAAGGAGAAGGTAGATAAGTACATGAGGAAGAAAGGAATAGAAGAATATGCTTTAATAAAAGCAGAAAATGCTGGAAACATTCAGCAGGTCAGGCAGCATCTGTTGAGAGAGAAAGAGTTAACGTTTAAGGTCGATGACCTTTCATCAGAACTGGAAGAAGTTAGAGATTGAACAGTTTATAAGCAAGTACGGAACCAGGGAAAATGGAGAGGGAGGGGAGGAGGGGGAAGAACAAAGGTATGTGATATGGTGGAGGGCAGAAGTGACTAAATGGCAAAAGGGATGATGGTACAAGGTAAAAGGGGGGTGGTAATGGGACAGTAAAGTAACAAAAAAGAAACACGAGAGAGGTCCAGAAGTTGTTGAACTCAATGTTGAGGCCGGAAGGCTGTAAAGTGCCTAATCGAAAGATGAGGTGTGTTCCTCGAGCTTACGTTGAGTTTCATTGGAACAGTGTAGGTGGCCGAGGACAGAGAAGTCAGAGTGGGAGTGGGATGGAGAATTGAAGTGGCAAGCGACCGGAAACTCAGGGACATGCTTGCGGACTGAACGGAGGTGTTCAACAGCAACAAGAGCTTGCATTTATATAGCTCCTTTAACGTAACGTCTCCAAGATGCTTCGCGGGAGCTTTATCAAACACAATTTGACAGCGAGCCACATAAGGAGATATTAGCACAGGTGACCAAAAGCTTGGTCAAAGAAGTAGGTTTTAAGGAGCGTCATAATGGAGGAGAGGCGGAGAGGTTTAAGGAGGGAATTCCAGAGCTTGACTTCCAACTCCAGACTGAAGGCACGGCCGCCAATGGCGGAGCGAAGAAAATCGGGGATGGGCAAGAGACCAGAATTGGAGGAGCGCAGAGATCTCGGAGGGTTGTTAAGGATATGCTGATGGGGTTAGATGAAGTGGGGGGGGGGGGGGGGAGGAAGTTGGAGCATAAACCCCTGGCATAGACCAGTTGGGCCGAATGGCCTGTTCCTGTGCTGTAAATTGGACCTTACCCGCCCAGGCTCTGGACGCCATTTTGAACCCCCGAGCGTTCCAACGGCCGCGGCGCGCGCTCCCCATTTTGAACGAGGAGCGAGCCGTTGGCATCAACGGACGCGTTGCCCACAGCAACGGCTCGCGGCCCCGCCCCCCTCCCTGCCTCCAAGAAAGCGGCCGGCCGGCATCTCCTAGCGGCTGGAGCGAGTAGGGCGCCGGCCTCAATCCCTCACGTGTAACCGGGGGGGGGGGGGGGGGAAAAAAAACAGCATTTGTTACAGAAAAGCGAGGCGGACGAGAAGCACAACCGAAGGTAAAATTAAAATCCCACAGGTACCAGAAATGGAGTTTTAAATGTGATGTTAAAGCTTACAAGCAACAAACCAAAAATGGATGTTGAGTATGAGTATGGTATTTCCAGCTTGGCTCCAACAGGTGGCTCCGTGGCGCAATGGATAGCGCATTGGACTTCTAGCGGGTGAAGCGATTCAAAGGTTCCGGGTTCGAGTCCCGGCGGAGTCGATATCTTTTGCCTCATTATTCTGTGCGAAAATATTTGAATTCAAATTATTTTATATAAATTAAATATATACTTTTTAAAATTGATTAGGTTCACAAAAAGAGAAAAATAATTAATCCCAGTGTTTTATTCCTTGTTAAGGTTATTTTTATTGGATGGGCGAGTGGAATATTAAATCTTATTTTAATAATAATTCTAAAAATCCAAACAATAATGAGAAACAAAATAATATAATTTTTAATTGTCTGTCTTAATGCTATTTGAAACCACTGCAAGAAATTGCTGTCAAGTTGCACTCATTTTTGTAAAAATAAATAGCAATTAATATTGCACATTCTTAAAAACATACATCACCATTGTTATTTTTCTAATTTATTGGTGAAAATAACCGTGTGGCCTCTAAGTTCTGCCTCTGGTAGAGGTACAGTAGGAGCATCTCAGAAACACTCCTACTGATGCTGCCGAGCCATTGCAGAAGGTATTTGATAAGACTCCACACAAAAGACTATTGGCAAAAATGAGAGTGCACAAAATTGGAGGAAGCCTTTTGACTTGGGTTGGAAATTGGCCGGAAGGTAGGAGTCAGAGAATGGGGGATAAAGGTACTCAGATTGGCAGGATGTGACAAGTGGTGTTCCCCAGGGTTCTGTTCTGAGGCCTCCACTTTTCACCATATTTATTAATGACTTGGATGGAGGAAGAGAGAGTCATTTCTCCAAGTTTGCAGGTGACATTAAGTTAGCTGGGACAGTAAGTAGTGCAGATGGGAGCAGGAAATTGCAAAGGGACAATGTCAGATTAAGTGAGTGGGCAAAACTGTGACAGATGGAGTATAATGTTGGCAAGTGTGAAGTCATCCACTTTGGACCTAAAAAAGATAAATTGGAGTATTTTCTAAATGGTGAAAAACTAGGAACTGTAGAGGAGCAAAGAGATTTGGGAATCCAAGTACACAAATCGTTTAAAGCTTGTAGACAGGAACAAAAAGCAATCAAAATAGCTATTAGAATGTTGGCCTTTATCTCAAAGGGGCTGGAATACAATGCTTCAGTTATATAGAGCCTTGGTCAGACCCCATCTGGAGAACTGCTTTCAGTTTTGGGGACAGCATCTCAGGAAGGATGTATTGGCCTTGGAGGCGCAGATTCATCAGAATGATACCGAGGCTTAGAGGGTTAAATTATGAGCACAGGTTGCATAGACTTGGCTTGCATTCCCTTGAGTATAGAAGATTGAGTGGTGATCTGAACAAGGTGTTTAAGATGATTAAAGGATTTGATACATTAGATAAAGAGAAACTATTTCCTTTGGTGGGGGAATGAAGAACGAGGGGACATATTCCAAAAATTAGAGCTAGGCCATTTAGACGGAAATCAGGAAGCACCTTTTCACACAAAGGAACTCTCCCTCCAAAGGCTGTGGATGCTGGGCTAATTGGAGCTTTCAAGACTAAGATCAATAGATTTTTGTTAGGTAAGGGGATCAAGGCAGATAAATGGAACTGAAGTACAGATCAGCCATGATCTAACTGAATGGCGGAGCAGGCTCGTGGGGCTGAATGGCCTACTCTTGTTCCTATGTTCCTAAGCAGAAGCACAGGAATGGGCAGGTAGCTCTCAATCCTCACACCTGCCTCTGTTGAAGTTACTATGGTAACACACAGGCTCCCGCAGCTGGGTTAGGTTAGGACAAGGCTCCTTCTGGCATACAAGCAAGGCCATTAGGGTCTGTAAAACAGAGAGAGACAGCCGAGCAACTGAATCACAAGGATGTCCTCAACAGACCACATTCTCACTTATGAGTTAGCTGATTGGTTGGCTGTGAGTGTCGCTTTCTATCAAGCTCATTGGTTGTCGCTCATAGTCAACTAATCAACTCGTGGAAACAAGTATTGTGTTACCATGGATGGCATCACAGAACAGCTTTAAAGTGACCCTTTTTCTGAATAGAACAATGAAACTTTACAGCACAGAAGGAGGCCATTCAGCCCATCATGCCTGTGCCGGCTTTCTGAAAGAGCACTCCACCTAATCCCATTCCTCCGCTCTCCAGCCTTCCCAAATTGGGCAGTGTGCCAGAAACCCTTAACGAATACTGTCCTTTTTTTTTGATGTGGGCGTCGCTGGCAAGGCCAGCATTTATTGCCCATCCCTAATTGCCCTTGAGAAGGTGGTGCTGAGCCGCCTTCTTGAACCGCTGCAGTCCATGTGGTGACGGTTCTCCCACAGTGCTGTTAGGAAGGGAGTTCCAGGATTTTGACCCAGTGACGATGAAGGAACGGCATATATTTCCAAGTCGGGATGGTGTGTGACTTGGAGGGGAACGTGCAGGTGGTGTTGTTCCCATGTGCCTGCTGCTCTTGTCCTTCTAGGTGGTAGAGGTCACGGGTTTGGGAGGTGCTGTCGAAGAAGCCTTGGCGAGTTTCTGCAGTGCATCCTGTGGATGGTACACACTGCAGCTACTGTGCGCCGATGGTGAAGGGAGTGAATGTTTAGGGTAGTGGATGGGGTGCCAATCAAGCGGGCTGCTTTATCTTGGATGGTGTCGAGCTTCTTGAGTGTTGTTGTATTTGTGGCAAGCTTCTCAAAAGAGTTCATTCTTGGTCAAAATAGGGAGCGCAGAGAAAGACATATTGCAAGGCTGATATAAAGATTTTATACCAATTTTTCTTTTTATTCCAGAAAGATTTAATTTTCATCGTATTTTTTTTAATCATTGTTCCCTTGAATGAGCTTTGATTGGTGAGATTCAACTGAACTCCAGCTTCAGCACAAGTGTCTTTAAAGCTGAAGGGTAGATATGATAAAGCACACCAAACCAGCGCTTTTCTCTGTGAGTGATGTCAAGCAGATTAACGAGTACTATTTTATATCAGCAAGTATTTCTTACAGGAATTTGATAAGTACTGAAAATCTAGATATCGTCACAACAAAGTATTTACCACATCACCTCTGAAATTGATTCTCTCCTTTCATATTCATGCAAAAAATTACCTTGCTAATTATTATGTAGAATTACATAGAATTTACACAGAATTACAAATTAGCGATGGCCGTTCTCACCTGGTGAGGTAATGTAGCTCGTTCTTACATGGATCGTTTTCAAATCACATTTTTAAGCAATGAAATAATCAGAAAACTATTCGGAGATGCATCCTTTAATTAATTATTAATTATTGTCTTCTTATTATTCACATAGTTCATGCATGAGTGCGTCTGTGCTAAAGGATTAATGATTGTGCTAACTGCTTCTTAATTTATCTTCTCTCCTACTCCTTTCAACCGTGGCGTTATCCTGCACTGTGGGCTTTGGCCTTCACGAAACCTGTTGCTGGCAAAAAAAAATAAATTGAATGTGAGTGTGTATCCATCCCTTGGCTGCCTGGCTGTCAAATTTGGTTGCTTTTGGCCAGACAAAGTTTGTTTGTTCTCAGTCAGGCCACTGGGAGGAGCCCCATCCCTGTCTCAGAGGGTGGAAATTGCTCACTATTTTTCTGGCTGGTCTCCTGCATGATCACCAACACATGGCAGGACAAGCTCTTGACTGCTTTTATTTGAGAATGCTTGTGTACGTTCCCAAATGGCTTTAGATTCCAAAAACTGAACATGGCCTGGAACTGTTTTGCTGAATAATAAAATTAATTCTCTAATGTTGTCCAGCTTATTAATATTCATAGCTCTTTTATACTGAAAATTCACTGCCCTCCAGGACCACGTGGAGCCCAGCGGTTGCCAACTCTGGTTAGACGTGTTTCTGGAGATTTCATCGCATGACCTCCTGGCTTCATCTCCCCTTTTTAGCCTTTTTTCTGATCTCCAACATTTTTATAACTAATAAACAAAAATGTTCAAAGAATTAAAAAAAAAATACCTCTACGATTTTTCTCTCAGGTTGCTCGCAGCAGCATCCAGGAGTTTAATCGTTACTTCATGGAGACTCCAGGACAATCCTGGAGGGTTGGTAACCCTAGTGGAGCCCGTAGCTCTTGAGTTGGAGACAGGACTGACACAGGCTGACAGTTGGTTGGGGAATGTAAAGAGCAAATTTTAAAATGCATTTCTTTAAATATTCTCGTTCCTCTAATTTTCTTTTACCTCCTTACTCCCGTCCTCTCCTGAAGGCACTGACTGTTGCTGGCTTCAGTGGGTATGCAGAGCTTTCTGATATGTTGCTCAAGTGGCAATTTTTCATGTGTGAGCCTAGTGTTGGTAGACTAATCAACTGTGTGTGTGGGGCGGGAGGGGGAGGAAAGTATCGGGGCAAAGCCCAGTCCTGTCCTCACATGCACCATTATCAGCAGGGGTCACTGGATGATGATCAGAAGCAGAAGTCACCCTCCTCAGTCCCAGTAGCTGAGGGCAATTGTAGTATCCCTAAAACTGCCTGGCTTAGATCAGCTCACTCAACGCAGATCAGGAATCAATCAGAGGACCTACCAGCTTGTATAGTTTGGGTACTCACTGCAGTTACCAACAGAATCAAGGCGGGAGCTGTAGGAATTATTTCTTGACACAGCACACAAAAATACGTGTTCAGTTCAGCTGAAGTTTCACTCATTCTCAAATGCAACATCTCACCATTGAATCGTAATCTCCATATGATTCAGTCAGTAAATGCAGATCAAGAAGCTCCCAAGTTTAATTCCCAGTCCGTGCCGAGTTACTGACCTCGGCCAGGATGATGCTGCTGGATACAATTAGCCTTGACGTCCCTGGCCTAGGGAGGGAAAATTAAACCATGGCTCCTGCTCCTGATCTCTATCTCGCAATCTGTGCCGGAAAGTGCACGTTTTTAGATATTGGCTGAGGACAAGATCATTTGTGACATCTCGCACCGTCGAACGGCCTGCAGATTCTGGCATCATACATAAAAAAAACTACCCAGCCCATCAGAGTAACTTTCAAGAGGGTAGAAATTCTGCGTACTGCTCCTGGTCTCTCAGCATAACTTTGGCAGGAGGTCAGCAGCAATCCCAGGTGAACAGCATAAATGGCCATTATTAGCCATTTATCTGGGGGCTCTGCTGATCTGCTAGAGCCCCCACCCCCGTAGAATTTCTAGGTGTACGTGTTTAACAAATTATTCAGTGGGCGGATTATTAGCATTTAATGAATGCCAGTGGGAAGGCTATATTGTGTTCACACACTGGGACCGATAACGCGGCTGCAGTGCCTGAACGCTATAGTGCTTTGGGAGGCAGGGCCCTGTACTACTGGGCGCAGAGCCTGAGGCCTGCCCTGCGCCTAATGCACTCACCGCAGGGAAATGTGGCTGGGAAACGCCCAGGGTGCTAGGAGCCTGCGCGTCAACTATGTGCAAGGTTCATTGAGGACCCATTCACAAGGCAAATGAGTCCTTCTCTCCATAATGTCCACACCAGCTGCTCAGCACACATTGCAAACAAGCGCTGCAAGGAGGGGACTGCAGGTGGCCCTGACTTACTAGGGCCACTCAGCTTAATGGCAACTACAAAGTTGGGCCTGAGAAAAGATGATTTTGTGCAGGCATCATTCTGCTTCCCCCTCAGTGAAGACCTGAAACCGTTTACATGCTGCTGCTGCTGCTGGAAATCTGTGATGTCACTGCTCGTCCAACACATCATGAGCAACATTAAAATAATCATTATCTTGCGAGGTCAGCATCCTTTTGCACTGGTGGTTCTGGTGTCACTGTGCCGGCGCTCATTTTGCGGCCTTCTGTCTGTCTGTTTCTATGCAGTCCTCTAAACTTTCCTTCCCCTGTGAAGCCCTCTCGTACCTCTCCTGCCTCTGTGAAACTCTCTCATACCTCTCCTGCCCCACCTTTCAATGTGTAGTACCATTAAACCCCCACTGGTTGGTAATAATTTCACCATTACTGCTGTGTCCTGTTTGGACAAGAAATATTTGCCAGGTTTGCAAGGCACTGAGCACCGCCATAATGCCAGACTGAAGTTCAGACCAAAGCGATAGGCCACATTGTAAACAGTGACCGTGAGAATTTATCAACAAAATGAACAATACTAACCATATGCCAGATTAATACAGCATAAGTCAGAGTGGTTCTACTAACACCGTATCATGCCCTGATCAGACAAATTTTAAGTACTATGTCTAGTTTTGGTCACCAAGGCACAATGAAACATTTAAGTCCTGGAGACAATGCAGAAAAGAGCCACGAGGCTGATCCTTAGCAACAAAGGACTGAGCTATGAGAGAAGACTAGAGGAAGCGGATATCTTTATCTACCACATTCCCGTTATCTGTGCGCTCTGGGATTTCCACAAAAAAATCAATCAAAGTCGTCAAGCATGACCAGCCCTTTACAATCCACGCTGACCATCCCTGATTAGCCCGTAGCTTTCTAAGTGCTCACTAATTTCATCCTGTATTATGGACTCCAGAAGGTTATCCATAACTGTGGTGAGATTAACCGGCCTATGACGTCCTGGCTCGTCCCTTTTCCCTTTATTGAATAAGGGTGTAACATTTGCCACCTTTCAGTCATTTCCTGTCTCTAAACATTTTCATGCCTCTACTATCTCCTCCCCAATGCTGCCCCCAGCAACCCCCCCCCCCGTCCTCCCTCACTGTTCTGGGAAGCATACAATCTGGGCCTCTAAACTTTTTTACTTTCAATCCAATTAACTTTTTAATACAGTTTTCTTTTGTAATTAAGTTTGAAGCTGGGGCTATTAGTGGGAGATTAAAATATGTTATCACATAGCTAAATGATACAAACTCCTTGGCTCATTCTGCTTGCATATTGACCTAGAAATTCTACCGTGGGGAAATCAGGGTAGAGGCAATGAATTCCATATTCCAAGATTTCACCAGAAGGATATTTTTGAGCCTATTTAAAAATGTGCTCTAAGTGTCCCGGTGGCTCAGGGTGTAAATGCACCCCCAATGTGGCATTGAAAGATACAGACCTGGATGGTCCCAGGTTCCATCTACCACCAGTCTGTGCTGTTATCTGATTTCATCCAAGGTGACAATGGGGGTCCTCCAGCTGGTCAGTAGGCTAAGGACGGGACAAATACCCAGCGTTCGTGACTGCTATCCAGTGACCTCTGCTGGAAAGTCCACGGGGGAGGGAGGGGGCATAATTTTGACTTTGTGTAATAGTGTAAAACGGGCAATAGCGAATCGGCAGCCCGTTTTACATCTCTCCCCACCTTTATTTCCGTTGACTTCGATGGATAGAAAAACCGGGAGAGATTTGAAACGGGTGTGCCATCTTGCTATCACTCGTCTTACACTATCGAACAAAGTCAAAATTACCCCCCATATGTGTAAATGGCGAGTCAGAATTGGACTGGGTTCAGCTGTGATTCTCCTCAAAGTGGAATTCTCTAGCTCACACTTGAAAAATGGTCAGTAGATGAGGAGCCAAAGGCCATGGAACTGTACCCCCAGCAAGAACCAGCACCTTTGGGAGAAGGAGAGAGAAACCATTTTAAAGATAAGCTGTAAATTATAGCTTTGAAACTCAAAACAAAGTTGTCAGTAAAATCATAAGAGCTGCTGCATTGTATTGCCCTGAATTTGTTTATTTAAGAGTAACTTTGAGAAGTTTCGCTCCATGGAGCCTTGCTAGAGCGCAATATGGATGGAGAACTACAGCACTTTAGGGCCAAATCTGCGACCTACACCCCTGTCTTCTGAGTACACCCTTGCAAAATTACTATGGAATAATAATACTGTGTCTGCATTCATCAGCTTGCGATTTTGCATCCAAAGAGCTGATGATTATAGAAACTGAATTTTTACCTCTTTATCTTGTTTCCTTTCTAGATAATTCGGGCCCTAGTATTTGAGCTCCCACTGCAAGTGCAAATTTGTTTCTATGCAGGACATGTTGGTGGCAAAATGAATTGCGCTGGGAGCATTAAAGTAATCTGAGTGAACAGGAAAATTGCAATTGGTGGGGTGGGTGGAGAGGGGATGAAGTGGAGGGAGACTATCAGTGATGTAATATGGACAGTCTGGTGGCATATTGTGAGACAATTGATGCAGTGTGCAACTCCGGCACCTTGGCAAATATTTTCAGACTGGCTTCTGGAAACAGGCCTGTTTATTATCTTAATAAGGTTCGTGTGACAGTGCTCCACCACAGTGACCTGATTCCCATCCAAGACAGCCATGCTCCTGTGTGAAGCAGCACAATCACTGCCAGTGAAGGCGATGCCTTTGCAGCGCCGTGCCTCCATCAAATCCCCGCATTTTCCTACTTTCGCTCATTGTCTGGGACAGAATGAAGACAGTGCTCGACCCCCCCTCAAAAAAAACAACAGCACAGCCTGAGCTGTCAAAACCAATCACCTTTATGAAGACCATTTGACTGTTTGTCAGACCACATTAAGATGGGTCACTGCCCGTTGGTTCCCAACCCAGAACATATACTCATTTCAATTTGACATCGCATCGCTAGGTAACATGGTCCTGTCAGGATTGCAAATCAGTAACAGAAATTGGTATGAATCTTGATAAATTCCTTTATACCCAGAATGGGTTTTTTATCACTAACTGTGTAGTAAACAATTTGGAACGTGACTTCATCGGGTTATTCATCCTGGTACCTAAATAATAATTACAGCAACACAAAGCACTACTTTTAGAATGAATACTTGTTTAAAAGAAAAACTTTTACCAGAGGGCATTCCATTTACTGCTGATTCCCCTTAACAGCCAGTGAAATTTCCCAACAGAAAACATCCCATTGTTGGGAATTCTCATTCCCACTGCCGACGCAAATCTGTAATTTTGTACACAGCCTTTTAAGTCATTTGCTTCTGCAGAACACAGTGAAGTAAATCTTATAAAATAAGTGTTTATTAGACGACCATTCCAGCCCCATTATGTGTGTAACTTGCAAGGCAAAATTCTGCAGGGGTAAATTTGAGGGTGGGGAGGAGATCTGAAATGGTAGTGATCGTCAACTTCATCTTAATTCTAGTGGTAATGATACTAAATAGCTTCACATCTGATCACCTCATTTTGATCACCAAATCAAAATTATATTGCTGTGAGAATTAAGGCAACTCCAGTGAGGAACACCATATTGGGTATTTCATCCCCCCCTTCCCCAAGCCTGTGAAACTTTTGACTCGAAAGAGACTTTTGTGAGGGCTTGATGTTTCTTAGGCCTCTGTGTAGGGTTGCCAACTCTGGTCAGACGTATTCCTGGAGGTTTCATCACATGACTTCCCGTCTCCATCCACCCTGCCCAGTCAAACAGTCTGTTCTTCCCAACTCCAATTTTTTTATAACTGATCAACTAAAGTTTAAAAAAAAATGAAAAGAAAACCTCATAATTTTTTTAATTCCCCTATGATTTTTCTCCCGGGTTTGCTCGGATCAGTGTCCAGGAGATTAATCTTTAATTCCTGGAGACTCCAAGACAATCCTGGAGGGTTGGCGACCCTACTTCGGTGACACACAGGACAAAATGGAGGGAGATCACCTCAGTTGACTGGGATGCACTTCAGCTAAAGAAAAAGTACTCCTTTATGAGAGAGCTACCCACGGTTATTGATAAGGAAATAATAAGGAAAATAAAATCTGTTCACGGAGCTATTAAATGGGACCGGCACCCAAAAGATTCTTTTTCTCTCTGTCATTCTCCTTGAAATACCAGCAATGAAGCTTCACACACCACTTTTACTGCCTGTGGGACTCTCTTCCAGGTAGTGTTCTTACATGGAACTCTCGTATACAGAAGCTTAAATGTTTAGTGACCCCGTCCCTTCCAAATAAACAGAGCCATTGCAATTGAAAAGATTGTAAGGTGTGAATGCTGTTTTGCCCTGACTTTCCCCAAGTGCCTATTAAATCCTTTAGGGTTATATTGGTTCGACCTCTGTGTGTTCCCTCCTTACCTGGTCTTTATGTTTGCTTTGGAATCTGTAACTGTGCATCTTAAGTTATTATCTCAATGTGTCACCCTCTATACTTAAATCTCTGAGGCCTTGTGCCAGCCTAGGTTGGAGGTGGGGTTGTATCATGATGATCTCAGGTAGTTAGTGGGTAGGGGATTGTTTTAAAATATAATTTTATTTATTTTGTACAAGAAGTTTACACACTTTCTCACAGGACATAGTTTAAATGGAGAGTTGAAGTAAATCTGAGGGGCAGTTCTAATAGGGTCAGTTGCATTGGATTTTACAGAGCACAGTGGGGTCCAGGTTGAAGTGGCAGGCCTGGAGATACTGGAAGTAATCATGCTGCGGGATATGGAATTTGTCAACTGGTTGCTGAGAGGAGAGAATCTACACACAATATGAACAGAAATGTCCTACCTGTGTATTAGTCCTAAATTTCCTCTCTTTACAACTCCTATTTGTATCATTCTTATCTTCACCAGATTGACCAAACTTCTTGAGGATGTCCAGATTAAAAATCTGAAACTGGCTCACTGGTAAATCCCGAGATGTGCTCTCTAGATGCTCAAGTGTCTGCCAGGTTGGAACGCAGGTATGTGATCCACATCGCATGCACATCGTTGCTGGTTGGTATTAATGCAGGGACAGGTGGACTCTCTCTCTCCCTCTCTCTCTCTCTCTCTCAGCTTGTCAACAGGGATGAACTTCACAGGGAAGGAGAGAAAACTAGTAGATGAATCCCTTTGGGATCACGAAGGCCCCAGGTTTAATCGCCAGCCTGTGCTGAGTTGGCTGATTTTAGACAGGGCATCACTTGGCGGTTGCAATTAGGCTCAGTGGTGCCTGGACTAAGGGGAAGAAAAATCAGCTTGGATCCCCAATTCTGATGGCTACCCAGTGACCCCTGTTAGAAGATGCACGTGTCTTAATATCAGTGAAGACGGGAGAGGAGGTAAGAAAATTGGACGAAAAGAAACAGACCCGAAAGAGAACGTAGCAGACAGTTCAACATCATGGGATAAAACTTTGTGGTTGTGTGTGGTTGGGGAAGAGGTCGAAACACGGGGTAACGGGGGCAATGTCCTTGGTTCCATTGGTTTGTGCTGGTTTTGTTTTTTTTCTGATGTGGAAGAGCTCAGGAATGTTCGAAGCTTGCTACACGAAACATTTGGACAGGATTTTAGCAGATGCTGGAGCTGTTCCAGACCTGGAAGTGAGGGTATACCCTCACTTCACCAATGTAACTACAGCCCATTGTTTCTTACAGAACTGTCAGCGCTAACTCAAACATCACTGCAGCTGACCTCTGCTGCAAAGGTCAAAGAGTGCACTTCTCCCGTCCACTCAGGCTGTCACTCTAAACTCAATGAGTGTCAACAGAGTCATCAGGAGTCACTGGTATTTTTAATCCTTGTAAAAGCCACTGAAGTGAAGTAGCTCTGTTCTGCCCTGATAACTGCTTCACATTGCAGCCTGGCAGAGATTCTATAGAATCACCATAGAATCGTAGAATGATACAGCAGAAAAGGAGGCCATTCAGCCCATCTTGCCTGTGCTGGCACTTTGAAAGAGCTATCCAATTAGTCCCACTCCCCCACTCTCTCCCCACAGTCCTGCAAATGTTTCCTCTTCATGTATTTATCCAATTCCCTTTCAAAAGTTATTATTGAGTCTGCCTCCACCACCCTTTCAGGCAGCTCCTTTCCAGGATTGCTGCCAGTGCCACGTGCTAGTCAGAGTAGAAATAGGGGGATATTTCAAATGAATACGTGGCTAGAGGAATGGTGCAAGGGGGAGGGATTCAAATTCCTGGGACACTGGAAACGGTTCTGGGGGAGGTGGGACCAGTACAAACCGGATGGTCTGCACCTGGGCAGGGCCGGGACTGCTGTCCTAGGAGGAGTGTTTGCTAGTGCTGTTGGGGAGGGTTTAAACTAAAGTGGCAGGGGGTTGGGAACCTGAGCAGGGAGAGAGAGGAAAGCGTAACAGGAAGGGACAGAAGGTATGGAGTAATAGGTAAAGTGTTAAAAAAGGAAAAAGCAGGAACTAAGCGTCACAAAACAGATTTGAAAGTTCTTTATCTGAATGCACGTAGCATTCGTAATAAAATGGACGAGTTAACGGCACAAATAACTACGTATGGGTATGATCTTGTGGCCATTACAGAAACATGGCTGCAGGGTGACAACGACTGGGAATTAAATATGCCAGGGTATTTAACAATCAGGAAGGACAGGCAGGAAGGAAGGGGAGGTGGGGTGGCTATGTTAATAAAGGAAGGAATCACTGTAATACAGAGAAATGATATTGGGACAAAGCATCAAGATAATGAAACAGTTTGGGTGGAGATAAGGAATAATAAGGGAAAAAAAACATTAGTGGGCGTAGTATATAGGCCTCCTAATAGTTGCAACTCTGCTGGAAGAAGTATTAATCAGGAGATAGTCGGGGCATGTAATAAGGGAACAGCCATAATTATGGGGGATTTTAATTATCATATTAACTGGACAAATCAAATTGGGCAGAGCAGCCTTGAGGACGAGTTCATTGAGTGCATCAGGGATGGATTTCTTGAGCAGTATGTAACTGATCCTACAAGGGGGCAGGCAACCTTGGACCTGGTCCTGTGTAATGAGTCAGGATTAATTAATAATGTCCTAGTTAAGGATCCCCTTGGAACGAGCGACCACAACATGGTTGAATTCCATATCCAATTAGAGGGTGAGAAGGTTGATTCTCAAACAAGCGTACTGAGCTTGAATAAAGGAGACTATGATGGTATGAGAGCGGAATTGATTAAAGTGGACTGGGAAAATAGATTAAAGGGTAAGACGGTACATGAGCAGTGGTGTTCATTTAGGGAGTTATTTTACAACTTTCAAAATAAATATATTCCACTGAGGAAAAAAGGGTGTAAAAGAAATGACAGCCATCCGTGGCTAAGTAAAGAAATGAAGGATAGTATCTGACTAAAAACAAGGACATATAAGGTAGCCAAACTTAGTGGGAGGATAGAAGATTGGGAATTCTTCAAAAGACAGCAAAAAGTAACTAAAGGATTGATTAAGAAAGGGAAGTTAGATTATGAAAAGAAATTAGCAAAAAATATAAAAACAGATAGCAGGAGTTTCTATAGTTATATAAAAAGAAAAAGGGTGGCTAAGGCAAACATAGGTCCCTTAGAGGATGAGACCGGGAAATTAATGGTGGGAAACATGGAGATGGCAAAAATGCTGAACAAATATTTTGTTTCAGTCTTTACAGTAGAGGACACTAAGAATATCCCAACACTGGACAAACAGGGGACTCTCGGGGGGGAGGAGCTAAATACGATTAAAATCACTCAGGAGATGGTACTCAGTAAAATAATGGGACTCAAGGCGGATAAATCCCCTGGACCTGATGGCTTCCATCCTAGGGTCTTGAGGGAAGTGGCAGTAGGGATTGTGGATGCTTTGGTGATAGTTTTCCAAAATTCCCTGGACTCAGGAGAGGTCCCGGCAGATTGGAAAACTGCTAATGTAACACCGTTATTTAAAAAGGGTAGTAGGCAGAAGGCTGGAAATTATAGGCCAGTTAGCTTAACATCTGTGGTGGGTAAAATTTTGGAGTCTATTATTAAGGAGACAGTAACGGAACATTTAGATAAGCATAATTTAATAGGACAAAGTCAGCATGGCTTTATGAAGGGGAAGTCATGTCTGACAAATTTGCTTGAGTTCTTCGAGGATATAACGTATAGGGTGGATAAAGGGGAACCAGTGGACATAGTGTATTTAGACTTCCAGAAGGCATTCGACAAGGTGCCACATAAAAGATTATTACTTAAGATAAAAAATCACGGGATTGGGGGTAATATTCTGGCATGGGTGGAGGATTGGTTATCGAACAGGAAGCAGAGAGTTGGGATAAATGGTTCATTTTCGGACTGGCAACCAGTAACCAGTGGTGTTCCACAGGGGTCGGTGCTGGGTCCCCAACTCTTTACAATCTATATTAACGATTTGGAGGAGGGGACCGAGTGCAACATATCAAAATTTGCAGATGATACAAAGATGGGAGGGAAAGTAGAGAGTGAGGAGGACATAAAAAACCTGCAAGGGGATATAGACAGGCTGGGTGAGTGGGCGGAGATTTGGCAGATGCAATATAATATTGGAAAATGTGAGGTTATGCACTTTGGCAGGAAAAATCAGAGAGCAAGTTATTTTCTTAATGGCGAGAGACTGGAAAGTACTGCAGTACAAAGGGATCTGGGGGTCCTAGTGCAAGAAAATCAAAAAGTTGGTATGCAGGTGCAGCAGGTGATCAAGAAAGCCAATGGAATGTTGGCTTTTATTGCTAGGGGGATAGAATATAAAAACAAGGAGGTATTGCTGCAGTTATATAAGGTATTGGTGAGACCGCACCTGGAATACTGCATACAGTTTTGGTCTCCATACTTAAGAAAAGACATACTTGCTCTCGAGGCAGTACAAAGAAGGTTCACTCGGTTAATCCCGGGGATGAGGGGGCGGACATATGAGGAGAGGTTGAGTAGATTGGGACTCTACTCATTGGAGTTCAGAAGAATGAGAGGCGATCTTATTGAAACATATAAGATTGTGAAGGGTCTTGATCGGGTGGATGCAGTAAGGATGTTCCCAAAGATGGGTGAAACTAGAACGAGGGGGCATAATCTTAGAATAAGGGGCTGCTCTTTCAAAACTGAGATGAGGAGAAACTTCTTCACTCAGAGGGTGGTCGGTCTGTGGAATTTGCTGCCCCAGGAAGCTGTGGAAGCTACATCATTAGATAAATTTAAAACAGAAATAGACAGTTTCCTAGAAGTAAAGGGAATTAGGGGTTATGGGGAGCGGGCAGGAAATTGGACATGAAGCTGAGTTCGGATCGGTCAATGCCCTGTGGGTGGCGGAGAGGGCCCAGGGGCTATGTGGCCGGGTCCTGCTCCAACTTCTTGTGTTCTTTAGATTTGTGGTTGGGATCAGATCAGCCATGATCTTATTGAATGGCGGAGCAGGCTCGAGGGGCCGATTGGCCTACTCCTGCTCCAATTTCTTATGTTCTTATGTTCTTATAACATCTTGCTGCGTAAAAAAAATTCTCCTCATCTCTTTTGCCAATTCTATAATTTTTGCATGTTAAAAATAAGCAGTTTCTAAAAGCATCATCCAAGTTCTGATAGATAGTTACAGATATGACACAAAGTGCATTACAGTCAATTCCATTTAATCAGAATTTGGTTAAGTGCATCATTTTTGGAAGCTCCCAATGGATTGCAATATATTGAAATCAGACATGATGAATGTTGTTTAATGGGGACTGTCTGATAAATTAGATGATTTTTATTCTCACCAGGACATCGCAATAAAGAGGCTTCAGCTGTAGATACAGATCTACTCGCTTCAATTTTGTTGGATTTTTCTTGTGTGTTGTGGCAAATTTCAACACAGCAGCATCCATTCAATAAAATGGGACAAAGCAGGGTCCTGAGGGGCTGGGAGGAACAATCCATTACAACAGGGTGTCTGATCTGTGGGCTTCGGGCCACATGCGGCCCTAAACCCTAGCAGTCCAGCCCTCAGAGTTTAGACAACTCCGTTCAATTTGCGTTTATTTATTTGTTGGTTTATCCTGTGTGAACTTGTGGACCTGGAGGTTTGGAAAGGGCTGTTTGCAGCACTTAATTGCCTTATTTGTGGACAAATGCTTTATCGGAACACCAAGATTTGTTGGTCCCAGGAAATTGAGATATGTGCAAATGAATGGGAACGTGGATTTAAGCTTTGTATGTGACCACCAGGGTCCCATGGTGTGCACTTCTTTAGAACACAGTGTTTGTTCCTCTATGTTCAAATCTCAATCCAGCCCAGACCGATGGGATGAAAGTTTCCATTCTCTGCTGTAAGGGTCCAACACAAAATGACAATGAATTGGGATGCTCTTAGTTCCAAAACTGTCCGTAATTAAATAGAATTTGGCACAAAATTGGGAATTGCATTCAAAGAGGCAACCCAAGGTTGATATGAGGAGTGCAAATATTCCTTTTTTTCTTCCAGTTTTTCCCCTCCTTTCCCCCTCTTCTGTTGGATTGTTGTCGCGGTGGAAGCCCTCTAGTACCTTGTCTGAGTAGCTATTCTTGATGTGGGAGCCTAAACAGTGAATGTTGGCAGGCTATTCGACCACAGACCGCATCACAGCTGTGCCTGAGCCTATTCTCATATGCACACCTTTAAGATGTCAGAAAGAACTTCTTCATACAAGGAATGGTCTTCTCAGTGGGATAGTGAGGACAAAAACCTGAAATTGATTAGACACAGTTAGACGATGTGATGAATTAATGTGATGTGGAGATGCCGGTGATGGACTGGGGTGGACAAATGTAAGGAATCTTACAACACCAGGTTATAGTCCAACAGTTTTATTTTAAAATCACAAGCTTTTGGAGATTATCTCCTTCGTCAGGTGAGTGAGTGGAAGGTTCTCAAATCGCATATCTTATATTAGGCTGGGACACGATCACACCAATCAAAGGTGTCGTTGGTGTTCAGACAGGTTAGCCACGGAAAACAGTACTGAATACACAATGGGTCAGATTACAAAGCCAGAGAGAGAAAGAGACCCGAAAGGCAGAGAGAGAGAGAGAGAGAATGTCCAGTTGTATTAAAAACAGATAACTTTTTCTTTCCCCTGCTGGTGGGGTTACGTGTAGCGTGACATGAACCCAAGATCCCGGTTGAGGCCGTCCTCATGGGTGCGGAACTTGGCTATCAATTTCTGATCGATTTTGCGTTGTCGTGTGTCTCGAAGGCCGCCTTGGAGAACGCTTACCCGAAGATCGGTGGCTGAATGTCCTTGACTGCTAAAGTGTTCCCCGACTGGGAGGGAACCCTCTTGTCTGGCGATTGTTGTGCGGTGTCCGTTCATCCGTTGTCGCAGTGTCTGCATGGTCTCGCCGATGTACCATGCTCCGGGGCATCCTTTCCTGCAATGTATGAGGTAGACAACATTGGCCGAGTCACAGGAATATGAACCATGTACCTGGTGGGTGGTGTCCTCTCGTGTGATGGTGGTATCTGTGTCGATGATCTGGCGTGTCTTGCAGAGGTTGCCTTGGTAGGGTTGTGTGGTGTCGTGGACGCTGTTCTCCTGAAAGCTGGGTAATTTGCTGCGAACGATGGTCTGTTTGAGGTTAGGTGGCTGTTTGAAGGCGAGTAGTGGAGGCGTGGGGATGGCCTTAGCGAGGTGTTCGTCGTCATCGATGACATGTTGAAGGCTGCGGAGAACATGGCGTAGTTTCTCCGCTCCGGGGAAGTACTGGACGACAAAAGGTACTCTGTTGGTTGTGTCCCGTGTTTGTCTTCTGAGGAGGTCTATGCGATTTTTCGCTGTGGCCCGTTGGAACTGTCGATCGACGAGTCGAGCGTCATATCCCGTTCTTATGAGGGCGTCTTTCAGCGTCTGTAGGTGTCCATCGCGTTCCTCCTTGTCTGAGCAGACCCTGTGTATTCGCAGGGCCTGTCCATAGGGGATGGCCTCTTTGATGTGGTTAGGGTGGAAGCTGGAGAAGTGGAGCATCGTGAGGTTGTCCGTGGGCTTGCGGTAGAGTGAGGTGCTGAGGTGCCCGTCTTTGATGGAGATTCGTGTGTCCAAGAATGAAACCGATTCTGAGGAGTAGTCCATGGTGAGTTTGATGGTGGGATGGAACTTGTTGATGTTATTGTGTAGTCTCTTCAGTGATTCTTCGCGTGGGTCCATAGGAAGAAAATGTCGTCGATGTATCTGGTGTATAGCGTTGGTTGGAGGTCCTGTGCAGTGAAGAAGTCGCGCTCGAACTTGTGCATGAAAATGTTGGCGTATTGGGGTGCGAATTTGGTCCCCATGGCTGTTCCGTGTGTTTGGGTAAAGAACTGGTTATCGAAGGTGAAGACATTGTGATCCAGGATGAAGCGGATGAGTTGTAGGATGGCGTCTGGAGATTGGCTGTTGTTGGTGTTGAGTACTGAGGCTGTTGCAGCGATGTCGTCATCGTGGGGGATACTGGTGTAGAGTGCCGAGACGTCCATCGTGGTGAGAAGTGTTCTTGGTTCAACTGGTCCGTGGGTGCTGAGTTTTTGTAGGAAGTCTGTAGTGTCGCGACAGTAGCTGGGGGTTCCCTGTACGATGGGTTTCAGGATGCCCTCGACGTATCCAGAGAGTTTCTCACACAGGGTTCCGTTGCACTAGAGAGGGTACAGAGGACATTTACGAGGATGTTGCCAGGACTGGAGAATTTTAGCTATGAGGAAAGATTGAATAGGCTGGGTTTGTTTTCTTTGGAACAAGGGAAGCTGAGGGGAGATTTAATTGAGGTATATAAAATTATGACGGGACTAGATTGAGTGCTTAGGGAGGACCTATTTCTCTTAGCAGAGGGGTCAGTGACCAGGGGGCATAGATTTAAAGTAATTGGTAGAATGATTAGAGGGGAGCTGAGGAGAATTTTTTTCACCTAGAGGATAGTGGGGGTCTGGAACTCACTGCCTGAGAGGGTGGTAGAGGCAGAAACCCTCATCACATTTAAAAAGTACTTGGATGTGCACTTGAGGTGCCGTGACCTACAGGGCTACGGACCAAGTGCTGGAAAGTGGTATTAAGTTGGATAACTCTTTCTCGGCCGGCAAGGACACGATGGGCTGAATGGCTTCCTTCTGTGCCATAACTTTCTATGATTCTATGATAACGTAACAAGATGGCTTGGTCTGGGCGGAATGGTGTTTCTAAAAGTACACTGGACTGATCTTCCTCTCTGGCTTCTGTCAGGAGCACTGTGAGCGCAATGCACCAGAAGTGTGCACAGAGTATGGCCACGACGTTCAAACGTGTGAGGCATAATTTAAATATGGCAAGCATGTACGGGGTGCATGTGGAGGGTCTCACGATTGGGAACAGGCCAAAGAGACGAGGAGGCCTGGGTGTATCTTTGGCCTTAATGTCACCAGCAGCGCTAAGGGTTTTAGTTGTATCCATGTGATTTATATCAATTAGTGTTAATTGTATTCGGTTGGTGGGTATCAATTGGGGACTCTCGGATCCATTTATAGGAGGGAGCTTACCTATGGGGTGCATGGTGGATGTAATGGGGATCTCTGAGAATAAAGGCTTGGAAGCAACTAAAGACTAGGCCCTAGTATTCTATCCTTCACCACCTGGCTATCCGACTTTTTACAAAGGGGGCAGGCACAAATAAAGCCCATTGGGAGAGCCAGAAAGATTTTTTGGGGGGTAACGGGGCAAGGTTATTATCTGGACATTGGTTGGTTTTTAAAATTAATGTATGTGTGCCAGAATCCGTGTTTTGCACATCAGTGTCTTTATTAATTTATTTAAAGGTTTCCCCCCCACCCCACGTGAATGAACTTGTGCTGCTGCCCCATGGCTGGGATGGCAGCAGTGTCCCAAGCAACAGCTGGACACCGCTGCTTTGGAGGGAGCTAATAAGAGTGTGGCACCATTGTGCCAAGCAGTTGGTGGACGAACAGGGCTATCTAGTGTGTATATGAAGAATGATGTTGCAGCAGCAGAGGGAGGGTGCTGGATTCAGATGTGATACGGCCTGTTTAGCATCCCCGCCCAACCCCAATTTCACCCCCAGTGTATTTTTTTCCCCACAAGCTCATGCTCCTTGTGGATGTATAATATTAACAGTAACTTGACCTGGGGTCAGTAACTCACAGCCTTGACCTAGGGTCAAGAGATACAGGCGTTGACTGATAAAGCTCTTCTTGTCATGATTGGTGTGATAAGTATAGGTTCATGTTATGCTTTGCAGTGACAGATTCTCAGAGGCTTTCAGATTGCCCAGTAGATTTGGAGTCTGTTGGCAGTCTGCCAGTTCTAATGGGTTGTGTTGTACTCCCAATTAAAACGTTGCGTGTTTGAGCCCTGACCCTGATGGACATTAAAGCTTGCCTCTTGTTTATGTTTCACCATTTTCTTTGGGTGCACTCCCTGCAGAAATACACTTTCTGTCAGCTGATTATGGAAAAGTCATTGAGCAACTTGGAAGTTGGCTGGGTCATCTGCAATATTCCTTCCTGCGTCACTTGGAATGAGAGGGAAGAGTCTCCTTTATTTATCGCTTTCTGTAGAATCTTCCCACATTCCTGGAGCTGTTATTATTGCTTCCCTCGTTGCTGAGCTATCACTGTTTCAGTGGAGGAGCAGCGCACGGTCATTCCTCTCTTTCTCATGAGGGATCATGCCCTGTTTTCTGGATGATCCCACCCTTCCGATATGAAGGATGTTATTGTGGGCTAGGAGTTGGGGAACTTGAGGGCAACCCTTTGCTGAAGGAAGAAGCACAGAGATACTGACTCCGCACCTTTACACTGCTAAATCCAGCTCTCTTGCTCTCTTATCCTGGTGAAGGTGGGTCTATAATGTGGGGGGGGGGGGAGGGGGGGGACATTTTGTTTTGGCTTGAGTGGGGTGCACCACTAGCCCATGTGTACAGAACAGCAATGTGATTGTCCCCCTGACATTGAGGAAGATCCATGATCAGAACATAAAGTAATGACAATAACTTGGAAGCAACTGCGTGTGATAGCTTGCTGCTTCTCTGTTACCATCAGTGCCCTGAATGAGTCTCACAATATAAAGCAGATCTACAATATAAACAGGCTGCTGGTCGTTGCCCTAATTTTCAACTGGATCACCTCAATAGCCTTGTGTTCTTATTTTAAATGGAGAAAAACCATTGTCAGTTTACTGGATCAAAAAATATAGGGCACCATTATTGTGCTAAATGACTTATATCAGTGGTTATAACTCCATGGGTAAAAATTGTTTTAGGAGGGCAGAATATTGCTGTTTTTATATTGCATTGAGACCCTTGCTAGTGACATTCTATAAACACATGGGTCTCGTGGAGAAGGCTGATGGTTGGTTAGGAAGACCTGTTTTAGCAAATCTTGGCAAGTTTACTTTCGCGTTACTACTGGCTACATGAGACCCTGCAGCTTGCTGGAGCCGCTGGCAATGGCATTAGGACAATATAAAAGCAGTTTATACACCTGATTTTCTTTAACCGCTTTTGCCAATTTCCTCCTGTCCTCTCTCGCTGTGATACAGTTCAACAAGTGCCAGCTGCCCTCCATTACCTTGCCCAAAGTGGCCATTATTCATGTGTTGACCTGGACAATGAGTGTCAATAGAGCCTGATTAAGTTCTCACCCAACGTTCACATCTGCAGGCTTTGGATCAGGAGTCACTGACTAACAATAAAGATTTCTGGCTGAATTCCCCACTTAAGCCTAGGGGTGGCTAAGCCCAATTGTTTTTTTGTAGCAGCCCAACTGTTTCTTGGATGATATCAACTAACACGACACGGACATGAAATCAAACCTGGGATTTTCTAGTCTGCATGGCTTAGTAGTATTCTGGCTGTAATCAGGGCTCAGCTTTCAAATATTCTGTCTCTCATGGATCCACCTCATTGCTGCAGGGCAGCTCCCTAAACCAGGAGGCAGAAGAGAAAAGTCCATGGCTGAACATTCTCACCCACTTGCCAATTGCATCCTCCCATGCAGTGTTTCTTCCCTGCCCAGTTTTCTACAACCAAACGGAATGTAAAATTGATAATAAAGACCGTGTGATGGATTAAAAAAAACTTCCCTTTCATTTTGATTTTAAGTTTTCTTCATTGGTACAGAAGTATTGACACAAGCAATCAGACAGATATTGCTGCTTATGAGGGAGGGTCACAACATCGACAGGCAGATTCTTTTCAAAGTGCATGAAATTTGGCAGCGTTATAGGGGCATGCATTCCGTTTCCTTGGTGATCTTAATGTAGTGTGGGTCCTCCTACACTCAAGACTGTGACCCAAATTTTTAGATTGCTTTGCATTCTGATAATCCAAATCTGAATCATGACTAAATTCTGATACCATCTCCAACTACAGTACACTCTTGAGCTTTGGATGGTGTTTATAAATCACTCAAGCATCAGTTTTGTTATGGTTTGCAATAGTACCTGAGCCCTTTGATTGAGTTAGAGACTGGCACTCCCTCCTAGGTATTCATTTCCGTATGTGCAATTGGCGTATCTTGGTTACTTATAATTTATATTGCTCTCGCTGACAGCATGCTTTGAATTGTAAAATTGTGTTAGGGAAATTATTCTATCTGGATTAAGCATCCAATGTGGGAAGTGTTAGTGAGTGGTTACCAGCAGCAGTGCACCTGCTTGGCAATAGACTGAGTATTTTCAATAAGAATTTTCTCTCCTCCTTTCCTGAATGTGTAATGCCTTCCTTTTGTAATACTCCCATGTACAACACTCCTCCCTTGTAATTTTCCACATTATAACCAACCCCCTGGTTAATGCCCCCTTTATTAGGCTCCTTTTTTTAACATCTTGTGTAACATCACATGTGTTACATTCCCCATGTAAGGCCCTCCACTTTCTAACACTTCCCCCATGCAACACTCCACCATTTAAGACCCTACTTTATAACATCCCCATATGTAACGCCAACCCTCTCCCATTTGTAATAGCCTGCCTTTTACAACATTGCTCCCTCTGCTCAGTTCATGCCGACATGCTGGCACTGTCCAATTTCTCCCCCAAATGTCAGCCAGGGAGTCTGACGGCATGGAGGCAGTCGAGAGGTTGACTGAAGCAGTGCAGAAAGAGAACAGAATATCATTATCTTATATGTGAAAACTGACCCCATGCCTGCAGATAAGGAAATTGATTATAAACACTGTGTGATGGTTTTAAAAAATCTTCCCTTTCATTTTGATTCCAGGATGATCCTGGAGTAATCGGTGGTTTAGGCTGAGGAGAGCGAAGCATGGTAAGTTTTGATATAGTCAAGCCAGATCTGTCAATTGATGATTAGGCCAGTTGTGGCTTAGGTAAGTTTGAGTTTGTGATCCTGTAACTTGAAGGAGCAAAGATGGGGAATATACCGCGGGAACGATAGGTGGGTGACAGTGATTGAATTGCTGGGGACAAAGGTGTTGAAGACAGAGATGAGGGAACGATTAAGCAGGTTGATGGCATCAGAGTTGTTGTGACAGGTGGGGTGGGGAGGAGCGGCCAAAGGCAAGGAAAGGAGTTGTGAATTTCTGAGTGAACATCTGAGGAAGCTAAAGGAGAATTTTTTCCATTGGTGGATGATGAGAATAGTGAGATTGAAGGGGGTGGGGGGGTTGGATGTGAGTGGTAAGGGAGATGAGGAAATGGTCAGAGGTCAGAGATTACCTTGGATGTAGAAAGGCCACAATGGATGACGAGGTTGAGGGGTGGTCAAGGATATGTGTGGAGGAGTTTATATGAAGGGTGAGGAGAATCAAACGTGAACTGTTGTGGTCTGTGGGTCAGTACCATACTGCACAATGCAATTACCATCTGGGGAACTAAAGTGAGGCCATTTTCGTCAGGCAAGTCCTAACGCCACTGTCGTTTTTGTGTCATTACATTATTTTAAAATGTCAGCCCAAGGGTTTTAGCATGTTTTTATAATATCGGCCTTTTACCATTTGGACATCACTTTCCTAAGTGTCACCTGCCCCTCTGCTAAGGGGTGGGCTTTCAGCCTCTTGCCCTTCTTAAAATGGGAGGTCAAGTGAACACAGTCAGACCAAGATCAATCCAATCCTTTTGAATCTGACTTGTCCTTTATAGAGACAGATCCTTTGATGTGAGTTCTCTGATCATTTGCTCATATACTTTAAAACAAGATATACCACAACATCAAGTTTTTTGCCTTTTGAATGCCACACAGAGACAGCATTTCTTTTTGTGATAGAACATATAAGGTTTGAGACAGTAGCTAACATCTCTGATAGTTTACAGCAGCATATCTATTTATCCCGTGAAGTCACCATGTGGATTTGCAACTGCAAAATTCTTGTCTCATCATTCCATGCCATAAGAAGGGAGCATAGAGAGGAAAATACATTTCCAAAGTGAGTCACAGTGGGCATATTACGCACCACTTACAGCTGGTAGCAGGGTGTCACAGGGCATCAAATGCCTAACATGCTGTCACATACAGTCATAAAACAGTGAGCTCCTGAGGCTTGGTGGGATATGGTATTGAGTCATACAGAGCAAGAAGATTCCAGGTTTGATTTCTGGACTATGCTCAATTAATTGATCTGCTTCCGGGCTAGCGGTCAGTATATTAGAATTGGTCTCATTGCTCCTGGGCTAGAAAGGAGAAAAGTCAACCAAGAGTCCTGCTCCTTGTCATTATGCAGTAACCCCGTCTTTCCTGGAAGATTAGGACAAGATCAGGCGTGGTGTAATTTGTAGTAGCCTGCAGTCAAATAGTCTGTCAACACTCACTGTTTAGGCTTACACCTGAAGAATAACTACTTAGTACTGGAATGCCAGCATCCATGGAGCCAGCCCACAGCATGAGCTAGTAACTTCAGGGAGAGGAAAGGAAGGGTAATGGAAAGTGATGAATACTTGAGGGGTCCCCAAATGTTGGTTTTACTAAGTGTGACCAACACTCAACATGAGAATGAATACAACTTACATTGAGTTACAAAGAATTACATAGAGTCTACAGCACAGAAACAGGCCATTTGGCGCAACTGGTCTATGCTCCACATGAGCCTCCTCCCATCCCTCTTCATCTAACCCTATCAGCATTACATTCCACTCCTTTTTCCCTTGTGTGCTTAGTTTCCCCTTAAATACATAAGTTCAATACAAATTGAATTTAACCTTCCCATGAGGTGAGAGGTTGGTTGCTGTCATTTTGGAGAAGATTGGTGTTAGTGGGCTGTTCAACAAGGTGTCGTCTTGCACAAGACTTTGTCCTGTAAAAGTTCTGGTGAATAGTTGTGAAGGCAGATAATGGAGGTTCCGCTTTACCCCAAAGAAAACAGTAATGGCAGAGGGTTCGAAGCAAGTCACTTGCCTGCCTCTTCAGAAAGTGCATGGTGTGTGGCATGAGGAGGCCTGGAGGGGGAGAACAGGAAGAAAACAAGTAATATGTGTTACAAATTTAAAAAATAAAAAATAAGACCTCCCAGCTGGCTGTGGCATATTCTATTCACACTCCAAGATGCTGACCTAATTTTAAAATTGAGAGATTTTTTATGAACTTAAATATGTGGAGATTAGAAAAATTTCAACCCATTCCCAAGAACATGTGTGTAGTATGAATATAAGCTCTCCTCAGGGAAGAACATGTTTTGCATTATGCTATTATTATCCATCCGATTCTGAGTCAATGGCCGGCAGTTTCATGTCTCTTTCACAACACTCCTGTGTGTTGATGTGTGTCTTATCTTGTAAACTCTCCAATACTATTTGTCCTGGAGAAGAGTTGGATAGGATGAGATGCAAAGTAGTCAGAGCATCCAAGATGAATGTAGTAGACAGTCTGCCCCCAGGGTCAAGAGCTGCTGAAGTGAACCAATAAGGTCTCTACTGTTTGGGCAGAAGTACCAGCACAGCACCACTTCCTGCCATTCTGTAGATCACTCCCTTTGGGCAACAGGATATTTATTTATTTGAATCTTGACAAAGATCTAGTTGAAGGGGAAGGTTGGAGAGGGGGTGGTAATCAGTTCTAAATGATGTGAGCTGCAGGCTCTGTTTTGCACTGGATTTAAAACTTATTTTTAAAGCTCCCTTAATGGCCCACTGAGTTTATCCAGTAAGTCACCAAACTAAAGAAGATCCCAGGTTCAATTTTGGGTCTGTACTGAGTTAAATGACCTTAGCTTGGCTGCGGTAGGGGCACTACAACGGTCTCAGCATTCCTGGAATAGGGAGGGTTCCCACTCCTGATTACTATCCAGTGACTCCTGATAGAAAGTATGTATGTATGGACATCAGGTGAGGACAGGATCTGCCCTAGCTCTGATGCCCATCCCCACCTTTGCTCGGTCAGATAGCCTGCTGATGCTCATACATGAAGGTCAGTTACTGAGTTAAGCTCGCAAAGAGTGTCTGATACCAATGGATCCATACCCCAGCAAGCAGTCAATGCCTTCAAGAGAGTAGGAGAGAGGAGAAAATTGACAGAAAAGGATGGAAGAAGAAAAAATAATTTTATTTAGAGTGGATTTTCCTTCTCAAGGTGGAAGGATGCTAATGTTGGGGGATTGAGAACTTTTTCATTTAGGCACCTTGTGTGGACTTTCTTATACACTCTCCATGGTCTTCCTAAAGTAGGGTGCCCAAAACTGAACGCAATATTGCAACTGAGGCCTAACAAATGATTTGTATAGGCTTAGTATTGGGAGTCATTTTCATTTTGGGCACGGGTGGAAAACGGCTGGTTGCGGATCAGCTGCTCATTCTACACCCTGCCCGATTTGTATCATGTGATTTATATCAGTTAGTGTTAATTGTATCCAGGTGGTGCATATCAATTGGGGCTCTCTTGTATCCATGTGTATGAGAGCTTATCCAGCGTGTGGTGTGTGTATTGTCGTGCTCTGTGAACAAAGGCTTGGAAGCAACTGAAGACCAGGCTCTAATAGTCTATCCTTCACCACCTGGCTATCCAGTTTATAACACAATTTTCCTATCAATGGAAGGGATATCGGGCGGGTTGTATCCTGGGTGGCCAATCTGCAACTGCCAGTTTCCCACCCATGCCCAAAGTGAAAATGATCCCCATTGCTTTTGTATTCTCTGGCGCTAATTATAAAACCTAGGATTCCATGTCCTATTTTTCTTACAGCTTTATTAACTGATTCAGATCTACTTTTACAGATTTGGGTGTCTGAATCCTTAAGTCTCTCTGCTGTTCTACTCCTTTAAAAGTTCTACCATTCTTCTTTCCAAAATGTATCAACTCATATTTCTTTGCATTAAAAAAATTTCATCTGCCATTGATCTGTCCAGTCTACTAACCTGTCGATGTCTCCTGAAGTTGCTTACATCCCTCTTCACAGTTAACCACACTGTCTATTTTTGTGTCATTTGCAAATGTTAATGTTGTTCCCCCTATTCCCAAATACAAATCCATTTTATATATATATTGAGAAGAGCAATAGTCTCAACACTGGCCCCTGGGATACCACTGTTTCTATCCTTCCAGTCTGAAAAACACCCACTTCCTTCTGATACCAAGGCAACATTAAGAAAATCGAATCGCGCTATACCTGCTTGTGAGCCGGGAGTGAACAGCAGAGTGCAGTCATACTGGAAGCAGTTTAATTAGCTGCTTTTTAATGGTGGCCAAGACAGAGTACAATAGGAGTAACACTCGCTTGTGTGTTGGCATAGGCCACCTAGTGGCCTGCTAAAGGGCAACATTAGCACATAGCTGGGCGTTGTCTCTCAATTCAGGTAGGTGCATGGTATGGGGTGAATCAAGGAGGCTAAATTATCAAGACCGATCAACATATCTGAATGCAGGAGCCTCTCGCTTGATTAGTAAAGGTATTTAAAAAAACAGTAAATAGCAATACTATCTAACTAGATTGCATCATTGTCATCTTACACACGCAGCTACTTGTGTGCTGAAGCTAATGATGTCACGGGAAACTATTTTTTAGGGTCAGGAAGACAAAATTCTTTCAGTTGATATACCCAAATAAGGATTGGAAAGTTAAAGTCTGATATAACTGTTGTTATTTCTGGCGTTGAAAGTAATACGTACACAAATAAATATCCAAAGCATACTGGACAAGGATGTTGGTCATTCCTGTGTGCAATGTGTAATGGGAACAAATGTAATGAGAACAGCTAATAAGTACCACACACTGTTTCTGCCCGGGGCTGCATTGCAGAGGAGTTAAAATCCAAAGTGCAATGAAGATATATAACTAAAAAGTTAACAATATTTGGGTGACGGCACTGGTTTTACTGTTTAGTATTTTCTCCAATGCACAATGAGAATTGTTCATAGGCCTGCTCCTTTATTATGAATAGAAAACACAAATACATGGCAGGTCCATCAGTGTTTAAAAAGAGAACAGATAGGTTAATGTATTGGCTGGAGACTCTTCTTCATACCTGAAGTTTTAACCTTTTAAAAAATCTTTCCAGACGCTGACTGACCCACTGTGCATTTCTAGCATTTTCTGCTTTTATCTGAGATTTCGAGCTTCACAAGTTTTTCTTTTTATCTCCACTGGGTGTTTTAAATATCTTTTTCAGGGGATTTATGCCCTCACCAAAATGAGGGAAGTACATGTTAGATAGTGGAAAATGGCTTCACTTCTGGTCCAGATATCACATGAAACACTCATGAGGTTAGGGTAGCATGATTAGATACAGACTAGTGATTCTGCTCCCAACAATGTGACCTAATATAAAGCAGCTGTAAGCTTTACATTTGGCTTTTTAAACAGATGGTATTGCTGAAATGTTGACCCTTCATAGTTTCCCAGAGCATGGATCTATTTTTGCAGTAATTTACTAAAGAACAACCATTTACGCTTATTTCTTTCTTTTTACAACAATTTTGCTCTCCCATCCTGAAGCTGCTTTGTACAAATGGCCATTTTTAATGTGTCAGCCAGTATCCTAACTCGCACCAAGTCCCTTTCACCTATCACCCCTGCGCTTGTTGACCTACATTGGCCCCCGGTCCGGCAACACCTCGATTTTAAAATTCTCATCCTTGTTTTCAAATCCTTCCCCCTCCGTATCTTTGTAACCTCCTTCAGCCCTACAATCCTCTGAGATTTCTGCGCTCCTCAATTCTGGCCTCTTGTGTATCCCGAATTTTCTTCACTCCACCATTGGCGGCCATGCCTTCAGCTGCCTAGGCTCTAAACTCTGGAATTCCCTCTCTAAATCTCTCTGTTTCTCTCTCCTTTTTTCAGACGGGCTTTAAAACCTACCTCTGACCACGCTTTTGGTCACCTGTCCTAATATCTCCTTTTGTGGCTCGGTGTCAAATTTTGTTTAATAACGCTCCTGTGAAGCACCTTGGGGACATCTTACTATGTTAAAGGAGCTATATAAATGCATGTTGTTTTTGTTGTCATGAGTTTTGGCAGGATATTCGAATGTTGAGGGCATTATAGCCTTCCCCAATCCTATTCTCATCCAATGTATGTACATGCAGACTTTCCAACAGGGGTCACAGGATAATAATTAGGAGTGGGAATCCTGGCTGACTTTTTTCTTTCCTTCCTTAGCTCAGGATACTGAGGCCAAAAGTGATGCCTCCTATCCCTTGCCGTGGCTGAGATCAGCTGACTCACGCCAGATTAGGAATCGAACCTGAGACTTCTTGTTTGTAATTGCTACTCTGGGTGATGGCTTTGCCTAGTAGGCCATTGGGGAATTGTAAGATGGTTTTTAGAAAAAATTCTGGCTCAGGTTTTCCACCATGGGCTGGGCAACAAAGCCAGATTCACCACTGGAGAGAATTAATTTCAGTTGCAAAATGTCTGATTCCAGCCAATCGTGAGTTTAAGTGTATAGATCATTCTACCCAATGAGAAATAGTCCCAGTTGAGACCTCTTTCTATAAGGTCAAAGGTCCACTCATTGAGAAGTAGACTCCTTACAACTTTCAAATAACCAAAAATAAAAACTGGTGGGCATTGATGTATTAAAAGCAAAACACTTTTGATGTAGGCCCCATAACTTGGTCATGCTTGCAGTGTTTCTGAGTTTTTAGATGTGGCACAGTATATTTTTCACTCTCTCCCCATTTTGTGTGCTATCAATTAATATGAGTTTTTTTTAAAAAAAAAGAAAACAGTGCTCCAGAGCAATGACCTATACTACAATTCTCAGTCAGCCTTAGATCCTTTTCCTGAATAACTTGATTCTCAAGTTCAAAATGCGAGGGGCCTGACATTGGAATGCAGTTCCAGGTCACAGCTTTGACAGACCACCTTTCAGGCTATGTTGCAGTGTCATTTAGTCACAGTTGAGTTCAAGAAATAATCCATCCCAAATGAAAATCTTAGCAAACTCATACTCGCTGACTTCTTAACGAGTGACCTCTAGCATTTGATACTCAAAGGGACTTGAAATATGTGCAGTTTTCTGAATGGTCCCATTAACTATCTGAGGGAGTTCTCTGTTGTGGTTGAAAGTCAAAGTAGTACTTGTAACATTAAGTACTTCGGAGCCTTGATGGCCTTGCAATGGCTGATTCAGACTACCTTGGATGAATCTATATTTTGTTATCTATGTTTTCATGCAACACTTTCCTATATTTTTTAGCCACACTATGTATTGACTGTTATCTGATAGGATGGGCTGGTCAAGGTACACTTTGCTATGGTCAAAGAAGCTATATAGTTAGTTGATAGATCTTAAGTAAGTTTTCTCCTTTTTCCTTTTGCCCTCCTCCCTCCGAGAGGGGATGACTCATTGCTCTACAAAACCATCCGGTGCCTTGGTATGATAAATAAACAATCGTCTTTGGCCCTCGCCACTGACTCCACCTCCTCCACAGCCACTGCCTCAGGCTGAACCAGACAGTTCGCAGCCTCAGTGTTCTATTCTAACCTGTGTAAACAATTTTACAACACCAAGTTATAGTCCAGCAATTTTATTTTAAATTCACAAGCTTTCGGAGGCTACCTCCTTCCTCAGGATATTCTAACCTGAACTGAGCTTCTGAGCCCATATCCTCTCAATCACAAAGAATGTCCATTTCTATCTCTGTAACATTGTCCACCTCCGTTGCAATTCAGTTCATCTGCTATTGATACTCTCATTCATGTCTTTATCACCTCCAGACTCAACTATTCCAATGCTATACTGGAAAGTCTCCCGTCCTCCCCGCTCAGTAAATTTCAGCTCATCCAAAACTCTGTTGCCTGTATCCTATCCTGCACCACATCTTTGCTTTCTAACTTCGGCCTCCAATCCCCCAACACCTCAAGTTTAAAATTTCCATTTTTATATTTAAATCCCTCTATGGCCTCACCATTCACTATCTCTATAGTCCCTCCAGCACTACATCACTTTAGAACTCCTTGTTCCTCTGACTCCGTCCTCTAGTGCATCATGACCCTCCTTTCACCACGGCATTGGTGGCTGTGCTTTCACCTGACTAGGCCTCACATTCTGGAATTCCCCCCTAAACCTTTCTGTTGCCCCACCTCCTTCTCTTCCCTTAAGATCCTCTTTAAAATCCAACTCTTTGACCAAGCTTTTAGTCACCCTTCCTAATACCTCCTTTAGCTCCATGTGAATTAAAAAATTAAAACTTACCTTGTTGATGGTGGCCGGTTCCCAGACTGCATCCTCTCCAGGAAAACCAGACGCCAATTTCAGCATATGCAAAGGGCCTAATGCCTGTTTTAGGCAGCCGCTTTGGACCCTGAAAATCATCCGAGGTCAATATGATATTGGATGTTTTTCAGGCCTCCCTGTGGCACAGGACATAGCCCTGGGAAATTGTTCCTTTTTGTCTCAATTTTCCGTCTAGAAAACAGGCACAACAATGATCAATTTCTACCCCGTTGCCTATTTAATATTGCAACCAGAGAGATGGGGCTTCAGTGAACTAGATACGTACATGTATACATACATACACACACAAACACACATAAACTACAATTTACACTGTCTCCTGTACTGACACCCTACTTTCTGCTGATTGAAACAAACCTGTGCATTTAATTTTCTTCATATAGTACTTTAATTTTCATTATTGATGTTCCCAATACAGTAGGTGAGGAAACACAAGGTCTGGAGTGCTGCTCAGCTCGAGGGAGGCGCAGAGCTCAAACAATTGAGGAAAAAGAAAAGGAGGAGTAATTCAGTCAAGTGTCGCCTGGGTACAGATCTTGAATGTGGCCCTTATGAGGCAACAAAAAAGATACTGTTTTCAGTCAACACTCTGCCTGGTGGGAAATATGGAAGTGCTCACTCAAAGGAGAAGAACATTCTGTCTCAGGCTGAGGGGCACAAGGCTAACATTCTTGAAGCTGTTTCCCAGCACTGCCAGCCTGTTGGCTTTGCCTTTGTGTTTGTGGCTAACTTGATACTGGTTAAAAAGGGTCAAGCACTTCAGGCAATGCATGTTTAACGCTGAAAGGGAATTTTTTTGGTCTTAACTACTTACAGGCTGTGTATTATAACTTGTTTTGGAGGAGTCGGGTGGGGAGTGAGGCAAATGCTTCAGAATTGTTGAGCCATAATTATATGGCCAGAATTGGCTGGAGCTGTGTGAAGGGTCTGTAATGATGATAGATTAATTATGTTAAATCTTGAAGTGTTTTCAGATGTTAAAAGGCAAGATTAAGCACATTAAAAACTCCTGATCGATCCAAATTTGTAAGAATTGAATAGATATGGAGGAAATCTGAATTTTTCTAATTCAGACTAGGATTTAGAGTCATTTCGGATTTTTAGAATGGCAATTTCTGCCATTGTATCTTGAGAAAACTCTTAGTAATAAACCCCATTACACTCTAAGCTTCATTGAAGGCTATATATGCTAAGTTTTCCAACTGTGTTTGAAATAGCAGTACTTCCCCCACCATTTCCCATCATGATTGCTCTGTAATTGAGCAAAAGAGAATTGGATAAATACTTGAAGGGGAAAAGTTTGCAGGGCTATGGGAAAAGAGCAGGGGAGTGGGACTAATTGGATAGCTCTTTCAGAGAGCCGGATGATTGGCCAAATGGCCTCCTTCTGTGCTGTAAGATTCTACGATTCGATGTTCAGTCAAAAAATATGAAGTTTTCAAAACACGTTATTGTGGTGTAAAAACCAGTACAGAAAAGGCTGCTTTGGGATCAGAACTGGTTTTACTGAACAATAAAGCTAGTATTTATGGTCTGATTTCACTATGGTATTTAAAAGTGGACTCTGTGATGGAGGTTTTGAAAACTTTGAAAGCTTTTGAGAGGGTAAATAGTGAAAGATTGTTTCCACTGGTTGATCAGTAACAAGAGGATATAGACTGAAAATTAACACTAGAAGGAGAGGATTAAAAGAACTGTGTTCACAGACAGGGTTAATAGAACATGGTTTTACCATTTTACCACAGGTGGCTAATGAGGCAGAGACTACAATACTGTTTAAAAGGAAGAGTGCAAAAGGATATGGGGAAAGGGCAGGGAAATTGGATTAGAGCAGATAGCTCCAGTTGAAGAGCTAGCACCCAGCACAGGCACAATGGGCAGAATGGCCTCTCCCTATGCTGTGGTTTCTGTGATTAGTCATGTTACTGCACAGGTTCTATCTATGGGTTTACTTGGAAAGTATTTTTCCACTATGTTGTAGATATCAGACACATTGGGGGAGACATTCGACCTCGTTGCACCCGTTTTCTGAGCAATAAACGGGAGCAAAATGGATCAATTTCACGGGGATATGTCCTGCGCCACAAGGATGCCTGAAATATCTTTGATGCCATATTGACCTCAGACAACATCCAAACGTCCCGGATGGCCGCCATAAACAGACATTAGGCTGCTTGACTATGTTAATGAGGGGCCTAACACCAGTTTAAGGACTGTTCCGTGAAATTGGTCAGCGCTGAAAAGGAGCAGGCGTTGGACCTGCTCCACTCAGTATTTTGGTTCCTAATGCTGCCTAAAGTTACGTACATTTTTTTAAACTTACCTTTATGTGGAATCGGGGTGGGGATGGGAAGGAGGAGTGACCCACAGCACTCTTGAAGGCCATTGCCGGACCACCATAGACCCCCGCCCCCTCCCATTCTCCTCCCCTCCCTCCCAAGAATCATCTGACAGCTGCTGGTGAGGCAGCTGGCCCAACTTTGCCCTGCTTGAACCAGCGAGCTGCCTCTGGATGCCAAATTAGCGTTTGCAGCTCGCCATCAACATGCTGCATAGGCCTGAGGCCCAATTTTGGGTGAATCTCGGGCCTCTTTCAGGCATGAAAATGGGCCTAAACCAATCTCAACCCCATTGCACTGGTTGCTTTCTATGCTTCCACACAGTCAAGACAACACTCTCCTCGTTATGTGAGCTCCCCTGCCGAGAAGGCAAGTGGACTGTAAGCGGAATGGGTAGGGTTGCTAACCCTCCAGAAGTCTCCAGAAATTATTCTCCTAGGCACTGCTGCAAGCAAACCAGGAGAAAAATAATTGGGAATTGTGTGTGTTTTTTTCATTTTCTTTGAACACTTTTGTTTATTAATTGTAAGCATATTGCAGATGGGGGAAAAAAGACTTGTTTGACTGGCCGAGGTAGTTGGAGGTGGGAGGTCACGTAATGAAATCTCCAGGAATATGTCCAACCAGAGTTGGCAACACCAGGAATAGATCAGACTCTTATTAAACTAATAGCTGAAGTACACTATATTGAAGTTTCTCCAGGTGGAGCCAGTGGGCAACTTTCCTCTCCCTTTCCCTCTCAAAGCATGTCAACATCCTCTGTATCCCTCCCATTTTGCAAAACGAAATCCATCACTCCTTTGAGATGAACGCTTTCCCCCAAGCTGTATCCGAGCTTTGTCACTGGTATGAGCATAAATAGGGATCTACTTTCTTACTTTCAGAGGCTTTTTCATCAGCTTTGCATCAGGTGAACCTTAAGGAACTTTATGAAATCGAAAATGCTAATGTGACTCTATTAATCTCTTATCTACTGTAACATGACAGCAGCAGTCCAAGTATGCTGGAACGGCACACCCTTCCTTGATATTCCCTGCTCATGAAAGCAATGCCAGTACATGCCAGGGAGCACAAACCATATACTGCGCGGTCACCATGACTCTTACCCAGGCACCAGTGCTCTCACTGTTTTCAATAGCAGAATAATAGATGAGGATATCAGCCAATTTAAGCAGGAGTGGGGGTGGTGATCCATGTAAAATGCAGTCTGGTGTGCAGTGCATTACATTCATATGTTGTGTCACATGTGTTTACTCCTTGATTTCTTACTTGATGAATCCCCTGACCTTGGGTGGACTGTCAAAATGTTTACCTTGTTGAAAGAGTGGGAAGATTGAAGTACGAGTCACACTGGAGACGCTTTTGCACACCTCCAGCTATCTGTAAACAAAGGAGGCTGGGGCACAGCACTAGGTGGGGTAGTGGCACACAGCAAAAGTGGAGCCTAAAGCAGTGTTAGCACTGGGATTTCAGCAAAAGTGTAATGGTGAGCATCTGAAATGTTCATGTTATGTCCACTTAAACTGTGAAAAATATCAAGCAAAAGAATTATTGATCTTATCCTTCAAAACATAGGTTATGTCTGAAGAGAGCATTCTGAGCTACAAAATAGTAGGGTGAATTACTGGTGGTTGCAACTGTTACTGTTAGGTGGAAATTTGAGGTAATGAATTAAGAGGATTGCATAACAATGTATAGGCTTAAGTCAGTTTTTTTCTATCAGTGTATATTGTTACCAATCAATAAGGAAATAGCAACACTCTAAAGGATGAGGAAGGGAGACTTAGATGGAAACAAACATAGAAAAGGCCCACAGCCTGATTTATAAAATATTAAACAATCAGTGTTAATTTTTTTTTGTTAGGGAAGGGTATCAAAGGATATGGAGCTAAGGTGGGTAAATGGAGTTGAGGTACAGATCAACCATGATCTAATTGAATGGTGGAGCAGGCTCGAGGGGCTGAATGGCCTCCTCCTGTTCCTGTGTTCCTAATTACTGAGCTGCATGTAGTCCCAAGTTTATTTATACACTCCTGCACAATCAGTGCTAGATAAAAAACAACTAGGCCCAAGGCATCTCTGCAATTCTTCTCCCTGTATAAAATGCTCAGGTGAGAATGCATAGACCGATGAGAATAAATTAGTGCCATGGAGACAATTCTGACTCTGAAGAGCGCTAAATATATAGTTGTGTTGGTAAATTAACATCTCTGAGGCTAACGTCATCCTTATAAGGAGACAAAACCTGTTCAGAGGGATTATTCTTTGGACATTCTTCTGCTCCTTAGTTAGCCAAAAACAATTAAGAAAATCACACTTGACAGGATATATATATATCTGTAGGAGTCTACCAGGGCTGTCAGCATCAAGGAAATGTTAGCTATGAGATTTGACAGAGTGAGTCAGATTATAAATCCATTTAAACAAATAGAGGTGTTTATTTTTTACAGAAAGACATGCCATCAAATTAGGTCACATTTTCCCTGGACTAAGGAAGGGAAAAAATTATCATTTCTCCTTGAAGCAATTGTTTGTACAACTGAGTAGCTTGCTAGGCCACTTCAGAGGGCATTGGGAGTCAATCATTCAGTATGGACTAGTGTCACATGTAGGTCAGAGCAGCTTCCCTTTTCTAAAGGATATTAGTGAACCAGTTGGGTTTTTATGACAATCCACCAGCTTTCACATTTTATTTGGGGCTTGCCCACATTACACAGCATACTGAATTCGATTTTATAACTTGTGATTTGAACTCACAACTTCTGAGTGTTAGTCCAATACCACAAACACTATACTCCATATTTGTTTTACTGTTGACTTGCAATATAAAGGCTCACACATGAAGACTAACCATTTGGTTGTCAATGCCAATGGAACTATATCCCAGCATGAGTCATTGCCTTCAAGGGGGAAAGAAAGGGGGTATTAAAGCAAAAAAAAATTCTAAAATAAAGGGGTTGATTTTAACCATACCCACCTGGCAGAAACCGGAAGGGTGGGCAGTTAAAAACAAGCAGGTTATTTACCCTCTCGCATATCGACCCTTTCCCACTGTCTCTGATATTAACCTGCAGGGTTCCGCAGGCAGATGAGGCAGCCCCCTAAAGCAGGCGAGAGCATCATGAATTTGTGCAAATCGTGGTCCTATTACATCAGTAGGACCCCGATGGTATAACCAGAGCCTGAGCAGGCAATCTGCTGTGGCATTCCCACCTGGCTGAAGCAGGTTGGCAGCAGGTCCTCTAGCCAGGTGGGAATGCCAGGAAGAGTAGGAGTACACCTCCTGGCCCCAAAAGAACGTTGTGGTCTCCCCAGTCACGGACAGCCCCATCCCTTCCCTTCCCTTCCCTTCCGTGAGACCCTCCCAAATTCCCCTCGACATCACTTACCTGGAAACCGGCGGGCAGGCGGGAAGTGGACTGGCAGCATTTAAATAAGGCCCGGCAGCGTCCCCCCAATGATCGCGACCGCGCCCCCAACCATCGCGACCCCTCTCCCAACGATCGCGACCTCCGTGATGAACCCCAATCCCAACCCCCCCCTACCTTGGTGACTGACCCCCGATGACCCCCCGATCACTGACCCCTTCTGATGACTGACTACCCAATAACCCCACCGATGACTGACCGCCCCCCCACCCCCGGATGACTGACTCCTCCCCCCCGATGACTAACTCCCCCCCCTCCCTTGACCCCCATGCCCGCGATGCCCACCAATATCCCCGATGCCCCCATGCCTCCCTGTTGCTCCACCCATACACCCTCCCCATCCATCCAACTGAGACGAGCCTGTCAATCAGGCTGACCTATCGGGCGGGAAACCGTCAAAAAAAAAAGATATCCTTACGTCAAAATCGTAAAGACGTCCGGGAAACCCATATTTCCCGGTTTTCCGTCCCCAATTCAAACCCCCCCCCCCCCCACCCCCCACGCTCCCTTCCCGGCTCCGTGCTAAAATTATGCCCTTAATGAGGAAGTACTCTGGCCAGTGTTTTTCATCTATTTCTCCAATACAGCCACACTGAAAATTCCATCAGGTGAAAGGTGAATAGTGTGGCAAAAGATTCAAAAGAAAATTCAAGTTTCTTAAGTTACGCATGCCGCTGAGGGCTACTTACTATAAGCAAACTACACACACATGCCAAACTACAAAACTCACAAAAGCTGACATAGCCCCCATAAAACTGACAACTCAAAAAACAGTCCTGAATAACCACAGACACTGCTATAAGTTAAAGTCCTTTTTAATCAGTTTGCATTTCAGGATTTTTATTGGGATCATATTTCACAATTCAGTTTGTTTTACTGTGGAAATTGAAGCATGATGGCCTCACTTAAAAGGAGTAGTTAAAATGGGAGTGTTATGGGAACTGAGCTTGTCCTGACTTAACTGCAGGTGTACCCAATATTCCTTCAGTATGTGTTAAAAGGGAAAAAAATTGAAGTCCAATTTTGACAGTGGTAGATTTAGAAATTTTTCAAGGGTTCAAAGAGCACTGATGGTGCAAAATGTATTTTTCTTGAGGCATACTCCCCAGGAATTTTTTTAAAACATTTTTTTGAACATTTTCCAGCATTTTGGAGTCTATTGTAATTCTGTTTTTGAAACTAGAAAATGATGGCGAGTGCAGCACACCAGGTCCTCAGGTGAGTCCAGCAACAACATAATACTGTCTGTTAAAAGGAGCACAGTTCAGAAATGCCCATAATAGACACTCTGAGGCTGCCTCACGTTGTTGATGAAAACATCAAATAGGATGGGTGATAACGGACAATCTCATCTTACTCCTCTTTGCAGGACTCCTCTATGTACTGCCAAAGTTTGCAGATTCTTCACAAAGGCCATGTGAGGCACGGGTCAAAAGGTTTACAAAAATCAATGAAAGCAACATCAGTGGGTTTCTCCAGAGCCTGACGACACTCTGTGATCTTGTTTGAAGTCACAACTGGCCCCACACATTCCTCGGAAAAGCAAAAGGTAGCCAATTGCTTTCTGATTACTCTTTAGGCTTGTGAAGCTTGTAATATGTGTGCTGTGACAAGCTGATGGACCACTTTGTGAGACAGATATCAGTGAGGTTCCAGAGAGCTTTCAGGCTCATTAGGATCCCCTGCTTGTAGATAGAAACTATGGATTGCTCTCTGGAACATCGAGGGTAAGAATGTGTTAAACAGATTCCTCCTCACCAGCCTCAGAAGAGGCAGATCCAAGGTGTGTCAGTGGTTCCTGCCACTGTTCTCCAAGATCATTGCCATTTCCCCCCTCACTTAGAGTAGCAGTCATGCATTGATGGTTGGCTTGTATTATTTTACTGTGATCAAACATGGAATATGTAGTAGTCTTCTTAGAGGCTAAGCAAGTTTGGGTTCTTGGAAATAGTGCTTTGAGCAGGGCTGGAAAGTAATCTTACGTTCATAGTGAGACGGGTCCGCTGATTATGGGCAGCGGGCACTCTTAACAGACAGTCTACTACAGCACATAATGGTGGGCACTTGTAAGTGCAGCCACACAGATGTATATCTACCTGTTAATATTGGCTTAACAAGTCTTAAATTGTTGGAATGCTAATTTTTGTTCTTTTCCAATAGCAAGATACAAAATCTTGCCACATACAGATGACGTTCAAGCAATATTTTGCCCCAATATAGCATTCCCCAACCCGTCTTCTGCCAAATGCCACTAAACCAGCTTGCTCTCATGTGTTCCCCAATTACTCTTGTGCAACATCTCTGATTTCAGAATGGGGTGTCCTGGGGCAACTTGGACCAAAACGCCACATTCGTGAGGCCTGCCACTGACACACTGATAGGCCTTTAGAAAGTGACGGGTGTCATGAATGAACTGGATGAGTTTCGATCGGCTGAATGGCCTTGTTGGGTAATTCTAAAAAAGGCCTGTCCTGGCTACTGGGGGGAAGGACAGCTTTGTGCGATTTCTGTCCTAATGACATCAAGGTGACCCCAAGAAGGATTAGATGATTTTCAAATGTCTGATAGCACCAGGATTGGCATTCGGATCTTGAAGGATGCTGCCTTGACTTATACTATCAGAATAAGAGCCACTTACTGATGAATTACCCTATATAATTCCCTCTCTAAACCTCTCCACTGCTCTGCCTCTCTCTCCTACTTTAAGACGCTCCTTAAACTCTAACTCTTCGGCCAAGCTTTTAGTCACCTGTCCTAATATCTCCTTTTGTGGCTCGGTATCAAATTTTGTTTGATCACGCTCCTGTAAAGTGCCTTGGGACATTTTACTACGTTAAAGGTGCTATATAAATGCAGGTTGTTGTTGTAGATTAGCTGAGCAGCTCTCTTCAGACATTGAGGTTTTAATCACAAGATCTCCAGAATTCTGCCAATGAGGTCAGGAAATTAGAGTTAAATCCATGTTCTATTTTATATGGAACAGTTTCAACTTTTATTACACATTGTATGTATAATATGTAGAGTTTGACCTGTTGCCTTTATGAAATGATCAGGTCAAACTTCTGATTGGCTGCAAGACAAGATTTCAACTAATCAGAGCCTGGATTAGTTTGAGGTGGCCCTGGCCATCTCATGTACTAAGATGAGAAAAATGTTGTGAAGGAGAGCTGTAGTCGAGGAATAGTTGGAATCAGGAAATTGTTTTGCTAATTCTGATTGTGAAGGTGAGCTCAGCATTATGCCAGAAGAGAGAATAATGCTCAGGTAGGAAATGTATTATATAAGTTAGTTGATGAGTGAGTGAGTGCTTGACAGCTGGCAGGTTTGATATCCTGATACATAAAAAACAATGTCAGTTTAATGACTTTAGTGATGCACAGCTGCTACAGTTTAATACTGTATTGGATTTAGTTTTGAAAGGATTGCAAGTTGTAGTCTTGGATAAGATATTTGAAATGGCTAGTGATAGTAGAAATGGAGGGGACACCTATAAAATATGTAGGCATACAGTCTGGTTAGAAGGCAGAAAGCATTTCTTTTCCCAGAGGCCAGTTGCTGTCCAGAACAGGTTTCTGGTTTATGTGGCAAGTGTAGGTATGCTGCAGTCTTTTAAGAAGGGAATTGATGAGTTCCTGAGGGAAGATCACATTGTGTGTGTGGGTTAGTTAACTTAGCCTAGTAATGAGTAATGCTGGTCTTCTGGAGCTTGCTTGTTTGTCTTATGGATTTGGGGAGGAATTTCTTCGAGTTTTTCCTGAAATTAGCCACATGCTTTTTATTTTTGCCTCTCCAGGAGTAGCATCAGTAGCGGTTGGGGAACGTCAGAGCTTTTTGTCTTAGTGGGATGCTCAGGTGAATACTTTGAAGCCTCACAGGCTAAATATGAAGCTTAAAGTCAATCATTAAATTACACATATCTCAAATTGCTGATACCAACAGACGATGTTCTGATTTAGGATGTTTATCTACCAATGAGGCAACACTGCTAAGAAAAGCCATTTTCAAACCCCAGGTCCACAAAATTCACACAGAATAAGCCAGTGAGTAAGAAATGATAGTGCAAATAGAAAGTCATCCGCCTGGGCTTTGTAGGCCAGAATGCTAGGGCTTACAGGCCATAGCTTTGGACACTCCAGACCTTATGGATAAGGAGTGTATTGATAGGCCTAATGGTTTTTTCTCAGCCTTCTTTTCATAACAATTTTAGACTTTTATTGGGGTTATCTGGGTGTCTGATATGTGAAAATCCAGTTTCATGCTTAAGAGTCTGAAAACTAAGCTACTGAGAACTCCACATACATAAAGTCCGTTTGCCTGATATGGAGTGCAGATTCTGTTCCTATAACGACATAACCCATTTACTGAAGTCCAGAGAGCTTTGGCACAGGTTGGCAGGGGCAAAACGTAGAGAGCCTGAAATGTGTACATGGGTATTTGCTGGAGTTTAACCACCCAAACCCTGCACAGAGTACAGGTAAACTTCCTGCAGTTCACCCAGCCAGGACCACCCTACCTGTTACAGCTTTGCTTGCAGGTAATCAGCAGCTGACTGGGAAAAAAATCCCAGCCCACCATGATGGGTCTACCCCTCCAGGTTCAATTAGTGAGCCAAACTTGTTAGTTAATCATCAACAGCGCCCTGGAGTCCTCTAGATTTGGCTGGCTTGGACACTTTAGTCTGCTCGCGAGTGTTGACTTGGTACTAATACTTCCACTACTAGGCATGTCATCTTGGAACCGCCTTGATTCCAAATAAAAATTTCACACTGAAAGTTAACCTGTTTTTAAAAAAAGCCATGTATTTTTGTATCTCTAAAATGGGTCTAGCATGCAATATACATTATAGATAAACATAGCCTTGTTGCAGAACTTTCTAAAAATATTAGGTTGTGGGAGTTGACCTTAAGACTTAAAGTAACAGATGGTCTATGCAGTGAAACTTTCACAAAGCCAGCTGAACCAAGGGTATGAAATATTGTGGAGAAACAATCAAATTTGGTTTGAGGATTAATTCTGTTCTACTGGAATCTTTTAGTCATATAAGAAAATGGCAGTCTGTCCCATAGCCGATCGGACCCATTCACCTATAAATGGCTAAACTGGTGGCTTTAGTCACTTGAGAAAGCATTTTCTTGAAAACTGTGAAGGCTCAAAGATTTAGAATGCCTACTTATGGGAGATACCACACGGCTGCTACTGCTTGTGGACGGCATATGTCATTGCCTCTTGCCTCTCAGTCAGAAGATTGTGGATTCAATCCCTGCTCCAGGCCCTTAGCCCATAAACTAGGCTGATACTTCAGTGCAGTGCTGAGGGAATGATGTCAGAGGTACCTACTTTTGGATGAGATGCTAAACTGAGGCCCCATCTGTCTGTTCCAATGAAAGATCCAATTACATTATTTGAAGAAGAACAGGAGGATGAATTCTCCAGGTGTCTTGGCCAACATTTACCCCACAACTAAAACAGATCAACTGGTCATTTAACTGATTTCTGTTTGTGGGACCTTGCTGTGTACAAATTGGCTACTGTATTTGCATACACAACAAAAGTGACTGCATTTCAGAAAAAAAGTTGACTGTGAAGTGCTTTGGAACATCCTGTAAACATGTAAGGCATTATATAAATGAAAGTTTGTTCCTTTGTTCTTTCTTTTCAAAATAAATCAAAATAAAATTGTCTTGCTGCAGCCACTGCATTAAAACACTCTGGAACCAAACCAGTAAATTGGTTTGGTTGAAAAGTTGTATTTTGGAGACAGGCTGGATGCCTCATTCATTTTCCCACCATAGAAAGATAAGCAAGCCACTGAAGAGGAAATGTGCATGACACCAAAAGTAGTACAGCATAAGAGGCCTGACATCGGATGCCTAAATTGGAGTGATATAATCTAAATGTTCAGTGGTTCTGCACAATGCTGCACATTGGACACTTGAAAGTGCAGTCATAGCGCAGTGGTTGTGTTTTATCCGCTACACCCTTTAGCCATGGGGGAGAGGGGTTGCAGAGTTGAGACTAGCTATGTGCCCATTTGGAGGGAAGAGTCATTCTTAGGGCTACTCTTGCGCACATCCTAGCAACCCTATCGGAGTGGTGTTGGCAGAAGCCTCAGAGCAGCTTGTCTGCTTGCCCTTTCAGCTGAAGTTCATGGCTTGGGAAGACCAATGGGAGAAAACAATGAAGGAAAGAAATTAAAAGATAAGTACCCTTTTAAAAAAAGAGCTGGAGTTCTGATATCATGTGCAACTTACAAGGAAATAACTCTCAGAAAGCTGTATATTTGTGACATACAAAAGCTATTCACATCAGTGTATGGACTAGATGAAAAGAACATTTTGTGCCAGGAAAGTGGAAAAACTTGTCATTTGACCTTGAAAAAACTTAGTTTATGTGTAATGTGAAACCTAAATCTTTAGAACTACCTGGAATGAACCAGATATTTTAATACTTGGCAGCTCACACAGCCCCTTCTAGGTCTCTTTTTTTTTGGCAGCTTCTTTGTTCCCAAGACCTTCAGTCCTCACCTCCTGTGGGTGAAATTATCCTCTTGTCACTCATCTGGTTGACAGATTCTTGGGTTAGGTGCAGTAAGTAAGCTTGGAGCTAGCCAGTTGCAACCCTTTGGGATCACTATTGGCCATATTCAGCTTGTACGGTGTCCTGTTGTAATAAAGAAAGAACTTACGGCGAGAACATATGGCGCCTTTCATAACCTCAGGACGTCCCAAAGTGCTTCACGGCCAATGAAGTATTTTTGAAGTGTAGTCACTGTTGTACTGCAGGGAAATAATGACTATCGTCATTGTAAATCTGTATCCTTCTTCATCTGATACAGTTCAGCCTGGTTACTGGTTTGGGAAGGTACTGCTTAATCAAATTTCTCTAGATAGCTGGATTCTTGCTCAGAGAACCTGGGTTTAAATCCCCAGACTTTATTAACTTTTTAAACTCCACTGCCTTTGTGGGTGAGTTTCACCAGTCTTAGTCAGAACTTCTTGGGATAGCACTGGATTGTGAGCTGATCAGGATGACCTAGTTCACTATTCAATCTGTGCTTTCTGTCAGCTGATGAGCAGCAGTACAGATGGCATATCCTGACTGAAAGAGAGAACGTGGAGGTAGGAAAAGGAGAAAAAAAAATGCAAACAGATGGAGATACTTGGGCAGCATGCTGGAGTGACCCCTTGGTCTACCAACAGTGTGGTGGGACATGGGTTTGTATTAAGTACTCCCAGTCTGATGAGTTTCTGGTCTCAGCTGCGCTCTCTGCTCACTGTGTTGAAGTTAAGACTCCTTGCACATTGCAAGCCTATGCTTCTCCACAAGAGTAATCCTGAGAACTATCCTAGAGTTCTTGCTTTTTAACACGTTGCTCCTCACACTCCCTTTACAAGACCTCCATCTTGCTCATGTCATTGATTCTATTGTGAACCACAACTTCAAGCTTAATTCCCTCCCCTTCACCCCCACTCCCCCCACAACTCCACTGTTTCCAGAATCCTTTCCATCCATTCTGTTTGCACCTTGGTGACCACAAGTCATTCAAGATTTCTTGTTATGGCTGCAGAAAAGGCAATCTGTCCCTCTATTGGCAGAATCCTCTATAACTACCACTTGCCTTTTCTCGCCACTGTCACTCTTTCCTTCCCCTCCCCTCAGCTAACCATTTGCCACATGGTGCTGCAGTGTTGCTTTTGATTTCCTTCCCTTGTATCGTGGTCCTTGTCTGCATCATACATATCCAACACCATATACCTATCAGACAATTTCAGACTCCCATGAGTTTTCTGCACCGCTCTGCCCAAGTCCTCCTTGCCTCGTGGATGGTCACCCACTTCCCTTCCTCTGCCTCACTATTCCTCTCTAGGAAGGGGGGGGAGTGGCCCCATTTTGCAATGTGAGTTCCAGGAACCTTTCCACCTCCTCTATAGTGTAGATTGGGCTTGGCCACATTGACGTCCACAGTCAGATAGCCAGCCGGCACTCACCATCAAAGCTCACACATTCAGATGAGATACTAGAGAATGAATCCTTCTTGTGCAACTGCATCCCAACAAGGAACTCAGCAACTTCAGGAGAAGAAGGGAGGTGGGAAAAAATGAAGGAAAAAGGAAATCATTTGGTTTTAACTAAAACATTGGCATCTACCTTATTTTACACTGAATAGCGCATTCTGACTGATGCATGCTATCAATTGCACACTCACCTAGAAATGTCCTCTGTGATTGTACCTATTATCTATAGCTGTGAAGGTCACTGCTAGCATCATTGTCCCTGCTACTGCCTGTTTCCATCATGTCCAAGTGCGTACTTATTTGAAAACTTTCCAAAACATGTGTTTCTGTAAAATGGAAGAGCAGCAGGTAGCCATTCAACAAAGGTTCTGCACTATAGCTGAATTTCCAGGTATACTTAGAGTGACAGCAAACAAGTTGAAATAGTGCAACTGCACAGAATGTCTTTGTTGCCCTCAATAGAAAATACTGATGGGTTATTTTGCAGGTGGATGTAATGCCCAGAGTTTCATTCCCTTTGTATATACCAAAAAAATAAAACTGAAATCCATTCTGTCTTAATCCATGCCCAGAATAATTGAGAAATGTCTCACAAATGACTACTTTGAGATAATGGATATGGCTTTAAGCCATGGCTGATGACATTACAGATTTCCGCAGAGCATACTTACAGTGAGGCATATAAGTCAATCTGGGCTGTGGTAGAAAAACATTTGGAATAGTCAAAAATACATTTCTGTTGCCTGGTCTGGTTGGGAGGTCCTTTTCGGTATGATGTGGAAAAACTCTGCGAAAGTTTCCTGGTATGCTATTTACTGCAGGATTTAGTAATGCAACGTGACATTAGTATGGACATGCCAGAGGAGAGAAGGTCACCTTAATCATGGAGGGTATTGAGCTATAATAACCTGCCTGTGTCAGTGGTGCACATACACTGGGTGACTAATAAGGGCAACTTTTTCCAGACATGTTTTTTCATTTCTCATTTTATTTTTTAAAAAAAAACAATTGCAAACTCTGGAAAAGTCGCCGCATGCAGGAATCCTCTGGACGGAAAAAATTTTCAAGGAAAACTGACAGCTTATTATGAAGCAAAAACAGAAACTGCTGGAAACGGCTCAGCAAGTCTGTCAGTATCTGCAGAGGGAACTGACACGTTAACGTTTCAGGTGCGAACCCTTTCTCAGAATACCCGAAATGGTAATTTGTCTGTTCTATCCACAAATGCTAGCTGACCTGCTGAGTTTCTAGCATTTTCTGTTTTTGTTTCAGATTTCCAGCATTGGCAGTTTTTTGCTTTTTGATTGACCTGTTATGAATTTAATCTTCTAAATCATCTCTAGTAGAATTAAATATATTGGGTTCTGCATGGCTTCACCCCAAGATTACTCTATATTTACCACCCATGTCGCCCAAATCCTATTAGACATTTGTATAGTAAAATTAGGGGGAATTTCCAACAGAACTGTTTCAAAATACTTTTTCTAGTTTTTACATTTTTAAAGTGTCTATTTTTCCAATGGTTTTCAAATTCTCTTGTGTTGATCTCAGAGATCCCTCCGAGTCCTCTGCGTTCCTCCATTTCTGGCCTTTTGCACATCCCCGATTTTCATCGCTCCACCATTGGCGGCCGTGCCTTCGGCTGCCTAGGCCCCAAGCTTTGGAATTCCCTTCCTAAACCTTTCTACCTCTCTCTCCTCCTTTAACATGCTACCTCTTTGATCAAACTTTTGTTCCTAATATCTCCTTACGTGACTCGGTGTCAAATTTTGTCTGATAATCGCTCCTGTGAAGCACCTTGGGGCGTTTTACTATGTTAAAGGCGCTATATAAATGCAAGTTGTTGTTGTTGTGTTCTGTTATGTCACATACTGCTCTTCCAAGACAGCAGCTCACCTGGGTCTAGGTTTGCAACTATGCTACTCGGTTAGACATAAGTATCTGATTTTCCTCTTCCCCGCACCTGGGTGCGAGTCAGGCAGAGTGCACCCAAAGTTCGCTCCGCCAGTGCATTTATGGGTTCAGCTTATTACCTTACGACCAGCACAGGAGCAGGCCTTCCCCTTGGCATGGCCTTGCATCTGGAAATGGATACTGAAATGCAACTGCTGATACAGGCCTGCAGCAGCAGTAATGGCTACCAGCTTTGGAGCCTTTTGGATGTTGTTTTTGGAACAGCAGCCAGAAAGACTCCACCTCTGATTCACGTCTCACTGTCCCTGAAAGAAATAGGAGTTCATCTTTTTCCACTGTTCAGGCCTTTGCTGTGTTCCCCCTCTCTGATCCTCTGATTGGAGAGGGGCCGGATACAGAGCTTAAAGCCCACTTCTTTTGAGTGCCCCTCAAAATGGTCACCCTTTCAGCAGTGGGGGAGGATTATGAGCTGGGAAAGTTGTTTACGTCCTCTCCTTCTTCATCAGCATGTCTGCCTTTCACTTGTGCTCCCTCGGGAAATGCCAGAAATCTTTACCTTTGCATTTGGAAACTGAGCATTCCATCCGGGCACATGGGAGGAGAATCAGTCCTCTGACACTTCAGTGCAGTACAGCTTTGGAGTGCAGCATTGTTAAAGGTGCCATCTTTCGGATGAGTCGTTAAACCAAGGCTCCATCTATCTGTTCAGGTGGATGTAAAAGATGCTATGGTGCTTTTTTGAAGAAGCGCAGGGAGTTTCCCATGTCCAAGATTCATCCCTCAACCAAAATCACTAAAACAGATTAGCTGGTCATCATCTCGTTGTTGGTTTCCGGACCTTGCTATGCAGAAATTTGCTGCCACATTTGCCTGCAAAACAATAGTGACTGTACTTCAAAAGTAATTCATTGCATGTGAAACGTTTTGGGATGTCCTGAGGACAGGAAAGGCGGGATATAAATGGAAGTGTTTGTGTCATTATATTAATATTATATAACACTGTGGCCACTGTCACATTTTCTTGTCTGAAGTTAGCTTTTTAGGTTCCTTTGATGGCTCTTTTGGTAAATGCACCACATTTCTGTGCTGCAGCCTTCTATATGGCACTGAACATTTTACATTTGATCCATGACCTGTGCTGAGTTAGCTGGTCTCAGATGTGGCAACAGTGGGGATATTAATTGTTCTTGGTATTTCTTGCAGTCGGATCTCCCACTCTTCAGCATCAAAGGGAGGGTGTTGCCCACATGCTTCTGCTGTGCCACTGTGAACATTTAGGCAACTATTCCATCACCACTGCAGTCTGCCCTTATCAGAGCTGCTCCTTTTGCTGGTTGTTGCGATCTGCAGCACCTCACAAACCTCCGTGCGCAGGATTTTCCTGTGCCTGTAACTGAATCAAAATAGGTGACGGGGCTTATACAGTAAAATTCACCTCCCCCCTTGCGCACCACCGGTGTACACTTACTCAAAAGGTTCAATACTGCAGAATCGGGTTTTTCATCTGTAGTTTTTTTTCTGATTACATCCATCCATTGTACTCAGCTGGACGGACTGACGTGAATGAACATGCGATATTGTGGATTAGAATTACACATTTGAATGCTGTGCCGGCATCAGACACTGTTTGTTGTACAAAAGGACTGAATGGGAAGTGATTTCTTACAAGCTGAGGTTGAAATTCCACGCTTGGTTTGGGATTCCGCTTGAACGATTGAATTATTTGGAATGGGCTATATTGCTTTATAATCTGCTTTCGGATGAAACAACAATGTCCTCTGTGTTGTCAGACTGCTTGTCCGACATGCAGCCCTGGATGAACCGAAATTTCCTCCAATTAAACACTGGGAAGACCAAAGCCATTGTCTTTGGCCCTCGCCACAAATTCCTTAGCCACCGATTCCATCCCCATCCCTGGCCGCTGTCTCAGGCACAACGCCGGTGTCGTATTTGACCCATAACCTCTGCATCACAAAGTCCGCCTACTTCCACCTCCGTAATATGGCCTGTCTCTGCCCTGCCTCAGCTCATCAGCTGCTGAAACCCTCATCCGTGTCTTTGTTACCTCGAGACTTGACTATAACAATGCTCTCCTAGCCGGCCTCCTTTCTTCCACCCTCCGTAAACTTGAGCTCATCCAAAGCTCTGCTGCCTGTATCTTAACTCGCACCAAGTCTCATTCACCATCACTCCTGTGCTCGTTGACATTGGCTCCCGGTCCACCAACACCACGATTTTAAAATTCTCATTCTCATGTTCAAATCCTTCCATGGCCTCGCCCCTCCATATCTCTGTAACCTCCTCCAGCCCTCTGTGTACTCTGCGTTCCTCTAACTCTGGCCTCTTGTGCATCCCTCACTTGTTTTGCCCCACCTCTGTGCCTTCAGCTGTCTAGGCCCTAAGCTCTGGAATTTCCTCCTTAAATCTCTCCGCCTCTCTACCTCTCCTCCTTTAAGAAGCTTTTGGTCACCTGTCCTAATATCTCCTTATGTGGCTCAGTGTCAATTTTTGACAATACACTCCTGTGAAACGCCTTGGGATGTTTTACTATGTAAAACAGGAGCTATATAAATGCAAATTGTTGTTGTAGTTATGCCACTAGAAAGTTCAGTGTCATTATACTTCCAGCTGATTCACCTGTTCTTATCAGTTGTATTGAGCTGGTGTGCAAAATTTAATATAAATCTGTGAAATCTTTCACTAGATCATATTTGAAGGTTGTTTGCGTTATCAGTATTGTCCTTAAGGATTTCTCTTTGAATATATGTATTAGAGGTTGAAACATGTCTTCTTAAGCACCTATTGCATCACCTGAATACCTAAGTTCGAGATTACACTCTTTAACAAGCTGCGTATCTATCATAACAATAACAGCTTGAACCTCTAGATTATCTGAGGCTAATTGCAGCACCTAGTTCCTACCCTAGTTCAGATTAGCTAACTCAGTGCAGACTAGGGAATTGAACCTGGAACATGTTGTTCTGCACAGGTTAGTGTTAAAGTAGATAATATCACTCGGCTATCAGGAGATTTTTGTGCATTCTTTGTAAATAGTGGCTCCCATTCTGCTTGGTTATGTGCATGAGCTGGTCGAGTGGTGTTAGTGCACAGAAAGGACTGAGTCAGACTGCAATGTTTGTTTTTCATTATTTTTAAAAATAGTCCGAGTTCCCTAATGGTCTAATGGACTTTGTTGGGGAGGGGGGGGGGGTAATAAATATAGCTGAACTTCATAGAAGTGTGGTGTGGGAGGGTCTGGAGGAGGCATTTAGGATCTGTATCAGACTCTGCTTTTCTCCTTCTGTATTTGTTTTCTCTGGTGATTTAGTGGGATGGGAGAAGATCCTTATTGTTAAAAACTTGTTTCTTAACTCTGTGTAACTTTTTCTGTATTGGGACTGGGATAGAGATTGTAATCAGCATTGTCTTCCATTTAAAATAATGAGACCGTGAAGGGCACAGCAAAAAATATTTTTCTTCCTGCTCTTGCTTCACTTGCCCCTATTGAGAAAGCAGCAAGCGATGTGTTACAGTTGAGACCCTTTTTGCATAATGGGTGGTTCAGAGCAAAGCCAGAAACAACTGAAACAAGGACAGATGTCTAACGAATTTGGCAGATGCTGAGAGTGCAGGGAGACTTGTACTCTGTATTAGGAGTTTGCTGTTAACCACATCCTTGCTATCAGTGGCAGACTGTTAATATAAATGCAATAGCGATGCTGCTGTCTGAGGTGGGGCACACACCACCAAAGTTGGTGGTTTTCAACCATGCCTCTAGTGGCCAGTGTCAACCTCTGCTTCCAGGTGAATGTAAATATGAACACTGTCCTTTCTGATCGCTCACCCTCCATCAGCCACAACTTTTCCAAAACTTTGCCATACGTAACCTGTCCTGCACTAAAACCTGCTTTTCCATCTTACGCCTTCACTGAATACTCTGGTTCCTCTTACCCCAATGATTTAATTCAAAATCCTTGGTCTTACTTCATAATGGGCCGGATTTTGCTGTTAAAAATAACAGTGAGGCTAACAGCGCTCATCGTTACTCATGCACAAATCGGACAGTAACTTCTGGCGACCGCACGTGCCATTAAACGTGGAAATCCGGAAGCTGCTGGCTGAGATGCGATGCTCCTCCAAAAGCTGCGTGAAAATGGCATCTCGCTGTCTGGCTCCCCGGCGCGAAGTTCCTGTACTTACCTGATAGATATGGACTAAACTCGCCAAAAAAAAGTTAAGTCAAGTCATTTCAAGCCTAAGTACTTTTTTAACGGTGTGGTAAATCTTAATTACTGCCAAACAACCTCTCTTGCACCCAAAATTAACTTTTACAAATGTGGAGTCTCATTCCTTCAGATTTTAATTAGTTTTGGACATTTAAAAAAAAATTGAATTTTTTTAACTTTTTCTTTCTGTCTCTTAATCCAGTCTTTCTTCCCCTCTCTATTGTTTTCTGTACCTGATTTGACAATGAATTCACTATTCTAACTTACACTTCCTGGTTCTGACTCCATGCTGTTTTTAACGATTCTTCAATCTGATTGGTTAAGGAGATAAACAGCTGCTTACCCTGTTTACACAGGTCCCAAATGCCCTGTAGAGGGCGCCGAGCTTTATGGCTCTCTAATTTTCAGGAACTTGCTGTGCAAAAGCTCTTAGAAAGTCAATGGGCAAGTCCAAGTCTAACGAATGGCTGGCTCATTATCAATATTGGAGATGGGGGGAAAGAAGGCTGTTTGGCTGACAGTCCAGATTAATCCAATTGGGTAACAAAAAGTCTGTTCCCATTCCAATTGGCATGGGAAGGTGCCTGAATGATGGACCAAGTGTGGGGGCAGGGTGGATTGAGGCTGGAGGGCATGCGATGAAACATCCAGGAATACACCCAACCAGAATTGGCAAACCTTAGTCCCAGTACTGGTACCCTTGTCCCATGAAATGGAACCCCTCCTTCCCACACCAGTCTTTCACCCATGCATTTACTTTCCTGATCTGTTTATCCGTAGCCCAATTCCTAAACAGTGTGGGATCATAATCTTGTAGTGATCTGACAATGCAGCCAGATTTATCAGATATTAAAAAAGATGGGACTCTGGCATGGATAGGCTCATTCTCATCCAATCCACTGTTTTGCTTGGCTTTGGCCTGTAGACTACAGTCTGTACAGGAGTAAGAGATACCAACAGCCCCAGAATGGAACGCCTCGTTAATCTACTCCGTTACTATTTTTATTTTTAATCTCAAAAATATAGGGCTAACATTTTTCAAAAAAGTTCTCTCTATTGTATGAACCCATGGGAAAAAATAGAGATTATTACTACTAAATAGCCTGAAGAGGTCCTTGGTTTTCCCAGGAGATTTATGTATGTCAGTGTTCTTTCACATCAATCCGCTGGGTTCTAATACTATAATCACGCTGTCATTTTCACAATCTCAAGTATATCAATTTGAATTCAACACAGGTTGAGTCACGACAAATCCGCTGTAATCCCAGTACAATGAGCTAGAAGTAAAAAGCCTTTTTTTTTGTTGTTCATTTTAAACGATTTTGGATGAAAAGTTTTACGGTAGGCCAGATGTACCCAGTTTAACCAGCCTGTACACCATGTGATTGCTTTTTTAAAAAACTGTATGCCGACTCCAGCCTCGAACCTATCTCCCTACACAACCTTTCCTGTCTCTCTTTATTTTATTGATATGACTGTGATAGTGCTCCTCCTGAGCCTCCTTGTTCTCTTGTTCCTCCTAAGTTCTAAATATACTGTCCTACACACACATTTTCCTTCCTGAAAGCTGCTAAACATCACGACTCATAATATTGCCCCTACTTCTAATTCATCCTTTCCCAGGACCTCAAAACTGTTAAACTTCTTATCTTCCACAGTCTTCCTTTCCTCTACAATCTGCAAGTTTTTGAAGCTCAAGCTTGGCATTACCTAATCGCCACTTCCTGATATACCTCGCCTTCACTTTGACTCTTTTTCCAACTCTGGTGATATCCTACTTGTGGGCCTTGATGATTGACCTTGGATTTTCAATCTAAAACAAAAACTGATATTGCAGAACTGTCTGCAGTGTGCTTATAAATGAGTATTTAAATGTACGTTGTCATCAGTGAATCCTCTTGTGAGTCAGTATACCAGTTTGATTAAGAAAGAAAGACTTGCGTTTATATCGCACCTTTCACGACCTCAGGACATCCCAAAGCACTCTGCAGTCAATGAAATACTTTTGAAGTGTAGTCACTGTTGTAATGTAGGAAACTAAGCTTGGAAAAAATAGTTTTGCAATCAGGAGGGGATCGGGAATGCAGGAGGTGGGTATCATGGAGGAGATGAGCCTGATGAGGATTGGGGAAAAATGTGCTGGAGAAACTAGAATGCGATCACTTGATACCATTTGCCACTAACCTATAGATCTGTAGATCTGCTACACAGCATTTCCATCACACTCTTTTCTGATAGAGAAATCAGAGTGCAGTCCGGGACCTAAACACTGTAATGTGGAGGGGAATTTCTTTCTAATATACATATATAAATGCAACCAATAATGAGGGTGGAAGTAACAATAATGAGATGAAAATCTGCCCTTACTCCACTATGGTTCTGTTAGGAAAGGCAGTAGTTGAGCTATACAGACCTGAGCATTTTGGATTCAATGCTGTTGATCTCAGCTGAGGTTGCAGTAGTGACTTTGCATTTGGTCTCAGCATTGCTGATCTAGAGAGAGAAAATCTGCAGGGTACCCACTTGTACTTGCTGTCCAGTGACACTTGGTGAAAGGTGCAGGTTTGTGGATGTATTATGTGAGCTTAGCTTGATGCCCTCATGGTAAAATAGTCTGCTAACGTTCACTCTTTGGACTCGAGCATGAAAGAGCACTTGGGGAAAAGTACCAGAGGGCAATTATTGCTGCATCCCAGCAGCAGTCAGCATCTTCAGGGGTGGAGAGAAAATTGGCAAAAAAAACCAAATTCCGATTTGAATTTAGCTTGTGTAAGTTGTCTGAGCCAATGAACCTTACTTGGAATGAGGTTTTTTTTGGTGTTGCCTTTCCCAGTGATAGTGAGAGAGGTAGGACAGGTTATCAGGTTAGGATGGAACTTTAACTAGGCCCAACTTAATAAATTGTCCAATTGCTTGGCTCTTTGCAGCACCGGTCAGCACTGATGGGGTTAATTTAATATGTGATATTGTGGTGCTGTTGAAAGTGAAAAGGTCTCTTTTCTTTTCCTCTCGAGTTTGCTTTTCCTTTTGGCAGCTGCCCAGCAGCCCAGTTTATCTCCTCATCGCAAACACATGTTTCAGTTCCACCAGCATAGCCCACTGTGGGAACTTTCTTCAAATCATAAGCAAGTTAGGGTCGTGAATTATTTTTTTCCCTCTTTCTTTCACAAGAATAGCTAACACATGTCAGGAAATGGTCACTTAGATCAGGATGCACATTAAGATTTTATAAGCAGCATCCAGAAATCGCTATATATTTATCAGGCCAAAGATATCAATAGCTGATTTTCTTCTCCCCCCCATCATCAATCTAATCAAAAGTAAATGAAGAAGCTTGACGTATTAAATTTATTCACATTGGAATATCTAACCGACACAAAAGCTCTTTCATAATAGGTTCTTGTGTAACACTGGGTTGCACGCATATCTGAACGGATATGGCAGTGCATAGATGGTTATTGTGGCATTTACATGACCTCCAGACCATGAGTACTACTGAAAATGTGGCTATTGGTGTGGAAAGAGATTGCATTAATGTTACGGCCAAATCCCAGCTGTAAGCATCTTTCATTTAATACAGTTCTCCAACATCTTTTTTCCAGCACAGGTTAATTTTATTATTTGTCAAAGCAATAAAACAAATGTTGAAGAGGCTGTGCCCCGACAGCAGCCACCAACTCGTCTGGAGATAAGGGAAGCCAATAATGCCTTCCTGGTGCAGAGGTGGACTTGCAGCACTGAACTGAGCCTACCTCACACTATGAAATTAGATCAACTCATCTAAATATTAACATGGTGGCTCCTGGCGCACAGCTCATGGTCTGTTAGGTGCACAAGAGACAAGGGTGAGCTATCCCTGGCCAGAGCTCTTAAAGGCAAACTAGCTCAAAATTCAAAACATGTTAGAAGCACGGCAAATGGCGCCCAGCTTTAAAGACCCTGGCTGTACGTTCATGTCTCACAAAACAGAAGAGCAGAACATAGAAACAGATAAACACTGAAGAAATGCAGAAATAGAGACAGCAGCAAGTTTTTTTTATATTCGTTCACAGGATGTGGGCGTCGCTGGCGAGGCCAGCATTTATTGCCCATCCCTAATTGCCCTCGAGAAGGTGGTGGTGAGCCGCCTTCTTGAACCGCTGCAGTCCGTGTGGTGACGGTTCTCCCACAGTGCTGTTAGGAAGGGAGTTCCAGGATTTTGACCCAGCGACGATGAAGGAACGGCGATATATTTCCAAGTCGGGATGGTGTGTGACTTGGAGGGGAACGTGCAGGTGGTGTTGTTCCCATGTGCCTGCTGCTCTTGTCCTTCTAGGTGGTAGAGGTCGCGGGTTTCGAAGGTGCTGTCGAGGAAGCCTTGGCGAGTTGCTGCAGTGCATCCTGTGGATGGTACACACTGCAGCCACAGTGCGCCGGTGGTGAAGGGAGTGAATGTTTAGGGTGGTGGATGGGGTGCCAATCAAGCGGGCTGCTTTATCTTGGATGGTGTTGAGCTTCTTGAGTGTTGTTGGAGCTGCACTCATCGAAGCAAGTGGAGAGTATTCCATCACACTCCTGACTTGTGCCTTGTAGATGGTGGAAAGGCTTTGGGGAGTCAGGAGGTGAGTCACTCGCCACAGAATACCCAGCCTCTGACCTGCTCTCGTAGCCACAGTGGTCCAGTTAAGTTTCTGGTCAATGGTGACCCCCAGGATGTTGATGGTGGGGGATTCGGCGATGGTAATGCCGTTGAATGTCAAGGGGAGGTGGTTAGACTCTCTCTTGTTGGAGATGGTCATTGCCTGGCACTTATCTGGCGCGAATGTTACTTGCCACTTATCAGCCCAAGCCTGGATGTTGTCCAGGTCTTGCTGCATGCGGGCTCGGACTGCTTCATTATTTGAGGGGTTGCGAATGGAACTGAACACTGTGCAGTCATCAGCGAACATCCCCATTTCTGACCTTATGATGGAGGGAAGGTCATTGATGAAGCAGCTGAAGATGGTTGGGCCTAGGACACTGCCCTGAGGAACTCCTGCAGCAATGTCCTGGGGCTGAGATGATTGGCCTCCAACAACCATTACCATCTTCCTTTGTGCTAGGTATGACTCCAGCCACTGGAGAGTTTTCCCCCTGATTCCCATTGACTTCAATTTTACTAGGGCTCCTTGGTGCCACACTCGGTCAAATGCTGCCTTGATGTCAAGGGCAGTCACTCTCACCTCACCTCTGGAATTCAGCTCTTTTGTCCATGTTTGGACCAAGGAACCCAAACTGAGCATCAGTGAGCAGGTTATTGGTGAGTAAGTGCCACTTGATAGCACTGTCGACAACACCGTCCATCACTTTGCTGATGATTGAGAGTAGACTGATGGGGTGGTAATTGGCTGGATTGGATTTGTCCTGCTTTTTGTGGACAGGACATACCTGGGCAATTTTCCACATTGTCGGGTAGATGCCAGTGTTGTAGCTGTACTGGAACAGCTTGGCTAGAGGCGCAGCTAATTCTGGAGCACAAGCCTTCAGCACTACAGCTGGGATGTTGTCGGGGCCCATAGCCTTTGCTGTATCCAGTGCACTCAGCCGTTTCTTGATATCACGTGGAGTGAATCGAATTGGCCGAAGACTGGCTTCTGTGATGGTGGGGATATCGGGAGGAGGCAGAGATGGATCATCCACTCGGCACTTCTGGCTGAAGATGGTTGCAAACGCTTCAGCCTTGTGTTTTGCACTCACGTGCTGGACTCCGCCATCATTGAGGATGGGGATGTTTGCAGAGCCTCCTCCTCCCGTTAGTTGTTTAATTGTCCACCACCATTCACGTCTGGGTGTGGCAGGACTGCAGAGCTTTGATCTGATCCGTTGGTTGTGGAATCGCTTAGCTCTGTCTATAGCATGTTGCTTCCGCTGTTTAGCATGCATGTAGTCCTGAGTTGTAGCTTCACCAGGTTGGCACCTCATTTTTAGGTATGCCTGGTGCTGCTCCTGGCATGCTCTTCTACACTCCTCATTGAACCAGGGTTGATCCCCTGGCTTGTTGGTAATGGTAGAGTGAGCAATATGCCGGACCATGAGGTTACAGATTGTGCTGGAATACAATTCTGCTGCTGCTGATGGCCCACAGCGCCTCATGGATGCCCAGTTTTGAGCTGCTAGATCTGTTCTGAATCTATCCCATTTAACACGGTGGTAGTGCCACACAACACGTTGGATGGTGTCCTCAGTGCGAAGACGGGACTTCATCTCCAAGAGGACTGTGCAGTGGTCACTCCTACCAATACTGTCATAGACAGATGCATTTGCGACAGGTAGATTGGTGAGGACGAGGTCAAGTAAGTTTTTCTCTCGTGTTGGTTCGCTCACCACCTGCCGCAGGCCCAGTCCAGCAGCTATGTCCTTCAGGACTCGGCCAGCTCGGTCAGTAATGGTGCTACCGAGCCACTGTTGGTGATGGACATTGAAGTCCCCCACCCAGAGTACATTTTGTGCCCTTGCTGCCCTCAGTGCTTCCTCCAAGTGGTGCTCAACATGGAGGAGGACTGATTCATCAGCTGAGGGAGGACGGTAGGTGGTAATCAGCAGGAGGTTTCCTTGCCCATGTTTCACCTGATGCCATGAGATTTCATGGGGTCCAGAGTCAATGTTGAGGACTCCCAGGGCCACTCCCTCCTGACTGTATATCACTGTACCGCCACCTCTGGTGAGTCTGTCCTGCCGGTGGGACAGGACATACCCAGGGATGGTGATGGAAGAGTCCGGGACGTTGGCTGAAAGGTATGATTCTGTGAGTATGGCTATGTCAGGCTGTTGCTTGACTAGTCTGTGGGACAGCTCTCCCAATTTTGGCACAAGTCCCCAGATGTTAGTAAGGAGGACCTTGCAGGGTCGACTGGGCTTGGTTTGCCGTTGTTGTATCCGGTGCCCAGTGGTCCGATGCGGGGTGGTCCGTCTGGTTTTATTTTTATTATGACTTTTCATAGCGAGATTTTACAACTGAGTGGCTTGCTAGGCCATTTCAGAGGGCAATTAAGAATCAACCACATTGCTGTGGGTCTGGAGTCACATTTCGGCCAGACCGGGCAGGTTTCCTTCCCTGAAGGGAATTAGTGAACCAGATGGGTTTTACGACAATCCAGTAGTTTCATGGCCATCATTACTGATACTAGTATTTTAATTCCAGATTTTTATTTAATTAAATTTAAATTCACCAGCTGCCGTGGTGGGATTTGAACTTATAACTCTGGATTTTAGTCTAGGCCTCTGGATTACTAGTCCAGTAACATAACCACTATGCTACCGTACCCAGTAAAGGCACTCCTTTAAAGCTGAAGAAAGAAAGAACTTGCATTTATATAGTACTGTTCACGACCTGAGGACGTCCCAAAGCGCTTCAGAGGCAATGAAGTACTTTTGAAGTGCAATGTAGGCAAACGCAGCAGCCAATTTGCACACAGCAAGGCCGCACAAACAGCATCCGATAAAACAGTTTTGGTGGTATTGGTTGAGGGATAAATGTTGGCCAAGACACCAGGAGAACTTGCTGCTCTTCTTCCCTGAGGGGAAGTTGGCACTCTGTTTAACATCTCATCCAAAAGACAGCACCTCCAACAATGCAGCACTCCCTCATTACTGCACTAAAATGTCAGCCTAGATTATGTGCTCAAGTCTCTGGAGTGGGGCTTAACCCATGACCTTCTGACTGAGAGGCAAGAGTGTTACCCACTGAGCCAAGGCTGGTACCTAATGTGGGAAGGGGCTTGTGTACGTAAAACAATGTTCAGATGCTCAAAGTGCATTGTAGTTCGATCCTCTGATTGGCATTCAGTTCAGGCTCATAATGAACATAGTGCACAGTCAGTGACACAGGTGTTTCAAGACTACATTTCCACGTGCCCTGTTTGTGTAGCTCTCAGCAAGCCTCGGTCCCCCATAATGTAGGCAATCCACCACAGAGGACATCTTTGACATTAGGAAGTGTGCACCTGTATCAAACTAGTGACAAATGTTAGGTTTGTAATGGGCAACACTTTCCTCACTTCTCCAGTGGAAAAGAGGCATCAGCTGGACAGGGCACATAGCTCCCATTGGGTTACTGGATCCTCTCAAGTGCTGGGTGTTGCAGATGCCACCTATATTGGTCATCAAGGTTTTCCATATCAACCCTATGTTGTACAAGAACAGAGAGTGTCCGCATCAATTGGAAAGAGAAGAAACTGGTGCCGTCCTCTAGTTGCTGACCCCACAGAGGAACCCCAACAGCAGAGAAGTGCTACAGTATATGTTTGCTTTTCCTCTGCATCCACCTTCAGCTTTGAGAATACTATGCCATGCAGCTTTGGCACACTGAGAAAGTAGATACAAAAAAGCAATGGTTGATCACAACCCATCAAATGGTACCTCCCAGAGGGTGTGGCGATTCCCAACTTGGCTTTTGGGTCATTGTTCATACCCACAAGAAATGTGAGCAAAATCGACAAGTACAGTAATTTTCGACTTCCTCCTGATACCTTTAAACGTCTTTGTCATTTGCTGCCAGGTAGGAGGGACCTGGGTGTCCACATTGACTCAATCAGCGACCTCCCTCCATGCAGCTTGCATCTGTGCTTTTGCTCGAAGTTGCCCTTCAACCCTACATTGGGCCACCCTTCTGTGGTGCACTTCCTGCAGTAGGACCTCCAACACATAATCAAAACTAGCAGTGCTGTCCAAGCTTTTTGTGTACCATCAGCCTATTCAATCTATCAGAGGCGCTCCTGTCATAACATTCAATGCGGCTGCCCCCTGAGCTGCTAGCATGGGTGAGCGTAGGCCATTGGTAAGCCCAAGTCTATTTTTGTAGTTCTCAGAAAATTGGCTTGAGTGATAACAGACTATTTGACTATAGGGAGCATCATGGCCAACACTGTGTCTTCACCCGTTGTCCACATATATGCTATTTCCAGCAGTGGTCATTGGATAGTAATCAGGAGCAGGAACCCTGACTGATTGCCCCTTCCAGTCCAGGGGCACTGAGGTGAGTTGTGGTGACTTAACTCCTGCCCCAATTGAGACTGGCTAACTTAATGCATCTCTGGGTTTGTACCTGGGACCTTTCTGGTTTGCGTGGCTCTGTATAGTGGGAGGCTGCAATGGTGCTGTTGTTAACAATACTGTCTTCACATACCTGAGTTGGGCTTTGAATATGGCACAGATAGCTGGGAAGAAGTTCTCAGCTCATCAGAATCTCTGATGTCCACTGTTTTGTCATTTGGGAGAGGGCAGGGAAACAAGATGCTATGGTATTAGCTTTCAACAGTCCCTGTTGTAAAAATGGTCCCACTTGCAGTGTCAATATCCAGTGGGCTGGGTGTTTAATAGAGCCTTCATGCTAATAGCCTGCATTGTTAAAATCTATGGAGACTTGATTGGAAATATTGCAGCACAGTCACCATCTGCCATCATCTTCAATAGAATCAAAATGCAGCTTTTCTACAGCAGGAATAACAGGCTTCCAAGCCAGATATTCCCAGTGTCAAGTCTTCTGGATAATGTGGCCTTTTTGAGTGAAACATATTTGACCAGTGGGTTCATAAATTTGGAGCCAATTGGTGTTAAACTGGCAGGCAACCAGATCATTGGGGTAAACAACACTTTGGGGGACAGGAATAGAAAAAAGGTATTATATTTTGTTTGGATGTCAGGAAGGCTTTTGATTTTTAACTCCCTTCCCCACCCTATTCTGCTTTTCTGGGCAATTGCAGAATGAAAGGCAAGGAAGGTGCTTTCCCAGGGAAAGAAAGGAAACAGTTTCAGAGAGTGAGTCAAGCTGTAATCATGGCCTGGCTCAAACCTCTCAGGAGTGGGGGAAACAGAGAATCACACCCGTCACTCTGGTGGAGTGCACGTCTGGTTTATTTTAAAGACGAACTCTATGACTGAGTTATTTGGACATTATCCTATTCTTTTTAAACTTGCTGCGTAATGGCAAAAAATCTTGTACAGAAAGACATAGTGCAGAACCTGACTGTAATTTAGCTTCTAAACATACGAACATCTGTTATATGGCCACAGATGAATGAATGCACTGCTGTAAACAAGCGTCTCATAGAAATTAGCATAATGGGTCTGGATAGTAATGCTCTATATAATTCTGATTTCTATATGCTGCAACAGATAATCATCCTTTTGTTAGCAATTGCATCTATACAGCTGTTTTATGTTATAATCCTGTCATAATTTAGCTCTGTTCATTTTAGTTCAGCACATTAAGTCTTTAAACAATCATAAAATGGGGTGAAAAGGTTAAAGAAACAAGTATCCCTTTGTCGGATCGGCTGGGAACGGGGTGTACTATTGATAATCAAATACACACAATTTCCCCTTTGATCTATCATTGTCCTGCAATAAAAACGTGGAGTTTTAAATCTTTCCCATCTTGCACAGCACCAAGAATTTCCAGATTAGACATAGCTGCAGCTCCTAATATTTTGGCTAGATAAAAGCTCCTCAACCCCATCCCCCAATGATCTGCCTTCCAATTTCTCTCTGTCCCTGTAGTCAGCCAGTTTAGCACCAATTGACTCAAAATTTGATATCATCTTTATGAATCCACTGGGGACACTTCAGACTGCTCACATATATGTTATTTAAAAAGGCCAGAATATTTTGACACTGAGACTATCTGGCTTGGGATCCAGATTTCCCTGCTGTGGAAAAGCTACCTTTTTGACTCTTTCTCAGATGGTGACTGTGCTCTAATGTTTCCAATAAAATCTCCGATAAGTTTTACATAGAATTTAACAGCACAGAAACAGGCCATTCGGCCCAACCGCACTATACCTATGTTAATATGCTCCACACAAGAAATTATCATTCAGTGTATTAAAGGACTGGACCATGCTTTCTTTTGAACTTCTTGGGGGAAAGTTTCCATAGGGTTTTCCCAATCTCCTGATAGAACTTTGGTGGAAACCTTGGAGAAATGGTGCAAACGGCAGTTTTTAGGCATTTGCACCATTTCTCCAGAGGTTACACACAAGGTATCGCAATTGTGTGGGACAGGCTGGATGGACCAGAGGGTCTTTCCCTGGCCGTAATTGTTCGTATGTTGGTATGTAGGCTCCGCCGACTTCCTGCTGGTGAACCTCTTCAGAAATTCTAGGAATCATTCACTAATGTATAATTAAATTATTCACTAATTTTAACAGTTCAATCTATGTGTAGAAACTTCTGCACAAAGACTATATTAAACTCTCAGCCTATTACTATCATGGATACCAACACTGCCCGGGGGTTGTTAGCTTTCCACAGTCCTTGTATAAAACTATCTCCAGCCCTCCCTCAAACACATAAAACAGTGAGCAACACAGAGAGTAGGAGGACTTCCTCCCAGCTAACTGTGGCAAATTTAAAGTCCATCCCAAGGGCGAAGAGATATTGTTGTAACACAGGACACCACTCAGGCGCCCCCGAGGAAGAGGGAAGTGCTTCCTCTCCTCTATGGACTTTGGATAAAATAAATAGATTGCAGGTTGATTGAGTTACCCTTTAAAGGCTGGAGCAGAAGAGATACCTGAGGGTCTTTGTTCATGAAGTGTTGAAGGTCCATGACCCATGATGCGGGCTGTAGAGAAGGTGAATAGGGTGTTAGGATATATAGCTAGGACAGTGAAATATAAACCAAAAATATAATACTTAATCCTTTATAAAACACTTGTAGAGATATAGTATAGATATACTGGGAGATATTGAAACACTGGAGAAGGTCCAGAGGAGAGCCACCAGATTGATATCAAGTTAAAGTGCATTTAGTTAACAGGACAGGCTCAGGGAACTAGGACTATTTTCCTTAGAAAGACATGAGAGAGTTTTAACTCTGTACAATCAGCAGGAAAGGAACAGGGGAGCAGTTAAAATGGAGTTCCTCTATTTCCCACCAATTCCCCATTTTAAATGCCGGTTTTGGTGGTGGTTGAGGCTCCCGCTGGACTCTGACAGAAGCTTTATTTAGTAAATGTGAATCGGGGTCCCATGATATACATGGAACCCTGATGGCATTTTAACCCGATCCTGAGCAGGTTGTCCATTGCGGTCACCTTGCGGGAAGCCAGCGAGGCTCCCTAAGGTAAATTTTTTTAAAAACTTTCTTTAGTGGGGCCGTGAGAAGCAGGACTGCTCCTCTGTGCCCCACAAGGAAAGTTCGTGCCTCAGTCGCCCCAGGTTCGCCCCTGCTCCCCAGCCATGACCCGCGCCACGTCGCCTTCTCGGACTTGGCTTGCCCCGGCAGTCTTCTCTCTGGGCCGCCGGCCCCCACCCCCATGCCGACCATTACCGCTTTCCGCCCAAAGTGAGCGAGCAGCTGCCCAGCAGCATTACAATGAAACACAACAGTTAAAATCTGCCCAGCCTTCGATGAAGACTCCCATGGGAGATTCCCTCTGTTCCTTCTGGGAGTTAAAACTGACCCTATAGACTTCTGTAAACAATTTTACAACACCAAGTTATAGTCCAGCAATTTTATTTTAAATTCACAAGCTTTCGGAGGCTTCCTCCTTCCTCAGGTGAACGATGTGGAAATCACCTATAGACTTCAGGGAATATGATTGAAGTCTTTAAAATGATGACGGGAGAAGATTCTCCCTGGATTAGGTAGGTTGTTTGAGCTAGATACAGAGTTTAGGACTGGGGGCATCCATAGAAAATAAGAAAACACCGAGTTAGGTTAGACACCAGGAGGTACTTCTTTTTGCAAAGAGTCATTTGGATACAAATTCGAAATGGGCAGTAATGATACACGGATGCTATTGTATCTGCCGCCTGTTATACCCGATATTCAGTTGTACTGAAGTCAATAGGATTGAATATTGGGCGTGGAGTATAATGGGCGGCCGATGTGATACCGCCCGTTTAGCATTACTGCCTGACGAAATTCTACCCCGTGCAGTAAGTACGGATTTACTACAAACTGGAGCTAGGTGAATTCCCGCAAATATAAGCTATCTTGAGTTATAGAAGGTAGGTGGGTCTCGTAGTGAGGCTCGTAATGATTAGTTTATCAATTATGGAACTTGATAGACTTCAGGGGATTGGAGAGGAATTTCTCAGAGATTCATCCTAAATTGCCCTAAGTTTTTTTTGCCTTTCCCAGGAGATTGCATGATTGGGGTGTGGGTTGATGATGCATGTAGACTGCACCATGCCTGGATGGGATAGGCTGGATGAGCCAATTGGTCTTTTCTTGTCCCTCTTTTTCGTGTATTCACCTAGGCCAGACGTAAAAACCCATGCAAGTTTTTATGGTGTGCAATCAGGTCCCTGTCATAGACTATCCCCCATTTACGCTGAAGGAGATGACCAACCATGAGTTAAACTTTCAAGCAGATGAGGCGCTCTAAAATTTTCCTCTAACCCCAAAGTTAATTTAGTCTAACAGTAAAATATAAATTATTCAACTTTCATAGTTGCATTCCACAGATGACATTTCTGTGATCCCAAGAGTATTTTACAGGAATCTAGTTAAAGTAATGGTTTTGGCCAGTCGTCCAAAGGACCACTTCAACCATCCAATCCATATAAGTGTCAGCTGTGGCTCAGTAGTAGCACTCTTGCCTGTGAGACAGAAGGTTGTGGGTTTAAGTCCCACTACAGAGACTTGAGCACAAAAGCTAGGCTAACATGCCAGTGCATTACTGCGAGAGTGCTGCACTGTTGGATGTGCCATCTTTTTGAGACCTCTCAGGTGGATGTAAAAGTTTCCATGGCATTATTTTGAAGAAGTGCAGGGGAGTTCTCCCCAGTGTCCTGGCCAATATTTATCCCTCAACCAACACCTAAAAAATGTGATAATTATCTGGCCATTATCACATTGTTGTTTGTGGGACCTTGCTGTGCGCAAATTGAATGCCACGTTTCTCACATTACAACAGTGACTACACTTCAAAAGTAATTAAATGGCTGTAAAGGCCTTTCTTTCTTTCTCTCTCTCTCTCTCTCTCTCCTCAGGCCTCAACTTTAAACAGCCAAAGAATTACCCATTCATCTTATGAATCCATTCATAACACTACTTTAGATTAACAATGTGTACAACTGACCAATTATAGTGATCACTACAACCAAACTGCACTGATCACTAGAAACGTGCACAGTGGGCTGGAGTTTCAGAACATAGATTTTGATCATTGTAAGTGGCTCATCAGAGCAAATGATGATCAGTATTCGACATTCAGCCGTTACACTCCACAGCCAGGAAACCCAAGTTCACTGACAACAACTTGTATTTATATCGCACTTTTAACATAGTAAAACATCCCAAGGCGCTTCACAGAAGTGTTATACAAAATTTGACACTGAGCAACATAAGGAGATATTAGGACAGGTGACCAAAAGCTTGGCCGAAGAGGTAGGTTTTAAGGAGCATCTTAAAGGAGGAGAGAGAGGTAGAAAGGCGGAGAGGTTTAGGGAGGGAATTCCAGAGCTCAGGGCCGAGGCAGCTGAAGGCACGGCCACCATTAGTGGAGTGATGAAAATCGGGGATGCGCAAGAGGCCAGTTTCAACCAGAGGTGTGGCTGATGCCACATTCAGATTCCTGTAGAGAGTGAGTTTGCTCATATTGGCCTGATCATCTGAGGTAGTTGAGGAACTTGGCTAAGAGTAGAGGTCACCCTGGCCCCACATCTGTGCTGCCTGCCAAGTTTACCAAAGTAGCGTTATTCATGGAGCTCCTCATCGGTTGGACCTTCCTGCTGTTCCAGTGTGGGAGGATGGTGTGAATGTGTTTAGTTGGGGTGCGGAGGCAGAGAGGAAAAAGTGGGGAAGGTTAAAAATTTGTCCGCGAGCATCAACAAATCTCATGTAATTATGGAGTGTGAAGTGCTCTGTAAATATTTCCTGTCATTACCTCAATTTAAAAAAAAATCAAAGTGTGACCTCATAAAAGCATATGGTTAGAATCACAACCGTGAGTTATTAAAAGAACAAAACATTAAAGGGACTGTGGGTTTTTATAGAACATTAGAGGTTTATTTTTGTAATCATTTTCCGGTTTCCTTTTGTTGTTTGTGGACTTGCTCTTGAAGTGAAAATACTTACAAATAAACAATTCTTAATGTACTGGAAAGGCAGCCAAATTATTCTCAGCAATGTCAGTTCCCATGATTGCAATGACGAGAAAATGCAGCCCATATCCCAGAGCTGCCAACAGGTGACCAAGGGAACTGGAAAAGTGAACTGAACAGATATGAAATTCACTGCTTAGCACCACATGATGTGGTACTGAGTCCTACAGACCAGAAGGTTGTAATAAACTGGATAGCCAGGTGGTGAAGGATAGAATACAAGAGCCTGGTCTTCAGTTGCTTCCAAGCCTTTATTCATAGGGATCCACATTACACACACCCCACACCCTAGATCAGCTCTCTTATAAATGGATATAAGAGAGTTCCCAATTGATACGCACCTCCTGAATACAATTAACACTAGTTGATATAAATCACATGGATACAATTAACAACGGTGCTGGGCTTCATCCTCCATCTTTACTAAGTTAGCTGGTTAGCCAGGTTTCCTGCTCATGAGTACTATCCAGTGAGCCCTCCGGGAAAGTGTGCACATACGGTTGTTGGGTGAGGACAGTGTCGGGTTCAGTTCTGATGGCCCCCTGCGGTTGAGCAGCCTGCTGAAACTCACTGTCTAGTATCACAGATAAAGAATGGACGCTTGGGCAAGAGGGCTGCCAGCACCTATGGAACCATATCCCAGCATGAGTCAGCACTTGTGGGAAAGCACAGGAGAAAAATTTAAGAAGAAATTTAAATGAAAACCCCACTGTGCAATGAAAAGAAACCATGAAACCAAAGGTCTGATAAAACAGACTAGGGCCTAGAAATTTATTTGTGCTGTGCCCGTTTTTCGGTGGCTAAACGGACGCATAAGCCTCCAATATGGTGGGCAGGAAACATGCACTCATTTTAAGTCAGAAGTCGCCACCCTCCATATTAGATTGGGCTTCTCCACAGGCGTCCAGACGGAGGCCAGAACTATGGAAAACACTGAATAACATTCAAATTAGGATCCTGCGTTTGCTGAAGGACCCTTTTTCTGATTTTGGTCTGCCCCAGTGCCTGACTCGCCACATGCTAAGCCGCTCGCAGTCCCCCTTTGCATCAGGCAGGTCACCGAGGCCCTCTCTACCAGGAGAAAGACCGACATCTCCTTCCCCATGGACAGAGCGAAGCAGAACGAGAGAAGACCGGGCTTTGTCCACATTGCAGGATGATGGCGAATTGACCGCCCGTCAATGGAAATAAAAACCAGGAGAGATGTAAACGAACTGCCGATTTGCTATCACCTGTTTTACACTATCGCACAAAGTCAAAATTATCCCCAATATCTTCAGGACATCGGAGATAATTGACAGAAAATGGAAGAAGAAAAATATCCTGTGTAGTTTCTTTCATTTCAGAAGTAGGTTTCTCAAAAAAAAATGTTTTTTGGAAACAGAATTGATCCCATTGCATCAATTCTAATGCCACTGATTGTGGCCTACCTGGAAAATCGGAAGGAATTATGGTATTCCATTCCCCCATAAAATCCTGGGCTCTCTTGCAATTATTTGACTTATTCAGTCACTGTAAACCAATGGGCCTAATTATAAATGGACAGAGTTGCAGAGCGTGATCCTGAAAACACATAAAAATCCAAGAGTCCCACGTAATAAAAATCAGACTAGACGTGTTTAATCACCGTAAAACAGTGGCCCTGATTTATAAAGCGGGTAAATTGCATCCCAACCACTTTGATGCAATGTTAATATGGTATCCGTGGTACTTGGACTCTGGACTCCTGCTTTTGGCAGTGTTTCTGAACAAATGAATATTTCAAAATTAATACTCTTTTTTGGGGTGAGAGATTACAATTTAGAAGAAACTTAGATACAACCCCCCCCCGCCATAAAACTTGTAGAGTAACTGACACAAGCATGACATTTCTTGGCAAACCACTTTGATGTTTACTATTAGAATCTAGCTTTAATATGTTAAATCCCTCCTCTCCTTGTTGTTTATATGCGTTGTCTGAGCAGCTTGTCAATCTTGCTTACTTTCCCGCCAACAGTTGTTGGCACAATGCCTCAGGCTCCAGGAAAAGCCAGCTATGTTAGTGATTAATGTTGCATGCTTTCCCATAGCATGCCAGCCGTCTTTTGCCCCTTGGTGAATTGTAATGCATGAATACCTCAACATAATCAGCGCTGTATACTAACGATATGTTAACCTCTTCAATACTAGATGTGGAAATGGTCTATTCATGGGCACAGTCTAGATTTATTTTACTTCCCCTCCCTACATGCACCGACACGTGTGTATGTGTGTATGTGTATGTTTTTTTCTCTGCATTTTTGTGTGTTTTTGAAATTACTTTCTCCTGTTCTTTAACCCTCCCCTTTGCATTTTTTCTTAACCCTCTTTCAGACAGAGTGGGAGGAATAGATTTGTATTCCTTTGCCAATGCTACGTTGGATCAAGCTAGGTATTTACTATAGCAGCAAGGATAGATGATTTCAATGGAGGTAACTTAGAATCATAGAATCATAGAACATGGTTACAGCACGGAAGGTGGCCATTCAGCCCATCGAGTCCGCACTGGCTCAATGCAAGAGCAATTCAGTTAGTCCCACTGCCCCGCCCTGTCCCCGTAGCCCTGCACATTTTTTCGTTTCAAGTACTTATCCAGTTCCCTTTTGAAGGCCATGATTGAATCTGCCTCCACCACCCCCTCGTGCAGTGCATTCCAGATCCTAACCACTCACTGTGTAAAAAAGTTTTTCCTCATGTCACCTTTGGTTCTTTTGCCAATCACCTTATATATATGTCCTCTGGTCATGTCCCTTCCGCCAATGGGACAATTGCAGTAGTTTTCAAGCACGCACTTTAGGAAAGATGTGAAGGCCTTAGAGAGGGTGCAGAAGAGATTTACTAGAATGATTCCAGGGATGAGGGACTTTAGTTATGTGGATAGTTAATGGGAACAGTTTCTCTCCATCTACTCTGTCGAGACCCTTCATGATTTTAAACACCTCTATCAAATCTCCTGTCAACCTTCTCTGCTCTAAGGAGAGCAATCCCAGCTTCTCCAGTCTATCCACATAACTAAAGTCCGTCATCCCTTGAATCATTCTAGTAAATCTCTTCTGCACCCTCTCTAAGGACTTCACATCTTTCCTAAAGTGTGTGCTTGAAAACTACTGCAATTGTCCTTCGTTCTATGAACTGAGAGGGAAAATCATCCAGGGATTCCACTCTTGAACATTGTCCAGTGATCCCTGCTGGAAAGTGCACAAGTGGGGATGTTACATGAAGCCAAGATTAAGCTCAGCTCTAATGCTTCCACGGTCGAATAACCTGCTTTCATTTATTATCTCAGCTCTTCCTATGAAGAAGGGCCACAAGGGTGAAATGCCAGAATCCTGCTGGAGCCCGTGAAGCAATCCTCCAGCAAGATTCAGCATCTTCAGGAGAGGAGAGGGAAAATTCAAAAAAATCTTTTTATTTAATGATGAGTAGTATAAAGTACATTTAGAAAGGGGATGGAAGTGAATACAAGATTTCCAGATTCTCTGCTTAAACTGGAGAAGTCGCAATCTTGTTAGTATTTCATTCTTGGGTGTTAAAGGTGAATCATTGCTCTTGCATGGTTGGAAAGTTTTTGTTCCCCTCTATTAATAAGGACACAATATGATGATCTCACTCACATTATGAAATTGCCATGATTCTCGAATTATTGGGGGTGAAATTGGTCTCTGGTGGTCGTGCTAAAAACGGGCGATTTACACCCCATCTGATTTTATTTTTCATTGGCTTCAGTGGGAAAGAAAATCAGGCAGGGTATAAAATGGGCTTCCGATTCGCTATCGCCCATTTTGCGCCACTGCCCAGGACCAATTTCATTGCCATTGTGTTGTTGCCAAAAATAGTGCCAAACTTTTCTAGATTATTTTCCCTTCTCAAAGCGGTGTTGAGCCACCATTAAGAGGGCTGCTACACTTCTCAAGGAATTGACTGATTTCAATGGAAACGAAACTCAGGAGAAGTGTTTAATGGGTAACTGAGCCGCTATAACCTGTTTTACACCATCATCTAAAGTCAAAATTATCCCCAGTAGACCATAGTTACATGGCACAAGCACAATGGGCCGAATGGCCTCCTTCTGTGCTGTTTCATTGTAAGATTTTATATCTCACTGCTTTTAATTGTAACAGAAGATGCCTGAAATGAGAAGAACTTCACAAACTCATCACATTTCACTATTCAAGAAGTCCAATTCAGAGCATTGGCGAAAGTCTTAAAACGGGAGGCCCTCTTGTCTCTTGCAGTCAGTTCATGGGTTATCCGGGAAGATTAGATGCAGTATGGTCTTCAAAGTAAAAAAAAAAGCAAAAGTTATGTGGTAAATGATTGTGGAATTTGAGGAAAGACAGCATCCGTTTGTTAGGAGTTGGAATCCCGTAGAAGGTTTGGGCCTACTTGTTACCGTAAACAGCAAATCCTGCATCTAGCCCTTTTTATCCTGCTGACAGACAATAACCACGCCTGCCCCTGTGTAGCCCAAAGCCATGTCGAGCAGTGCAGCTGGTGAGGGGTTCCCTACTCCAAGCTAAAGTCCATCTGCTGCAACATCACAGAATATCTGATTATGACTGGAACAGCATTACAAGAGCTGTTGGTGCATAAGCTAGGCTTCCACTTTATGCCAGGAGCACAGGAACATCCTGTTTCAGTCCTAGATGTTCTTACAGAATGCTGGCAGCAAAGCGTCACACATCGCTTCTGCCTGCTAGGAATTCTCTACCAGGCAATACCATCCTCTGGTACTCTTTCTTTTCCATTTAGGAATTCAGAGGATGCAGAGCTAACCATCACTTGCTGAACCAGAACTACGGAGAGCATGCATTAACGGATTGGGGATCTGTGCCTGGTCCGAGTGCAGTACTAGACTTATGAAAATGAGCAGAATTACTAATAGCAAGCCATCCATCCTTGTTATAGTTGTGTCTGGCTGCACCTGTTATGCATCAAAAATGACTGTTGGAAGGAATGAATGGCATAGTTGTAGTTGGAATATGTTTTGGATCTTTTTATGTTTCTATTCAGTGAGCAGGCATTGTGAAGTCTTTTGTCCCAAATTTCTATTCGCTTTTCACCTCGCGTCACACCACCCCTTCAGTGCACCTGTTGCACAGCAGTAAGATAGTTTGAAAACAAACTGTTTAAACATATAAACTGTACGAATATGTTATATAAAGAATAACAAGTGGTTCTTCAGTAAGTTTGAGTCAGTGATTCAGTTATGGAGGAGGAAGAGAAACGGGACAACAACGATCACTGTAAACCACTCCAAGTTTGCTCCTGTAGTTTGACATTATCAGAACTACTTGATCATTTATTGCTTAGTGACTTTCTGCCAGTGTTGTAAAATCAGATTATAAAATGATGTTCGTATATAAATCAGATCCCTATTTTTACAGTTGCCTCTTTGATGAGTTACACTGACTTAAGTTACACTGATGACAACCCTCTATATTTAAGTGTTTTGCCCATACTTTAGGGTGCAACTTATAAAGCAGGGTTTATGGTATCTCTTGTATATAAATTTTATTCTAAATGATCCACTGTAAAAAAAATACATATTTTTAATTCTTATATAATTTCTGGTGTCACCTGAGATTCCCTTATAATAGCACTTGTAACCTCTAATCCGTGGTTGTTTCTCATAGCCATGAGGTCATCAAAACATGCCTTGATCCTGGCTCCATATAGCTGGCACAGACATGATGGGCCGAATGGCCTTCTATGCTGTGTCATTCTACAATCTGCAAGTTGACAAGTTCAGATGCTGCTAATTCCTTGCTTTGGGGTAGTGACACCGATCCCTTTTAAAATAAAATGTTTTTATTTTACGCAAAATAAGAAATTGAACCATTAACATCACTGGAATTAGAATTTTAAATTTCTGTTTTCAAGGAAGCTTGCTTTAAGAGCATAGTCTGGAAGAGTTTCAGGCTGACTATTGGAACCATACAGAATCCTCACGGCCAACTTCCTCAGGGCTGCCATATTCACTCTGCCGGGATGTAAAATACTTTCCCACAGTTGCTCTGTTCCAGTTGTTTATCTAGCGCCTGATGGGATGCATTGAACAAACTCCAGACCTTTGTTGAAATAGTGTTGGATTAGGGAATGATTCTACAGGGTCTGGTCCCACTATAAATAGCTAACCTCAAAACTATTACAAATATAGTCTCGACATTACTTTTTTTGACGTTCTCCAGCTCTGATGTCTTTCTATTCATTCCAACCTGCAACACAATATTTTCCTCAACTATTGATCGAACAACCGTTAATTCTCAGTTATTGTGTATGAAAACTAGTTAAGGTTATGCCACAAAATAGGGGCTTTTTATGTCAGTAGTACAGTTTAAAGTTTGTGGAAAGGTTGTGTTAACAGTGGGATATTTCATGAGTGCTAACGGTGATTTATATGATGGCTAATCCAGCTTTTAATAGAGTTGTATTCCTTAGGCATTGTTTGTGAGACTGCTAATGTTGACATTTTACAATCCATAATTTATAAATAAAATAAAGGATTAATATCTATTTAATTTTTTTAAGAATGTATAATTGTATAAGTATAGTGTTCCAAATTGCTTTCTGATTGGTTTGCACTAGCCATATGGTGTTATTGGTCAAGTGGTTAGCAGGAACGCATATGATCAGAGAAACACCCTCCACAACAAACACAGAAAGAGCCATTACAGTTCTACACCAAAGACAAAACACTTAAGTAAGGTGAAGTAACTGTAAACATTAAAAAAACTGGTAACTGAAACTTCAACTAAGTTGAAGGCTTCGGCCTGGTTAATTCTGGGACGTAGTTTACGAGCAAGACCCGAGAGAGGTGTTAGCAACTGAGGCCTACTCAGTTTCAAAAAATAAAAGAGTTAATTTTGCCCATGAGCAATGCCACTGCTGATCAACTAGTATGTATATGCTTTTAAATTTCACAGAGTAGAAATCTTGTTACCCTGCCAAAGTTAGTATTTGCAGTCTGGGTGGGATGACCGAACTTCAGTCGTTTAGCGTTCACCAAACTTTGCAGTGACTGATGTGATTGACTTACTCTGGCTGCGCTGAAAAACATTTCAAGTTTTCTTAGATAAAGTAGCCAATATAAATTAGATTTTGACAAAATGTGGAAATACAACTATAAAGTGTCACTATTTGCCCTGGTTTTCTTTGAAACACTAGTGCGAATAAGCAATGTGATATGACAGTATTGGGATATTATTGTTGAGTGTCATGATTTGCAGTTTGTTTAAGTATTGTTTTTTGTTTCCATGGTTTTACAGCCTATCTAATGAGTGGAGCTCACCCTCCCACCATTTGGAGGCAATTATTTTGATTGCCCTAATCTGTATACTAGACTTTACATATATTTTTAAACAACTCTGCAAGTTGGTTCAAAACTTTTACAGGCTTAATTAATTAACGTTTTTATGTTCAATTTACGGATCACAAAGAAGCAATAGCAATAGCTCTACAACAACAATAACAACTTATATCTATACAGCACCTTTAACGTAGTAAAACTTCCCACGGTGCTTCGCAAGACCATTATCAAACAAAATTCGACATTGCTTTAGGCAATACTGGGGCAGTCCCATAATCAATAATGTGTCCTTAGAAATGCCCATAAAGAATTAATCTTTTGATTAAATAAAAAGAAAAGTTTGTGACACAAAGTTGGTCAATACAATACTGCAAATGAGGCTTCCTTTTCTTTCTCTCTCCTGCAAACTAAGAAAGGCACTATGTAAATATTAGCTCTTTATTTATTTCTCTATATTTGTGACACTGAGCAATCAGGATTATCATGTTTGTTTACGCTGGGCACAGGCGATGTGTTTGATGTCACAAAGACCCTATTGGTGTTTGAATATGCCAGAGCTCTTTGGGCTCTTTCAATTTCACGTACGTGGCTCCAAAGTTGAATTGTCATGGGTTGGGAAGCTAAGCGGAAATGTTAAAGCTTGTTGAGGTATGGGAGAGGAAACTTAAATCTGAATTTGGCCATGTGGAACCTGACCTGGGAGAGCTGTATAAAAGAAAGAAAGAGATTGCATTTATATCATGCCTTTCATGTCCTCAGGAAAGGCTCAAAGTGCTTTAAGGCCAATGAGGTATTTTTGAAGTGTAGTCACTGTTGTAATGTAGGCAAATGTGGCAGCGAATTTGTGCACAGCAAGGTCCCACAAACAGCAATGAGATTGATGGCTAGATAATTTGTTTTTGTTGATATTGGGTGAGTGATAAATATTGATCAGAGCACCAGGAGAACTCCCTGAATAGTGCGATGAGATCTTTAACATTTTATCCAAATGGCGGCATTTCCAACAATGCAGTACTCCCTCATTACTGTACTGAAGTGTCGCCCTAGGTTCTATGCTCAATTCTCCATCTCAGGTAAGAGTGCCAGCACTAAGTCTAAGCTGACATTAACATTGGGGATTATAAATTATTTTCAATTTTGCAGCACTGTCATTACTTAAACTGATGAACATAAATAATGTAAAATATCCAAGTTCAAAATAAACAAAAAAATTCTAAATGCTGTGCCAAAATGCAGTTACCCCCTCTTGGCTATTTTAGGCCCTATAAATCCCCGATTTTCTTTGTTCCACCATTGTAGTTATTTGTGCCGTTAACTCGTCCATTTTATTACGAATGCACGTAGCATTCGTAATAAAATGGACGAGTTAACGGCACAAATAACTACGTATGGGTATGATCTTGTGGCCATTACAGAAACATGGCTGCAGGGTGACAACGACTGGGAATTAAATATGCCAGGGTATTTAACAATCAGGAAGGACAGGCAGGAAGGAAGGGGAGGTGGGGTGGCTATGTTAATAAAGGAAGGAATCACTGTAATACAGAGAAATGATATTGGGACAAAGCATCAAGATAATGAAACAGTTTGGGTGGAGATAAGGAATAATAAGGGAAAAAAAACATTAGTGGGCGTAGTATATAGGCCTCCTAATAGTTGCAACTCTGCTGGAAGAAGTATTAATCAGGAGATAGTCGGGGCATGTAATAAGGGAACAGCCATAATTATGGGGGATTTTAATTATCATATTAACTGGACAAATCAAATTGGGCAGAGCAGCCTTGAGGACGAGTTCATTGAGTGCATCAGGGATGGATTTCTTGAGCAGTATGTAACTGATCCTACAAGGGGGCAGGCAACCTTGGACCTGGTCCTGTGTAATGAGTCAGGATTAATTAATAATGTCCTAGTTAAGGATCCCCTTGGAACGAGCGACCACAACATGGTTGAATTCCATATCCAATTAGAGGGTGAGAAGGTTGATTCTCAAACAAGCGTACTGAGCTTGAATAAAGGAGACTATGATGGTATGAGAGCGGAATTGATTAAAGTGGACTGGGAAAATAGATTAAAGGGTAAGACGGTACATGAGCAGTGGTGTTCATTTAGGGAGTTATTTTACAACTTTCAAAATAAATATATTCCACTGAGGAAAAAAGGGTGTAAAAGAAATGACAGCCATCCGTGGCTAAGTAAAGAAATCAAGGATAGTATCCGACTAAAAACAAGGACATATAAGGTAGCCAAACTTAGTGGGAGGATAGAAGATTGGGAATTCTTCAAAAGACAGCAAAAAGTAACTAAAGGATTGATTAAGAAAGGGAAGTTAGATTATGAAAAGAAATTAGCAAAAAATATAAAAACAGATAGCAAGAGTTTCTATAGTTATATAAAAAGAAAAAGGGTGGCTAAGGCAAACATAGGTCCCTTAGAGGATGAGACCGGGAAATTAATGGTGGGAAACATGGAGATGGCAAAAATGCTGAACAAATATTTTGTTTCAGTCTTTACAGTAGAGGACACTAAGAATATCCCAACACTGGACAAACAGGGGACTCTCGGGGGGGAGGAGCTAAATACGATTAAAATCACTCAGGAGATGGTACTCAGTAAAATAATGGGACTCAAGGCGGATAAATCCCCTGGACCTGATGGCTTCCATCCTAGGGTCTTGAGGGAAGTGGCAGTAGGGATTGTGGATGCTTTGGTGATAGTTTTCCAAAATTCCCTGGACTCAGGAGAGGTCCCGGCAGATTGGAAAACTGCTAATGTAACACCGTTATTTAAAAAGGGTAGTAGGCAGAAGGCTGGAAATTATAGGCCAGTTAGCTTAACATCTGTGGTGGGTAAAATTTTGGAGTCTATTATTAAGGAGACAGTAACGGAACATTTAGATAAGCATAATTTAATAGGACAAAGTCAGCATGGCTTTATGAAGGGGAAGTCATGTCTGACAAATTTGCTTGAGTTCTTCGAGGATATAACGTATAGGGTGGATAAAGGGGAACCAGTGGACATAGTGTATTTAGACTTCCAGAAGGCATTCGACAAGGTGCCACATAAAAGATTATTACTTAAGATAAAAAATCACGGGATTGGGGGTAATATTCTGGCATGGGTGGAGGATTGGTTATCGTACAGGAAGCAGAGAGTTGGGATAAATGGTTCATTTTCGGACTGGCAACCAGTAACCAGTGGTGTTCCACAGGGGTCGGTGCTGGGTCCCCAACTCTTTACAATCTATATTAACGATTTGGAGGAGGGGACCGAGTGCAACATATCAAAATTTGCAGATGATACAAAGATGGGAGGGAAAGTAGAGAGTGAGGAGGACATAAAAAACCTGCAAGGGGATATAGACAGGCTGGGTGAGTGGGCGGAGATTTGGCAGATGCAATATAATATTGGAAAATGTGAGGTTATGCACTTTGGCAGGAAAAATCAGAGAGCAAGTTATTTTCTTAATGGCGAGAGACTGGAAAGTACTGCAGTACAAAGGGATCTGGGGGTCCTAGTGCAAGAAAATCAAAAAGTTGGTATGCAGGTGCAGCAGGTGATCAAGAAAGCCAACGGAATGTTGGCTTTTATTGCTAGGGGGATAGAATATAAAAACAAGGAGGTATTGCTGCAGTTATATAAGGTATTGGTGAGACCGCACCTGGAATACTGCATACAGTTTTGGTCTCCATACTTAAGAAAAGACATACTTGCTCTCGAGGCAGTACAAAGAAGGTTCACTCGGTTAATCCCGGGGATGAGGGGGCGGACATATGAGGAGAGGTTGAGTAGATTGGGACTCTACTCATTGGAGTTCAGAAGAATGAGAGGCGATCTTATTGAAACATATAAGATTGTGAAGGGTCTTGATCGGGTGGATGCAGTAAGGATGTTCCCAAAGATGGGTGAAACTAGAACTAGGGGGCATAATCTTAGAATAAGGGGCCACTCTTTCAAAACTGAGATGAGGAGAAACTTCTTCACTCAGAGGGTAGTGGGTCTGTGGAATTTGCTGCCCCAGGAAGCTGTGGAAGCTACATCATTAGATAAATTTAAAACAGAAATAGACAGTTTCCTAGAAGTAAAGGGAATTAGGGGTTATGGGGAGCGGGCAGGAAATTGGACATGAAGCTGAGTTCGGATCGGTCAATGCCCTGTGGGTGGCGGAGAGGGCCCAGGGGCTATGTGGCCGGGTCCTGCTCCAACTTCTTGTGTTCTTTAGATTTGTGGTTGGGATCAGATCAGCCATGATCTTATTGAATGGCGGAGCAGGCTCGAGGGGCCGATTGGCCTACTCCTGCTCCAATTTCTTATGTTCTTATGTTCTTATGTCTTTAGCTGCCTAGGCCCTAAGCTCTGGAATTCTCTCCCTAAACCTCTCCATCTCTCTCTCCTCCTTTAAGATGCTCCTTAAAACCTGTCACTTGGACCAAGCTTTCGGTCACCTGTCCTAATATCTCCTTATGTGGCTCGGTGTCAAATTTTGTTGGATAATCGCTCCTGTGAAGTGCCTTGGGACGTTTTACTACGTTAAAGACGCTATATAAATGCAAGTAGTTGTTGTTATAAATGGAGTTTATCATGAATGGGTGAATCTACTCATTCCCTGATTTTTCATTTGGATTTTATAGTGCCTTGAAACAGGAAATGCTGACAAGACATTCAAGGGCAATTTAATTCTCTAAAGATGGCGGTAGCATTTTTTGATGCATATTAAGTAATAATCCAATGCAATAATATTTCTTGTTTCTTCAAAGAGTCAACTGCATGACAATACAATATCTGTTCATCTGAATACAGTTGAATGATGTTTTAATATTCCTTTTCTGCTTTTTTGTCCCAATTAAACTTTGACAAGATATGAAGGCAGAAAATTCGAGTCATCATACTGTACTGAGTAATCTGTCAGATCCTTGTGAGAACATATTTAGCTTCCCCAAAAGTTGACAATAACGTTATACACAGATATTTAATGTTTTCTGAATCTTCAACTCCACATTGGTCACTACTACAATATTGACCTTTATGTTTTCACACCTCATCTGAAAAGCAGCACCTCCAACAGTGCAGTACAGAGGGAGTGCTGCACTGAAGTGTCAGTGCTTAAGTCTCTCTGGTGGGGCTTGAACCCAAGACCTTCTAATTCAGAGGCATGAGTGCTACCACTAAGCCAAAGCTGACATCTTTATCCACTACAGAGGCTACAGTGCTTAGAACTGTCCTTTCCAAGCCTGCAGGCCTAAAAATTTCAAACAGGCTAAACCAGTAAATAGGAGATATAAGGACATAAAGTGTTGAGTTGCCAATTCTCGAGGGCCATATGCGACTCCAGGGCTGCAGTTTGAACACTGCAGGGCTAATGAATGCAGATAGACTTTAATCTGCATGGATGTAAAGCAATAGACATTGTCTCAGGGTAGATGACCCATGCACACATTGGTTTTCTGTGGTTAAATATCTATGAAGGCTTTCAGATAAAGAATGGCCTTTTGGGTGAGGAGACAATGCACTCAGGAGATGAGGGAAAATTAGAAAATTGAAACAAATTAAATTTGACATAACCCCTATCCTAATTTTAAGAATTTCAGTTTTATTTTAAGAACACTCTGGTATTCTTCTCAAAGCACAGACTCCAGGGACAGTATGATTTTGTTTCAATTTCTCAGAATAGACGCCAAGTCCGTCCAATACCTGGTTGACTTTCCCACTTAGGGGCCTGTGGCTTTAGGCTCTGGTGCCGTGATTTGTATGCTTGGATGAAGCTGTCTGCAGCATGAAGTTAAATAATTAAAATTACTTTCCCATTGAGCAAATACAGAGCTGAATGAATGGGAGCATTTTAAACGAGACGACATTTAACTGTAAATGGTGATGTTGACAGATACTTGTTATTAATGTCACAAAATACAGGTTGTTTTGTGAGCGCTGAGCTGCGAGCTGACCATCAGAGTGACCAACAGAATTAAGCATTATTCTCGCTGAAATAGCGACATGTGTGTTTTAGTTTTGGAAAAATCGGAGACCATTTTTTAAATCAAAGGAGAAAATTTAGGTTTTTCTTTCGTTTTTAATTCCTTTTCCTGAAATGAGGAGGAAAGTCTTGGGAAGTAATTTCTGTACTAAGTAGCATGTTTTCCCAGCGTTGGACAGCTCCGGAACAGCTCCCAGGACTGTGTGATGTGGCGAGTCCCGTTAAAATTAATACAGCCGCTCTGGCAGGGAAGTGGCTCTTAGTGTTTAGTCACGATGTTCCGGCCACCATGGTGTGTGGGGTAGGCTTGATGGACCAGCTGGTCTTTTCCTGCCCATCAATTTCGTATGTTCGTGTAGTCGTGGTGAGGAATTGGAATTTTCTTTTAATGGTATTGAATGCTCTTTACAATAGTTTTTTTCACATAGACCTGAGAGAGGTGGGGGTTGGTGAGGGTGGTGGTGGGGGAGGGGCGGGAGATTTGGAATAAAGAGAACTTAGATTTATATAGGGCTTTTCACTTAACGAAACAGCACAAGCACAAGGTGCTTTACAAGGGGAGCAGTGAACACCACACAGGGAATAGGAGAAAAATTAACAGATGTGATGAAGGCACAAAAATGTAAGTTTTGAGGAGACTTGAAGGTTTAGTAAGAGGATTTCCAAGTCCAGGTGCCTGAGGGCTATATTACCCATGGTGGAGCAAAGGGAGAAGGGGTAGAGGGAGAGAGGTTATTGAGATACTGTAGACCAGAACTGGAAGAGTGATGAGTGCATACTGAACATGGGCTGGAGAAGATTGCAAACGTAGAGTGAAGTGAGAATTTGGAGGGATTTGAAAATGTGGCAAACAATTTTGAAAATGACACTTTGGGGGTCAAGAAGCCAGTAAAGGTGAGCAACGATGGAATAATGGATGTGTGGGACTTGTGTGGCATAGGATATGGGTGAATTGGAGTTTGCGTAGAGTGAAGTTTGGAAGGTTGGCAAAGAGAACATTGGAGAAATTGAGCTTTTAGGTGATGCAGGATTTCAGCAGCAGTGGGGGTGAGGTAAGGGGTTTAGGCAGGCACTGTTCCATAGGTATAAGTGAAAGGTCATGACATTGGGCTAGATGTGGGGTTTGAATCTCAGATAGGATCAGATAGGACGCTGAGGTTGAGCACCCTCAGATTCAGATTAAGTAAGTACCAGGGATGGAGATGGAATTAGCTCCTGAGGCAGGGGAATTTAACAGGACGGCTTCCGTTTTGCTGGCATTGAACTGAAGGGAGAGTTCAGGATCAGCCAAGATTTAATCTCAGTCAGACATGGACATGGAATCAAGAGTGCTGGAGAAGAGGCGTCATTGGCATACATATAGAAGCTGAACTCATGTAAGTGAATGATGTCGCCGAGACACAACATATGGATAAGGATTGGGAGGGGGCAAAAGACAGAGAAGTGAATTTTCACTTTTACCACAGGGCAGAAAATGGGTAGTAGCGGATTGGGCACCCGATTTTCACCCCGTCCGATTTTCACCCTGCCCACTGCCCATTTTCCGCTGGTGGAAAAAGTGAAAATCCACCCTACAGACTTATGGCATGCTGGAATTGGACATAGGAGATATCCTGAGTCTATTGAGACTGGTGGGAATGAACCAGAAGAGGGCAGTGTACAGAGATGAACTGCAGAGAAACAATGGGAGAATGAAAGAATAGCTGACCATATTAAAGGCCATGGAGAGGTTAAACAAGAGAAGGAGGGATAGCATACCACGGTCATATAAATATCGGGTCCTTGTGCTTTTGATGGAACAAAACTAGACTAGAAGAGCTCAAAGAGTGAGTGATGAGGTTAGAGCTGGATGGTGAATACGAAGTACACTAGATTTTCCTTTGTAATTTTTCTCCTCTTGATCGGTTTCCCTCCGCCATGCATTATTCCCAGTTGGAGAAGGCAGTGAATGTGACCTATCCTTTGCCCTATTCTCTCGAGCTGGCTACGAAATGATGTGCGAGAGCTGCTTGGAGAATTTCACAACACTGTGGAAAAACATCAGAGCTCTCCTCTGTACCTTTCCCGAGGCATGGACTGGATTATGAAATTGTCGTGAAGGGAAGAAAGTTGAATTGTAGAACGGAGAACTAGAGCAGCACCACACACAAATTAAATGACTCGTAAGAAATGGATGGGCAGAAGGAGTGTAAAGCTCCAATGTTCTGCTCAAGATAGATTTAAAATCTCAGAAAAATATTCTAATCCCCTTTGCTGCCACTTTTCCCCCTACTTCTCAATTTTCTCCCCTTACCGCTCTTTGTACAAAGGTAATGACTAATATTGCGGTGTAACTCCTGCAGTGTCAGCAGGCCTAGAATACTCCTCAAAATTCGTGTGTGAACTTCACCCTAGATGTTAGCAGGGTATTTGAAGGAGGGAATGGGAAGACATCGCCAGAGAGCTCAATCCTACCCGCACATGTGCAACTCCAGGAGTGATTTCACTTTAGAAGGAACATAGATACTGTAACATTTTTGATCTCATTAAGAAGCCAGGAGATTTTCTGCAGCAGATTTCTTTTTAAATGTTATTAGGGAACAGAAAACATGTTGCTACATTTCAGCATGTCAGTTTAAATATGTACTGAAGGATTAGTGTGTGGGAAAATAGCTTTTATTTCAATATCATTGCCTTTTTTAGTCTGTTTTGTGACCTGACCACTTTATAAAAAGCCTTTAGCCAATTAAGTTCTTCCAATATATGATTCCCTATGGAGCAGGGCCTTGACCCTTCTTGTATCAGCCAGAATTTTTCCATCCTTAAGTTATGGAAACTCATCAACAGTGCCCACTTTCCATTCTGTACTCATTAACCCCGTAACCCCCATTGTCGCTAATTTTTAAGCAGTATGAGAATAAAGCTGGTTTAAATAAAATTCTTGACAGCCATTTTCTAAGTGTATTGTAGCTTGAGCAAATTGTAACTCAGATTAAAATAAGTAGGAATTCAGTCAAAACATTTGTAAAAGTTTCACTAAACCATTGAACATCATAGAAGGGTGTCACATATGTCTATCTCAATGTACTCAGCCAATTAAAATACAATGGGATAGGGAGAGAATATTTGCTTTTAAGGGAAAGCTAGATAAGTACATGAGGGAGAAAGGAATAGAAGGTTATGCAGATAGGGTTAGATGAAATTGAGTGGGAGGAGGCTCGTGTGGAGCATAAACACCAGCATAGACCAGCTGGGCCGAATGGCCTGTTTCTGTGCTGTAATTTCTATCTAATTCTATGTAAAGCAAAAGAACATCTAAAAATATGGTAAGCTTACACTTCCATTTTTTCTTCACAATTAATGCAACTCACTACATGTTTGACACTCGTACCACAGCTTACAAAGTAGGCTGGGACATACTCGGGTTTGCTACTGTATAAGTGGAGCTTTAATTTTCCTGCTGAATATATATATATATTAGATTTTTCCCTTCCCTGTTTATATGGACCAAGCTATAGGTGTAAGAAATACATTTCAGAGAATACCACTTGCATGAAGAGTTGTGTGGTGGATAGGCTTCCACAGCTATTATGTTTTCATCAGGCAGTATGTAATAACCTGAGCATGTTGTACTGTGTAGAAGATGGCTTTATTAGAGTACCAAGTTATAGTCCAGCAATTTTATTTTAAATTCACAAGCTTTCGGAGGCTTCCTCCTTCGTCAGGTGAACGATGTGAAAGCTTGTGAATTTAAAATAAAATTGCTGGACTATAACTTGGTGTTGTAAAATTGTTTACAATTGTCAACCCCAGTCCATCACCGGCATCTCCACATCTTTATTAGAGTAACCAGTGACCTTAGATTCAATACACGACAACGTAACCACAGTGTAAAAACATTGTAATTAAAGATTCATAATATCTGCCCTGACAGCTCAGCAAGTTTAACCAGTGAACAGCTGAGCCGTATAAACAGGAATGTTTGATCTGCGGTCAATACTAAACTAACTGATCTCAGAGCCAGGGGAATGGTGGCGCACTACAAATGGCCTCAGCACCTCCTAGGTTCAGGAGGGGAAGATCATCTAGGGTACCTACTTCTGATTTGTACTTGAGTGTGCGGATGCCAGCTGAGGGCAGTATTAGATTCAGCCTGGATACCCTCTGTGATTGAATAGCCCAATAACACTCACTGTGGGGCTTATCTCATGAATAATGGATATTTGGTGACACACGAAGGGAGAACAAGCAGTCAAAGTTTTCAGGAAGGCAATGGAGAAAAGCGGATGAGAAAAATAACCTCACAATAATCCCTGAGAGTATTACAAATTTCATGCAGTTCCGAACTATGAATTATAAAAAGGAGACCTGCAATTACAAGAACTGCAATGAAATACTGGGTAATGTTAGGAAATCAGATTTTAATTACATTGTTATTGATGAGCCCTGAAGTAAAACAAGACAAAGTACTTTTGACTCCAGATAAAAGCATACCAGATCCATGCATTGAATTTCAAAGTTCTTCCCTTTCATTGCCAATGTACAGAATTCCAGTGAGCCCACCCACATCCTGTTCATGTCCATTATGCAGAATTTCTGATCCAAGTTTACCATTTGCATGTTGCATAATTTTGGATTTGAATGCAGTCCGTCTGTCAAATTTTACTGAGAGACAGCAATATCATTTTGCTATCAAATCTCTAAAAATTTCTGTCTGGTGTTATTCCAAATCAAAAATGGTTACCTGTGTTCGCATGTTATCAGCAAATCAAAGATGTGTGCCAAACGGTTGTTGGCTGTCTGCCACATGTCTTTGATTTGCCACTTCGTGTAAACACAAGACTATTTTTTCTTATTACATTATCAATGACTAATTCATTAATTTTCAGAAGCCGCTATCAAGTTCCTCAAGCTTGTAGGCTAAATCACTATTCAAATTCCCTTCACCATTGTATCATGCAATCCAGCTAATGAATAGTTAAAACTCTCCCCAGTAGCTCAATTGGCAAATAGACCATCCAATGCGTAACTTAACGACACCAATAAGGTTCCAAGTACCGGGTTCCCAGAGCTGAGTGGAAGCTCTACCACGTGGTGTACATAGACTTCCAGAAAAAAATTGACAAAGTTCCACATGAAAGGCTACTTTTTAAGCTCAGTGTAGCAAGGGTTTAATGGTAAACCGTGGGAATGGATAAGAAACTGTCTGGAAGGACAAAAACAGCAGGTATTAGTTAGAGGAGTTATGTTGGGGAAGGGGGAAGTGCTGCATTGGGTCCCCCAAGGATCAGTATCAGGACCACTACTGTTTTTAAGTTACAACAATGACTGGGATTCAGAGCCTCGATGCTAGTTGGTTAAATTTAGAAATGATACCAATCTAGGAGGGCCAGTAGATTCTGAGAAGGCAACATGGAAATACAAAATCAGTTGAACAGAATATGTTAGTGAGTAGTATAATGACACATGAAATTTAATACAGTTAAGTACTGCAAGAAAAATTGGATAGCATGTGTATTCATGAATGGTGTTGAAATAACTAAGGATGAAGTAGAAAGAGATTGATGGGTCTTAGTAGACGACCGTCATGTTCAACCACTGCAATCAACAAAGCAAATAGAATGCTAAACTAAATAACCAAACCAGCAGCGTACAAGTCCGAGGAAGTTGTGCTCAAACATATCATGCTCTGGTCAGACCACACCTTGAGTATTGTATCCAGTTCTAGAGATGCAAGGAAGACATTCAAATATTGGAGGCAGTATAGGAAAGGGCCACAAGGCTGATCTCAAGTGTCAGAGGTCTGGGGACAGGCTGGAGAAACTAAGGCTTTTCAGCCTTGAAAGGAGGCAACGGAGAAATGATCTTACAGAGGAATATAGATTAGTAGATGGTGTGGAAACTGGTGATCTAGAAATATTACATCAAACTAAATAGCGAGAATAAACAAGGGGATACAGGGTCAAACTAATAAGAGGCAAAATTAGGACTGATGCCTGAAAGTTGTTTACATTGAAGTGAATTCTACACATGGAATGGGCTTCCGGTTAGAGTAGCAGGGGTGAACACCTTGGACTATTTAAGAAGAAGTGGATGCCACATTGTGGGGGGGGCGGGGGTGGTGTTCATAGGCTATTTCTGGATAGATGAACTAAAATGGGTGAATGGCTTTTCTCATCCTTATTTATCTTCTGATTTTGTAATCTCAACTGGGCAGCAACAGGGGATATACTTTTGGCCTCCGATTCCTCTGGGCTGGAGGAAAATAAAATCAGCCAATTTTCTCCACCTGATCTTATTGATGACACCTGAAGGAAGGTTTGCGTGTACGGATGTCAGAAGGTGTCTTCCAGGTTGAATAGCCTGCTGATAGGTCCAGTCTCACGCTTGAAGAATGGCCATTTAAGTGAGGTACCAGAGGGCAACGGGTGTCCATGGAACCATAACTCAGCGAGAGTTCTGCTCTCTAAGGGTGAGGTAGCGGGGATCAAATTATTAAAACTTCAAAACTTAAGTCAAAAAACTAACTGCTAATAAATTCAATGTTAAACAATGACCACTTAAGTGGGTTTCTGCATGGATCAACTCTGGGGCAGTTGTCTCTCAGACCTAAATTAACGACATCAATCATTCCAGAATTCCCTCAAAAATTCTCTTCATGTGGTTGGAATGATGGAATTTAGAATTAAGTATTTCCTGGTAGATTTTAACTTAATCCAGACTTCAATTTAAGTTACACATGTAAATCATAAGACAGTAGTTTTATATTTATTCTCCCAGCTGTCGAAAACCCGCTGATGGCGGCAGCTCTTTGAAACAACAGTCTGAAGTTTTACAATTTCAGATGTCCTGATGTTTCAAGATGGATGATTTTTTTTATCTGTGCCAGCTCCGGAAATTGATAGTAATTCTCCTGCTTGATGGTGCTCGCTGGTCAGGCTCTTGGGACACCGTCATTCCTTACACACACGTGGAAGCCGACCGACTTGACAGGTGAAGATTATGCCAGGAAATCCTCCCAAATGGGTTGCTATGCGGAGACGTTTTTTTTGTTAATGTAATTTGTTGCAGTCGTCTCTTCAGAACAGCTGTGCAACTTGTCGTTACAGCTTGTAAAGCAACTTCTCCCCTCTTTAACCTGCACAGTCATCAGACCCTGTGAGTACAGTTTCTTACGTCCCTCCGATATGGAATGGTAGATATAAAAGTCCTACATATCTATATCTTCCTTGCCTATCATGCTGTCCCTACCTACAGTTGCCTGCCTATGTTTGCCTGCTTATGGACCACTGAAAAGTCCACCTCCCCTTTAAGAAGCGGCAGGCCTACCAGGTTTCTCACCCAAACGGTGAGCTGCCCATAAAGCAGCACACTTAATGCCGGAAGCTCACCTCCTGTATTGAAATGAGGCCCAACTATGAACATTTTTCGGTCTTCTGCCGACATCATCAGGTGGGCGGAGTAGGTGCCTAATCTCTGCGTATACTAAAATCACTCACACTGTTCCACAGGTGCCGGCAGCCTTCCAGTACCTCTTCCAATTGGCGATTCTTCATGTGTGTTGGCAACCATTGTGGGTATCACAGTTGATCTTCTTAGCCAACATCTACACATGGACTTCCGGGCTAGCAGGGATCACTAGATAACCATTGGGAAAGGGAATTGGCTGATTTTTTGTTTCCATAGATGCTAACACCAATTCCAGCATGACAACAACAACTTGCATTTATATAGCGCCTTTAACGTAGTAAAACGTCCCAAGGCGCTTCACAGGAGCGTTTATTAAACAAAATTTGATACAGAGCCACATAAGGAGATATTAGGAAAGGTGACAGTCAAAGAGGTAGGTTTTATACAGCGTCTTAAAGGAGGAGAGAGAGGTAGAGAGGCGGAGAGGTTTAGGGAGAGAATTCCAGAGCTTAGGGCTTAGGCATGGCTGCCAATGGTGGAGTAATGAAAATTGGGGATGCGCAAGAGGCCAGAATTGGAGGAGCGCAGAGATCTCGGCGGGTTGGAGGGCTGGAGGAGGTTACAGAGATGGCACCTCGGCTGTGATCAGCTAACTCAGCATTGACCAGGAATGAAACCTGCTTGTTTGTATGGAATTTTGGAGGATTAACTAAAGATCAAATGAGGTCAATTTTATCTTGCATGAACTTCAGGTAATCTCCATTAGTCGCAAAAATCTCAACTGACCATCATCAGACCCGACTTCAATTTTTCTCAACTTTCTTCTTTTGAAGGCTTTGACTCCTCATTGGGGTGTGGTTCCACAGACATGCTCTGAGACCTCACCCAAGTTGACATTATTTATTTGTGATGAGCATAACAAGCTATGTGAATTTGTGCGGGCAACACAGCCAAGTCAGATCCTGTTCTCATCCCACATCCATTTACGTTCACTTTAAGCAGGAGCTGCTGGGCAATTGGGAGCAGGAGCTTCAAGAGTTTTTTTTCCCTGCTTAGCCAACGTGGCGTCCTTATTGCCATCACGGTTGAGATCAGCTAACAACACAGACCTGGGGAAGTCGACTGGAACCTTCCTGGTCTCTATGACTTGGCTATCTACTGGATAAACTCGTCAGCAGAGCCCTGTCGGATTTTTTTTCTCTCTCTTGTGAAGTCTTTAACTCCTTGCAGGAGTTTTGGTGCCAGGAGTGGTACTTGTCCTCAGTACCTCGCTCAAATGGCTCTTACTCAGTGGGTCAGACTGTCCAACAGTAGAGGACTTGATAGCTGAGTCCAATGTTGTCCTCATCTGGTGTCTATACAAAGCCCTTCCAGCAATGTTGCTCATTAATGATCAGGAGCAGGACCCCCTATAAGATTTTCCCTTTCCTAACCCAGGTCTTGTGGCGAGTTGCATCACCTCTACTGCTGGCCCAACTGATAGCAGCAACTCAGTATGGACCAGGGACCTTCCCGCCCTGTATGGTTCAGAGATGATGATTTTATGATTGAACCATTGAGAGAGCTATAACTTTTAACGCATTGCATCTCAACTTATCTGCATGCTGCTGCAATCATCACCTAGGCTATCATCTTTGCTATCTTACTTTAGCCACTGTTAATCTTCTGGTGAAATAATGTGTTAAACTTTCAAAAACCATTTTCCGATATTCTGCTGGTTTGTAAGATCCTCTTTAAAAAAAACACAGTTATGATTTAAGATCTTCTTTTGCTTTCATCCAAATATTTTCAATCCGTCACGGAAAGATTCACTCACCTGCCTCAACTCCAGGCTGCCTCGCTTGTGTGAGCATCAGCCTGGCCCCGTGTTGTGCGTGGGAAGATGATAATTCCACACAAGAGAGAGCTGCCAAACTGGCCCTTTGTGCTGTGGCTAATAGCGTTTTGCTTCAGTGCAATGTAGTATCATAGCTGTTACGCAAGTAGCTTTCCCATGTCATTTCAAATGCCATAGAACTCTGAAGGAGTCAGAAATGATGATGTGTGTCTGTGGCTGACTCTGAACATATAGTTGAGCAGTGCAGTAACCAACGGGGCTTTATGTTGAAACAGTCCGGGTAAAGAAATCTCACACACCATGGAGAAATAGATGATACCTGTGGGGACGGGTGCATTTATGTAGAATAAACCAGCAACTGGCTCCAGCACATTAATCAAGCAGTGCGAGTATGAGACTAATGACATGTTGAGACGCAAGTGCTTTATTCTGTTTAAACCACTAAGCATTGAAGTGTATTCTGTTTATACAATTGGGAAGTGGCCTTGAGGGAGAATAGTGGGCATCGGCCTAAATCCTGCAAGTCCATGGTGCAAGCTTATTAATATATTTACAATGGCTGCTATCAGGGCATTGAATTCTTTAATTGATAAATAAACCTCCTGTTTACTGCAGCCTCATTCTAATCCTCAGCAACTTCCGAGATCTTCATCTTGTCCATCACAGCTGACTAAAAACTAAAATATAGTGAGAACATTTCCAGGCTTACACTGATGCCAAAACTGCAGCTATCGGTAATAAATCTATTCCAGCACTTATCAAAATGTGGGCTGTGGCATGTTTATCAACTGGCTTTATGTTACTACTGAGTCTTTTAGGCTTTTCTGATTAGAAATTTTTAACATCCTCGTAATAAGCAACCGGTAGATTCCTACGTGAAATCATTGATGAAGAAATCACAAAAGCTCATTTTTAAAAACACAATTGAAAGGGCAGTATTGCTGTCACTGTCTGCCAAGGAAAGAAAGAAAGAAAGATTTGCATTTATATGGTACCTTTCACGACCTCAGGACATCCCAAGGTGCTTTACAGCCAATGAAGTACTTTTGAAGTGTAGTGACTGTTACAGTGTAGAAAATGCAGCAGCCAATTTGCACACAGCAAGATCCCACAAACAGCAATGTGATAATGACCAAATAATCTGTTTTTAGTGATGTTGGTTGAGGGATAAATGTTCAAAATAGTGGTATGGGATCTTTTACGTCCACCTGAGAGGGCAGATAGGGCCCTCAGTTTAACATCTCATCCAAAAGATGGCACCTCCGACAGTGCAGCGCTCCCTCAGTACTGCACTGGAGTGTCAGCCTAGATTTTGTGCTCAAGTCTCTGAAGCCGGACTTAAACCCACAACCTTCTGATTCAGAGGTAAGTGTTCTACCAACTGCGCCACAGCTGATACCAAAGGCAAGTGGTGACACCTGGGGTTGTCCTCTTGATTCCTCAAAACCCTGTTTTTAACCTAAACCGCCTGGCGGGAATGGGGTGGGTTCAGGTTGGTCGCCTGTTTTCGTCCCACTCGATTTCACTCTCCGTTAATGGGTGGGTTAGGTTAAAATCGGGGATCAAGTTACTCCTCTGGTGTGGTGTCAGCTGAAGGCACTGATGCCTGAAGGCCATGTCCTTTCCCACATGGTGGGAGTGAGGGAGGGAATATCGGTTTGCATCACCTCTGGAAGCTCTGGTGCCTCACTTAGCAGTCACTTCCAAAGCGATATAGTAGTGGGTCACCCACCGGTGCTCTTAGCTAAAAAATGGGGTGCGTGGCAGCTCTAAAGAGGGGGAAACAAAATAAGTGAAAACTGGGATGGTGGGTGGATGTTGTGCAAAGAAATATTGGGAAATGTCTTTCAAATGTCTTAATTCTAACACTGCCCTGTCCCCAATGTTGCTATTTCTTTCATCAGCTGAGAGGGTGGAATAGGCTACACACTGACCTCTTCACAAATTGGCGGGAATGGTGTGAGAAATAGAGCTGCTCCATTTTAACTGTATCCCCACTCCTTTCCTGCTAATTGGGGAGAGTTAAAATTCCCCCTTTAGGTCCTGTATCCCTGGGTTAGGGAGCAGAAAATCAGCTCGGGGTTGCCAATCCTGATCACTATCCCAGCTGGAAATGCATTTGGATAGATGTCTGATGAGGACGGGAGTGTCTCAGTTGCAGTGTAACCTATAGTTGAGTAGCCTGCTTTTGGCTTTTGAATAATGGCCATTTGGGCAAGGCACTGGATAGTGACTGGTGCGCTAGGAGTCCGTACCTTCATTAGAGAAAGGGAAGAAGAAATAGAGGAAAATTGGGAAGGGCAGGGGAAAGGTCCAGTGGTCTACCATTAGAAATATTGGACTACTAATGACTTAGATATTATTTAAGAAACCAGGTAGTATAAATACAATAAATATTGATTTAAAACAATACTAAAAAATTACGCAGATTTATTGCGCTGCAGCTCAATGATAGAGTGTGGCTCTGTGTCTGCGATTTCCTTGAAATTGGGTTTTGATCTCGATTGCACTATCCGGGAGGCATTGAATAGAAGCCAAATAGTTCCTCACGGGGAGAGTAACAAAGGACAAATCATTGTGCGTCGCCCTGGATCACTCTGCCACCACATTTAATGAGCAACTTAAGCACTGGGTGAAGCCCATAAGCAATGCCATATAGCTCTTCTTCATCCAGTAAAGGTGTATAGCGCAGAAGAGACTTGGAAAGAATATAAGGAAAAATAGACATTTAAATAAAAGCAGATCCATTCGTCCAATCCTGCTCAGTAGAATGGTGGGCTATAAGGGTCCACCATCGTTTTTGCTAGCCAAGGGTATTAAAGGATATGGTACCAAGGCTTGTATATAGAGCTAGGGTACAGATCAGCATGATCTCATTGAATGGCAGAACATGTTTGAGGGGCTGAATAGCGTATTCCTGTTCCTAAGTTCCGATCACACTGTGTGCTACATTTTTTAAAGTGGTGTACGTTAGTTAACCTGTTCTATATGTATTTCCTGTTGTTTTAAGCAAGCGAACAATGAGCATGGCTATTTTGACAGCTGAAACGAGTGTGCAGATCTGCCCGGTGGAATGTGATGTGATTTCTCGCATTACACAGAAAATGCCTAAGATGTGAAGAGGACTTTAATTAGATTAGAGCGTTTTGCTCAGCTGCTGCACGGCTCTGCCAAAATATCTGTTCCAGATTATCCTAAAAGAACATTTACAGAGCAAAATAGGGATAAATGCTCGGTCACAGAAGTATTCTTTTATGGAAACAAGGCAAGATAAAAAGTTATATTTTGTGGGCTTATGGTTTAGGTTCGTAATAATTTACTTCAAGAGGGTATCTGGGCCTGAATGAAAGATTATTTCGGTATCTGTTGGATACTTTCCTAGCATTCTGAAAGAACTCCAGCAGATGGGCACCAGGTGGTACGATGCATTGAAATATTATTTCTGAACTGCCCGCTCCTTTCACTTACACTTCAAAGATAGAGAGTCTCTTTCTTACAGCTGTTTAAATACTACAAGTTGAATTGTTCCTGCAGCTTTGATTCAGTTCACAAGGGATGAATCGCTGGTGCTCAGAGAGTCTGATGTTTTTGGCACGGTAAATCTTGGTTGCGCAAAGTGAAAAGTGCTCTGCCCTTCAGTGGTGCCAGGCGCTATGCCACTTTATGTGAGCGGGATGGGGAGTCAGTGCCGAAGCTTAAAACGACTGGCATTTTGATCATAGCCGGCAACTTCTACTGAACACAAATTGCCGATGGCTGTAAGCCATGTAACGTTGAGTTAGCTGATCTCGGTTAGAGCAGCAGTAGGGCTGTGACAATTGACCTAGGTGCCCCTGAACTTGGGAGAGGAGAGTCGGCCATGGTTTCTGCTCCAGTTACTCCTGCTTGGTGACAGTATCCATAAGCATGGGCTCAACTACCATATATATGCTAATGCCACCCAGCTTTACCTCTGCTACCGCCCTCGACATCACAATTCTCACTGTGTCTGGCTTCCTGTTTGACATTAAGTTGTGCATGAGGCAGAACTTTCTCCAGTTCAACATTGGCAAGGCTGAAAACATCCTGTTCAGCTTCCACCAAAATTCTCGCCTTAGTTTCCCCCCAGTCCCATCCTATTTCCCCGATGCACATTTAGGCTGAGCTTGATATAGCGCCCCCTTGCTGTCCTTCAAACCCCACGTCCGGGCTTTCACCAAGATTGTCTACTTCTACCTCCATAACATCGCCTGCCTCCTTCCCTACCTAACCCCTACACCACTACACCAGTGGTGAATGCATCATCCACATCTTGAACTCCAGGCTTAATTTCTCTAATGCTCTTCCTGCTGGCCTACCGAGCTCCACTCTAATCAAACTCCAAATCGTCAAGAACATTACTTTCTAACCTATCCTAAGTTCTGCTCATCTATCACCCCTGTCCTTACAGACCTACACTGGCTCACTGTCTCCCAAGATTATTGATTTCAAAATCTTAGTCCTCCTCTACAAATTTCTCCTCACGCCACCCTACCTCTGCAAACTTCTGTAGTCCTATTTCTCAGCTTGCACCCTCTGTGCTTCTGTGTATGTGTATCCCCTTCCCTACCCTGCTCCACTGTCTGTTACGGAGCCTTCAGCAATGACAACCTACATTAAGGCTTTCTCTTCCTAAACCTAGTTGCCTTACTATATCTCTCCCCATCTTCAAAACCTCTTCAAACCCCACCTCCTTGACCTTATCTTTTGTCACTTCACCTAACAATTCCCCCAAATCCTGCTCGATGCTCAACCTCTGGCCCCTCTTTATGGACCACCTTTAGAATGCTTTGCTCCATTAAGCCATTACATAAGTGCAAATGATTGCTGGAAATGCACTGCTGAGAGAGAATCAGATCAGGTTCAGTTCTGATGGTGTTCACAGTGAGATAACCCAGCTGAACCATACCTCAGCCTGAATTCCAGCTTTAGGAGAGGATCGGAAGGGGTAAAGTTTAAAGAGGAAAACAATTTGGAGAGATAAAGTATCAGCATTTGTAATATAACACTGCATCTCACAGGATTATAATTTCCACAGTTGCGTTCTCTCATTATCTTTGGTGCTTTCTGTTTACGTTTACCTATCCTTTCCTGTTAAAAGTGGTAACTTGAATGAAATACATTTCCATATGTTGCAGCACTCCTCTGGTACCTCAACCAATCCTCAGATGTGAGCCTGGAGAGTGATTTTAGCAGATTACTGAACTGTGGAGTGATTGTGATCTTGTCCCCTAGGGTCAAAGATGGACACTTTCCAGCAAGCATTGCTTTGTGTCAATCTGCAATGGAATCCTTGGCCAAATTTCCACTTCCTTGCATGCTGATGCTGAGGACAGCTGTAGGCGTCCAACTACTACTATGTTTGAGATCACAGAACAAGGATCAACTTGGCCTTCCTGCTCTGTGTGGCTCAGCACTACACCATGTGTTGCATTGAGTCATCGGGAATGCTAACCGTTCATAAAATTTGACAAAAGGAAGAACAGATTGTTTTGCCCATTTGTTGAATTGGCTGCAGACTTCAAAGCAGCTGGGATCATGTTACATTGCAGTCCTAGAACCTCAAGGGAAAGAGCTTTTGCCAATTTGAGCATCTTCCATTGCCTGCCACAGAAGACCACCAAAATGTTCCACAATTTTAGCCCCTATTTATCTCACAAAAAGTATTCAGCCATTGAATTCAATTTTTGGACGTCACAACAGAGGCAGCTGTTGAGGTAATTATATGTCAGCAAAATAAAAACAAACCCAGGCAATAAATATTTTCAAACTATGGTTTATGGGACTTAGCCACTCGCAATCTGGCCCATCTTTATATGTGGGCCTTGGGGTTTTCTTCCGGGGATCAAGTCTAATGAAATTGTGGATCTTTCTTTAGAAATAAGTTGACACTCTAGTTACACGTCGTGCACAAATGGACTCTCCTCTGTGATAGTGCTTTTTATTTCTTTTTATTAAATTAGTTTAATGATTAAAGCTAATGACATCCTTCCTGTGATGGAAGAATGCAGTGTTGGAAATTGAGCGGTACATGGGTCAAAGGATTTCAATCACCAGTAAGTGGCTGAATTCAAAACAAACCAAAGGTACAGTAGTTTTTCTTTTCAAAATTAAAATGTATTAGCACATTTATCAGAATCTGTGCAACTATTGTGATGGGAAACAAGGATGGTAAATATAGAGTTTTTTTTTCCCCTTCCTTCTGAAACCACTGACTCACGAGGTACAGTTTGACGGCACTGGCCAAGTATTCACCCAAGTATTCATTCTTCATCTGTGAGTCCAGACAGTGAAGGTGAGCAGCTTATTCACTGTGAGAGCATCACAGATCAACCTGATCCTGCCCCCACCCACGGTCCTCAACACAGTGATACCATTGGCTGGGACCCATGGATGGTGGTCAGGACAGGGAAACATGTTTTTGACCTCAGCTGAGATCAGTTAACTCAGCACAGACTGGGTCATTGGACTTTGGACCTTCCTGGTCTGTAAAGCTTAATACAACAATAGACTAAACATTTACCCACTGGGACATTGGGAAAGTCAACAGGTTTAAAAAGAAAGGTGACTGAGTTGCTGCCAAAGATTGTAGAAGTAGTTGCTAATGCCAATAAACTTAAAACAAATTCCTTTCTAAGGACACTTCAGTAGACATCAATGTTGTGTAATCCCTTCAGTTAAAATATATAATCAAACCATTAGTGGAGTATTCTTGAACTATCAAATTACCTGGTCCCTGCACAGGAGTTATTACAAACCAGTGTTCCTTCAAAAACATTGTACATCATTAATAGTCACACCATGGCTCAGTGGTAGCACTCTTGCTCCTGAGTTAGAAGGTTATGGGTTGTGAGTCCCACTCCAGAGTCTTGAACACATATTCTAGGCTGACATGTTCTGAGAGAGTGCTGAACTATTGTAGGTGCCGTCTTTCGGATGAGACATTAAAGTTGGCTGAGACAAATTGCACACTTTGATCTGAATCCCAAATCAACTCAGTTTGGCAGCTTACTGATTAAGAAATGGGTGCATAACATACTCTTGAATCCTAATCATCATTTATAACTTTTTTCCTCCTGCCAAGAGGGTGTAAGGGACTTTAAATTCAATCAGACACTATTATGTTTCCCAATTTTTTCAATACAATGAACTCATTTTATGTTCTGGTGAACTAAGTACAAAACAGATCCAACTCATACGGTATTTCAAAAGCATTCTAAAACATAAATAAGAGTAGCCCATTAGTTAAAGTGCCAAAGCCCAGTATAACAGGCAATCTTAATTGATGTTCAAACATATTTATTCTTAGTTGGACAAGTTTTGTTGGGTCTCAGCCAAGTTACCATTTGGGGACGTCATGGATCGGTTCAACTTTAGTGGAGTAAAAACTTGTCTGGAGATTTGCCCATACTTTGCTTAGTGTTCCTGGCTCCGATCAACTAATTATAAGGTGACAATTAACAGCAGATGATCAAATTTACTTGAACTTACAAATATCGGCTTACTTTGGATTTTATTATTGACTCTTATTATCTAACTGAGTAGATGTGTATATTAATATATCCAAATATCAAATTACCAGATATTCACAAATCTGCTTGCAGGTTACAAGTAAAAACTGACAATATGGCAAACCACTGCAAAAAAAATAATGTATGAAATCATGAAATAATCCTCAATGCTTGTATCATAGACTTGTAATATCCTGCACTACTGTGAATAACTTGTATCACCTTGCATGACTTTTAACTTTCATCCAGCAACTGAATTACTTCGAGAATTTAAGATAATTGTGACAAAGAGTAATTTAAAATTCCACAAGGAGAAATGGAGAACATAGCACTTTTCTTGCTTCACTATCACAGTTTATTGTGTCATCATAACCCCCTCAATATGTTACTGCCTTGCACATTTATTTTGAAACGTGTATCAGTGTCTCAGCACTCACATAGCACAAATGGTATCTGCCTGCAATGAGTGTCAGGTGGAGTGTGGCTACACTCTATGTGAGATCATAAATACTTTCAAATATTTTGTAATACCTTGTGCTAATTGTATTCCGGCTGAGTGTTGTAGTCTGGCTGAACATCATTTCATACCTTGCAATGGATAGTGCCAAATTCTATTGTAAGGATATCCCAATCACCGACTACAACTGGCTGGTAATTGCCATTTTAGCCTGTTCTGATGTGAAGTCACTCGGGCCGATTTTAACTGGCCAAAATTGGTATTAACAAAATGGAGTCAGTGGGCTTCCCGTCCTGTTAAAGCCGTGCTGTGGCCGACGCCATTTTGAAAGGGGCCATCCCAGGCGGCCAGAGTGCTCGCCTGTTTCAGGCGGTAGGCCTCTTGATTATGCAAATCAGGTAGTTAGAACTCCGATTGCAATTTTAAGGGATACAAGTGCAGGCTGTGCGTCAACAATGGTCCTTAAAGAGACCGCCGTTATCTGGTCCCAAAATGGCCCCAAAACATTTTCAATGCTAGATTGTTTTGGAGCAGGGGAAGCAGGAGTGCTGCTGTCCTGGGCTCACCCCATCCTGCTTCACCTCTGTTCCACTCCCACGACCTACCTGCAGGACAACTCAATGAAGGAACTGGCCGAAATACCTCATGCCTGAAATCGGCACGCTGCATCGGGACACCCATCTGATGCGTGCAGATCGCTGGTGCCATTTAATTGGGTCTGGCCCCTTTGCTCCTGGAACGTGTGGGTGACTAGTGTGCTCTGCCCATCGATCACCCAAGAGTTAAAATCAACAACAACTTGCATTTATATAGCGCCTTTAACATAGTAAAACGTCCCAAGGTGCTTCACAGGACTGTTATCAAACAAAATTTGACACCGAGCCACATAAGGAGATATTAGGACAGGTGACCAAAAGCTTGGTCAAAGAAGTAGGTTTTAAGGAGTGTCGTAAAGGAGAAGAGAGAGATATGGAGGTGGAGAGGTTTAAGGAGGGAATTCTTAGGGCCTAGGCAGCTGAAGGCATGGATGGCCGAAGGAAATTGGGAATGCACAAGAAGCCAGAGTTGGAGGAATGCAGAGTTCTCAGAGGGTTGTAGGGCTGGAGGAAGTTACAGAGATAGGAGGAACGAGGCTATGGAGGGATTTGAACACAAGGATGAGAATTTTAAATTTGAGGCGTTGCTGGACTGGGCGCCGGTGTAGGTCAGCGAGCACAAATCTACCCAACTGAGTATTGCAAACTCTTGCTTCCCTTCATTTCAATCCTGTAAACCAACCCCTTTGAACTCCTTGTGAAAATGTATAGAGCAGACACACACAATTACTGAGAGAACCCAGGGGCTGTGTGAAAAGCCTTTCTGTGAAATGCAGTCATGCCGCAAAATTTAGAGTTTTTTTTACACTTGAGCTCTTAGTTGCTGTGGACTTGCTGTCACTGAGCTAAAATGTACTTGTGGTATACAGGCTAGACTCTAGGGACATGAGGGCACACCAAACAGGTTCCAGGGTGTTGCTGAGCTTTCTCCAGGGCTTTGTCTCCATGGTGCCTTTGAGCTTTCTTTTGCATGCATGCCCTATCTCTCTCTGTCTGTCTCTTTAATACTGAATCACAGTACACTTCAAAATGCCAGAAAATTTTTCAGATTAAATGTCAAAGCTTCCTCCAAACTCCCCTAAGAAATTTTGCACCATCAGAGATGACTTCCCCTTTCAAAATGTTTTAAATCCACTGCTGCAAAAGTTGCACTTTTGTATACCTCACCTTCCCCCCCTCCCCATAGTGCAATTGATGGAATAGCTTCAGCTGAAGTCATGACAAGTTCAAGCTCCACTGCACTCCCATTGTAACTGCTTATTTTGCATGTCATACGTGAGGTCATTAGATTTCAAAAATAAACTGCATTGTGGAATGTGATCCCACAACACTAGTCAAAATCCTGAAATCCAATGAAATAAAAAGGAATTTAAATTATAAATTAGCTTGAGACGGTGGCCTTGGTCATATGCCTTTATTTGGGGCCGATTTTTAGTTGCATTTTTTTTTTAGTTGTCCGCTTTTTTTGAAGCTGTTCGTCAGCCTTTCTGAGTTTTGTAGGCTGGCATGTGTAGGTCTTAGCTGAAACCCCCTGCTGAAACCAGCTGACTTAGCACAGACTGGCAATTGAACGTGGGAACGTTGTGGCCTGTGTGGCTCGGCTTCTCACTCCCTTTAATCATAAAGAAAGCCAAAATAATGTTTTAACAGATTTTGAAGTGCAAGTCTCTTGATGGCCTTGTGGGTATGGGCAGCGCCAGTTTAGCACTGAGCCATAAAAGAGCAGAAAGTGCTATCTTTGGTTCCTGGTCTGAGAAGAATCAGGTAACCTCAGTTAGCGCTGTTGAACTCACTGCCCTTAGTTAATAAAGAGGAAAATTAGCCAGGGTATCTGCTCCTGATTGCTATTCAGTGAGCCTGCTAGAAAGTGCACCTGTGTGGACATTGGTTGAGGAAAGTTTGGGCTCAGGTCTGATGCCCCCTGCAGTCAAATAGCCTATCTAGGCTCAGACCTGAAGAACGGCCACTTGGGTTGGTGCCTGTGGTCCTGTACCACAGCAAGGGGAGAGCACTGGGGGGAAAAGAAACTTGTGCAAGAGCAAGATCCATGTGCCTGATGTATGACCCAGTGGACTGAAAGAAATGTGTTGTCCTTGCAGTTGGCTTTGCTAAATTCCATCAACGCCCTTCCCCCTAATGAAAGTGCAGTTTCAGTGCAGCAAACTGGATCCTTTTACCTGCTATTAGGGGCATTATCGGTCTAATTCAGACTAATCAGGTAAACAACTTCAGTGCTAAGAGACCTCAGTTCCAACAGTGCTTCTATTCATAAAATCCTGCACTGTGACCTTCTAGTTAGATTAAGGTTGTCATTGTCTGTAAAAAGGCTGTCATTTCCCAGTTCCCTCTGGAGCTGTGAGTTAGGATTGGAATGTGGAGCAGCAACTTTGGAAAACCTGTTCTAGGGATACATCAGTGACCATTGGCGTGTATTAGGGATCAAGTGAGGCCTGCTTTTCAAAATCCTTAGATAGCTGACATATCCAAATTCTTGTTAGGATCCAAGTAACAAATACCAAATAGTTAGAAGCAAGGATACAGGGGCTTGAGATGATGTTATAAAGTGTGAGAGCCAAATACAAACAATTTATTAATTTGGGACAAGCTCCAAGATTGTATTAACCTAATCTCGCTGCTTGAAACCAGCGGAGGTGGTCCTGTAATATAACCCATTCTCTTGCTGCCGAATCTGGCCTCGTTATGCTGTGGGGCACATTGGGCAACAAAGGAACAACTATGCATGCATGAACTTTGTGTATACACGGTTGCTCAGAATTGTAACGGCAACCTTGACCATCCGCCCTGGACCTTCCTCAGTGTTGTACAACTGCTGGGCCATTTGCACAGTTGTCTCTGTTAGTGCTTTTGTGCTGTGGGAGCATCCCATAAATGATTCACTTGGTTTGAGGGTTGCTAATTACCTGATGCAAAGCTGCATAGCAGATAAAGCTTCCAGTGGATGCAGTTTTGCAGTACAGTAGGGCTGGCTGAGTTCTGAATTTGCACTATTTATAGTGATTGTGCAATTGTTGCTGTAAAGTTGCATTTGTGATTTTACGATCTTATCCTTGATGTCAGAAAAGCTCTTAAAAGTCAGCCATGCTCACCTGCAGGGCTAAGGTGAGAAGTCAGCTCATTCGCAGCCAGAATAAAATGGCCACTCTTGTCCGGCACTGGTGCATCTACATTTCCGACGATGCTTTGTCATCATGAACAAGCAGACCTCCCATTTATATTAAAATGCTGCCTCTGAATGTTGAGGCAGAATAGAAGGGGGGTTAAGTCTGCATCTAACTCGTGCTTTACCTGAGCAGGCCACTGCTTGATGTTGCCTCTGGATGCCAAAAGTGGGCCATTATTCCATTCTGCAGAGCTGACATCCCTCATCTTCATGAGCGCAAAAATTGTCCAGCAATTTAATTCAAATCAATTAAAGTCAGTGCCATGGGGCTGAACGGTTCACAATGGAAGATCACTGTAAGATAGATATTATCTAATGGTAACGGTGCCCCTTGTTGTAGGAGTGAGTGTAGTGTGGATCATGATTGTTGACCAAGGGATGTGGTGTGAGCCTTTTGTCTTGTATCCAGATTGGAATGAGCTAAAACAAAAATTTGGTAGCACTCTCGCCTCTGAGTTAGAAGGTTGTGGGTTCAGGTCCCACTCCAGAGACTTGAGCACAAAATGCAGGCTGACACTTTAGTGCAGTACTGAGGGAGTGCTGCGCTGTCGGAGGTGCCGTCTTTCGGATGAGACGTTAAACTGCCCTCTCAGGTGGACGTAAAAGATTCCGTGGCACTATTTCGAAGAAGAGCAGGGAAGTTCTCTCCGGTGTCCTGGCCAACATTTATCCCATAGCCAACATTACTAAAACAGATTATTTGGTCATTATCATGTTGCTGTTTGTGGGACCTTGCTGTGCACAAATTGGCTGTTGCGTTTCCTACTTTACAACAGTGGCTACACTTCAAAAGTACTTCATTGGTTGTAAAGCGTTTTGGGATGACCTGAGGTGAAAGGCGCTATAGAAATACAAATCTTTCTTTCTTTCTAGCAATGCTGTGGACAAATACAGGGGTCAACCCTTCATTCACATCATTCCAACTTTTGTATTTTGTGCTCAGAGTTACCTGGGGAAGAGAATAAATAAAAATATATTACCAGTTTTCTTTTTCTTGATTCCTATCTGGTCCTGAAGGCAATAATGAATGTGGCGCCAGCAGCCATCTGCTGCTTCAACCGCTTGCACTTAAATAGCACTTCAATGTAGAAAACATGCCAAGGTGCTTCACATAGGGGAAGAAGTTAAAAAAAGGTAGGAGAATAGATAAAATCTTGCCGAACTGATGATTCTTGTGTGAACCAAGGTAGTGAATGTCAGCAAACTAAGAAGCTTTGGGCCACATCACAGCTATGACTGATTCTGCCCTCACCCGGTATGTACTTCAAAACATGGGTAACTGGATAGCGATCGGGAGCATTCCCTCTCCTACCTGTCGGTGCTAAGGCCATTTGGAGCAACCTTACTGCTACCAAACTAAGAAAAGCTAACTCAACACAGACTAGGATTAGAACCTAGGACCATACTGCACTACCTGGCTCAGTGGGTCACAGAGTGGTGCATTTATCCACTCGGCCACCAGAGAAGCTGTAAGTTAAACTATAAAAGAAACAAAAGATAAAAAGCTAATTTGGGCAGGGTTTATAATGCAGTAAAGACTTGCATTTATATAGTGCCTTTCACAACCTCAGGACATCCCAAAGCCCTTTATAGTCAATGAAGTACTTTTTGAAGTATAGTCACTGTTGTAATGTAGGAAACGCAGCAGCCAATTTGTACACAGCAAGCTCCCACAAATAGCAATGTGATAATGACCAGATAATCTGTTTTTAGGTGTTGGTTGTGCAATAAATGTTGGCCAGGACACTGGGGAGAACGCCCCAGTCCTCTTCAAAATAGTGCCATGGAATCTTTACATCCACCTGAGAGGGCAGATGGGGCCTCGGTTTAATGTCTCATCTGGTATAGGAACATACAGGATACATGATGAAGACCTGTGGGATGTGATTTTTAATTCCATACAAAGGCTGACCTGACGGCTAGTAAGTGAGAAAGTCATGAATACTTTTGCTTCAAAAATTGACACGGAGCCAAAGAAATAGATACTAGCAGGGGTGACTAAAAGCTTGGTCAAAGAGGTAGGTTTAAAGGAGGGTCTTAAAGGAGGAGAGTGAGGTGGAGCGTTCTGGAGAGGAAATTTCAGAGTATAGGGCCTAAACAGCTGAAGGCACAGCCGCCGATGGGGGAGCGAAGGGAGTGGGGGATATACAAGAAGCCAGAGTATGGGGAACGCATTCTTTGAGCGGTGTCTGGTTGGGGGAGGTTACAGAGATAGGGAGGAATGAGGCCATGAAGGATGAGAAGGTGAGAACGCAAGGATGAGAATTTTAAATTCGCGGCATTAGGGGATCGGGAGCTAATGTAGGTCAGCAAGCACAGGAGTGAGCAGAACTCAGTGTGGCTTAGGATACAGGCAGAAGAGTTTTGGATGAGCTGAAGTTTATGAAGCATGGAGAATGGGAAGCCAGTCAGAAATAGTCGAGTCTGGAGGTGGCAAAGGCGTGGATGAGGGTTTTGGCAGCAGATGGGCTGAGATGGGCAATGTTACAGAGGTTAAGTAGGCGGGTCTTTGTGATGGTAGAGGATATGGGGTTTCAGCGCGGGGTCAAATAGGACACCAAGGTTGCAAACAGAAAGTTGGCTTCAACCTGAGATAGTAGCTGGGGAGGGGATGGAATTGGTGGTAAGGCTACGGAGATTGTGGTGGGGGCTGAAAACATTGGCTTCGGTCTTCCCAATATTCAACTGGAGGAAATTTAGGCTCATCCAGACAAGCAGACTGACAACACAGAGGCAGTGGGGGGTCGAGGAGGGGTCAGCATATATGTGGAACCAGTTGCCACGTCTTGAGACAATCTCGCCGAGGAGCAGCATGTAGATAAGGAAGAGAAGGAGGCCAAGGATAGATTCTTTGGGGACTCCAGAGGTAACAGTGCGGAGGGCGGGAAGAGAAGCCATTGCTGGAGATGTAATGGCTACGATTGGATAGGTAAGAGTGGAACCAAACGAGGGCATTCCCACTCAGGGACCTCCCTGGAAAATATGGCGCAGTACCACACCACGTGATACATTTAGCCAGACAGCTATCACCAGGATAGGTCCAGTAAAAGTTTTCTTTGGGCTTGGGTAGGAGTTTATCAGGTCTGAATTGTATTAGCAGTTCCATCAATAACCAGCCATAGCCTGGCAGCTGGTACGTTAACTCTAACCACTTGTACTACACAAACAGCCTTGGCTAGTAGTGTACTTTCTTCAAGGTTGTTTGGTTGTAGTATTATATGAAGCGGCTGTCAGACATTCTTGGCTCTGGATGTCTGGTTTATCCAGTGAAAGAAATTTCCCAGGAGAGAAATGGACAGAAGGATCGTGGATAAGCACTGTAAAGAAAAGAAATTCAATCTTCAAAGAGTCATTGTGCGCTAAACTGTATAGAACAGGGAGAATGCAGCAGCCACTACGGGCACAGGCAAACCTGACAAGTGAAAAACACAGCACGCACTAGGGTAAAAGCTGGCAATTCACTTCACTTCATGTCCATTAATTACAGCGTTGCTTGTGTATGTCCAGTATTAATTCAATATACTGTACACAACAGGGTAAAAGCTGCAGTTGGTGCCCATTGGTATGTTAAAGCTCAAGGATGTCTCAGTGCAAGTTCCCATGCATGTGCAGTGCATGCTAAAGTCAAAGTTAGCAATTTACGCCCATCTGGTACAGTGTAGCTCTCGGTTGTTTCCGTGCCAGCTCTTGTGCAATTGCTACAAATTGGGTTTGTTTGCCTGTGATAGCAGATGAGCTGATAAGTGAGAGGAAAAACAAGCAGTACTGGTGATAGAGTAGCTGACAGAATTTTGCCACTTGCATTATTTACCACAACCATGTAAATCCTCTATGTCTGTCATAGAAGAGCAATACCAGTCCTGTACATTGGCAACATGCATCAGCCATGTCTTCAGTTCCCCCAGTGGCTGGAGAAGATTCACTCAGGTCAGTGAAAGCAAATTCACTGTGCTGGCCTGTAAGGGGCAGCTAAGAGCTTTTCTTCTGCTCAGTCCACTGGCTGCCATATTTTTTGCCCACCTCTGTCTCCGTGGCAACATTCAGGTTGGCACATGAGGGTGCCATTGAAGTCTGGCTGAACACCACCTACTTTGGTAGTTTGTACAATTGCTAATGGCAGGAGTGCTGCTACATTTATTTTGCTATTTTACTAGACTGGGATGGGGCAGTGTCATTACTCAGTAATACTCTTAAGTGTCAGCCATGGCTCAGTGGTAGCACTCTGGTCTCTTGAGTCAGAAGGCCATGAGTTCAAGTCCCACTCCAGAGACTTGAGCACAAAATCTAGGCTAACACTCCAGTTCAGTTCTGAGGGAGTGCTGCACTGTCGGAGGTGCCGTCTTTCTGATGAGATGTTAAACCGAGGCCCCGTCTGCCCTCAGGTGGATGTATAAGTTCCCATGGCACTATTTCAAAGAGCAGCAGAGTTCTCCCCGGTGTCCTGGCTAATATTTATCCCTCAATCCACATCACTAAAACAGATCAGCTGTGCGCAAATTAGCTGCCGCGTTTCCTACATTACAACAACAACTACACTTCAAAAGTACTTCATTGGCGGTAATGCACTTTGGGGCGTCCTGAGGTCGTGAAATGTGCGATATAAATGCAAGATTTTTCTTTTCTTTATTGGTGTTTGCCGGTAGTGGTAGGGGTATCACACACCTGCCGCTGATGCCACACCATCAATAGAAAGACACTTTACAAATTAAACAAGTCCTTCAGCTCTCAAAGGGTAAAATCCTAACCTCAGAGTCTAACAGATGGGGCACTCTCTCTTTAAGGTTCTGCACTGTTGCATCTGGTACATTATATTTGCAGCCTTGACCTAGCTTGTATGTGGTTAATGAAGCACTCTCCCCTTTCTTATTGTTTGAATAGAAAATTCCTGCACACACCCATTCACAGTGCAGGTAACAGTCTGCACTGTGAATGTCTTCTTACACCTGCCACTAAATACAAGGCTCAAAGAACCTGCTAAATCTACTCCTCTTACTACTTAACAGAACTAAACATTAGAGCATTAATAATAGGTTCAAGTAATGGAACCCAGCACAATCTCACTGCTTTGCTGTTTTATCTCTCTCTTTCATGCTTTCTAATTCTCTAAGGCTTATTTTAAAGCAATTTAGGGATTTCCACAAACAGGAAACAGGAATTGTACCCTCCAGGTGAGTTGACCTTTGAGCCTTCTAGAAGTTTCCATCCATTTTCTGTAAGAAATAAAAGCACAACCATGGATAAAAAAATCCCAAAGTTTCCCTATAGAAGAAAGAAAGTCTTGCATTTATGTAGCGCCTTTCACAACCTCAGGATGTTCCAAAGAGCTTTACAGCCCACTTTTGAAGTGTAATCGCTGCTGTAATGTCGGAAATGCGGCAGCCAATTTGCGCACAGGAAGGTCCCACAAACAGCAATGCAATAATGACCAGGTAATCTGTTTTTTAGTGATGTTGGTTGAGGGATGACTATTGGCCCAGGATACTGGGGAGAACTTCCCTGCTCGTCTTCGAAATAGTGCCATGGGATCTTTTACATCCACATGAGAGGACAGACGGGGCCTTGAGATGAGCCTTAACGTCTCATCTGAAAGACAGCACCTCCGACAGTGCAGCACTCCCTCAGTACTGCACTGGGAGTGTCAGCCTAGATTATGTGCTCAAGTCTCTAAGAGTGGACAATAAAAAGGAGATGCCACTCTGTGCCTCTATGACACCGTCTAAAATCCAATTTTTTCTGGTTCCTGACGATGTCCATTAGAGGCAGCTCAAACCAGGGGCCTCCTTCCTGTTAGCCCAATAAAGACCTGCAGCATGGCGGTAAAGGAAACTGAGTGGTGTTCCGAGCTTCCGAACTTGAACGCTGCTCTGCTGGTTCCTGGCTCCTGGCATTAACTATTAAACACCTTCAGAAACATACATTTATAACCTGGTAAACTTTCGGAATTTAAATTGTACTTTGTAGAAAAGTTTCAATAATGCACAAAAAATTTCATAAAGAATAGGTTGGAGTGAAACGGAACGAGGAACACAATGAAATAACATCATAAATCAGGAAAGGCTAAACAGGCTGGGGCTCTTTTCTTTAGAAAAGAGAAGGCTGAGCGGTGACCTGATAGAGGTCTTTAAGATAATGAAAGGGTTTGGTAGGGTAGCTGTGGAGACAATGTTTCCACTGTGAGGGAGTCCAAAACTAGAGGTCATCAATTTGAGATAGTCACTAATAAATCCAATAGGGAATTTAGAAGAAACTTCTTTATCCAAAGAGTGGTGAGAATGTGGAACTCACTACCACAAGGAGTAGTTGAGGCAAATGCCATGGATGCATTTAAGGGGAAACTAGATAAGCACACGAGGGAGAAAGGAATAGAAGGTTATTCTATTGTAATGTAACAAGAACAGCCCCCAATTAGTAGATAAAGATATGTTTGTCTGCCATCCTTGTGGCTTCTTTGATGATGATTCCAAATTATTTAATTTCTCCCCCACTTTTCTTCCCTCCTTTCCTTAAGCTGTTTACTCTTGCTGGGGTACAGTCCACATCTTGCAGGACCTCTTTCTGTGCCTGACGCGTTGGACACAGTGCGTAACCTAGACATTGATGGTTAGCAGGCTGTTTGACCGTTGGGGGCATCACCACTGAGCTTGATCCTGTTGTCACCTGTCGCGCACACTTACACCTTGCAGCAGGGCAGGAGTAGGATCGCTGGCTGATTTCCCACCGTAGCCCAGGAGCACTGAAGCTAATTGTAGCGAAGGGCTCTATGCTGAGTTATCTGATTTCAGTGTTGAGGGCAGGGGGGTGGGGTGAGGGGTGCAGGAGCGGTGCTGGAATTGGCTGCAGGTCCTCTGGGATAGGAAAGGAATGAAAACTATCCAGAGTTCCTGCTCCTGACCGCTATCCAGCTACCCTTGCTGAAAAGTGTGTGTGGTTGTTGGCTGATCATGATACTACTCTGTCAATCCTTCACACGCGCTTCACTGTCAAAACCAGGAAGGCTCTCTGCCAACAAGCATACTTGTCAGCAAGTCGCACTGCCTGAAAGCCCGGACAAACAAGCTTATCCGTGGTGCTTGAAATGCACATATTGAGCTTTATGACATTCTGATGTATTAATGCTTTGTAATACACTCCAGTATGTGTGATGTCCTATTGTGATTAACAGCCGGGCACCGTACGAACGCATAAACAATGACGGACAGAAAACTTCTCTTTGGTCCATCCAGCCTGTCCTACACAATTGTGATACCTTGTGTCTCATGATATGTACACCCCTTCCAAAACCATGTAATATCCTGGGAGGGGCGAAAAACCAGATAAAACCTCAGACCAATTTGTGGGAAAAAATCTGGGAAATTCCTCTCCGACCCCCCTCCCAATAGGTGATCGAAACTAGTCCAGGAGATCACTGGCCCTGATGATTCTATGCAGTATCTACCTTTTGTAAGAGGTGATCACTGCCCAGCCAGAAATAGGTCCAGCTCTCGCTACCAATGAGCGATAAAGTCACAATAACCTGAAGACTTGTACTGTGTAGAAACCTTAGGAACTTTCATGAGTGGGCAGCAAAGGAGTTAAAGACCGGAATAGAACTCGATCCTCTGATGAGAAGGATTAGTCCACAGATCACCAAAATGATTTTATAATGCATGACGTGATTTGACTATATATGGGAAAACCTCAGCGTTTTCACCCGACCTTTGACCAATCTGAGTGCAATATTCGTCATCTTGTTATGGAGTTCTGTGATGCTCGGGGAAGGGGGAGAAGGAATGAGACAGTTATTTTTTGCTGAGTAATGTCAGGCATTGCAGAAAGATCTTGCTAAATTGGTAAATATCTTCTCGTCCCTTGACGTCTGCCTGCATGTGGGTGCACTGCCCAGTTCTGCTAAAGCAGCTCCGATATCAAGCACCTTTTGTGCCTGTGGCAAAAGCTGTCAACCTGCTATTGACAGTGCCCATAAAGCCAGTCAATGTGGTGCAAATATCAACGCAGGAAAGACAAATATTTATCCTAAAGGTGTCACGTGGAGGAACCCTCATAGAGGCCTATTCTGAATGCTTTCCCAGTTTAGCAGCTTAAAGGTTGAGTTCAAAAGATTTACTTTCAAAGTGAGTCCTGAATGGCTATAATGCAGGTGGCATCTCTCCAAGGCTACGTTTTTATGCTTGTGCACAGTTATTCTGCAAGCACGGTTTTTGCACCTGTTCTTATATTTACAAGCTCAATTACTATGTGAAATGTGCTAGCTTGGCATCAGTGTAGCATTTTCCTTTGTTCCATTTTAAAAATGTATTAGTTATCTCTCTAGTGCCTGTACCTCGCTTGCCAGTCTGGTGTCATTAATGGAATCTGGAGAGTTATACCTGCTACAGAAAGCTGAGATTCTTTCCACTTTGCTCGAGTTAACTTGAGACGCCAATGCCCTAGGTAAAATGATCCTAGCTGGACAACATAGGAACAGGAGTAGGCCATTCAGCCCCTCGTGCCTGCTCCGCCATTTGATAAGATCATGGCTGATCTGTGATCTAACTCCATATAACTGCGTTTGGCCCATATCCCTTAATACCTTTGGTTGCCAAAAGCTATCTATCTCAGATTTAAATTTAGCAATTGAACTAGTATCCGACAAGCCGACAAACAGCAGGAAGCTTACCTGTGCTCTTTATTGGCAGTATATGCAGTTTTAACTGGTTAAGAAAGAAATACTTGCATTTATATAGCGCCTTTCATGACCTCAGGACGTCCCAAAGTGCTTTACAGCTAATTAAGCACACTTTTAAAGTGCAGCCACTGTTGTAATGTAGGAAACGCAGCAGCTAATTTTGAGCACTGCAAACTCCCACAAACAGTAATGAAATAAATGACCAGATAATCTGTTTTAGGTGATGGTTGAGGGATAAATTTTGGCAACGGAAGCACTCTCCGGTTATTCTTCCAATAGTGCCGTGGGATCTTTTATGTCCTCCTTAGAGGGCAAACGGGCCCTCGGTTCAACGTCTTATCCAAGAAACAGCACCTCCGACATTGCAGCACTCCCTCAGTACTGTACTGGAGTGTCAGCCTAGATTTTGTGCTCAAGTCTCTGGAGTGGGACTTGAACCCACAACCTTCTGGCGCAAAGGTTAGAGTGTTACCACTGAGCCAAGGCTTAATAGTACCACGAGATTTTTTGTATCCACTTGAGAGGGTAGACGTGGCCTTGGGATAACAACTCATCCCAAATAGCAAAAGAAGTGGAGCTGCCCTAGTAAATGCACTGCCTGATGTGGTACTGAGCCACACAGCCTGGGATGATCTCACTTTTAAGCTATGTCATCAGCTTGCTGTCACACCCTAACATCAAAAAGTCAGAGCCTCCGCATTCACTGACTGTCTGCCAATGCAAAGTTTGGTCATCAGGCGCTGGTGGGAGGCCTTAGAGCACCACTTGTGCAGCTGAAACAGAAGCACACGGGATCTTTAAATCCTCATTTCTTTTTCCGTTTCCGATTTCAAATTTTTTTTATTATTGGGTACTCTTCGAGCTGATTTATAAATTCTCCCTCATGGGAATTGTCTCTTTTCATCTTGAAAAGAATAGTTTAGAGGCGGTGCCAATGCACGTAAATGTCGCAGCGACCGGGTCAGAATCTACTGTCCAGTGTTGCTGCCTTGCCCACAATCTTGTTATTCAGTGCAAGAAAAAACTATTCTTAAAATGCTTTTTGTTCATATTTTCTGAAGGAATAACACCAAAGGGATTTATAGATTCATTTCAGTGTAGCTTTTTTATTTAAATATTTTTTTTATAAATTCCTATTTTTGTCATTTTCTTGGCACATTTTGTGCTCTTCAAGGTGCTGTCAGAGCTGGGGAGTGGAAGGTTTTTTCACTTTTGGCATTCAGTATCGATGTCAATCAGTCCCAAGGTCAGGCATAGGGTGGAGAGTAAAGCTCTCTGTCCCAAAACAGTGCCTTCAGCCCATCCCAAGCAGAGCACTACCTCCTCCGCCAATGTGACATTCCCATTTCCTCCAACACCCTTTCTTAGGAGGACAACTTCCAATTTGTTTGGGTAAATTGCAGCAGTTTTGTGCTAGGAGTCCGCTCCACACAATACAGGTGAGGCTGCTTAAATGTATTTGTCGAAGTATCCTTTCAAAGCTGGCAGATAGAAGAGACTTTTATCCCACCTGTTAGGGCTGGATTCAGCTCCAGACTCGAGGTGAACAGCAGTATATAGAATCACAGAATGGTTTCAGCACAGAAGGGGGCCATTCGGCCTGTCGAGTCCGTGCCGTCTCTCTGCAAGAGCAATCCAGCTAGTCTCACTTTCCTGCTGTTTCCCCACAGCCCTGCAAATTTTTTCCCTTCAAGTACTTATCCAATTCCCTTTTGAAAGCCACGATTGACTCTGCCTCCACCACCCTTTCAGGAGGTGCATCGCTGTGTAAAAAAGTTTTTCCTCATGTTGCCTTTGGTTCTTTTGCCAATCACCTTAAATCTGTGTCCTCTGATTCTTGGCCCTTCCACCAATGGGAACAGTTTCTCTCTGTCTACTCTGTCTAGACCCCTCATGATTTTGAATACTTCTATCAAATCTCCTCTCAACCTTCTCTGCTCTAGGGAGAACAACCCCAGCTTCTCCAGTCTATCCACCTAACTGAAGTCCCTCATCCCTGGAACCATTCTAGTAAATCTTTTCTGCCCCCTCTCTAAGGCCTTCACATCCTTCCTATAGTGCGGTGCCCAGAATTGACACAATACTCCAGTTGTGCCGAACCAGTGGTTTATAAAGGTTCATGATAACCTCCTTGCTTTTGTACTCTATGCCTCTATTTATAAATTGTAAACAATTTTACAACACCAAGTTATAGTCCAGCAATTTTATTTTAAATTCACAAGCTTTCGGAGGCTACCTCCTTCCTCAGGTGAACGATGTGGAAATGAAGTCCTCGAAATGAAGTCGCATTTATAATTCACAGAACAATGCTTGGTGATAACAGACAGTTTTTTCAACTGCCCGTTGCCAAGGCAATCAGTGTGCAGACAGACAGGTGTTACCTGCCAGGTCTCACAGAATATACAAATCACCAAAAAAAACAACAAACAAAAAAAAAACAGAGATAGAGAGGTAGAAACATAGAAAAGACAGCAACTGACCCGTTATATTAAAAACAGATAACATTTGTTCGCTGGTGGGGTAACGTGTAGCGTGACATGAACCCAAGATCCCGGTTGAGGCCGTCCTCATGGGTGCGGAACTTGGCTATCAATTTCTGCTCGACGATTTTGCGTTGTCGTGTGTCTCGAAGGCCGCCTTGGAGTACGCTTACCCGAAGGTCGGTGGCTGAATGTCCTTGACTGCTGAAGTGTTCCCCGACTGGGAGGGAACCCTCCTGTTTGGCGATTGTTGTGCGGTGTCCGTTCATCCGTTGTCGCAGTGTCTGCATGGTCTCGCCAATGTACCATGCTCTGGGGCATCCTTTCCTGCAACGTATGAGGTAGACAACGTTGGCCGAGTCACAGGAGTATGAACCATGCACCTGGTGGGTGGTGTCCTCTCGTGTAATGGTGGTATCTGTGTCGATGATCTGGCATGTCTTGCAGAGGTTACCGCGGCAGGGTTGTGTGGTGTCGTGGACGCTGTTCTCTTGAAAGCTAGGTAATTTGCTATTTATAAAGCCCAGGATCCCATTTGCTTTTTTAACCACTTTCTCAACCTGCCCTGCCCTGCCCCCTTCAACGACCTGTGCACATATACCCTCAGGAATCTCTGTACCTGCAACCCCTTTAGAATTGTACCCTTCAGTTTATATTGCCTCTCCCCGTTCTTCCTGCCAAAATGTATCACTTCACACTTCTCTGCGTTAAATGTCACCTTCCACATGTCCGCCCATTCCACCAGCCTGTCTATGTCCTTTTGAAGTCTATCACTATTCTCCTCACTGTTCACTACATGTTCAAGTTTTATGTCATCTGCAAATTTAGAAATTGTGCCCTGTACACCCAAATCCAAGTCATTAATATATATCAAGAAAAGCAATGGTCCTAGTACTGACCCCTGGCAAACACCACTATATACCTTCCTCCAGTCTGAAAAACAACCGTTCACCACTACTCTGTTCCCTGTCACTTAGCCAATTTCGTATCCATGCTGCCTCTTTTATTCCATGAGCTTCAACTTTGCTGGCACTTATCAAACACCTTTTGGAAGTCCATATGCACCACATCAACCGCATTGCCTCATCAACCCTCTCTGTTACCTCATCAAAAACTCAATCAAGTTAGTTAAACACGATTTACCTTTAACAAACCCGTGCTGGCTTTCCTTAATTAATCCACACTTGTCCAAGTGATTATTAATTTTGTCCCGGATTATCGTTTCTAAAAGCTTCCCCACCACCAAGGTTAAACTGACTGGCCTGTAGATCCTGGATTTATTCTTTTTTGAACAAGGGTGTAACATTTGCAATTCTCCAGTCCTCTGGCACCACTTCCGTATCTAAGGATGATTGGAAGATTATGGCCTGTACATCCACAATTTCCACCCTTACTTCCCTCAGCAACCTTGGATGCATCGAATCCGGACACGGTGATTTATCTACTTTAAGTACAGCCAGCCTTTCTAGTACCACCTCTTTATCAATATTGGCTCTCTCCCTAATTTTAATCCCCATTTGTAATGTATTTTTCTCCTACTTTTGGTCTCCCAGCACCATATCACAGCTGGGAATGCTGATAGATGACCTGTTGCCTGACTCTGTCAATGGGCACCAAGAAGTGTACAAAATTGGCCCATGGTGACTCCAGCCAACTTTGTCCCCCCTTCCTGCCCTCTCTTTGTGAGGAAGTTCATGGCCTTGGCACAGCAATTCCTCCTAATGTCGTTGCCAAGAATGGGAACTCAGATTGTGGGTAATGACAAATGAAAGGCTGGATCTACCTACTCCATGGTACAGCGCATTAATGAAGCGCCACTCAGCTGCCATTTTATTTTTGATCTTTGCTAGTTTTGGTTCATACATTAGCAGGGTGGTGATAGTACACCCTACAACGGTGTTTTGTTAAATCTCAGTTAGTTTGCCAAGAAACATTCTGCAAGGATTGGGGTTTCTATGATTTGTGTAAAACAGCCCAACACTTTGTACCAGAGCACATTTTATCATTCACTCAGTAATTCACTATAAACAACAAAGAATAAAAACAGTCCTTATATAAAATGGATCAGATTATAGAATTAGATAGAATCCACAGAACAGAAACAGGCCATTCAGCCCAACTGATCTATGTCATATTTTATGGCAAATCAGCCAAGTTTCCTGCTTGTGATTGTTCCCTGTGATTCCTGCTAGAAATTACTAGCATGTGGAGATCAAGGCCATGACGTGAAGAATGACCAGTTGGACAAGGTACGTGAAGGCTGCTGATACCCATAAAACTGTATCCTGGCACTTTCAGAAGTTGGGAGGAAAGGGGGAAAAAAAATTCAAATGTACCTTTTACAGCAGCACAGTGCTATAGTATATTGGGGCCCAGATTTGGGAGACAGCAACGCAGCCAAAGACTTTGGAGAGGAAAGGGCAGTTGAAGATGGGTCCATAGTTTGCAAGGATATAGCGGTCAAGGTTGGGTAAAATCAACTAGTGTCCCATCCCTGATTACGGTCCCTGCTGGAAAGTGCACACATTGTTAAAATTGGATAGTCATATGATGCAGGCTAGAATGCAAGAGCCTAGCATTTCATTGCTTCCAACCTCGAGTCACAGAGATTCCCCTGACACACACATTACACCCAGCTAAGCTCGCCTATACCCAACACCTGAATACAATTAACAGGAATTGATATAATTCATACAATTAACACATAAGAACATAAGAAATAAGAACATAAGAAATAGGAGCAGGAGTAGGCCAATCGGCCCCTCGAGCCTGCTCCGCCATTCAATAAGATCATGGCTGATCTGATCCTAACCTCAAATCTAAATTCATGTCCAATTTCCTGCCCGCTCCCCGTAACCCCTAATTCCCTTTACTTCTAGGAAACTGTCTATTTCTGTTTTAAATTTATTTAATGATGTAGCTTCCGCAGCTTCCTGGGGCAGCAAATTCCACAGACCTACTACCCTCTGAGTGAAGAAGTTTCTCCTCATCTCAGTTTTGAAAGAGCAGCCCCTTATTCTAAGATTATGCCCCCTAGTTCTAGTTTCACCCATCCTTGGGAACATCCTTACCGCATCCACCCGATCAAGCCCATTCACAATCTTATATGTTTCAATAAGATCGCCTCTCATTCTTCTGAACTCCAATGAGTAGAGTCCCAATCTACTCAACCTCTCCTCATATGTCCGCCCCCTCATCCCCGGGATTAACCGAGTGAACCTTCTTTGTACTGCCTCGAGAGCAAGTATGTCTTTTCTTAAGTATGGAGACCAAAACTGTATGCAGTATTCCAGGTGCGGTCTCACCAATACCTTATTTAACTGCAGCATTACCTCCCTGTTTTTATATTCTATCCCCCGAGCAATAAAAGCCAACATTTCGTTGGCCTTCTTGATCACCTGCTGCACCTGCATACGAACTTTTTGATTTTCTTGCACTAGGACCCCCAGATCCCTTTGTACTGCAGTACTTTCCAGTTTCTTGCCATTAAGATAATAACTTGCTCTCTGATTTTTCCTGCCAAAGTGCATAACCTCACATTTTCCAATATTGTATTGCACCTGCCAAATCTCCGCCTACTCACCCAGCCTGTCTATATCCCCTTGTAGGTTTTTTATGCCCTCCTCACTCTCTACTTTCCCTCCCATCTCTGTATCATCTGCAAACTTTGATATGTTACACTCAGTCCCCTCCTCCAAATCGTTAATATAGATTGTAAAGAGTTGGGGACCCAGCACCGACCCCTGCGGAACACCACTGGCTACTGTTTGCCAGTCCGAGAATGAACCATTTATCCCAACTCTCTGCTTCCTGTTAGATAACCAGTCCTCCACCCATGCCAGAATATTACCCCCAATCCAGTGATTCTTTATCTTGAGCAATAATCTTTTATGTGGCACCTTGTCGAATGCCTTCTGGAAGTCTAAATACACTACGTCCACTGGTTCCCCTTTATCCACCCTGTACGTTATGTCCTCAAAGAACTCAAGCAAATTTGTCAGACATGACTTCCCCTTCGTAAAGCCATGCTGACTATGTCCTATTAAATTATGTTTATCCAAATGTTCCGCTACTGTCTCCTTAATAATAGACTCCAAAATTTTACCCACCACAGATATTAGGCTAACTGGTCTATAATTTCCAGCCTTCTGCCTACTACCCTTTTTAAATAAGGGTGTTACATTAGCAGTTTTCCAATCTGCCGGGACCTTTGCCGAGTCCAGAGAATTTTGGAAAATTATTACCAAAGCATCCACAATCCCTACTGCCACTTCCCGCAAGACCCTAGGATGTAAGCCATCAGGTCCAGGGGATTTATCCGCCTTGAGTCCCATTAATTTACTGAGTACCAATTCCTTAGTGATTTTAATCGTATTTAGCTCCTCCCCCCCTAGAGCCCTCTGTTTGTCCAGTGTTGGGATATTCTTAGTGTCCTCTACCGTAAAGACTGAAACAAAATATTTGTTCAGCATTTTTGCCATCTCCATGTTTCCCACCATTAATTTCCCGGTCTCATTGTCTAAGGGACCGACGTTTGCCTTAGCCACCCTTTTTCTTTTTATATAACTGTAGAAACTCTTGCTATCTGTTTTTATATTTTTTGCTAATTTATTTTCATAATCTATCTTCCCTTTCTTAATCAATCCTTTAGTTACTTTTTGCTGTCTTTTGAAGACTTCCCAATCTTCTATCCTCCCACTAAGTTTGGCTACCTTATATGTCCTTGTTTTTAGTCAGATACTATCCTTAATTTCTTTACCTAGCCACGGATGGCTGTCATTTCTTTTACACCCATTTTTCCTCAGTGGAATATATTTTTTTTGAAAGTTGTAAAATAACTCCTTAAATGAACACTACTGCTCATGTACCGTCTTACCCTTTCATCTATTTTCCCAGTCCACTTTAATCAATTCTGCTCTCATACCATCATAGTCTCCTTTATTCAAGCTCAGTACGCTTGTTTGAGAACCAACCTTCTCACCCTCTAATTGGATATGGAATGTAACCATGTTATGGCGACTCATTCCAAGGGGATCCTTAACTAGGACATTATTAATTAATCCTGGCTCATTACACAGGACCAGGTCCAAGGTTGCTTGCCCCCTTGTAGGATCAGTTACATACTGCTCAAGAAATCCATCCCTAATACACTCAATAAACTCTTCCTCAATGCTGCCCTGCCCAATTTGATTGGTCCAGTTAATATGATAGTTAAAATCCCCCATAAGTATAGCTGTTCCCTTATTACATGCCCTGACTATTTCCTGATTAATACTTCTTCCAGCAGAGTTGCAACTATTAGGAGGCCTATATACTATGCCCACGAATGTTTTTTTCCCCTTATTATTCCTTAACTCTACCCAAACTGTTTCATTATCCTGATCCTTTGTCCCAATATCATTTCTCTGTATTACAGTGATTCCTTCCTTCCTTTATTAACATAGCCACCCCACCTCCCCTTCCTTCCTGCCTGTCCTTCCTGATTGTTAAATACCCTGGCATATTTAATTCCCAGTCGTTGTCACCCTGCAGCCATGTTTCTGTAATGGCCACAAGATCATACCCATACGTAGTTATTTGTGCCATTAACTTGTCCATTTTGTTACGAATGCTACGTGCATTCAGATAAAGAACTTTCAAATATGTTTTGTGACACTTAGTTCCTGCTTTTTCCTTTTTTAACACTTTACCTTTTACTCCATACCTTCTGTCCCTTCCTGACACGCTTTCCTCTGTCTCCCTGCTCAGGTTCCCAACCCCCTGCCACAGCTTTGATGCTGGGTTAATCGCCTTACGCCTTCTAGTTTTTATTTTATCTGTCGTGCCTAAAGTACACTTTCTTTCCGCTGCTCTACGCTTTTCCCTTTCACTTGTTCTTGAACAACTGTTTGTACTATTTGTATTGTAGATTTCCCCTGGGTCTTCCCCTCTCTTGCTGCTCTCAAATTTATTCCCTTCTGACTCCCCGCTCAGGTTCCCATCCCCATGCCACTCTAGTTTAAACCTTCCCCAACAGCACTAGCAAACACCCCCGCGAGGACATTGGTCCCGGTCCTGCTCGGGTGTAACCCGTCACGCTTGTACAGGTCCCACCTTCCCCAGAACCGGTCCCAATGTCCCAGGAATCTAAATCCCTCCCTCCTACACCATCCCTGCAGCCACGCATTCATCCTGTCTATTCTCCTGTTCCTATACTCACTAGCACGTGGCACCAGTAGTAATCCTGAGATCACTACCTTTGAAGTCCTGCTTTTTAATTTATCTCCTAACTCCTTAAATTCACCTTGCAGGACCTCATTCCATTTTTTACCTATGTCGTTGGTACCAATATGGACCATGACTACTGGCTATTCACCCTCCCCCTCCAGAATGCCCTGCAGCCGCTCCGTGACATCCTTGACCCTAGCACCAGGGAGGCAACATACCATCCTGGAGTCATGTTTGCGGCCGCAGAAACGCCTATCTGTTCCCCTTACAATTGAATCCCCTATCACTATAGCCCTGCCACTCTTCTTCCTCACCTCCTGTGCAGCAGAGCCACCCGTGGTGCCCCGAACCTGGCTGTTGCTGTGGTATTTGAGTTTGACTGTGATGCCCTGTATGGTCAAATAGCTTGGTGATGCCCACCTTCTAGGCTCACATATGAAGATGACTACTCAGACAAAGTACCTGAGAGAAGGGGGCTGTTGGCGCCTATGGAATGACTCTACTTGGAGCCAGACGAGAGAGGAAAATTGCGGTGGGAGGGGGGAATGAAATTGGGAAACTGAGCTGCCCTCCCGACAGAAAACTTACTAGGATAGAGTTAAACAAAGCAAGGCAGCCTCAGTCAAATAGGGACAGATGGTCAGTTTCTAACTGTCAGTAATAATCTGTTGCAGCTGACTGGTGATAGCAATTAACACCTACTTGAGCTCCACACTGTTGCTGTGGCAAGTGATTTGCTTGCATATATACCAAAATCAATTGTACTCCACTTTATTCAGATTTAGCTTCAAATGGCTCTGTGTGTATGAACCAAATCGAATGATCAGATGTGCTTCAGAAGATGTTATTTTACATTGATGTGCTAGAGCTCTATACAGTGAGGAAAAATATCATGGACTGCAGGCAAATTTTCTCACTTTAACTGGGCATAAATCCGTTCCTATAGAGAAAGAATAATGAATGACTTGAAGCAAGTCTTTCAGTTTAAGTTTGTTCACTGGTTATTGAGTACAGAGAATGTGGTAAAATGGGTTGCTCACTTGAGTGTATAGGTGACCTCAGCTCAAGACTATCTAACAGCAGATTTGAAATTTGCTAAAGCTGTCTGTTCAAATTACAAGTGAATTTATTTGATGTATGTATCATTTAATGATCTTGTTTTGTCAGGCAAACTGTACAGTGGCATAAGTTACAATGCTCAAACGATAACATTCAAAGGTCATTGCACAGGCCCAACTAGTATGAGACTCTGCAGAATCCGGGGCAACATTTTGCATATGTGATACATTTTCTATTGTGAACGCCTTTAAAATAGAAGAAAACTAGGTCAGACCAGGGGGGAGCAGCTGTTGAATTTTCAGAAAGATCTGCTAGTCCAGGTTGATTTGGACCTCAATCCATTCAGCTTTCAAAATGCATTTCTTGTTACCTGACCTTTAGTTTCCAAGTAATTTTCTGTTCATAATTCTTTTGCCTGTAATCTGGATTATCACAAAATAGGAGAAAAATCTAAATGTACAATCCCGATGAGTTGTATTTGTTGCAATATACCAATACATTATCGTGACATCCTCAAACGTACAAAATTACATACATGTAATGGTTAGTTCCCAATCAATGAAGCTGTGGGGTTGATTAACCTGCACAATAGTTTAGAGCAGAGTTAAGTTTATCCTACTTCTACAGTGATTCTTACTATAGAGCAGGAGATGGCCAGTATCTTTTCAATAGTGCTTACATTTAGAGAGTTTAAACTGTGCTCTTCACATCGAATTTCAGACTGACACTGGTTTCAACACTTCCTGAACATTGCAGTTACTGACCACTACTGCAACAGTGTGGGGCAGACATTCAGTTTACATTCACAAGCATTTGGGCTGAGAAATTCCTAAATCAAAATAACTTCCTGTCTGATATGCCCCTTTTTTAAAAAATGCTATCATTTTGGTTCAATCCTAAAATGTATTCAGGGCAGCACCACTAAGGGCACTGGGGGAGGCAGGCTTGGTCATTCTTCATACAACAACCTGGACCTTATCCCTGCACTTCTCTAGAACATATGAATTGAACGCTGGGCAATTCAGTGCAAATATTCACGCAGATGCCTTTTGTTAATAAGCCCTTGCACAGAGACTGGGAAGCAGATGATTTTTATTAACAGCATGTGTGCAGAACCAACATGGGCCTGTCAACACACTCATGCTCATCATGTTCATGTTTGAAGATACGTGAGACAAACAACATAATGTGTGGCATGCAGTGTGCTATAATCTCATACTGTGCAATATAAACATTATTTTTGAATACTATCTACTATTAAATGTAAAGAAATAGCGCAGCTGTTACTTATTTTGTGCATTCTTATCAGTCTGAGTGGTGGATTTTGATGTACTCGCTTTCAGACAGACACAAGTGATGAAGGCAAAAGTGGGAGTAGATTTACTAATTATTGTTGTACACTGTTTAATAAATGAAATATGCATTATGCAGCACACTCCACTAGAACACTCTACATTTTAAATCTCAATCACTCAGGTTATGATGTTCCATAACGGGTTAGCAAAATGTCCTTTCATCTTTAGGATTTGGTTTGTATTCCGCCATACATTGATCTGTCTGTAAAAGATCCTACATCAAATGCGTCTGGGCAGTCTTAAGCCAGTTTCATTTCGAAATTGGCACTAAATTTGGAATCTCACTCAGAAAAGCTGCAAGGATTTCTGGTTTGGGAAGTGGAAAAATTTCGACAGGTGGACTGGGAGGATGCTTGTCTGATATTGAGGCTCAGGTAGAATAGAGATTTCTTTACACTGCCCCTAGTTGTGCTTTACCTGACCTATTTGGCACTGACACTGGTAACAAAAGTGGATAAAGAGTTCCATTTTAGCTTCTGAGATGGCCTAATGGATAAAGGCACTACCCAATGTAGTACCAAGTCACACAGACCAGTCAGTACCAAGGTTCGATTCCCAGCATATGCTGATCTTAGCTGGGGCAACAATTTGCATGCTACAATTAGCTTCTGTACCCCATGACTCTGGGAAAGATTAGCCAGGGTTCTGGACTGGTATCCAGTGATCCTGCTGGAAAGTGTGTGTGTGTTTGTATGTGTGTGTTTGTTTGCACACATCGGGGAGGACAGAAGTTGAGTTTGGTTGTGATGCCCTCCATGGTTAAATAGTCTAAACTTACTACTGTGGTGGAGTACCCTGAGAAGTGCAGGTGCCCATGGAACTCTTCGGAACAGTGCAGGGGCAGACAGTTGCGAGGAATAAAATTCTAAAAAAAATGCAGTGTAACTTCAGTTCAAGCTCTGAGGCACTACAGCACTGCAGTTCAAACCACATAGTTCGACGACGGAGCTTGAATCACAGGAAACAAAAGAGCAATGCGTAGACCTGTCTTCTTTGCCTCCTGGCAGCTGATTCTGAATGGCATTTAAATAGCCCCTGGAGCAGATCAGCTGCTTGCCCTCACAGATACAAGATATGAATGGCCCAAGCGACCAGGGGTTAACTGAATATACTTTTGGAGGCGTTGGGGACCTGTAATTCATTGATGTCACATTGTGTAAATGACCAAGTTCATCCCCATCACACTCAACAAGCTCCTTATTTGTCTCCTGACTACATTAGTTCATCTCCTGGATTATAATTTTTCCTTCAGGAGCAACATAAACCTAACCAGTGGTTTACAATGTTACTCAGTGTAACACAGAGGGCACTAGGATCTTGGGGAATCCCTTCCTGAATTCACTGCCATGACCCCTTCCTGCTGGACACTTTGCTCTTTCCTAGACTCTATTTAGCCTTTCAGACTTTGAGGATTGTATAGATCCCCAAGGATCTGTAGCGAGGTGGGTGGTGTGGGGAGCAGAATGAAAAAGTAAGTAGAAACAAACTTCAGGCAAGGAGAGAAACAGAGAAAGCATGAGGGATCTAAGACAAGATATAGACAGTGGAAAAGAGATTAAGCATGAGATTGGCCCAGTGTCTCTGTGAATGACAGACTTCTCAATTAGCCCATCATTCTTGGGTGGCTGGACACTTCTTCATTCTCGGCCCATCTGTTACTCCACCCCCGTCAGCATCTCTCCAAGTCTGGATGTAGTCTGGCAGACTTGGTACTATTTTTCCAGCAGCCTCCATTTTCTACACCATAAAGCATTCAGCATTTCCATGCTAATTAAGGATGTGGTGACTGTTTGATGACAGAGGCCCCTTGGTTTAGTATCCATTACACTGTAATAGTGATACTTCACAGTAGTGTGAGTTTCATTGAGCCTAGCGCAGCAAGATAAAATCCTGGTGAATATTCAAATGCCACACACTTGCAGATGCTAATGTTGAAGAGATAGAATCAGTCTAGTCGATACATAAATGTTACTTTAAGCTCCATGTATCATTTACAGAAGCTTGACTTTAACTTTGCATTATACTGCACAGAACTGCTTCACATCACAGTGGTTGTCTGTTTGGTTGCCAGTGTACATGTGGAATTGTTTAAAAGTCGCAAAGTGTAACTTTCATTTCTGGCTGTTGATATCCACAATCACATTATGATATAATTATCATTTGTGTAATGTCACTACTGTACATAGTTATTATTTTTTGTTTTCTACTTGGCGGTGTCCTCAGGCACTTGGCTTAACGGTTTAGTTCCCGTCTGGTGGCACTGGGGCAACTTGGTGTCACCCCCTAGAGGGTATTTTTTTATTTAAAAAGGCCCGTGCTGTAGGCCCTAGCAATTTGTGAAGAGAGTTCCTCAGCAGTTAGGGATGCCAGTCTTGAAGGGGTCTATAACAGGTACAGACTTTCCCTCGTGGCTGGGGAAAGGCCATGAAGCCAAGCAACGGGAAGATTGTGGTCCAAAAAAAGTGGCTGCTCGTCCAGCAGAAGCACCTTGTTTACCTTGCTCTAGTGACTGTAGCGCTGTGGGGTGTGTGCAGAGTATGCTGGATTAGGGTCTTCTTCCTCTTTGTCAGTTTCCTGCCCTCCTCTGAAGCTGTTGCCGGGACACCAGCAACTCTCCTTGTCCGAGTGGCGGTTCCCACCTAGCTAACCTTGCACAGTGGAAGTCGGCAGGCAATTTGACTGTGGAGAGCGTCGCAGCTCAGCCTTCAGCCAACAAACACGCTTGTACTTCTAGCAAGGCTCACTTTACAATCATCAAGAGGATATCCAATTCCCCCCACCCTGATATCAGCCAATCAGAATCAGAAGGGAAGGAGGTCATTCGGCCCATCGAGTTCCATGCTGGGTCTATGCAAGAGCAATCCAACTAGTACCACTCCCCCGCCCTATCCCCGTAGCCCTGCAAATTTTTTCCTTTCAAGTACTTAGCCAGTTCCCTTTTGAAGGCCATGATTGAATCTGCCTCCACCACCCCCTCGGGCAGTGCATTCCAGATCCCGACCACTCGCTGTGTAAAAAAGTTTTTTCTCATATCACCTTTGGTTCTTTTGCCAATCACCTTAAATCTATGCACTCTGGTTCTTGACCCTTCCACCAATGGGAACAGTTTCTCTCTATCTACTCTGTCTAGACCCTTCATGATTTTGAATACCTCTATCAAATCTCCTCGCAACCTTCTCTGTTCCAAGGAGAATAACCCCAGTTTCTCCAGTCTATCCACATAATTAAAGTCCCTTATCCCTGGAATCATTCTAGTAAATCTCTTCTGAACCCTCTCCAAGGCCTTCACATCATTCCTAAAGTGCGGTGCCCAGAACTGGACACAATACTCCAGTTGTGGCCGAACCAGTGTTTTATAAAGGTTCATCATGACTTCCTTGCTTTTATACTCTATGCTACCTGGGACCGTTCTGGTCTCTTTGATACTTATGCCGTAATCAGCTAACCCATAAGAGGAAGGCTGGATTATGCTTTACAGATGTCATGGCCAAGTTTTTTTGCTCTGCGTCGACCAGGCAGAGCAAAACTTTGCTGGAAAAAATTGTTTTACACCAGATATTGGCACAGTCCAGATGATAATGAAGTCCTGTTCACTGCCTGAAAGCCCACATCTAAAAGAATGATACTGTATTCAATGGGATATTGTAAAAAGTATGAGAAAGGTACCCAAAGTATTACTTATTAGTGATTATTGTCAAAAGACACCAGCCAACACTGAGTGTCAGGCTAACAACAACTTCTTGGAATTTATATAGTGCCTTTAACGTAGTAAAATGTAGTAACACATGGATACAGTAACAAGTACAAAAAGCTGCTTGATTTCAAAGGCGGCTAATCTTCCCTTGATGCAGAGAAACTGAGTACACAAAGTGTTAATGGGCAATTTTACACTTGTAACAGCTGGTGTGTGTGAAGCTGGAGTACAGTGTTGGTCCCCTCTGCTGATGTTAAAAGCAGCTGTCTGGCCCAGTATGTTCTCTGTATAGTGGGATTCCCAGGCCTCTGAAGGGCATGAGAACTGTCCCCTCAGGTCCCAGAGGGAGGACCTCCTCTCAGTCCCGTCAGCAGTCAAACACCAGTGATTGATGGGATAGTTTATCAGTGACCGGAGCTAGCGCTAAAGCAGTCAGGTCAGGAGAGGAGCTCTGGATGAAATGACCCTCGGCCCGATGTTTAATATTTTCTGTTTCTGGTGGTTCTCTTTCGTACCAGTATTTTGATACAACAATGCTGTGCCTCTTAGTGAAGTGATAACCATTTATCCAGGGACTACCAAAGGTGTAGATATACAGCAGTACACAAACAATAGAAGTATATAAACTGTGAATGTAGTCGAATTTTTCAAGTATTAAAACATGGTACATTTTACATGTGTTTTTGATTAATGTTCTAAAATATATTATATACTGTATATAGAATAGTTTTTCATATTGTAGCCCCTCACTATAACACTTCAATATTTTATGGCCTTAAATAAGACATACATGTTGCTTTTTCTCCTCAACAATTTTCTCTCGCATTTCCCTGACCTCTTATCCTGAAGATGTTGACTTCTTGTTGGGGTATGGTTCAACCAGTACCACGTGTCCTCTGGTACTTTGCTTAAGTGGCCATTATTCATCTGTGAGTTTTGATGGCGACTGTGGACAGAGTATTCAATCACAGGGAGCAGTCGTGCCTGATCCTGTCCTCACCCGACCACTGCAACGCATGGGGTCACTGAATAATGATCGGGAGCGGGCGGCCTAGCCAATTTTCCTCTCCTTACCTAGAGACACTGAGGCAATTGTAGAGCCTCTATTGCTGCCCAGCTAACACAGCACAGACCAGACTTGCACCTGGAACCTCCTGGGTCTGTGTGGCTCAGTTACTTACTGGATAAACTTGATAAGCCAACAGGAGGACCTCTCCGATACTCTGTAGTTTCAAATATAATGTACCTATTGTTTATAGCTCTCTTTAGTAGAGTAACCCAATAAGACAATCTCTCCTCATATAATACTCTCTGATAGATCACAACCTCTTATAACTCTGTGAATAATACACTCTCTACTCCTGTGCCTCTAACTGGCGTTGCTTTTGGCTCCTTCATTAATAGAAAAAATATTGAAAGGGTATTCAGTTGACAGCAGTGCTGATCATAATACAACCCTAGAGCCACTTACTATTCATCTTTCCCTCACTTAGAGACCTGTTTTGCTTTACGTCTCTCTGAACTTTCATTCACAAACCACCAACACAAAGATAGAGAGAGGGACAAAAAGTGAGTAACCCTACTCTGTAGTTAGCATAATCTCTTGATATGAACTTGTTCCCCCATATTCCTGTTGTATCCCAGATAATACAGTATGTTAGATTGAGACAAGATTAAGAACCCTTGGTTAATGTTACATTTCTAGAACACCATGTAGCAGCTTTCAATAAGGACCAATAAATAAAGAATAATGTGATCTAGCGAGCACCACCAAGTCACGCTGGGGTACAGTATATGGGCACTGGCCAGCCTCCAGTACCTCTTTACACAATGCTCACTGTTTATGTGTGAGTCTAGGCAGTGAGTATTGGTAGGCTATTCCACCTTGATAGACATCACAGCTGAGCCCAATTATGTCCTCACCTGATGTCCAAACACATTTATTTCCATTGGGGATTACCACATAGTGATCAAGAATGGGATATTTCCAATTACTAACTCGGTGCTAAGGTCACTTTTTCTGCCATCCTGGTTGAGATTACAGTAACAACAACGCATTTATATCGTGCCTTTGACATGGTAAAACGTCCCAAGGCGCTTCACAGGAGCGTTATTAGACAAATTTTGACACCGAGCCGCATAGAGATATTAAGACAGGTGACTAAAAGCAGATTTTAAGGTGCATCTTAAAGGTGGAGAGAGAGGTGGAGAGGTTTAGGGAGGGAATTCCAGAGTTCAGGGCCTAGGCAGCTGAAAGCATGGCCGCCAATGGTGGGGCGATGGAAATCAAGGATGCGCGAGAGGCCAGAATTGGAGGACCGCAGAGATCTCAGAGGGTTGTGGGGCTGGAGAAGGTTACAGAGATAGGGTGGGGTGAGGCCATGAGGGAATAACTAACAGCGCAGACCTGAAATGGAACCTTTCTGGTCTGTGTAGCTTGGATACTTATTGTCTTACCCAGATGAGCCTCTAGAGCGCTATAAATGTACAGGTGTGATGACGCACGATTCAGCACCTAACATTCAAATGTTAAAAATATTGATACGTCAAAAAAATTTACCTCAGTTGATAAGTGATATCTGTTTTCATAATAATGAGTCACCCCCTTTTTTCCAGTTGCGCTTAAAAAGAGAATAGTTTCCCATATGCACTGGTCTTAAAACATCAAAAACAAAACATGGTGTGACCCTTATAAACAGGACCTGCTTCCGAGTATTGATGCAGGGACATTTTTATCTTAAAGTAACAGGAACCTTGGGATGCTCAGTGAGAGTCCCAATGGGCAGCAGCCTCTGCAACAGCCCAGTTTTTCTAAGGACGCTCCCTAGTTTGGAAGGAGTGAGAAGCTGGAGAAACGTACGCAGTGGCTGAGCTCTCTGATAGCCCTAGGTTTACACAATGCAGAGCTGAGCCAGAACTGTCAGATATTTTCAGAGGTTTGACGCAAATAGAGGTAAAAGAAATGGATTCAGTACAGACTAAACAGAAGGGTTTTTTCCCCTTCTTGATAGAAACTGCTGCTGATGGAATGTGTCACATTTCACTTTTAAAAAAATAAATTCCTCCTCTCATGAAGCCTTTGTTCGTGCTGGGCTACAGTTCCAAGGTCACCAGTTGCCCTGCAGCATCTTGCTCAAATGTGTGAGCATAGACTAGATTCAGCAACATGGGGGTGAGAGGACCTTAGGGTTTGAATAAAATGTAATTTAAAAATTCTCATTCTCATTTTCAAATCCCTCTGTGGCCTCGCCCCTCCCTATCTCTGTAACCTCCTCCAGCTCTACAACCCTCCGAGAACTATGAGTTCCTCCAACTCTGGCCTCATGCGCATCCCCCACTTCCGTTGCCCCACCATTGGCAGCCGTGCCTTTAGCCATTTCGGCCCTAAGCTCTGGAATTCCCTCCCCAAACCTCTACACCTCTCCACCTCCTTTTAAAATGCTGCTTAAAACCTACCTCGTGTTTGGTCACCTGTCGTAATGTCCCCTTCTGTGGCTCGGTGTCAACTTTTTTCTGATTACGCCTCTGTGAAGCGCCTTGGGACATTTTACTTTGTTAAAGGCGCTGTAGAAATGCAAGTTGTTGTTGAATAGCATCAGGAGGTTGGACTTGAGGTTTATCAGATCTGGGATTGGGGTCCTGCAGTTTGATACCACTGAAGGGGTGGAATATGGGGTCTGGTTGCACTGGGAATGGAGGGTGCTGGGGTCTCTAAGCATTGAATGGGGGAAAGAAGCTTGTAGAAAATTTCCCCAGTGACAGTGAAATGTTTTTGATTGGTTCTTGGAAAATAAATACATTAGTGCTTTCAGACCCTAACTATTGCAACAATTTTCAATGCACCTCTTTCCACAACAGCACTGTGGCATGACGCATGACATTGAATAACGTGACAACTCCCCTTTTCACATATCTCATCTAATCAAGAGCTGGAGACCCACGCCCAGGGATTTGCCAATGACACTCTCTAATGGGGTTGATCGAAGGTGTGCAGGAGTGGCCTTTCAACCTTTCCAGTCTCCCTCACCATGGAGAAGCTTCTGACCTCTGCTCGCACAGCATGGCTCAGTTCAGAATCTCAGTAACAGGCTTTTTGCAGGTCTAAAGACACAAGAGAAAAAGAGATTCGTAAAATACACGAGTCTCACACCTGATGTTCCAGTCGTGACAGCTGTGTGCTGCACGATTGTTTTAATGAGTAAATTGGAGCCATAACTGAATCAGGTTGCTGCCATGTTCACAAAAACCCACTCCTGCTAATGTGGAACCAGAACCACAGCCCGACGAGAGCAAAGTACTTTCCCTTTAAAAACAATTCTTAGGAGCTGAATGTATTAGGTGGAATAACAGCAGGGTGCTCGAATAAGGTCAGACGTCTAATGAAATGTGATTGTGATGTGGAGATGCCGGTGATGGACTGGGGTTGACAATTGTAAACAATTTTACAACACCAAGTTATAGTCCAGCAATTTTATTTTAAATTCACAAGCTTTCGGAGACTTCCTCCTTCCTCAGGTAAATGTTTCAGGAGCTCCTTGAAGCCTACGCATTTATACATATAGAACAATACTCGGCTCACAGTGGAAAGGATATCCAAGAAGATCGCGCATTTAGACACAGACATCAAGTTTTTACAGAGCTGCAAGAAAGCAGACAAGATCCCGAAAGGACTCCAGATCACGAACCCACTCAAGTCCACATACAACTCGGATTACGCTGAGAGACTCTGCCGCCGTACCTCTCGCACACTCCGCAACCATCTCATACACCAACTCTACAGCAGACGCCACAACCTCGAAACCAAGATAGAGTCCATACTCTCAACCTGTACTCAGGACACAGCAGACCAGCTACGTTATACCGCCAAACAGACGAGGCAACGGAACTACGCTGCCGACATGAAAACCAAGAGCAGGAAGCTTGAGAAACTCGGCATCACCACCAGCAACGACCAAGCTTCCCCTGGTACCACGGTTGCAACCACAGGGAAGTCTATTGTCAATTTATCCGACCACACCCTTCAACCAGACGAAATCGAAGTTCTCAGCCGAGGGCTCAATTTCTGCCCCACTACCAAAATGGACCCCACTAGTCTCGCGGCGGACACAGAGGAATTCATCAGGAGAATGAGGCTCCGGGAATTCTACCACAAACCCCAAGATTTCAGCAGCGAACCCAATGAGACAATCGACGATCCGGAACAGCAGACAGAGGGATCCGCGGTACAGCAACCGAAGAGGAAAGAGTCAAACTGGACTCCTCCGGAGGGTCGCTGCCCTCAGCTGGACATGTATGCTCAAGCTGTCAGGAAATGCGTCAATGCCAGATTCATCAGCCGCACTCAGAAGACAGTCCAGAATGTCACCCGAGCACAACGCAACGCCATCAACGCTCTCAAGACCAACCGCAACATCGTCATCAAACCAGCGGACAAAGGAGGAGCCATAGTCATACAGAACAGAACAGACTATTGCAAAGAAGCATACCGACAACTGGACAACCAGGAACACTACAGACGGTTACCCGCAGATCCGACCAAAGAACACACCCACCAGCTCAACAAACTGACCTTCAAAGCATCCTACGCAATCTCATCCCACGTAATCCCCGCGTGGGAGACTTCTACTGCCTCCCAAAGATACACAAAGCCAACACACCCGGACGTCCCATCGTATCAGGCAACGGAACCCTGTGTGAGAACCTCTCTGGATACATCGAGGGCATCCTGAAACCCATCGTACAGGGAACCCCCAGCTTCTGTCGCGACACTACAGACTTCCTACAAAAACTCAGTACCCACGGACCAGTTGAACCAGGAACACTTCTCACCACGATGGACGTCTCGGCACTATACACCAGTATCCCCCACGATGACGGCATCGCTGCGACAGCATCAATACTCAACACCAACAACAGCCAATCTCCGGAAGCCATCCTACAACTCATCCGCTTCATCCTGGATCACAATGTCTTCACCTTCGATAACCAGTTCTTTACCCAAACACACGGAACAGCCATGGGGACCAAATTCGCACCCCAATACGCCAACATTTTCATGCACAGGTTCGAGCAGGACTTCTTCACTGCACAAGACCTCCAACCAACACTATACACCAGATACATCGACGACATTTTCTTTCTATGGACCCACGGCAAGGAATCACTAAAGCGACTACACGATAACATCAACAAGTTCCATCCCACCATCAAGCTCACCATGGACTACTCCTCAGAATCAGTTTCTTTCTTGGACACACGAATCTCCATCAAAGACGGGCACCTCAGCACCTCACTCTACCGCAAGCCCACGGACAACCTCACGATGCTCCACTTTTCCAGCTTCCACCCTAACCACGTCAAAGAGGCCATCCCCTATGGACAGGCCCTGCGAATACACAGGGTCTGCTCAGACGAGGAGGAACGCGATGGACACCTACAGACGCTGAAAGACGCCCTAGTAAGAACGGGATATGACGCTCGACTCATCGATCGACAGTTCCGACGGGCCACAGCAAAAAATCGCATAGACCTCCTCAGGAGACTAACACGGGACGCAACCAACAGAGTACCCTTTGTCGTCCAGTACTTCCCCGGAGCGGAGAAACTACGCCATGTTCTCCGCAGCCTTCAACATGTCATCAATGAGGACAAACACCTCGCTATGGCCATCCCCACACCTCCACTACTCGCCTTTAAACAGCCACCCAACCTCAAACAGACCATCGTTCGCAGCAAATTACCTAGCTTTCAAGAGAACAGCGTCCACGACGCCACACAACCCTGCCACGGTAACCTCTGCAAGACATGCCAGATCATCGACACAGATACCACCATCACACGAGAGGACACCACCCACCAGGTGCATGGTTCATACTCCTGTGACTCGGCCAACGTTGTCTACCTCATACGTTGCAGGAAAGGATGCCCCAGAGCATGGTACATTGGCGAGACCATGCAGACGCTGCGACAACGGATGAACGGACACCGCGCAACAATCGCCAAACAGGAGGGTTCCCTCCCAGTCGGGGAACACTTCAGCAGTCATGGACATTCATCCACCGACCTTCGGGTAAGCGTACTCCAAGGCGGCCTTCGAGACACACGACAACGCAAAATCGTCGAGCAGAAATTGATAGCCAAGTTCCGCACCCATGAGGACGGCCTCAACCGGGATCTTGGGTTCATGTCACGCTACACGTTACCCCACCAGCGAACAAATGTTATCTGTTTTTAATATAATGGGTCATTTGCTGGCTCTCTCTGCCTTCCGGATGTTTCTGCCTCTCTCTGTTTTTTTTTCTCTGTTTTTTTTTCCCTGTTTGTTTTTTTGTTGAATGTGTATTCGGGGGTTCTGCAGGTGACACCTCTCTGTCTGAACACGGTGATTGCCTTGGCAACGGGCAGTTGCAGGGGCAGTCTGTAAACACCATGTATTGTTCTATATGTATAAATGCGTAGGCTTCAAGGAGCTCCTGAAACATTTACCTGAGGAAGGAGGAAGTCTCCGAAAGCTTGTGAATTTAAAATAAAATTGCTGGACTATAACTTGGTGTTGTAAAATTGTTTAGAAATGTGATTGGTAAGAGCACAAATTTGTGGAGAGCTAGTGTTGAAGCTACCAATTGACACGCCAGATCTTTCTCATCGATAATGCATTTCACAAAGTGATAATTAACACTGCATTTAACCTTCTTCATACAAAGGCGAGCGTTCTCGGAAGTGCCAATCTCAAGAGTTCCATTGATAGGAGAAATTGTGCCTGTGATTTGTCTTAAATTTGCTACTGTATTTTTGGATTGATAAAAGCAAGAAAGAACTTGCATTTATATAGCACCTTTCACAACCTCAGGGCATCCCAAAGCAATTTACAGCCTTTACATTTTGAAGTACAGTCACTGTTGTAATGTAGGGAAATGCAGAATGCTGAGGTGCAACTGCAACTTTTCTGTTCCAAACTCAACCATGGAGATCTGACCTAAGTGCTGGCAACTGTTGTGGTTCTATTCCAATTACATGAAGTCTGAGAACTCACGACCTGGCTACGTTTTTTCCTTTTTTTCTTTATATATCCTATTTTCCTGAAGGCAGTAACGTATCCTGGGGTATGGTTTTATGGCAACTACCAGTGGCTAGGTAGGTAGTGAGTGCTGACAGCTCTTCGACCATAGAGGCAGCTGACCCTGATCTTATTCTCAGTCCACAGTTGCATACATTTTCAGCAGGGTCACTGACTGATAATCAGGAGCAGGCGCACTAACTATTTTATATTCCCACCATTTCCATTGAGGCCAATTGCAATGGCCCTAGCTAGAGCAGCTAATCACCACAAGACAAGAATTGAAGCTGGGACCTTCCTGACTTGCATTGTTCACTACTAGATGGTTCATCTATTCGCTGAGACATTGGGGCTTCCTGGCTACGTCTCTCCTGTGGAAGAATGTGTTCTCTGACATGGAAACGACTATCCACAACCACTCTGGTCTGTGTAGCTTTGAACTTTTTTTCGAATTTTTTCCTTTTTTTTGTTTTCCTTGGCAGTTTCCCGTGTCGCATATCTCAACTGGGCAAGGGAAGGGGCTGGAGACCCATTCCCAGGACTTTGCCAATGACACTATCTAATGGGGTTGATCAAAGGTGTGCAGGAGTGGCCGTCCAACCTTTCCTCACCATGGAGAAGCTTCTGACCTCTGCTCGGCACCTCTCTGCGACAGCATGGCTCAGTTCAGAATCTCAGTAACAGGCAATTTGGAGGTCCATAAATCTGTGATAATGTCTGCCTAGTGCTTAGCTACAATAGCAGAGTACAAATTGAAGGTGGTTATTTTTCCACTATATAAGGCGATGGTCAGAACCCAACTGGACTACTGTGTGCAATTCCGGTTAACTTAGTCAGAGGCTAAACATTAATGCCCTGAAGGCAAGCAATAAGGATGATCCTATGAATCAGCAATTTAATTATAAGGAAAGGGTAAGGAAGTGGACTCATTTTCTTTCGAAAAGAGAAAACTTTGAGGTGACTTAATTAAAGGTTTTGAGCATATGAAGGGTATTGACCAAGGTAATCCAAGCAAAATGTGAAAGGTTCAAATCCCAGATAACACTAGTTTACAAATTGGGAAGTTAGGAGTAAGAAGCGAAGTCACAGAAAGGGTAACAGTACTGTGAAATAAAGTACCTGGGAAAGCAGTTGAAGTGGACAATATAAATGGGTTCAAGAAACAAATAGATGCATTTCTGAAGAGGGATGGGATTGGGGGAAATGGTAGGAATGGAGATTGTTGAAACTGATCTATCAAAAAGAGACAAGTTTGTTCGACCTAAGGACATCGCCTAAAATCAGAAATTCAGATATTCTCCAATGTGCTGCACCACTGTACAGTCCCAAGAATCATTTTAGGGCTGTATAGTATAATTAGAATTGAGTTTTTTGTATGGTGTCAGAACAAAAATCTGGGATCGTTATAGCTTGACATATGATGGTTCTTTGGGGTCGGAGATACAGATGGCCTCCTCGTCCCCCCATGATCATGATCTTAGCTGGCTGCTCACCTTCCATAAGGATGCATTGGCTACCTTGCAAGTGACCATTTACACCAAACTTCACCTTTGGGACTGCTGTATCCTCTACTAAATCTGTCTGAGTTTTTGGAGAAACATTTTTTCCCCCTACCCTTCCAATTTCCCACCCCTCCCTCACCTCACCTGAAGGTACTGTCTCATTCCATGGACATATGTGTCCCAAGTAGCCGTCGGTAATGTACGAGCCTACAATGAGTTTCAGCAGGCTGTTCCACAACAGAGGACATTACAGCCTACACCAATCCTGTTCTCACCTCACATCCTCACACTTGCACTTTCCAGCAGAGAGATAGATCAAGAGTGGGAACCCTGGCTGATTAAATATATGATTAAATATATTTCCATATCGTTCACCTGAGGAAGGAGGTAGCCTCCGAAAGCTTGTGAATTTAAAATAAAATTGCTGGACTATAACTTGGTGTTGTAAAATTGTTTACAATTGATTAAATATAGACCTTTGCTAGTCTGCATGATTCAGCTAGTCACTACCTTAGCCAACTAAGCTTTCATGGGAGCCTTATATATTGTATATTGGTAATCAGTAAAGAGAGAATATATTGTTCCCCAGGCAAAAATCTAAACCAATGCCAATTTTTGTAAATTCCCCTATTTCCTGTTGCATGATTATAACAATAAAAGAAAAAAAGTTTGTGCAATTTAAAGATTGCAGAATGTGTTTGGAAACGTTTATGTGTTGCAACCTCAGGCATATGTTGTTCTCTAAATTTTCCCATTATAGCATAGTGTTTCATAATACAAATTTCTCTCTCCCAGCTAAGATTGGGTGTTATGATTAGTGTCCCCAGGTTATGGAGGGAGAAAATCAGCCAAAGTGTCCTCTTGCTGATCACTGTCTTCTTGGAAAATGTTCATGTGTGGGTGTTAGGTGGGGACAATGGCAGACCGTTATGATGCCCCTGTGGTTGAATTGCCTGCTATTGTTTACCATCCAGGCCCACACATGAATGCCTATTTGGAACCCCAGCATGAGTCCTTTCCTCAATAGAAGGGAAACTGGAGAGACAATTTTTTTGTTTCATTTTCTTAACCATCGACAGTACTATAATTTTTCTTCTTCCTTCTGCCCTTCTGTTTTTCCATTTCTTTCCACACTGTTACAGTTGGCACCCTTGCTCTAGCTGGCATTGTGCACATAGTTGGCAGCGGTAGATATGCAGCTGATGCTAAGAAAAGTCATATGACTTTTGTCATATTTGCGTCTGATTGCTTCTGAGTGGTACATTAAAGATAATCTGAGAATAACTTCAAAATAGGTCAGTATTAGATTTTTTAAAATACTTTTCCCATGTGGTACACTCAATGTGAAAAACAAGAGCATTCGACATTGCATCAAGTATCCTGAGGCCAAGAAAATGCTGAAGCAGCTTAGTTGGTTTAGCCAGGTTGAATGGATGCCGCGCGAAGGATCATCTGTGGAATTCCCTTAATGGGAGGCCAAGGAGCGATGAAGCATGACCACCTTGGAGGGAGGTCATTAATCACAATGGAGAACGTCAGCCATTGAATTGTCAAATTATAGGTGATGTTCTTGATGATGGATTGAAGATTGTTGGAAGAGTTGTGCCAGTGACCCTGAGTAGAAAACGCTTTATACAGGAATCTGTTCACAAAATAAAATAAACCATTACACCAGGAGACTTGTGGTGTAATGTAATTGAGAAATCAGAATCCCTAGAATGTCCTAGAGAATTGTTCTGGGAACCATGCTGTACCTGGTATACCTAAATGACCTGAGTTGCAAGCTCAATGCAAAGTAACGCAGACTTACCAATAACACCATGCTAATGGGGATTGTGGACTCATAGGAAATAAGTCAAGCAGACAGCTTGGCAGGATTTGTATCTTGGCTGATCAGTGGAAAATGACATTCAGTGCAGACAATATAAGGTATTGCACATTAGAAGCTAAAATTGAAGGCACAAGTAATCCACCGGGTGAGATAGAAGTTCACATGGGTTATGTTGCAAGGAATGTAGGGGTGTTAGTTAGCATGTCCAGAGTGAGGTGGTAATAAACAAAACAAACCAGATGCGGACTTATATTTGCCAAATTAGTTGGGTTGAAGTCGCCAGAGATCATGCTGAAAATATAATGTGCCCTGGTCAGGCTGCATCTAGAGTGCTGTGCGCACTTGTGGTCACTGCAACATAAGGGGGCCAACTAGGCACCAGAGGCATTGCAAAGGAGACTAGTGGGGCTGATCCCTGTCAGAGGAAGAGCTAAGAGGAATCACTTGATAAGCTATGGCTGTTCAGCTTTATAAAGGGGACTTGTATAGAGATATATGAAAATCGGCAGGATAGAGAAAGTAAACCCGAAACAGTACTTTCAGAGCTAGCACAGGAAGGTACAACATCAGGGTTGTGAAAAGCAAGTTTAATGAAGACGTCAGGAAGTATTTCTTTACATAGAAGGTGATCGACAAATAGAACACATTGCCAGGAAGAATGGTTGAGGCCAGGAAACTGGATTCTGTATGGGGAGATGGTTAGTTGGTAATCTGGAAGGAAGAGATTAAATGGATTGAAACCCCGGCTTCATCTGAGCCTATCTTGTCATCTTGAGTCTGTTAGTGGTGACACAAGACATGCAATTAAAAGGTAGTGTGTGTCATGCAAGTAAACACTAGGAATAGTTTGAAAGCTCTCTGGTTGAGCCCAGTAGCACAGGCTCATCTCCCAATAAGATGACTATGGATAGCTTAGAGTCTCAATGCTGGGGCAGTTCTCAGCTGCGTCCCTGGACAGCATGGCCATGCTGCACTTCGGGTAGAAAAGGTATAGAATAAAACTGACAGCTCGCCCAATTGCAAGTACAACTCCCTTACCAGTCCCCAGTTTGCAGAACAGCTTGAATAGAAGACTTTGGCTCATCGATGGCAGCCTTACAGTGCAGGAGAGAAAGGTGTCAACCAAGGATCTTTGTGTACAGCAACAGTTTTCAAACATTTCTGTGCTGGGAATCGCCTGCAAATAATGACAAGCTCCCAAAGGGCCCCCAGTCATAATGTTCAAAAGAATGTTTCAGCTAACCAAAGGAACACAGTGTGCTATTGTTGTAGAAAATATGTTTCATTGGTATACAACAACTGAAATAATGTTATCAAATACAAAAACCTGATGATAGATGGACAGCACTCCGATGACCTTAAGGATCACCCTCCCTTCCCCCACAACCATATCCCCTCACACATTTGTGGCAAGATGCCACTGGAGCACCAAGGTTCCTTGCTGTTGTGCTGCCATGCTGCCAGGCTACCAGTAGTTTTTAAACTGAGGACAAACACCAATTTTGCTTCTGCAGACATTTCAAAATTACACTAGCAGATGTTAACTTGTTTTTCAATGATCAAAGAAATGTGCTTCATACTTTTCATCCACAGCTCAGTTACCATAAAGTATTTTCACTGAAGAAATGTTTTAACACACATACCTTAGCCTAAAGGCTGGCAATTTTTTAAAAAGTTTTTCTGAACTACAGTATTGTGAAACTCCCATCAGCTCGAGTTACCATCTTCCCCGGGCCAGAGAAATACAAAACCAGTTTCACTTTATTGTAAGTGTAACCTCGTTCAATAGGGTCCTGCCCTCTTCAGCAACTCCAAAAGTAGCGAGGCAAAGCTTTTCGGTCGTGCTTTAGTGTAAGCAGGGTTGTAACCTTCAGTGCTCTGTGTTACTTTCAAGCTGTTATCACAAATAAGACTGTTAAATGAGTCCCATTTTTAAGCAGACAACATCACCTTTTTTTTAAGCAGGGATAGTTGGGGTGATTCACTGGGTTTAAAGGATCGTTTCAAAATCAATGCACCAGACAGCATCAATTTTAACAGGTTTTGTAAAATGGAGATACGTGTAGTGACGTTCTCATCTTCATCACACATCATTACTGACCGTGATCACTCAGAATTTGTAACCTTAAGAATCTCTCTTGAATGCTTATGAGTTGGATCCCTTGCCTCATGTGCTGCTGAGCTATACAGTCCAAAAAGGCCCCAGACCTGATTACCAGAAGATAGAGTTAGCTGATTTTTTTTTTGTGGTGGGGAGCAGTAGGAGCACTACCTTAGGTATCAGTGCCCCTGAGTTAAGTAGAGGAAAGTCACTCCGGGTTCCTGGTCCTGATTTCTGTCCATTACCTCCACAAAGAGTGATAGAAGTGTGGAACTTTCTCCCACAAAAAGCAGTAGATGCTAGCTCAATTAATAATTTTAAATCTGAGATTGGTAGATTTTTGCTAGTGAAGGGTATTAAAGGATATGGAGCCAAAACGAGTAAATGGAGTTAGTATACAGATCAGCCCTGATTTCATTGAATAGCGGAACAGGCTCGAGGGGCTGAATGGCCTACTCCTGTTCCTATGTGTGCAAACAATGGGTGAGATCAGATCCAAGCTCTGTTTTGACGCTTCTTATGGTTCAATAGGATGCCGATAGTCTCCATCTAGATTCACACGTAAAGAATGGCCACTTGTACAAAATACTGGAAGACCCCCCCAGTGGTACCCTAGCGGGAGACAATGATGTAAGAAGAACTGAACAGGCTATGGAAAAGAGAATACTGAGAGGTAACCTGATAGAGCTTTTTAAAATTGTGAAGATAGGGTAGATATAGAGAAGAAGTTTCCACTTGTGAGGGAGCCCAAAACTAGGGGCCAGTAAATATAATGTAGTCACCAATAAAGAATTCAGGAGATACTTCTTTATGCAGAGAATGATGAGAATGTGGAAATTGCTACCATGTGGAGTGGTTGAGGCGAATAACATAGATCCATTTAAGGGGAAGCTAGATAAGTACAAGAAGTAGACTTCTTGGTTCATCTTTCTGAAATAGCAGCTAGTGCATTTTTCAGTGAAGACTGCTCCATATCCATCTCATGCTCTTTTTCTCAGATGAAATTCATCTTAGGCACCTCATTTATTGCACTTTCAGCACTACTGCTTACATTGGCTTATGGGGTTTATAAAGAAAGGATCAAGTTCATTGCTCACATATTCGGTGATGTGGAGATGCCGGTGATGGACTGGGGTTGACAATTGTAAACAATTTTACAACACCAAGTTATAGTCCAACAATTTTATTTTAAAATCCACAAGCTTTCGGAGGCTTCCTCCTTCCTCAGGTGAATGTGGTTCGAGGATTTCAGTTCCACATTCACCTGAGGAAGGAGGAAGCCTCCGAAAGCTTGTGGATTTTAAAATAAAATTGTTGGACTATAACTTGGTGTTGTAAAATTGTTTACACATATTCTGTGGATGTGTCTTCAGGCTCCACACACCCTGGAGTGGGGGGAGGGGAGCATGTCTCAGTTTCAAGTTTGAATAATTTTACAGTATCTCATCTAATTGTAGACCAGCGAGCCTTTATATTTGTGTGTGTGTGTGTGTGTGTGTGTGTGTGTGTGTGTGGAGGGGAAGTTACTGCCTGGCTCTTTTTTCCCCCTATTGCTGTGGAGAAAACACTTGTCGGCAGTCCTCATAGAGCTGCTTACAAAGGGTGATCAATAAAATGAAAAGGAAGCAACTACTTAATGTTGACTGGCCTATTATGGAGACCAAAATGTTGGTAGCCTTTACAAAAGCTTCTGATATTTTGAATGTACATTTGAGCCCTTTACAAAGGATATGTGGGTAACAGAAATGGCCAGCCAAACCTGGGGAGTGGGACAACAAATGCGGAGGTGGGAAATCTATCTTTGGCCGCGGGTGGGTCAGTTCAACACTCCGATGCCCTGTTTGATGGCTGGCAAAGTGGAGGTTGTGCTGAATGAGATGATAATACGGAGGATGCCTCTCTGTGCCATTCCAGGACACCCTCTCCATAGGGCAGCCTTGAAGCGTGTCCAGAAGGGAGGTGGAGACAGGGAAATTTGGGGCACAGCTGATCGTTACTGCCACTGGTAGAGCCACCACTTTGCTGCGTTCTGGCTACAAGGTTCCTCACAGCAGATAGCACGGCTTTATCGCTTTCTCTCTCTTTCTAGTGATTTGGAGAATTGAGACAAATCCAGGTAGGTGTACCTCTACCTGTAAATATGGGTGTGAGGGTACTGTCAGATGGGCGCAGCCTGTATCTACAACGGTCTGGTCTGGCTGGCATCCCTTTGTTGCTCCTCCTCCAAAAATATAAATTAAGAGGAAGGATTCCCATATGCCACTGTTGGGTACATTCCAAAAAAATGGGAGTGCCAAAAAAAAAGTGGACAAATAATCTCAAAATACAACAATAAGACTTCTAGGCTTTTTTAAACACGCTTCCACATTTCACAGCTCCTACCAACCCTGGGCATCCATTTTTATATGGGTGGGCTCCCGACAGTGCTTTTCAACGGCAAACTCCAGGATATTGTACAGTCCTTTAGGGAAGGAAACCTGCTGTCCTTACCTGGTCTGGGCCTGTATGAGACTCTAGTCCCACACCAACATGGTTGACTCTTAACTGCCCTCTGGAGCCTCTCAGTTGTAACAAGAAGTTCTCAGGGCAAGTAGAGATGGGCAATAAATGCCAGCCTTGCCAGTGATGCCCACAACCCAAGAATGAATTAAAAAAAATAGGTTTTTGTCAGTGTGATCTAGTTAGTAAAGAAAGCGTTTGGTGTGACCTGTTCTCTATGAAACACTCAATATTTCATAACTACATGAATTGTTCGTGTATGTGTATTTTATGCATTGTTGTCTGATTAAATAAATAGTTCCCTGTTTGTTCTTTTGCACTCCATTATCAGTGGCTCATTCAACACTGGGAAAAATAAACACTGAAATACTGAAGGTAGGCAGAGCTGTTGAATTTTTAAAAATTATTTACTGCAAGGACATTTAGGGCTCCCTGACAACTGTTGGAATATATAATAACACTATGGACAGTTAATCAGTCATCCAGTTATTAATAAAATTTGCTTCCTATATAATTTTAGCCTATCAAAATATGTAACAACAGCTTGCATTTATACAGTGCCTTCAACGAAGTAAAAATGTCCCAAGGCGCTTCACAGGAGTGTTATGAGAAAAAATATTGATGCTGAGCCACATAAAGAATATTAGGAAAGGTAACCAAAAGCTTGGTCAAAGAGGTAGGTTTTAAGAAGCGACTTAAAGGAAGAGAGAGGCAGAGATGGAGAGGTTTAGGAAGGGAATTCCAGAGCTTAGGGCCAAGCCAGCTGAATGCACGGCTGCCAATGGTGGAATGCTGAAAATCGGGGATGAACAAGAGGCCAGGATTGGAAGAACGCAGAGATCTCGGACAGCTGTAGGGCTGGAGGAGGTTACAGAGCCAGGGAGGGGCGAGGCCATGGAGGGATTTGAAAACAAGGATGAGAATTTTAAAATCGCGCGTTGCCGGACTGGGAGCCAATGTAGGTCAGTGAGCACAGGGGTGATGGATGAACGGGACTTGTTGTGAGTTAGGATACGGGCAGCAGAATTTTGGATGAGCTCGTATGCGGAGGGTGGAAGGTGAGAGGTTGTACTCACTGTCAAGACTCAACATGAAGACCGATCAATTGGTTGAAGTATCGGGGATTGCCAGTGTGACAGGAAATTTGGAGAAGTGGTGATTGATACAAGGGTGTACAATTTTTTTAGGGTTTGAAGAATTCATTGTAAATTTATCCTGGGAAATTTATACAGCTTTGTGCAGATCTAATATTTGTACACATCTCCTGTCACCGGTACCCATAGAAACAAGTATCGTGTGATCCAAGGTGCATTCACTACTTTTCTGTACAATGGGAATGAATGGGAAGGGATTTTGTCCCTACTGGGACCTGTCTGTAGTCTGGAGTTTACGGCAGTGACAACTCTGGAATCGATTAGGCTTCATCTTGTGTATGCTGTTATGAGTAAACACCATGCTCTTTATTAATCAACACCTGATAACACAGGGATGTTTTGGGTGTATAGTTGTACCTATTTTTCTGTTTGTTGTTTATTTCTTATAGCCAAAGTACTTCTTCAAGTGTTGAAGAATATGTCAACATCAGACAGCAAACCAGGCACTTCATGAATGCAGTAAATATTCCAAAATACTCACAGAAAATGCCTAAAAGAATGTTAGGTAATGATAATTCTTTGTAGTGGTGTGTTTTAAGGGTGTAGGCTGTGAAGGTAATGCCTTGTGAGACACTTTATCCTGTTTAGAAGTGAAGGAGTATGTGAGGATGCACTCAGCACAGTAACATCATCCCTCTTTCAAACGCATCTGTCAACACTGATAGATTTATCTTAGTTTTAATAGAAGCTAGGATAAAATATTTTAAAATGTTTGCGGCATGGCAATATAACAGAGTTGCAGTGCAACCTTGGTGCCACGGCAGCAGAAATTTTGAAGTGAGCTGTTATTGGCCATTCCGAGAACTGAGCCATCAGAATAAATCCCCAATGAAATAATGAGGCTTCTTAAAAGAAAGACTTACCTACACACCTCTCAGAAATGTCTCAAAGCGCTTCACATACAATGAGCTAGTTTGAAGTGCAGTGCCTGTTACGTGGGTAAAGAGATCCCAATGGTGAGAAGACTTTCCTTTTAAAGGCCTACAAAGAAAATGTGGCATTATTTTTTCTTCCCACCAATTTTCACCCACCTTCCTTGATAAAGGTACTATTGCATGGACACCAACAATTCTCTTATACCTCACCAAACTGACCATTCTTCATGAGTTAGCACGGACTGTGTCGGGTTGGGAGAAGGAGGTCATCACTCAAGCTCTTCCAACCAGGGTGGCTTGATTAGGATTCGGATCTGGTGCAGGAACGTTGCCTGATTTTTTTATTCCCCTCTTCCCTAGACCAGGAATGTTGAGGCTATTAGTCCCAAGATAGAGAGAAACTATTTTCTCTGGTGGGGCAGTCCAGAACAATGGGGCTTAACTTTAAAATTAGAGCTAGGCTGTTCAGGGGTGATGTCAGGAAGCACTTCTTCATACAAGAGGTAATGGAAATCTGGAACTCTCTCCCCCAAAAAACTGTTGAGGCTGGGGTCAATTGAAAATGTCAGAACTGAGATTGATAGATTTTTGTTAGGCAAGAGTATTAAGGGATATGGATCCAAGACAGGTAAATGGAGTTAAGGTACAGATCAGCCATGATCTAATTGAATGACTGAACAGGCTCGAGGGGCTGAATGGCCTACTCCTGCTCCTATGTTCCTAACCTCCCTATCACCTAGGTGAGATCAACTTATTTGCAAGGATAGGGGATCAGATTTGGTGCTTTACTGGCCTGTATGGCTCAACACACAGTATATTAAACCCACTGAGCTATCAAGCACAACACTTTGAAAAATAATAATTTTGTAGAATCAAAGACCACCCAATATGAGAGCCTGATCCCTTCAGAAGAAACTCTCTTCTTGCTTGCACTAAAGCTTGACATTCTTGTCAGCAAGTATTAGAACAACTTATAGAAATAAAAATAATAATAACAAACAAAAGTAGGCTGAGAGCCTAGCTAGGCCTCAGCACACACACTGACTCTAACAGCTCCTTCCCTGTTTACAACAGGCCTATCTCCTGTATCTCCGACTGCTGCTTTCAGGTCTGTGTTGACTTCTGCTGTTTAAGTGCAATTAATCCTTTTTTTTACACACTGTGTGTTCTTGTCTGCTTTCCCACATAAATCACTGAACTCAAGAGTGGTAAAGTCATCACATCCATATCCTGTTTGAGCAGCTCTCAATGCTGCTTCTCCTGGACCCTGCAGAGGACTAGACCAGGCTTCACATTCCACAGGATTGTGTCCTACATACTGTACAGCATGTACTACATAGAATTACATAGAATGTACAGCACGGAGACAGGCCATTCGGCCCAACGGGACTGTGCTGGTGTTTATGCTCCACACGAATCTCCTCCCACCTTATTTTATCTCACCTATCAACATATCTTTTATTCCTTTCTTCCTCATGTGCTTATCTAGCTTCCTCTTAAATGCATCTATGCTATTCACCTCAACTACACCTTGTGGTAGTGAGTTCTACACTCTAAACACACTCTGGGTAAAGAAGTTTCTCCTGGATTCCCTATTGGATTTATTAGTGACTATCTTATATCTATGGCCCCTAAATTTGGTCTCCCCCACATCGTCTCTACATACTCCAGTGCCTGTTTCATTTTCTCTTCAGTTTCACAGTTTTCTTTAGGGTGTTTTCACAATGTCACTGGAAATAGCCATAGTTTTGCTGATTATTTATCCAGTTTTCTTTGCCTTTCACTCCTTCCCTCCTGAAGCTTCTTACGGGGTATGGTTATGTTGGTGTCAGCTGCCCTTCCAGCGCCTCACCCCTCTGCCCATTCTTCATGCAAGAGTCCAAGAGGCAACTATCAGCAGACTGTTCAACCAGGAGGGACATTGTAGCTGAGTCTGATCCTGTTATCACTCAATGCCCAACATATACATACTGATCAGCAATGGGAATACTGGCTGATTCATTCCCCCTTTGTAGCCCATGGAATCTAAGGCCAATTCAGTTCCATTCGCAACCCCTCAGATAATGAAGCAGTCCGAGCCCGCATGCAGCAAGACCTAGACAACATCCAGGCTTGGGCTCATAAGTGGCAAGTAACATTCGCGCCAGACAAGTGCCAGGCAATGACCATCTCCAACAAGAGAGGGTCTAACCACCTCCCCTTGACATTCAACGGCATTACCATCGCCGAATCCCCCACCATCAACATCCTGGGGGTCACCATTGACCAGAAACTTAACTGGACCAACCACATAAATACTGTGGCTACAAGAGCAGGTCAGAGGCTGGGTATTCTGCGGTGAGTGACTCACCTCCTGACTCCCCAAAGCCTTTCCACCATCTACAAGGCCCAAGTCAGGAGTGTGATGGAATACTCTCCACTTGCCTGGATGAGTGCAGCTCCAACAACACTCAAGAAGCTCGACACCATCCAGGACAAAGCAGCCCGCTTGATTGGCACCCCATCCACCACCCTAAACATTCACTCCCTTCACCACCGGCGCACTGTGGCTGCAGTGTGTACCATCCACAGGATGCACTGCAGCAACTCGCCAAGGCTTCTTCAACAGCACCTCCCACACCTGCGACCTCTACCACCTAGAAGGACAAGAGCAGCAGGCGCATGAGAACAACACCACCTGCACATTCCCCTCCAAGTCACACACCATCCCGACTTGGAAATATATCGTCGTTTCTTCATCGTCGCTGGGTCAAAATCCTGGAACTCCCTTCCTAACAGCACTGTGGGAGAACCTTCACCACACGGACTGCAGCGGTTCAAGAAGGCGGCTCACCACCACCTTCTCAAGGGCAATTAAGGATGGGCAATAAATGCCGGCCTTGCCAGCGACACCCACATCCCATGAACGAATAAAAAAAAAACTGGATTGGCCCTACTTTTGCGCTAGCTATAGGCTAACATGGCAGAGATACAGGTGACTGTACCAGCAGCTTCTTGCTCTGTATGGCTCAATACCACACCACTTGCCAACCAGATTTTTAAAACCTGTAAGTGATACAATATTTTTATTTCTAAATGTACAACCTTATGTTAACAATTCTATATATTCTATACTAAGCATTTAGAAAATGGGATAAGCATAGCAGTTTCACCTGAAAAATCTCCCCACCTGGCACTAAATCAAAATTGTAGTCAGGAGAGGAGGCTAAAATCAAAGGTTGTTCTCACTTTGCCCTATATCTCACGGAAATATATTTCTGCTTCTTGACAATTTTGTGTACGGCAGATTTAATATATTTTTCGTCTTGCTACTTGGCCAAGGTATCAGAGGGCTGATGGTCCACCTAAAGCTGTATCTCAGCATGCACGAACATGAGAGGAGAAAACTGGAATAAGTGGAGGCAAAAACTGTAAAGTTCATCAATTATACTGGCAAAAAATCTCGACCTTAATGATGCCAATAGATATTGATTCTTAACATCTCATTTTTATTGTGAGGTAAGGAAGAGGGGAAGGGGGTAAGAGTCAAGGTTTGGTCCACCTCGCCCTTTAATCTGCCTTATGTATTTCTGGATTAGGATGACTCTGGTATTACCATCCAACAAAGCAGAGTTTAGAAGCTCCATGTACACTGTGGGTGGATTTTCAACTTAACCCCTTTGGGCATAAAATTGGCATTGCCGATCAGGCAGTTTCTATCATGGGCTGCCGTTCACAACATTGGTTTTATGCTCAGGTTGAATATCTACCTCTGTGTGTTTTATTTCAGATCTGTGATCTGACTAGTGGCTGTGCTAGTGCTGTTCCCCAGCACAGAACTAGATATTGGCCCTGTTTATACTGAAAGATTTTGTCAAATGCTGGACCTTTATTTTGGTTTTCATAAGATACATGATCCATTTGGGGCCTGTATACATTCCCTTACTAACAGTACACTACGGGCTATTAGTGACTTGGAGCCAAGACGGGAGAGAGAGGTGAAAGTATACTGAATGGAAATATTTAAATATCAATGTGATCCCAGATTGGGCTGAAAGGCCTTTTCTCATTTCTATCTCCCGATATACTGAGGATAAATTATTAACTGATTCGTACCTTTCTCGAGTAGCCATCCTTCATGTTTGAGTTTGGGGGCCATCACAGCTAAACCCAGACGTCCTCAGATGAGATGTTAAACCGAGACCCTGTCTGCCCTTTCAGGTGGATGGAAATGATCCCATGGAACTATTTTGACGAAGAGCAGGGAAATTCTCTCCGGTGTCCTGGACAATATCTATACCTCAACCAACACCACCAAAAACAGATTATCTGGTCATTATCTCATTGCTAATGTGGGACCTTGCTTTGCGCAAATTGGCTGCCACGTCTCCTACATTACTTCAAAAAGTACTTAAATAGCTGTAAAGCGTTTCGGGATGTCCTGAGGTCATGAAAGGTGATGTATAAATGCATGTCTTTCTTTCCTCATTTTGAGTCTCCCAGCAGCACTTCTACTCAATAGTGATCAACCTTGGTTAGTGTCCCACCTCCTTAGCCCAAGGACATTGAAACAAATTGCACCACCTAGTTGATATGAGCTAACTCAACGCAGACAAACAACTGAACCTGGGACTTCATCTGCCCAGAAGGTTCAGTGTGATACTACGTGGTGCATCTATCCCCTAAACCACTGGGCAAGCAACAGGCAAGAATTTCTCTCCTCCGTAACAGAAATTCCTGAAGCTCAACCATACACCATTAACAGTGAAAGTTAAGATTATCAACAGTAAGACCTGTGCCACAGTTTAGACAAAGGGTAAAAAGGCAACTCTAAAGCTTCCTGACCTTTTGACCCTGACATTCCAGCTTTCACAATTCCACCAATGCACTGCCAGTGCCACCCTTGTGGCCACAGCCCCAACCATCATTACCTGAAATACTGGACACAAAGAAAATTTTTAAGTTGTGCAGAGCATTTTCCCTCAAGGTTAGCCTGAGTCCAGAAGTCTTATTTATGTGTATGCTGCATTGCAAATTGGCATTGACCAGGGACAAAATAGAATGGTCAAGGGTGCAGGATAATTAGGCAACTTCTGGGATGTTCCTTGAAGTTTAAAAGATGGAGACCTGTGTGACTCTTATTTAGCTGAAGTGATGACTCCAGACACAATGCGACGTAGGCTTTTGGAGACCCAACAGACTCCATGGATCTAATCGTAAGGTCTACAGTGGATTTCACATGGCGAAAACAACATTGGAACACACAAAAAAATAACCAGATAGAAATGTAATTGGGAAGCTACCTGATGGCTCACTAAGTTTATCCAATATGATGCTGAGCCAGACTGACCAGGAAGGTCTTAGGTTTGATCTTTGCTGGGGCTGGGGCTAAGGGCACTTCAGTCGGATTAGGGAAGGGAAATCAACAAAGTTTTCTACTTCTGTTTGTGATCCAGTGTGGTCATTGGGTGAGGATAGGGTTGGGTTCAGTTGTGGTACACCTCCCCCCCCAGGTCGAATAACCTGCCAAGCTCACTGCCGAGGCTTACTCATGAAGAACAGGCATTGATCAACATTTTATACCAAAAGGTGACAGAAATACAAACCAGGAGTATTAGGACCCCGGAGTTTGAAGTGTGGATGCTGGCCTGCGGACGTGTTTTTCTTTACTTTAACGACCACTAAAGCATCGAGTATCATTGCACTCGCTCCACATGGGGTGTTTGCTCTCCTCCGCAGGCGACAACTCAGCCTCAGAGTGATGATATAAAGCACTGCCCAGAGGAAGTGCTCAGCAGGGAGACAGACGCACAGAGCCAATAATTCTGAACTGTACCTCAAGAGATGTTTGTGTTTCAAACTTGTATCACAGCCAGTTCAAACAGTTCTCTGGGAAAGGAGGCAGGGGAGTCTGGCTGTTTCCTTAAAAAAGAAAAAAATGAAATGGAAACTTGCAATATTTGCAAACGGAATCCTACAGACCCCAGGAATGTGAGCACTTTTACAATTTATTTTGCTATAATTATATACAATCCAGCTGTGCTTAGTTAGTGGGGAAGTGACTAATGGCACTATTTGTGGGGGATATTTTCCCAGGCACCAACTGTTTCCCAATGTAGTTTAATTTTATTCTGTACATCTTCAAACTTATTCCTCCACCTTTTATGGATCCTACCCCCCCCCCCTCCCCCGCCCCCACTTCCCCACCAACAGAGTTTCAGCTCTGAGTACTAAACACTTTTTATCCAAAAGCAATGTTGTGGGACATTGCCTTGTTAGTTTATAAAACAGATGGAATTCTGGCCCATGCAAAAAGTTTCTGATCCCAGCTACAATGCTGAGACAATCTGAAGCTCCCTCAAACCTTTTCCCAAATCATCCAATCAATTCCCACCGAAAATAAGGGAAATTCTTGAAATTCTCAAGAAAAAGGATCCATGGGATATTGCTTTTCATTTTGCTCTCAGGATTGAATCTCCTTTAAATATGTACAGAGCACTTACCCACCGGCTGAGCATCTGAAATTGCCTTTCTTTCTTTGACTTTCTAACTTTACAAATAGCCAACATCACAGTCCCAAACTCCTGCCATCTCTGGAGTTCAGGCTCAGCTCCACAAAGATCAAAGGGAAAATCGATCCACTTTGTAGTGGTCAGGTCAGTAGATTAGATGGGAACAAACCACTGTACCTACAGCAAGTGGTACATGTTCTCCACAGCATTAACCTTTAAATTTTTTACATTTTGTTCTCCTTTCTTATTAAAAACTATATTTTTAAAAAATTGTAACAGCAGGTGTGAGGATACTTGCATCACTGTTCGATCCCCTGTTTACTAAACTGGTAAAGTGGCTTGCGAGACAATTTAACAGATGACATTGCCCCTTTTAAGAAATAAAACCATTACAGATTGTTATCTGCATTAACACATTGAAAAACACACCTGTTACAACACTACTTAATGATGGGACTTTCAGCTCCCCTGAACACTCTGTGGGTGAGTTATGGAGATAAAAAGGGTCATTTAACAGTCACAAACTCGAGAACAGATAAATAATATTCAGGGCTGTCTTGACTAAAGCAGAGTTGTCTGGTCCCGTAATGCCAGAACATGCCATTTGCCCGCAAGGTGTGTTCCTGATCTTAATCAGACTAATAGTTCCCCTCAAGGCATGAGGGGAAGATCAGAAGATAAATCAAGCTGGGTTGTTGCTGTACACCTTCAAGGCATTGGTAAGATTCTAGGACTGAAACTGGCTCACCTTTCATACTCTGATAAGTACTAACATCTCCTTTAGCATTGCTCTCAGGTAGTGTCGGACATGGGCTGGGGAGGGGAGGAGACAGATTGGTACGGCTACATTAGTGTAGCTTGCCCAGTCATAATTTACACTGCTGTTTTGCTTTCTTTTGTCAAAAATATTGGAAGCATGAAAGTGATCCTTAAACAATTTATTCACCAAATCACTTTTGTAAACATTTCCATGTTACCAACTACTATTAAAGCCTTAAATATGTAAGAATGATCTTAATACAGTGATCAATTTCTCTAGTCATCGCCTGACTAATTTTGTGTTGGCAGACAGTTCCTCTTTAGTATTCTTATCCTCTCACATGTTCAAAGTCTACTTGAAAAGTTTTGATGTTTCAATGCTATGGTGAACAACCTGATTGGATCTCCCGCAGCCGGAGGTTGGGCATTTGTAGAAGGCTGGGAAAACATCATAATTGCACAGGCACAGGAAACACTGTGAATGTAGGGTTACCAACTCTGGTTGGACATATTCCTAGCGGTTTCATCACATGACCTCCTGCCTCTAACTGCCTCGCCCCCACAATCCCGCCATTGGTCGCCCAACTTGTCCATCCTCACGGTGCACCACCTTCCTACACCAATCGGAAAGCGAACAGACACTTCATTATCCGATTGGATGATTCTTCACTGTCAGTCAAACAGCCTTTTTTCCCATGTCCAATATTTTGTAACACAAAAGTGTTCAAAGAAATGTTTTTTTAAAACTTTTTTTTAAAGCTCCTATGATTTCTCTCCTGGGTGTTTTGCTCGCAGCAGTGTCCTTGAGATTAGTCTTTAATTCCTGGAGATGCCAGGGCAATTCTGGAGGGTTGGCAACCCTATGTGAATGGTATGTGTTCCCCTCAGAGGAGCAAAAAAACCCAGTAGTGAGGGGTACTGAGCTCTTGGTCATGTGTGGAGGCTTGGAAAACATATGACCCTCAGCCCAACTCAATGGTTAAAGCTGCAGAAGGCACTGAGAGGGGAAGAGGAGTCTTTGTTGGAGGTATTGGAAGATGGGATAGGTAAGTTTTGTGATATTTTTCAGAAATGTTGACTTCTTATGTCCTTTTTTTGCAGGGGTGTTGTTTTTTTTTTGTGAATGGGATTTTGAGAGATGCTGAAAAGATGTTGTTGGAGAGTAAGTTTTCTGATTGGCTCAAATTTCACGTTCACTAAGAAGCAACCAGTCAGCGTGTTTCATGCCCTAAAGACACGTCAGGCACTTTGCCCTACAGACATGTTGGACACTTTCCCATGCCCTACAGACATGTTGGAAATGTGCCAGCCACAAAACTTTTAATTATATACATGTGTGTGTGATTAGAGCTTTGAATTTTCATGCCAGAAAAACGACATCTCTAATTCTTTTCTGTACGACCTGTTGCCTTAACAGGCCATCGCCATTTTGCAAACGCGCTTATGGCACCAAAACTCTTAATGGTAACAACTGAGCATATTCAACATGCAGCCAGCCAGCATTTTATCATAATTATATTTATAAACAGTTCCTCGTTCTGTTGGTGGTTGCCTCAATTGAAGTTTGTTTTGCTAGAGCTTTTTGCCAAAAACACCCACTCCTTTTAATTGGTGCGTAATTAGAGCTTCCCAAGAACATAAGTGTTTGCCGCAGGTGATTTTATCCCCCAGAGCCAGGTTGGCTAGGTGTATTTTCCCACACTGTCCATTGTAGATAAGATTTTCCAATGGTATCGAGTTTGTTAAATTATATTTTTAAATGGATAATAATAACTTTAGAGGTTACAATCACATGGATATACTGTTCAGAGGTGTGAGGATGCCAAATAGTGTGCTTTGATGAGCAAATTTCTCTCAGTTTCCAAACAATATATGCCATTAACTCAATGCCCCTTCTCCTTCCTTAGGTCCCATACAACATTCAATAGATGGTTTTCACGTGTTCTATGGATGATGGGTTAGTCCTGGCTCCATTGCATTATTTTGCTTTCTCATGCTGGACAGCAAGGTGGAGAATGCAAGGAAAACAAATGCTGGCACAATCTGTTCGGGCCCTCCACTCACCTGTAATCTTGATCCTGAGGAAGGAAGGAGGAAATCACAATCTTAAAATGTGAGACTTCCGCTGAATGCCAGTGTAAGCCTGGCTGCACTTGAGCTCGGAGGGCTGGTTGGGACAGTGTATAGGAATTGCTACTCTGCATCAAATCTTTCCTATATCCAAATTGGGATTGTGAAAATGTTCCTTTGTACATCCATCATCTTGATGATCATAATAAATATAAAATCTAATGTATTCTCCTACAACCCCCTTTGCAGGTGGAGAGTGAGTGGTGATTCCTGACAATTCTGCTCGTTCTCGTTTTCTCGGCTATCAGGCTGTATTGCTGCTGTTTTCAATCAGTGTAAATTAGCACAAACAATCTGAGAGAAGAGTGACTTTATCACTTCCTTTATCAAGATAGTTAATAGTCCATCACATTCTTACCTACTTGAAAATACTTAGGTGCATAATCATGCCATCTCCCTCCCTGCTTATAGTTGTTCCAAATAATCTGAAAAATGAGGACAGAATCAGGCTAGTTTGTGGTTCTCTCCAAGGTCGAATATTATGTCTTGGCTTACATGTGAAACCACATGGCAAGGTGCTGCTGGAACTGTACCTCAGCAGGATTTAACATCTTCAGGAGAAAGAAAGGGCACTGTACATGAGCAAGGGATCAAACAGGTCAGTAATGCTTCACTTTAAGCATTTTCTGAGGTTGCACCAGAAGACTTACTGGGTGACTAGCAACACAGTGTGCACACTTTTTTGTCCAATTTCGCTGGTGATCAGTCTCTGAATTCCTTGGCAGCCTCAAGTTCCCTGGCAGTCTCATTTGGGTGGATATTTGCCCACGTTCTCTGGCACAGCTGAAATCGAGAATTAATCGCTAACAGCTCCCCTTATGATTCAGTGGATACATGTCGTCACTCCAATAGGATGGGTGAAGACTACTTTCCCAGGTTCTCCGATGAAATAATAGAGGTATTTATGTAAGAGGGATTTTTGGAAGACAGAAAGCAATGGGGATAAATTTCCTGCTTGTCCCTCCAGTCGGTTTTTCAGACTTTAGATTCCATTTATTTGGTGTGGGGAGAGGAATCTGAGTTTTCATTGCTGTTCTATAGTTTCTATGGCCTTTCAATACTTGATCTGAGGTAGGTTTCATCTGCAAAATATGCAGCAACTGGGCACTCCAGGCGATCTTTTAATGTCTTGTGATGCTCTATAACTTTCCTAAACCAATAGCACCAGAAAACAGATTATCGGTAATTCATCTCATTGCTGTCTATGGGATGTTAGTGGTCCAGAACAGTTGCCACAATTACATACCTGGCAACACGCCTTGATTTTCTGATACCCGTGGTGTGCATGGCACCTCACCATGGTGTCGGAATTATCTACCCTTCACCCCAACAGTAATTGAGTCCTTTTGACAACATAATAAAGTTCTGTACCAATGCAAGTTTTTATTTTGATAAACACTGTCAGGTTTAAATTAGGGCGACAACAAAAATAGCAGAGAAAAAGGAAAACACTCCCATTTACTCCCCTTTCATGAAATTTTTTAAAAATCCAACTTTCTTTTGCCTTCTGGTTAAATTACCTCACCAAGGATTAAGAACTTTGGATGTCCTCAGATGTTTTACACAGGTGTCAACTGCAGGGTGATCTGGCAGGCTGTAGAGTGGATTAAGTATTTCATCCTGGTGCATTGCCTAATAGGGAGTGTCCCATTGCAGCATGCAATTCTGCTGGAAGCAAGCCAGAGCACAAAGTCAATCAGACTCCTTTTTAACCTTTTCGGTCTCCCTCGTGTTTTATTTTGATATATTATTTCAGTTGAGAAGCACCAGGCTTCTACTTAAAATTTTCCCTCCATGGCACAATGGGCCGAATGGCCTCCTTCTATGCAGTATCAGCTGAAATCGAGAATTAATCGTTAACAGTTCCCCTTATGATTCAGCGGATACATGCACTACCCAGTGTAGTATTGAGCCATACAGACCATGGAATTGCCAGATTCAATCCCTGGTCTGTGCTGACTTAGAGGAACTAAGCTAAGGTAGCTGGGCAAGTTGTGGGTTGACATAAGAACATAAGAAATAGGAGCAGGAGTAGGCCATCCGGCCCCTTGAGCCTGCTCCGTCATTCAACAAGATCATGCCTGATCTTCTACCTTAATACCATTTTCCTGCACCATCCCCATATCCCTTGTTGCCTTTAATATCTAGAAATCTATCGATCTCTGTTTTGAATGTACTCAATGACTGAACCTCCACAGCCCTCTGGGGTAGAAAATTCCAAAGATTCACCACCCTCTGAATGAAGAAATTTGACCCCTGGTTCTAGATTCCCCAGCCAGGGGAAACATCCTCATTGCATCTACCCTGTCGAGCCCTATAAGAATTTTGTATGTTTCAATGAGATCACCTCTCATTCTTTTAAACTCTAGAGAATACAGGCCTAGTCTACTCAATCTCTCCTCATACGACAATCCTGCCATCCCAGGAATCAGTCCGGTGAACCTTCGTTGCACTCCCTCTATGGCAAGTATATCCTTTCTTAGGTAAGGAGACCAAAATTGTACACAATAATCCAGGTGCGGTCTCACCAAGGCCCTTTATAATTGCAGTAAGACATCTTTATTCCTGTACTCAAATCCTCTTGTAATAAAGGCAACGTACCATTTGCCTTCCTAATTGCTTGCTGCACCTGCATGTTAGCTTTCAGTGATTCATGTACAAGAACACCAGGTCCCTTTGAACATCAACATTTCCCAATCTCTTACCATTTAAAAAATATGCTGCATTTCTGTTTTTCCTACCAATCCTTAGCAATTCTAGGTTAGAGAGAGGAAAAATTGGCCAGGGTTCCTGCTGTCCAGTGACCTTTGCTGAAAGTGTGTTTGCGGATGTTTGGACTTGGTTGTGACTTCATCTTCAATAACAACTTCTTGCATTAATATAGCTCCTTTAACATAGTAAAACATCCCAAGGTGTATCACAGGAGTATTATCAAACAAAACAAAATTTGACACCGAGCCACATAAGGAGATATTAGGTGACCAAAAGCTTTGTCAAAGATGTAGGTTTTAAGGAGCGTCTTAAAGGAAAAGCGAGAGGTAGAGAGGCGGAGAGGTTTAGAGCTTAGGGCCTAGGCAGCTGAAGGCACAGCCGTCAATGGTGGACCGATTAAAATTGTGGATGCACAAGAGGCCAGAATTGGAGGAGGGCACAGCGCAGGGATCTCAGAGGGTTGTAGGGCTGGAGGAGGTTACAGAGAGGTTAACTAGCCAAATAGCCTGTTGACACTCAATCTTTTGGGCTCGCAACATGAGGAATGGCCATTTAGACATGGTACTGGAGTGCAGTCAGCACTGTACAACCATATCTCGGCAACCAGTACCTTTGGCAGAGGAGGAGAGAAAATTGAAGCAGTGGAAAAAAATGACTATTGACATGGAGGTATAGGAGTAATACTGGCACCCGTGGAAACATGTACTAGCATGAGTCCACTTTGAGGGGAGATGGTAAGGAAAGATCAAAGCTTTAAGGATGGGTCACGTAACTGGAAAAAATAAACTTTATTCCACTCATATTCCTGTGTCTTGAACGGTGGCGATTGTTATCGGGTAGAGGTGGCAACTAGAGGTTAAAAGGAAAGATGGGACATCTGAGTGTGAGTAATCCAATCCCTCCTATATCATTCATCTCCTAATACCTGGACCAGTATTGGCAGAGGCCTTGGAAGAGGTCATATGATGCCCTCATGGCCAGTGAATGGTACATGGTCAGAAGACATAAAGTGGGGGTGGGGGAAAAATAAATCTTAAAAATGAACAGCAAAATATTATATATGGTTACTTAAATGTTAAAGATATCAAAGGATGAGAATAAAAGCCCCAAATCTCACCCACTCGAGAGAATTTTCTGTATATATTACAGTCAACTCCACATCAAATGCACTTGATCCAAGTATTCAATCCCAATGGACCAAACCACATCCCATAAGCTCGCAGTGCATAGAATTTCTGATTAAAGCATAAAATGCTCTTCAATCCTGCGCTTACACAACATGAACATTTAAAAGCAAAATCTGCCCATTGTTGGAACTGAACACAGCACCACATCATTCCTGTGTAAAGTCTGCTTTTGTTCAGCAGTTTCTGTTTTATGTTGAATGAAAGAGCTGTGTTATAAAGATTTGTAAATTGTTTCTGTCTGCAGCTTATAGAAATCTCAATCCAAGGGAAATTTCTTTGGCAAATAATTCATATGTTTTATGGGGATTCTTACACAGGAAGAAAAATGATGGTGGGGACTGAGTATTCCTACACTGGCCTTTCGTTTCTGAGACCTGGGCTTAAATCCAGCCCAGACTGATTGGGATGAAAACATCTTCTGTGTGCTGGCTACAAGACTCTAATATGAAAGGAGTTTAAGGCAGGTTTAACCCAACTGCCCCTAAGTCAGTATTAATTGGCAATCTCACTCAATGAAGTCACAAAGTTGGGGCTGAGACACATTGTTGGGGCAAAGCGGAGGGAGCTTGTTCTTGCATCTAACCCAAGAGTTTAAGCTAAAGGTGTTTTTGTTTCCATTGGACCTGATTTTGACTTCTTTAGCAGCACTGTAGCCCAGCACTGTATATCACAGAGCTGCAGGGTGTGGTTTTGCACCTACAATCACCCACGCACTTAGTTCCTTATCTTGGCCATGCCATTCTGTGGCAGCCCTGAGCAGGTGGCCAGGCACTTCCCCACAAGAAAGGAGGGAAAATTCTCACGGACAGCTGCTAATGTCTAGCCTTAGAACAGACCAGGCATTGAACTGGGGGGAGTAAGCTGCTGCTCATTTTTATAAATTGGGATGGCAGCACTCCTGTGTGCACCCATTACAGCTCCTTCTTCAGTGATAGAAAGACTTGCATTTATATCACGCCTTTCACGACCTCAGGATGTCCCAAATTACAGCCAATTAAGTACTTTTTGAAGTGTAATCACTGTTGTAATGTAGGAGACACAGGACCCAATTTGCACACAGCAAGATCCCACAAACAGTGTGATAATGACCAGATAATCTGTTTTAGTGATGTTGGTTGAGGGATAAATATTGGTCCGGACACCAGGGAGAACTCCCCTGCTCTTCTTCAATATAGCACATGGGATCTTTCACATCCATCAGAAGGGCCTCAGTCTGATCTGAAAGACTGCACCTCCAACAATGTAGCACTCCCTCAGTACTGCACACCTAGATTATATACTTAAGTCTCTGGAGTGGGACTTTGAACTCACAACCTTCTGGCTTCAAGGCAAGAGTGCTACCACTGAGCCACAGCTGACACCATGAACAGAATTGAATGGATATCCTCCAATGTTGGCTTCCCTTATTTCGCAGTCAATCTGACTGTTTGTATCTGTCAATAAATTGGAAAAATAATTAGATCTTCATCCATGTATCTGTCGCTCACTGTAGTGTCACCAGCAGCACTGACTAACTCCGCTTGTTGGGTTGTTTTGTAAATACCTGCTACACCCTGTAATTGATGGAAGGGTAGTGGCACTAAGGGTGAGGCAGAAATGAGTTTGCTTCAGTGGGGTAAATAGAGGATCCCTTTGTACTACTGCCCTGTTGTATCATCAACATGTGGTGGAACTGTGACTGCCCGTAGCATGAGGCACTGTTACATTCTTAAATAAATTCCGTTTAAAATCTGAAGTCATGTCAATTCTCACAGGCTGCAGTGTGAAAACCCCCATATCCACGTATGGGGGGAACAATGAGGTCCTTCACTCCCAATGGCGCATTCTGCATCATCCTCATTTTAACTGCATTCTCAACGTGTTACTAGTGCAAAGGTCAACAGTAAGGTTGCTAAGATACCGCAGAAACCTCTTAATGGGAATGGTGGCCCCAGTGGCCTTGTTCCCTTTATCCAATTGGGGAGCTGTAGACTGCAAGGAATGAACTGGGGGCTCGGCAAATGTGCCCATTAATTGCTCGGTGGAGCACCTAGTTTCAGTTAAAGGTGCATTTACAATATTGCAGTATTATTGCGTGGGTCTCGCACAGTTGATGGCACTTAAAAATATAAACTTACCAGCTTATGGCAGTGGGTTTCTCATGGGTAAAATTTAATTCTGCTGAGCTGCTTCACAGTGGCACCATCCTTACACCATAGTGTAAAATTGTGCCATTGTGCAAAGGTATGTGATACACTGAGCAGTGTTTTCTTAATTGGCCAATGGGAGAGCAGAGACACACGGTAGTAGTGACACAGGAGAGTGAAGCATCAAGGTTAGTTTAGCACTGCTCTCCCAAAACCCCAAGGTAAGCGTAAAAGCTCCTTAATGGTGATTTAAGCTGTAGGAATAAAATTGACCCACTCCAAGTGTCGTTTCCGTATTGTCGTTTGTCACAATTAGAATAACTGTCCGAAATTGGGGATGAAAGAATATTTCTTGAAGTGGTTCAGTAACACAGCCTGAGAGTCCCAGTGCGGTGGAATCCTTCCTGTTCATTACAGGGCAGATTACAGGCACGGTTACTTGTTTCTTGGCCCATTTTCTGCTAGTCTCCTGTATCAAGGCGTTGACTCCTCAGTAAGGTATGGCTGCACAAGCACCGGGCACCCTCCAGTACCCGGCCTGAGTAATCACTCATGTGTGAGCTCACAGTGAGTGCTGACAGGTTATTAATGGGGCTTAGCTTAATCACGTCCTCACCCAACATTCCCATATGCAAACTTTCCAACAGGTGATCGGGGCAGGAAATCTGGCTGACTTTCTGCTTCCCCAATAAATCCAATAGGGAATTCAGAAGAAACTTCTTTACCTAAAGAGTGGTTAGAATGTGGAACTCACTATCACAAGGAGCAGTTGAGGCGAATAGCATAGATGCATTTAAGGGGAAGCTAGATAAATACATGAGGGAGAAAGGAATAGAAGGGTATGCTGACACGATTAGATGAACAGAGGCAGGAGGATTTTGCAGAGCATAATCGCTGAGATGGTCCAAATGGCCTGTTTCCATGCTGTAGACTCAATGTAATTCTATGTAATCTGGGGTACTGAGGCTAATTGTAACACCCAGACTATCACCTGGCTGAGATGAGCTAACTCAAACACAAACTGGTCTGAATGTTCCAGCTCCTTACTGGGTAAACTCATCAGTCCACTGGCACAGCTATGAGTGTTACATGTTTAGACATTCTCTTCTTTTCCCAATTTTCTCCCTTCATCTCCTAAAGGTGGTGACCCTTGCTTGGGTATGGTTCTAGAGAGGCCAGATGTCTTAACGGTCAGTTTTGGCAGGCTGTTTGATCCTGCTGAGCCTGACCTTGTCCACTCCTGGCATACACATATGTGTATGGGATTACTTGATAGTAACAGAAAGAACTTGCATTTATATAGCACCTTTCACAACCTCAAAGCGCTTTACAGCCAATGTAGTCATTGTCATAATGTAGGAAATACAGCAGCCAATTTGCACACAGCAAGCTCTCACAAACAGCAATTTGATAATGACCACATAATCTGTTATAGCGATGTTGGTTAGGGATAAATATGGGTCAGGACACTGGGGAGAACTCCCCTGCTCTTCTTCAAAATAGTGGCATGGGATCTTTTACATCCACCTGAGAGGGCAGATGGGGTTAACGTCTCATCTGAAAGACAGCACCTTCGACAGTACAGTGTTCCCTCAGTACTGGCACTGGAGTGTCAGCCTAGATTATGGGCTCAAGTGTCTGGAGTGGAGCTCGAAACCACGACCTTCTGACTCAGAGCAAGAGTGCTACCCACTGAGCCACAGTTGATGCTTACAATCAGAAATGGGAATACTGATGGATTTTTTTTACTCCTCCCTCACACCGCCAACCAAGGGTTCTCGAGGTTAGTTGTAGCAGCCCAATTGCAGCCGACGTGGAAATCATGATGTGGAGATGCCGGTGATGGACTGGGGTTGACAATTGTAAACAATTTTACAACACCAAGTTATAGTCCAACAACTTAATTTTAAAATTCACAAGCTTTCGGAGGCTTCCTCCTTCCTCAGGTGAATGTCAAGAAATCCTCGAACCTCTCGCATTTATAAATCACAGAACAATACCTGGTGATGACAGATAGTCTTTTCAACTGCCCGTTGCCAAGGCAACCAAAGTGTTCAGACAGATAGGTGTTACCTACAGGGCCACCGAATATACAAACGGCCAGAACAAAAAAAAACAGAGAGAGGCAGAAACATAGAAACATCCGGAAGGAAAAGACAGCAATTGACCCGTTATATTAAAAACAGTTAACTTTTGTTCGCTGGTGGGGTTACATGTAGCGTGACATGAACCCAAGATCCCGGTTGAGGCCGTCCTCATGGGTGCGGAACTTGGCTATCAATTTCTGCTCGACGATTTTGTGTTGTCGTGTGTCTCGAAGGCCGCCTTGGATTTCGCTTACCCGAAGGTCGGTGGCTGAATGTCCTTGACTGCTGAAGTGTTCCCCGACTGGGAGGGAACCCTCCTGTCTGGCGATTGTTGCGCGGTGTCCGTTCATCCGTTGTCGCAGCGTCTGCATGGTCTCGCCAATGTACCATGCTTTGGGGCATCCTTTCCTGCAACGTATGAGGTAGACAACGTTGGCCGAGTCACAGGAGTATGAACCATGCACCTGGTGGGTGGTGTCCTCTCGTGTGATGGTGGTATCTGTGTCGATGATCTGGCATGTCTTGCAGAGGTTACCGTGGCAGGGTTGTGTGGTGTTGTGGACGCTGTTCTCCTGAAAGCTGGGTAATTTGCTGCGAACGATGGTCTGTTTGAGGTTGGGTGGCTGTTTAAAGGCGAGTAGTGGAGGTGTGGGGATGGCCATAGCGAGGTGTTCGTCGTCATTGATGACATGTTGAAGGCTGCGGAGAACATGGCGTAGTTTCTCCACTCCGGGGAAGTACTGGACGACGAAGGGTACTCTGTTGGTTGCATCCCGTGTTAGTCTTCTGAGGAGGTCTATGCGATTTTTCGATGTGGCCCGTCGGAACTGTCGATCGATGAGTCGAGCGTCATATCCCGTTCTTACTAGGGCGTCCTTCAGCGTCTGTAGGTGTCCATCGCGTTCCTCCTCGTCTGAGCAGACCCTGTGTATTCGCAGGGCCTGTCCATAGGGGATGGCCTCTTTGACGTGGTTAGGGTGGAAGCTGGAAAAGTGGAGCATCGTGAGGTTGTCCGTGGGCTTGCGGTAGAGTGAGGTGCTGAGGTGCCCGTCTTTGATGGAGATTCGTGTGTCCAAGAAAGAAACTGATTCTGAGGAGTAGTCCATGGTGAGCTTGATGGTGGGATGGAACTTGTTGATGTTATCGTGTAGTCTCTTTAGTGATTCTTCGCCGTGGGTCCATAGAAAGAAAATGTCGTTGATGTATCTGGTGTATAGCGTTGGTTGGAGGTCCTGTGCAGTGAAGAAGTCCTGCTCGAACTTGTGCATGAAAATGTTGGCGTATTGGGGTGCGAATTTGGTCCCCATGGCTGTTCCGTGTGTTTGGGTAAAGAACTGGTTATCGAAGGTGAAGACATTGTGATCCAGGATGAAGCGGATGAGTTGTAGGATGGCGTCTGGAGATTGGCTGTTGTTGGTGTTGAGTATTGATGCTGTCACAGCGATGCCGTCATCGTGGGGGATACTGGTGTAGAGTGCCGAGACGTCCATCGTGGTGAGAAGTGCTCCTGGTTCAACTGGTCCGTGGGTACTGAGATTTTGTAGGAAGTCTGTAGTGTCGCGACAGAAGCTGGGGGTTCCCTGTACGATGGATTTCAGGATGCCCTCGATGTATCCAGAGAGGTTCTCACACAGGGTTCCGTTGCCTGATACGAGAGGACGTCCGGGTGTGTTGGCTTTGTGTATCTTTGGGAGGCAGTAGAAGTCTCCCACGCGGGGAGAACGTGGGATGAGAGCGCGTAGGATGCTTTGAAGGTCTGGATCGAAGGTCTTGATCAGTTTGTTGAGCTGGTGGGTGTGTTCTTTGGTTGGATCTGCGGGTAACCGTCTGTAGTGTTCCTGGTTGTCCAGTTGTCTGTATGCTTCTTTGCAATAGTCCGTTCTGTTCTGTATGACAATGGCTCCTCCTTTGTCCGCTGGTTTGATGATGATGTTGCGGTTGGTCTTGAGAGCGTTGATGGCGTTGCGTTGTGCTCGGGTGACATTCTGGACTGTCTTCTGAGTGCGGCTGATGAATCTGGCATTGACGCATTTCCTGACAGCTTGAGCATACATGTCAAGCTGAAGGCAGCGACCCTCCGGAGGAGTCGAGTTTGACTCTTTCCTCTTCGGTTGCTGTACCGCGGATCCCTCTGTCTGCTGTTCCGGATCGTTGATTGTCTCATTGGGTTCGCTGCTGGAATTTTGGGGTTTGTGGAAGAATTCCTGGAGCCTCATTCTCCTGATGAATTCCTCTGTGTCCGCCGCGAGACTAATGGGGTCCATTTTGGTAGTGGGGCAGAAATTGAGCCCTCGGCTGAGAACTTCGATTTCGTCTGGTTGAAGGGTGTGGTCGGACAAATTGACGATAGACTTCCCTGTGGTTGCAACCGTGGTACGTGGAAATCAGCTAACACAGCAGCAACTGCAAATACAACCTTGGGACCTTCTGATCTGTATTACACTAGGTAATGTAGTTACTCACAGAGCTGGAGAGGAGTTCCCCACATTTAGACATGGTAAACTTCATGAAATGTGGATACAAGTATGGAGTATGGAATAGACAACAGATACGAAATGAGCAATAACTACAAGACAGCACACGTGCCAGAGTGTAGCAGCCCATGTGTAGTTTATATAGTATAATACACTAAGAAAGAAATAACTTGTATTTATATAATGCCTTTCACAACCTTCGGGCATCCTAAAGTGCTTCAGCCAATGAAGTACATTTGAAGTGTAGTCACTGCTGTAATGCAGGGAAACATAGCAGCCAATTTTACACGCAGCAAAATCCCACAAACAGCAATGAGGTAAATGACCAGATGATCAGTTTTAGTGATGTTCGTTGACGGATAAATGTTGGCCATTGTTTCATAGGGTAACACACAGGCTGGAGGACAAAGAGCAGAGTGTTGCAGAGGGCAACATACAGATTGAAGAGTATTCTGTATAAAGTAATATACAGGCTGCAGTGTGTTAAGTGTAGGATTAAGTTTTCCACAACCAATTCACCTGATTTGAGCTGAAGTGCTCTCTTCACTCCTACATGTTAAGCAATAGTGTGGTAATGATGAGTTGTGACTAGCGTGAAAGGGAAATGTAAGTAAGTGGCTTATGCCAACTTCGTTGTGAGTTCTTTTAATTAGTTATTTTAATTTCACCCAGTGATGCAATATGAATAGGTGCAATATCCTCTATTTCTTGAGGAATTTGCAGAAAAAATATTTCCTCTCAATTTTCTACCCTTCTCACGTCACTGACTGATGCCTTGATGTGATTCCATGGGCACTTGGTACCCTCCAGTACCTCACGCAAGTGGTCATCCATGCGTGAGTCTTGACAATGAGTGTCAGCAGGCTAGCTGACTGTGGAGGGCCTCACGGCCGAGTCTCAAGCGTCCACCGATGCTGTATACCAATCAGGAGCAGGAGCCTGGCTAATGAGTGTCATCAGGCTATTTGACCATTGGGTGCACCACAGTTGAACCCATTCCTGTTTTTGACCAATGACCACACACAGGCACACTTACCAGCAGAGGTCACTAAATTGCAACCAGGAGCAGGAACTACACCAACACATCTCTGGCTGAAATTGGGCCAACTCACAAATTGGAGTCCAGGTCCTGATCTGTATGGAGCTTGAAAAAATATATTTTTTAATGTAAGTTTTATTTTTTTCACCAGCCCTTTTGACTCCCTCATTAGGGAGCAGTTCCAAAAGTGCTCTCCGGTACTTTGGGCCAGTTACCATTAGGAACATTGGAACAGAGGAACAGGAGTAGGTCATTTAGTCCTTCAAGCCTGTTTCGCCATTCAATAAGATCATGGCTGATCTGTGACCTAACCCCATACACTCACCTTAGCCCAATATCCCTTAATACCTCTGGTTAACAAAAATCTATCAATATCAGATTTAAAATTAACAATTGAACTTGAACAACTGCTGTTTGCGGAAGAGAATTCCAAACTTCTACCACCCTTTGCATGTAGAAGCGTTTCCTAACTTTACTCCTAAAAGTTCTGGCTCTAATTTTTAGGCGATGTCCCCTAGTCCTAGACTCCCCAGCCATTGTTAACGTGTGATCTTCGACAATGAATGGCAGCAGGCTATTCAACTGTGGAGCATGTCACAGCCCGGCACGAGTCAGTGTTCACTATAATAGTATATAGTAGTCAGGAGTGGGAACCTGGCAGAGTTTTCCCTTCCCTAACTCTTACTGCTGTCCTGGTCGAGATCAGCTATTCAGTGCAGACTGGAAATCAGACCTAGGACCTTCTTGATTTATATGGCCCTTCATCTCTGAGCCACTAGGACAGCTGGTACCTTTTCTTAACACCTCTTCTCAGAGAATGTTACTTGGTTAATTTCTCCAACTCTTTAAAAAAAAGTGCAAATCAACCCATTCTATCCTCTATCCTCCCTGGTCTTTTTTTTCTTATGGTGACTTTTTCCCTTTCTACGGTGCATCCATTTAATTTTTCTGTTCCTTTTTTTTTCTGTTGTGGTTCTGCTTTTTCTCCCCCCTTCGCTCGCTCTGTGTTACATGACCCCAGTGTTTCAGACACGGAGCAGTGCAGCGCCATGTTGCTGTAATAACCTTTCTTTTGATTTATCTCCTCACTTTGTTCCCAGGCTCCACAGGGAAATACCTCCGCAGCAGCAGCCATCGGTCTTAAAGGGACACCCTCCTCATTTTTTCAAGGAGCACTCTCCTCACTTTAAAGGAGCCCTCGCCTCACTTTTAAAAGATGCAAAAAGCAGATTGAGGCTCTCTAACTTTCTCACGATTTTCAATACGACGATCCTCACAGCTGATAGTTAATTACAGCCAAGGGACAAAACGTAGCAGATTGAATCCATATATGAAGAAGCGAGTTGGTCCAGCTACACCAGCATATTTGAATGCCAAATATACTTATTTTGGGGTCAAACTTATGTTTCGTCTACCCTATTGCATTTCACAGTCTACTACCCGTATTATTTTAAGATAAAATAGTGCCAAATATTTTGAATATAACAAAAGGAAACTTTTATATCGCTACCTTTGTATTTCACAGATAACCAATGCAAACTTAAAGAGTGTAAATAAATAGGCTAAGCGTTTGCTTCAGTCCTCCCTTTAAGAAGAAGTAGTGCAAGTAATTTTTTTGTATAAATGACAAAAAAAACTTAACGATATGAAACATTCCGAGAGGGCTGCTCTGGGGTTCTGAGATCACTTATCAAGTGACCTGGGTGACACTTGTTCCCATTCGGTCGCAGTCGGGATAATTCCTGCCAGAGTTTTTCGCCCCGCGCGGATGGATACAGCCCGTGTGCGCGGCTCAAGGCAGCCTGCGGTGCTGAAGTTTTCAAAAAGTTTGTTCTGAAGTTTGGAGACGCGGGATCGGGGGATCGAATCGGGGATACCGCCGACACTTTTTTTTTCTATTTTGTTTTAAAACTTCCCCTCCCCACCCCCACCCCGTCTTTCCCCATGATAACTCGGACTTTCTGGGCTCCACGTTTGAATGGATGTATAAATTAATCGAGGAAACGAAGGAAAACTCCGAACTTTTAAACCGCGAGCAATGGGGGATTTAAAACGCTGGAATTTACTTTGGGGACTCTTGCTGGCGGCTGAGTGTGGAGGTACGGCTTGACTTAAGGAGAAAGCGCAAGGAGGCTTTATTACAAGGAGTGGCGGACTGGTCTGCAGTGAATAGGGACAATCAGGATTTGAGGGATTTTTGTAAAGAATCAGAAAGCATGTTTTTTTTTTAAAGTTCATTCCGTGGGATTTTTTCCCCAATCAGTGCTGATCATTGCAGCGCGATGCCAGGAGTACTGCCGTCTTAGAGATCCAACTATCCCTTCTCTCCAACACTCTTAAGTAACAAGTAACTTTTTTGTTTGAACAAATGAAACTAACATCTGATCCCAGTTATAGACTCTGGGAAGTTTATTTTTTTGCTTGCAAGCCAGCCCTTTTAGTACAGTACACACATTTTAAAATGTATATTATGTGAGGTTATTGTAGGTGAATTAAGTTGGGCATTTAAAATAAAAAAATCCCAGATTTTTATGAAGGCTTGTAATGAACACGATTGATGTACAGTTCACAGCAGTCTAAACGTGCAGCCTTTCGATGATACAATCGACCGTTTGTTTGTTGTACTGTTTAATAGATGTTTTGCTCCTTTTAATACAGAACATGCAGATTTTCTGCAGTAATTACTGAATTGGCAAAAAAAACCCGCTGCATTTAGTGTGCCGAGTGGACACTTTTAAAAACTTTACATCAAAGTTGGAAAAAGGTTACCCATTTATTTTCTATTTTAAAACTGAATTAATCTCATCGTTTGGAAATTTTACAAAATCTTGAGATGGCCAAAAAAAATCGCGTTCGCTAGAAATATGTGAATATATTAAATTCACCTCGATTTTGTTTTTAAACAAAAATCTGAACCAGCACCTAAGAGAGATGGAGGGATTTCAGTAGCTGCTTGTTAGGTGTTGTTAACATGACCGCAAAAGTATCAGGCTGAGAAATAATCGCATTTTTTTTTTGCTGAGAACCGTTTGATCCCAGTTCAGAAGTTGATTTTTTTTTTACATGCCCTTCAGCCATGTGTGGGCAAAGAAATGTAAGAGAAATCTGGACTGGAGAGGGGGGTTCACCCTTTTTAAATATATTTTAATTGTTTTGAAAAAATATATTAAACTGTTCTTTTGTCTGAAATGGAAAGAGGCCCGGGGTGGGGGGAAGAGAAACAGCGGGTTCTAAGGGCAAGTATGGCGATGGGAAGCTGTGGGGATTTGCTTGCGATCTGGGGCTGATATACCGAGTAATCCTTCACATCTCGGTATCCTTGGGAACCAGACTTGAACACACACAGCAGCAGCCCCATGAATGATGAAATGGCCAAGCGGCTCCTAGTCTTTGTATGGGACAGTGGAGGGGAGGAGGGGAAGTGTGTGTGGGGAGGTGGGGGGGAATAGTCCACGAGGTATGAAAAAAACCAGTGGTGGAGCCCATACAAAGAAGTGTGGGATCAGCATCTAGTTTTGTTTTACGTTAATGCTTAAACTCGACCTTGCAAGATCACCGTCTGTCACTAGGCATTATTCAGAGCACACTGACTCACTCCATTGTATGACATTCCCCCCAGGCAGGGGCTGCATATACAATTCGGTCTTGCAAGGAATCCCATTTTTATTGTTTTGTTTTTGTTTCTCATCCATGACCTGGATTTTTTTTTCAGTAAAAAGGTAGCGTCGTTTTTTTTTCACAAGCTGCTGAGAGAGGGACTTTTTGGTCTATCAAGGACTGTGTGTGGGGTGGGGCGTTCAAAAGCAATGTTGTTGTTGTTGTTGTTGAAGTTGGCCCTTCAGCGAGGAACCTGACTTTTGAACTTGGTGCTCGAGTCCTCTCTGAAGCTCTGGCCCGAATCACCCCTCCCGCCCCTCTCCACATTAACATGAGGCTTTGTGTCTGCAGTTTGTGAAGCCATTGACAGACCTCGTGTCTCCGAGCCCTTTGGACGTTCCATGCACTGAATGCTGGAGCTCTTGAGAAATTACACTTCACATTCTTCCATACATCAGTTAGAAATAAAAGAGCTACGGGGTAGGGGGTGGGGGAGATCAATCGTATGTTATCCTCCCTCTTTCTCTAACCTCCTCCAGCCCTACAACCTTCCGAGATTCCTGCACTCCTCCAATTCTGCCTCATGCGCATCCCTGATTTTCATCGCGCCACCATTGGCGGCCGTGCCTTCAGCTGCCTACGCCCTAACCTCTGGAATTTCCTCCCTAAACCTCTGCGCCTCTCTATCTCCCCTCCTTTAAGATGCTCCTTAAAGCCCTATCTCTTTGGCCAAGCTTTTGGTCACCTGTTCTAATATCTCCTTATGTGGCTCGTGGTCAAATTTTGTTGGATAACGCTCCTATGGTGCACCTTGGGATGTTTTTCTATGTTAAAGGAGCTATATAAGTGCAAGTAGTTGTTATTACCAAAAAGAGACATTAAAAAAACCTCTAATTTAGGTGCCCCTTCCTATTATGTGTCAGCATCTTACAGACATCTCTTGTAATCTCCTTCAATCAGTCAGTGGAGTGACAGGTTCATTTGTGCTGTTGATTCCCACTCTCCCACAGAAGGATATGCAGTAGGGCTAGATGAAGTAGTGTGGGAGGAGGCTCGTGTTGAGCACGAACACCAGCATGGACCAGTTGGGCCGAATGGCCTGTTTCTGTGCTGTACATTCTATGTAACTTTTCCTCTGCTCCTCTCACCGAGGGAGCTGTCTGTGATCAAGAGGTCGCCGGGCAGGAGACAGTCGACAGGGCCATCACCCCGGGGTGCATCTGGCCCCTGCACTGAACAGGCTGTGCCACCACTCCTCACCCTACCCAGGATCTATCCTCTCTACATTCAGGTGTATCTATTGCATTCGCCCGAACTTTTAACATAGGAACAGGAGTAGGCCATTCAGCCCTTCGAGGCTGTTCCACCATTCAATTAGATCCCGGCTGATCTGTATCTTAACTCCATTTATCTGCCCTGGTTCCATATCTGTTAATACGCTTGCCTAACAAAAACTCTCAATCTCAGTGTTGAAATTTTCAATTGACCCCCAGCCTCAACAGCTTTTTGGAGTAGAGTTCTAGATTCCCACTACCCTTTGTCTGAAGAAATGCTTCCTGACATCAACCCTGAACGGCCTAGCTCTAATTTTAAGGTTGTGCCCCTTTGTTCTGGACTCACCCACCAGAGGAAATAGTTTCTCTCTATGTAGCCTATCAAGTGCTTTAATCATCTAAAACACCTCATTTAGACCACCCCTAAATCTTCTATATTCAAGGGAATACAAGCCTAATGAATGCAACCTGTCCTCATAATTTAACCCTTTTAGCCTTGGTATCATTCTGGTGAATCTGCACTGCACCTCCTCCAAGGCCAATATATCCTTCCTGAGATGCAGTGCCCAGATTGAATTCAGTACCCCAGATGGGGTCTAACTAGAGTTTTATACAACTGTATCATAACTTCCACCCCTTTGTATTCCAGCTCCCTTGAGATGAAGGCTAACATTCCTTTAACCTTTTTAATTATGTTTTGTACCTGTCCAATAGTTTTTAGTGGTTTCTGTTTATGGGCCCCTAAACCCCTCGGTTTCTAGCTTCTCACCATTTAGAAAATACTCTGATCTATCTTTCTTCGGTCCTGAGTGGATGACCTCACACTTCCCCACATTGAACTCCATCTGCAACAGTTTAGCCCACTCATTTAATCTATCAATGTCCCTTTGCAACTTTCTACTCTCATCAACACTACTTACTGTGCCGACTAACTTTGTGTCATCAGCAAACTTGGATACACGGCTCTCTACTCTTTTACCTAAGTCATTGATAAATAAAGTGAAAAGCTGAGGCCCCAGTGCAGATCCCTGGGGGACACCACCAGTCACATCCTGCCAATTGGAGTACATACCTATTATCCCTACTCTGTCTCCTACCTCCTAACCAATTCCTTACCCATGTCAATAGGTTGCCTGCAATTCCATGCACTTTCATTATTGCAAACTTTCTAACATTTGCCTCACTTGTAATATCAACATTAACAACTACGCTTAGTTAGGGCCAGTTCTTGGATCCAGCGATTTTGCCAAGCAGATCCTTCCCAATTCATTTGCAATTTTAGCTGCCTAGAATCTTTAAACAGAAGACACCTTTAGCAGAATGCTGCTATGCACTCTCTCCCCCTTTGCATTCACTGTGGAACCCGTTCCTTAACTTATTAACAGCTCACGTGGAAGAACACAGAAGTGTGAAGTGATGCATTTTGTTAGGAAGAATGAGGAGAGGCAACATAAACAAAATGGTACAATTTTAAAGGGGGTGCAGGAACAGAGAGGCCTGGCAGTATACGTACATAAATCTTTGAAGATGGCAGGACAAGTTGAGAAGGCTGTTAAAATGCATTCTGAATCCTTGGCTTTATAAACAAAGACAGAGTAAAAAAAGCAAGGAAGTTATGCTAAATCTTTGTATATCACAGGTTAGGCCTCAGCTGGAGTAGTGTGTTCAATTCTCGGTACCGTACTTTAGGAATGATGTCAATGCCTTAGAGAGGATGCAGAGGAGATTTACTAGAATGGTACCATTGATGCGGGATTTCAGTTCTTGGGGAGACTAGAGAAGCTGGGGTTGCTGATTCAAATTTGTGCACCTGGGCAATGAAAATTGGTTGACTATTCAACTAACAGTGGAGGTGGGATCAGAGCATAGCCCTGATTTGTCTTCGGGCCTTGTCCACATACTTCCAGCAGGAGTGACCGGATAGTGTTCAAGAGTGGGAGTAATTTTCTCCTCCCTCCCAAACACAGGGACATCAAGAATATCCCCATCATCACTCCAGCTAGTTATTGTTTCCTTACATTGTCCAGTTATTTCTCCCCACCCCTGCCTGTTTCTCTGTCACTTCCATGCCAAACAATATTCTGCTTGAAAGTGAAAGGCAGGTGACCCACTGCCAGGTCTTTCCTCTGTAACTGATGACTGGGAGGCTTGTGATGCCATCCAGGGCACTGTTCTCCAACAGTTCTCTCCATCTGTCTGCTGCGATTAAAAGCTCAACATCACCCTCCTGCTACCACTCCAGGGCAATGTGTTCTAGTTTAGCAATGCCAATGGCACTGGGGCATCCTACTAACATTTTCTAGAGAAAAAGGTAATATGCCAGATATTAAGAAAGAATCTTGTATGAAAGGTCACCCACTAATGGTCAAATATTTCAGGTAAAATTAGTGATTTAAAAGAATACTCTAGTGGCATGAGGAAAAATATATGCCTCTCCCCCCAAATATAGCAATTAAACTAATTAAAATATGTTCTTGACATTTAAGATAATTATACCAGAGGTATGAAGTAACTTTTTTAATAACAAGGTAAGTTTAAAGGAAACCTACCATTCAGTATCACCCTATCTCAGACAAAAACTGATGCAATTATTCTAGAGCTTTGATCAAACTCTGTGCTTGGCCTATCATTAAATCCTTTTCCTCCTGGAGTATTTTCACTTTTGTTGCTGTTCCTATAAAAGAGCTTTTGGCAAATTCATGTTACTGATTTAAAATGAGCTAAATATAAAACCTGTCAGATTTTGGTGGCTTCCTTTTGGGAGCTTGCTGGTTTATTTTGGTGGGATATCTGGTAGATGTGCTGGTGTGTGTATCAGTGAGTTTACTGGTCGATGTGCTGGTGTATATATCAGTGAGTTTACTGGTCGATGTGCTGGTGTGTGTATCAGTGAGTTTACTGGTCGATGTGCTGGTCTGTGTATCAGTGAGTTTACTGGTCGATGTGCTGGTGTGTATATCAGTGAGTTTACTGGTCGTGTGCTGGTGTGTGTATCAGTGAGTTTACTGGTCGATGTGCTGGTGTGTGTATCAGTGAGTTTATTGGTAGGTATGCTGGTGTGTATATCAGGGAGTTTACTGGCAGATGTGCTGGTGTGTGTATCAGTGAGTGTTTTAGTAGATATGCTGGTCTGTGTATGAGTGAATTTTCAGTAGATGTGCTGGTGTGTGTATCAGTAAATTTACTGGTACATGTGCAGGTGTTTTATCACTGAGCTTCCTGACAAAAGAACCTGAGGCGACATAAGGGAAAAAAATTTTAAGCAGTGAGTTGTTATGATCCGGAATGCAGTGCCTGAAAGAGTGGTAGAAGCAGATTCAACAATAACTTTCAATAGGATATTGGATATATACTTGAAAAGTAAAAAAAGAGCAGGGGAGCGGGACTAATCGGATAGCTCTTTCAAAGAGCCGGCACAGGCACGATGGGCCGAATGGCCTCCATCTGTACTAAATCATTCTATGATTCCATGTGCAGTTGTGTGATATCACTGCAATTTCCTGTAGATATGCTGGTGTTCACTATCCAGTAGATGTGTTAGTTTGTGAATCAGTGAGTTTACTGGTCGTGTGCTGGTGTGTATATCAGTGAGTTTACTGATAGATGTGCTGGTGTGTGTATCAGTGAGTTTACTGGTCGATGTGCTGGTGTGTGTATCAGTGAGTGCGCTGGTGTGTGTATCAGTGAGTTTACTGGTCGATGTGCTGGTGTGTGTATCAGTGAGTGTGCTGGTGTGTGTATCAGTGAGTTTACTGGTCGATGTGCTGGTGTGTGTATCAGTGAGTTTACTGGTCGTGTGCTGGTGTGTATATCAGTGAGTTTACTGGTCGATGTGCTGGTGTGTGTATCAGTGAGTTTACTGGTCGATGTGCTGGTGTGTGTATCAGTGAGTTTACTGGTCGATGTGCTGGTGTGTATATCAGTGAGTTTATTGACAGATGTGCTGGCGTGTGTATCAGTGAGTTTACTGGTCGTGTGCTGGTGTGTATATCAGTGAGTTTACTGGTCGATGTGCTGGTGTGTATATCAGTGAGTTTACTGGTCGTGTGCTGGTGTGTATATCAGTGAGTTTACTGGTCGATGTGCTGGTGTGTATATCAGTGAGTTTACTGGTCGATGTGCTGATGTGTATATCAGTGAGTTTACTGGTAGATGTGCTGATGTGTATATTAGTGAGTTTACTGATAGATGTGCAATTGTGTGTTATTACTGAGTTTGCTGATACTCCGTACCAGTAAACCAGCTGTGGGGGAAGGTTTAAACTAATTTGACAGAGGGAGGGGACCAAGGTGAAGCATCAGAGAAAGAAGGTGCATGGAGGGCTGGGAGAGACAAACAGCCTTAGAATAAAGAGTAGTCCAGAAATAGGAGGGGTCAGAGAGGGGAACAATGCCAGGCAGACTAAGGCAGGTTTGGAGTGCGTGTGCGTAAATGTACAGAGCGTGGTAAATAAGGTTGGTGAGCTGCAGGCACGAGTTGCCACATAGTGGCCATATCATATAGAGGCAATAATAGAAATCTTGCTCAAACAAGGGCAGGAATGGGAACTTAACATTCCTGGCTACAATGTATTCCGAAGGAAAAAGGAAGGAAAAAAGGGGGAGGGGTGATGGTGGAGGGGGTTGGCAGTATTGATCAAAGATACTTTTACAGTCCTGGAAAGCGATGACGTGCTTGAGGGTTCTAAGACTGAATCTATTTGCTTAGATTTAAGAAGAACAGAAGCTGATGCTGCTGGGTGTATACTATGGACCACCAAATTGTGGGAGGAGCAAATTTCAGAAAGATGTAAGAACAATACAGTAATAATAATGGGGGACTTGAATTATCCTAATACAGACTGGGAAAAAAGCAACGAAAAGGGCAAGGAGAGGGAGCAATTCCTGGTACATGTGCTGGTGTGTTATCACTGAGTTTACTGGTACATGTGCTGGTGTGTTATCACTGAGTTTACTGGTAGATGTGCTGGTGTGTGTATCAGTAACAGAGTAACGGAGAGGGTTGTTGAGGGTCATACAGTTGATGTGTGTATGGACTTCCAAAAGGCGTTTGATGAAGTACCACATAATAGACTTGTTAGCAAAATTGAAGCCCATGGGATTAAAGGGACAGGGGTAACGTGGTTACAGAATTGGCTGAGGGACAGATTGCAGGGAGTGGTTGTTTTTCGGACTGGAGGGAAGTATACAGTGGTGTTCCCTAGGGGTCGGTATTAGGATCGCTGCTCTTTTTTATATATATTAATAACCTGGATTTGGGTATACAGGGCATAATTTCAAAGTTTGCAGATGACACGAAACTTGAAAAAGTAAACAATGAGGAGGATAGGAACAGACTTCAGGAGGACATAGACAGACTGGTGAAATGGGCAGACACATGGCAGATGCAATTTAATTCAGAGAAGTATGAATTGATACATTTTGGTAGGAAGAATGAGAGGCAATATAAACAAAATGGTACCATTTTAAAGGGGCTGCAGGAACAGAGAGACCGACCGGGGGATATACGTACACAAGTCTCTGAAGGTGGCAGGTCAAGTTGAGAAGGCTGTTAAAAAGCATATGGGATCTGTGGCTTAGTAAATAGACAAGCTTTCAGAGGCTTCCCCCTTCGTCAGGTGAACGATGTGAAATGAAATTGCTGGACTATAACTTGGTGTTGTAAAATTGTTTACAATTGTCAACCCCAGTCCATCACCGGCATCTCCACATCATTAGTAAATAGAGGCATAGAGTACAAAAGCAAGGAAGTTATGCTAAACCTTTATAAAACACAGGTTAGGCCTCAGTTGGAGTATTGTGTTCAATTCGGGGCACCACACTTTAGGAGGGATGTCAAGGCTTTAGAGAGCGTGATGAGACTTACTGGAATGGTACAAGGGATAAGGGACTTCAGTTATGTGGAGAGACGGGAGAAGCTGGGGTTGTTCTCCTTAGAGCAGAGAAGGTTAAGAGGAGATTTGCTAAGACATGTACAAAGTCATGAATGGCTTTGATAGAGTAAATAGGGAGAAACAGTTTCTAGTAGCAGAAGGGTCAGTACCACTAAGGTGATTGGCAAAAGAACCAGGGGCAACATGAGGAAAAAAAAAATTACGCAACAAGTTGTTATGATCTGGAATGCACTGCCTGAATGGGTGGTGGAGGCAGATTCAATAGTAACTTTCAAAAGGGAATTGGATAAACACTTGCAGGCAACGAATTTACAGGGCTACGGGGAAAGAGCCAGGGAGTGGAACTAAGTACATAGCTCCACCAAAATGTCAGCACAGCCGTGCTAGGCCGAGTGGCCTCCTTCTGTGCTGTATCTATGATTGTATGTGCTGGTGTGTGTATCAGAGTGTTTTCCAGTAGATGTGCTGGTGTGTGTATAATCGGTGAGTTTTCCAGTAGATGTGCTGGTATGTGTCTGAGTGAGTTTTCTGGTACACATGCTGGTGTGTGTATCAGTTCTCTATTTGGTCGAAGTGCTGGTATGTGTGTGATAGAATCATCATAGAACGATACAGCACAGAAGGAGGCTATTCGACCCATCATGCCTGTGCCGGCTCTTTGAAAGAGCTATCCAATTAGTCCCATTCTTCTTCCCTTTCTCCATAGCCCTGCAAAGTTTTCCCCTTCAAGTATTTATCCAATTCCCTTTTGAAAGTTATTATTAAATCTGCTTCCACCGCCCTTTCAGGCAGCGCATTCCAGATCATAACAACTTGCTGTGTAAAAACATTTTCTTGATCTCGCCTCTGGTACTTTTAGCAATTATCTTAAATCTGTCCTTTGGTTACCGACCCTTCTACCACTGGAAACAGTTTCTCCTCATTTACCAAATCAAAACTCTTCATGATTTTGAACACCTCTATTAAATCTCCCACTAACCTCTCTGCTCTAAGGAGAACATAGAGAGGTTACAGCACAAAAGGAGGCCATTCGTACCATCAAGTCCATGCCAGCTCTATGCAAGAACAATCCAGCTAGTCCCACTCCCCCAACCTATCCCTGTAGCCCTGCAATTTTTTTTCCTTTCAAGTACTTATCCAGTTTGAGAGCCACGCTTGAATCTGCCTCCACCACTCCCCCGGCAGGGCATTCCAGATCCTAACCACCTAACAATCCCAGCTTCTCTAGTCTCTCCACATAACTGAAGTCCCGCATCCTTAGTACCATTCTAGTAAATCTCTGCACCCTCTTGAAGGCCTTGTCATCCTTCCTAAAGTGTGGTGCCCAGAAAGAGACACAATACTCCAGCTGGGGCCTAACTGGTGATGTAAATAGGTTTAGCGTAACTTCCTTGCTATTGTACACTATGCCTCAGTTTAGAAAGGCAAGGATCTCGCATGTTTTTTTAACAGCCTTCTCAACTTGTCCTGCCACCTTCAAAGATTTGTGTACGTACACCACCCAGGTCTCTCTGTTCCTGCACCCCCTTTAAAATTGTATCATTTATTTTATATTACCTCTCCTCATTGTTCCTACCAAAATGAATCACCACACTTTTCTGCGTTAAATTTCATCTGCCCATTTCACCAGTCTGTCTATGTCCTCCAGAGGTTTGTTATTATCCTCCTCATTGATTACTACATTTCTGAATTTCGTTTCATCTACAAACTTTGAAATTATGCCCCCATATACCCAAGTTCAGGTCATTAATATATATCCAAAAGAGCAATGGTCTTAATACCGACCGCCGGGGGACACCGCTGTATACTTCCCTCCAGCCTGAGAAACAACCGTTCAGCACTACTCTCTGCCTCCTGTCTCTTAGCCAATTTTTTATCCATGCAGCCACTGACCCTTTAATCCCATGGGCTTCAATTTTGCTAACAAGTCTATTACGTGGTACTTTATCAAATGCTTTTTGTAAGTCCATACACACAACATCACCCGCACTACTTTCATCAACCCCCTCCGTTACTTCATCAAAGAACTCAATCAAGTTAGTTGAACACGATTTGCCTTTAACAAATCCATGCTGGCTGTCATTTTATTATCCCATATTTTTCCAAGTGACAATTAATTTTGTCTCTGATTATTATCTCTAAAAGTTTCCCCAGCACCAACCCTCGACTGACTGGCCTGTAGTTGCCGGGTTTATTCTCCTCCCCTTTTTCGAACAGGGGTGTAACGTTTGCAATCCTCCAGCCTTCTGGCACTGCTCCCATTTCTAAGGATGATTGGAAGATTGTGACCAGACCCACCGCTATCTACACCCTTACTTCCCTCAGCAACCTAGGATACATCTCATCCAGACCGGGTGACTTTTCTACTTTCAGCGCTGCCAACCTTTTAAGTGCCTCCTCTTTATCTGTTTTTATCCTATCCAATTTCTCTACTACCTCCTCCTTTACTGTGATATTGGCAGAACCCTCTTCTTCTTTAAGACCAGGTGAAAAGTACTCATTTAGTACCTCAGCCATGCCCTTTGCCTCTACGGGAAGATCTTTTTGGTCTCTAATCGGCCCCACCCTTCATTTGACTATTTATATGTTTATAAAAGACTCTTGGGTTCCCTTTTATGTTACCCGCTAATCTATTCTCATACACTGTCTTACATAAGAACATAAGAAATAGGAGCAGGAGTAGGTCATCCGGCCTCTCGAGCCTGCTCCGCCATTCAACAAGATCATAGCTGATCTTCTACCTCAACACCATTTTCCTGCACCATCCCCATATCCCTTGATGCCTTTAATATCTAGAAATCTATCAACCTCTGTTTTGAATGTACTCAATGACTGAGCCTCTACAGCCCTCTGGGGTAGAGAATTCCAAAGATTCACCACCCTGAGTGAAGAAATTTCTCCTCATCTCAGTCCTAAATGGCCTATCCTTTATTCTGAGACTGTGACCCCTGGTTCTAGATTCCCCAGCCAGGGGAAACAACATCCTTGCATCTACCCTGTCAAGCCCTATAAGAATTTTGTATGTTTCAATGAGATCACCTCTCATTCTTTTAAACTCTAGAGAATACAGGTCTAGTCTACTCAATCTCTCCTCATACGACAATCCCGCCATCCCAGGAATCAGTCTGGTGAACCTTCATTGCACTCCCTCTATGGCAAATATATCCTTTCTTAGGTAAGGAGACCAAAATTGTATACGATACTCCAGGTGCGGTCTCACCAAGGCCCCATATAATTGCAGGAAGACATCTTTACTCCTGTACTCAAATCCTCTTGTAATAAAGGCCAATAAACCATTTGCTTTCCTAAATGCTTGCTGCACCTCTTTGTCCCTCTTATTTCCTTTTTTAGTTCTCCTCTGTACTTTCTGTATTCAGCTTGGTTCTCTGCTGTATTATCAGCCTGACATTTATCGTAAGCCTCCTTTTTCTGTTCCATTTCAATCTTTATATCTTTAGTCATCCAGAGAGCTCTAGCTTTGGATGCCCTTCCTTTCCCCATCATGGGATTGAGTTCAGGTACAGACTAGACAATCTCCCTTTTGAAGGCCTCCCATTGCTCATTTACTGTTTTAGCTGCCAGTCTTTGATTCCAATCCACCTGGGCTGGATCCCCTTTCAGCTCACTGAAATTAGCCCTCCTCCAGTTGGGTATTTTCACGTTTGTCCTTTTCCATAACTACTTTGAACCTAATGATATTGTGAGTTTATCACGGAGTTTACTAGTAGATGTACTGATGTGTGTGTTAGTTAATTTACTGGTCTGTATGCTGTTGTGTGTATCATTGAGTTTTCTGGTATATGTGCTGGTGTGTGTATCCATTCATTTAGGAACAAAGGAACAGGAGTAGGCAGATCAGCCCCTCGAGCCTGTTCTGTCATTCAGTTAGATCGTGGCTGATCTGTATCTTAACTCCACCTACCTGCCTTGTTTCTGTAACCCTTAATACCCTTGCTTAATAAAAATCTATCAATCTCAGTTTTTACATTTTCAATTGGCCTAACCTCAACAGCTTTTTGGAAAAGAGTTCCAGATTTCCATTACCATGAGTGTGAAGAAGTGCTTCCTGACATCACCTCTGCTGAATGGCCTAGCTCTAATTCTAAGGTTATGTCCCATTGTTCTGAACTATCCCACCATAGGAAATTGTCTCTATCTACCCTATCAAATCCTTTAATCATCTTAAACACCTCAATTAGATCACCCCCTAATCTTCTATACTCAAGGGAATACAAGCCTAGTCTATGCAACCTGTCCTCATAATTTAACCCTTTTAACCTCTATCATTCTGGTGAATCTGCGCTGCACCCCCTTCAATGTCAATATATCCTCCCTGAGGTGCGGTGCCCAGAACTGAACGCAGTACATAAGTGGGGTCTAATCAGAGCGTCATATAACTGTAACAAAACTTCCACTCCTTTGTATTCCAGTCCCTTAAAATAAAAGCCAATATTCCATTAACCTTTTAAGTTATTTTCTGTACCTGTCCACTAGCTTTTAGTGATTCCTGTACTTGGACCCCTAAATCTCACTGCTCCTCTACAGTTCCCAGCTTCTCACCATTTAGAAAATACTCTGATCTATCTTAGATCCAAAGTGAATGACCCCACTATATGGATATATATATCTTTCATCTAAGTCATTTATAAATATAGGGAAAAATTGATGCCCCTGTACAGAACCCTGGGGGACAGCACTAGTGACATCCCTAATCTCTTGTCTCCTAATTCCTAACCAATTCCCTACCCGTGTCAATAGGTTTCCTCCAATTCCATGCGCTCTCATTTTTAACTGTCTCTTCTTATCGAATGCCTTCTGGAACTCCATAAATAGCATATATATATCATCCATAGAACCTCCCTTATCTACCACCTTAGTTACCTTCTTTAAAAATTCAACTATGTTTGTTAAGCATCACTTACACTTTACAAATCCATGCTGGCTCTCTCTGATCAGTTCATATTTATCCAAGTGCTCAGTCATCCTGTCCCTAATAACAGGTAACTGGCAGATTTGCTGGTGTGTGTATCAGTGAATTTACTAGTAGATGTACTGGTGTGTGTATCAGTGAGTTTACTGGCAGATGTGCTGGTGTGTATACCAGTTGATGTTGTGCATATGGGCTTTCAAAAGGTGTTTGATTAAAGTACCACATAATAGACTTGTTAGCAAAACTGAAGCCCATAGGACTAAAGGGGCAGTGGCAGCGTGGATACAAAATTGGTTAAGGGAAAGAAAGCAGAGAGTAGTGTTGAACGGTTGTCTTACGACTGGAGGGAAATATACATTGGTGATGCCCAGGGTTTTGTATTAGGGCAACTGCTCTTTATGATATATATTAAAGACCTGGACTTGGATATACAAGGCAGAATTTCAAAGTTTGCAGATGACATGAAACTCGGAAATGTAGTAAACAGTGAGGAGAATAGTAACAGACTTCAAGAGGACATAGACAGACTGGTGAAATGGGCAGATACATGGCAGATGCAATTTAACACAGAGAAGTATGAAGTGATGCATTTTGGTAGGAAGAATATAAACTAAATGTTACAATTCTAAAGGTGTTTCAGGAATAAGAAAGACCTGGGGGTGTACACACACAAATCTTTGAAGGTGGCAGGACAAGTTGAGAAGGCTGTTAAAATAGCAGATGGGACCCTTGGCTTTATAAACAGAGGCATTGCATACCAAAAGCAAGGAAGTTATGCTAAACCTTTATATATCACTGGTTAGGCCTCATTTAGAACATTGTGTCCAATTCTGGGCACCTCATGCTCCTTTTCTCTGTGATTCTCCCTCTCTCTTTGTTTCTCTCTCTATTTTACAGAGCCTTAGGAGTGGCAAGGTTGGTAACTGAGGTGAAAAAAATTCAGAATGTTGAATAAAACTTTATAAAAGATAAGATATTGAGCACTGCATGTGGAACAAACATCTTGACACTCAGTGGACCTTTATTTAATCTGGGTAATAAAGGTGTTTGCAAGTATAACCTATTTAGATCTTGTACATCCATCACGAACAGAGGGGTGCAGTTTCTGTTTTGGGCCCAATCGGGGAAATTGCGCCCAAAACGCGCTCGAAATTGCTCTGGTTAGGTTACAGTTCAAGTTTCCGATAAAATTCATTTGCATAATCACAAACGTAAAATCTTCCATGAGCCAGCGAAATCAGGCAGCGTAATTGAACGTAATCATTTCTTTCCATTATAAAGTATTCCTTGATGTATTTAATAGAGGTAACCTGGTGCAGTTTTATTAATACAGTTTAAAATGGGTTTATCACCAAAAATGAGCATTTTTAATAAGGGTGTCCAGTCCTCCACCTGTGAGTAACCTGACTTAAAATCACTGAAAATGATTTTTAAAAACTATACCGAACCATATAATAGTTTCATTGGTGTGCACTAGTCTATTTGCTAGTAAATTATATATAAATTTTGATATGAATAAACTTTTAAAACATGCCTACTAGTGCCTGTGTGCCTAAGAAAATGAGCCCAATTTGACGAGCCTTCCCGTACTGGCGGAATCTCGCAATTTCGGCCTGGGGGCGTGGCCAGTTTTGTGGGCGGGGCCTGATCTGGACGAATTGAATCTTAAACAAGCGTAAAAGATCATGGAAAACATGAACTTAAGTGGTTTTGGGCATAACTTACTTACACTTAAAATTTCCCGGTCGTTTGCGCTGGTTCGGCCGTGCCCCCCTTGGATTGTGCTGATATTACTGGTGGAAACTCTACCCTGGAGTGTTCAAAATTTAGCACTCAAGTATTGTTTTTCTTTCCAGACAGTTAGCTGTCTTTCGGATGAGACGTTAAACCGAGGCCCTGTCTGCCCCCTCAGGTGGGCGTAAAAGATCCCGTAGCACTATTTCGAAGAAGAGCAGGGGAGTTCTTCCCGGAGTCCTGGCCAATATCTATCCCTCAACCAACATCACTTTTTAAAAAAAAAACAGATTATCTGGTCATTATCACATTGCTGTTTGTGGGATCTTGCTGTGCGCAAATTTGCTGCTGTGTTTCCTACATTACAACGGTGACTACACTTCAGAAAGTACCTCATTGGCTGTAAAGCACTTTGGGACGTCTTTCTTTTTTTCCTATCTTTCTTTTCTTTCTTTTGTTTCTTTTTTCCCTCTCTTTCAAAAAAAAACTTCTTTAAAGTAATCTTGCTCTCTCTCCCTTGCAGCTCTGCAGTGTCGGGATAATCACCGTCCTTGTGAAAATAGTGGACGATGTATCCGGAGCCCGCATGGAGATGCATCATGTCTGTAAGTTGCTCTTTTGACTGGAAACTGTTAGATGTGTGTGGATTATAAATACATTTTGTTCAGTGTGCTGTGTAGTACCAGGGCGGCCCGCGGGCGCTGCCTCAGGCCACCATTCCCACCACGGCGATTCATGAGCTCTCACCGATCCGAGACGTTCTCGCAAAACGTGGGGGAGAATTCCACAGTCAGACAAAGCTGGTCCAAAGCATACCGAGTGATCAGTCGGTTAGTCACAGGCTTTACTTGGCTGTCAACTGATAGGATTACAGTTACAAAACAATGAAAGCTACGAAGAACTCCCCAAAAATCTTTTTTAATATAGTAGTAATTGAAATAATTTTTCAAAATCATTGAGGAAAAAGGGATTTAGTCATTACTTTCCGCCTCTCTATCTCTCCCTCCTCCTTTAAGACCCTCCTTAAAACCTACCTCTTTGACTAAGCTTTTGGTCACCTGTCCTATTATCTCCTTATGTGGCTCGGCGTCAAATTTTGTTTGATAATCGCTCCTGTGAAGCACCTTGAGGTGTTTTTACTACATTAAATGCACTATATAAATGTTGTATTCTCAGCCATCTCCGCATCACAGCTACACAGATGCACCTGTTTAAAAGGGTTCTTCACTACTATGACGGTCCTGTGGGTAAATGTAATATTCAGTGTACCAAGTTTACGATTCCTGCATTGTGCTGATTTGAATTGTAGCGGCAGGTATAGGGCCGCTGTTACCACTTGTGGGGGAATCCAACACTAGGACCGTTAAATATAAGATAATCGCTAATAAATCCAATAGGGAATTCAGGAGAAACTTCTTTACCCAGTGAGTGGTTAGAATGTGGAACTTGCTACCACAGGGAGTAGTTGAGGTGAATAGCAGAGATGCATTTAAGGGGCAGCTAGATAAACACGAGGGAGAAAGGAATAGAAAGATATGCTGTTAGAGTGAGATGAAGGAGGGAGGGAGGGAGGGAGGAGGCTCGTGTGGAGCATAAACACCAGCATAGGCCAGTTGGGCCGAATGGCCTGCTTCTGTGCTGTAATTTCAATGTAATTTTATGTAATTGGCCTCAGTGACCCTAGGCTAGGGAAGGTAAAAAAACAGCCATGGTTTGGATGCTGCTCCTAGTCGACATCCAGCGATCGGTGCTGGAGTGCGCATGCACCTCTGTGGGATGTCGAGTGGGCTCAGTTACCGTGTTTCCCCCCCCCCCCCCCGGTCGAATAACCTGCCAATGCTCACTGTCCCAGCTCACATGAAGAACAGAACCTTGGATGCAGGACTTGGAAGGTGGCAGCTTCCACTGGAACCACATCTGTGCAAAAGTCAGCGTCTTCAGTAGAGGAGGGGAGAAGGGTGTCTTCACTGTGGGAAGGTGTAGCAGCTCACTGTGTTTGCAAACAGGTATTGAATGATGAAGTTAGTGACTCAGTTGTGGCAGTGTATCAGCAATAACTGCAACAGATATAGAAACAGAAAATGGTGGAAATACTCAGCAAGTCAGGCAGCATCTGTAGAGAAAGAAACAGAGTTAATGTTTCAGGTCGATGACCTTTCGTCAGAACTGGCAACAGATAATTCCATTTTCAAACTAAAGCATAAAAATTAAGAGTTTCTGCTGTAACAGGTGTATCACCACTGAGCCAGAAGGTTGTGGGTTTAAGTGCCAATCCAGAGACTTGAGCACAAAATCCAGGCTGACAGTCCAGTGCAGTACTGAGGGAGTGCTGCACTATCGGAGGTGCCATCCTTCAGATGAGACGTTAAGGCCCCGTCTGCCCTCTCAGGTGGACATAAAAGATCCCATGGCACTATTTCGAAGAAGAGCAGGGGAGTTCTCCCTAGTGTCCTGGCCAATATTTATCCCTCAACCAACATCACTAAAACAGATTATCTGGTCATTATCACATTGCTGATGGTGGGACCTTGCTGTGCCACGTTTCCTGCATTACAACAGTGACTACACTTCAAAAAATACTTCATTGGCTGTGAAATGGTGTTTGATAATGCTCCTGTGAAGTGCCTTGGTACGTTTTGCTACGTTAATGGCACTATATAAATGCAAGTAGTTGTTGTTGTAAAGCGCTTTGGGACGTCCTGAGGTTGTGAAAGGCGCTACATAAATGCAAGTCTTTCTCCTACAACCAAGACATACCAGCGAGGCTAACGTGGTGGGTGTCTGGGAACGATTATTCCTGGTCATTTCAAGATCTTTATCTCCAGTGCAGTGACTGCCAGGAGGAAGTGGAATCCTGTTAAGTTAAAGAAGTTTAGGGCATTAACCATCGCTGATTTCAGGAGCAAAGCAGATTATCAGTAGCAGTTTGTGTTTGTCTGGACAGTGGCAGTGAATTAGCTTATGCTGTCCCGGACAGCCATTGGCTGGGCTGCTGTTTGAGCTCATAGTTTAAAGAAGCCTGTCTTTTTTTAGTTAGCATCAGTAGTGGGATGGCCAGTTCTGTGACTCTGACCACCTCTAATCTTTCAGCTAAGAATAATGGAATATGTGTGTCAATTCAGTAAAATATAAAATTAAAAGGTGAGCCACTTTGCAGGTGTAGCAGGTGTTGTTCGGCTTTGGTTTCGTAGACAGTGCCAGACACTTCAAAAGATTAAGTAGATTCGATATCTGTATTGGTCCCGCTGACTTGAAGGGGGGATGCAATCCATGATCACTGTTAGAAGAGTGATGTGAGCTAGATTTTCCGCTCATTGACTATGAATAGGCATTAAATCAAACCCCCAGGATTTCATAGATGGCAGACATTAAAAGATTAATGGTAAAAACTTCTTTGGCCAAATTTCACATTTTAGTACCTGTGTAGAATCTTCAACATGCAGGAGGAAATCCTCTTTATTAAGTAGTGTGTTTGAGTGTAAGCTAAGATACGCCGTGTTATGGGAATGTGTGACAGTATCCCGTGCATTGAGTGAACACTCAGACACACTATTATGGGAATGTGTGACAGTATCCCGTGCATTGAGTGAACACTGTGTCCAATGAGATCTGAAACACTCTTTTGATTGTATATGCCTCTTGAGGTTGCAATGTTCTTATCACCTCCCCACCTCCTTGTGACACAAATCTTGCTACCAGCTGGAGCTTTTGGAGATGCTATTAACCAATCGCCTATTTTTCCCTGGGAAAGAAGGGGTGAAACGCTGGTATAAAGTTGGCAGTGAATGTGGAGCTACAGATACCAGTGGGAAACTGGCATGGAAACTGACCGTTTCATGTGAGTATCCTGCAAGTGTAAACATTCGGGTAGCCTGACACTAGCGCAGTGTTCGAATCCTGCCAGCTTTTTAACAGACTGTGGAAGTGAAGCCCCTGGTTCGGAGATGAGGGGGGGGGGGTGGGGATGAGGGGTTGCGGGGGGGCTATCAGTAATGTTTGATGTCACTCTCCCTGGTGTCCTGGTATCTGTCCCAATCCATAAATGTAAAGCACACTGGGTGGGAGCTGCTGTCGTCTGATTGTAGAGCAAGGTGGTCTGTGGAGTGACAATACAGGGGCCACACTGGGCATGTATGTGATGCACCAATGGAGCTACAGACTCCGCCCTCTTTCCCCCCCCCCCCCCCCCCCCCCCCGCGCCCCCCCAGCCTTCCCCCACCACCCCGGATGAAGTCTTTAACATTAACAAGTGCTCCTCTGTACGAGGCAGTTGTGGATTTGGCATCAAGAAATGTGTTAAATAGTAGGAAAGGTAGGGGAGTTGGGAGACCTCATAATGCGACACATTCCAACATTTCAGTGAGAAAACGGCACCGTGATGCCAACGTCATATGTAACCTGCCGTTAGAGTGAGATGAAGGAGGGAGGGAGGGAGGGAGGAGGCTCGTGTGGAGCATAAACACCAGCATAGTGCCTCATAGTGCAGGAATTGAGCCGCATTGAGAGCAGATTGGCACAACTGAGCTCACACCAGACGCACATTCAAAACTCTTTTGTTGTGCTCGGTGAGGTTCAGTTCAATGAGAGTCACGGTATTCATGGTATTTGTAGCTGTGATGCTCCACCATTGGCGGCCGTGCCTTCAGCTGCTGAGGCTCTGAGCTCTGGAATTCCCTCCCTAAACCTCTCCGCCTCGCTACCTCTTTCCTCTTTCAAGACACTCCTTAAAATCTACCTCTTTGACCAAGTGTTTGATCACCTGTCCTAATATCTCCCTATGTGGCTCGGTGTCGAATTTTGACTTCTTGAGGTCATGAATCTGATCTTGGGTCTAAAGCTATAATGCTGATGAGCACTCAGTATTTCTGACATTCGCTCTGTGACTGCCACCCCTATCCCTTGTGATAATCGAGTTTATAACAAGTAATCTGTGACAATACCCGTAGCACCAACATTCCATGTGTAGATATTTTTGTTAAGATTACACGATTAATGTGGGCCTTTAGCTGCGATGTCTTGGTGAGAATCTGTGGCCTCTGTCTCCGTGGCCCGGTTTGGCAGAGGAGGACCATAATAAACAGACTGTCATGACCGCCTTTAAGCACTTTTAATAAAGTGTAATACAAGTTGCATTGTGGTGTAACCCCTGACGATAAGATCAAACGCAATGAGGGCTTGGCAGTGTTGTAAATGTGTGTTGTGGAGAGTATGAAGGGCTTGAGATCCTCATGTCTGATTAGAAGACCTGAACCAGAGAGTGTTTTGAATCTTGTGTTCAAATGAATTGACAGGTATGCAGAGCAGGTGAAATCTATCTGTCCTGGGTCTGTGCTGGAATTTCTGGGACAGGTGGATGAAGTAAAGCCGGGAGCACAAATAATTTGAGAGCACAGTGCATGCAGAGGGACTTAATGAGTGGGTATGTGCTAAGGTCTGGAGTGGATGTATTGGCATTGGAATTACTTAGAACTTACATCACAGAAACAGGCCATTTGGCCCAGCTGCCTATACTGGTATTTATGTTGCACACGAGCCTCCTCTCACCCTAGTTCATCTAACCCAATCAACATAACCTTCTAGTCCTTTCTCCCTCATGTGTTTATCTAGCTTCCCCTTAAATGCATCTATGCTATTCGCCTCAACCACTCCTTGTGGTAACAAGTTCCACACTCTGGGTAAAGAAGTTTCTCCTGAATTCCCTATTGGATTTATTAGGGACTATCTTATATTTGTGACCCCTAGTTTTTATCTCCCCACAAGTGGAAACATTTTCTCTACGTCTAATCTATCAAACCCCTTTATGATTTTAAAGACCTCTATTAAGTCACCCCTCAGCCTTCTCTTTTCTAGAGAAAAGTGCCTCAGCCTTTTTAAGATGCTTAGCCAAATGACTAGCAGGTAGAAAGTCACAATCCTGCTCAAATGTGGCCTCAGTGCTGCATTGCTGCACGGTCCAGGCAATGCTGAGGTTCAGGTCCCCCTCCCGCCTCTGTGTTGATATTTGGCCTCTGCATGGGCACTGTCATGGATACCATGTTGAGCTGAGTTCAAAAACAGCATGGAGAAAATAAATAGGGAGGGGCAAGAGAGGCTGTCCCACCACTGCAGTGTGTTGGAAGTGACCGTGGAGACAGACCGTAATCTCTCCTGGTTGTGGAAGCTTGCCTGCTTTGTGGGAGTCACAGAACATAGTATTGGGATGGAATAAAAAACAGACCTCTTGTGCATCCCCCACTTCCTTTTCTCCACCATTGGCTGCCGTGCCTTCAGCTGTCTAGGCCCTAAGTTCTGGAATTCCCTCCCTAAACCTCTCCCCTTCTCTACCTCTCTCTCCTCCTTTAAGACATTCCTTAAAACCTACCTCTTTTGACCAACCTTTCGATCACCTGTCCTAAATATCTCCTTTTGTGGTTCGGTGTCAAATTTTTGTCTGATTACATTCCTGTGAAGCGCCTTTGGGACGTTGTACTACATTAAAGGTGCTATATAAATGCAAGTTGTTGTTGTCGTTGTAATCTGGAAAATAACTTTGTTTAAAATGTTAAATGATATTGCACTCAGGCCAAGGGCCTGAAAACCAGAGCCAAGGAGGGTCACAGAATGAATGATCACATTTACAGCACGCCTGTAATATACTAACGAAGAGCCCTATCTCCTTGAGCAACATTGCTGCTAACTAATTGGTCCTAGGATCAAACAGCAAAGGTGAGATTGGGCCAGTCCTCACCCGACTGCGATGAAAGCTTCAGTGCCCTGTGGCTAATGTTTAAAGTTCACCCGTCTTTTGAATGAGACGTTAATCCGAGGCCCCGTCTGCCGTCTCGGCTGGACGTTAAAGACCCCATGGCACTATTCGAAGAAGAGCGGGGGATATTCTCCTGATGTCCAGGCCAATATTTATCCCTCAACCAACATCACTAAAACAAATTTTGTGATCATTGTCGTATTTGTGGGAGCTTGCTGTGTGCAAATTAGCTGCTATGTTTCCTACCACTGCGACTATACTTCAAAAGTACTTCATTGGCTGTAAAGCACTTTGGGGCGTCCTGAGGTCGTGAAAGGCGCTATATAAATGCAGGTTCTTTCTTTCCCCTCAAACCACGTTATTTATCAAAAGTTATATTGTCAGCTGGCGGCGTGGGAGAGGTTCACAGCACCAAGAGGGCTGCTCAATCCCAAACCGTGTGTTTGGTGTTTACAGATGGCAGAGGGCGTTGGCTTCTTGTGTTCACAGTGCCGCTGGTAGCTGGCTCAGCCATTGTCGGGGCCCAACAGAGCAGAATGGAGGTCACCACCAACAACAAAACATGCAAATCAGGGCTTCAGTCTGTACCTCACAATATAACACTTAAAGAATCCTCATCCCCCCCCCCCCCTCCCCGCCCCCCCATAGGCATTGACTCCTTTATGTGTATGAATGGTTCCAAAAATAATCCCGTTTTAAACTCCAAGGTTAAACAGTGCTTCAAGGAGAAACTTTTATAATATACCTTAATCGTGTGGCAAAGCTGTTTTAAGAGGCATATTTTTCTTTCCCTTTGTTGGGAAGGGAAGGTGCAGTGGCTTTATAGGAGGACTGTGAGCAGTGTGTTCGTTCGGCTGTAACTGGACTAACTGCTCTGTGCGACAATGTGAGCACACCCAAGTGCTCGCTGATTGATTGAAAAGGCAAAGCAGCCAGACACTGGATGACTAGCCTGTCTGATGAAAGAGCTGAGGATGTGTCTGCGTAACTATCTCCAAGAAAGAGTGAGTGCCAGTATGGCTTAACTTTTTTTCAATAAGATGGATGATCATGATTGTAACATAGTACTGTAATACCTTTCAGAATCTCCTGTCTGAAGCATAAAGATGCATAAACATATTAACTCTGATTTGAAAGAAAGGAACGGTAAAGAAGGCAGCACAGTGCGCCGTAGCACAGGGTGCGGCAGCACGCGGTGGCATGGCGCCGCAGCACAGGGCAGACTATGCCCGTTGGGACAGGCCACTGGAATACATGACATCATTACACAGTGTTTTTTTCCCCCTCCCATTTTCCCAGTTGTTCTCCTGAAGGCAGTGATTCACCCTGGGTCACGGCTCCATGGGCACTGGATGCCGTCCAGTACCTTGAACAAGTGGCAATCCTTCATGTGTGAGCCTAGACAGAGAGTGGACAAGCTTTTTGACACAGTGACATCACAGCTGGCCCTCACTGAACATTCAGACATACGCACTTTGTAGCAGATGTCACAGTACAATGAGCAGGAGCCCTGGTGTCTTGGCCAATATTTATCCCTCAACCAATATCACTAAAACAGATTATCTGGTCATTATCTCATTGCTGTTTGTGGGATCTTGTTGTGTGCAAATTGGCTGCCGTGTTTCCTATATTACAATAGTGACTACATTTCAAAAAGTACTTCATTGGCTGTAAAACACTTTGGGACGTCCTGAGGTGGTGAAAGGCACTATATAAATACAAGTTCTTTCTTTCTTAAGTTCCTGTGTTGGAATGAAGGTCTTTGAATGGTTAAGTTGCTCCTTGTTTGTGATTCATGATTAGATCATGTTATTTTGTTTGTTGCGTAATTCCTATGTGTAATAAGGGACATCAAGGCACATCATCTATCAACATTTTGAAAATGTTTATGCAAAGCTTCTTTAAGGAGAATCTGTGTTGCACTGAGACATGGGATGTTGTGCAATGCTTTTGTGATTTTCACAACTCAGCAGAACTGTGTGGTGGGAAAGTTTATTTTCTACTGCTGTTTTATCCAGTTGAACTCTGTTCTAATTACTGGATGGCTGTTTCTGTTCCATGCTGGCATGCCCCAGTTCTGGTTTTATCTGTGACTGCAAGAGTTGGTCTGATACAAGTATAGCTATGAAAGGGGCATTTATCACGTTCTTCTACATGATTTCCCGCCCCCCCCCCCCCCCCACTTACCTTGTTCAGTTTTCTTTTTGTCTTCCCAGTTTCCTCCACAATTCAGCAGAAGGTTGCAAACTCCTTTTTAGTCACAGTCCCATGGGCGCAGGAACACCATGTTTGAAACCAATCGATGATTGCCGGCAACATAGTCCCACGATTCTGTTCTGATCCAAAGCCAACTTTCTAGCAGAATGTGGGTCAGGAGCGGGAACTCTGGGGGATTTTTTTTTTCTAGTCCATATCCCAGGGGCAGCGAGGTGAGTTGTAATGCCTTGTGCTGCCACCCTGGCACCTGTTTCTCTGCATTGCTCGGTGATGCACTGCTTTTACCGACTGTGGCACAGGGGAGCCTGCCTTGAGTCATTTATTACTCTGCATTGTGTTCACCTGCAGCAGTTCAGTAGGAACCTAGATTCTCAAAGCTTTATCTGATCACTTCTTGCCGCTTTCTGCCCTTGTGCAGGTGGACATGCAGACAGACACACAGACGGGCACACACTGACTGACAGACAGACATGCACATGCACACTGACGGACAAACACGCACGTGCACACTGACGGACAGACACGCACGCGCAGCCAATATATATCCCTCGACTAACATCACTAAAATAGACGTTACTGTTTGGGGGAGCTTGCTGTGCGCAAATTGGCTGCCACATTGCCCTACATTACAACAGTGACTTCACTTCAAAAAGTACTTAATTGGCTGTAAAGCGCTTTGGTAAGTTCTTTAAAAGGGATACTGTTACTTTGATGGTTGCCTATAAAAGGCGCTGTTTTGTCGTATAATCTGGGCAGTCTGAAGCAGCCACCTGGATGGGTATTTAGGGTTGTCCTTGTTTCGCAGGGATTATGGCTTGAGGCTGGAGTGCGGTTGAAGGAAAAGGATTGTAAACAGTCGGATTCTTTGTCTGTGAAGGCCTCACAATGGATAACTTTGTGAGAACGTTTTAAAAGCGTTTTACTCGTATCACTTATATATTTAATTATAAAATAAAATGAACAAAACATTCCCATTTGAGTGGCTCCAGGCTTTATATTTATATGAAGTGTTCCATCTGATGATTGTAAATTGAACAGACATAAATGGCCAATTGTTTCTTAATGGCGGAGTGGAGATACCATGGTGAGGGGAGTGTGCTCAGATGAATCCGAACTCCCATTAGTTTTCAGGTGTCCAAGGTTTGAAATTTGGTTTCCCCTTTCCTGCTCCATGATACGGTGTTGGGCAGGGCTATCGGTGGAAGGCTCGTACCTAAAGAGCTTGAAGCTGATGTTATGTTGATATTTTCTTCTAGCAAGTTCTAGCCTTTATAGACTAGAAATAAATATAAAGATCCTGAAATTACCCGCCAGTATTCTAGCATTTGAACTCTCAACACCTTCATCTGAAATTCCTTCCCTTCTTGTTTTAACAGAGGAATTAACCATTTAAAATAAATTGTTAAGAGGAATTTCAGACAAACATTTGGACCCCAAAATCCCATGGCGTAATTTCAGGGTCAACATTTTTTGACAAGTGTGGAATTAAGTTGGGATTTATCATTTATAGAGCCAGTTTTCTAGGGTAGGTTTAAAAAAAAGACTCATCGCTTACGTCTGTAGTCTTATCTGCTGGTTATTGACTGGATTATCACTTAATGAACCTGAAATAATTAACAGTTGTTAACTCCTTCAATTTGGACATCCTTGCACTTTTGAGGAAGAAAGGAATAGAAGGAGATGCTGATAGGGTTAGATGAAGAGGGGTGGGAGGAAACTCTTGTGGAGCATTAATGCCGGCATAGACCATTTGGGCCAAATGGCCTGTTTCTGCGCTGTAGACACTGTAATTCTTTATTTTGTGTGTGGTGGAAACTTAGAATCATAGAATCATAGAAACTTCACCTAGCATTTTCTCCATCCTCCCACCATCTCTCCCAAATGGCCTGGCAGAGGGTAGATACTCAATGGGGGGACTTTTAACTCCCAGGACAAGTTGCGGGGGGGGGCGGTGGGTTTAAAACTTCAAAAATCAGAAACCTGACCCTATCCCACCTCTGGTTTTAATGGAGGCCGGATGGGGGACAGGCGACTAACCTGCTCTCTAATGGAAACGGAGACAAAAAATTTAGACGAGGGCTTGCCGTTAAATTCGGCAGGACCTCCAGGTTACCCGCATTTCTGGCCTCCCCTTAAATATCGGGGCCAATGTGTCGAATTGTGAACGTGATGTATTCCCACCACTGGAGCACAGGTGGTACAGAACCAAGAGTTCAGGGTTTGTTGGAGACATTTTTAGCACCTTCCAAGGAATTTCTGTTTACTTGAAACCGAACATCAGTGCTTGTGAAAAAGATAATGGCAAACTACTCCTGCACAAATGGTGCTTCTTTTAGATTCTGCCACTTTGTTACTTTACTCTGCTTCTTATTTCTTATTAATAATTGTTATTTTATCATGCTTTGATTTTACAGTGTTATTACTGAAGTTATTTGCTTCCTGTATTTTTATTTGCCTAATATTTGCTACTTGTAGGGTGGGAGGAGGCTTGTATGGGACATAAACACCGGCATAGACCAGTTGGGCCAAATGGTGTGTTTCTGTGCTGTAATCGCTATGTAATTTTATGTAATATAAAGGCGAATGGTCAGAGCAGCAGTTGATGGGTGCTTCTGGTGAAGGTTTTCCCAGTTACTGTGTGGAGCAGAACTTCACAGGGTCTTAGTTGGCTTAATGGAAATGCAAAACTGAACACACTCCCAGCCAAGGTACACAAAGTAGTTTATTCTTTGCCTAATTATCTCCCATCCCCGTTCTCTTGAAGGCATTAACTCCCTCACTCCAGTACAATTCCATAGATCCCAAAAGTTCTCTCCAGTACCTTGAGCAAGTGGCCATCGTTCACGTGAAAGACCTGACAGCGAGTGCCAGGAGCAATCCAGCTGTCACAGCGGACCCAGTTGGCTGTTCTTGCCTGGCATTCCCACGTGTACTTTCAGTAGGGATCTGTTTATAAAGAAAAAGAGGTTCAGCTGTGATGCCCCTAACAACCCACCAACATTCACTATCGAAAGAAAGAAGGTACATGAATTTATATCAGGCCTTTCACAACCTCACAATATCCCAAAGCGCTTTACAGCCAATGAAGTACTTTTGAAGTCACTGTTGTAATGTAGGAAACGTGGCAGCCAATTTGCGCACAGCAAGATCCCACAAACAGCAATGTGATAATGACCAGATAATCTGTTTTAATGATTTTAGTTGAGGGATAAGTATTGGCCAGAACACCGGGGAAAACTCCCATGCTCTTCTTCCATTAGTGCCGTGGGATCGTTAATGTCCACCTGAGAGGCCACTCCCTCAGTACTGCACTGAAATAAGCATAGATTAGGTGCTGAAGTCTCTGGAGTGGGACTTGAACCCACAGCCTGATGATTCAGAGGAGAGAGTGCTACCATCTGAGCCACGGCTGACACCTAACAATCAGGAACAGAAACACTAGCCAAATTTCCCCCCTCCTTGCCACTGCCCCAGGTGAGAACAGCTAATCCGACACAGAAAGGGATTGAGCCCAGCACTATCCTTAGTCTGCCTGACTCAGAGATGGAAACTGTGCCATCGGGATGTGAAGGCAGCAACTCATTGGAGCAATTGGCAAGTAGAAGGATCGTCCTTGATGGGATCCAGCAGCCCCACAGTTTTCAGTCTTTGCCTGCTCTCTCTCTCAGTCCACCTCCTGGGATTAGCCTTATCTGGAACACTAGAGTTTTATCTTTATTTCTGGAGGGTGGGTGTGGGGAGGTACAGCTCTGATTATAACAATCACCAGACACTGAAGTGTTATTTTTAAGGGAGAAATCAGGGGAAGGGCCAAAGCCGATGGCACAGGGTAACAACGAAGCTGCAAAAAAGATTGAAAAAGCAATTAATGATTATGATATAACTACTAGTCCATGTTACAAATGGCTATCAATTATATGAAATATGCAATATAAATATTTGATAACAGAATAGGTGTGTAAAATACATATAATATATCACCTGAATCTCAGATCATATATATATGTACACATTATGAGGTAGAGTATTACAAATTGAATTTAGTTTGAGTAAGTTATACCGTATTTAAAAAAAATCACTGTGCAACTTAATGAACCCTATAATTCAGCAGTGATGAGTCAGTGAGGAACTTGTGTTTGTTTGGAACATGATGTGCACAGGGTTTTCAGCATTGCAGCACCAGGTTGGTCAAAAGTGATCTCATTACATGTTTAAAAGTTTTGATTTTTTTTTTTGGTACAATGTCTATAATTTCTCTCTAGCACTCTCCAACCTCCCTTTACTAAGGGATTCCCACACTGTATACTATCTACCACCCAAAGTTTGAGCAGATTGTAGAGATCTGTCGCCTTAGGTATCTCGAGCGGGCTGATTACAAATGGAAATGGGAGGAAATCTTTTATTGAAGTAATAAAAACAGAAAGGTGTTGTCATCAGTTGGAGAAAGTTTTTGGGTGGGTCCATCTCCTGTAAGAAACCGCACCACAACCCTCTTCCATCAGCTGGTGAGAGAGAAAAAAAAGACTTGTGTTTACCTCAGGACGTCCCAAAGTGCTTTACAACCAATGAAGTACTTTTGAAGTGTAGTCACTGTTGTAATGTAGGAAACGCAGCATTCAATTTGCGCACAGCAAGCTCCCATAAACTGCAGTGATAATGACCTGATCATCTGTTTTTAGCGATGTTGGTTGAGGAACAAATATTGGCCAGGGCACCAGGGAGAACGCCCCTGCTCTTCTTCGAAATAGTGCTGTGAGAGAAGAGGTTCCCTGCTGCTCACCCTCATTTTCTTAGGAAAAGTGGAGACTTCAAGATGATGGAATGAAAGTTTTCACAGTCCTGAAGGGGACTGGCACAATTGATTAAGGCAGATTGTTCCCTTGGGTGAAAGTTTAGTTACAGGGGACAGAAGTTTTAAAAACTAGGAAGATTGGAGTGACAAGAGAAGGTATGCGGAACTTTTCACCCAAAGGCTACTAAGGGTTTTTGGTTAGGTTATCATGGAAGGTACTTTAATGTAGATTGTATAAATGGCTCAAGAAGTAACTAGATATGTTTCTGCTGGCAGAAGGGCCTGACAGATATAGTGAGTAGGTGGGTAGGTCAAGGTTAAGATCAATTAAAAAGGGACAGGTTTATTGGGAATGGTAAACCTTCGAAGCCATTCCTAAAAAATTCTTGGGTTCCTTAACCTGAGACTTGACTTCATTAACTGCACAGTGTGGGTGGTGACCTGATGACATTATCTCACACACCATACAGACAGACAAAAAAAGTGTCGTTTAATGGCAGCGTTATCTGGATGTCTTGCCCCCTTCAGGGGAAAGTTGTCTCCATCGCCATTGGTGTTGTTTTACATAGCCTGATACTGGCATTTCTGTTCTGCTGAAGGATTGTCCTTCCCACTGTGCAAATGGAGCTCGGCCAATAAACACTAAAAATATAACGGCCTTGAAATTCTTTTTCAAAGCGGAGCAGCGCCACACCTGCTTCATGCTCCCCTTCCTCCTGAAATCTTCAGGTATTTAAGACAAGCTCGGTGCCACCTAATCGCGAATTCCTGATTGCACTTCTCATCTACTCTTCTCAGCCCTGGACATGTTGCCCTTCACTTTGGCTTTTCCATGTTTTGTTGCTTTTTTTACAAAAAAAAATTAAGCTGAAAACTCTTCAGTGCTTTCACCCCAAGCACCTAAGAGGTGAACAAGATATTTGAGCAACTGTGTTATTTAGAGAGAAGGAGTTGACTGTACCCTGTGAAATTATTGGCATGATATTGAGCTATAAGTGGTCTATTGTGATAGCGCAAAGTTGTGCTAATTACAGAGATATTGAAAAATATCTTCAATATCTCTGTAATTAGCACAACTAATACTCCCCCAACCTCTTCAATCTGTTATTCCTAATTAGTTTAGCATTTCCCTATAAATTCTCTCTCTTTTAAAGTTCAGTTTCATCCACAGGGTATGACCCAGGTGTGAATTTTAAGGACTGAAAGTGAAAATAAAACCAGGCGGTTTGTATAGATAGAAGCTGGGGTTAGTGACGTCGGGAGAGCAGTGTGTTCCAAATCCCCCATCCACACTACCGCAGTGTATTGGATGGCTCAGTTTTACTGCAATTAATTGAATGTTGACTGGTCTGCTGGCAGTCTCCCAGTCCTTACTGGGCCTAGCCATTTGATTTCAATTATGAGTGCTTGTGGGCGAGTGGGAAAGCGGAAATGTAATAGAGTCTGCGGCAGATGTATTAAAGGAAACGAGTGTTTCAGGATCTCAAGCAGGTCATCTATTTGGCAGCACAAACCCGTTTCCATTTCATGCCGAGATTCTGGCCTGGGTATTCTCACTGATTTAGATAAGGCTGCTGAAGGACACAAACCTGGGCTTCTTCTCATGCCGGTCAACTTGTAGGGTTTGCTGACGGCTAGTTGGGTTCACTGTGTGTGCTGTGATGTTGTCACTTCGTGAGCTTTTTTGATTTTGTAAAATGCACATTTTTTTTGCTAGAACCCCTGTGGTATAGAGTGACGTTCCTGTTTTGGCACTTTCTGCTGCCAGGCCACGGAATGGTGGGGCATGGCTTTATCCATTGGGATTGATCACACAAATGGGGAGTGATTCATCCTTGTTGCTGCTGCTGCATGCTCGCTGGCGGGAGTGATGCACTGTCTGAGGTGCCATCTTTCGGGTGAGACGTTAAACCGAGGCTCCATCTGCCCTCTTAGGTGGACGTAAAAGATCCCACAGCACTATTCGTAGAAGAGCAGGGGAGTTCTCGCCGGTGTCCTGGCCAATATTTATCCCACAACCAACATCACTAAAACAGATTATCTGGTCATTACCACATTGCTGTTTGTGGGACCTTGCTGTGTGCAAATTGGCCACCGCATTTCCCTACATTACAACAGTGACTACATTTCAAAAGTACTTCATTGGCTGTAAAGCGCTTTGGGACGTCCTGAAGTCATGAAAGGTGCTTTATAAATACAAGTTCATTCTTTTTTCAATGATGAAGGGCAGTTTCCAAGAAAGCATTGTATGTCCAACCAGGGAGCGAGATGAAAGGATTTAAGCCGTCAGAAAGCTTCCAAGCACAACATTGAAACAAGAGTGATTCTGGCGCTGTGTGTACTTTTGAATTGCTCCCATCTCCTTATCACTGAAACATCCAGCCTTGGTCTCCTCCTACTCGGTGTTATCAAGAGGACTGACTCGTGAAGCAGAGTGAGTCATGGCTGTGGCAGAAACTCAAAATGATCTCATCTGACTGAAACTAGGAGAGGGAAAACAGATTATTCTGACTGAAAGGTTGGATTTTATCAAAGTTCTTTTGTATTTTTTTTGGAGGTAGTTGGGTGGTTTAGAAATGATTCCGTGGGTGGTCGTAGGGCGTTGTATCTGGGATGGAAACCATACATCAAATTATTGCGGGTTTGATTTTTTTTGTGTGTGTGTGTTATGCCAATCAATTTGAGGGATGTTGATGCTGGGAAATGGGATACTTTGTATTTCACACACCCCGTGTTAGCATTAAGCATATTCAGGTGAGTTATAGTGTGGTTAGATGCCTTCACTCTGCCCCAACAATGTGTCTCAGCCTCAATCTCAGGAGAGCACCACCAACTGCAGCATTAAAACAGTCATCCTGTGCCCTTGCTTGAGTGCTCGTAGTATCATTTAATGTCATTTTACTGAGGTCAGAGACTAATAGTGGCATCAAGAGGGAGTCAGGCCTGGGCTCTTGTTGATTCTTCATGGGGTGAGTTCTTGATTTCGGTTGTGCTTTCCGGGGGGAGCGAAAATAGGAGGGAAACAACCTACCTCATAACAACAACAACTTGCATCTCTATAGCAGGACTTAGTGCAAGTTAAGTGAGAGGCGAAGTAGTGTGGGGCTGTCCCACCGTCAGTACGTTCTGAGGTGTGATTGTTAAATTATCCAATATGTTCAGACGGAGGGTTCAAACAGAGGATGGGGTCGGATAAAGAATGTTGCAGCTGGATCAAATTATGATGCACTGAAATTTCCCACCGTTTCTCACTGTGCGGGAGAGTGTAAGCAGGGAACTACATGCCCCTGAGGTTTCAGCTCCATGATTTTCAGCCATTCATCGTAATTTAACCACAACATTGTGAAAAACTTTCTCACCTTCGCTAAAGAAAACTGAAATGAACAGAGCATTATTTCACAAAACTGTGTGTTATTTCACAAAACAGAAAATAGTTCAGAAAAATGCGATGCCATTTCCACAAGCTGAGATACCGGAGCCTGGAAATTTTACAGTCCAATGTTATTGTATGAATACTTAAAAATAATCAGGTAAACACGTCTGTTAAAATAGCAGACTATGGTATTTGACATTAGTGTATTAAGCATTCATACAATAGTATAAGGAGACACTGTTTCCACTGGCTGGTTGGTAACCAGAGGACACAGATTTAAGATAATTAGCAAAAGAACCAGAGGAGAGATGAGGAGAATTTTTTTTACCCAGCGAGTTGTTTAATTCTGGAATGCCATACCTGAAAGGGTGGTGGAAGCAGATTGAGTAGTAACTTTCAAATGGGAATTGGGTACATACTTGAAAAGTAAAATATTGCAGGACTATGGGAAAAGAGCAGGGGGAGTGGGACTAATTGGATAGCTCTTTCAAAGAGCTGGCACAGGGACGATGGGCTGAATGGCCTCCTTCTGTGCTGTATGATTCTGTGAATATTGCCCAGCATGATCTTCAGGCTTATATAAATATAACTTATCACAAGTGTTTTTTCTGATGCTTAATCAAAATTCCCTTTATGTCTTCATACCTTTACGGGTTTTCTCAGTGTCACACATTTCCCTTATCCCCCATCTCCCCTCCCCAGGATAAAGAAAAACTCCTGAATTTCACATTTTTATACATACCATGTAACTTGAACGCTGTCCCTTCTGTTAGTGAAGACTTGACACTGTTGTCAAACAAATATTCCTGTTTCCTGATGGCTCAGGTAGTGAATTCACCGTCGATTCTGATACTGTGCCACACAGATCCCTACTCTGTGCAGAGTACATGAACTGATCTGGGGTGCTGGCAAGGTTGCTTCAATTGGCTTTGGTTTTCTTCGCTACGAAGAGGACAAATCAGGCAGGGACCCTGTTCCCAATTCTCTTCTATTGTCTCCTGCTTGACATACATCCTGTGTATGACAATAATGGTGGAGGACACAATTGGACATGGCCTGAGGCCCCTCAGTCAAACACCTGCCAATGTTCACTAGGTAGACTCATAAGTGAAGAAGGGCAATGTAGGTGAGAGGGCGACTGCTTCCCGTGAAATCGTACATCAGGATATGTCAGCCACAGTGGAGGGTACCAAGTCCCGTTTACCTATCACCCCTGGGATCGCTGACCTACATTGGCTCCCGGTCCGGCAACCCCTCGATTTTAAAATTCTCATCCTTGTTTTCAAATCCCTCCATGGCCTCGCCCGTCCCTATATCTGTAACCTCCTCCAGCCCCACAACCCTCCGAGATCTCTGCGTTCCTCCAATTCTGGCCTCTTGCGCAACCCTGATTTCCTTCGCTCCACCATCAGTTGCCGTGCCTTCAGCTGCCTAGGCCCTAAGCTCTGGAATTCCCTCCCTAAACTTCTCCACTTCTCTACCTCTCCTCCTTGAAGATGCTCCTTAAAACCTACCTCGGATCAAGCTTTTGGCCACCTGTCCTAATATCTCCTTATGTGGCTCGGTATCAAATTTATGTTTGATAATCGCTCCTGTGAAGAACCTTGGGACGTTTTACTATGTTAAAGGTGCTAGATAAATGCAAGTTGTTGTTGAGGGAAGAAATCCATTTCCACTGCAATGTGTAAGACGATTAAAGTTGGCTCAGGCTACAGTGAAGCTTGAGCTTCAACCTGGATTTGTGATATCATTCAAGCACCTGGATTAATTAGTCTTCTAAAGAAAATGGCTAATTTTTTTCCCTTCCTCTCCTGAAGATATTGTCTCTTTGCTGGGGTTCAGTTCCACAAACACCAGGGGCTCTCCACTATCTTCTCAAGTGGCCATTACACGGTGATCCTTGACAGTGTCGGTCAACTGTAGGGCCTCACAGCTCACTCTGACCTCGTCCTTGGCCGGCATTCACACACCTACTTCACTGGATAGCAATCCTGGAGTGTTAATCCGGGCCAGTTTCTCCTACTTTAACGCCAACCCAGGATAAATAGGGTGGAAAGGAAAAAAGACCAACAGGTTGTGAGGAGGTAAAGAGGAAAATATTATATTTGGAAATATGAAACAAGTACAAAGGGATTTAGGGAAAGGGGCCACAGTTCTCTCATTCTAATGCTAATATTCTCATATGGACTGCAAACAGTAAAAGAGTAATTCACATCGGGGCTAGATGTGAAAAGGTTCAAGTGAGTTTGCATTTCAAAGATAAAGTGAACGGCGACACTTTACCAAGATTACTCGGGGGGGAGAGGGAGGATAGAAAAAGTGTCAAACGTGGGTGCAGTGATGTCATTACATTACCAATCGTATTACTTGCTACAAGTTCTTAGCGGTATTAGGGAGAGAGTTCTAAGATTAATTAATCAAGACTAGTGTCAGCTAATTTCCAAGTTTGATCCCTTTTTCTGCACTGAGTTAGCTGACCTAAGCTGTGGCGACGGCTTTGGCCCGAGAACCACGGGGTTTGGCCTCTGAGTGAGGGAGGAGAAATTGGCCCGGATTAACACTCCAGGATTGCTATCCAGTGAAGTAGGTGTGTGAATGCCGGCCAAGGACGAGGTCAGAGTGAGCTGTGAGGCCCTACAGTTGACCGACACTGTCGAGGATCACCGTGTAATGGCCACTTGAGAAGATAGTGGAGAGCCCCTGGTGTTTGTGGAACTGAACCCCAGCAAAGAGACAATATCTTCAGGAGAGGAAGGGTAAAAAATTAGCCATTTTTTTTTAGAAGACTAATAATCCAGGTGCTTGAATGATATCACAAATCCAGGTTGAAGCTCCAGGGGATTCTGAATTCCCCAGTGTCTTATTTTGTACTCTGTAAAATAAAAGGGGTTAAATTGAATGATTTTATTATGTTAGCAGATCTGTGAAGGATGATTTCTGCAGTAAAAGAGTCCAGTTCGGTAGTTTCAATGCAGGGGAGGGGGGGTGTAAAGAATGATTTATTTTGCTGTTCAAAGTGATGGGGAATAAAATATTTTCATATTTTGTGGGTCTCAACGTCACTCACAAATCAGGGATAGTGTGACCTAGAACACTCGCAGATGCCCCTAACAATATACCTGAACTCCCAACCTTAGCAAAACACCACTTGCTGCTTCGAAAGGTATTTCTGAACCTACACTAACCTTCCATGTATCTCTCTGACTGAGACTGTGAATGCTGTGTCAACTGGTGGTAGTTTTGTGCTATGAATCATGCCCATTAAGAATTGGACTGGGCTATCCCAAACTCATCTTCCCCTCACAGCTGGCAGAGAGGACAGACTTTCATGAAGGGATTTGATAGAGTAAATTAGGAGAAACTGTTTTACTGGCAGGAGGGTCGGCAACCAGAGGACACAGATTTAAGGTAATTGGCAAAAGATCCAGAGGCAAGATGAGAAGAATTTTTTTTAACGCAGTGAGTTGTTATTATCTGGAATACACCGCCTGAAGGGGTGATGGAAGCAGATTCAATAATAACTTTCAAAAGGGAATTGGATAAATACTTGAAGGGGAAAAATTTGCAGGGCTATGGGGAAAGAGTAGGGTAATGGGACTAATTGGACAGCTGTGTCAAAGAGCCAGCACAGGCACAGTAGGCCGAATGGCCTCTTTCTGTGCTATATGAATCTATAATGTCTGGGCTGTATTCAGACCAATCTCCAACTGCTTTTATAGTTACTGGCTGTTTGGATCCTGTTTTGGGAGAGTCCCCTCAGTACACCATTCTCCCCCTCTTAAACTCCTGTGTAAGAAACATTTTTGTATGCCCATAATTCTGTCTGTCCTTGGAACAGCTGATGGAGGGAAAACTGTGCTGTTGCTGTCATCTACGCTCCATGTATGTAAAAATGCCCTCAGAAACGAAAGGATCACATTGCAACCAACTGCACCGTATAATCCCCTCCATTCCCCCCATTCTTAGCCGTGCAGTCAAACATAACTAGGTGATACTGCCCCATTGCTGTCAGAAGCCAAGTGATAGGATTCTGCAATTGATAGCATAATGTTTCACAATTGCAGTCGTCAAGGGGTTACATGGCCCTAAACGCTGAGGAGTGTGGAATTATTTGAGTTAGAAGCAGTGGTTATTCTGTCATTCTGACACCCAACGTGATATCAACTAAAATATGACCTCCATTTGGCAACTTAACAGGGAGGCCCAGCAGACTGCTGGCAGTTTTGAAGCTGCCCCCATCTCAGGGGTGGGCTTCATGCCAATATCTGTTCGGATCTTTGCCAATATAAACAGGTGGGCTCACCATTTGCCCATCGCTGTCGGTCACCTCTACTTTCACTGTCAGTGTGCAGTACATAGAATTACATAGAAATTACAGCACAGAAACAGGCCATTTGGCCCCTGATCTATGCCAGTATTTATGCTCCGCATGAGCCTCCTCACACCCTACTTCATCTAATCCTATCAGCATAACCAGTAGAGTCTCCAGGAATTAAAGATTAATCTCCTGGACACTTCTGGGAGCAACTGGAGAAATAAATCATTGGGGCATTAAAAAAAAAATTGTTTTTTCATTTTCTTTTAACTATATTTTCTGTTATAGATTGGAGATGGGGAAAAGAGGCCTGTTTGACTGGGTGGGGCAGTTGGAGGCGGGAGGTCATGTGATGAAATACGTCCAACCAGAGTTGGCAACCCTATTGCGCAGGAGGTGCTGATATTAATTACACATGTGTAAAAGATGTGAGGCCAACAAAGCCTTGGTTCCATGAATGGTCATGTGGGTGAGGTACTGGAGGGCGGCTGGGTCTTTGGGACTGAACCTCAGCAAGAGTCAGCACTGTCTGGAGGTGACAAAAGCGAGGAAAACAAAGGAAAGTAATTATATTTTAAACAAAAAAGTCTAACGTTCTACAAACAAAATCTCACACCTGCTCTCGAAGGGTTAAATGATATTTTGAGGACTGCGGCAGAATGTTTTTTTTTAGAACTAATATGCGTCTCTCAGGAGTACAAAAATGAAACCTTTACTGTCCAGTACTAATACGGAAATGAAGGAATGTCTCTGCAACTCGGTGTTTCTGGCTGATTGGAGCCAGAAGTTCACACTAAGTATTTCCAGATGTTGTGCAATCAGAAACATTTTGTGTCGAGCACCTTTCAGGTGTGCTCATCCTTGTTTTCAAATCACTCCGTGGCCTCGCCCCTCCCTATCCCTGTAACCTCCTCCTGTCCTACAAGCCTCCAAGACCTCTGCGCTCCTCCAATTCTGGCCTCTTGTGCATCCCTGATTTTCATCACTCCACCATTGGTGACCAGGCCTTCAGCTGGCTAGGCCCCAAGCTCTGGAATTCCTTCCTTCGAGCTCTCTACCGCTCCTTCTTTAAGATGCTGCTTAAAACCTACCTCTTTGACCAAGCTTTTGGTCACCTGACCTAATATCTCATTATGTGGCTCGGTATCAAATTTTGTTTGATAATCGCTCCTGTGAAGTGCCTTGGGATGTTTTACTACGTTGAAGGTGCTATATAAATACAAGTTGTTGTTGTTGTTGTTGAGTTGCATTGCAGGTCTTTATTACTACGCAATTAAATACACTCAGAAAACAGCCAAAGGTGGGCACACCCCTCAAAACTCAGGCGGATACATTGTTCGGATTGTTTCAGGAGCATGGAACAAATGGGAATGTTGGTTACCATGTAGGGAAGTAAAATAAATAATTTGGTCCGTTCACATTCTGAGGTGAAATTTCCCACTTTTTGATATCCGGGTTTTCCAGGGTTATGAAATAGTAGATTCACAATTAGTTGGAATCGCTGGACGTGTCCTACAGAGAAGGAAACACGTTAAACATTCAGCATGTTATTTATTTAAAATGCTGGAACCATCTCCTCCTGATGGCTTTGTACCCATATGGTGTAGAAATGAGCCCTTCAGACCAGAAGGTTCCGCGCTCTATCCTAAGTCTGTGCCAAGTTGACTTAATCTCAGCCAGCGCTGATACAGTTTGCTTCAGTGTCCCAGTGATTGGCGCTGGAAAGAACACTGAGAACAAGATTGGGCTTGGCTGTCATGCCCTCCACAGTCAAATAGTCTGCCAATGCTGTCCACCCTCACTAATAAAGAATGACCACTTAGGAGTGCCACAGGAATGCAGCAGGTGCCCATACAACTACAACCAGCAACTTCGTGGGGGGTGCGTGAAATATTTTAAATACAATATTCCTGATTTTATTGGAAGGCTCCCAATATTCCCCCCCTAATTTGTGCAACAAAAGGTAACACGAAAAATGGCATCCTAAACTTGGAATCCCCCAAATGTCCTGTAATATAAGTTGGCTTGGTGGTAAAGAAAGGGTGAGAGAAATTGGTGAAGACATCTCACTTGTTGAAGAAGTCATCCATCAGAAATTCCAGGGATCCTTTCAACAGGGTAAAGTGGCCCCTCCCCCCCATCTTCCACAGGCAGCTCTGAAAATGTGTGTGTGTGTGTCTCTCTCCCAACCCCCCCACCTCCCTTCAGCTTCCCAGCGGGGTCGAGGGGATGTTGGGGAGGAGATGAAAGCCACTAAGCAATCAACACTTTGTTTCAGGGAGATCTGGTAATCAGCAGCTCAGCTTTCAGACCTGGTCTGGAGAACAAATACGGCTGCCTGGTTGCCATGGGAATCGAGTGTTGGGGGGTTGGGAGCTGGGAGTAATGTGCAGCGAGAAGCTTAAAGAGACACTGTCCCCTTTGTTAGCTTTCACAAGCTGGGTTGAAAACTATTACAAATCTGTAACCTCCACATTGCCGCTGCATTGAAACAGCAATCCTTTGTCAAATCGTAAAAGTAAAATATTAACAAACAGATACCATCAATTTCAAATTTGCGAAAGTGTATGCGCCAGGGGGGGTTATGAATGGAGGAGGCCTGCTGTGTAACAGCCTGCATTTTTATAGAATCTTTAATGTGGTGTAGACATCCCCAAGTTGCTGCGCAGAAGTGGCAAGCAGCAGTAGGAGAGGATTGTGGGGAGGTGACCGAAAGCATGGTGAAAGAAGTGGACGCACAGGGCTGGGGGATGTCACAGGGATTGAGTGGGGTAAAGCCATGGAGGGATTTGTGAACGAGGGCAAGGAATTTGAGTTCAGTGCATCAGGGAATGGGGAACCAGTGGAGGTTGGTGAAGACGGGGATAATATGGGAAAGGGGCTGAGTTGGGGGCAGGCATTGGAGGTTTTGGACACGTTGACATTTGCGTACGGTGAGCTTGGGAGGCTGGTGAGAAGAGTTGGGACAAGTTGAGCCTGGAGGTGATGAAGGCATGGACAAGGAGGTTCAGTGGCGTTGAGGGTGAGGTAGGTACAGTGTCAGGCAGTTTTGCAGAGGTGGAAATATGTGGTCTTGGTGATATAGAATAGGAATCTTAGTGCAGGGTCAAATAGGACACTGAGATTATGTACTGTCGGGCCCCGCTTGAACGGGGGAAGACGATGGACTTGGTCATGTGTGAGGTATTCTGGAATTTTATTTGTTAGCAGGCCCTTTCATATTTAAAGACTTCAGTTAATGGCAACCGTGTGGCTCTCTCACTGTTGGCTGAATTTAAAAGTATCAAAGCATCAACTTGCCTTGTTCCAACAGCAGCAGCAGAGATGCACTTTTCATGGGTCTTCCGAGCTGCTGCTGGATTCATCAACTCTGCTTCTACCCAAGTGCCTGATGCAGAATGATACCTGGAGGATTGTAAATGGGGTGAAGATGAAGCACGGGGAGGCTAATCTATCTCGCTCCCACATCAGGCTGCATAAAAGCGCTTCAAACTATCTGGAGATTAAGTACGTGCAGTTGAGTTTGTCTAATGTTCAGGTTTAAACTCACTGGGGGTCATTTTGACTTTGGGTGATGGTGTAAAATGAGGCGATAGTGTATAACGGGCAATATTGGATCAACCGTGCATTCTGCATCTCTTACGATTTTCATTGAAGTCATTGTGTAAAAAATAAAGTTTTACCAAATGACGTTCAATACCCTTCAGCGGGTATTTGAATAAATATTTCTGTAGAATCCACCAAGAATCTCAAGTTTCCATTTTCAGTGATTATAAATGTTAAAAAGAATACTCCTAAGTAGCAACAACAAACGTTACTACACCAAAAGGGAAAAAAAAATAATGAGCGAATGGTTCACAGGGCCAGTTTAAAGTGGGGACACTGGATTAGCAGTTGTAAATCCTTCAGATGAATGAAGTGTAGCCAGTGATTGTCTGAGCAGGTTTCTATCTGGCCACCTGCTATCGCTGCTGTACAACAGAGGCAAGCCTGAGCAGCTCAATGGGAGAACTCCTCCCCCACTTTACCACTCTGGTACCAACCTGCTGTTAGAGGTGGGTTACTGACTGTGAGCTGGGTGTTGAAGGGACAGGGCTTTGCCAGCCAGGATCAGCATCTGAACTTCTGTTGATGTTTGCTTAATGGTGATTTTTTTTTTAAAAAAAAAGACTTGCATTTCTATAGCACCTTATATGACCTCAGGACGTCCCAAAGCACTTTACAGCCAATTAAGTACTTTTGTAATGTAGGAAAGGCGGCAGCCAATTTGTGCACAGCGACATCCCACAATCAGCAATGAGATAAATGACCAGATAATCTGTGATTAGTGATGTTGGTTGAGGGATAAATATTGGCCAGGACACCGAGGAGAACTCCTCTGCTCATCTTTGAATTGTGCCATGGGTTCTTTTACGTCCACCTGAGAGGACAGACAGGGCCTCGGTTTAACATCTCATCTGAGAGATTGTTGCTCTGACAGTGCAGCGCTCCCTCAGTACTGCATTGGGAGTGTCAGCTTAGATTTTGTGCTCAAGTCTCTGGAGTGGGACTTGAACCCACAACCTTTTGACTCAGAGGTGAGAGTGCTACCAACTGAGCCATGGCTGACGAGGTTGAAAGGGTTGGCGAGCTTGATTTAGTGCCTTATGTAGAAATTTTCCAATTTTAAGTGTGTACTCAGAGTATGGGGTGGGGAGGGAGTGGAATGTCAGCAGCTAATTTCATGAGGAAACAAGCCAACATCATGTTAGAATTGTATGAGGCTTTGAGTGAGGTCTCGAATACCCATAACGGGCTAACAGAAACATTTTGCTGCCTTAATCATATCGGCTATTTTCTTTCTCCTTCCTGTGCACTTTCTGCTAATTTTCTCCCCCCTTGAAGACATTGATATCTTGATGAGGTCTGATTTCATGGGTGTTGGGTGTGGACCTGAAGACCAGTCAAGTCTTCATGCTTAACGTGTGTGTTTGATCAGCAAACCCATTTGACCATGGGACGGGGAGGGAGGCATTAGGGAGGGGGAGGGCTACAGCCGAGCCAGAGCCCGATCCCAATCTCATTCATACTTGAACTTTCAGCAGCAGTGGGAAGCCTGGCTAATTTTCTGCCCCCTAAATCCAGGGACGCTGAGGCCAATTGTAGCAACCCTTCCACTGTCCTGATAAGATCAGCTAATTCATTACAGAGGTCAAAGCTGCCACCTTCCTGTATGACTCTGTTCCTGGAGCAGCCCCATCCAGGCATAATGGGAGGTGCCCAAACACAGGTCTTATAGCTCCCAACAAAGACGGAAGGAAAAATCAATGGTGAATAACCCAGGGTCATTCTTGTGTCACTCCCAGAGATGGATTATAGAGCAACATTGGCAGATGCCCAAAGACAGGTCGTTTGCTCACCGTCTTGACTGTCCTCCTGTGGTTTACCTCATCTCTCCGAGTGTGGGAATACTCTACCTTAGCCTTCTAGCCCAGCCGGTCAGCAACTCAAGAGTGTAGGAGTTTGGAAGACGTCACTAACATACAACTTGCACTTGAACCACAGCTAATATTTCAACTTAATATTAATGCCAAGGCCGATTATCTCAGTGAGTATAAGCATCGACTGTCATATAATGAGTCATAAAGATCAGGAAGGTCCTGTATTTAATTCCTTGGTCTGGATGGAGTTAGCTAACCTCACTCAGGGCGGTACTGGGGGCAGTGTTGTTGGCCTTGGTGCTTCTGGACTTGGGGGAAACAAATCACCCTGATTGCCGTTGAGTGAATCCTGCTGAAAAGTGTGAGTGCGTGCATGTCGGGCGAGGACGGGATTAGGCTCAGTTACGAAGTCGCGCACAGTTGAATAGCTCAGTGGCTGCGATTATTTAGGCTCGTTAAGATGGGCACATGGATGAGGTGTCAAAGGGCTGCTGGTGCCTGTTTTGCCATGCCATGGCATAAAACACTGCCTCTATGAGAGGGAGGGAGAAAATTTGGAAGAATCCTTTGACACTGGATTAGATTTTGGCCCTCGATATACTTGCGCTCCATCTCGTTGCACTAACAGCCGCAATCAGCAGGGTAAGGATTAAATTTGTTCTAAACTTCAATACACAGCTTATTTGCGTGTACAAAGCATACTGAATGATCCAAGATATTCCACCCACCCCAAAATAGCTGAATGAACTTTTGAAAGTGAATCAGCCGGTAAACTACTTCAGTCCTTTACCTCACTCCTGCTTTTCAACTAAACTCAAATCATTGGACTCAGTGAGAATTTGTGCTCTCTAGTCTCAGCATAGTTAATGTCATGGTTCAGTAGGAAGGAGGTAAACCAGAAAGGCAAATTCAATTAGAATTCTCGACCGTGTGTAGCTGCTAAGTAATGCACTGTTTAGTTGAATGTGCAGAGGACTTTGCAGACTGGAACTGCTCTGACCAGACCATACAAGCTCTCTGTTAGTAGGCCAGATGCAGTATAACCATAAAAACTGGTCTTGACGTTGATTGTAATCTGACTGGCATGACACTGATTACTAGAATCAGTGTATAGACGGGGTGACGTGCATTGGGGACAGAGTGTCTCATGGGAGACTTTTACAGGCTCATCAACACTGTGTGCACGAGGTGACTTAATTAAGTGTGTGATGTCAATCATTTTTTTCCCCCCAGTTTTCTCCTCTCCCTTCCTGAAGGCCCTGACCCATACTGGGGTTTGATTCCATGGCTCCTGGCAGCCCTTCCAATACCTCACCTAAGTGATCAATGTTCATGTATGAATCCATAGAGTGTGTGTCAGCAGGCTATTTGACCATGGAAGGCATCACTGCTGAGCCTGACCCTGTTTTCATCCTACATCATAGCACCTCCAGCTGCTCCCTTGACTAAGATCAGTTTACTCGGCGCAGACAAATTTTTGTTTTATCTTGCTAACCTGATGTTTTCCCTAAATATTGTCAAGGTGCTCATTTTGGAATCAGGCCTCAATAGCTGGGCTATCTGATTAAGCATTTATAGCGCAGCGTCACTTGTGGTTTCATTTAACAAAAGAAAAGGTTACTGAAAATATTCTGCAGCTTGAAGACACTCAGTGGAAGCATTTCAGTGGGTTCTTCAGTATAAAAGCCTTACTTAAGCCAAAATAAAACCTTTTAAAGAGTCCCCATTTTTGTGAAATGTTGTGTAAAAAGCGCAGTGGGACCATTTTTGTATGATGATGTCACTTGCGAGTGATGCCATGATTTTGCAACTTTACATTGTGTTGCATGTTTGCAAATGAATGAAAAGGATTCTTAAGGACTTTGGTAACTGCGCGCCTTTAACGGTGAACTGCGCGCCTTTAACGGTGAACTGCGCGCCTTTAACGGTGAACTGCGCGCCTTTAACGGTGAACTGCGCACTTTAAAAAGGTTGCATTTTAGCACTAACCTGAGGGATGCAATAACAAACAAAGGTAGAATGTTTTAGTGCTTGGGCTGGTATTCTAGGAAGGATTGAGGATTCTGTGGGGTAGGAGGAAAGGGATTCTGTGCATGGATGAGGTATGTGTTAGTCTGGGGTCCACTGTACTTACAGGGTCGAGGGTGAAGGGGGAGGGGAGGCCTCAAATGCTACACTTTGTGTAGTTGTGCCTTTTATTCTTTTCATTGTCGTCAAGCTTCTAACTCCGATGCAGGAATCTATGGAGACGTCGCTGTTGGTGGCATCTGGCCTATGGTGCTGGTGTTTGGCTAATCCTTTTATATGTAGATCAGGCAAGCGGCTGAGGTTCTACCCCCCCCACTCCTCCTGTCTGAAGCCTGCACATGTTCTATGGATAAGGTTTAGCTTTGTCAGGAAATGTTGGCCCATCTCAGCAGCTGTCGGCCAAACGTATAGTCAAACCCTGCAAATCAGAAGGCTTTACTGTGCTGGTAAAAGAGTCCAGTCTGCTTGTGAGTAGATATGAGGCCCTCCTCCCTAGTGGTTGATGATTTTAAGGACCTAAACGGTACATTTGTTTAAAAATGATAACTCTTATTACTTTTGCGATTCATGTAGGGTTAATTTGGTGAGGCTGTGTTCTTTGCTCATAACCTCACTAATAGCAAGCATGTTCGGACAATCAAGGCTATAGTGTTATAGGTCTATCTCCATCCCATGCTATAATGTTATAGGTCTATCTCCATCCCATGCTATAATGTTATAGGTCTATCTCCATCCCATGCTATAGTGTTATAGGTTTATCTCCATCCCATGCTATGGAGATCCAGCATTATCTCCAATCCACATTCACCACTAGTGAAACTCTGCCGGCAGTGCAGCCTGACTCAAGTTGCCCCAAAATCTACTCGGTATTTTATAAAAAATGGTGACGCGCTACTTTTTCTGACTTGCCTTCTCCCCTCCTACCTCAGGATTGTTGAGCTCATTCGTAGCACTATTACAGCTGTCTCAGAATCACACTTGAGATCAATTGCATCTGCAGGACTCAGTTCCTCACTGGACTGTGCATTAACCACTGGACCACTGGAGTGCTGCAAAAGTCATCTTTAAGAGTTAAGAGGCACTGGTAGAAATTCAAGAGACCTGTTTAAAAAATAATGATCCAATCTTCATAGAGACATAAAAGTTTTCTTTTGAATTTTACTAGATGTAATAGTTTGTAATCTGTAGTGCACCCTATACATTACAACAGTGGGATCTCACTCCTTAACCACCCCTCTAACCAGGAACCCCGCCGCTATGTTGACCATTTATGGGAAGTCCTGTTTGAAAAAAATAGAGATGTCAGTGGAAAATGTGTTTCCAATTTGACCACCCTAACGTTCGTGAGGTCACCTGATTATTTTCATTCCAAACCCAGTTTTTGACCGACCTGCCAAATTCACCGCAGGCAGAATTGTAGTTGTTACACTGGCATGTGACCCTTTTGAAACAGAACTGTACGGAAAGTTTAAATGTTTGTGCCCGAGTCAGCAGATATTTAATGAATATAATTGCGTGCAGCTATTTAATGAGCTTATATATTAATGGCAGTGTGTCTTTTAATAAATATTCAGGTATAAATGGATTTGCAGACATTTAATGAATCTTAAAGTGGCCAGTGTGGTTGCAGTACCTGAGTTTAGAGTGGGACAGGGTCAGTGCTGTTGTCCAGCAAATCACAAAAGTACCGGTCAGATTAGTAGGGTTTTTAGAGCACAGTGAACTCTGAATCTACCAATAAACTGTTTAAATCATTAGCCCTTGTAACATTAAAAAAAGTACTGGTGGTGGTCATATAATCCTTTGGAGCTGCACCCCTATAAAGTTACCTTACATTGTGTGCTTTGCTCTTGTAATGAAATACTCAGGACTAAAACCATGAAATATTGAAGCTTGAAGTTTGAAATCCAGCTTTTTGTTAAATCACTTCATCTGGTATTTTAAATTTGAATGAAGGATCAAGTTATTTAATGTTAAATTGTTAATTAAATGCAAGTTGTCAACTTTGTTTAAGAACAATTTTGATTATGACCTCTTACGTTGACCACCAAATCTTTTGGTGATTGTCCCCTTATAAGGTTCTACTATACCTGTGTGATGCAGTATGTTCCTATGTTTTCCTACCACAAGTAATCCCTGTTACTGCCGTGCAAAACTTCAGGTCTGACTTCATTCTTGCCTGTACAACCCAAAGTCATCTACATCATTCTCGAGCTTGACTCCCCCAGCATTAAAGAGCAATACCACCCAGAAAGGTATAGGCAGATGAGTAAGCAACTCAGGTGATCTAAGCACTACCTGTTAGTTGTTATAATGGCCTATTGATGTTGTAATAATCTCACAATGGGTATTCATGTCAAGACATATCTGTTGTATGAGCAAGACTTACAGTCTTGGTGCAGCGCACTCAGTTCAATGACGTGCTCCACCACGCCTGAAGTACAGACAGAGATGGGTCAGGCCACATCAGAAGACAATCCCGAACTTGGTGGACCAGTTTCACTGTGGAGGAACAGACCTTGTGGTGGGATCCAGGCAGCGGCTTCTCCCGTTTTCTCTGGTGATGCCGAACCAGTTGGTCATGTTTTAAGGAAGTGCTGACTTTAATTGCTGATTGTTCCTGCACTTTTGCGATGCGCAGAGAAGGGAGTCGCTATTGTTTAGGAGGCAATAATCCTTTAAAGAGCTGGACAGATGCCATTTTGAATGCCAACACAAACAGTGAATTGCATGCAGGATCTTGAGAAGAGCGCAGTGTGAATTTCTAACTAACATGGCCTTATCCATTGACCCACTGACTCCAAAAAAAAGGAAATTTGCAGCTTAAAAATTCCTTCATGTTGTTGTAACCTGGGGGCCTTTTTTTTCAATGTGGAGAGTACAGGGCACTTCATTACCATAGCAACACTCTGAAGCAAGCACCAGCAATTTTTTTCCTTCTACTTCCTTTCTTGAAGGTGTTGTCTGTTGGTTCAGTGATTACAGGCGCCAGGCAACCTCCACTGCGTTCATGTGTGACCGTGAGTGATGGCAGGCTGTTTGACAACAACAGCTTGCATTTATATAGCGCCTTTAACATAGTAAAACCTCCCAAGGCCCTTCAGAGGAGCGTTATCAGCCAAAATTTGACACCGAGCCACATAAGGTGATATGAGGACAGGGGATCAAAAAGCTAGGTCATAAAGGTAGGTTTTAAGGAGCGACTTAAAGGAGGAGAGAGAGGCAGAGAGGCAGAGGGGTGGAGAGGTTTAGGGAGGGAATTCCAGAGCTTAGAACCTTGACAGCTGAAGGCACAGCTGCCAATGGTGGAGTGATGAAAATCGGGGAGGCGCAAGAGGCAAGAATTGGAGAAGTGCAGAGATCTCTGAGGGTTGTAGGGATGGAGAAGGTTACAGAGATAGGGAGGGGTGAGACCACGGAGGGATTTGAAAACTCAGCATAGACTCGGAATCAAACGTGCAAACCTCTGGTTTATACGGCCTGAGGCTACATTGGGTGGTGCCTTTATTCATTATCCAGGAGGGGAGCTAATGCCAAAGTTCTTCGCCAAGGTAATATTAGTGAAGCGAGGAATGGGCCTCTGCACATTTGCAGTCACGTGACTTTGAACTTGACGCAATGGATAGTGCGTGATGCCAATCATTTTTTGGGATTGCCACGCGGTATTTTGGTATAGTGCTTGGCAGCAGTTCTTGTGTTGAAATATTTCCGCAGGATTTATAAATTCAGACTGACCAGTTGGTCACGTGACACACATTCGGGGGCCTGTTGAGCAGCCCATGTGCTCCCCTGACTTCATTCGTGGGCTCCCTGCCACAAAAGACAACCTTTCGCGCCTCAAACTGCATCTCTTTGTGAAGACAATATAATTGCATAGAGAAAATATTTGGGTAAGATCCATCCTTGAAGCCGCAGCCTCCACATGTTGCGGCTTCAAGGATGGATGGAACTGTGTTGTGATGGGTATGGGGAGGGAGGAGCGGAGATTGCATTGCAGCAGACACCACATCCAGAACTTGCAGTCTTTCCTGAGAGTCATAATTGTTGCCTCTTGTTCCTTAAGTTTGCAATCTGCCTGCCAGCGAGTGCATGGCTCATTTCATTTGGGAGTTGTAGCCTTGGACTCCTGAGCGGCATCGTTGCCTCAGAGCACCATTACTGGCCGAAAGCAAAAACCAAGGCCCTGAAATGCCACGAGTCTGAATTTGAGTTTGAAAATGCCCGAGGAGAAGAAAACAGCTCCCAAGAAGAGCATCAAGAAAGCCTTGAATAAAACGCCAGCAAGGGCGGCAAGTAGCGGAGAAGGTCAAGGAAGGAGACTTGCACCATCTGCATCTACGAAGTGCTGAAGCAGGTACACCCAGACAGAAAAGGTGCAACTCTGCATAAGACACCAACTAGCAAATGGAACTTGCATTTACATACCAAGTCATCAGTCAAATATTCAAACTCCACATTTGCTTTTTGTGAATGCTGAGTTATTATTTTACTTGCTCTTCCAAATGGTGCCATCAGGTTACCAAGGATGTCATTGCACAGTTGTACACCTGGTATTTGCAACTTGGGGCTTTGATTTTCTCTCAAGATTTTGTTGCAAGGTGATGCTGTGCCTTTAAGTGTGACCAGCCCCTTTAAGAATCACAGCAAGCACTTCCAAGGTCTGTGTAATTAAGTAAAATCACATTATAGCCCTGTTTGAGTTTGAGTGGCAAGGGGCCAATGAGCTCTGTGGTCCTGACATCTTCACAATGCACGAACGCTAACCCCCCTCCCAGCCAAGATGTTGCAACCCAGACACCAGGCTTACGTCTGTGGAATTCAGGCTACACAGTGAATGGGAGAAGGGTGTTGTCTCGCTATTGTAACGTGCACCAATCCTGCTATCGTACCCACACTGATGGCGAACGCAAGGAATTCCAAGGTGTGATTTGCAGCACAGACTGACCTTCGTTCCTTCTGCTGTGTCTCCCTTGTTTCAGACTCTGGTACCAATCGGGGATTATTCAGCAGCGCAACAAAAAAAATCTGTTCGTTTCTCTCATTTACAGATGAGCAATGGCCCTGGCCCAGGACATCTGGACTTTATTTTCCTGTTTCACATTCCAAGGTTTCAAAAAACGGTCAACGTGGCTGAAACCGGTAGTACAGAAACCAAGGCAACGAGTGCAGTCGAAATGTTGCAAACCAAAGTAAGCTGGTGTGCACAGCCCCTCCTGCAGGGTTGGAGCACTGTTGTTGGCTTAGGCCATTGGCTTGACTGATACTGTGGGTCTGGCCTAATTTCCTTGTCCCCTCCTGAAGGCGCTGACTCCTGCTGGGACACAGCCCTTGGGCACTGAAAGCCCTCTGGGACCTTGTCCAAAGGAGCCGTGCCTCGTATATGAGCCTGTGTTTTGATGGAGATTCCATCACGAAAGGCATCACAGCCAAGCCTGATCCTAACCCAATGTTCATATCTGCTAGCTTTTCTGATGTAAAAGAAAGAACGAACTTGTATTTCTATAGCACCTTTCATGATCTCAGGATATCCCAAAGTTTTACAGCTAATGAAATACCTTTGACGTGTCATCACTGTTGTAATGTAGGAAACGTGTCAGCCAATTTGCGCACAGCAAGCTCCCACAAACAGCAGTGAAATAAATGACCTGATCATCTGTTTTAGGTATTGATTGAGGAATAAATATTGCCCAGGACACCGGGGAGAACTCCCCTGCTCTTCTTTGGAATAAGTGCCGTGGGAATTTTTATGTCCACCAGAGAGGACAGATGGGGCCTTGGCTTAACGTTTCATTTCTAAATGTCTGTAGTTGCATTGAAGGTTAAGTTTGAGCTCCAGTTAACCGTATAAGCAGGATATTAGAAATGCAGCTGTCAATGAGAACAAGTACATCTACAAGATATACATGAGCCCCTGGAGCAATCGAAATGCTGACTTAAAAGTTGTGATTCTAATCGGGGGGGCTGGAGTCACCGAGTCCTGATGGCTGCTGCAGTAAGTGGAACATCTTACTTCATGGGAAGGAGAGTGAGACATTGTTGAATGTCAGCATGTAGCCAGTGCACCTGCTTGCTGTCAAGTCAGCGTAGAGCATTATTGGGATTGGTCAGAGAAAGAGATTCCTCTGTTCCCTGTCTCCTTGATTCTGTTAGACATGTTGGAGTGGACAATGCATAGAGGTATGAGACAATAAAGTAGAAGTACACAAGATTAAACCATGTCCCCTTCTCCCTTTGATGAAGAGAGTCACTCTGCTTCACGTTATGTCTCTTGGCCTTGGGTCAGTGCAAATTTGAGGTGCAGCCCCATGACCTCAAGAGTAGGAAGAGACATTTGGGACTCTAACTTTGGCATCAAGGGTGGGAAGTGTGCCCTGGGACTCAGACTCTTGTTCTGAGACACTGGAGGAGAAACCTAGCTCCATCCTTAAATAAATGCTAAAATTTACAAATCAGCTCCTAACACCATAAATCCTTTGTGGTCCTTTAAGATGAAGCAGAAGCTTCTAAATGTGAAGCCACATATCCCCTTTATCCAATTATTACTGTTAAGTAAACATTGAATGACCATTAGTGCATGAGCAAATATTTCCTTTAAGTGAATTCTTTCCAACCAGCCACCCTTTAAATGTATTGTAAGGAACTGCCTGTGGTTTGAGCTGCAAAAATGTACAGCTATTTTAAAAGGAATTTATTTTAAATATCTGTGCAGCGACACTAACTCTTTCCTCAGAGCTTTAGTATAAACCAACAGTATGGGGCGGGACAGTGGAGACTAATTATGTGTTGGTGTGGCTGGCGGGCATTCGAGTTTGCTCATTCGCCTGTGGTGAAACCATGGCAACCGGGATCATGGGCATTAATAACTTGGCTGGAAATTGTTTCAAGGGAGTGAGACACGGAGGAGGAAAATGCAACATGCCAGTGGGGGGAGGCGGCAGCAGCTCTTCACCTGGGTGACATTTTTATTATCTGGGAGATGACCTCTGACCCTGTCTCCATTTAACTGTGGACGAGTTTCTTAACATGGGCCCAGGGGATGGTAGTACCATGGAAAGCAGATTACAGGCGCCAAACAACAGCACCAGCTCAGCAATGTCTTAATGCTAAAACCCAGTCACTGGAACCCAAGTTTTACATATTAATTTCCCCTCATGAGTAAATTAAATTTCCCAACAATTTAGCAAACTTTCATACAGTACTTGATTATTGTACTTTTCTGTTTTTTTCATAATTAAGGTTTTCCCCCCTCTCCCTTCACTGATGCTCTGCCATTCACCTGCTTACTTCTTTGTTCTGCAAGGAGGGCCACACAGTCTGGGGCAAGGCCTTGCCCATTAGGGCTGGAGACTGACAGACTAAACACCACTTCTTGATGGCTCAGTTCATCAAGACACCGAGCCCCACAGGACAGAAGTGTTCCGAGACTTTGCTGAGGCTAGCCAAATCCCGAAACAGCCGGGAATTGGGGTGAATTGAAGTCTGAAGGCGCAGTCCGTTTTGTTTGGCCAGTGAGATAACTTAACATCATGGTAACAACAACAACTTGCATTTATATAGCGCCTTAAACATAGCAAAACGTCCCATGGCGCTTCAAAGGAGCATTTATCAAACAAAATTTGACACCGGCATAAGGAGATATTAGGGCAGGTGACCAAAAGTTTGGTCAAAGAGGTAAATTTTAAGGAGCGTCTAAAAGGAGGAGAGAGAGATGGAGAGGTTTAGGGAGGGAATTCCAGAGCTTAGGGCCTAGGCATCTGAAGGCACAGCGGCCAATGGTGGAGGATGAAAATCTGGGATGCGCAAGAGGCCAGAATTGGAGGAGCGCAGAATCGCAGAGGATTTTAGGGCTGGAGGAGAATACAGAGATAGGCAGGGGTGAGGCAATGGAGGGATTTTAAAACAATGGTAAGCACCTTATCTGCTAGAGACTGAACTTTCACAATGTGTTAAATTATTTTTCTCCCAGTTTTTCATTAAAAGTCCCATTGGCTCAGCTGTCCTGTATCACAGCCATTTACACAGTGATACAGGGCATGGGAACAGCTCGGACACCCTCTGTCCCAACTGGGGAGTGGTTTGAGGTGCAAAGATCCGATAATAAAAACGGGGTTACAGTGTTAGACAAGAATCAGACTTCGGGGGTGGGGAGGTGGGGAATTGGTCTGTGCCAGTAGCGTGAAACGGGCTGGGGAGCCGTGAGAAAAACATCTCTCTTTTAGAGGGAATGAGAAGGGAGTGCCACTATCAGTTTAAAAAAAAAAATTGTCAACGCTGTGCGGTGAGAAGCCACTGTTTCGTGGGGAAGGAAAAGCGAAGTTCAGGCCTCAGAGGGCGACAGTGCCTGCTGTGCGATGGAATGAGGCTCCCTCGGAGGGGGCTGTGTAATACCTCATTATCCCGGGGTAGATGATGATTAGTGGGTCACCCTATTTCCGCAGCAGTAGCGACAGAAGCTTGTGGAATGCAGCCGCTGGACTTTAAGGGTAAAAGAACGCAGCCCAAGGCCTAAATCAGCCTCATTGTTCAGCAGGTGACCTTGTGACCCCTTTCATTCCCCACAATGCTGTGTTTTAGTCTTAATTCTTGTGTCCACCAGGAGAAAACAAAAGAAGGCAAAATGGTCACCACAAAACAACAATAGGGAGACTCCCTCTGTGGCATCGTTAATCATTTTAAATCATTTTTCACTTTTTTTCAGACTGATGTATAGATCTTTTTTGTCCAATTCTTCTCTTCCCCCACCCCCCACCCCCCCTTCCCCTCCATAAAATGTATACTCTTTCTGGTGGGCCAGCCGCTGAATGGAGATGGGGAGAAAGCCCGTCCTGGTTCCCTGACATCCAAAGACCGACAAAATGTCTCCATGGTCACGCTGACCGGTTCAGTCCCAGCTCCTTGCACATTTACCAACAACCAGGATAACTCTTAAACTTTTCCCAACTCTTGTTGGGGTACCATTCTGCAAGTACCACCGCGCCCCCCCACCAATACCTCGCCGAAATGTCCAATTTCGATGTGTTAGTTCAGACAGGCTATTTGGTCATGGGAGGCACTACAGCAGTCTTGTTCCTTTTTCACTCGACCTCCACATGTGGACTTTCCAGCAGTACATTGCATAGCGATTGAGCATGTCAGCCTTGGCTCAGTTGGTACCGCCCTCGCCTCTGACTCAGAAGGCCGTGGGTTCGAGCCCTGTTCCAGAGACTTGAGCACAAAATCCAGGCTGACGCTCCAGTGCCGTACTGAGGGAGAGCTGCACTGTCGGAGATGCCGTCTTTCAGATGAGAAGTCAAACTGAAGCCCGTCTGACCTCTGAAGTGGACGTAAAAGATCCCATGACACTATTTCGAAGAAGAGCAGGGGAGTTCTCCCCGGTGTCCTGACCAATATTGATCCCTCAACCAACATCACTAAAAACAGATTATCTGGTCATTATCACGTTGTTGTTTGTGGGATCTTGCTGTGTGCAAATTGGTTGCCGCATTTCCTACATTACAACAGTGACTACACTCCAAAAGTACTTCATTGGCTGTAAGGCACTTTGGGATGCCCTGAGATCATGAAGGTTGCGATATAATTGTGTCTTTCTTTATAAACTATTAACTATTTTTCTTCTCCCTCACCAACCCAGGGGTGCTGAGGTCATTTGAGGGATTCCTACCACCACCTGCCCTAGATCACCTAACTCAGCACAAACTAGCCACTTGGCCAAGGAGTGCACCCATGAAACTGCACCCCAGCCAGGAATTAACACCTTCTGGAGAGGCAGAGAAGGGAGAAAATCGGTGGAATTATGGTTGTGGATGGCTTAGGACCAACTGTGTCATCAAAGGAGGTCTTATTTCCATCTCTTTAAGCTCGTTATATGACCAATCTATTAAATATATAATAGAACGATTGCAAGGTAGCGTTCTAATCACGAGTTTGAGGCGACTTCGAAATGCAGGAGATTGAAGTTTGAGTGTTTTTTAAATCAGTTTTGAAGCCAGAGATCAAACTGGAGTCGTTATTTCACATTATTTTCATGAGGATTTCATTTGTTTGGTCAGTTTTTTTTTGTGCCAGAGTTACTGTTAGCACGGGTGCCCAGTGTCTGTACTTCCTGTAATACATAATATTCTGTTTCATTTCATTAGAATTTATAGAGCTGTTGCACTGGAGCTAAGCAGTGTGGGTAAATGCCCCCTCCATTAGTATAAAAATCAGGTTCATGTTAATGGAGATAGACTTCACTCAAGGTACTCCTTAACAACCCCGTGAGAGTCTAGAAATGACAGGTTACGATATAAATGTGTGAATGCTTAAATATTTGTAAGACATTCCTTTTGTTCATTGTTTTACATATATACATAGAACATACAGCACAGAAACAGGCCATTCGGCCCAACTGGTCCATGCTGGTGTTTATGCTGCACACAAGCTTCCTCCCATCCCTCTTCATCTCACCCTATCAACATATATCCTGCTATTCCTTTCCCCCTCATGTGTTTATCCAGCTTCCCCTTAAATGCATCTGTGCTATTCACCTCAACTACTCCTTGTAGTAGAGCATTCCACATTCTCACCACTCTGGGTAAAGAAATTTCTCCTGAATTCCCGATTGGATTTATTAAAGGAGGTGTTATTTTAAATCAGTTAAAACCTGTATTAAAATAGTGGACAATGGAATCTCGTTTATGTATGTTATAAAGTGGTTTCATCCTTGCTGAGCAGTATGGCTAAACTTGGCCTCCACGAGTGTGGACTTTTCTCAGCCTGTAAAGGTGGCAGTTTAGAGAGACAAGAGGCTATTCTGGCCCACCTTATTGTTACTGCTCTATTGAGCCATTTAACCTATGGCAAGGAGAAGCTGTGTACAGGCTCCAGTGGATAGATATCTTTAACGTTGATCCTACATTTGGATGAAACTTTGCGCTAGCATATAGCAGTTTCACTTATGTTAAGGTGCGTTAATCCAAATGGTGGCACCTTGCAGCCATGTTCCTTAGTGAAGCTTTTCTGGTCTGCTCCCTCCACCCTTGCAGTCATCTAATGGCACAAATAATGGCCACTTGTTCGAGGTAGTGGAGTGGGCCCACGAACCTGCCCCCCAACCAGGAACTGATGCCTTCATAAGAGGCGGAAAGAGGAGAAAAAAAATAAATTGAAGAGTTTGAGTTTATGTATCCCCAAAATCTTAGTCTTACTCTGGAGCTTGGAAACTGTTATTTAGGGTGTTCATATTAGGAGTTTGTTATAAAAGGAGTTTCATTTTAAACCTTTCCACTATAAGAGGTCTTCTGTAATACAGTAAATGGAAAAACATTAAACACAGATGCTGCAATTCCACCCCCCCCCCCCCTCCATCTGCTAATAAAGTAGTATTGCAAGGCAGTGGGGAACATCATATTGGCTATCTTTTCTCCTAAATGGAAAAAATATACCCCAGGTTCCCACAATGTGGCGATTAATTCAGTCAGTTGTGATGGACCCAGTTTCCAAGGGCTTGCTGTAAGCAGATGAGTGGGTTTAACATATTGTAAGAGTGCATGTTGGCTCATACTAGGGGAACCCCAGGAACAGGTTCTGCTGGTACCAGAAACGGGCACCACTTATACCCAGGATTAGGATCATAAAATGGAATTAGGACTACTGCTGACATGGCGAATAAACACCAGCACGGACTGATTCGGCCGAACGGCTGTTTCTGTGTTGTAATTCCTATGTATGTAACACTATATTCCGTAAAAATCATTAGTCGCACTGTAAATTTGCAGATCAGTGAATTTTATTGTACTGCTTGCAGACCTATTTGTGCAATTATTAATGTTTCACATTCCAGTGTCGAGAGCTACGTTTACAGCTGAAACTGGACGCAACCCTAAACCCCTCTGCCTTTCTCTCCTCCTTTAAGTCGCTCCTTGATACCTACCTCTTTGACCAAGCTTTTTGTCACCTGTCCTTAATATCTCTTTTTATGTGGCTTGGTGTCAAATTTTTCTGATAACGCTCCTGTGAAGCGCCTTGGGGCGTTTTTACCACATTAAAGGCACTGTATAAATGTAAGTTGTTATTGATGTGGGTTCAAGTCCCACTCCAGAGACTTGATCACAAAATCTAGGCTGACACTCCCACTGCAGTACTGAGGGAGTGCTGCACTGTCAGAGATGCCGTCTTTCGGATGGGACGTTAAACCGAGGCCCCGTCTGCCCTCTCAGATGCAGGTAAAAGATCCTGTAGCACTATTTCAAAGACGAGCAGGGGAGGTCTCCCCCAGTGTACCGGTCAATATCCCTCAACCAATATCACTTTTTAAAAAAAAAAGCAGATTATCACATTGCTGTCTGTGGGATCTTGCTGTGCTCAAATTCCGACATTATAACAGTGACTACACTTCAAAAGTACTTCATTGGCTGTGAAGGGCTTTGGGACATCCTGAGGTCGTGAGAGGTGCTATATAAATGTCTTTCTTCTTTCGTGCCTATGCCGGCACTTGATACTATAAAGGAGGCAGATTCCATACCTCCAGCAGCATTCGGGTCCCAAGAGAAACCATCAAAGGCGGTGGAAAACACAGGCCTCTCTTCCGATATAGGAACACAAGAACAGGAGGAGGCCATTCAGCCTCTCGAGCCTGTTCCGCCATTTATTTAGATCATGGCTGATGTGTATCATAACTCCATCCACCCGCCTTGGTTCCCTAACCCTTAATACCTAACAAAAATCTATCAGTCTCATTTTTGAGATTTTCAGTTGACCCCCAGCGTCAACAGCTTTTTGGGGGAGAGAGTTCCAGGTTTCCACTTACACTTTGTGTGAAGAAGTGCTTCCTGACATCACCCTGAACGCCCTGGCTCTAATTTTAAGGTTACGCCCCCTGGTTCTGGTCTTCCCCCACCAGAGGAAATAGTTTCTATCTATCCTATCAACTCCTTTGATCATCTTAAACACCTCAATTAGATCACCCCTTAATCTTCTATATTCAAGGGAATACAAACCTAGTCTATGCAACCTGCCCTCATAATTTAACCCTTTTAGCCCTGGAATCATTCTGGTGAAGTTCGACACAGGCGCCCATATCTTGAGCACCACTCTGCTGCATCTGGGCATCAACATAAAAATGGCAGCCGACCAGCGCAAGGGCCCACTGCTGCTGCTCTCAAGCGGCGCACGCTGTAAATACAGCTGCAGGCAACAGCTGGCTATCTGGAGTGTAAGAAACGGTATTTGCTTTCTGTAACTAAACCCCAACTCACTACAAGTGCGATTTTACGCCCCCGGAGGAGTCTTTCAAGTTGGCAGCCCGTCAACCCGCAAAGAATGGCCCCACGGGGGAACAAAGCGACCGTTGGGCAGAGTGGCAGCGGCAGAATGTTGGAAGGAAACGGTTAATAGCGAAAAGCCTGCAACTGCCCTGAAGTAAAACGTCGCAGAACAGGAAACCAGGGAAGCTTTTGACTTGAGGCGGCTGCAGTCCGCAGCGCCACGAGACGGAGGAGTCAGCGGGGAAGGAGGTGATGGAACGCAGCTGGCTGTGTGGATCCTCTCGAGCCCCCGGTGGCCAGGGAGATGACAGTGTGGGAAAAGTCTTCCCCCTTTCAAGCCGCACCGAGGCCCGAGAGTAAATTGCCTTTCCCAGACTGGATCGCTTGATGAGAACAAGCTGTGGGACTCGATCATTTAACAGGGGGCCTCAGTTACAAGGCTGAGAAACCCCAGCTCCTCGACTTGCTCCAGATTTATTACCAACAATGTTTCGGTTAATTTTCTGTTATTGGTCTAATATTATTGTTCTAATTTTTCTTTTCTCATTCCTCCCCCTGGTTTTAAAAAAAAACTCAATTAAGAAGTTAACCCCCGCCCCCCCCAACAGAATTTTTTTTCCTAATTTTTTCCCTTGTTGTTTTGAAAGCGGCAACAGTTTACATAGAATTACATCGAATGTACAGCACAGAAACAGGCCATTCAGCCCAACTGGTTTGTGCCAGTGTTTATGCTCCACACAAGCCTCCTCTCACCCTACTTCATCAAACCCTATCAGCATAACCTTCTATTCCTTTCTCCCTCAAGTACTTGCACAGCTTCCCCTTAAATGCATCTATGCTATTTGCCTCAACCACTCTGTGTGGTAGCGAGTTCCATATTCTCACCACTCTCTGGCCACTGGCTGAGGCTGAACCAGACCGTTCGTAACCTTAGCATCCTATTTGACCCTGAGATGACTTTCTGACCACATATCCACTCCATCACCAAGACTACCTACTTCTACCTCTGTAATATCCCCTGACTCCGCCCCTGCCTCAGCTCATCTGCTGCTGAAACCCTCACTCATGTCTTTGCTACCTGTAGACTTGACTATTCCAATGCTATCCTGGCTGGTCTCCCATCTTCCACCCTCCATAAACTTAAGCTCATCCAAAACTCTGCTGCCCGTATCCTAACTCGCACCAAGTCCCGTTCAGCCATCACACCCTGTGCTCGTTGACCTACATTGGCTCCCGTTCCGGCAACACCTTGATTTTGAAATTCTCATACCTGTTTTCAAATCCCTCCATGGTCTCTCCCCTCCCTATCTCTGTAACCTCCTTCAGCCCTACAACCCTCCAAGATCTCTGCGCTCCTCCAATTCTGGCCTCTTGCACATCCCCGATTTTAATCGCTCCACCATTGGCGGCCGTGCTTTCAGCTGGCTAGGCCCTAAGCTCTGAAATTGCCTCCCTAAACCTCTCTGCCTCTCTAAGCCTCTCTTCTCCTTTACGTTGCTCCTTAAAACCTACCTCTCTGACCAAGCTTTTTGGTCACCTGTCCTAATATCTCCTTATTTGGCTCGGAGTCAGATTTTGTTTGAAAATCGCTCCTGTGAAGCGCCTTGGGATGTTTTACTACATTAAAGGCGCTTTATAAATGCAAGTTGTTGTTGTAAAGAAGTTTCACCTGAATTCCTTATTGGATTTATTAGTGACTATATTCTATTTATGGCCCCTAATTTTGGACTCATCCATAAGTGGAAACATTTTCTCTAAGCTTACCCTATCGAACCCCTTCATAATTTTAAAGACCTCCATTGGATGGTGGGGTTGGTCCCTGGATGGCTGCTACTCTCTGGCGCTTTGGTCAATTGGCCATTCTTCATGCACAAGCCTAGACACAATGCCAGCAGGGTGTTTGACCATAGGGAGCATCATGGCTAAGCCCAATCATCTCTCAGCAAATGTGCATACGCGCACACTCCAGTAGGGGACCGGGACGCATCGATCAAGAGGGAGCTGTGATTTGCATGGTAATTGTAGTGCCTATTTTTCTGCCCCAGCTGAGATCGGAGAAATTAAAACACATCCGGGACCTTCCTGGACATTATATCTTAGGGCTGCACTCAGTGCCCTTAATGTGGAATTGATTTAAGAGATGGTTAAGTATTAAATCCAGTTTATAGAAGAGTTCCTTGATTTGCCAGCTCTTATAAACTGGCTCTTTGAGTAATTGTTGGTTCCATGGCTTTAACTGTTTAAATCCCCAAGGTGCACTAAGGAGCTAATGCCCGCTTTCTTGGTTTGTGCAGGTGTCGGTCTGGTTACCTTGGGGACTTGTGCCAGTTTCCTGACCCCTGCCAAAGGTCGCCATGTTTAAACGGAGGAATATGCGCCAGCTCAGTGGTGGATGGCACAGCACAGTACACATGCAGCTGTACACGAGGGTTCAGAGGTAAGGCCACCCGCGTTCCATACATGTACAGCATTAGATGTGGGAGAAGCACAGTGATTTCTGGTGACGCAGAGCAATGGAGCATCAACATGCAGCACAGTGGAGCAGTGGGCTGTTCAGTCAGTCCTTATCTAATCTGCACTACGGGCGCGCCCCCTCACAGGAAGGGGAGGGAAGATGGGTGGAGTGTTCATCAAACTACTCTCATTCGTCTGATGGCAGGCAGTTCAGGATGGCACTGATGATGATCTGGGAGCAGATCACATGCCAGTTTGCATGGCCCTCGAGGAAGCAGTGAGAGGAGAAAACTAGGGAGAGAAAAGCTGTTTGTAATGCTGTGCTGGTGCTCCTGCTTCTCCTGGCCACTTACCTTAGCAAATTAGGCATATTTCCATGGCCTCGCCCCTCCCTATCTCTGTAACCTGCTCCAAACCTACGAGAACTCAAGCTTCTTGCGCATCCCCTACTTTCCTTCGCCCCGCCATTGGTGGCCGTGCCTTCAGCCGTCCAGGCCCTAAGCTCTGTAATTCCCTCCTCAAACCTCTTCGCTTCTCCACATCTCTCTCCTCTTTTAAGATGCTGCGTTAAACCGACACTTTGACCAAGTGTTTGGTCACCTGTCCAAACGCATCCTCCTCTGACTCAGTGTCAGTTTTTGTCTGATTGTGTTGCTTTGCAGCGCCTTGGGACGGTATCCTATGTTAAAGGTGCTATAATCAAGGCAAGTTGTTGCTGCATTGCCCCCAGGCTGTGAGAGACCCATGCGTTGGGAGCTGGCGGCAGTAGCACCTCGATCAGCTAAGAACATCCCAAGGTGCTTCAGAGAGAAGCATGAGGAAAAGGGCCACGTCAAAGAAGAGAGGTTAGAAATACGTGACCAAAAGCTTGGGCCAAAGGGATGATAAGGAGGGTCGTAAAGGAGGGGAGAGAGAGAATTCCAGACATTGGGAGCTAGGCAACTGAAGGCACAGCCGCCAATGGTGGGGTGAAGCACGTCACTAGGGCATTATAAAAGCGGGAATTCAGTTGGTAGAGCAATTATTGTAATAAGGCTCTTGGGGGTGGGGGGGCGGTTGTCAGGAAGAGGCTCGTTGCCCTGATTTTGAAACCACGACTTTAATTCGATTCCAGTTGTCAACGTGTAGTTAATTTCTCCCATAAGATTTTCTTCGCCCTTGGTGCGAGTAGATTTTAGCTCTGTTACAGGTTAATTAGAGGTGTGATCTCTTTGATCTGTGTGCTAATCCTCTTAATCCCTCTTTTGTCCATTATTCACCTCGGATTCTTTTGAGTCACTCAGCTCCTCGGCCATGCCAAACATGTTTACTCCAATTTTCTCTCCCCCTCGGAGCTGCTGATACTGTAGTACTGGAAATCCTCGGCTACTTTGCCTGAGTAACGATACTTATGTGGGCCTCCGCAGTGAGCATTGGTAGGCTATTCTACCGTGGGGAGAGGGGAAGGGCGATAACAGATCCCATTCCTATCTACGCTCACAAATGTATAGGGTCACAGGATCAGGATTGGGAACACCGGCTGAGTGTTTGTTCGTAGTTTATAGATAGTGAGGCTGATTTTAATACCCCAGCATTAGCTGAAATGAGCTAGTTCAGCATATGACACGGGTTGAATCTAAGACCTTCCTGATCCTACGTGCCTCAGTGTCATGTGTGGTGCATTTATCTTCCTATTTTTTCATCCGAGTTGAAGATACTTTTTAAACTTTTTAACAGAGACTTGAGCACAAAATCCAGGCTGACACTCCAGTGCAGTACTGAGGATGCCCTGCACTGTCAGAGGTGCCGTCTTTCAGATGAGACATTAAACCGAGGCCCTGTCTACCCCCTCAGGTGGAAGATTCCGCGGCACTATTTTGAAGAAGAGCAGAGGAGTTCTCCCCAGTGCCCTGGCCAATATTTGTCCCTCAACCAACATCAGTAAAACAGATTATCTAGTCATTATCATATTGCTATTCATGGGATCTTGCTGTGCTCAAATTGCTGCCGTGTTTCTTACATTACAACAGTGACTACACTTCAAAAGTATTTCATTAGCTGTGAAACGCTTTGGGACGTCTTGAAGTCATGAAAGGTGCTAAATAAATGCAAGTCTTCCTTTAAATGATTTTCTCACAGTACTTAACGTTATTTTGTTCAGGCTTTTGATCTCCAATATGTTGGAGCTTTCCTAGAAGAAGAGGCTTATTGCAGTGTGTGGCTGCTAAACCCTCTTCCCCTCACCAAGCGCTGAGTGCTGCCATTTTTTCTAGCTTGAGATGTCCTCCGTGCCGTAAAATCTAACACCACTTTATTCATATCATCTCCAAACAGTGAAAACTGTGGGTTAAAAATGGATAAATAAAATGTGTATTTCTTAAACATTTCCCGTTTTGTTATATACCTCTGTGTATCCCAAAGCAGAGGTGTCCACAAAAATGCACTTGAAGAAAATGCCCTGAATCTCACCTGTTGATAATCGAATTGATTTGTGTGATGGCAGACATTGTTGCTGGCAGTGTGCAGTCTGGACTGTCCCATCTCCTCCCTCCCTCCCCCTCTCCCCACCTTTTGGTTTCTGGGTTGCCTGAGATACCAGGAGAGGATTTTAAGTTTCACCAGTAAAATTAATTCTAAGGCAGTAAATTTTGGAATTACCATAATATCAGGCATATACGTCACAGCTTCAGGTTTGATTTTTGTGTGCACTAAGTATAGAGACTGACATTCATTGATGCAATGTATTAGAATCTCGTTCTTCCTTTGTACATCATGGGTTAGATATTCCTTTATGTGCTGTTTTTAACAAATTGGGTAATGTGTTTGAATGAAATTGCTTTTTGTATTTTAGAAAAGACTGTTTTATTTTAAGTGATTTAAGACTTCACTTGAATGATAAACAGAGGAGTTTCATCCAAACACATTAACCAATGCTTTATGGCACTCAGAGGAAATTCTCCTCAATGTATATCATCGATGTGATTTACAATCAGTGTTACAGCAAATGGCAAAGGAATGTTATAGGTTTAAATTAAACTGTGTGTGCGCGCAAGAATAAATCAGACTCTCACTACCGTAAAATCTTGATTATTGTGGAGCTGCCCTGATGGCAACATGTAAGGATGCTGCATTGGATGGTCTCCAATGGAAAAGCAGCAGGGGAAACAACAATTGGCCTCAGTATTCCCTTGGCTTTGGCTGGGAAAAATCAATCCGGCTTCCCATTCCTCACTGCCATCTAGTGGGCTCTGGTGGGAGTGCGAGTATTGAGGTTGGCTACATTGGCCACACGGTCAAACAGTCTGCTGTCTCGACTCACACAGAAAGAATGGCTGCTTGGATGAAGTACTGGAAGGTCGACCCACACCTAGCTTGCGTCAGTGCATTTAAACGGAGAGTATCAATAGGATTTTTAATCATAGAGGTAACTGATGCACCAGGTTTTATAGCAAGGAACTTTCCCATTCTGCAGCAATCAATTGTGATGTCCCTTTTCTTTCATCCTTTAGGAGCTAACTGCTCGCTGATAGATGCCTGCGCTACAAGCCCATGCGCCAACGGAGCTCACTGCACAAATTGGAATAATCGCTACAACTGTACCTGCCCTCCGGGATTCAGCGGGAAGCGCTGCCACACTGACATCGATGAGTGCAAAGCGCCCAACCACTGCAAGAACGGGGGGCTGTGCATCAACACCCCCGGCTCATTCCGCTGCCAGTGCCCGGTCGGCTTCACAGGACAGCTGTGCGAGAGTATCTACATCCCCTGCGCACCATCGCAGTGCCAGAACGGTGGGACCTGCCGACAGACCGGGGACCTGACGTACGAATGCGCCTGTTTACCAGGTGGGAGTATAACGTATACTTGCTCAGGGTGGCGTAGTCTTTGTGCCAATGTCACAGCCTCCTGATTAAGAACTTAGCTCGCTAATTAACCCGGTTAGTCTGTGTGCGTGACTTCACTTTGCTTTACTTAATGATATTAGAGATGTTTTGGAGTTGGGTCAGAATGAAGGGTTATTTTCCTGTAATCTCTTTAATTGGGCTCTATTGGTTTGTAGTTGCTTTCTGGAAATGCAGCCACTTTCAGTGTTGGCCTTCTGACCTCCATTGGCTCCCGGTCTGGCAACGTCTCGATTTTAAAATTCTCATCCTTGTTTTCAAATCCCTCTGTGGCCTCGTCCCATCCTATCTCTGTAACCTCCTCTAGCCCTGCAACCCTCCGAGTTCTCTGCACCTCTCCATCCCTCTACCTCTCCTCCTTTAAGGTGCTCTTTTAAAACGTACCTCTTTGACCAAGCTTTTCCTATCCTAATATCCTCTTATGTAGCTCGGTGTCAAATTTTGTCTGATAAGCGCTTCGGTGAAGCACCTTGGGACGTTTTACTACATTAAAGGCGCTATATAAATGCAAGTTGTTGTTTGTTTGCATCCTATTGACATTCTACATGGTGGAAGCTGTGTACTCTAGATAACGTAGGTAAAGTGTAAGTTGGTCCCCACATTCCAGTCCCATCGCTGGGGGACTGATTGATCCTGCCCAAGTGACTGTGCCATTCAGACTCAGAATGGTGACTACAGGAAGATGCAGGATGTTGTAACACGTGTAATGTTTGACAAAATAATAAGAGGGTCGTGCAGGGAAATAATAGACACTGGCAAGGAATTCTTAAAAAAAAAGTGTTATAGTCATATAGTCAGCACATGAAATATAAAAAAACAGCCAACAGTACAATTATAAATTGTCCTTCTCAACTGTATATCTAGTGGCTGAAGTGTGATTTATTTTCCCTTGTGTATGGATACTAATGAACCACATAGCCGAGTAAAAAGACTATTTTTTTCTTCTCTCTCTGGGAGGTGTCCATGGAGAGGTCCGGTGGTACCAGGTGCCCTCCCTAACTGCATTCAAGTGGCCGCTATCCTTCTGCGAGCCCTGACTGGGTATCGCCTGCTATTGGACCATTAGGGGCAACACAGCTGAGCCCAATCCTGTCTTCACACAATCGACTTTCAGCGAGGTGGTGGGGGTGGAGAGAGGGTCACTGAATAGTGATTGGGAGCAGGAGCCCTGGAAGATTTTCTGCTCTCTACTCCAGGGCTTGGAGGCCAATGATAATACTGCCCCAGCTGAGATCAGCTGACAGCACAGACTTGGTCTCTGGGTTAGCTACTCACTGCATTATCTCCATGAGCCACTCCGGAAGCTTTATAAAGAACATAAGAACTAGGAGCAGGAGTAGGCCATCCGACCCTCAAGCCTGGTTCGCCATTCAACAAGATCATGGCTGATCTTCTACCTCAAAGCCATTTTCCTGCACCATCCCCATATCCCTTGATGCCTTTAATACCTAGAAATCTATCAATCTCTATTTTGAATGTACTCAATGACTGGGCCTCCACAGCCCTCTGGGGTAGAGAATTCCAAAGATTCACCACCCTCTGAGTGAAGAAATTTCTCCTCATCTCAGTCCTAAATGGCCTATCCTTTATTCTGAGACTGTGACCCCTGGTTCTAGATTCCCCAGCCAGGGGAAACAACATCCTTGCATCTACCCTGTCGAGCCCTGTAAGAATTTTGTATGTTTCAATGAGATCACCTCTCATTCTTCTAAACTCTGGAGAATACAGGTCTAGTCTACTCGATCTCTCCTCATACGACAATCCCGCAATACTGCTGTAGCCAATTTTACTGCGCAGTGGCCCTTTGAGGTTCCATGGCTCTATAACCAGAAAGTGAATATTAGAGAGTCTGGAGAGGGAGCAACAGAGTCAATCCACCTTTTGCATTTAGGGTCAGTCTGTTCAACACAAGGTAGCACCCAGTGATCAGCGGACAGATTCCATAACATGTTTGGCATACTTTTTTTTTAAAACAGTTGCACCCTTGGCCCAATGCCATGCTTTATAGTGGGCACACATTCGGTTCATTTTAACAGATGGTATTTAAAACATGAACCACCCAGTAAAGCCCATCACTGACGTAGACCGGTTGAAGCAACCCAGATGAGATGTGGACATAGTAACAAGACAGGGTAGTTTGGGCCCGATGGGCTTTTCCATTCCTAAATGTTCTTACAATTCTCATGTGGGACAATCTTTGAACTTGGAGGTGGCACTGTACTGATCCCTAAAAGGAACCAATCAGTGCACAATAAAACTGGTTGCAAATCCAAGGCTGATTGCAACTAAGGCGGTGGGGTCAGAAGGGCCGGTCAAACAGGGAATATGTGACGGAGGTCACAGTGTCATCGGTGCTCGTATATTACAGAGGTCGCAAGTTCATATTAGATTTTTTTTTAAAAGAATTTTTTTTAAAAGGCAAATGACTACCTGGCGACCGGCCAAAGCTTCCTGAATAACCGAGCGGGGATATTTATGTCAGATGTCAGATTCTTTTCAGGCTCACGGGCCTTGGCAGGAAATGGCTTTCTATGGGACAGGAAGCAATTCGAAGTATTTCACATCAAATGCACTGAATTAATGTGAGTCAGAAGGGCCCCTCGCTCGGAGAACAGCAGCACGGCAGAGTGACATAGGACAGCGGGCGCACAAAAGTTCTCCACTGCACCTCGTTCTCACTTCGAATGATATACAGCTTCAAACAAAGTGCCTCCCAGTTTATGTGAGCCACACTGTTAATACATTACGGGTGCAACACTGGGTACCTGGGAGGTGTGCCAGGCTGTATTTGAGGGTTTGGATGATTTATGGATAAATACTTGAAGGGTAAAAATTTGCAGGGCTGTGGGGAAAGGGCAGGGGAGTGGGACTAATTGGACAGCTCATTCAAAGAGCCGCCACAGGCACGATGGGCCAAATGGCCTCCTTAAGTGCTGTATCCTCCTATGATTCTATGAATAAGCATTAACTGGGAATGAATCACAGGTTATGATATTTTACTCTCAGGATGATTGAGGGGATGGAGGGATTGGGTTATGAGGAGAGATTATGGAATTTGGGCATATTCTCACTGGGAACGGGAAGGTTGAGTGCTGATATGATTGCTGTTTTTAGGATTCTAAAAGGACTAGATAATGTACACCATTATAAGCTGTTCCACCTTGTCCAGAACAGTAATCCAGAGGACACCGCCTACTCCTGAATGGGGGTAAGTTCAAAACTAACCTGATTTGAACCTAACCTGCCCGTCAGGAAATTTGACAGGATCGGGTGCAATGCCAGTTTTACAGCCCGCCCCGATTGTACTCCCCACTGAAGTCAGCAGAGAGTAATATCGGGCGGAGTGTAAAACCAGCGTTCCACCCCATCCGGTGGGTTTACTGATGGGCAGGTTAGGTTAAAATTATTCCCAATATTTCCGACTCAGCGGTATAAAGATCGACGTGGTAATTGTTATAGTCACGGTGGTTATCCAGTCTGTGCTGCTGATGGCCCGATTGTGCCTGAACAAAGTAATTCAGCCATGGTGCAATAGAGGTTAATCCTCCAGAGTAGCAATGTCATCGTGGATCGGTGATGTGCAGCACACTGGCACATGGCATAGGCTCTGAGGGCCCTCCCCGCAACTAAATAGGACCGCTCCTTAAAACTGAAATGGCTAACTTACCCTTTACAGTGCGATTTGAAGCCCTCAATTGCATCCTTGCCCAGTCACTCACTGCCTCGTGTTTGCTTCCTATGGATTCAGGGTGTGCCAATTGAATAAGTGAAAATCTACATTGGGGCTCAATTCATTATCAAGTTCCCAATCTTACAATTACGGTTGGGATTCAGGAAGCTTATTCCTTGTGTTTTTTTTTTCCTCATCAGGTTTTGAAGGACAGAACTGTGAAATTAACATTGATGATTGCCCTGAACACAAGTGCATGAATGGAGGAACCTGTGTAGACGGTGTAAATACCTACAACTGCCAGTGCACACCTGAGTGGACAGGTATGTCAGCATTAGCAATGAATAGAAACATCACGTCCTCCCTCTCATTAGATTAACAAACTAGTGCAGGGGCTGAAGCTGAGGCTGGAAAAGACAAGAAATCATATCCGAAACCTTATTCCTTATTAAAACCAAATCAACTACAGTATTAAAGAAAGAGAGAACTTCCATTTATGTAATGACTTTCACGCCCTCAGGACATCCCAAAACGCTTCGCGGTCAATGAAGTTCTTTTGAATCAAAAACATAAAATGCTGGAAATGCTTGGCAGGTCAGGCAGCATCTGTGGAGAGAAGAGAGGAGATGTTTTGGGTATGGACCCTTTATCAGAACTAGGAGTATTTTTGAAGCGTAGTGACTGTTGTAATGTAGGATACACAGCAGCCAATTTGCACGCAGCAAGGTCCCACAAATAGCAATGAGGTAATGACCAGATAATCTGTTTTTAGTGATTTTGGTTGAGGGATAAATATTAGCCAGGATACTGGGAGAACTCCCCTGCTCTTCAAATAGTGCTGTGGGATCTTTTACATCCAGCTGAGAGGGCAGATGGAGCCTCGGTTTAATGTCTCAGCTGACAGACAGTCAGCACTCCTTCAGTACTGCACTGGAGTGCGACATGAACTGTGCTAATCCAGAAAATCTAAATGCAAATCTACGTTTGTTTTTTATGTTCACTGAGCTGAGAAAGATCACTGCTTGGGAATGAAAAACCTATTTTCCAGGGGATATATACTTCTCTGTGTGCAAAGCTAAAGAAAAGATATTTTACTAAGCTAGCATGATAAACTCGAGAAATGTTCTTTAATTTTACAAACAGAAGAAAACATGCTCCACTGCCTGGAAAGTAATGCCATCGTCAAGCACTCCCATGTCAGGTGTAGCACAGGTTGATTTAGAATCATAGAATCATAGAAGTTTACAACATGGAAACAGGCCCTTCGGCCCAACATGTCCATGTCGCCCAGTTTATACCACTAAGCTAGTCCCAATAGCCTGCACTTGGCCCATATCCCTCTATACCCATCTTACCCATGTAACTGTCCAAATGCTTTTTAAAAGACAAAATTGTACCCGCCTCTACTACTGCCTCTGGCAGCTCGTTCCAGACACTCACCACCCTTTGAGTGAAAAAATTGCCCCTCTGGACCCTTTTGTATCTCTCCCCTCTCACCTTAAATCTATGCCCCCTCGTTATAGACTCCCCTACCTTTGGGAAAAGATTTTGACTATCTACCTTATCTATGCCCCCCTAGAATGAAGCTTTCCTTTCCTCTCCTGCACCCCAACAATGTCCCTTAACCCCATTACCAGACCAAAGTGACATTTCCATTTTCCACACCGGCCATCCTTACGAATGACAAAAACAAAATACTGCAGATGCGGGAAAATCTGAAATAAAAACATTTCAGCTGGATGACCTTTCATCAGATTTTCCTCATCCAGTTCTGATGAAAGGTCATCGACCTGAAACGTTAACTGTGTTTCTCTCTCCACAGATGCTGCCTGACCTGCTGTGTGTTTTCCAGCATTTTCTGTTTTTATCCTTACGAATGAGTCTATCTGAGATCGCCAACTTGTAGGCAGTTTTCTTCCCCATGAGAAACTGAGTAGAAAAGAGAAGGCTGAGAGGTGACCTGATAGAGGAGTTTGATAGGGTAGACGTGGAGAAAATGTTTCCACTTGTGGGGGGAGATCAAAACTAGGGGCCATAAATATAAGATAGTCACCAATAAATCCAATAGGGAATTCAGGAGAAACTTCTTTATCCAGAGAGTGATTAGAATGCAGAACTCTCTACCACAAGGAGTAGTTGAGGCGAATAGCAAAGATACATTTAAGGGGAACATGAGGGAGAAAGGAATAGAAGATTATACTGATAGGGTGAGATAAAGAGGGGTGGGAGGAGGTTTGTGTGGAGCATAAACACCAGCACAGACCAGTTGGGCCGAATGGCCTGTTTCTGTGCTGTACACTCTGTGATGTCCTGGATATGTTAACCAAAGAATTGTCATCTATCACTAGACTGGATTGAGCCAGATCCAAGAGGTGAAAGGGCATCCTGCTAATTTGCCGCACCTCCCATCTGTTTTTCTTTTATTTTAGAGGCTGATTGGTCGCATGACCAAAGCATGCAAAGGCAGGGCAGCTCGTTAACTGCCTGCAGGGGCCTTTGTGATCTCTAACCCTTGTGAGATCATTTCCCTTCCAGGTCAGTTTTGCACGGAGGATGTGGACGAATGTCACCTGCAACCCAACGCTTGCCACAACGGAGGAACCTGCTTCAACACTCCAGGTGGCCACACCTGCGTGTGCGTCAATGGCTGGACGGGGGACGACTGCAGCGAGAACATCGACGACTGTGCCACGGCAGTGTGCTTCAACGGAGCCACGTGCCATGACCGGGTGGCATCCTTCTTCTGCGAATGCCGCATCGGAAAGACAGGTAACCGCCGAGACTGTCACTCGGCCGTGCGGGTCCCCAACGTGTATATGTTTCTTTACTCATTCTCGGCATATGGGCATCGCTGGCAAAGCCGGCATTTGTTGCCCATCCCCAGTTGCCCCTTGAGAAGGTGGTGGTGAGCCGCCTTCTTGAACCGCTGCAGTCCGTGTGGTGAAGGTTCTCCCACAGTGCTGTTAGGTAGAGAGTTCCAGGATTTTGACCCAGCGACGACGAAGGTTCGCGATGGTGTGTGACTTGGAGGGGAACTTGGAGGTGATGGCTTTCCCATGCATCTGCTGCCCTTGTCTTTGTAGGATGGAGGTGACGGGCTTGGGAGGTGCTGTCGACTTGCTGCAGTGCATCCTGTAGATAGAACACACTGCATTGTGTTGTTGGAAGAAACTGTTAATTTTCTGGAGGCAATGGAGACCTCGGGGAGACACAAGTTGCAGCAATGACAAACTGGATCTGTGTCTATAGTTGAAGGATTTATGACATAGGACATTGCATGTGGTCTCAGCTGTTAGTCTACAAGAGGAAAAATGAACATGTCTGGTAGACCCAGCACACAAACGGAGGCATATTAAGTAATTGATGCTGAATTTCAAAATTACTTTGAGTGAGTGATTGGCCTGTCGGAACCTGCAATTCAAATATTCTACATGGTGGAAGGGCGATTAACTTCATTTTATATTTCCTTGGTCCCTGAATAATATCCGCTGGATCAGCCCAGTGTGGTACTGAAGCGTACAAGCAAGGAGAGTCTGTGCTGCGTTCGCCGAACTCAGCTGGGAGGATGACAGAGATGCTAAAAATGGCTTCAGCTTGAGCAAGGGAAGATTGAAAAATCATCGAGGGTTCCCACTCATTCCCAGCTAGTGGTCCCTGCTGGGAAATTCATAAGTGTGTGGATGGCGGGTGAGGATTGGGTTTTCTGTGGTTAAATAGCCTGTCATTGCTCACCGACTGGCGCTCACATGAAGAATGGACCTCTTTTGTAAGGCACTGGAGGGCCCCCAGTGCCTGTGGAACCATACCCCAACATGAGTCTACACCAATAGGAGAGTTGGGGGGGTGGGGGAATAGATCAACAACCTAGGTCATTTGTCGCAAAATCAAGGCCCATGTCTGAGGCAGAGTAACTCCTTTGGTGTTTTGGCATTGCTTCTGATGAACCATGCTAGCCAGCTCCGATTGTCTGTACGTAGCAGCTGGTAATTGCTCACAAGGCCACTGGATCCTCCCTGACACTCCTAACTCTTCTGTTACTGACTTGCAGGCCTGCTCTGCCACCTTGATGATGCTTGTGTCAGCAACCCGTGTCACGAAGGGGCTATCTGCGACACCAATCCAGTAACCGGGCAAGCTATCTGCACATGTCCCTCGGGATTCACTGGACCAGCCTGTAATCAGGATGTTGATGAGTGCTCAATAGGTATGTATGAGTTTGTTCCCCTAGGGAATGGATCTCCTGAGAGAGGACAAGCCACCTATAGGTCACCTTAACGATTTACCCCATTAATTACAACAGGTTAAAATTGAAGGAAAGTCCAGAAGGACCCTCCCATTTCCTATCAGAAAATATTAACCTCAGCAGAATTTCTGTTGGCGATTTTAAAGTAGTTGATTTTCTCTCTGACATTCACCTACACAAACTCCAATTCATCCAGATCACCATGTCCCACAAAACATCCTTCCACCCATCCCTGGTCTACTGACTTCTGTCCTCCAGCAGGTCAACTTCTAAAATCCTTGCCCACATCTTCAAATTGCTCCATGGCTTCCCTCACCTGACCTCTGCAATCTTCTCTAATCTTGCGTTGCAGCACCTACTCTATTCTCCTTTGACTCGGGTTTGTTGCACTGCCACCTCCTCCCTCTCTGCCCTGTGGAGCCATCAGCCACCGTGTACTGAGGAATGCTGGGGCTGGCAAGATGGACTACGCTGGTCTTTTCCGATCCTGTATGTTCTGATGCTCTCTAACTCACTTCTCAAACATCTTGCTACCTCCTCCCCAACCTCAAAACCTACTTCTTTCACCACGTCTTCAGTCTCCTCCCCTAGTTTCTCCTTTATTTTCTGCCCGGAGTCCACTGCTCCTCCTTGAGATGTCTGCTATGTGAAGGGCCCTAAATAAATGTAAGTTGAACGGTTGATATGGAGACCCTCAAGTAGGTCCTTCCTCTCCCCAAGCCATTCTGGTGGATGGTGCTGTTGCTCACCCAGAGCAGTTCAGCTGCTCCTGCTTGGTGCCATTTACCTGCCTCCGGCACCCAGTCTCCTGATCCTCTCGTCCCTGCAGTTGCTTGTCTCCTGCTCCCCCCTCTCAGCTCCTGGTCTCTCGTCACCTGTCTGTGCACAGCAGTGGCAGCACATGGACCAGTCTGTCAGCATTACCAGTGTCAACTGTGGCTCAGTGGGTAGCATTCTCACCTCTGAGTCAGCAGGTTGTGGGTTCAAGTCCCACACCAGAGACTTGAGCACATAATCTAGGCTGACACTCCCAGTGCAGTGCTGAGGGAGTGCTGCACTGTCAGAGGAGTCGTCTCTGAGATGAGATGTTAAACCAAGGCCACATCTGCTCTCTCAGGTGGACATAAAAGATCTCATGGGCACTATTTTGAAGAAGAGCATGGAAGTTCTCTCTGGTGTCCTGGCCAATATTTATCCCTCTACCAACAGCACTATATCAGATTATCTGGTCATTTATTTCATTGCTGTTTGTGGGACTTCGCTGTGCGCAAATTGGCTGCCGCGTTTCCTACATTACAACAGTGACTACACTTCAAAAGTACTTCATTGGCTGTAAAGTACTTTAGGACCTCCTGAGGTCATGAAAGGAGCTACATAAATGCAAGTCTTTTTCTTTTATTGAATCAGCGACTGGGGCATCTTCTGCATGGGTTGGATTTAGAAGTGCTGCCTTGTAGTTGGGCCGCCTTATACACGAGGATATAAGGCACTTGCTTGGAAGCCTCACTGCTTCAGCACTGCACAGTTCAGAAGTGTCTCCGGGACTGTGTATGTCATCCATTTATTTATTTGTTTGTCGTTTGAAGGTGCCAATCCATGTGAGCACTTTGGAAAATGTGTGAATACCGAAGGTTCGTTTCAGTGCCAGTGTGGGAATGGGTACACGGGCCCTCGCTGTGAGACTGACATCAATGAGTGCTTGTCCATGCCCTGCCAGAATGACGCTACCTGCCTGGACCGAATTGGAGAATTCACATGCATCTGTATGCCAGGTAAGGAGCCCCATTCATGAAAAATTACTCTTCTCTATCGCTACTAATTACACAGTAGAAATGTTCTTTTAAAAATGCACCTTCCCTCAGTTAATGAATCAGAACCAAACAAATAAGAGTGATAACCAAAATGGATGCGTTGGGGGTGAAAATGGACGTGGGTGGTGGTGCAGTACAGATGGAATCACACTTGCCGCCCTTTATAACGCCGCCCAATGTTCAATTCTGAACTCAGCGGAGCTGAATTTCGGGCAGGGTGTTTAACGAGCGACCAAGTTGATTATTGCTTGTTCGGTGTCCCCGTCGTCGTTTCTGGAAAATACGCTCGGCTGAAGGTTTCCTGGTAAACTTCGCTCTTCGAAGGCAACCGAGCTTGACTTCTGGACTGCGCTGAGTTGGCTAATCCCATCTGGGGAGGAAGCCATGCCCCAACTGTGCCTTGACCCCAGAATAGAGAGGACAAAATCAGCTGGGGCGGTGCACCCGATTCAGTTTGACCCTGTTGGGAGGGGTGCGCGGGTGTCGGGGGTGGGAGGGGTGCGCGGGTGTCGGGGGTGGGAGGGGTGCGCGGGTGGGAGGGGGTGCGCGGGTGTCGGGGGTGGGAGGGGTGCGGGGGTGGGAGGGGTGGGAGGGGTGTCGGGGGTGGGAGGGGTGTCGGGGGTGCGCGGGTGTCGGGGGTGGGAGGGGTGCGCGGGTGGGAGGGGGTGCGCGGGTGTCGGGGGTGGGAGGGGTGCGGGGGTGGGAGGGGTGGGAGGGGTGTCGGGGGTGGGAGGGGTGTCGGGGGTGGGAGGGGTGCGCGGGTGGGAGGGGTGCGCGGGTGTCGGGGGAGGGAGGGTGTGCGCGGGGGTGGGAGGGGTGCGCGGGGGTGGGAGGGGTGCGCGGGGGTGGGAGAGGTGTCGGGGGTGGGAGGGGTGCGCGGGGGTGGGAGAGGTGTCGGGGGTGGGAGAGGTGTCGGGGGTGTCGCGGGTGAGGATCGGATCAGGCTGTGCTGGGACGTCCATCGCGGTCACAGAGCCTGCTGACGTCCAGCTTCGGCAACTCCTTCAGGGAGCCAGCAGGAGCACGATGGGCCATATTGCTTCCTTCTGCCTCAAGCTGGTCCCTGCTCTCGGGAGAGAGGAAAATGAGCAAAACAGGGGGATGGGGGAGAAAAAAAGACAATCTAGAATTTGGGATTACTTTTTTTTTCACTCCTTGCTGCCCAACACTCAAAAGAAGAGTCATTATATTCAAACTACGAGCTTCAATGGAGATTTACATTTGAGAAAAGGCCACATAGACAGCTGGACAAAGAAAAGAAGAAAAATCACACAAACGGAGCAGTTTGAAGCCCTTATGTTGGTGCGCACAGCCAGTGCAGCAGTGCCCCTTTAAAGATGTGGGATGGAAAACACCTCAAGATTAGTTTCAGACCTTGAAGCTGCTGGGAGACGAAGGGGAGGTGGGAACGAGACATTGGGTGTGTGCTCAGAATTTTAATACACTGCGGAGTACAGGAGGGCTGGGCCTGCACCCTTTCACTGAGGAAATCCTCTTTGTTCACCGGCACACCACATATTGGGAGGCTGAATATTCCCTCCATCATTAATTTCAACCCTCGAGAGTTTGGTGGAGTTTAAATTTTTCCCTGGGGAAAGTTTTTAATAATAAACACAAAAAAAAAATTGGCCGCCTTTTAATGATATGGTCTGGAGAGGATGCTTTGTATTTCTAACAGTAAATGGCTAGGGGAGGAAAGGCTGCATCAGCACATTGTGCTGCACAAACAAGGTCCCTCCTGCAAAAGTGCATCTCCTGGATCCTTTATGGATGCAGCTTAGAACTGCTCTGATGCAACACTCATAACGGGCGCCCTGCAGCTCGAGATTTAGATGAAAGTAAACACACGTGAAAGAGTGGCGTGGAGCTGAGGGCGAGAAATAGAGAGCTGTCAACACTCTCAAAATGGCTTCGGTGGTCGATGTGAATTTTCCTCTTTAATCCTTTCTAATTTTACTACTTTCATTCCTGTCTACTGCCCCCTCCATTTAACCCCCGCCCCCCCCTCCAGGATTCATGCTGCGAATCATAGGGCGGTGCTGTCGAAGAAGCCTTGGGATAAGGAGTGGGAACCTCGACTCTTTCTATCACCATAATAGAATCTTACAGCACAGAAGGAGGCCATTCGGCCCACGGTGCCTGTGCCGGCTCTTCGAAAGAGCTATCCAATTAGTCCCACTCCCCCCTGCTCTTTCCCCATAGCCCTGAGGTCATGTGTCATACATTTCATATCCACAGATGCTCCATTTAGTCACCCTGTAAGGACCACACTCACGCAATTGTGGAAAAGATCCCGAGCTCCAACTTACCCATAGGAGAGACTTCCTTTACCCTTCCCCGCAATTTAATAATACAGCTGAGTCTGGCAAACCCACTCCACACTAGCCAAAATTGGATCTTCCTGCGGAGACTGTCAGTGCTGTAGCATTGCAGGTACCTGAGCTCCCCCTCAGTACGCCAGGTCTTGGAGTCACTCCTGACTGGAATGAAAAGGCCTGTGAAATTTTACTACAGGAGCCAAATGGAGAGGGGCTTCTCATGGGAGGTAACAGGCCAAAATAGCCATTAAAAAGAAAATACTGTTGACGACAGTTGGAGTTGAGCTTTCTCTATTAAATTAGCTTTAAGGATCCATTCTGAGCTGGGGTGGGTCACCACTTCCTAAATCAGATAGGCAACGTCCCGTTAGGATGTAGGAGAGCGGTGTCACTGGATGTATCTGATGGCTCGGATTCAGGGGAGGGCGTGACGCCATTGTTCCCTCAGTCACTCTCTGACCCAGCTTTCCCCCCCCCCCAAAACTGATTCTTGGATGGATTTGGCTCACAAATGCCACAACTGCTCCCCACCTGTTTTCACTGGCGGTGGTTATAAAAGATTCCAGATTACTTTCTATAAACAAAACCCCAGGTGGTAAATCCGGCTGAATTCATTAACAATGTGAGCACCCTGAGCCAGTCCAAACTGACCCCAGCACTGATCCATGTCAGTGTGGGGGTGGGGGTGGGGAGAGAGATGCATCGGGGGGACTACATTTCGAGGCTGGATTAAACAATAATGCAGTACGTAGGCAAGACTGACTCTTTAGAGGGTTGATGCTGATAAGGTTGTTTCGAGTGAACTTAGTTCCTGAAATCAGATGCTGAATAAATCTTGGAAATGCTCCTTTGTGGGGGGGCTGCTGGGGAATGTTGTATTGGCTGCAGTGCATTCTGATCTTAATATTAGTTTGTATAATTTCAAAAATGATTTATGTTGCCAGTTGATGACAATGTTGTGTCATCACGGACTCCCCTGTATGCCTACGCAGTAAAAGTGCCTCACCGTAACGTCCCTTGGAATCCCTGAGCTTTTAGTTGGCCCATTCCTGTCTCCTCCTCCATATTCTTTCTTCCTTCCCATCTCTTCTCAAGGCATTGACTGCTGCTGCTTTCCTTGAACGACAGCTGCCCTCTGCTGAAGTGACCACTCTTTAGTTGTGAAATCGCAAGCTTAGGTCAGTGAGTGTTGGAGGGCTATTCAACGGCAGGGGGGGGTGCATAGCGGCCAATCTTGATCCCGCCCTCTCCTGACTGCTACACATACACTCTCATCTCTTTCCAGTGCAGTTAAATCGCCAAACTTGCGGCAATTTGGGAAGCCGAGAAACAGGGCTGGTTGCATTTTAAAGAGTTTCTCTGCATTATAGGCTCCGGGTCTGGGAGGTACAAAACTTAGGCGCTACAGTGCCACTACTGGCCCGAGGGTGTAATTTCAGGGTGACAAGTTTACATAGGCAATCTCCATTATAAATGAGGACACTGGAATTTATAATGGTGGAAGTTGACACAGGACATGCATGCAGATGTGATATTTTTAGTATATTGTATTACAAATAAGCTAAGGGACCTCCCCAGTACTTTCAGTTATGTCTCCCTGACAAGCTGTTGTAGAATATGTACGTGGGTGATTTGCTTGTATCTGTCTGTGATGATCTGTTTCACATCAGGTGAGTTTATTCCACGGCCAAGGGGCTCGGTGGTTATGAGCAATGTTGCGGGTTTGTCACTGCAATCAACAGGGTATGGAGAAACAGCAGCGATATCAGAATGCCCGGTTTATAAGGAAGTTTCAGAAAATACAGAGGCCTAGTAACACGGGGGCAGATTAGAGACACTCTAGCTTTCTAACATTTACTGAGGAGAACAATTCTGTTCAAATAATCATTCATTATATGAATCCTGGTCCCTCCCTGATACTCAGCTGCAGGTGCTAGTTACTGATAGATCTGTTCTCAGATCTCCCATCTACTTTGTCAGGTGCACTGGAAATAATCGGGTTGTTTCAATGGGGGAGAAAAGGGGATGTTAATGAGGTGGGAGTGGGACATCATTATTGCAGCTTCAGCTAATATTAGACGGGCATTGAGTATTTGGAAACTCATTATGTGATTTGCTGTAACCTTTCTATGATTCTATATCTGGTAGTTTAAAGTGCGTACACTGTAGCTGACAGCAGGAACATACATTTCTTCAGTCATAGCCAGAATTAAGAGAGCCTCTTGGTAACAACCCCCCAATTCACACCAAAATGGCTGTTTGGTCATTGGCAAAAAAGATAAAAAGGTCTACGTCCCGTGAGGGCTCGGGAAAGGTTAATTATGCAATGTATTCTATTTTAATGAACCTCCAATTAATCCCATCTTTTGGAATCCGTTTTACGTTACTGTGTAAATAGTCTATTGTGTGAAAACGAGTGTACTGTATGGTGCCAGTGCTTTCAACACGGCCTGCCACTCACATACTACATTACTGTCACGCCAGACAGGGATATGGGGAGCAACAAAGGCACTTACACTCCAATTGCACTCCTGTGGAAAATAAAAAGAAAGGACCCTCATCCTTCTTTGCATATTTCTCTCTTTGAACCTCGCTGCTCTATGGCATTCACTGCCAGTCGTGCAGGCCTGTCTGCCAACAAAGCTGGCCAAAGCTGGTGAATGCTTCTCCAGGCATGAAAGAGTACACCCCCCACTTCCCGCAATCTCCCCCCCCCCCCCCCCCCCCCCCAAACAGGCCCCTCATTCCATTTACTCAGGAGTTCTGAGAGCTGGGTTTAAAGTTTGAATTATAGTAGTAGTAAAAGAGACGGACAGACCGAAAGAAGCAGAGGGAGAAAGACATGGATAGTCACACACACACACACACACACACACACACACACACACACACACACACACACACACACAGTCAGAGCATCTTGCACTCGTACCATTTGCTTTCTGCTTGCCTAAGTTGAGTGCGTAGTGCTGAAGCAGGTGTTCCTGAGTACTTTTGAAAAGATTTCTTTTTGCTAACCGTCCAGAAAGCAAGGTTTGTTAAACACGCTACAGCATGAGTTTGCTTAACTGTATCTTGGCTGTAAAATTGCACCAGCAACAGTATGATCAATACTGTGGCTTTAATCACTGACTCATCTGCCACCTGGGACGGTCAGGAACGTCCCAGCCAGCTTGTCAATTTCCATTTCAACAGTCTGCTTCCTGGTTCTACTTCCAGCCCCACTCCCCAGCTCTACTTACAGAGCCATGTTCGCCAGGGAAAGGAGACAGCAACTAGAAAGGTCGCAGAACTGTTATTGCCTGTCCGGCTTCCCTCGAGTGCAGGGTGTTATAAAAGGACCCATGCGACAATCAGTGCTCCATGCTTCAACCTTATAGCAAAGGAAGGAGCACCACACCATGAGTATCTGGGTGGCTTCTGACCACAGAAATGTGATCCTACACATTAATACCCATGATGCTTTTATTCTTTATTCTGAAGCAGTCCATGGTGCCCGTATTATTTGAAGGCCCCAGGAGAATGATCCCAGAACCACACCTCAAGCTCTACATGCTATCCATCACCAACACGATGATACTCCATCTCTGGAACATAGCATGCTTCCACCAGCACCTCACCCTCTTGGCCGCTGAAACCTTATTCGTGTTTCTGTCCCCGCTAGACTCAATTTCTTTCTTGGCGGCCTCCCATCCACCACTCTTCATAAGCTTCAACTCGTCCAAACATCAGCTACCCATATCTTGTCTCTCTGGTCCATCATCCTGTCCCTTGGAGGCAGTGACTTTCAAATCTTTGGCATCGTATTCAAATCGCTCTGTGGCCTCTCCTTATCCTATCTCTGCGACCTCCTCCGGCTTTACTCCCCACCCCCCCAACAATACCCTTCATTCCTCCGATTCTGGCCTTTCATGCATGCATCTCTCCCTCTACTCCATTCTTTTTTATTTTTCCTCGTGTGGAACATTTTCCAACATTAAGGGCACTAATAAATGCAAATTGTTGAAATCCTGCATGCCCTTCCTCCTACCTCATCCTCACTGTGTTGAAATTAGGAGCATTGGAATGTAGGAACAGGAGTGCGCCATTCAGCCCCTCGAACCTGTTCTGCCATTCAATTAGATCATGGCTGATCTGCATCTTAACTAAATCTACCTGCCTTGGTTCCATATCTCTTAATACCCTTGCCTAACAAAAGTCTATCAATCTCAGTTTAGAAATTTTCAATTGACCCCCAGCCTCAACAGCTTTTTGGGGGAGAGAGTTCCAGATTTCCACTACCCTTTGTGTGAAGAAGTGCTTCCTGACATCACCCCTGAACGGCCTAATTTTAAGGATATGCCCCCCTTGTTCTGGCCTCTCCCTCCAGAGGAAATAGTTTCTCTCTATCTATCCCATCGAATTCTTTAATTATCTTAAACACCCCAATTTAAGACTCATTGTACCTTCTCCTACTCCAACTGATTCAATTCCACGACCTGCTAAAAAGGTGGGGTTCCTTCCCTCCCTACAATCTGCAAACTTTTAGAACTCAAGCTTGGCATCCCCCAATCGCCACTGCTTGATTTATGTCATCTCCTGTCCTATGCTTGTCAACCTTGGCAGTGCCCTGACCTCTGAACCTTGATCCCTCACAATTGCCAGGACAAAATTACTCCAATGATTAGAATCTTTGACTTTTTTTGTGAGCAAGCCACAAAAATCCTAACTGTTTGAACAGCCTGTGTATCCTCACCCCTTTGTGCGTGAGGCTCTTCTGATTAATAAGAAGGATTGTTGTCTTCTGAGTACCTTGTTTTACACTCCATAATTACCTCTCACACCACAACTAATACTAATCTCTTAACTAGTCGCGTGTTTTGGAATTCAGTCCATGTAACTGTTATGCTCTGAAGTCTTTGAACTCTCCTCCTACCCCTGTTATAAACTGAAAACATCTTTATTTCCATGTAAACAAGTCTTTTTGCTCTGCGCATACTTTGAGAACATTCTCCTGATGGGGAATAATATATTCTTGTAAACACTAATTATTTGCTTTTAAGTAGTAGCTAGCATGTCTGTACGTGTGTAGATGTCTATCTATCTGTACCTATGTAGCCATAATATATTAAGAATCTTGTATCTGTGCACACCTCCAATCAACTTTTTTCCATTATAAGTTCCCATGTCCACATTTATAATGGGAGCTGCCAATGTACGTTAGTTACGCTGTAATTACACCCTCCCACCAGTGGAGGCATTGTAGCACCACCACTGGCAGGAGGGTGCAATTACAGTGTGACAAGTTTAAATTAACAGTTTCTATTAGAAATCTGGACACAGGAATTTATACTGGCAATGTAATATAGGACAGGATGTATGACTTTAAAATGGGTATTGAATTACATCAGCATACCTGATACAAATATACCCCTGCCTCTATGCCTGCTTCACTTGAAGACGACACTTGACTCCCCGTGTGCCAATTGTCTGCTCACTGTAATCATGTCATTCAGATCTTCTGTACACAGAACCATTTAAACTTTGGCTTAGTACATGGCCCATTCCATTCCTAGTGTATCCACCAGTGTATGCTATTATCCATTGCGATCTAACTCATTCTTTCCCAGGATTTCAAACCTGTGAAATTCCTTACCTCCCTCAGTCTTCCCGTTCTCCTGTAACCAGTTTTTGAACCTCAGGCTTGCTGTTACCGAACCACTGCTTCTTGATTAAACTAGCGTTCCTTGCTACCCTTTTAACCCCAGTGATGTCCTGCACTTTTGGATTCAATCGTGTGGTTTGATTAATAAGGATCATTGGGGTAGACCTTGACTTTGGGTGATAGTGTAAGACGGGCGATAGTGAGTCGGCTGCCCGTATTGCATCTCTCTCCACCCATCTTGCACTGTCGCACAAAGTCAAGATCTGCCCCGTTGTCTTTTGAGTGCCTGGTTTTACATTTGAGAATCACCACTCACACCACAGCTAATACTAACCTCCTCACTGGTTGTATGTTTTGGCATCCAGTCTGAATTGTTAAGCTCCTGCTCCTATTGCTACAACATGCTCCGTTACTCCATATGTATGTACACGTGCAGATATGTATGTACATATGATTGTTTAAACGTATGTATATCATCCATTAAATCAACTTTTCTCTCTGTGTCATAACATTCAGGGTTCATGGGGACCTACTGTGAGATCGATATTAACGAGTGCGAGAGCAATCCCTGTGTGAACAACGGTGCGTGCTCTGATATCGTCAATGGCTTCGCCTGCAAGTGCCCCTCCGGTAAGGAGTAACCAGCTGCATGTTCAGCGCTGTCAGGGTGCCCTGATGAGGTGGTCCCGCAGAATTATACAGGCAAATATTCTGGCACCACATTGTGTGCTCCAATCTCATTTGGGTTTGTTTGAAAACACGCCCAAGCTCCTTCAGTAGCTCAGTCACCCAGTGAGGAGTTGAGGCATGAAGACCTGATCGATCTTTGGTTTGATACAGCTAACACATCTAGGCTGAAGCAGCAGTAGGGGTGCTAGTTGGCCTCAGCACCTTGCGGCAGGGGAGTGGGGGCGGGGAAAGAATCAGCCAGCACCCAGTTTCTGATTACTATCCAATGACTCTTGTGGGACAACACGGGTGTGGACATTGGGTGAGTAGGATCAGGTTCTGCTGTGATTTTCCTCCTTCCACAGTTCATAAGGTTGTCCAGCTTCACTCATGAAGAATGCCCCCTTGAGTGAGGTGTGAGAGCATGACTGGCACTCATTCAACCTTAGCCCAGCACAACTCCACGCCTAAAGGAGAAGCGGGAGAAAAAAATTGAGAAGGATTTCTGCTTTTTAAAAGAAAACGAAAGCACACCACTCTCCACATGATGGTCCTGACAGGTGTTCAGAAGAACATTGGTGTAAAACCAGGTGAAACACTGGGGCGACTTTGCTTTATTTTAAATAGAGAAAAATGTCACCATGACACCAACATGCAATGTGCGTTGTGACAATTTTGTCTCTTGTCCAAGGTATGGTTACCATGGTTGCAGTCCTGCTGGCCAGGTCCATGGAAATACCATCTGTGGAATGCAATTGGTCACGGTCGAATAACGTTAGATTGTTGTGTCGCAATGAAATGTTGGAATTTTCAGAGGTGGGGAAGATTTTTTTTTGTTGAAATATCTTGGAATTGTACCAGAGGTCATTCACTTCTCCGAGGAGAGTCTGAAAGACTGCAAGGAGTGGGATCAGTGTGCCAAGTGTCCCTTTTTACTGCCCTATTTTTGATAGAAAATACATAATCTTGCAGCACAGGAGGAAGCCATGCGGCCCATCGTTTCTGTTCTGGCTCCAATTAGTCCCACTCCCCCTGCTCCTTCCCCATAGCCCTGAAAATTTTTCTTTTTCGACTATATATCCAATTCCCTTTTGCAAGGTGCCATTGAATCTGCTTCCACCACCCTTTCAGGCAGCGCATTCCAGATCACAACAACTCGCTGAGTAAAAAAAAATTTCTCCCTATCCCGCCTCTGGTTTTCCATCCATCGACATTAATGATATCTAGAGGAGTGAGCTTTTGATACTGATTGATTGCAATCGAGTCATTAAATCTAGACCAGCCAAACCAGTGGTGAGAGTTTCACACTTAAATGATGGCCACACCCCACATTACATTGCTGTGTGCTTAATGGTTCCCATTCATTGTCCTCCTGCATTTGCAGGCTGTCCCTGTTAATGATTATTAAGTAAGTTAGCATAATGCAAGATCAGGAAATATATTTTTTTAATGGATTTCCTGAAGTTTACATCAGTGTGTCATTTTACAAGAAAATCGTTGAATATTTGCCTTTATATCTGGTACATTATTACATCTCTCCGACATCTCAGCGCTTCACATACAATCAATTACTTTGAAGTGCAGTGACCATCATATTCTGGTCAATCGTGGTAGTCATTTTGCACACAGCAAGATCCCACAAATAGCAATGAGGTGAATAACCAGTTCATCTGGTGTTGGTTGAGGGAGGAGTGTTGGCCAGGACACACGGGGAGCCCCCTGCTCTTCTCCAAATTGTGCCGTAGGATTTTTAACATCCACCTGAACCAGCAGACTTGGCTTAAAGTATCATCTGAAGGACAGCACTTCCTGACAATACACCACTCCCTCACGACTGCACTGAATTGTCAGCTTACACTGTTAATTATTTTCAGATGTCTGTAAATGATATACCAGAGTGCTTTATGCAAAACAACCAGGAGATAACAATCCTTGTGGCGGCCAGGTTAATGCTCTGGAACATAAGTAGAACATTGGAACAGGAGTAGGCCATTCAGCCCCTCGAGCCTGTTCCGCCATTCAGTTAGATCATGGCTGATCTGAATCTTAACTCCATCTACCGGCCTTGGTTCTGTATCCCTTAATACCCTTGCCTAAGAAAAATCTATCAATCTCCGCTTTGAAATTTTCAATTGACCCCCAGCCTCCAGCTTTTTGGGGGGAGAGAGTTCCAGATTCCCGCTACCCTTTTACAGAAGAAGTGCTTTTCGACATCACCCCTGAATGGCCCAGCTCTAATTTTAAGATTATTCCCCCTTGTTCTGGACTCTCCCACCAGAGGAAATAGTTTCTCTCTATCCTATCAAATCCTTTAATCATCTTAAACACTTCAATTAGATCACCGCTTAATCTTTTACGATATATTTAAGAGATTATAAGCCGAGTCCATGCAAGCTGTCGTCATAATTTTTCCTTTTTAGCCCCAGTATCATTCTGGTGAATCTGCGTTGCACCCCCTCCAAGGCCAATATATCCTTCCCTGAGATGCAGTGCCCAGAACTAAACACAGTACTCCAGATGGGGGTCTAACCAGAGCTCTGTTACATAACTTTCACCGCTTTGTAGTCCAGCACCCTCGAGCTAGCCTTTTTAATTGATGATGGAGGAGGGAAGGAGGCAGACCTGGCCATGGTAGTCAGTTCTTCACCTGTCCATCTTACCTCTTTTCTTTCCTTTTAGATCTCCTGTTTCTCACCCTTTCCTTCCAAAACCTAACCCATCCTGCCCTGTCACACTTTTTTTGGATTTGAAATGCTGGCCGTAATGTAATTTGTTTGCAGACGGTGCCTTGAATCTCCCTGAGGCAAACTGCATTGAGGTGAACCCCTGTTGCCATCACTTCCTGCTCTGACTGGCAACCTGAGAACCCTCCACCCTCCGTAAACTTCAGCTCATCCAAAAACTCTGCTGCCCGGATCCTAACTCGCACCAAGTCTCGTTCACCCATCACCCCTGTGTTCGCTGACCTACATTGGCTCCCGGTCCGGCAACGTCTCAAATTTAAAATTCTCATCCTTGTTTTCAAATCCCTCCATGGCCTCGCCCCTCCCTATCTCTCTAACCTCCTCCAGCCCCACAACCCTCCGAGATCTCCGCGCTCCTCCAATTCTGACTTCTTGAGCATCTCCGATTTTCACAGCTCCACCATTGGCGGCCGTGTCTTCAGCTGCCTTGGCCCTAAGCTCTGAAATTCCCTCCCTAAACCTCTCCATCTCTCTCCTCCTTCTAAGAAGCTCCATAAAACCTACCTCTTTGACCAAGCTTTTGGTCACCTGTCCTAATGTCTCCTTATGTGGCTCGGTGTCAAAATTTTGTTTGATAATCGCTCCTGTGAAGCGCCTTGGAGTGTTTTACTACATTAAAGGCGCTATATAAATGAAAGTTGTTGCTGTTGTTGTTGACACTGAGAAGAACCCACAGCAGACGCCAAGGATTTGAGTTGCATGATCTTTGGCGATGTCGAAGTGCTGCTGTGTAGGCCTCAAAGAGTTAACAATTTAGGGTGTTGGAGACCGTGGAGGGTTTGTGTGGAAATTGGTCCATTTGCCTGAACTAGCTGACTGATCCTCTGCCCAAAAAAATTAGTTTAATGCACTGATGATCAAATGCAAGATAAGAAAATATGTTACAGTGGGCACTAAGTCATAACCGCATACTTTTTTACCATCACAATCCCTCCCCTGTTTGCTGACTAGTAGGTGTTTAACTGGAGAGAGGCCTGCAGTGTAGGCCTCACCAGCTTTTCTTGTGGTGGAGAGGTTATTCAGAGGTCAGGGTGCAGTATACCTCAGCCAGTCCTTTGAAGAAGCTCTCCGTTGGTGGTTGATTGACAAGAGGGGCCGTGTCTGTTATCTCCGGGAGGCGGACAATGCACCAATTGTTCTCTGAAGGCCTCGGTTCCCTCGCCTGAGAAGTAGCTGCCCTTAATGAGAGGGAGCCTCAATTCTTTTAGGCCCAATTTACATTTGGGGCAGACACGGGGCCCCTCATATGATTACTGTGTTCCACATGCAGCCATTGAAGGCCCTGCTTGAAGGAGCAGCACCTCAGAATACAACTGTCAGATTCAGTCAGTTCTCCCGGTGCTCCCACTCTCCTTTCATATTCTGAATTGTCACTGTGCATTCCCTTTCTCAATAAGCTGACACAGGAATACATTGACAGAGGGCTCCCAAGTTTCTGAATACGTTTTTGTTGAGATTCTAGAGAGCTGTGGAATATAAATGTCTGATCTGAATTTAGACAATTCCACTTAGCAGCCATAGACTTTTTAAATCTCTCAAAATTCTCTTCAGTGAAACGTCTGGCGATGATGATGTGATCTTTGTGAGGAAAGCCATTTACATCAGCAAATATTTCCCTCTATTTTCCCATGTATTGTCTCTCCTTCCCAAGTTATTTCACCTACCCCCGTTTGTGATACCCCTGCGACATGCCCAGCCCACGTACATTCCCACTGATTCAGTCGGGCCATTGCTTACCTGACCCATTGAGAAGCATTCTTCAGCAGCATGGGGTTAATGACCCTCCAGTTTTCAACTCAACCTTGCCCTTGAGAAGAATCTTTTCAATTGAAGATAAATCCATAATTAACTGCAGGAAACCTGAAGAATTCACAAATGAACACAGCCTGGGGGTTCAGATGAAGCTGTAAACTAAGCAAGAGAAAATAAAAATCAAGACTTCTTAGATCTAAACCACCCGAACCCTGAGGTTGTGTTGGGGCCTTCACCTGTGTCCCACCTGGCTATTATTTTCTATACCACATGCATCTAAGACCTTGTAAACTCTTTGAAGCTTTCTAGTTTTCAAAGCAGCGAAGGAAGATTGCTGAAAAGTGACAGGGTGATAATAGTTCATTCAGTAACGTGTTGGTGATGAAAGCAAATACACTGTAATTGTGAGATGAAAGATGGAAAACAACAAAGACTCGCACTTATATAGCACCTGATCACCTCTTACGATTTCACATACATGACGGATTACATCGAAATGCAAAGATCGTTATATAAACAAGTACAGTAATCACTGTGCACAGCACGATCCCACAAATAGCAACGAGGTGGATGAGCAGTTGATCTGTTCTTGGGTGTCGGTTGAGGGAGGAATGTTGACAGATACTGGGAGAACATCCTGCTGTCCTTCAGATGGTGCCGTGGGATCTTCCACATCCACCGGAACAGACAGTTTAATGTTCCATCCGAAAGACCTCCGACAATGCAGCACTCCCTCAGTACTGCACTGCAATCTCACTGTAGATTGGTAAAAGGCCTTTAATGCCTTGTTTAAAAAAAATGAAAGGAATTTTATTACCATATAAGAAATTTCAGTCCTGCTTTTGTAAACAGATGCTGGATTATTCACTATCTTGTCTGCATTCTACTGAAAATAGTATTTAGTTGAATTATATGGTGGTTTATTATGTAAGGTCTTGTCACATACCATTATGCTGCATTTCTCAGCCACTAATCTCTGTTTATGGGCTGGACCTCATCAAATAGCACAGCAAATCTCGTGTACACAAATTTACTAGTTGCATAGGATGATAAATCTTGCTTTTCTAGTACTCAGATTTAAATTTTGTTCTCCTGATCCTATCCTGAAGTGATTCATTACAGAATCACTTGATTAAAACATTGAGTGAAAGAAAAGAAAGAACTTGCATTTATATAGCGCCTTTCACAACCTCAGGACATCCCAGAGTGCTTTACAGCCAATGAAATACTTTTGAAGTGTAGTCACTTGTAATGTGGGAAATGCGGCAGCCAGTTTGTGCACAGCAAGATCCCACAAACAACGAGATAATGACTAGATAATTTGTTTATTAGTTGATGTTGAAAATATCTTTTTTTGATCGTTTCTCCCTAGCTAGTGGCAAGCCTTGAATTTAGACGCTTTGAGGCCTGAGCTTGATTCGTTTAGATAGGAACTACAATCCGGAGCCGAGAACTAAGATGGGTTTGATATTTTTTGTGATAAACACTCCCTGCCACCAAAACCCCGAGTGGATGACCCTCTCTTAAACTTTTGCCAATACTATTCCAAGTCAGATTCTGTGAAGTCCATGACAGAAGCCTGGCATAACTGTCCTTTCCGCCCCTATACCGTCACTCCCTCCCTCCCCAATCCTATCTTCCATTTGGGCCATCCCAATGTGTCTGAGAACAGAAGCTCAACAAGTGGGAGATTTGGTGGGTTAGATTTTCCTTTGGGGAAACTAGGATGCTGCACAAGGAAAGAGGTAGGGAGTTAAGATCTGTAGGAAAATCTCCCCAGTCCAATCTCGAGAATTTCCCAGCACAATTTACAGAGGGACATGAGCAGAGGCCTAGGAGCAGCTACTTCTCAAATGACCCTAGGTAGAGGTCTAGGCATAGCTACCTCATGTGGGGGTGGGGAAGGGCGTGAGGGGAGGATGGCGGGGCGGTGGGGAAGGTTGGGGGGAGGGGAGCGGGGGTGGGGGTAGAGGCCTGGGACCAGCTTCCTCACACATCCTCTTGGAGTCTTGGAATGGGAATAGTGCATGAATTTTATTTTTTAGAGTTAAAAAATTGCATTACTTGTAGTGTCATTTAAGCAACAGTTACATTTACAGAGCAGTTTGGGGGACTGCTTGTGCTCTGAATGCATTTTTAGCTCTTGCACTCCTCCTTAATTTCAATCCTTTAACAAAAGAGAGACTTGCATTTATATAGCGCCTTTCACGACCTCAGGACGTCCCAAAGTGCTTTACAGCCAATGAAATACTTCTGAAGTGTAGTCGCTGTTGTAATGTAGGCAAAGTAGCAGCCAATTTGGGCACAGCAAGCTCCCACACAGCAATGAAATAATGACCAGATAATCTGTTTTAGTGATGTTGGTTGATGGATAAATATTGGCCAGGACACCGGGGAGAACTCCCGTACTCCTCTTCGAAATAGCGCTGTGGAATCTTGTACGTCCACCTGGGAGGGCAGACAGGGCCTCAGTTTAACGTCTCATCCAAAAGACGGCACCTCCGACATTGCAGCACTCCCTCAGCACTTCATTGGGAGTGTCAGCCTAGATTATGTGCTCAAGCCTCTGAAGTGGGACTTGAACCCACGACCTTCTGACTCAGAGGTGAGAGCCATGGCTGACGCCACAAAAGAAGGAGTAAAGTGGCTGTATTGAAAATAATCCAAGGAAAGGTTACAATATATCCGTGAGGGTTTGCTTCACCCCTCTACAGTATGTCCCATTCCACTAATCTCACGGTACAATGGGATTGCACTCACTAGCACAGACAATGTAACGCTCTTAGATTTTCTCCTTTTAAAAGATGTTGCTTGTTTGATCTCAGGTTAAGCTACCTGCAATTTCTTTCCTCCTGTTCTCCCCACTAGAAAAAAGGGGGGAATGGCACTGGAGGCTAACGGCCTTTTGTACTCCAAGAAAGACTGAGCGCACCAGGTGAATGATAGGCAAGTAACAGCGTGCTCAGGTCCTGCCAGCGACCAGAGCTGGGACGAGGTCATCTCATTGCTCCCCTCCCCAGACTTGCGGGGCAAAGGGAAAATTCTGGCAGGCTTTATGCAGCCAACAAGGCCTCGCATACGGCCAGTACATAAATTGGTAAATTTTGGTCAGCGCGGAATTTACCCATGGGTGTCTGATAGGGGGAGGAATTGAGATAACCTTACCTCTACTCTGGTTGAGATCAGTAACTCATTAATGGAGAACCTTGGGGCCATGATCCTTTAGCAAGGAGCTACAATCAGGAGCTGAGAACTCGGATGGGTTTGACATTTCTTTCCTACTCTGGTTGAGATCCGTTACTTGTTAATGGAGATCCTTGGGCCATGACTCTTACTGAGGTCCACCAGTTCAAGACCACTATGCCAGAGACCTGCTCTATCGCACACAGTTTGACCGCAGGAAACGCTAACCAGTTTTCTTCCTTTCTGCTCTCCAGGCTTTACCGGATTGATGTGTCAGATTGACGTTGATGAATGTGCAAGCACCCCCTGCCAGAATGGAGCCAAGTGCATTGACATGCCCAACGGATACGAGTGCAAATGTGCAGAAGGTAAGCCAGGACCTTGTTACATTTAAACACAGCCACTCTTAGGACAGGATACGTCCAGTTACCATGGACACTGCAGGAGTCCAACCACTCACCCGGTGGCTCAGTTGATCCAATGTTCAATTTTCTTGTGATGCATTCCACAGTTGAGGAGCCTACCAATACTCATTGGTTATGCTTTTACAGGAAGAACTGGCCACTTGGATGGTACTAGCTGGTGCCTATGGAACTGCAGCTGGCAAGAGTCAGAGGGAAAGGGAATTATTTTTAAAAGCTGTCCAACCTGCACTTCTATCAACTAAAATTGCTAATAAATTCTTCATTAGTGGGGGGGAGCAGGAGGGTAAAGGTAACTGGTCCTTAAATACTGCAGAAAATTATCAAAGAATATTTTATGAAGATAAGCTGCAGTCTCTGTTGATTTTGTTTTTTTTTTGCTCAGTGTTCTCCCCGCCTGGCCCCTGAGGTACTGACATGCTGAGGTAAGATTCCATAGGTACAGACCACCCAAGTGAACATTAGCAGGCTATTCCACCACAGAAGGCAACTGAACTGAGCCTGATCCCCTTGCTCTCTTGATACCACATCCACACTGTCGTGGCTCAGATCAGCACAGACCAGGGATTGAACCTGTGACTTATCATAGTAGGACTGCACAGAAGGAGGCCATTTGGCCCATCGTGTCTGTGCTGGCTCTTTGAAAGAGCTGTCTAATTAGTCCCACTCCCCCTGCTCTTTCCCCATCGCCCTGTAATTTTTTCCCCTTCGAGTATTTATCCAATTCTCTTTTGAAAGTTACTATTGAATCTGCTTCCATCGCCCTTTTAGGCAATGCGTTCCAGATCATAACAACTTCTTAGTACCATTCTGGGCACTGAGGCAATGCTGGAGTAATATTTGTTGTTTTGTCTGAAATGTAAACCATGGCAGACTCGAGGGTACTTCTACAATCTTCATTTTTCTAAGTGCTTCCTAGGCGCTACTCCCTGAGCCCTATTACGCAACCTAACATCGTGATTGACAGGCCAAGAGTGCAAGGGGCACAGAAATAAAAAGTCCACTTTTAGTATTTTTTTGTAGCTGTGACTTAGTGGCTGATATTTATCCTCCAGATATTATTTCAGTGAATGATTGGACTGGTGGACAAACGTGAACGGTAGCCGCCTTTACTCAAATCTCAAAGTGAAGGATAACAAAATGAGGAAAGCCTGGGCCTACATCGATTTTGGGTGGTGTTACTGCCAAATAACTAACTCCCCTTCGATTACTTGAATTCCAGTTTTTAACGCAATGATTTACCTCATTCCAATCGGGAGGTTAGAGGGAAGCTTCTTGTGCCATTTTCAGAAGTTGTTACATTTATATACAGATGATTTGAAGAAAAAAAAGTCTTGGTGAGGGGACTGGTACTAACAGGGCCCTTCAATAGATAAAGCTGTATTGTTCAACCTAGCCTGATTAGTATTCACAGGATCTGGACGCAGGCACCAGGGAAGCCTATTGGATATGATGTCTATTGTGTCGACAGCTCATAGAATATTCTGTTGAACAATAGCAGGTTTGTGCCTTTCCCCGCCCCCCCCCCCCCCCCCCCTCCCTTTTTTGTAACTCCCTGCAACAGGGCCTCAGATCAGTCCTGAGGTGGAGTGAATGTGAGAACCAACTTTTCTGTCTCGGATCAACAGCACAGAAACGGGAGAGGAAAAAAAAATACGTTTCGCAAATAGATTAGAAATGATTCTGAAAGGAACAGAGCTCAAGATTTTTAAAATATATATACATACATGAGGTTAGCATCCCCTGCAGAATATAACCTGTGTAGGTACAGTTGATGTGCTGCAAGGTTTTAACCCAGTGGGTCAATGCAAGGTGTGTTGTGTTACTGAGCCACATGGACCAAAAGGTCCCAGGTCCCATCACTGAGTTCCCTGATCTTGTGAACTTTACCCCATTATCTGGGCCCCCAGTGCTGCTGAATTTTGTACCTGCCTCACAGATTCAACCCTTCTATTTTTTATCTCCCCTCGGTTTCCCCAGTGCCTGCTACAATGGTGTTGATTCACACCAATCTCCTCTTCCCCAGTCAGAACAAGCGATGTTTGGCCTCCACTACAAACTAGGGAAAGCAGCCCGAGCCCCAGTCTGCACTCAACATCAAGTGTCCCTACTCCCAGCACAGCATCTCACCGACCAGGGGCATCGACCCCAACCTACACGGCCACCAGTATGCAACGCCCTCTCCCCCATTCCCAGGCCCACAACCCAAAACCAAGCAAGCTGCCACATTTCCCCACTCCATCACCAGCATTGCTTCCAATGCAAGTACAGTCATGCCAAGGAAACAGGAAGTACGAATACATTCTTCCTGCAAGGACTGTGTAATCAAAATGTATATTGACTTCAGAAAAATACATATGGGAATGTACATTTTCATAAAATGCATGGAAAATCACAGGTCCAGCAAGCACAGAGTTGGAAAACCGTGGCCATCGTGTGCATGACGTGAAACGCGTAGGGATTATCTTGCCCCATTAATCGCTGGTCTTCATACATGTGGATTTGCAGAAATTCTGGCCTAGAAATTCGATGGCGCCGCATACCGTTTTTCATGCGCAAAACGGGCCTAAGCATCCAATATAGTGGCCGGGGCACGCGAGCGCTCATTAAGCCCCTGAAGTGCGCCACCCGCCATATTGGTAAAGGCAGAAAAAAGCAGCAGCCAGGTCCCGCACCTGAAGCAGGCGTATTTGTATGTGCAAATAGGGTGCCTCATGCCTTTTTGAGGCCCCCTTTGCAAAATTGGGCCTACACGCGGCCTTAAAGGGACCACCGCAAGCCGCTACCAATAAGATAAGTTTAAAAAAAATAGTCTTTACCTGAATGTGGAGCTGGGATGTGCAGCAGTGCTTCCGTGCCTCCACTGCTGTGCCAAAGACCGTTGCCGGTCCCCAATCGTTACCCTCCCTCTCCTGATCACCCCCATCCCCTCTCCCAGGACCTACCTGGGGGTCGGCGAGGAGGATTTCAATTTCCGGCGATGCAGCTGGCCTATCTCGTGTAATTGAGGCCCAAGGCCCAATATCGGGCGAAGCCTCGTGACTCCCCGTTCTGGTGTAAGGTTCATTCCCTGTGCCCAGTTCGCGCCGACCTTCCATTTTCTAGGCCTGTTGAGCAGGTGTGTGCGAGGTGTGAAATACATGGGAGATTTATACACTGCAGGTCGATGGGGTTTCAAAGCCTTGGTATCAGATGACACCTTTCAGATTGGAATACCAGATATTGTTTACTGCGGCCTTTCCGCACCACAGCATTAAGGGAAGGAATAGCACTGATGATGGCCATGTATAATCAATACCAAGTGGTGAATTTGAGATCGCAGCCAAATCTCAGGATGACCATAAATCTCCAGAGCACCGCGCTCTCAATTTGTAATGCCATCCAAACTTCTCAATTGAGTTATCGCCTTACATCCGCTGACAGCTGGCGTTCATACTCCGTGTCTTAAATTAGTTTACTAGCCTAAGTTTTAAGCTTTGTTTTGAAGTCCTGGAGATTGGATGCAAACCTGAAGTTGATCACCCCCTATGTTCAGCAGTCTATCAGTGAGAGGGTGAATTCCCCAAGTTCCCACTCCCTGCTGCAATTATGTGATTCCCCAGCACCTCTTTAGTTACGAGGAGGGTAAAAGAAAGAAAGACCTGCATTTCTATAGTGCATTTCATGAACTCAGGACATGCTAAAGTGCTTTACAGCCAATTTGAAGTGTAGTCACCGTTGTAATGTAGGAAACGTGGCAGCCATATTGCGCACAGCAAGATCCCACAAACAATGGGAATTTTATTCGCTGTTGTGATGTAGGAAAGTAAGATTACATTCATGTTGCCACTTGTGACCTTGCAATTCCCTGGTTCACGTGATGCAGTTTGGATGACACCACTAGCCGCTGCTTCGCTCTTTGGCAGTTTCCTTCGTAACTTATCTGGTTCTGTGTTTTCCTTTGTTTTCGCTGCAGGCTTCGAGGGGAAGCTATGCGAGCGGAATGTTGATGACTGCAACCCTGACCCCTGTCACCACGGCACCTGTGCCGACGGCATCGCCAGCTTCACCTGCCAGTGTGATCTGGGCTACACCGGCTACCGCTGCGAGAACCAAATCAACGAGTGCCATAGCAACCCGTGCCAGAACTCCGGCAAATGCATCGATCTGGTGAACCAATACCTCTGTCGCTGCCAACAGGGAACTTCAGGTACAAATAAATCAAAGCTTTTTTGAGTTTACTTTCTCTCTCATTTTAGATCTTGCCATGTGTTTCACTATTCTGTGTTCAGAGTGGCTGGCCCTGCTCTTGGACTGCACTCGAGGTAGAGTGCATAAGACCAACCCAGGGGCATGTGAAGCAATGAGCCTGACCTTTGTGCCTCCCTTCCCTTAACTTGCACTCGACCCGTGGCCTCCTGCCCTGCCAGCTGCCCGTTGAAAACTAACCCAGGGCAAAAGAAGCTTCGAGATTCAACTCCGAACTCTGAACTGAATTTGCTCCAGCTGTAAGACAGAGGATTAAGCCCCCTGTACTTTGTTAATTGTTGTCACCGGGATTCAGTAAAGAGGGGGGGGGTGGAGGTCTGTGAATTTTAAGGATGCGTCCACCTGAACTATGACATACACCCAACAGCACAATTATAGATTTTTCTCTTTTAAACCTTGGTTTTATCTAATGAGGGCATTTGGACCTAAGGAAATCAGAATGGAATATTGGTGGCTATGTGAGTGTCACTGGTGGTGTGATGGGTGGGATTTGAGTTGACCAATTCAGCGTATTGTACAATATTAAACAGTGCTGGCTTACATGTAATTTTTTGATGTAACATATTAGAACCAAATGTTAATTAAGCCTCATAATAGCTTAATGGACTGTTGCTGGATTATAGTATCACAATGAAAAGTTTCTTGAGTCTTTCCAGCTTTTCACCGTGACGCTATTTCTGTGTTTCACATGACATTTTTTATCATTAACTGCAGGTGACAACTGCGAGATTAACCATGATGACTGTGCCAGCCAGCCCTGTGACTATGGGATCTGCCAGGATGGCATTAATCGCTACGACTGTATCTGCAAGCCAGGCTTCACAGGTGAGTGTTCCAGTCCCACACGGCTCATTGCCATGCCTTTCACGGTTCAGCTCCACGCCTCTCACAGGCCATCACCACGCCTCTCACACGCCTTACACTGGTTAGCTCCACGCCTCTCACAGGCCATCACCGCGCCTCTCACACGCCTTTCACTGGTCAGCTCCACGCCTCTCATATGCCTCTGTTCCACTCCTCTCACACAGGTTATTTTCTGAGACCTCGTTCACTGAAACCCGCAAGCGGTGCACCTGCAATGCTCCGATAAGCCGACCGCTGTATGCAAGGCCCTATGGGTGGCATTTGGGGGCTCAGAAACTGTCGCCCGTACACTTGCATCTTGCTGATTGAATCTCTTGATTCTAGTGCTCTCTTAGTTTGTAAGAAAGAAAATCACTCGCTTCTTTCAGGCCCACAGTGCGACCTCGAAATAAACGAGTGCGCGTCCAACCCTTGTCGGAATGGAGGCACCTGCATTGACGGTGAGGACGGCTTCTCCTGCCTCTGCCCGGATGGCTACCACGACCCCCTGTGTCACTCCGAGGTGGATGAATGCAGCAGCAGCCCTTGTGTGCACGGAACTTGTCACGATGACGTCAATGGGTAAGGCAACAAGAAAATATGAAGCGCGGGGAAATTCCCTGACTTTTTTTTTTATACCTTCTCCTTTTTCATTTTGGGAGCTGTCGGTCTGGTTTGGGAGCGGCCCGGTTGTGTTTAGTCTTGTTCTCCTCTCAGAGGTACTTTGTTCCTCCTCCTCATTTCTAGAAGAAATAAAAGAGGTCATTTTAACGTAACTCGCCGGGCGGGAAACCCACGGGATCGGGTGGAACGCCGATTTTAAACCCCGCCCAGTGACTTAAATGGATGTCAAACCAGCATCGCACCCAATTAGGTTAAAATTGCCCCCAAAATCTCTCCCCCCACCTCCCACTCCCACCATCCCTCCTCTGATTTCCTGCTCTCCCGAAGACGCTGACTCTTGCTGGGATCAGTTCCTCCAGCACAGGAGGCCCTCCAGTACTTTGCCACGGTCACCATTCTTAATGTCTGAGCCGAGACATCGAGTCCCAGGTTTCAGAAGACCACTCGATTACGGGAGACATTATATCCGCGCATGACTCTCGTCTCCCCTGAGGTCCACATGATGACTCTGCAGCCCAGGGGTTCACAGGTCAATGATCAGGAGCAGGAATCCTGCCTAACTTCTGCCTCCCTACAATAGGGTACTGAGTCCAGTTTTGGCCCTCAAACTGGCAAACCGACTAAGAGCAGCTTACTTGAAAGAGCAAACCTTTCACTCTCCTACATTACAACAGTGACTACACTTCAAAAAAGCACTTAATTGGCTGTAAAGTACTTGGGAAGTCTTGAGGTCTTGAAAGGTGATATATAAACCAAAGTTTCTTTCTTTTTCCTGGTTCTACACTGGACAATGCACTTATCAACTGAATCACTGGGAAAGCTCTTAACTCTCAGTTTATATCTTGTCTCTCCTTCCTTTCTTTCTTTCTCTCTCGTTCTCTCCTTCTCCTTCTCCCCCCACCCCCGCCTTTTCTGTTTCTTGAATCTGAAACCAGCTTTTTTTTAAATTGCATTTTGATTTTTCATTCTTTCACTAATTTAATATTCCCATTCCAACAATTTAAATCTAGGTATAAGTGCGACTGTGAGGCGGGATGGACCGGAATGAACTGTGATATCGACAAGGACGAGTGTGACTCAAACCCCTGCCAGAACGGGGGGACCTGTTCTGACCTGGTGAATGGCTACCTTTGTAAATGCAAAGAGGGCTTTCGAGGTACGTTACAAAAGATTTACTAAATTATACCTAGGCTTCCCCAAACACCGTTATAACTGGGTACATGAATCCAATGAGGCTGCAAGGATAACAGTAGAATCTGATAGTTCTGGTAAATATTTTAGGCTCCTATCAGTTGAAAAATAAACAGTAAATCATTGAATGATACAGCACGGAAGTTGGCTTTTTAGCCCATTGTGCCTGTGCTGGCTCTTTGAAAGAGTTATCCATTAGTCCCACTCCCCTGCTTTTTCCCCACAGCCCTGCAAATTTTTCCTTTACAAGTATTTATCCAATTCCCTTTTGAAAGTTACTATTGAATCTGCTTCCACCACTCTCATCTCCCCTCTGGTTCTTCTAAATAAAGAACGCAGATACTTTTGTTGTTCCTACAATATATTGTGCATGCTCTTCATTGCACCATCTTACTTAGTCAAGTGCTCCCAGCCCTGGATATTTCCCGTCATTCACTGAGCTGCTTGCGTGTATCACAAAATGTGGAATGGATCTGTCACAAACATATCAAAATGGATCAGTCACAAAACATGGGTGGAAGCCTCACCAAGCCTGGAATGGGTGTGCATAACTGACTGGTTTGGCAAATGCTTTTGGTTACAACAGAAAATAGTGCGATCTGTAACACAATGGCAAAAATAACTTAGTTGATCTTTCCAGAATTCTAGAATGATACCCGGCCTTCAAGGGTTAAGTTATGAGGAGTGATTACACAAATTGGGGTTGTATTCTCTGGAGTTCAGAAGGTTAAGGGGTGATCTGATCGAAGTTTATAAGATATTAAGGGGAACGGATAGGGTGGATAGAGAGAAACTATTTCCGCTGGTTGGAGATTCTAGGACTAGGGGGCATAGTCTAAAAATTAGAGCCAGACCTTTCAGGAGCGAGATTAGAAAACATTTCTACACACAAAGGGTGGTAGAAGTTTGGAACTCTCTTCCGCAAATGGCAATTGATACTAGCTCAGTTGCTAAATTTAAATCTGAGATAGATAGCTTTTTGGCAACCAAAGGTATTAAGGGATATGGGCCAAAGGCAGGTATATGGAGTTAGATCACAGATCAGCCATGATCTTATCAAATGGCGGAGTCCTATGTTCCTATGTTCCATGCAATGGGCATGTTTTGTTAATTGGACTGAGAATGTGGGGTTATAATTAGCTCTGTTTAAGGAGGGGTGGTGGTTACATTTGGATTTGAGGGGATGCCATGATCTTATGGTCCCCACTATGCCTTGGAGTTTGGTGGATTTTCACTGTCCACCCCTTATAGATTCAATTAGATAACAGGACCAACTGAAAAATGCAATTTTATTTCTTTACACAGGCCAGCACTGCCAAGTCAACATCAATGACTGTGCGTCAAATCCTTGCTTAAACAAAGCAATCTGTGTGGATGGAATTGCCAGTTACACCTGCCAGTGCGAACTGCCTTATACAGGTTAGAGGCCAACCTCTCGAGCACCTGGTCATCTCCTAGTTACTGCGACAAAAAAGGAATTTTGTCCCTGGTTTCTTCTTAGTTTTTAATAGCAGCTTTAAATGCCTTCGTTAATAAACAGCTCAAAGACACGAAAGGTAATTTTGTGAGGTCCTGCTGCCAGATGCAACAGCGGGTCTGAGATAGGGCTAGGACGCTGGAGGGGGTGACGTAGTTGGACAGGCTAATGTTTTGCTTGCAAGTTGTAGCACTGGAACACTTCCTGTTAATTATTAATTTGAGTTGCCCATCAATTGAATTTGTGGGTTGTTTGGTAAATAGTCTATTCGCCCTATAACCTATCCAGTGTGGACGGTTGAGTTAACTGCGAGGTAACCGCTTTTAGATCAAATTGCGGCTATAGATGTGACACAACTGCTAACTTTTGCTGAGTTTGGTTTGTCTTGTCACGGAGCGTGGGGGTGAATTAGGCTCAGTAAACCTAGCAGAGGAACAAGATAGCTCATTTCTTTCTGAAAAATTCAACTTCTGTAAGATGAAGAGACTTGTCTTCAGACTGGTTTATCTTGATGAATCTGTATGCAGATTTCAGTGCCACATTGGACAGTTCAGTATCTTGCCTTTACTATTGGGAGTGAATAGTGAGACTGTGCAGCCACTTCCGGTTTCTGGGACCTCTGATGATGTCACTTCTGGGCCAGGGTGGCTCTGATTATGTCACTTCCTGCCGCTACAGTTTGGTCACGGCCGCCAATGGAGGAACGATGAAAATCGGGGAGGCGCAAGAGGCCAGAATTGGAGGAACGCAGAGATCTCGGAGGGTTGTAGGGCTGGAGGAGGTTACGGAGATTGGGAGGGGCGAGGCCATGGAGGGATTTGAAAATAAGGAAGAGAATTTTAAAATGGAGGCATTTCTGGACCGGGAGACAATGTAGGTCAGCGAGCACAGGAGTGATGGGAGAACAGGACTTGGTGCGAGTTAGGATACGGGCAGCAGAGTTTTGGATGAGCTCAAGTTTACGGAGGGTGCAAGGTGGGAGGCTGGTCAGGAGAGCTTTGGAATAGTTGAGTCTAGAGGTAACAAAGGCGTGGACACCTCCCAGAGTGTATTTCATGGTAGAATTGATGCAGATTTAAATAGCGGGTCCTGTTAACACTGCTCTTGTGCGCCTCATTAATACACGTGTGAAATTTGCTGCTTTCTCCGCCCACAGGCCCAAACTGTGAGAACGTGCTGGTTCCATGTTCCCCCAACCCGTGTGAGAATGGAGGCGTTTGCAACCACACTCCCGACTATGAGGATTTCATGTGCACCTGTGCGGAGGGATGGCAAGGTAACGTGGCAGTGAAGCCCCTCCCCCTGGCAGCGCGGTCCAAGGACGATAATTTAGCGTGGCAAACACAGATGGAGTGAGTGACCAGTGTTTTAACGCTTATCGCTTCCTTATCACTTTCTCTCTCTCTCTCTCTCTCTCTCCTACCCCTCAGGACGGATCTGTCAAGTAGATGTTGATGAATGTGCGGCCAACCCTTGCAGGAATCGAGGCTCTTGCACCAACACGCTGGGAAACTACATCTGTGCATGTAGGCCGGGCTTCGCAGGGCGTGACTGTGAAACTGACATCAATGACTGTACTCCAAGTGAGTATTTGAGCTGCTGTACTGTTTGATGCTCGGGACTGGTTGCAGCAAAAAAAAGTTTTTATTTTTGCACTCCCAGTGTCTGTCGGTTCAGGCACCCCATAACCTAGAACCGAGCCACGTAGACCAGGAGAGATGCCAGGTTCAGTCCCTAGATAAGATTCTCATTTTCCCTATCTCTGTGACCTCCTCCAGCCTTACAACCCTCCGGCTACTCTGTGTTCCTCCAATTCTGGCCTCGTGTGCATCCTGAAATCCCTTCGCCCCTCCATTGGCAGCCATGCCTTCAGCTGTCTCGACCGTAAGCTCTGGAATTCCCTCCCTAAACCTCTCTGCCTCTCCAACTACCTCTCTTCCTTTAAGACCCTCCTTAAAACCCACTACTCTGACAAAGCTTTTAGTCACCCCCCTTAGTATCTCCTTCTTTGGTTCTGTGTTGATTTTTGTCTGATTACGCTCCTGTGAAGTGCCTTGGGACTTTTTTCTATGTTATTGACGCTATAAAAATGCAGATTGTTGTTGATGATTAAGCCGATCTTAGCTAGCATGAAGCTACATGCACTGCACATGGCCGAAGGGCTAGAGAGAGAGAAAAAAAGTTCTGCTACTTATCACTATCCAGTGATCCGCAGAATTACATAGAACAAAACAGATCAATCAATCCAACCAGTCTGTGCTCATATCTATCCTCAGCACATGCAGCAGTCATAATCCCAAGTGCCCGCCCTGTTCCCATAACCCTTTCCTTCAATCACCTATCAAACATAGTCTTAAAGATAATCTCTTCTGGAAGTGTGCATGTATTGATGTTGAGTGAGGATGGAACCGGGTTCTTTCTGTGATGTCCTCACACTGTTGCATAGCCTGTCTCACAGTCTAGACTGACACACAAAGACTGATCCTCCAGTAAGTTAGCAGACGGTAACCAGCACCTATGGAACAATGTCCCAGCACGAGGCAGTGCCTTCAGGACAAGAGGAGGGAAAAGGGCAAAGGGAAAGTCTAGACAGAGTATAACAAGCATTTGCTTTCACTGCTGTCAACACCTTGATGAGCCTTCTCCCCCAGGGTGCACAGAACCACACCATTGCACTTGCTCTGCATTAAGCACCTTGGGCTGTTTTTCTACATTAAAGACGCTATATAAATGCAAATTGTTATTGTTCAATTGTATCTCACTGTTATCAAGTTGTGCGTTCAAGTCCCACTCTGTAGACTTGAGCACAAAATCTAGACTTGACATTCCAGCGCCGGTACTGAGAGAGTGCTTCACTGTCAGAGGTGCTTTCTTTCGGATGAGACGTTAAACCGAGGCCCCCGCCTGCCCTCCCAGGTGGATGTAAACGATCCCGTGGCACTATTTCGAAGAAGAGCAGTGGAGCTCTTCCTGGTGTCTTGGCCAATATTTATCCCTCAACCAACGTCACTTTTTAAAAAAAAAACAGATGATCTGCTCGTTATCTCATTGCTGTCTGTGGGATCTTGCTGTGCGCACATTAGCCACTGCATTTCCTATGTTACAGCAATGACTACACTTCAAAAGCACGTCCTTGGTTGTAAAGTGCTTTGGGACATCCTGAGGTTGTGAAAGGCTCTATATAAATGCAAGTTCTTTCTTTCTTGTCTTGGTCCCAGGCCTACTATGAAGCACTGGCATTAATCACCGTTTTCCTCTTCCCAGATCCCTGTCTGAATGGCGGTGCCTGTTTGGACGGAGTGAACTCCTTTGTTTGTAACTGCATGCCCGGCTTCACGGGCACCCGGTGTGCCGATGAGATCAACGAGTGCCAGAGCAACCCGTGCCGCAATGGCGGCACCTGCACCGATTATGTCAACAGCTACACCTGTACCTGTAAGGCTGGGTTTAATGGACTGCACTGCGAGAACAATATTCCAGACTGCACTGAGAGGTGAGCGAGATATACCTGCCCTCTTAATGGAACCACACGAGCTTTAGGCCGTCTCAATCCTGCTGGGGGTAGGCATCGGCCCACAGCAAGGAACTGCTCTTAATTTAGCGCTGGTTGGGATTACCTTGACAACTTCACCCAGGGGATGACTGGTATGATAAACGGGAAACTATCATACTGCTACTGAGGTTTGTGGCTGGGGCCCATAATTGGCAGGTAACCAGGTTGTACCTGACCTGGGAATTAGGTATTTAATGGGTGGCTTCAAGTAGAATGTATTTCATTCTCCAGCATTGACTTCCCCTACTTTGAGCACAAAACTAACAAAATAAAAGTGCTGTATCGTCTTTTAAGGACCTCACTGACACAGTCAGTGGTTGCTTGAAAGCATCCCCATAGAAGGCCGATTTTATTGCACATAGAATAAAGAACAACACAGTAGCATTGTGAAGCTAGTGTCAGAGGAGCTCTACTCATATTTATAATTAAAATAAAACTTTACTGTGTGGCTCAGTGGGTAGCACTTTCACCTCTGAGTCAGAAGGTTGTGGGTTCAAGTCCCACTCCAGAGATTTGAGCACAAAATCTAGGCTAACACTCCCAGTGCAGTACTGAGGGAGTGCTGCACTGTCGGAGGTGCCGTCTTTCAGATGAGACGTTAAACCGAGGCCACATCTTCCCTCTCGGGTGGACGCAAAAAATCCCAGGACACTATTTCAAAAAAGAGCAGGGGAGTTCTCCCCAGTGTCCTGACCAATATTTATCCCTCAAACAATAGCACTAAAAACAGATAATCTGGTCATTATTTCATTGCTGTTTGTGGGACCTTGCTGTGCGCAAATTAGCTGCTGCATTTCCTCCATTACAATAGTGACTACACTTCAAAAATTATTTAATTGGCTGTAAAGCGCTTTGGCACATCCTGAGGTCGTAAAAGGTGCTGTATAAATGCAAGTTCTTTCTTTACTGGTAAAGTATTGATGATTCATTTGCTCAGAAAAGAAATGGAGGTGATCCCTGAGATAGTTATACAAAAAAAAAAGATCAAGATTAGAGACTGACACCTGTTGAAGTTCTGCTGCTGTGTCTGTTGGCTTCACTGGCCGAGCTGACTGATCAGGAACTGTGAATGTCCGAGCTCCACCTGTTGAACAATAGATAATTGCACACTGGCACCATGCCAGGACCTTCAGTCGTGATGTGGGCGTCTCTTACAGTGCATGTTTCAGACCTGCCTTGACCCTCTCAGCCAGTAGTAGATGATTAAAAACAACTTGCTTCAAAATCAGGTCATGCGGATGGATTTACATTTCTTAAAGGAAATTCCAGACCCTACACAACTTGGATTTAATACACTCACTACTCCCTTGGTAATGGGCTCCCAGCAGTCATATCCCCTCTCCTCTTCCCCCCCCCTCCCCCCCCACTTCACCAGCTTCTCTGCTGTCCTGAAAGTGCAATCCCATGTTGGGGTGCATTTGCACAAATGCTAACATCCTTCAGTTAGCTCACCTATGTGTCCATTCTTCATCTGTGCCCAGGCAGTGAATGTTATCAGGACCACCGTAGCTCAGTGGGCAGCACTCTTGCCTCTGAGTCAGAAGTTTGTGGGTTCAAGTCCCCCTCCAGAGGCTTGAACACAAAATAAAGGCCAACGCTCCTAGTGCAGTACCGAGGGAGTGCTGCACTGTCTGAGGTGCCGTCATTCGGATGAGGTGTTAAACCGAGGCCCTGTCTGCCCTCTCAGGTGGACGTGAAAGATCCCATGGCACTTTTCAAAGAAGAGCAGGAAAGTTCTCCCCGGTGTCCTGGCCAGTATTTATCCCTCAACCAACATCACTAAAACAGATTATCTGGTCATTTATCTCATTGCTGCTTGTGGGACCTTGCTGTGCGCAAATTGGCTGCCGTGATTCCTACATTACAACAGTAACTACAATTCAAAAGTACTTAATTGGCTGTAAAGCGCTTTTGGACGTCCTGAAGTTGTGAAAGGCGCTATATAAATGCAAGCCTTTCTTTCTTATTCAACTGTGTAATATCACACCCTAGCCTAATCTTGATGTCCCTACACGCTCTTTCTAGCAGGGATCGCTGGATAGATCAACAAGAGAAATTAAATAAACGTAAAGCACGTGGAACATGGAGATTGCCACATAATTGTAGTTCGGGTTCATTAAAGGCGTCTTTCTCAGTCATCTGATATTTGTGACAAGTGTCAGTCTGTCGCACGGTTGAATGAAGTTCCATAATCCATCAACAGTGTTACACTATTCTACTTATCAAATTACTACCCTTTAAAATATGTTCCAGAATATTCTAGAAATGCTGGTTATATGGTGATGAAATATCAGCAGTCAATTGGTTATTGTGCCTGTAGGCTGTGACTGTCTCAGACATCCCAGCAGAACCTCCACAATGGTAAAGCCTGATATAGGACAGAACTGCTTCAAAACAAAAGATGAATGTTAATTTTACTCTTTCTTTCAGCTCTTGTTTCAACGGAGGGACCTGTCTAGACGGCATTAACTTGTACAGCTGTCACTGCCGATCTGGTTTCACTGGTTCCAATTGCCAGAATGATATCGACGAGTGTGACTCTCAGCCATGTCTAAATGGTGGGATGTGCATTGATGGGCTGGAGTCCTACAGGTGTACCTGTCCCCATGGGTACACAGGTGACCGGTGTCAGGTGAGGATTTGTTTATTGCTACATCCCTCTCCTGTACCTGCCTCAGTCCTGAAGGAAGTCTCAGGATCTGATGAATATAAGCAGGACTTTGAGCTGCTTGAAATTGGAAAATGCTCATTAATTGCGGTCTGAGCATACCCGTTAACTGCGTCGGACTGTGCCCGTTAACCACGGTCGGACTGTATCTGTATCCCTTATCATTTTTGCATATCATGGGACACTAGCTATACTGTACAGTTGGCGGCAGTGAGGACGGACGCTCCCTCACGATGAAGGGCGAGAGTGAACCCGGGCTGGTCTTTCTCGCCCATCTCTAAGCAGTTGGTTACAAAGTGGCATTGGCGGAGACCCGAGAGTAGACCTGGGTTAGCGTATACTGTCACAGAGACTGAGAAGAAAAGGTCAAACGATTGAATAGAACTTTCTGGCTTTGATGGAGATCTTTTCTTTTCCTCACATAGATCACTATGGACTGGTGCAGCATGTCCCCCTGTAAGAATGGCGGCCGATGCCGGCCAAGGAGAATGTCGTTTACCTGTGAGTGCGCCAGCGGTTGGACAGGACGTTACTGCGACATCCCCAATGTGTCGTGTGAAGTGGCGGCATCGCAGAGAGGTAGGAGGAGTGAGAATTAAGTCGCCCCTGCAATGAGACATCCAGTGTAAGCAGGTTGGATAATGCACGAACAGCCTCGAGGATTCAAAACATTAAGTTGCATTTATACAGCGCCTTTAACATAGTAAAATGACCCGAGGTGCTTCACGGAGCACAATCAGTCAAAAATTGACACTGAGCCACGTAGAGATATTAAGACAGCTCGGTCAAAGAGGTAGGTTTTAAGGAGCGATTTAAAGGAGGAGAGAGAGGTGGAGAGGTTTTAGGGAATGAATTCCAGAGCTTAGGGCCGAGGCAGCTGGAGGCACAGCCGCCAATGGTGCGCCGAAAGAAATCGGGGATGCCCAAGAGGCCAGAATTGGAGGAGCGCAGAGATCTCGGAGTGTTTTAGGGCTGGAGGAGGTTACAGAGATAGGGAGGGGGGAGACCACGGAGGGATTTGAACACGAGGATGAGAATTTTAAAAACGAGGCGTTGCTGGAATGGAAGCAAATGTAGGTCAGCGAGCACCAGGGGTTCAGCCCAGACAGACCTCCCCGCCAGCTGGGAAGGTCCTCAGTGAAGTAAATCTGGGCATTGTCTTCCCAGTCCCCAGTTGGTGCTAATCCACAGCATGAAGCATAGTTCAGCTTCAATTGGCAGTCTCACTGTGAGAAACCAGGAGAGTGACTGGCATGGAAAATGGAAATGTCACACTAACATGGAGGGAGCTTCATTCTAACTGTGCTATACTGTACCTGACCTGGGAGTGCCTATTGCTTAATATCGTGTCAGCCGTGGCTCAGTGGGTAGCCTCTGAGTTAGAAGGTTGTGGGTTCAAGTCCCACTCCAGAGGCTTGAGCACGAAATCCAGGCTGATGTTCCAATGCAATACTGAGGGAGTGCTGCACTGTCGGAGGTGCCTTCTTTCGATGAGACGTTAAACTGAGGCCCATTCACCCCCCTTTGGATTGGTGTAAAAGATCCCTTGGCACTATTTCGAAGAAGAGATGGGGAGATTGCCCCAGTGTCCTGGCCAATGTGTGTCCCTCAACCAAGATATTATCATGTTGCTGTTTGTGGGATCTTGCTGTGTCCAAATAGGCTGCCACGTTTCCTACATTACAACTGTGACGACACTTCAAAAGTACTTAATTGGCTGTAAAGCGCTTTGAGACATCCTGAGGTCGTGAAAGGTGCTATATAAATGCAAGTTCTTCCGTTTTTTAATGTTGACATTGAATGCCAGAAGTGGGAAAGTGCACCAATCCCCAACACTAAACATCCTGCCCCCTAATGTTAAAAGCAGCTCTCCCATTTCTACTGAAACAGGCTTCTTGCACTCTAATTCCACTTTTACCAGCTTAGAATCATGTAGATTTTGTGTTTTTAAAAGGGAAAGCTGATGTGAAAGCAAATACTTGCAACTCTTATGGATTCATTTCCTTTCTGCTTTTTACAAAAGGTGTGGCTGCAACTCAGCTTTGCCACCATGGAGGCTCGTGCTTCAGTGCTGGGAACGCGCACTACTGCGTCTGTCCAAAGAGTTACACCGGCAGCTACTGTGAGACCGAGGTTGACCAGTGTGCCTCCAACCCATGTCACAACAGTGCCACCTGCAGGAGCTTCATCGGAGGCTACATGTGTGAGGTAAGCAGTGATGTTTAGCACAATGCTATGGCTCAAAGGTTCATTTTTAAATACCACCAGCAAAGGACCTACAAACAGATGCCACTAACTCTCTCATTTTTAATTGATGGGAACTAGTGCTCTCTGTCGTATTAATACAAAAATGCCTGGAAAAATCGTTGCAGGTTCCCTAAGAAACAAAATGCTGGAAATACACAGTGCGTCAACGTCTGCGAAGAACAGTTAATCGTTCTTAACTTCTCTTGTTAGATGCTAACGGACCTGCAATGTATTCCCAGCATTTTTGTTATATTAATACAAGTTCTTTCTATCTTTCTTTCTTTCTTTCTTTCTTTACTAACGTTTGGTGGATAGGCATCTGCCTGAGCTGCTCCTTATCCACTCACCAGCAGGTGTCTGGGTAATCGCTGCCCCCCACCCCGTGCACCCAACCCCCCATTTTGTCTGTGCTCCTCTCAATCAAGAACCATTCGGCCGCCCCTGTTCAGCGTTTGGGAGTTGCAGATGCCAACCCGCATCGTCCCACTCTGGCATCAGGCATGGGACTGCCAATGTCCTGCTGCCATCAGCTGGCAAACTAGCAGAAACATCTCTGGACGTCAAGCTGTAAAGCAAACGTTCATTGCTTCAAAAGATTAATTGAACTTTGGCGTCTTTCCCTCAGTGCATGCCGGGCTACAAAGGGAAAACCTGCAAGTTGGAGGTGAACGAGTGTGAGTCGAACCCGTGCCAGAACGGAGGAACTTGCTTGGACCTGATAGGCCGCTACATCTGCTCCTGTCCACCAGGAACTCTGGGTAAGACTGTTTGCCTCCGCACGCAAGGAAGACGCAGGGGTCTGTTACTGAGGGCGATGCAGGAGGTTGTTACTTAGTTCAGTCCGACGCAGTGTTGCACAATAACAAAGAAAAAGAGGAGAGTTGAAAGGATTTTGGTTGCGTAAGTTCTGCAATTTTTCCGGGTTAATTGAAGATTGAATGCGTAGCATAATGATGTTCCTTTGGCCTCTGGATTCTGAAGTGATCTTGGTTCCATTTTCCTCAGGTCCGATTCCAGGCTCTTTGAACTGAGATTTCCCAAGCAGATCTGGACTCTGGAGTTAAATTGCCTCCAGAAACAAGGCTGAACTGGAACTATACAAAAATGGAATGATGATTTTCAATGTTTGTTTCTTCCTCTGTGTTTGGCCGAAACTCAAGTTATTTAATCTCCCTGTTCCTCTTCTCCTTAAGTAGCTTTCTGTGTCAGAACAGTTTATTGTACAATTCACAATTATTTTCCAAGATCAAGGTTTTGAAGCAAATGTCTATAATATTGAACCTGATCACACAAGGTTACTGGAAGAACATTCTGGAGAGATGAGAACTTTGTTACCTTAGACTTGTCTGAGCGAGACCCAACTATGCCCAGCTCCCTGGGGTGAGAGGGAAGTGCTGTACCAAGGAGTAAGGATTGCAAATCTTAACAGGTGTCACTTGTACTACACCTCACATTAAACAGCTTTGAGATTCACGTCTGTGGTGCATTTCCATTTTGGATATGTGAGAATATCAATATGTTTTTACATTGTTTTTAATACAGAACAAAGACACGACAGTTAATGTAGGCAGAATTAGTTTAAGCTGTATGCTGGCAGATCCTATCTTTTCATCACAATGACACTCCTGAGTAAAGTCATAGTTCAGGAAGAGCAAAGATAAGAAGCAACAGTTGCTAAGGTAACATTGGAATAGGGCGGTAACATTGGAACCGGAAGATAACATTAGATCTCAGCAAGAATTAGACAATGTAGACTTGTTTTTAAAATGTTACAAAAGAGGGATACAAAGCAAAAGTTAGTTAGGAACTTTAGCTCCCTCCGAAGAGAAGAATCATGAACGGCTTTGGATAAGCTATTGCTCGTGATTCCCAGAGAGTTCTTTACACGAGTTTTCTAGATGGAGGGCTGCGTGTGCAGCTCTGTATGTGGCCTTAAGATGAATGTTTTGAAACAATAATAAATGTAGTGAATTGTCAGACATATTGCTGTCTCCAGCTTCCGTGAATCTGTTATTAAAAGGATAAGAATCTGTTATTAAAAGGATAAGGATTATCCAACTGGAATTTCAACCCAAGGTCTAATCCACGCATCTGTCCCTCTCTGACCCCTTACCATTCTACTGTACCCAAACTCAATTCCCACAGCTTGTTATGAAGTCTTTACTAAAAGTACTTGGGCTGTCTTTGACTGCTTGTAATTGTCTTTCTCAGGCGTACTTTGTGAAATTAACGAAGATGACTGCGGCCTCTCGCCAGGCACGAACGTGCCCAAGTGTATGAATAATGGGACCTGCGTGGATAGAATCGGTGGCTACACCTGCAACTGTCCCCCCGGGTTCACTGGCGATCGGTGCGAAGGCGATATTAACGAGTGCCTGTCGAGCCCTTGTAACCCGCCGACTACCATCGACTGTGTCCAGCTTCCTAACGATTACCAGTGCGTGTGCAAGCCCGGCTTCACAGGTCAGTGCGACAACTGTACCCTAGCAAGGCAGTGATTTAAGGTCATCAATTCTCCCAGTTGCCCAGTCACACACGCTTGCACCCGCGCACACTCTCTTGCTCGCTTTCCCAACTACCCATTGCATTGCTCACAATAACCCAGTTTTGCATGGGTGCTCGCTTTCTCACTCATTCTGATTAAGTCTGTTGCATGCACCCATATGTACACTCTAATCCTGCCTGTCCTTTCTCTTGCTCACACCACAGACGGTTTGGAATAATCCCGTCCACACACACACTTCTTAATCTAGTCTCTCTCTCTCTCTCTCTCTCTCTCTCTCTCTCTCTCTGACACATGTACTGTAGGAGGTGCTGACACTTGTTAAAGTGCTTTTATATTGTACATGTCCCATCAGCTGCTCTTTGAAAGATCAAAGCACCAATGACCTCATTCCACCAGTAGTGCAGATACACTTGTGAACTCTGCCAAGTGATTTGGCTCCATTACTGCTCAGTTTCTGATGAAGAATGGCGCCCATTGGAAATATAAAAGGGGAAGTGGCAATTTATCAGAAGGCCACTCTCAGAACCAGAGCAGCGTACATAGAATTACATAGAATTTACAGCGCAGAACCAGGCCTTTCGGCCCAACCGGTCTGTGCTGGTGTTTACGCTCCACGTGAGCCTCCTCCCACCCTATTTCATCTCACCATATCCTTCTATTTCTTTCTCCCTCATGTAATTATCTAGCTTCTCCTTAAATAAATCTATGCTATTCACCTCAACTACTCCATGTGGTAGCGAGTTCCACATTCTTACCACTTTTTTACCTGAATTCCTTATAGGATTTATTAGTGACTATCTTATATTTATGGCTCCTAGCTCTGGTCTCCCCACAAGTGGAAACATCTTCTCTACCTCCACCCTTTCGAACCCCATCATAATTTGAAAGACCTCTTTCAGGTCACCTCTCGGCCTTCTCTTTTCTAGAGAAAAGAGCCCCAGCCTGTTTGGTCTTTCCTGATAGTTGTCCCCTTTCAGTTCTGGTATCACGCTTGTAAATTTTTTTTGCACTTTCTCCAGTGCTTCTATATCCTTTTTGTAATATGGAGACCAGAACTGTGCACAGTACTCCAAGTGTGGTCTAACCAAGGCTCTGCATAAGTTTAACTGAACTTCTCTACTTTGGAATTCTGTTCCTCTAGAAATGAACATCAGTGCTTTGTTTGCACTTTTTATGGCTTTGTTAACCTGCGTTGCTACTTTTAATGATTTGTGTATCTGGTGTAGAAGTGCTTTTATTGAAAACATTTGCAAACCTCCTTTGTTTGCCTAACCCTGCGATGAGGTGACCTACCTTTAAAATGTCACCACTTGCGAGCACCACTGTTGCAACAAAGAATTATGATGCAAGGTTGCTGTGGCTGCTCCCTCTGCTTGTGATGAGGGCGGTGACCCTTCGACCTCTGCCAGCTCCGGCGCCCTTCGACCCCCAGAAAGCCTGGTTTATTCTGTTTTTCCCTCATCTCTCGTAGGTCGCCAGTGTCAGAGTGTCATTAACATGTGCGAATCTCAGCCCTGTCAGAATGGGGGCCACTGCAAAATCACAGTGAACACACCGCTCGGCTATACCTGCAAGTGTCAACAGGTGAGTGACAAAAAACAACCAGACCCATTGAGATTGTGTTGGAAACCGTCCCTTTCTGGTGAGATGTGCCTCATCCCTTTTTTCCCCTCTCAATCCTAAAAAAAAAAACTTTTATTGGAGAAGCAGTTTTTCCAGTGGTCTTTCCCTATGCCCCCACCACCAATGGCTCTGTCTGGAAGTGCTCTGCCCAACTGTGCAGAGTTAGCTAATCTCCACTGAGGTGGGGGTAGGAGTACATTTGACCTCAGTGCCCCTGAGTGAGGGGGGGCGGTGGGGGATGGAGATCAGCCAGGGTTCCTGCTCCTGGTTGCTACCCACAGCTCTGGTTGCTGGGCGAGGACAGGACGAGGCTCGGTTGGGAATGCCTCTTGCGCTCCAACAGTCGAATACATTGAGTTACAGCGAAACAACAGCACAGAAAGAGGCCATTCGGCCCAAGAGGTCTATGCCGCCTTTTATGCTGCACACGAGCCTCCTCCCTCCCTACTTCATCTAACCCTATCAAGATACCCTTCTATTCTTTTTCCCCCATGTGCTTATCTAGCTTTTCCTTAAATGTAACTATGCTATTCGCCTCAACTACTCTTTGTGGTATGAGTTCCACATTCTTACCACTCTTTGGGTAATGAAGCTTCTCCTGAATGCCCTATTGGATTTAATAGTGACTATTTTATATTTTTGACCTCTAGTTTTGGGCTCCCCCACAAGCGGAAACATTTTCTCCACGTCTATCTTATCATCTTAAAAACCTCTATCAAGTCACCCCTCAGCCTTCTCTTTTCTAAAGAAATGAGCCCCAGCCTGTTCAGCCTTTCCTGATAAGTATATCCTCTCAGTCCTGGTATCATCCTTGGGAATCTTTTTTGTACCCTCTCCAATGCCTCTATATCCTTTCTAGCATATGGAACCCAGAACTGTGCACGATACTCCCAAGTGTGGTCTAACTAAGGTTCTATACTTTGTTGCTTTTCAATTCTATCCCTTTAGAAATGAACCCCAGTGCTTGATTTGCTTTTTTTTATGCCTTATTAACCTGCGTCGCTACTTTGTGATTTGTGTATCTTTGCTCCTCCACCCCATTTAGGTTCTTATTATCCAAGGAGTATGTGGCCTCTTCATTCTTCCTACCAAAATGCATCACCTCACACTTATCTATATTGAAATTAATTTGCCAATTACATGCCCATTCTGCAAGTTTACCAATGTCCTCTTGCATTTTGCTGCAATAGCTCGACAACACTAATTGTCTGGATTCACCCAAGCAGAGTGGCCACTTGAGCAAGGTAGCAGAGGGGAAGCAGCCTCTATGAACCCAGTAACTCACCAAGACTTGGAGAGGAGGGGAGAATATTGGGGACAGGGAGGAAGAAAGGAATGTGATCTGATGGAGATGAGGAGGAACCCATACTTCTTTTCTCTTTATTCATTTTCGAGATGTGGGCATCACTAGCAAGGCCGGCATTTGCTGCCCATCCCTGCTACAACTGAGTGACTTGCTAGGCCACTTCAGAAGGCAGTTAAGAGTCAACCATGTGTGGGACTGGCGTCACATATAGGTCCAGACCGGGTAAGGACGGTAGGTTTCCTTCCCTGAAGGACGTTAGTGAACCAGTTGGGTTTTTAATGACAATCCGACAGCTTCACGGTCACTTTTACTGATACCAGTTTTTTATTTCTGGATTTTTGTTTTAACTGAATTCAAATTCTCAACCCACCATGGTGGGATTTGAACTCGCGTTCTCTGGATTACTACAACAACAACTTGCATTTATATACTGCCTTTAACTTAGTAAAACGTCCCAAGGTGCTCCACAGGAGCGTTAGCAAACAAAATTTGACACCGAGCCACATAAGGAGATATTAGGCCAGGTGAACTAAAGTTTGGTCAAAGAGGTAGGTTTTAAGGAGCATCTTAAAAAAGGAGAGAGAGGCGGAGAGGTTTAGGGAGGGAAATCCAGAGCTCAGGGCCCAGGCAGCTGAAGGCACGGCTGCCAATGGTTGAGCGAAGAAAGTCGGGGATACGCAAGAGGCCAAAATTGGAGGAGCGCAGGGATCTCGGAGGGTTGTTGGGCTGGAGGAGGTTACAGAGATAGGGAGGGGCGAGGCCACGGAGGGATTTGAAACGTAACGATGAGAAATTTTAAATCGAGGCATTGAGGGACCGGGAGCCAATGTAGGTCAGCGAGCACAGTGGGTGATGGTGAGTGAACAGGACTTGGTGCGAGTTGGGATACGGGCGAGCAATGTAACATGTAACTAGTCCAGTAACACATAACCACTACATCACATGGTGCATGAACTGTTCCTCGGTGATTGGATGACTTGTGAAGTGAACTCGCTTGTGAGTGTTATTAACCTGCGTTTGTTTTTCCTTTCAGAGCTACACTGGGCCCAACTGCGAGCGCAGCATCCTGACCTGCCAAGAGCTGGCCTGCCAGAATAGTGAGCTGTGCATCGACTCTCCCATGGGAGCCCGCTGTACCTGTCCCCCAGGCTTTGCCGGCCTGGCCTGCCACCTCCCCGCCAACAATACCTGCAGTGGCGGCCGGCCTTGCCGCAACGGCGGTGTCTGCAAGCCCAGCCGGCAGGCCCCTTTTTACCAGTGCCTGTGCCCGAAGGAGTTTGGCGGCAGGCACTGCGAGGTGCTGAGGAGGTATACCCCTCCTCCCAAGGAGCCCGCCTGCTCCAACCAGGAGTGCCACCGGAGGGCGGGCGATGGCTACTGCGACCGGGAGTGCAACACGCACGCTTGCCAGTGGGACGGAGGGGACTGCTCGCTGTCGGTCGACGACCCCTGGAGGGAGTGCAGCTTTCAGCAGTGCTGGCGCTACTTCAACAACAACATCTGTGACGAGTTCTGCAACACCCGCGAATGTCTGTACGACAACTTTGACTGTCAGAACCAAGAGAGAACCTGCAAGTAAGTTCAGGCATGAAGCTGTACAGCCCAGCAGGACCAGTCAGCCTGTTAGCATAGGGGTTAATACATTTTAGCGTCCCACAGGCTGCAGATTTGAATCCCAGGAGTCACTTACCTTTTTTCTCTCTCTCTCTCTCTCTCTCTCTCTATCTCTCTCTCATATATATAAAATGTTTTGCCTGAATTTCATCTCTCACTCCAGAAAGCATCACACATATGAAGTCTGTCACACTAGCACCTGAATGTTTCAAATCTTATATTCATGTAATAGCGACAAATCACAACAAAACAGTTCTGGAACCTACCAGTGAACAAACAACATCTTTTTAAAAAAAAAAAATTAACTAAAAAAAAAAGTTAACTTTTAATTGATAGCGAGATGTGGCTCACAGCAAACTATCCTCTAGTTGACCCCAGGATGTGCCTACTCACAGAATTAGACTTTGTGGCCTTAAAGGGACGAGTTTGATTAAAGGCAACTGCACCTTGGTAGCAGAATAATACATCATATATTACATGGTCTAATGCTTTTGTCCTTTATAAGCAATGCCACAAGGAGATATGCTGATTTTTAACACAAGACATGCCTGGAATTTCTCCCTTTGTGTGTTTTTTTTACGCCAGCCCATTATACGAGAAGTATTGTGCCGATCACTATGCCAATAAGCGCTGCGACCAAGGCTGCAACAACGAGGAGTGTGGCTGGGATGGTCTGGACTGCGCCCCCGATGTGCCAGAGCGTCTAGCCGAAGGGACCCTCATCGTCATCGTGCTGCTCCCACCAGATGAGCTGCTGAAAAGCAGCACCAACTTCCTGCAGAAGCTGGGCTCCATCCTGCGTGCCACGCTGCGCTTCAAACTGGACAGCAGCGGGCAGTACATGATCTACCCGTACTACGGCAGCAGCTCGCGGCTCAAGAAGCGCAGCGTGCCACGGGGCAGGATGCCGCGAGAGCTTGGGCAGGAAATCATAGGGTAAGAGATTTCGACATGTCCCACTTGGTTCTTGTTAACATGAATGGAGCTTGGATTCCAACCCGTTCAAGGATTCCCTGAACAAAGCCTTCCTACTGAGATTGGTAGAGACACAGAAATGGAGAAAGCTGCAAGGACACAGAAATACCAGGGAGAGAAGGGGCGTGGGCAGGGAGAGATGGGCCAGATAGGGAGAAGGACCAGGTTAGAGCAATGGGCCAGATAGGGAGAAGGACCAGGTAGAGCAATGGGCCAGATAGGGAGAAGGACCAGGTAGAGCAATGGGCCAGATAGGGAGAAGGACCAGGTAGAGCACAAACGAGCTCCAGCTAGAGGAAATGTCCCAGAGGACATAAAGATACCAGACATCCTGGGAGAAGGTCACAGAGGCAGCCAGGGAGAAGGCCAGAGGACACCGAGCAACCGTGCCTCATTCCTTATTTATCTCTATCTGAATTATATTATTGTTTGATTTGTCCCAGTACCTGTGGTTATAGTCTGAAGTTGTGCTTTGTCCTGCCAGGTCGAAGGTGAATCTGGAGATTGATAATCGTCTGTGCCTCCAAGGAGCAGGAGAATGCTTCCCAACGGCAGAGAGTGCGGCTGCCTACATTGGTGCTTTGTCTGCGGTTGGTAACCTGCACTTCCCCTATCCCATCAAGGATGTCGACAGTAAGTGTCTTACTCTCTAATAACTTGAAAATTTAGTACGAGCAAAACTATTCCTTCAAATTGTCTTTGATTGAAAGTCAAGGCTTGGGTTCCATCTCTATAAAGCTTCCCTACGGAGAACTGGCTACTTCTGAGGTAATTGACCAGGCTTTCAATCCCCTCCACAGGTTGGTACTTGGGACAAGTGTAATGAATTATAAGCCAATAAATGACTCTGCTTTCACTGGGTGCAATAATAGATATATACCCTATACGTCTGATTATAAATCACAGCTCCCTGCATGTCTGGTTCATCTGAATGCTGCGCAGGAATCTATTGCAACTTGAAAAAACAGAAGCCCATTCGAGCCATCAAGTGCACGCCTTCCATTGCTGATGGACAGCTGCCTCAATCATGGGTCCCACCCACCCACCCAAGAACTCTACGCTTTCTTCCTAATCCATGTGTGAATTAAGCAGTTCTGCGAAATACCTCTCCAAACCTCAGTCCCCTTTGTGGACTGCTAATGATCCTTTTTAACAATATCTATTGACCCAGAATTAACTACATTTTCTGGTACTCTATTTCAAGTACTCTATGGGGAAAGGAGCAAATTCTTCGAGTCCTTGCTCTCAAGTCTTGTTGATTTTGTTATTGAGTATAGAGGAGGGGCTTATACACCATTGTTTACGGTACCGTGGTCTCAGTAACGCTATCATTTTGCCTCCTAACTGCAATCTAATTCTCTTATTATAGTCCGTCTGTGAATCACGTGACCATATTGTCTGCCATGAGGACATCACAGCCTCCAATCAGTGATAATTGCAGCTCTGCATTTGATAGTCATAATTTTCATTTCACCGAGACCCTAAATGTGACAAATAGCAGAGCGAGCAAATGGTTGTAATTTAATCAAGGGGTTCAGATGGCCATAAGCCGCTGGGGTCCGCGCTGTGGTGGCTTGTGACAGCATCTGAAGCACTGGGTTAAGTGACCGTCTCTGTACTGACGCCCCAGGCAGTTTGTCACTGCGATGAATATTTCGCTTTAACCCCGGCCCGCTCTCACGCTTCTTTGTGTGTTTCTCCAGGTGAGCTCCTGTCACCGCCGGCGCCCCCCATGAACCTTCTGCCGCTAATGATCGTGGCCGCAGTCATTCTCACCGTCATCCTGATCCTTGGGGTGCTGGTGGCGAGACGCAAGCGGGAGCAGAGCTTGCTGTGGTTCCCAGAGGGCTTCACTCTCAAGAAGGACAGCAGCAACAAGAACCGGCGGGAGCCCGTGGGACAGGACGCGCTGGGGATGAAGTAAGGATCGTAGGCCGTAATTAGTGGGCCTTGTCAAAATTACAACGGAGGATGTTTTCTGCAATGATCCTTGGCATTCTCATTTTATTTACTGAGACACTAGGTGAAGGGCCTGAGGCATACAGTGCAGGACAGCACCAAGGTCACAGAGAATAGAACATAGGACGAGGTACATCAAGATGCTGTGCTGAGGTGACCCCTAAGTTTGAGTTTTAAAAGTCAGGGAGGTGAGGTGACCCGCAACGTGAGTCTTAAAAGCTACAGTGGAGAGTTCACAATTTTACGGTTCTAAGAAAGATTAACTCATAGTAGGAGCTGGGATAAGTCTTGATTTCAGCATAGTGAGGATACAGGAAGGAGCTAGAGTGAGATGGCATGTTTGTAGCTTGGGAGGAATGAAAGAGAAAAGTTTCAAGATTATAATGTGGACTGATACAGTTGACCCTGGTGAATTGTTCACTATGGTGTAGGGTTTCATTGCCGGGAACAGGGGTTAGGAGTGAGAAGGGAATTCAGGTGGAACTTTTTTTATCCAAAGGTTAATAGTTGTGGAATAGGTTACCAGGGAAGGCCGTTGAAGTGAACTGTATAAATTCTGATTTAAAGTCTTCATGCAAACCTTTACCCATCAGCCAAATGCTTTTACATGAAGATGATATTTCTTTAGTGTCCGCAGAGAATCCGAGTGGTGAATTTTTATTCCATTTTAAATGCGGCGGCAAGAGTGTTCCAGTGTTGTGCCCCCTTGTGTGCAAAAACACAAATACAGGGTTCACTATCAGCCCCAGAAACAAGGTGACTGGAATATTCAATTTGGCAAGATTCTGGCCATGCCCATTGGCACTCTGTTGCATCTTACTTTGCTCTAATTGGCCACCAGGGTGAGGTTTGAGAGGTGGGTATCCTTGTTATAGTTGAGTACCAGTTTGGCTCAGTGTCAGAACTCTGAGTCGGAAGGTTTTGGGTGCAAGTCCCACTCCAGGACTTGAGCACATCATCCCGGTTGAGCTTTCAGTGCAGTACCGAGGGAGTGCTGCATTGTTTCGGGTCTCCACCTTTTGGATGAAACGTTAAACTAAGGCCCATTCAGTTGGATGTAAAAGATCCTATGGCACTATATTGTAGAGTAGGGATTATTCTTCATTGTTCATTATCCTTCAACCAACGTCAGCACAACAGATGAATTAGTCATTTATCTCATTTGCTGTTTGTGGGACCTTGCTTTGTGCAAATTGACTGTTGCCCATATAACAACAGTGACTACATTTCAAAAGCAGTTCTTTGGCTATGAAATGCTTTTGGGAATCCTGAGGACGTGAAAGGCTCTGTAGAAAGGCACTTAGTTTGTTCATTCTTCTGGCTCTGCCCTCTTGTTATGTTCCCCCTAATACAAAAGAAAACTCCAAGCATAAAATAAGATGAGCATTGCCTGTCCATTGTACGCCAGTTAGTATGGATTCCTGCTGGCACTAACCAAGCACATGATTTATACGATGAAAGAGTTCGAGGGATCAGTGCTTCCATTGTATAAAAAACATTTTCACACCATAGTTACCATAAAATTTGGATGATGGGACCCCATCTCTGTTTAGTAAAAATGTTTTGGGTTCTCAGCCGGAAGACTACGACATGCCTGAGTGCCCCTGGGCTGGAGAGGAGAAAAATCAGCCAGGGATCCCCCTCCTGGTTGCTATCCACTGAACCCTGCTGGGAAGTGCATGTGTGTGGATCTTTGAGATGGGCACTGGCTTCTACTGAGAACCCAACGCAACTGCGCAGTGCGGGCTCACGTACGCAGTTGCTACGATACGTTTCAAAGAGTCTTTTTCTGGTCACCCCATGAGACACGATGGCAGCAGACCTACATTTGTGGAGCAGTTTCACAACTTGACGTCCTAATGTTTCTCACCAGGCACATCTCCAAATCCATGGTGGAGGAGGGTCTGATCAGCGAGCGGGACCTCCAGACTGAACAGTGGCTGGACACGGAGTGCCCCGAGGCAAAGCGACTCAAGGTGAGGACTGTCTCCATTTCCTTACACTATACGAGTTGCACATCAACATTGCACAACTTCCTCCACCCATGCAGGACTCCACAGTCTACATTGGGTGTTATGAATGGGATAATGAGTGTTGTGACCTTTTCGTTGAGTTTGAACACACTCTTTTCAGCTCTGGGACCTAGGTTCCATCCTAGACTGATGGAACCAAATTTTTCTCTGTCTCTCTCCCTTTCTCTTTGCTGGTCCTAATCCTACATGAAATGTCTTTGGGCAGTCTCAATTCACTTCGATGCAGCACTAATCGAGAACCTCACTCAGAAAGGGCGTCTGGTTGGCTGGAATTGGAAATATCTCACTGGTACAGTTGGCGCCCCTCTTCTAAGGCTGGTGTTGAGATAAACTGTTGGGCAGTGTAGAGGGAGCTTTACACTGAATCCTACACCTGCTATACCTCTAGTTCCCTCTACCGTACAATCATCACTACAGCTTCTGGTTATTGGTCAAACCTCAAACATACTGGTGACAATAGACAAGGTGCATTGTTAGCTGTGTGTGGAACTGCTTTACCTGGCCTAGGAGTGACTGGTACTTTAACTGGATGCAGTTTGGAAATCTCTCGCCTTCTCTCCTCACTTTCATAACTTTTGAACTAATCTACAAGATAGTTCACATTGTCTGTCAGTTTACTAACATTGCTATATCCACATATCCACACAAGCCCTGATGTGTTATTCAATTTTTAACCCATTTTTCCTTTATAATTCTCCTGCCTCTCTTTTCTCCCAGCCCTGGGCTTCATTGCCTGCGCTCTCACACAGGCCAATGGCAATGCTGCTGGGAGATGTTAGAGAACAGACTGACATCACCTCTGGTTTTCTTTCCTTCCCTGAGGGGCGGAGAAGGCCCCTGTCTCCACTTGTAGCTACCTGTCTGGTAGCACAACCAAGATCAGAAGTCATAGTGTCAGTGGGGAGGGGGACACAATCTTAAAATTAGAGGCAGGCCTTTCAGGAGTGAAATCAGAAAGCACTTTTTCACACACAGGATAGTGGAAATCTGGAACTCTCTTCCCCCAAAAGGCTGTGGATGCTGGGGGTCAATTGAAATTTTCAAGACTGAGATTGACAGATTTTTGTTAGGTAAGAGTGTCAAGGGATATGGATCTAGGACAGGTCAATGGAGTTGAGGTACAGATCAGCCATGATCTGATTGAATGGCGGAGCAGGCTCGAGGGGCTGAATGACCTACTCCTGTTCCTATAAGGAGGGGGGAGAATCTGAGGCACACATGAACATTCTGCCCATCCATTAGCACATCAGTATGCTGCATCATTCTGTGTGACATATTCCTTAGGTGGAAGAGCCAACCACACTGTCGGATAACGAAGACACGGTCGATTGTCGGCAATGGACTCAGCACCACCTTGCTGCGGCAGACATCCGAATGCCACCCTCCATGGCCCTGACCCCGCCTCAGGGAGAGTTTGATTCTGACTGCATGGATGTGAACGTCCGAGGCCCAGGTACTTGTCCTTTAGGATCCTTAATGGTCGAACTGCAGAACCGAGCAAAGGCTTAGTCCATAAGAGAGTAGCTTCCTAGTCCTTTATTTGTGAAATGCTTTATATGCTGTGGCAGTAAACCATACAGACCCGAAGGTCCCAATTTCCATTCCCAGGTTCACCTGCCAACTTCTGGTTACACAGCAGCAGCAATGGCTAACATCTAGAAGCGGGTTGTCTGCATGTTTGTTTGACCAGAGATGGCATGTGACATGGGGCGGGGGGCAAATTGCAAGATGCAGGACGGCTCCAAGAGACATATGCTTGGCTTGGTCTGATCAGAGTCAATGAACTGGGGAGAGCTGAGAGAATGGGGACCACAGGGCCAGCAGTCCACTGGGTGGTGATCAGGAGCAATAAAAAGTGGCTACTTTTCCTCTCCCCTTGCCCTCCCTAACCCCAGGGCACTGAGGCTAATTGTAACACCACTACTGCTATGCAGAGTGAGATCAGCTAACTTTGTACAGACCAGGGACCAAACCCTGGAAATTATGGTCTTGTTGGCTCAATAACACCAAGGAACCTCTTTACCCAGAGAGTGGTTAGAATATGGAACCCACTACCACAAGGAGTAGTTGAGGTGAATAGTATAGATGCATTTAAGGAGAAGCTAGATAAGTACATGATGGAGAAAGGAGTACAAGGATATGCAGATTGGGGGAGATGAAGTAAGGTGGGAGGAGGCTCGTGTGGAGCATAAACACCGGCATGGACCTATTGGGCTGAATGGCCTGTTTCTGTGCTGTAAATTCTCGGTAACCTGTCGTTGGCTGGCAGTTTTCTATGTGAACGTCACAGAAGTACCACTTATATTTAGTTGCGAATCTATTCATGAATAAAATGAATAAAGCACTAAAAAGGTAATGCTGTTCAGATGAGAACCGTTTTGTGTTTTGTGTATTTAGATGGTTTCACCCCATTGATGCTGGCCTCGTACTGTGGTGGAGGACTGGACACGGGTTTGGCAGAGGAAGAGGAGCAGGAGGACTCATCTGCCAACATCATCTCAGACCTCATCTACCAGGGAGCCAACCTCTGCGCACAGACTGACCGGACCGGAGAGACCGCCCTCCACCTGGCTGCCCGCTACGCACGGGCAGATGCCGCCAAGCGGCTCCTCGACGCGGGCGCTGACGCCAATGCTCAGGACAACACCGGCCGCACCCCCCTCCACGCTGCAGTCGCTGCTGATGCGCAAGGCGTCTTCCAGGTAACATTATGGAACCTAGTGGCTCGGTGCCACTAATCATAACCTAATCAATCCTTTTGATTAGATTCTCGTCTGTAATTCACTCCTGGTATCCATTATTCTATATATTAATCATCTCAACTCTCGATTAGATTCCACCCTGTAACTCATTATCATAGAATCATGGATTGATACAGCACAGGAGGAGGCCATTCGGCCCATCGTCCCTGTGCCGGCTCTTTGGAAGACCTATCCAATTAGTCCCATTCCCCTGCCCTTTCCCCATAGCCCTGCAAATGTTTCCCCTTCAAGTATTTATCCAATTCCCTTTTGAAAGTTACTATTGAAATCTGCTTGTGCCCTTCAATTCCCAGTATCCATTATTATTCTATACACAAAGCATCTGAACCCCTTGTTTAAATTTCAGCCTGAAGATCACCCCCTTGTATCCATTACTCTGTGATTGTGATGATACGATCAAACCAGATCTGAGTTTGTGAAGAGCCATGTCAAGATGCCACTAAGACCTGAGGTGGTTTTTGTACAAATTGTTGCTGAGCTTATCAAGTTAGAAAGTTTGGCTTTAGCAGATGCACCAAAGGTGAATTCTGTATTGTTCCCTCTCCGCCAGATCCTAATAAGAAATAGAGCCACGGACCTGGATGCGCGTATGGTCGACGGCTCCACCGCCCTAATTCTCGCGGCCCGGCTTGCCGTCGAAGGAATGGTCGAGGAACTAATAGCGTGCCATGCTGATGTCAACGCTGTCGATGAGATAGGTATGTTCGAGACCCCTGGGGCTGTACACAAAGTTATCTACTCAAACTATAATCCAGGGCCACTGGATCAAATGTCTATCAACACCAACAGCAACACAACAACTTGTATTTATATAGCCCCTTTAGCATAGTAAAAACGTCCCAAGGCATTTCACAGGAGTGATTATCAGACAAAATTTGACACCAAGCCACATAAGGAAATATTAGAACAGGTGACCAAAAGCTTGGTCAAAGAGATAGGAGTGACTGAAAGGAGGAAAGAGGCGGAGAGGTTTAGGGAGGAAATACCAGAGCTTATGGCCGCCAATGTTGGAGCAAAGGAAATTGGGAATGTGCAAGAGGCCAGAATTGGAGGAGCGCAGAGATCTTGGAGGGTTGTCGGGCTGAAGGAGGTTACAGAGATAGGGAGGGGCGAGGCCATGGAGGGATTTGAACACAAGGATTAAAATTTTAAAATCGAGGCATTGCTGGACCGGGAGTCATTGGAGGTCAGCGAGCACAGGGGTGATGGGTGAACCGGACTTGGTGCGAGTTAGGATATGGGCAGCAGAGTTTTGGATGAGCTCAAGTTTACGGAGGCGGATTGGTGGGAGGCCGTTCAGGAGAGTGCCCCACTCTCATTGTGTCTGACACGGACACATGCTGTCTTGCAAAGGTGGTTCTTCACACTCAGCAAAGGGTCTGAGCTTTGACAACATTCTTGCTTGCTGTTATGAGCTGGATCATTGTAAATAATTCTACTTTTTGTCTGGATGTTTAGGTAAATCAGCCTTGCACTGGGCTGCAGCGGTGAACAATGTTGATGCCACTCTGGTCCTACTGAAGAATGGAGCCAACAAGGATATGCAGGACAGTAAGGTGAGTAAAGGGCTTGTTACTTCTCATAAATATCAGAGGCACACTCTCAATTCTTCAATCTAGGCTCCATGAATGGCAATGGTTATGCCCCCTTGTTCTGGACTCACCAACCAGAGGAAATAGTTTCTCTCTATGTACCCTATCAAATCCTTTAACCATCTTAAACACCTCAATTAGATCACCCCTTAATCAAGGGAATACAAGCCTAGTCTATGCAACCTGTCCCCATAATCCTTTTAGCCCTGGTATCATTCTAAATGTGATAATACTCTGTGCTGTAAAGCAATGAGATTCTCTTGCATTCTTTCTTACGATCAGAAAACCTGTATTTTTCAGGAGGAGACGCCTCTCTTCCTGGCTGCCCGGGAAGGAAGCTTTGAAGCTGCAAAGATGCTGTTGGATCACTTTGCCAACCGAGACATCACGGACCACATGGACCGATTGCCGCGGGACATTGCGCAGGAGCGGATGCATCACGACATTGTGCAGCTGCTGGACGAGTGCAACACTGTGCGAAGCCCTCAGGAACCAGGCGGTCACATGGGCAGCCATTCAATGTCCCCCCTCATGTGCCCGCCCAACAGTTACATGACCAACTTAAAGCAAACCCCCCAAGGAAAGAAAACGAGGAGGCCCAGCTCGAAGAATTCAGGCTCGGGGAATAATGGCAACTTGACCAAGGATGCAAAGGAAGCAAAGGCCAGGAACAAGAAGTTGAGTTTGGATTGCCAAACCTCCCTCATGGAAAGTTCGGTGACATTGTCTCCAGTAGACTCATTGGATTCGCCGCGTGCCTATATTACCAACCCCACATCCCCAGTCATGACCCCCTCTGGAATCTTGCATCCTGCTGGCTCCTTGTCCGTGCTCGCCACCCCTCCAGTAAACGGTATTCTGGAAGGTCCCTTCACCGTCTCCTTGGCTAGACTTGGCGATCTTGGAGACATTGCTGCTCAGAACACTGCCATTTTGTCCATGAACCACATGCAGCCTCGTCTCTCAATGTCTCAAGTCGCTGGCCAGCCCAGCTGCCTTCTGAATGGCGGTAGCCTCGGTCTGAATGTTGGCATGGTAAGCCCCATCACCACTGTACCGTTTGAGTGGCAAACGAGGATTCCCAGTTCGCAGTGCAACTCTGTAATCAACGTGGTGCAACAGTCCGCTGGGGCCCATGCCAACATGCGCCAGCAAAGTCAAGCCTTGCAGCATGGCTTGGTGCTGCAGAGCCACATGTCCATGGGGAATGGGCCTCAAATGATCAACCAGCAGAGTCCAGTCAAGCCCCAGAATCCAGTCGAGCAGCAGACAATTTCTCAAGCTTCGCAGGGACAGCAGAGGTGTGTCCCTTCCGCTAGTAGTCATTCGCTCCAGCAGAGCCTGCTGCGGAGTGAGATGGCGCGGATACCAGACCGCTGCAACCAATCAATCTCTCCGCAGGAAGCCCCGCCCTCCCAAGCCAACGTGCCGCCATTTTTCAAGCAGCATAGCAACACCGCTGCCGAGGACTACCTGACCCCCTCTTCTAAACACAGCTACACGTCAGGGCACGATAACACACCCAAACATTACCTCCACCTGAAGAATGAGCACCCCTACCTGACACCGTCGCCTGAATCACCCGAACAGTGGTCCAGTCCATCTCCACATTCCATGTCTGATTGGTCAGACTCTACCCCCAGCCCTGCCATAATTGGACATCAGGCCCAACTGCAGCACATGACTGAACAAGCGACCAAAATGCAAGTTTTTGCGTAAAATACGTCATTCATTCGTTCTTTTCTTAAGAAAAGTCTCTATAGGATATTAGAACCTGGGCTATTTTTTTTGCTATTCCTCCTTTCATTGTCTTAAAGAGACAGTCACGAAGTAGCCGACTGCTGTAACACTCACCGGATCGAAAATGGAGTCGTCTTTTGGTTTCGATTCCTTTTGAAACAAAAAAATTGGTGAGAAGGAAAGTTTTTGATTTGTTCCTGTCTCGCTGTGATCACTGCCTTTACCCGTACGTGTTTGGGAATCAGCAGGGGCTGGGTGGAAAATGGTGCAGCCTGTTACATGTTTATTGTTCTCCTGGACATGCCTCTTCAAATATGTCTCTGAGCAATAAAAGCCCTTCGTTTTTTTCCTCTGTATTACTGGACTTCACACGCTGTCTGTTGGTTTGACTGATGCCTGCCATTCTCCGGTAACCGTCTGTTACTCTAGTTTTGCTGAGGTGTGCCAGGTTTTTGTCCGGGATTGCCATTACCCACTAAAGAGGATCCGAGAAATTACCTCAGAACAATTTGGGCAGGAGGCCTCAGGCGCTGCATTTGCCGCTGCCTTTCCTGAATAAGGGACACCTCACACTACATAACTTATCTGTTACAGGAAGTTCTGTTCCTTCTCTTTGGAACACAGAGGTAGCCTGAAGGTTTTCCAATGATCTGCAATCAGTAACCATTCCAAAATAACCAGTTGAAAAACCCCTATGGCAATTGTATTTCAAGCAACGCAGAAGCTAAGAAAACTGTCAAAAACCATTGAATCCTCAAGACACCCCGTCATTTCATTTATATATAAAGCAATTAATATGAGAGTTTTTAATGCAAGTTCTTTCTCTCATGGTCTGTTCTCTTTTTTTAATCCTCTATAAGCTTTTCTAAAAGTTACTGCCATTGGAAATTACGATGCTGTCAGAGTGTCATTGTATGATTATTTAACTGTTTCAAGATCAAAGGAACGCTGTTATTTTGTTTTCACTGTTAAGTTCTTCCAGTATAAGGAGGAAGCCTGTGAGACTTTTCCAAGAATTGTCAAGAATATAGGCAGTGCTGTAGGAGGCCAGAGCATAGAACAAATGGACTTAAAACCCAATCGAGTCAAAACGGACCGTATCAGAGCAGAACTGACTCAGGCCATACGGTTTAGAGTTACCCAGTGTGTAACAGACCAGGGCCGTATCATCAGTACAGTCCCTTGGGTTACTTCAGAGGATCCACATACTGTCCAGGCCTCAAAATGTCAGATATGTTCAGAGTTGATGGTTACCTTTCGGCAGGGCTCCTGAATCAATAACTCTTTGCGTACTTTTAATTGTAACAGATCTTTTTTTTAAAGAAGAGAAATGTCAATTATTCTGTACTTTTTAAATTGGTGTAATTTGTTGGAAGGTGGAGGTGATATTGCTCTATAGAGAAGGTGATTGATGAGTGCAGCTGGAAAATAAGAAGTCTGATAAAGTTCGCTCATTAACTGAGCATTGAACAGATAACCCAGCTCTGTTGGTGGGAGTGAATCTAGCAAGTCTGTGGAGATCTGAGATTTGGCTTAAATTCACTGATTAGAAAGACTTGTTCCTGTTCACATGCTTGATTGGAGCAGGAGCTTCGAAACCACTGCTGCCCCAGGTCGGGGCTTTGAATCGGGCCGTACAACCCCTGCTACAGGCAGAACGCTCGAAACAGGCCATACCACGATTTTAAAATTCTCATACTTGTTTTCAAATCCCTCCATGGCCTCGTCCCTCCCTATCTCTGTAACCTCCTCCAGCCCTAAAACCTTCCGAGATCTCCGTGCTCCTCCAATTCTGGCCTCCTGCGCATCCTCCATTTTTATCGGTTAACCATGGGTGGCTGTGTATTCAGCTGCCTAGGCCTTAAGCTCCGGAATTCCCTCCCTAAGCCTCTCCGCCTCTCTACCTCTCTCTCCTCCTTTAAGACGCTCCTTAAAACCTACCTCTCTGTCCTAATACCTCCTTACGTGGCTCGATGTCAGATTTTGTCTGAAACCGCTCCTGTGAAGCGCCTTGGGACATTTTACTACCTTAAAGGCGCTATATAAATGCAGGTTGTTGTTACTCCTGGAGTCTTGTTAAGCAGCAAGTCTAGGTGAGCCCAGTGACAGGTACTGTAACAGTTAACACCTGAGTCTACCTGTTCGTTAAAATCCTACATTTAATGATCTAATACAATTAGCAAAGGGATTACGGAGATCCAATCTGAATTTGAAGTTGATCACCCTTCAATCTAATGATGCCCCGCATTTAAAACCTGTGTTCAATTTTACTGCCAGTTCTCCCTCCTGCCAATCACACCAAGAGTCTAACGTCACTCTGATATCAGGTGCCACAAGACCCTCGCAAGTAACTTTGGGCACAGAGGAATTGCTGCGTTTATTGGAAGGGCAGCTCTCCAAGCTGGGGGCAGTCAATATGGTGATTCACCAACTCTGTCTACAAGTACCCGTCAGAAAGAGTGTAGAGATGTCTTGCTATTATTGCTGGAGCTTTTGAGCCAAAAGAGCTTGCACAAGTGTTTGGCCAAGAAGTGGGTGTGTGTGTATCTGGTGGGGCCAGCCATTCCGAGACGTTAACAGACTGTGCACGCGATAGATGCAGAGATTATCATTTTTTATGAAGTTGTATGAGAGGAGGGTCACTTTTTCTTTAACGGTTAGTATTCGACAACCCCTCCTCCCCGCCCATCCTGTCTCTGCATTGTGTCCAGTGACTGTCCTGCAACAGGTCTGTCCCATAGGATTACCACCTCGAAGTTGGACACACACGATCTGCATCAAACCCGCACAGTCACTGTTCAGCTAGAGTTGCCAACTCTGGTTGGACGTATTCCAGGAGGTTTCATCACATCATGCCCTCCAGCCGCCTGCCCCCTCACTGCCGCCATTGACCATCCAACATGTCCATCCTCACGATGCACCGCCTTTCACAGCAATCAGAAAACTCTTTGTTACCCGATTGGATGATTCTGTTAGGCAAACAGCCGCTTTCACATCTCCGATATTTTTGTAAGTAAAAATGAAAGTGTTAAAAGAAATTTTTTTTAAAATATATTTTGTAACACCCCTATGATTTTTTTTCCTCCCTGGTTGCTTGCAGCAGTGCCCTGGATATTAATCTTTAATTCCTGGAGACTCCAGGATAATCCTGGAGGGTTGGCAACCCTAAGTTCAGCACTGCTGACCCATCTTGCACTCAATGCAAGAAGATGTAAAAAATCAAGAACGGCAACAACACAGCATCAACCCCCCCCTCATATTAATTAAACTCCTGGGAGCAGTGTGGGTGGGGTTCAATAGGTTGACTTGTGAGGTGCAGCCAATTCTTAAGCTCCTGCCTGTGAGGTGGGGGTTTAACAACCTCACTGACGGAAGAGAATTAGTTTCTCTTCACTGCCATCCTTCACCTCCAGGTGCAGCTAGACTTTGTTTCCGAGAATTAATTTACTTACAAAATCAACTTGGAAGAAAACGTGAGTTTGATGTTTCAGTAACGTTCAATAAAACTGCCCACAGCCAAAAAAAAAATCACAATAACAGGCAAGGTTTACTGCATAAATTTAGTGGACTTGCCATGGTTGCGAAAGGCAACCCCATAATAAAAATAACACATAACTTGTTTGACTGCCGCAAAAAGATTGATGAGAGAGGACAAGGTTTGTCGGTGAATTATCTGAAGGAAAGTGAAATTCACACAGTTTGTGTTGGTTTATTCTAATTTAATTTGGATAAAACCTTCCTCCACCCCACCCTCCCTGGATCAGGGAGGAATATTCACCGCTTGTACTTTGGGGACGGTAGTTTAAGAACAAGAGGCTCCTTACTGAGACCAAAGCCATCCTTTGGCAGCCTAAAGATCACGGTTTGGAGAGGAATAGATCCAAAGTGCGCAACCCAAGTACTTGAGAGGAGGAATGAACATCCCAGTTTGAACTCTGCCCCTTCAGAGTAATTTGGCTTGGAGTGTGGTGGGGGGGGGGGGTGGTGGAGCAGGGTGTTGGGTGGGGGGAGGTCAATCCCCTGGTTAGTAGTTGGAGGTTTTGCCTCTCTTGCCCTGGGCTCCTTTCAGGTCTTGGATTCAAAGCGTCGAACTTCTCCATCTCTGAATCTGGTCCCCACCCGAGGGTAACCGTTGATAGTATTACCTGTTTAACTAACAATAGGTGGGGGGAGGGTTAGCTCGTCACCTTTTACCAGGTCCCAAATGGAATGTGGATAGGATCATGGTCTGAGGTCAGAGGTTTGTTATACAGTTGGTAAAGATTAATTGAAACCCTTAACCTCTGCACCACCTGGCTGGGAAGGAGAGGGTAGAAATGGACCTTGTATATTTTTTAAGAAACAGATCTTTTTTTTATGTCCACTTTTTATTTTATAAATTGCCTCACAAGCCATTCCAAAGGGTCTGGACAGGTGGTAAGTGGGTGGGGGATGGGGAGAGCTAGGTGTCAAGTCTGGAGAAGGAAGAAGTGAGTTTCATATGGCAAGTTTGGATCGGGTGGGGGGGGGGTGGAATTGTGGTTCAGATGGTGAGCCGAGAGGGGGTGGGTGGGGAGAAGTGGAGTACAGGTGGTGAGCCTGGTTGGGGGGGGGGGGGAGGGGGGAAGTGGAGTACAGGTGGTGAGCCCCAGGAGGGAAGCAGAGTACCGAGCATATGAGAGAAGTGGGGTTCAGGTGGTCCTACATTGACTTCTCTGTTTCCACTGTGGGCGGATTAGACAAGGTAACGTCAATTAAAATTCACACCAGAACTAAACAGAGGACCCACATTGGTTGTCAAAATGAGAGAGCTGGCTTATTTCCTGCTTTAGTGGGGACTGAATTTATGAGGGACCTATATATATATTTTATATATTTTTTTCTCAACGTTCTTGGTCAGCAGATGCAGCTCAAACAAAACAGTAGAATGTACATTTAAAGCATTAACTGATTTTTTTTTAAAAAAAACAAACTGTAAATAAATCAAATTGAAGAACAAAAAAGCATTTACTCATTTCAAAAGTACTTCTTGTTTGAAATGTTTTATGTACTCAAAAAAAAGTTCTATTTCCTATTAGTCGTATATCACACGGAAACACGACCAACGTACTTGGCCGTTTGTTCTTAGAAGGACTCTTTCTAGGCATTTTATAATATTTCAAGCCTTTTTACAAAATGTAGCTTTAATCTGTACAGAAAAGTATTTTAAGTCACATCTTTTGTATTCAAAAGTACAGGTTGTGAGGTAAATATACTTCGAAATAAAGCTGTAGGAAACTACATATTGTGGCTCTGAAGTATTTTATTTACAGTGAAACCATCACAGGGCCTGAGGCCCAGGAGGTTATTTACAGTGATGTACAGGTTTGTAAATTTAGGAATATGGCCTAATGGAAGCATAATTCCAATGCAAGAAGATAACGTCCTTGGACACGATTGTTGTTTGTTTGATGCGAGTGGAACCAAGATTCTCCAAATGTTGACTATTGTCCAAAACTGACATGAGTTCTGGTGAACAATGTTTTGAGGTGGGTTCTATTTGGTCTGAGTTTATTGTCTTATTTTTTTTTATTGAGAAATCTAGCTGAAGACAAGTCTTACAGTACAGAACCCCTTCAAAACAGAAAAGAGCAGAACATAAGAAATAGGAGCAGGAGGCATACGGTCCCTCGAGCCTCCTCCGCCATTTAATAAGATTGTGGCTGACCTTCGGCCTCAACTCCACTTTCCTGCCCGATCCCCATATCTCTTGATTCCCCTAGAGTTCAAAAATCTATCCATCTCAGCCTTGAATATACTCAACGACTGAGAATCCACAGCCATCTGGGGTAGAAAATTCCAAAGATTCGCAACCCCCTGAGTGAAGAAATTCCTCCTCATCTCAGTCTTAAATGGCTGACCCCTTAAGACTATGACCCCTAATTCTAGACTCTCCAACCAGGAGAAACAACCTCTCAGCATCTATCTTGTCAAGCCCTCTCAGAATCTTATATGTTTCATCTAAACTCCAGAAAGTATAGGCCCATTTTATTCAATCTTTCATCATAGGACAACCTTCTCATCCCAGGAATTAATCTAGTGAAATTTTGTTGGACTGCCTCTAAGGCAAGTATATCCTTCCTTAGATAAGGAGACCAAAACTGTACACAGTACTCCAGGTGAGGTCTCACCAAAGCCCCGTACAATTGTAGCAAGACTTCCTTAGTCTTGGACTCCAAGCCCCTTGCAATAAAGGCCAACATTCCATTTGCCTTCCAAATTGCTTGCTGTACCTGCATGCTAACTTTTTGTGTTTCTTGTACAAGGACCCAGATCTCTCTGAACTTCAACATTTAATAGTTTCTCACCATTTAAAAAATATTCTGCTTTTCTATTCTTCCTACCAAAGTGAATAACCTCACATTTCCCCACATTATACTTCATCTGCCACTTTTTGCTCACTCACTTAACCTGTCTATATCCCTTTGCAGACTCTTTGTGTTCTCCTCACAGCTTACTTTCCCACCTAACTTTGTATCATCAACAAACTTGGATACATTACACTTGGTCCCTTCATCTGAGTCATTAATATAGATTGTAAATAGCTGAGGCCCAAGCACTGATCCTTGCGGCACCCCACTAACGAGATGCATTTATCATCCTTTATTCTTATCATTTGCCACAGTGTATATTTTATAAGGATAATATGAATAGTTAGGGGCACAGTTAGGTGCCTATTTTCACACCATATCTCTACAACATATTAATACCTTTTCCATGATAGACTCATGTGTCTGTCTACATTTCTAATGGAAACTTCCTATGTAAACTTGTAACGCTGTAATTACACCCTTCTGCCATAGCACCAGCTAGGGAGCATGTTATATGTTTTAATTGAATGGCTTGTTCTTTGCACATCAAGAACTGTCATAAAATATGAAAGGTGAAAATTTCGTTGGGGGAGGTGCTCAGGAAACCCCTCCTGAAAGTGTTTGCATGATGTGCAGATTTCACACTTCCTAAAGATCGCCACACCACCGCTGGCCGGATCAAATTCCATCCCTTATCTTTCTCGGACTCACTAGAGGTAACGGGACCACTTGAAGACGAAAAGCTCCCAATTCAATCCAATCTGGGGGGTGATCAGAATGCAAATACTAACTCTCTCCTGCTTCCCCCCCCCCCCCCGGAAAAAAAAATGAGCCGGAGCAGTTCCACCTTTAATCAAAGCATCAAAAACTCCGACCCATTTTTTTTTGCGGTGCAATAAAACACACTGGGCCGTTCCTGACCAGGAAATGGAAAGTGAAAGGAAGAGTCACTGCAGAGTGAAGCAGTGAGAAGCGCAGGAGCGGCACACGCAGTAATTCACATCGTTTTCATTGCAGTGGGGAGAGGCGACCATGCATCAAGACATCAGCGATGATGAGATCGAGGTATCCTTTCTAATAATACTAGCGGTGGGTTTGTATCAGGGGATCGGTCAGCTCAACTAGCAAAAAATCGAAGAGTGGGGGGGGGGTGGGGGTCCAGATAACCTTACAAATAGAGCTAGGCCGTTCATGAATGATGTCAGGAAGCAGTTCTTCATACAAAGGGGTAATGGAAATCCAGAATCCTCTTCCCCCAAAATGCTGTTGAGTCGAGGTAAGGTTTTTTTTTTTGCTGGTCAGGTAAGGATATTAAGGGTTATGGAACCAGGGTGGGTAGATGGAGTTAAGATACAGATCAGCCATGATCTAATTGAATGCAGAACAGGCTCGAGGGGTTGAATGGCCTGACTCCCGCCTAAAGCTGGCCGGACCCAACTGCACAGAGTTTTTCCCCTTTGCAGAGGGCGGCAGGGAAACGAGATTGAGGAAGAGGAAGTTTCGAGAGATTAAAAATCAAGCAAGATTTTGTGTGTGTGCCTGCGCTAGAAACTATATTGGCCACAATACAAGTTACCAAATTTGTCAATTACGAAATATTGTTCCTTGTTTTATTATCTTTCACACCATATCTTTTAAGAGGATGTCGTCTTAAAGGTGGGCAATGTATTATTCCTGCAAAATAAAAGTTTGACGGAAATGCTTAAAGAATTGCAAATTTAACTCCTGGGAATAGCTCAGTGGTTTAAATGCTTCATTCGGGGTGGTTCTGAATTGAGGATCCCAAGTTCCATGGCCATTCTGTGCTGGGTTCGCTGATCTCAAGTTTAAGCAGTTGGGTCATACAGTTAGTTGGCTTGAATGGCCAGAGCTAGGAAGGGGAGGAAAAAACCAGCCACGATTCCTGATTGCTGTGCTATGCCAAAAAGTGCATGAGCGCAGACAGGTATTGGGTTGCACTGCGATGTCCCCGGGGTGGAACAGTCTGCTGATAACTGTTTAGGCTTGTACATGAAGAATGGTCATTTGGAGCAGGTTTCGGTGGGTTGCCAGAGACTGTGGACCTGCACCCAAGTAACGGTTGGTTCCTTCAGGAGAGAGAAACATAAAATTAAACAAAAAAAATTGGCAAAAGGGTGAAATTGTACTCAGATATACTCAGATGGAGATGTACTCAGATGGAAATGTACACAGAAGTACTCAGATGGAGATGTACTCAGATGGAAATGTACACAGAAGTACTCAGATGGAGATATACTGAGTTGTACTCAGATGGAGATGTACTCAGATGGAGATGTACTCAGATGTACTCAGATGGAGATGTACTCAGATGTACTCAGATGGAGATGTACTCAGATGGAGATGTACTCAGATGGAGATATGCTGAGGTACCTACGACTGATTGTGAATGAAACGTGGATCGCCGTTGGTGACTGTACCAAGTGCATTTTTGTAACTCTTCAGATGCTGCTTTGCCCACTCCCCTTGCGTAACGGGCGATTAGATTTTTAACATCTGGCACATTGCCTTTCAAATCTGCAAATAGTGCCTGATGCAGTGTGCCATAGAATTAAATGCTAGTTTATGTATGTGCTGATGCCAACCTCAGTCACAGCAAGGTGCCAAATGTGACTACCACCTTGACTGACAGAAGGGGAAGTCCAGCCCTTTAGGTCAGTGGGTAAATGTGTTGTGCAGTGAACCACCATAATACAAAGGACCCAGGTTTGATCCCTGAATATTGCTGAGTTAGCCAATATTCAGGGATCATTGAAAAGGGGGTGGAAGGAGATTCAGTAGTGACTTTCAGAAGAGAATTGGATATATACTTGAAAGGGAAAAAATTGCAGGGCTATGGGGAGAGATCAGGGGAGTGGGACTAAATGGATAGCTCTTTCAAAGAGACTGCACAGGCACAATGGGCCGAATAGCCTCCTGTGCTGTATGATTCTGTGTTGGTGATAGAATCAGCCACTTCGACAACACCTCCTAAACCTACGACCTCCACCACTTGGAAGGACAAGGGCAGCAGGTGCATGGGAACACCATCACTTCCAAGTTCCCCTCCAATTCACGCACCATCCTGACTTGGATATATATCGTCATTCCTTCATGGTCACTGGGTCAAAATCCTGGAACTCCCGACCTAACAGCACTGTGGGAGAACCTTCACCACACGGACGGCAGCGGTTCAAGAAGAAGGCCCATCACCACCTTCTCAAGGGGCAGCTAGGAGTGGGCAATAAATGCTGGCTTGGTTAGTGATGCCCGTAGCCCCAGCTGTGATCCACCTTTGTGACCGCTGGAGACTGTATGTGGGGCCCTGTGTTGACTCCTGACCTTCCATGATTCTAGTAATACTTTAGCATGCGGTGCCCACTCTTTGAAAGCTTCTTGTCAGCTTCAAAATGTAAGCTTGGCTCAGTGGTAGCCTGTCAGAAGGTTGGGGGTTCAAACCCCATTCCAGGATGTGAGCACTTAATCTAGGCTGACACTTTGGTGTTGAGGGAGTGCTGCATTGTTAGAGGTGCCGTCTTTCAGATGAGATGTTCATCTGGGGATTGTTTAGGTGGATGTAAAAGATTCTGTGACACTATTTCGAAGAAGAGCAGGGAAGTTCTCCCCGGTGTCCTGACCGACATTTATCCCTCAACCAACATCACCAGAAAAAAAAATAGGTTTATCTCATTACTGTTGGTGGATCTTGCTGTGCACAAATTGGTTGTTGCATTTCCCCACAGTGACCACCCTTTAAAAGTAATTCATTGGCTGTGAGGCACTTTGAGACACGTTGAAGACATGAAAGGCGCTGTGTAAATGTAAACTTGTCCACTCTTTCATCTCTCAGCTTCCACCAACATCAAAGCAAAGAGACATCAGTGCATGAAGCACCCACAGTGGGAATATGGGAGGGAAACTGAGCGAACACTTGGGCAGTGAGGAGGCCAGTGTCTCTCGTACCTCTGCAACCTTAATCGGAAGTCAATAATGATAAAGTTAATGGTTAATCCAATTTGTTCAGTCAGGTTTTTATTGCATGATTTGAGTTTGTTCTCTCCTCTCCCCAACCTGACGCTTTTGTGTTTCCCGAAGGTTTCTGTTTTCTTTACATTCATTCCCTACTTTTCACAGATATTCCTTCACTTTTAAAGACCCCTTTCTGAGGCAGTAGACACTCTCTCCTGGCCCCGCCCCACCCCACATCCCCTCATTGCCAGGCCAATCTGCTGCGGAGTTGTGTTGACGTTTTGCTTGAGTTGTATGGAAGTTTGCAGAACTTGGTGACCTGGTGATGCTCTGACCAGCAGAGCTGAGATGAGCAAACAAAAACTGTTTACCCTTTCAAAAGAGATCCTGGAAGGTCACCATAATCTCCCTCAACAGGAATGTTTCTTTTCCTTCCTGGGGGATGGTTTCTACGCTGAGATCTATTAGAATTGCCACAGTACGAGTCATTTCCCCATACATTACAACAGTGACTACACTTCAAATGCACTTCAATTGGCCGTAAAGCGCTTTAGGACATTCTGAGGTCATGAAAGGCGCTATAGAAATGCAAGTTCTTTCTTTATATTAGTATGAACTTCTTTAAAATAATCCCTTGTGTTCAGGGGACACTTAGGGGATGAATTCATTTGCCGTTTACACTGCATTAGCAATGTATAAACGGTGCACATCATTTTTTTTTAGTGAGGAAATTTGAGTGTAAATCGTTTGAACTGCTTGTGCGCCTTTAAGACTCCTCCCCCGAGTTTCCTCGCGCTTTTTGAGCATTCCCGCTATCTGCCCACAAGCCTCATTTGCATATGTCAAGAGTTCAGAGCCAGTGGCCTATCCGCTGCAAGTTTCCTGGATTTGCACTGTTAATGCGCTCGTGGTAACCGTGACTGAGATTTAGAAGGCACGGCAGCTGCCGGGATCGCCCGATCAAGGCGCGGGGTTTGTGAGGTCGAAGAGTCCGGAAACGTCATAATGGTATTTTGCAGCTTTGAAACGTTTCTTTGAACTTTTTTGTTTACATTTTCCTCCACAAATGCCTGCACTTGGTTCTGGCTGTGTCGCACAAGATCAGCCAACCAGAAGATTTTCTACATTCCCTCCCCACCTGTAATTAGGGCATCTCTGGAGCAGGTATGGCTTTTCCTATGGGCACGTCATTCTGTGCCATTATCGTGGAGAAGGAGGAGGGAGAGGGGCACAGGATGGAGCTAAGACGCAGCCCACCAGGTATATTTCTCCCATGAACTGTACAGGCAGCATTGCCCTCAACCTCTACAGAACAGAGTCATTTCATGACTGCCTGAAATGACCCTGTGTCATGCAGGTTAAGGGCAGTGGTCACCTACATTGCCACTATGAGAGCAGTGTGCTTTACCAAAGAGGCAATAGGGCGTCTCTCTGACCTGCGGGATGACGACCCGCAGCCATTCTCATCTGCCATACTGTTTCTCTGCATCATCAGGCAGGGAGCAGTACAGGCTTGGCCCTGGATCAGTGGGTAGCATGTCTCACCTCTGAGTCAGAAGGTTGAGGGCTCTAATTCCCACTCTACAAATGTGAGCACAAAACCTAGGCTGACACTCCCAGTGCAGTACTGAGGGAGTGCTGCACTGTCGGAGGCGCCGTCTTTCGGATGAGACGTTAAACCGAGGCCCCGTCTGCCCTCTCAGGTGGACGTAAAAGATCCTAGAAGAGCAGGGGAGTTCTCCCTGATGTCCTGGCCAATATTTATCCCTCAATCAGCATCATTAAAAACAGATTATCTGATCATTTATTTCTTTGCTCTTTGTGGGAGCTTGCTGTGCGCAAATTGGCTGCTGTGTTTCACCCATTACAACAGCGACTACACTTCAAAAGTACTTAATTGGCTGTAAAGCGCTTTGGGACATCCTGAGGTCATGAAAGGCGCTATATAAATGCAAGTCTTTCTTTCTTTGCTCCGACATGACAGTGCCAGTAATCATCACCTAAGGAATAAGTCAGTGCCAAATGAGTGTACTTTTCTTGTATGATTAGAATCTCCAGAAAGGACAAAGTGCATTGTGTGTGTACCATCTGTTTTAATACCATAATTGCAAAATGCAAACAAACAATCAACATACTCTTTCCTAACACTGTGCCTACACTTGCCTTTCTGTCATCGGTCCTAGTGCTCTTACCAAGTCCCAGCCCTTCATCAGTTACTAACTGCACTGCCCAGTGTGGGACTTTTTTTTTATTCGTTCACGGGATGTGGGCGTTGCTGGCGAGGCCAGCATTTATTGCCCATCCCTAATTGCCCTTGAGAAGGTGGTGGTGAGCCGCCGCCTTGAACCGCTGCAGTCCGTGTGGTGACGGTTCTCCCACAGTGCTGTTAGGAAGGGAGTTCCAGGATTTTGACCCAGCGACAATGAAGGAACGGCGATATATTTCCAAGTCGGGATGGTGTGTGACTTGGAGGGGAACGTGCAGGTGGTGTTGTTCCCATGTGCCTGCTGCTCTTGTCCTTCTAGGTGGTAGAGGTCGCGGGTTTGGGAGGTGCTGTCGAAGAAGCCTTGGCGAGTTGCTGCAGTGCATCCTGTGGATGGTACACACTGCAACCACAGTGCGCCGGTGGTGAAGGGAGTGAATGTTTAGGGTGTTGGATGGGGTGCCAATCAAGCGGGCTGCTTTATCTTGGATGGTGTCGAGCTTCTTGAGTGTTGTTGGAGCTGCACTCATCCAAGCAAGTGGAGAGTATTCCATCACACTCCTGACTTGTGCCTTGTAGATGGTGGAAAGGCTTTGGGGAGTCAGGAGGTGAGTCACTCGCCGCAGAATACTCAGCCTCTGACCTGCTCTCGTAGCCACAGTATTTATATGGCTGGTCCAGTTAAGTTTCTGGTCAATGGTGACCCCCAGGATGTTGATTGTGGGGGATTCGGTGATGGTAATGCCGTTGAATGTCAAGGGGAGGTGATTAGACTCTCTCTTGTTGGAGATGGTCATTGCCTAGCACTTATCTGGCACGAATGTTACTTGCCACTTATGAGCCCAAGCCTGGATGTTGTCAAGGTCTTGCTGCATGCGGGCTCGGACTGCTTCATTATTTGAGGGGTTGCGAATGGAACTGAACACTGTGCAGTCACCAGCGAACATCCCCATTTCTGACCTTATGATGGAGGGAAGGTCATTGATGAAGCAGCTGAAGATGGTTGGGCCTAGGACACTGCCCTGAGGAACTCCTGCAGCAATGTGCTGAGCCTTATGGACCAGGAAGGCCCCTGGTCCAATTCCCAATCTGTGCTGAGGCGGCACGTCTCTGCTGGGGCAGCGGTAGCAACGATAAAATTGGCCTTTGTGCCCCCTGCGAATAAAGGGGGAGGGCAGGAAATGGCCATGCTTCCTGCTCCTGATGTGACCTTCAGTGACCCCTGCTGGAAAGTGCTGTATGGACGTCAGGTGAAATCCGGATTGGGCTCAAGTCGTGATGCCCATATTGGTTGAATAGCCTGCTGACACTCACCGCACAGGCTCACAGATGAAGAATGGACCTTTGTGTGAGGTACCAGAGGGCAGTCGGTGTCCATGAAACTGTGCTTATCTGTCATGCAGTGAAAGGATGACGTATATATTTTTAGGCTCTCCATAGTTACACCACAAGTCCTGGCCAGTATGGAGATGATTGGGTAATTCCCCCGTCAATCAGGCCTGGAGACCGTACTGCCGTGAGTGACTGGGATCGATTTCGCGCACATTATATATATATAAAACCATCCCCCACTCACTGCGTTTTACTGGAGAAATAATCCTGCTGTAATTCAGGAGATTCTTAATTTGCTGTAGTTTTGGTCATGATTCACTCCGATATTTTTTTTTTATCACGCGGCTTTTCTTTTCTTCCCCAACAGCTGGAGAAGAGCACCCGAAGGTTGAGGGAGAAGTTTCACACGAGGGGCATTCCTGTGGCAACAGCTGAGACTCTGATGAGAAGGTACAATAACGACTATGACCTGGTGGCTCAGGAAATCCTGCGACTGAAGGACCAGGAGGATGGTAGGTTTGCATCAGTACAAGTGAGACCAGCGTCAATGGCCGAGCAAGTATCCGAGTCATTCAGATCAGGGAGATCTGGGATTCGATGCTGGGTTAACTGACCCCTGAGTCTGAGCAGTGGTGGGGGTGCTACAGCTGGCTTTGATGCCCCTTTGGTCAGGGAGGTGAAGGTCAGACAGGGTTCCCATTCCTGGCCACTCTCCAATGACCTCTGCTGGAAGTCCATGTCAACACCGGGTCGGGACAGGGTCGGGGCTCGGTTGTCGTACCTCTTGTGGTTAGTTGGCCGGCCGACACTTAACTACCAAGGTTTAATGCCCTCTTGGTTGAGTTACCAGAGGGCAGCCATGGGGCAGTGCCCAGTAAGGAGCCAACGCCTTTGGGAGAGGAGAGAATTGGCGGAGAAAAGTTGGCAAAAAAAAAGAGCAACGAGGTGACTTTTATTCAAACAAAGCCCAAACTCCCAGCATGTCCTGTGCTTCCGAGGGTTATAATCAAGGCCACTGGTTTGTATTTTCTATGGTAGAAATGAGTGGAATTGCTGGACGTGATCCCAAACGCCAGTTGGAGTGCCGTAACCTACAAGGCTACGGACCAAGACCTGGAAAGTGGGATCAGGCTGGATAGCTCTTTCTCGGCCAGCACCGACTCGGTGGGCCGAATGGCCTCCTTCCGTGCCGTAAATTTCTACGAAGAGCTGAGAAAAGAGCCAGTTTGCCCACCATGAACTAACCCAACTGGCCAAAAACTGATCGACTGAGACAAACATAATTCCAATCGATTTCTTTCTTTCAGACGCAGAGGTGGGTGCTGAGAACAGGCTGAGGAATGATCCAGTGAATTGGGTAAAGTTGTTTGCCCCTCAAACGTTCCTTTCTCATGCTTTTAAAGGTTCATTGTTTGACAGAATTGCAACCCTTGTCTCAAAGGGGCAAAGTTCCATTCACACAGTGGCGATAAGTCAGTCTGTGATTGACCCTAGAATGACCCACCCAGTTTCGACTGGTTAAGAACTGGCAAATGGTGGTTTTGAACGAGGAGACTCAGCCAAACTGAAATCCTCACACACAAGTTCAAATTTTCTTGCAAAAAACAAAGAACTGATACTTCTTCACATAAAACGTAGTGGAAATCTGGAACTCTCTCCCCCCTCCAAAATGCTGTTGAGGCTGAGGGAGTCAATTCAAAATTTCAAAACTGAGATTGATACACTTTTGTTAGGCAAGGGTATTAAGGGTTACGGAACCAAGGCGGCTAGATGCAGCTAAGATACAGATCAGCCATGATCTTAATGAATGACGGAACAGGCTCGAGGGGCTGAATGGCCTACTCCTGTTCCTATGTTCCGGGATACTGCTGTACTTTGGCCTTGTCTAAAGAGACAGTCCTTTTTTGTTTAATTTCCTGAGCTGCTTGGCTTTCTAGCTAGGGCGGCTTTCACCTTTTTGCCACTTACTCAGGGCCAGAGTGATCTCCTGGACTAGTTTTAATCACCTAAGGAGGTTGGAGAGAGATTGTCCAGATTTTTTACCCCCTAATTGGCCTGGGTTTGTATCTGTTTTTACGCCTCTCCCAGGAGATCACATGGCTTTCAGGTGGGATGGGGCGTGTATATATCGTGATGCACAAGGCATCTCAGTTGTGAGGGATGGGCTGGATGGAGCAGTGGGTCTTTTCATGTTCGTCATTGTTCACCCATCATCCCTGTGCTCGCTGACCATAGGCACCCTGTCTGGGAACGCCTCAATTTTAAAATTCTCATCCTTGATTTCAAATCCCTCCATGGCCTCGCCCCTCCCTATCTCTGTAACCTCCTCCAACTCTACAAGCCTCCAAGATCTCTGCACTCCTCCAATTCTGGCCTCTTGCGCATCCCCCATTTTAATTGCTCCACCATTGGCGGCCGTGCCTCCAGCTGCCCAGGCCCAAAGCTGTGGAACCCTCCCTAAATCTCTCCGCCTCTCTACCTCTCTCTCCTCCTTTAAGACGCTCCTTAAAACCTACCTCTTGGTCCAAACTTTTGGCCACCTGTCGTAATATCTCCTTATGTGGCTCAGTGTCAAATTTTGGAGGTAATCGCTCCTGTGAAGCGCCTTGGGACAATTTACTACATTAAAGGCGCTATATAAATGCAAGTTGTTGTAAAGCTAGAATTTATCAAAAGCTTCACGTAGAGTCTAAGTATTTCAGATTTCACTCCTTCATCCACCAGGTGGGAGTAGGGGGATTGAAAACCAGTAGTCGAATCACTCCAGGCTGCCCTTGTTTGCATGCTTATCATCTGATTACAGAGCGGAAGAAGCCTAACACTGGGTTAGCCGTCTCTGTACTGCACTAGGGAACGGTGCATGAAGCAGTGATCCTGAATAGAGCAGGGAGGTGAAGGTAAATAAGGTGGATAGGAAGATTTTTTTTTGTGTTTCTGTCCCAAATCAACATTCTTCTCTAACTCTACTTAGTGACCTTCCATTCCTTCCCCTCCCCATCGAGAATATTATTGAAGAACCCCCAACAACATCAGTCGGTAACCTCTAATGTAGTCGCAGTCTGCAAGCATGTGGTTTTGAGGTTAAGATAATGCAAGTTCCTTGTTACAGTATGAGTAACATTTTGGAAGTTTCTTAAGCTGCCTGTGTGGATATCTGTTCTAACATCAATGGCCCAGGGCAGCTGCTGTCCTTCCAACTTTGTTTCCACTTTTGGGGGAGACCAAAACCAGGGGCCCATAAGTATTAGGTAGCCACCAATAAATGCAATAGGGAATTCAAGAGAAACTTCTTTACCCAAAGAACGGGAAGAATGTGGAACTCGCCATCACTTGGCGTAGTTGAGGTGAATAGCATAGATGCATTTAAGGGGAGGCTAGATACACACATGAGGGAGAAAGGAATAGAAGGATATATTGATTGGGTTAGATGAAGAGGGATGGGAGGAGGCTCGTGTGGAGCATAAACACCAGCCTGGATCAATTAGGCTGAATGGCTTGTTTCTGTGCTGAAGACGCGATGTAATTCTACATAATATGTAAAGCCTGCATGAGTCGAAACTTCCTACAACTCCACACTGGCAAAACTGAAGCCATCCCATTCAGTTTTCACCAGCACATGGCTCTGTGTCCAACCATAACAACCTCTCTGACTGCTCACTCAGGAGGGACCCACTGCTCCTCAGCCTTGCTGGACTCCGAGCTCTTTGCCCCAGATTCATTCTACCAGCAGGACTGCCTTCTTCCACCTCCAGGTCATCGCCTGTTTATACCCCTACCTCAGCTCTGCCGTTTCGGAAACCCTTCTCCCTGCCTTCAGTCGCTGATGCTCTCCTCACCAGCCCTCTGCTCCCACCAATCACAAACGTCAGTGAATGCAAAAACTCCGCAGTCCGCACAAAATCCTTCAAATCCATTACGCCCTCCTCACCAAGCTCCACGTACTTCCTGTGTCCATATCCCTCCACAGCCTTGGTCCACCCTATTTGGGACCACCATCACCCTAGCCCGCACCCTCCATTCCTCTAACTGTGGATTAATGCTTGTTTCCTTCAGCCTCTGCACCATCCGGCCTCTAGCCCCTGCCCTCTGGCGACCTTTCCCTCTTGCTACCTCTCTGCCCGCCTTCAAAAGCCGCTTTAAAAATCTCTCTTAACACTACCCTGGGATGCCTCATCATAATCTTTACCTTCCCGCTTGGTAACTACCTCTTCGCCCTTGTAAAGTGCTCTGAAACATTCTTTTACATTTGGATGGCTACATAAGCGATGGTGGTTGTTCAGTGTGACTGACTACAAGCATCTTTAGGACCCGCAGAGCAGAATGCACAGCTCGTCAGCAGCCTGGTCAGACCTATGCAGAGATGAATTAAATATGTTTTACTATGCAGCAGCTCCGATCTGGTCATTTTCACAACATCGTGGCTGCGTTTGCCCTTGAAATGACTGACTCGAGAAGTGTCTGCGTAGATCTAACTAAAATTCCAATTTGGTTTCAGAATGCTTGGAGCAACTTAGAGAGGAGGAACAAAATAAAGAGTTATGTTAATGTTAAAGCAAAAAAAACCATTCATTCCAGGTCTGTGATGGAGAAAATGCAAATACATTGGAATTTATTTTAATGATACTGATGCTTTTTTTTACTTTTTCCTCCCATTCGTTCCCTCCACGCACCATCCCCAGAATGCACCAGTAAATGACGATGATGTCAACAACCCAGCGGTAAGTGTTAATCAGTTTCTTCCGCCATTGTGTCAGCCTCGGCTCAGGTGGAGCGTTGATTCACAAGGTTGTGGGTTCAGGCCCCATTCCAGACTGAGTTCACAATCAAGGCTAACGCCCCACTGCAGTATTGAGGGAGTGCTGTATTGTTCGAGGTGCCCTCTTTTGGGTGAGACTTTAATCTGAGGCCCCGACTGCCGTCTTAGGTGGATGTAAAAGATCCCATGGCACTATTTGAAGAAGAGCAGCAGGCTCTCCTGGCGTCCTAGCTAATATGTATCCCTCAACCGACACCACTTAAAACAACAGTTATCTGATAACTTCTCTCATTGGTGTTTGTGGGATCTTGCTGTGCGCAAATTGCCTGCCACACACCCCGACATTACAACAGTGGCTACACTTCAAAAGTACTTGATTGGTTGTAAAGTGCCTGGGGACGTCCTGATGTAAAATACTGCGTTCCAAGTCTGTTGTATTTTTTCTTCACAGAATGAAGACGATGAGGACCATGATCTACAGGTACACGATTGTGGGACTGGGTATTCGTGAGTGGGGTCAATACAACAAGTGGCATGGAGCCTGATGTATTATTACTCTTGCTTTCTTTATCCTGCTGTTGAGAAGAGGGTGGGCGGAGAATCCAAGTGGATTCAGTGTGCATTCATGTACCACCTCCACCAATATAAATGGAAGTAGCTTTCTACTTGGAATCAGTCACCACATCTCTGGCAGGGGGGATTTTATTTTAAATTGGAGGACAAATTTGGAGGTTGATGTCATCTCATCTCTACTGTCCCCTCCTTTCTCCTAATTGTTTCCGACACTTGGCTGCACCCAATATCTCTTAATTTAAAAAGAACATTGCTTCATTCTATCCCTCACATTAACCCAATGAAGACCATGAGTATGTGCCTATTAATGTTGGAATAGATACTAGAAGGAAATCACGGTTATGCAAACTCCCCATTGAAATCCAGCCACGTCTACTGGCCAGCCTTGCTCAGTTCACTCATATGACTGTTGGAGCTTGGAGTCCTATTTGATCCTGAGATGTGCTTCTGACCACATATCAGCTCCATCATCAAGACCACCTACTTCCATCTCCGTAACATTGCCCATCTCCGCCCCTGCCTCAGCTCATCTGCTGCTGATATCCTCATCCATGCCTTTGTTACCTCTAGACTCGACTATTCCAATGCTCTCTTGGCTGGCCTCCCATCTTCCTACCCTCCATAAACTTGAGCTCATCCAAAATTCTGCTCCCCGTATCCTAACTCGCACCAAGTCCTGTTTATCCGTCACCTCTGTGCTCGCTGACCTACATTGGCTCCTGGTCCGGGAACGTCTCGATTTTAAAATTCTCATTCTTGTTTTAAAATCCCTCCATGGCTTCGCCCCTCCCTATCTCTGTAACCTCGTCCAACGCTCCGAGATCTCTGCCCTCCTCCAATTCTGGCCTCTTGCACATCCCCGATTTTAATCGCTCCACCATTGGCGGCCGTGCCTTCAGCTGCCTAGGCCCTAAGCTCTGGAATTCCTTCTCTAAACCTCTCTGCCTCTCTACCTCTCTCCCCTCCTTTAAGACGCTCCTTAAAACCTACCTCTTTGACCAAGCTTTTGGTCACCTATCCTAATATCTCCATATGTGGCTTGGTGTCAAATTTTGTTTGATAATCGCTCCTGTGAAGCGCCTTTGAACGTTTTACTCCATTAAAGGTGCTATATAAATGCAAGTGGTGGTTGTTACATTTTTGGGTTTCTTAATTTTTTCTCTCCAGTTATGTTTTTTGGTTTCCATGAATCAGCCCTGGCTCCCTATGTTTCAGGGAGCGTCTTCGCTTCCCCAGAGACCTCGGTGAATTTATAACGTACCCAGGGGTTGAACAGAGAGCTCCGCAATTTAATTCAGCACCTGCTTTACCACATAATCTCACGTGACCCTCCTTGATTTTGGAAGATGACAGAATAACACTAAACTAAACTTTGATTTTATCGTGCCAAACAAATTTATTAAACAGTAATAGAAGAAATGAATATTAGTAACATAATATATATTTTCAAAGTACTTATTAAGCCCAGTTAGCTCCTGGAATAGTAGAAAATAATAAATAGCTTGTGAGGGCTGCACTAAACTATTAAATAAAACTATATTTTGACATTGCCGTTCTTTTTTCTCATCACATAGAGAAGCTATCTGGCCTGACTATCTCTCTTCAAAGGCTTCAAGCAAACTCCCTGATTTTTGAAAAAAAGACAGGCAGATAAATATTTTCAGAAACCGGGACCAAGTGAATTTAACTAAACTATCTGTTAATGGGAGGTGGGCAACAAAAAGCTAACAACCGAAATGCTTGCCCTCGGTACTTTCCTGTAGCAGGTTCCATTTTTCATTTGTTGAATTGTGTGTATTTTGTAAACAGAATTTGCTTTGTAGTTAAAGAAATGGTGGGAAGGCTTAGTTGTTTGGAGGCCAAAAAGGTGGCTATCTTGTTGGAGATCAAGTAACTGTCTGTTAGCAGTGATATATAAATATTGGACTTAAGAGCCTTATAAGCTATTCCGGAGAGTCTTGCTGGGCAGTTCATCACGTAGCTGAGGTCAAGCATTGGAACCATTTTGTTTATCTAATGAGGAAGAACAAACACACGTAACTTTTGTGATGATGCTGCGGTTAAGTGATGCAGTGACACATCCAACATCTTGTACTGCTAGGGAACTATTTGCCCTTTAACAAGTTACTTCATAAATGTAAAGCAAATTAAACACATGTTAGAACAAATCCCAAAAGATGTCGGTATTTGAATTGAATGATTTGGGCCCTAACTTGGCCAGTGTTGACAAACTATTCAGTCATGGGGAAATCACAACTAAGTCCAAGCACTATTCCAGCACAGCTCACTGCTAATGGTTGCCAACTTTGGATGCATGTATTCCTAGAGGTTTCATCCTATCAGCTCCTGTCTTCAATTGCCCCGCCCCTACGCTCCCGTTATTGGTCACCCAACACATCCATCCTCACAGCGCCCCACCTACCCGTGCCAATTGGTAAGCCGATTGGATGATTCTTGACTGTCAGTCAAAACTACCTTTTTCCATTTTAAAAATATCTTTATAACTAATAAACGAAGGTGTTCAAAGAAAATGAAAAAAAATAGAGTTTTTTAAATGATTTTTCTCCTGGGTGTTGCTTGCAGCAGGAGATTAATCTTCAATCCCTGGAGACTCCAGGACAATCCTGGACAGTTGGCAACCCCTAGTCACTGCACAGCAATTAGAAGCTGCATCCAAGCTGGGCTGACTTCCCTCCCACCCCCTTCCCCATCCCAGTGGTGCTGAGGCCAATTATATCAACGCAACTGCTTATTCAATTGAGATCAGAGAAGAGCCGAACCCAGTGCTTTCTGGAACCTTACTGTTGAGTGCTTGCACCCACTGATTTCAAGGGTGACTGTTTAATAAGAATCCAACACCGTGTTATGTCCCTAACGTGAAGCTAGTTCTGAAGTCCTTATTTTTTTGGCAATGTGATTGTGTTTATGTTCTACCTTCAACCAGGAAATAGCAGAACGCCTAAGGAGGCTTCCACTGACGCAGGAGAATTTGCGAATGTTTGACTTGGCGATGAGAAATGAGATTCCCTGTGACCAAAGACAGTTTGCCTGCTCGTCTTGTGACAGATATTGGTGGAGGGAGGTGCCCGAAAGAAAAATGGTAACGCAAACCACATGGACGGGAACTCTTGGCCATCAGCGCCGTTATACCAATCGTAGAAACCATATTAGTTCCCTCGGTAGAATTTTTTGTCCGATTTTATTTATAACGGCCCCAACATTCTGGTTGGGATCAAGACTGAAATTGGGTGGACCTCCAAATCGGGCAGCAGAAAATGAGGCAGATCCTGGTTCCGCTAGGATTCTAATCCACCTCTTGGGTGTTACCATTTTCAGGTGAAGGTGGGGGGCTTCTGGGTTGATTCTTCCACCCAACTTGTCAAGAGGTGTGTGAGTTGTGGGAGGTGGGGGGGGGGGGGGGAAGATCGTAGGCTACCTCGTAGAAATTCCACCCTATTTGGCCTTCATAAGGCCTCAGAAACCGAGAGCTGGCGAGAGTTCTGTCGGGGCCTTTGGTGAAGGCCCCAGATGCTCTGCAGACAAGAGTGATTGATCACGGAGGGAGGTGATTACCTTATGCCTGGAAGTGGCTCCCCCTTGGAGCAGAAGGGATTTTAAACTGCTGATTCTGCCTGAGGAGGATGTTGGGGGAATCTATGCTGGTGGGCTACTCCATCTTTCAAGGGCAGATGGAACCGATAGCGCTGAAGCACCTTTTCAGGTGCTGGTGCCCCCCGACTGTGCTAACAACCCCATCCCTGCAGTTTGGGAGGGAGTCTACATCTGGAGATTGATGACTTGTGGCCCACTCCACCACAAAGTCCTTCAGTGGGTCAGAATTTCAGCCCCAATAAATTGAATCCTGATTTTAGTCTCTTTTTGTTTCCAAATTTTAGTTTTATTCTTGAGGGGGAAAAGTTCAATCAAAATGTAGTTTATTCTTTCATTATTCTCTACTCAGGGATTTGTTTCAAAAAATGTCCCCAGTTGTTTCACAACTCAAGAAATATTAAAAACTAGGACTTGAATTAAAAACTGAAGCCTTTTTTGACCAATTCAAATGTCTCAGTATCTGCACTGACAGTTTTGTGGCTATTGGCCCAATGCTGTTTTAGCCCTGGAAATCATTTTACGTTCAGTCTCGTCTCTTCAGTCAATATTTTAGTTATAGTCCTCATGAGAAATTTAGCCCTCTTTGTTCACAATACTGGAATAATTTCCACTGTTGAAAACACTGGTTGGCATTTCTCTCCAGTGTTGTGAAACACCCCCATCCCCAACTTGCGGGAATTCAACATTTGAAGTTGGGTACGGGCCCCGGGATGAGCAAATTAATTTATTGTGGGGACTTCTAGACCAGCAATCCAATTCAAAGTTCCTCTTGTTCGATGGGAGACTTGAAATCCAGTGTAGTTTGCAATGAAGATTATGCCATGTTAAAACACAGGTCAATAAGGCCATTAAAAAGCAAACCAAGCACTGGGGTTCATTTCTAGAGGGATAGAATTGAAAAGCAGAGAAGTGTTAAACTTGTATCGAACCTTGGTTAGACCACACTTGGAGCACTGTGCACAGTTTTGGTCTCCATATTATAAAAAGAATAAAGAGGCACCAGAGAAGGTGCAAAAAAGAATTACAAGGATGATATCACAACTGAGGAAAGATTGAACTGGCTGGGGCTCTTTTCTCTAGAAAAGAGAAGGCTGAGGGGTGACCTGATTATGAAAGGTTTTGACAGGGTAGACGTAGAAAAGATGTTTCCACTTGTGGGGGAGACCAAAACTAGGGGCCATAAATATAAGATAGTCACTAATAAATCCAATAGGGAATTCAGGAGAAAATTCTTCATCCAGAGAGTGGTAAGAATGTGGAACTCGCTACCACATGGAGTAGATGAGGCAAATATCAGAGATGCATTTAAAGGGAAGCTAGATGAACACACAAGGGAGAAAAGAGTAGAAGATTATGCTGATAGGGTTAGATAAAGAGGAGTGGGAGGAGGCTCGTGTGGAGCATAAACACCAGCATGGACCAGTTGGGCTGAATGGCCTGTTCCTGCCCTGTAGACTTGATGTAGTTTGCATTGAAAATTATGCCATGTTAAAACATTGTAATGAGATTAAACATTTAATCGAGCTTTTATCTTCCAATATTGTGTTTTTTTTAATTCCCTGAATTGAGAACTCGGTTAGCAGCAATAACAAACTGAGTCTCTCCACAGGTCTCCAGATGTCGCCGGTGTAAAGAAGCCTTTATGGCAGTGCCAAGAGATCAGGAGTGGGGACTCGCTGAATACAATTGCCCTAACTGCAACCATTATTTCAGGTAAGGTCTGGTCTCAGCATAATTCTGTGTCCTACCCCTCATCCAAAAAAGAGGAGTATTAACAATGTTATTTCCTTTCCTTATTCTGCGGAAAATGAATGCTATTTGGGATCTGGGTTACCCGAGTTTCCGTATATTAAGTGAAACAGTTCTATTAAGGTCCTTCCTTTGGAGAATTAACTGGACCTCTGAAATTTCTTCCCTGTGAAGTATCAGCCTTGGTTCACTGGTATTCCTCTCGCCTTTGAATCACACGATTGTGGATTCTAGCCCCACGACAGGAATTGAGCGGTTCAAGAAGGCGGCTCACCACCACCTTCTCAAGGGCAATTAGGGATGGGCAATAAATGCCGGCCTCGCCAGCGACGCCCACATCCCATGAACGAATAAAAAAAAAACAGAATAGTCTCTCTTGGTGCCTCTGTTTGAAGGTGCAGTAAGGGTTCATTCTTGGGGGTGGCTCGAGAAAGCTCTGGACTCTAGCCAAACCACACATGTTGGGCCAATGTCAAGCAGAGCAGTCATTAGCTCTCCAGCAGTGATATCCACCAGCCCTAAAAAGCACTGCAAATATCAAACATCAGAAGTTTTCGTCTTTGGGAATGAAACCTTTTGGACTAAGTGATGTTCTGCATGTTTAGTTTCTGGGCACTAATCAACAGTAGGGTTGCCAACCCTCCAGGATTGTCCTGGAGCTTCCAGCAATTGAAGATTAACCTCCAGGACACTGCTGTGAGCAAAAAATTGAGTGTGTTTTTTTCATTTGCTTTGAACACTTTCACTTATTAGTTATAAAAAATATTGGAGATGGGGGAGGAAAAGGCAGTTTGACTGAGAGTCAAGAATCATCCAATCGGGTAACAAAGAGTCTGTTTGTTTCCCAATTGGTCATGGGAAAACGGGGTGCCACGAGGAGGGACATGTTGGGCCACCAATGGCGGGAGTGTGGGGGCAGGGCGGTTGGAGGCAGGAGGTCATGTGATGAAACCTCCAGGAATACGTCCCACCAGAGTTGGCAACCCCTCGCCCACGGTGATGCTGACCGTTTTTATGTTTCCAGGAGCTTTGGACAGATGGGGCTGCCCGCCCCGTGCTATGGCTGCCGCAGCGTTGTACTACCCATCCGGATCATTCCACCCAGAAGAGCTCAGAGGGGACTGGGAAGGAACAGAGGGAATCCACATGGCTGCTGTGCTGAAGATTGTTACAACCGGCAAGGTAACAAATTCTGTATCATTTTAGCAACCTCACTGTGTCCAGGCCTGACAAAGGTGGCTGCTTTCTTCAGATTCATCATGGATTGATTAACACGATGCCCTTTGTTTAGAGTGTGTAATTGAACCAGGGTTTTCCAATGGTGTTTTTAATCCATTTAATCCATAAACTTGCATTTATGTAGCACCTTTAACGTAGTAAAACGTCCCAGGGTGCTGCAGAGAAACTTTATCAAACAAAATTTGACACCGAGCCGCTATTAGGACAGGTGACCAAAAGCATCGGCAAGGAGATAGGTTTTAAGGCGCGTCTTAAAGGAGGAGAGAGATGCGGAGAGGTTTAGGGAGGGAATTCCAGAGCTTAGGACCCAGGCAGCTGAAGGCACGGCCGCCAATGGTGGAGCGATGGAAATCGGGGATGCCCAAGAGTCCAGAATTGGAGGAGGGCAGAGACCTCGGAGTTTTGTAGGACTAGAGGAGGTTACAGAGATAGGCAGGACCATGTAGGGCCAAAGAAGGGGCAGTTAGTAGTGCAGAGTTGGCCTGAGAGGCAGGCTTGCTCCAGCAATGACTAAGGTCTTTTTGTACAACTTTGATACCACAGTCATTGAAGGGATTGGCTAGTAAAAATTTAGCAGTTCCACTACAGGAAGTTCAACCCCTGGCTCATTTTTCAGCCTTCACTGTATTTACAGAACAGAACTGTCAGAGGGTATCACAGGATATGGATCAAAGGCGGGTAAATGGAGTTGAGGTACAAATCAGCCATGATCTAACTGAATGGCGGAACAAACTCGAGGGGCTGAATGGCCTCCTCCTGTTCCTGTGTGTCCTTTTCTCGGACATTATGTGGGCTGCTGGAAGGTGAGGGGGTTCTAAAAGTAGGTTAATTTTTCTTCTTTAAATTTTGAAAGAATGAACCCATAAAGCAGCTATCGTATTTTTTTTACATTTGTCCAAATTGTGCAGATAAGTTTAGACAAGCTGAACGTGATTGGCTTGCTATTCTTTGTCACTGAGGAATGTATTGGGCTTTTCCAATGAAGTACATTAATTCTGGTATTTCTCCAGTAAGGTTTCCAGTACGACGAATCATGATATTTGGGCTGTCTCTTCCCTCCATGCTGATTGGTAAAGCTCCTGCTTGCTACCTGTCACTCCCATGATAGATGGCTAATCTTGAAGTGGGACTATCAATGTGTAGCCAATGTAGCCAACCAGAGGCTGGGAATCTAACTCCCCAAATCCTCTCCACAACCTCCAAGGCACAAGTCAGGAGTGCGATAGGATACTCTCCACTTGCCTGGATCGGTGCAGTTGCAACAACACTCAAGAAGCTCGAGAAGTCCATCCAGGACAAAGCAATCTGCTTGATGGGCAGCCCATTCACCACCTTGAACACCCACTCCCTCCTCCACCGGCGCACCGTGGCTGCAGTGTGTACTATCTACAGGACCCACTGCAGCGACTCGCCAAGGCTTCTTTGATAGCACCTCCCAAACCTGTGCCCTCCACCACCTAGAAGGACAAGGGCAGCAGGTGCATGGAAACACCATCACCTTCAGGTTCCGACTCGGACATATATCACTGTTCCTTCATTGTCGCTAAGTCAAAACCTTGGAACTCTCTACCTAACAGCACTGTGGGAGCACCTTCACCACACGGACTGCAGCAGTTCAAGAAGAAGGCCCACCACCACCTTCTCAAGGGCAACTAGGGATGGGCAATAAATGACCTTGCCAGTGACACCCTAGAATGTACAGCACAGAAACAAGCCATTCAGCCCAACAGGTCCATGTTGGTGTTTAGGCTCCTCCCCCCCCCCCCTTCTTCATTTAACCCCAATCACATATCCGTCTGTTCCTTTCTCCTTCATGTGTTCTATCCACAGGATGCACTGCAGCAACTCACCAAGGCTTCTTCGACAGCACCTCCCAAACCTGTGCCCTCCACCATTTGGCTTCCCCTTATCTAGCTATTTGCCTCAAGTACTCTTTGTGGTAGTGAGTTCAACATTGTAACCACTCTCTGGGTAAAGAGGTTTCTCCTCAATTCCCTATTGGATTTATTAGTGACGATCTTATATTTATGGCCTCTAGTTCTGGACTCCCCCACAAGTGGAAACATCTTCTCTACGTCCACCCTTTCATAATCTTAAAGACGTCTATTAGGTCACCCTTCAGTCTTTTTTCTGGAGAAAAGACCTCCAGCCTGGGTTCAATCTTTCCTGACCGATATAACTTCTCAGTTCTGGTATTATCCTAGTAAATCTTTTTTGCACCTTCTCCAATGCCTCTATATCCTTTTATAGTATGGAGACCAGAACTATGCCCAGTACTCCACGTGTAGTCGAACCAAGGTTCTATACAAGTTTAACATAACTTCCCTGCTTTTCTATTCTATCCCTCTAGAAATGAACCCCAGTGCTTTGCTTTTTTTTAATCTCCTTATTAACCTGCGTTGCTACATTAAGTGATTTGTGTATCTGTACCCCTAGATCCCTCTGCTCCTCTACCCCCATTCAGACTCTTATTTTCCAGGGAGTATGTGGCCTCCTAATTCTTCCTACCAAAATGTACCACCTCACACTTATATTGAAATTCATTTGCCAATTACACGCCCATTCTGCAAGTTTATTAATGTCCTACTGTATTTTGTTGCAGTCCTCCTCAGTATAAAGGAGAGGATGAATTAAAAAGAACCTTGTTCTGTGGGCTTAGGCCAATTAATGGCTATCCTGAGACTGCCTCAAACTAATTAAACTTAAGTTAATGCAGCCAACACAGAGGGGAGTCTCCACCCCACCTACCTGGCCTTGATTTCGATCCAGATCACTAAGGCAAGAAGACACTGCCCTACACACTGCGCCACCTAGCCCTCCCTCATTCTTGTTTAAAGGTGCCTTTGATTTAATATTCCATAAATAACCAAGAATTTCTCGTGTCTCTTGCAGAGCCCCACGTTCCCGGCACGCACTGCGTCCATCCCAGGACACGGGAAGCGCGCAATCTACCCAAGGTGCTGTTTCCCAGCCAGAACCACCAGTCTGCTGGGTCGACCGTAGCCAGCTGCATCACCCAGGGCTCCTTAATGGAGTGTGAAGTTGAGGAAATCATCCTGGAGGATCTGCGAGTAATCCCAGAGGAAGATGAAGATGAATAAAATCCACGGGTCGTAGACGAACGCAGTTTCTGCACTCTCCTAGCTTTATGATGTCCTTTAGGGAAGGAAACCTGCTGTCCTTACCCGGTCTGGCCTATATGTGACTCCAGACCCACAGCAATGTGGTTGATTCTTAATTGCTCTCTGAAATGGCCTAGCAAGCCACTCAGTTGTAAAATCTCGCTACGAAAAGTCATAATAAGAAAAAACCGGACGGACCACCCGGCATCGGACCACTGGGCACTGGATACAACAACGGCAAACCAAGCCCAGTCGACCCTGCAAGGTCCTCCTTACTAACATCTGGGGACTTGTGCCAAAATTGGGAGAGCTGTCCCACAGACTAGTCAAGCAACAGCCTGACATAGCCATACTCACAGAATCATACCTTTCAGCCAACGTCCCAGACTCTTCCATCACCATCCCTGGGTATGTCCTGTCCCACCGGCAGGACAGACCCACCAGAGGTGGCGGTACAGTGATATACAGTCAGGAGGGAGTGGCCCTGGGAGTCCTCACCATTGACTCTGGACCCCATGAAATCTCATGGCATCAGGTCAAACATGGGCAAATAACCTCCTGCTGATTAACACCTACCGTCCTCCCTCAGCTGATGAATCAGTCCTCCTCCATGTTGAGCACCACTTGGAGGAAGCACTGAGGGTAGCAAGGGCACAAAATGTACTCTGGGTGGGGGACTTCAATGTCCATCACCAAGAGTGGCTTGGTAGCACCACTACTGACCGAGCTGGCCGAGTCCTGAAGGACATAGCTGCTAGACTGGGCCTGCGGCAGGTGGTGAGCGAACCAACACGAGGGAAAAACTTACTTGACCTCGTCCTCACCAATCTACCTGTCGCAAATGCATCTGTCCATGACAGTATTGGTAGGAGTGACCACCGCACAGTCCTCGTGGAGATGAAGTCCCGTCTTCGCACTGAGGACACCATCCAACGTGTTGTGTGGCACTACCACCTTGCTAAATGGGATAGATTCAGAACAGATCTAGCAGCTCAAAACTGGGCATCCATGAGGCGCTGTGGGCCATCAGCAGCAGCAGAATTGTATTCCAGCACAATCTGTAACCTCATGGCCTGGCATATTCCTCACTCTACCATTACCAACAAGCCAGAGGAGTGTAGAAGAGCATGCCAGGAGCAGCACCAGGCGCACCTAAAAATGAGGTGCCAACCTGGTGAAGCTACAACTCAGGACTACATGCATGCTAAACAGCAGAAGCAACATGCTATAGACAGAAGTTAGCGATTCCACGACCAACAGATCAGATCAAAGCTCTGCAGTCCTGCCACATCCAGTCGTGAATGGTGTTGGCAATTAAACAACTAACGGGAGGAGGAGGCTCTGCAAACATCCCCATCCTCAATGATGGCGGAGTCCAGCACGTGAGTGCAAAAGACAAGGCTGAAGCGTTTGCAACCATCTTCAGCCAGAAGTGCCGAGTGGATGATCCATCTCGGCCTCCTCCCGATATCCCAACCATCACGGAAGCCAGTCTTCGGCCAATTCGATTCACTCCACGTGATATCAAGAAACGGCTGAGTGCACTGGATACAGCAAAGGCTATGGGCCCCGATAACATCCCAGCTGTAGTGCTGAAGACTTGTGCTCCAGAACTAGCTGCGCCTCTAGCCAAGCTGTTCCAGTACAGTTACAACACTGGCATCTACCCGACAATGTGGAAAATTGCCCAGGTATGTCCTGTCCACAAAAAGCAGGACAAATCCAATCCAGCCAATTACCGCCCCATCAGTCTGCTCTCAATCATCAGCAAAGTGATGGAAGGTGTCGTCGACAGTGCTATCAAGCGGCACTTACTCACCAATAACCTGCTCACCGATGCTCAGTTTGGGTTCCGCCAGGACCACTCGGCTCCAGACCTCATTACAGCCTTGGTCCAAACATGGACAAAAGAGCTGAATTCCAGAGGTGAAGTGAGAGTGACTGCCCTTGACATCAAGGCAGCATTTGACCGAGTGTGGCACCAAGGAGCCCTAGTAAAATTGAAGTCAATGGGAATCAGGGGGAAAACTCTCCAGTGGCTGGAGTCATACCTAGCGCAAAGGAAGATGGTAGTGGTTGTTGGAGGCCAATCATCTCAGCCCCAGGACATTGCTGCAGGAGTTCCTCAGGGCAGTGTCCTAGGCCCAACCATCTTCAGCTGCTTCATCAATGACCTTCCCTCCATCATAAAGTCAGAAATGGGGATGTTTGCTGATGACTGCACAGTGTTCAGTTCCATTCGCAACCCCTCAAATAATGAAGCAGTCCGAGCCCGCATGCAGCAAGACCTGGACAACATCCAGGCTTGGGCTGATAAGTGGCAAGTAACATTCGCGCCAGATAAGTGCCAGGCAATGACCATCTCCAACAAGAGAGAGTCTAACCACCTCCCCTTGACATTCAACGGCATTACCATCGCCGAATCCCCCACCATCAACATCCTGGGGGTCACCATTGACCAGAAACTTAACTGGACCAGCCATATAAATACTGTGGCTACGAGAGCAGGTCAGTGACTCACCTCCTGACTCCCCAAAGCCTTTCCACCATCTACAAGGCACAAGTCAGGAGTGTGATGGAATACTCTCCACTTGCTTGGATGAGTGCAGCTCCAACAACACTCAAGAAGCTCGACACCATCCAAAGATAAAGCAGCCCGCTTGATTGGCACCCCATCCACCACCCTAAACATTCACTCCCTTCACCACCGGCGCACAGTGGCTGCAGTGTGTACCATCCACAGGATGCACTGCAGCAACTCGCCAAGGCTTCTTCGACAGCACCTCCCAAACCCGTGACCTCCACCACCTAGAAAGACAAGAGCAGCAGGCACATGGTAACAACACCACCTGCACATTCCCCTCCAAGTCACACACCATCCTGACTTGGAAATATATCGCCGGTCCTTCATTGTCGCTGGGTCAAAATCCTGGAACTCCCTTCCTAACAGCACTGTGGGAGAACCTTCACCACACGGACTGCAGTGGTTCAAGAAGGCGGCTCACCACCACCTTCTCGAGGGCAATTAGAGATGGGCAATAAATGCTGGCCTCGCCAGCGATGCCCACATCCCGTGAACGAATAAAAAAAATAATGATAGCAGTCTTGATACTTTTAATCTGGTGTAAATTGTGAGCCATGAGTGGATGGACAAAGGAAACAATGGCTGTACTCTTAAAGCATGACTTGTGTAAAACACTGGGGAGCAGGAATGTGTCACACTAAGTGCAGTTCGACCAGGGGAGGCTGACTGGGGAAGGACTTGGTAATTTTTGTTACAACCACTCTTCTTTCTAACTGTTTATATTTCCTGAAATAATTGCACTAAACAATCTACAAAAAATAGCTGCTTTTGCAATTTTTTTCGCTTTTAACCTTTTACAATGGTATATCTTAAAGGGGGAGAAAAAACCTTTATACACCACCGAATATAAAGGCAACGTAATGAAACAAGTACAGTAAAAACAATTCCTACATTTAAAAGTAATAAATTTGGTGGTATGTCAGGCATGGTGAGACTCAGTTTATCCAATAATATTTCTTTGTGCAGACGATAACACACATTTTCTTAATATTTGCCAAAACATTGTAAATAGGTGAAATTAAATACCTAATTATCTATCTTGGCAACTCATCTGTTTCAGGAGGGGGGAAGGTGGAGATATTCCTGCCTTTTCCCTCGGACTGGGATACGGTTCCCTTTTAGATGGAGATCCAAAGGAAGGAAAGACCGAACAGGCTGGAGCTCTTTTCTCTTTTTAAAAAAAAAAGAGAAGGCTGAGGGGTAACCTGATAGAGGTCTTTAAAATTATGAAGGAGTTCGATAGGGTAGACGTAGAGAAGATGTTTCCTCCTGTGGAGGGAGACCCGAACTAGAGGCCATACATATGAGATAGTCACTAATAAATCCAATAGGAAATTCAGGGGAAACTTTACCCAGAGAGTGGTTAGAATATGGAACTCATTACCACAAGGAGTAGTTGAGGTGAATAGCATAGATACATTTAAGGGGCAGCTAGATAAATACATGAGGGAGAAAGGAATAGAAGGCTATGCTGATAGGGTGAGTTGAAGTAGAGTGGGAGGAGGCTCGTGTGGAGCATAAACACTGGCATGGAGTTGGACCAAATGGCCTGTTTCTGTGCTGTAAATTCTTGTAATTGTATGTAAAACATGTTTGAATTACTAATGCCTGCTCCCAAATCCCAGAGGAGGAATCCATGACCAATATTGTTGGGATAAGGGAGCTGGACTCGTTTACATGGGAGTGCGACCTCCACACCTACAGTTAGCTTTACTCCTATCGCATAAAGCCGTCTATTAATAAAGGCCTCTGGGTCTGTAGGAGTCCAAAAATGTTATAATCCCTACCCGTCAGTGTTAAAATGTTTTTAATTAAGAGGGTGTCCCACCGGAATTTAATATCCCCCTCCTTTCCAGAATGTGAATCGCGTTTTAATTCTGTTTTGCAAGGCATTCTGTGTATTTTTTTTAAAAAGTCGATTTGTTTTATAATGAAGAGAAGGAGTTTGGATAAGCTGCCCTGTGCTGGATCCAAGATGCTAAAATAAATAAAGGTAATTGTGTCTATTATTTTCACTTAACATAATCGTGTTTGATATTGGTTCAGATCAAAGTAGAAACGAAAAAGTAAAAAAGAGTAAAGTAGAATTCAGAACCAGCACAGCCACCAGCGTTCATATCAAATAATATTGGATTAATTTCAGAGGAATCACTATTGAAAGACATGTTAGCGTAAAATGTATTAACATTACTGGAGGAGATTTGTCAACGGCAATTTGGCCAAGTTGAAATGGGCCCTTACTGTACCTGAGTAGAATTAGAACAACAAATGTTCCACATATTCTATGAACGAGCAAGCAGAACTGCAACCCAGTGGGTTCCCATGGCAACATCTTTGACCTGGAGAAAATTTGAAGGGTTGAGAGGTTATTGAGACTGAGAAGAGGAACATGGTGGTAGATGGAGGCTCGTTTGGCGCTACTTGAAGAAGAGTTAAAGACCTACAGACTACAGACGTGCGTTCACTATTCAAACTCCAGATTCCTCAGGCCCAAGTGGAACTGGGCGGCCCAATTTATCTACTGTGTAACCTAACTGCGACCTTACTTTTGGCTCAGCCTATTAGAGCATATAAACCTGACCTGGCCTCTTAGCAGCTCATACTTGAACAGCTTATTTGCTGCCCAAAAATTTAAGAGATGCACACGTTTGTGTACTCTTGTCAGCCGCGGCTCAGTGGTAAAATATTGGGTTATAGCCGTGTAGTCAAAACAGGAGTGAGATGCGTAGAGTGCGGTGTTTTGATCTTCCCTTCCCTCAGTCTGCTGGGGTAACGTTTTTTTTAGGTGTCAGCTGTGGCTCAGTGGTTAGCACTCTCGTCTCTGAGGCAGCAGGTCATGGATTCAAGTCCCACTCCATTGACTGGAGCACATAATCTAGACTGACACTTCAGTGCCAGTGATGAGGGAGTGCCGCACAGTCGGAGGTGCTGACTTTCGGGTGGACGTAAAAGATCCCATGACGCCATTTCGAAGAAGAACAGGGGAGTTCTTCCCGGTGTCCTGGCCAATATTCATTGCTCGACCAACATCACTTTAAAAAAAAAAGATTTTCTGGCCATTATCTCATCGCTGCTTGTGGGATCTTGCTGTGTGCAATTTGGTTGCCGCATTCCCTACATTACAACAGTAACTGCACTTTAAAAGTACTTCATTGGCCGTAAAGTGGTTTCGGACGTCCTGAGGTTGTGAAAGGCGCTATATAAATGCAGGTCTTTCAGTGCATATGCCAGTGGACCCAGTTGTACCTCAGGAGTGGGGGGAGGAACAGTCCCTGCAATCTGGCTACATTTTAATCTGGGTAACCTTTTTTTTTCAGTCTCTTCCAACATCCTTGCTGAAAAGCCAGCTGATCACCGATGGTGCTGTTGTTGGTTAGTCGAAGGCCTGAAGCACAGTTCTGCTGTTTACAAGCTGAGATGGTGCTATGTTCAACCAGACCCTGTCCCTTTAAGGCTCAGGCACTCCCTTTTGGGGAAAATGCTCTCAGTAGGCACATCCCGAGGTCAGTTGGAGGCTGTTGGCTGAGGGAAATTTCTGTTGATTGGCAGGTGCTTGTAAATCCCTGCTCCTGATTTTGGGCAGGGTTATCAAGATCAGGAAAACCAGCAGGAAATGACAAAAGGCAGCCTTTCTAAAGTATTCTTCACTCAGACGGTCGTGAATTCTTGGAATTCTCTACCCCAGAGGGCTGCGGATGACCAGTCGTTGAGTACATTCAAGACTGAGATCGATAGACTCTGGAAGAATCAAGGGATATGAGGATCGGGCGGGAAAGTGGAGTTGAGGTCGAAGATCAGCCATGATCTGATTGAATGGCGGAGCAGGCTCGAGGGGCCTTATGGCCTACTCCTGCTCCTCTTACGCTCTTATGTATACTTTTGATACTTTGAAATGTGACATCGGAGAACTGAAGTGTGAAGGGTGCACAGTGGAGGGCATATTCCATATTTGCACATGTTGCTTATATGTGGCACTCATGCCTTATTTGGTGTTACCATTCTGTCACAGCTGCAAACTTCTTCCACTAGATGGAACTCCATGAGCTCCCAAATCCCTGTATCCCCGTCCATTGCCCATTGCACTCTGAGGGAAAGTCACTTGTACAGTCCCCGCTGTGGGGAAAGCCATGGGTGATCCACTATAATATTTACTATAGGTGTAATATATGATAAGGATTAGTTCTAAAGTTCTTTCAAAAGCTGCTGGGAATATTGGGCTGCAGTTGTGTAGCCAATACAGGAGTGAGATGCGTAGAGTGCAGTGGTTTGATTATATTTTTAGGTGTCGGCAGTGGGTAGCTCGCCCCCCTCTGTGAGTCAGAAGGTCGTGGGTTCAAGTCTCACTCCCGAAGACCTAAGCACATAATACGAGGCTGACGCTCTCAGTGCCGTATTGAGGGAGTGCTGCACTGTCGGAGGTGCCGCTGTTCGGATGAGCCGTTAAACCGAGGCCCCATCCGCCCTCTCGGGTGGAAGTAAAAGACCCCACGGCTCTATTTGAAGAAGAGCGGGGGGTCTCCCTCTCCCCTCCCCCTTTCCCCTTCTCCCTCCCCTTTTCCCCTCCTTTTTTCTCCTGTCCCCTTTTCCTCCTCTCCTTTCCCTTTTCCCCTCCTCTTTCTCCTTCTCGCTTCCCTTTTCCCCTCACTTTTTCCCTCTCCCCTTTGCCCCTTACATTTTCCCCTCCCCTTTTCCCCCTCTCCCCTCCCCTCCTCCCTCCACTTTTCCCCTCCCCTCCTCCCTCCACTTTTCCCCTCCCTTTTTCCCGTCCCCTTTTCCCCCTTTTCCCCTCCCCCTTTTCCCCTCTCCCCTTTTCCCCCTTTTCCCCTGTTCTTTCCTCCCTCTCCCCTCCCCTTTTCCCTCCCTCTCCCCTCCCCTTTTCCCTCCCTCTCCCCTCCCCTTTTCCCTCCCTCTCCCCTCCCCTTTTCCCTCCCTCTCCCACCTCCTCTCCTTACCCCTTCCTCTTTCTACCCCCATTCACTCTGCCTTTACCCTGGGTCTCCTTCTCCTTTGGACAGTACTGCCTTTGCCCACTATGTGATGCTGTCGAGCCCCCCTCCCCCGTGGCACAGTCTGGGGGAGGCAGCAATAAGCAGCAGGTCAGGCAGAATTTCAGCCAAAAAAAGGTATCTTTAGATTTAAGGCTACTTCACAAAAAAAAGTATTGATTTTAATCAAACTGTTTTAAGAAGTAAGAAGTTTGGTTTCAGGCCTTTTATCAATGCCCAGGCTGGATTTGAACCATTCCCTACACACAGCACTGTTACTGGGATAGAAATCAAGTTAGGCTGGAAAGAAATGTTAGGCCTCAGCTAAATCTTTAAATGAAAATTGATTTTTTAATATATTTGTTTTATATAAGAGTGGTGGGAGGAGGTTTGTGTGGAGCATAAACACCATTATGGACAAATTGGGCCGAATGGCCTGTTTCTGTACTGTAAACTCTATGGGCCCGATAATAACGCAGAGGCAGGTTCTGAGCACGGGGGAGGGTGAGGGTGGGGAGGAGGGGGAGGGTGAGGGTGGGGAGGAGGGGGGGGAGGAGGGGGGGGGGGCAGGGGGGAGGGGGACAGGTGACCGGGGGGAGGGGGGCACGAAACCCGGAAGATGTTTGGACTCCTGGGAATGTCCGATTTCAACATGGAGAGGATTGTCCTATGAGGAGAGATTGAGTAGAATGGGCCTATACTCTCTGGAGTTCAGAACAGTTCATTGAAACATATAAGATTCTAAGAGGGCTTGACAGGGTAGGTGCTGAGAGATTGTTTCCCCTGGCTGGAGAGTCTAGAACTAGGGGGCATGGTCTCAGGATAAGGGGTCGGCCATTTAGGACTGAGATGAGGAGGAATTTCTTCACTCAGAGGGTTGTGAATCTTTGGAATTCTCTACCCCAGAGGGCTGTGGATGCTCAGTCGTTGAGTACATTCAAGACTGAGAGCGATAGATTTTTTGGACTCTAGGGGAATCGAGGAATATAGAGATCGGGTAGGAAAGTGGCGTTGAGGTCGAAGATCGGCCATGATCTTATTGAATGGTGGAGCAGGCTCGAGGGGCCGTATGGCCTCCTCCTGCTTCTGTTTCTCATGTTCTTATGGATACGTCATCATCATTTTGCTTCCGGGTTTCGAGTCTCCAATGCGTGTCAGCAGGTGTGATGCGCACCAGCGTGACGCGCTCTTAGCTCGACTATTTAACGGGCCAATTCCAAGGTGGAATTTTGAAGGAATTGGGAGCTTTGGAAAGGGACGGTAACTTCAGAAGATGGAGTCAGGACATTCAAAGGACGTTTGATGTACTGCTGGGTGAAGGAGGTAATCTTCCCCAGCAACGGGAAGAAGAAACCTGCTGCTGTCACCAAAAAGGCGTGGTTAGAGGTGGCTGAGGAGGTGAGCAGCAGGAGTATTGTGCCCCGTACCTGGATCCTGTGCAGGAAGCGGTTTAATGACCTAACCAGGTCAGGAAAGGTGAGTGCAATTGCAGATTCATCCTGTAGTGCACCCTGTCCCCTCTCACTCTGTCTTGCCAAGCGTACTCCATCACATCACTCCTCACGGCCATTTAAGTTTCAAAAGCATCCATCGTTCACTTTCTATGCACCTCCTCACGTCCCCATTGTGAGGATGGAGGAGTCCAGCTCAAGCAATTGTAGATTGATGTCACAGGCCACTGCGAAGATGCCTTCCATAGTTAGAGTGGCCTCCCTCGTGGAACTTCAATCGCGGCAATAGAATCATTCCACGCAGGTCGACAACGGCCATGCAGACTATGGTTGCCAACATGTCTGCCGCCTTAAACAGGACGGCAAATACCTTATCCGTGGCCTTACAAGGCGTCACTGATCTGCACCAAGCTGCTCCACCGCAGAGTGGTGGGAGTGATGTGGCACTGGCCCAGGAGAGGGATGATGGTGAAAGGGGACATAGAAGTGAGAACTCCACTCAAAGCACCCCGACATCTCACCCATTGCCCCCCATCCCCTCAACCAGTGCCCAATGTAGGATTTAGAGAGCCAAATAATACAATACAACAGATTGGAAAACTAAACTACTATTTTACTTCATAAACAGTAAAACATACAACCTGGTTCCTTTGAGAGTTCTGCATCAGGGCAGTGGAGTGATCAGTTCCGCGGCACTTGAGGCCTTTTTTGGACACCCTCAGAGATGGGACTTCTGATTTCCCCACCGACAGCGGTGCCAAGAGTCCAAATAAGGATTTTTTAAATATCTTTCTGATGCAATCTTTTAGTCAATCTCTGGTTGCAAATTTGTTTTGCAACAACAGCAATATTCTGTTTATCCAGGTCAGACATTGTGTCTCCAGAATCTGTAAATTGCTTTGTGGCCAGTCTCAAATTTTAAACACTATGTTTATTTGGGTCACAATGTTCTGCGCACGTGGTTTCCAAGAAATGTTGCCAAGTTGGCACATTTCCCATCATCGACATGCTGCCTCCCCTCTCCCGATGGCCGAGTCTGCCCCCTGCGCAGGTACAGGTGGAGCAATCTTTGACGGGGCCCTCACGGGCTCCAAAACCCAGAGGTCATCGGTCGAGAGCATCTCAGCACCCAGGGCAGGGATCTGAGCAGCCTGCCTCGACCTCTGCTGAAGCCACAGGGGTTGCACCATGTAGAAGTGGTTGGAAAAGAAAAAGGAAAGTTCAGCAAGGGTATGCACATGGGTATTTGTGAAAATGTTATGATATTAAGTTTCCTTTTTTTTATCAACTCACATAAAATTTATTAATTTTCACTTTCCATGTTGCCCATTCAAGCCCGGGTATCAACTCGTCTTTTTCAGATGCTTGGTGATGAATTTGAAGACATGAATTGATGGAGACCAATTGGTGGATGCGCAATGGGTGGATGGTTGGTTGTAGGACTGCTTTGTGTCAGTGAGGGGGGGGGGGGAGAGGAGGGGGGGGCGGGGGATGTGATAGTTACTTTGGTCCAGTTTGAGTGACTAATAACCTTCGAGCTATTAGGGAATCCCTGGCATTCCGAGCAGCGGCTGGTCTGGCTTTGGGTGCCCATTTTCATCATCCTCCTCCTCCTGTCCATTGGAATCGTCATCAGATGAAGAGTGATGAGCGCCTTGTTCCTCCTCCACCTCCAGCCCTCGTTGCTGTGCAATGTTGTGCAGAACGCAGCACACCGCGATTATCCTAGAGACCCTCGCTGGCGAGTGCTGAAGGCCGTCTCCAGACCTGCCCAGGCACCCAAAGCGCATTTGAGCATGCCGATGGCTTGCTCGTTGACATAGCTGGTTGTCATATGGCTGTCGTTGCAGCGCTGTTGGGGTTCATTGGTGGGTTTCCTCAGAGGTGTCATCAGCCAGGTTTGAAGTGGATATCCTTAGTTACCTAGCAGCCACCCCTTACGGGTTTCCAGGTACCAACAGGTCGGGGATGTTGGACTGCCGCAGAATGAAAGCAACTCGCAGGGAATCTGGCGCAGACCTGCATGAACCTTTTCTTGTGGTTGAACACCAGCTGAACACTGAAGGAGTGAAATCCTTTGCCGTTGACGAATGTTCCTGGTTGATCTGGAGGTGCTCGGATTGCCAGGTGTGTGCAATCAATGGCATCCTGCACCTGTGGGAAGCCAGCCAGAGACATGAATCCCAGTGCCCGCTCATTCTGGCTATTGTCGTCACAGGGGAAGTTTACATACCCTCCGGCCCTAGCAAACAATCCATCAGTCACCTGCCTTATGCATTTATGTGCAGCCGACTTGAGAGACTCTCAGCATGTCTCCGGTGGCATCCTGGAAGGAACCAGAGGCAAAAAAATTGAGGACAGAGTGACTTTCACAGCCACTGGTAATGTGTGGCCACCAGGTCCAGCAAGCAGCAGCTCTTCTTCAAGGAGGCTGCAGATGTCTGTGATCAACTGACCTGTCAATCTCAGCCTTCGGAAGCACTGCTCTTCAGATAGGTCAAGGAAGCTGAGCCTCTGTGGACCCTTTTAGGTGGCTAGTGCCTCCTGCAAATTGACCTCTCTGTTGCCCCCCCTCTCTGTTGCCCCCCCTCTCTGTTGCCCCCCCTCTCTGTTGCCCCCCCTCTCTGTTGCCCCCCCTCTCTGTTGCCCCCCCCTCTCTGTTGCCCCCTCTCTGTTGCCCCCCTCTCTGTTGCCCCCCTCTCTGTTGCCCCCCCTCTCTGTTGCCCCCCCTCTCTGTTGCCCCCCCTCTCTGTTGCCCCCCCTCTCTGTTGCCCCCCCTCTCTGTTGCCCCCCCTCTCTGTTGCCCCCCCTCTCTGTTGCCCCCCTCTCTGTTGCCCCCCTCTCTGTTGCCCCCCCTCTCTGTTGCCCCCCTCTCTGTTGCTCCCCCCCTCTCTGTTGCTCCCCCCCTCTCTGTTGCTCCCCCCCTCTCTGTTGCTCCCCCCCTCTCTGTTGCTCCCCCCCTCTCTGTTGCTCCCCCCCTCTCTGTTGCTCCCCCCCTCTCTGTTGCCCCCCCCCTCTCTGTTGCCCCCCTCTCTGTTGCCCCCCCTCTCTGTTGCCCCCCCTCTCTGTTGCCCCCCCTCTCTGTTGCCCCCCTCTCTGTTGCCCCCCCTCTCTGTTGCCCCCCCTCTCTGTTGCCCCCCCTCTCTGTTGCCCCCCCTCTCTGTTGCCCCCCCTCTCTGTTGCCCCCCCTCTCTGTTGCCCCCCCTCTCTGTTGCCCCCCCTCTCTGTTGCCCCCCCTCTCTGTTGCACCCCCTCTCTGTTGCACCCCCTCTCTGTTGCCCCCCCTCTCTGTTGCCCCCCCTCTCTGTTGCCCCCCTCTCTGCTCCCCCCTCTCTGTTGCTCCCCCCCTCTCTGTTGCTCCCCCCCTCTCTGTTGCTCCCCCCCTCTCTGTTGCCCCCCCCTCTCTGTTGCCCCCCCCTCTCTGTTGCCCCCCCCCTCTCTGTTGCCCCCCCCTCTCTGTTGCCCCCCCCTCTCTGTTGCCCCCCCCTCTCTGTTGCCCCCCCTCTCTGTTGCCCCCCCTCTCTGTTGCCCCCCCTCTCTGTTGCCCCCCCTCTCTGTTGCCCCCCCTCTCTGTTGCCCCCCCTCTCTGTTGCCCCCCCTCTCTGTTGCCCCCCTCTCTGTTGCCCCCCCTCTCTGTTGCCCCCCCTCTCTGTTGCCCCCCCTCTCTGTTGCCCCCCCTCTCTGTTGCCCCCCCTCTCTGTTGCCCCCCCTCTCTGTTGCCCCCCTCTCTGTTGCCCACCCTCTCTGTTGTCCACCTGCAGCTCCCGCCAGTACACGCCCTTGCTGCCATGAATGGTGATTGTTTTTCTTGTCCAAAGTCTACTCTAAAGCAGCCGTGGCGCCACCCATCCTGATATTCTGTGTGTAAACACCTTCAGACTGTACAAATAAGTAGTCCTCTCACCAAATTATTTCCCAGAGAGAACTGAGGATGCAGCGGGGAGCACCGAGCCTTTATTAATATCGGGACACCTGACCTTTAACCGTCCCCATGAAGTGCCGCCCAATCTCGCCTCCATTTTACTGCCGAGTTTCCCAACTTCCGGGAAACCCGCGCAGGAGGCCTTAATTTCAAATCGCTGCCAAAATCTCATGAAAGGACACTCATTAACATATTATAATGAGGGACCTGCCTCTCCAGAGCGGGTTATTCAAACGCCCCCCCAAACCCACCTCTGTGAAACCAGAAATAGGCGCGTTCGCGGCGGGTTGGAGTCGGGTTTAAGATTTTTCAAATTTTAACCCATCCCACCACTATGTCATTCTATAAAAAACTCATGTTTTTTGACCTGGTTCAGAATTTGTAAACGTGAAGATTTCAAAAGACAAGATTTTATTTTGCTCAAGCAATTTTGAGGCCTATCTTCGAAATTCAAACATGTACAGCTGAGAAAAACAGTCACCCCGTGGGACATGTATTATATAAAAAAACATTGGGGAACACTTTAAAAGGCACTCGATAAGACTGTTTGCACATGTGTGAACCAGAGGTGAGCCAACTCACGCACCTGTAGAGGTCACCAACTCTGGTTGGACATACTCCTGGAGGTGTCATCACATGACCTCCTCCCTCCCTCCCCTCAACTGCCCCCCCCCACACACTCCCCCCGTTGGTCGCCCAACGCGCCCATCCTCGCGGTGCCCCATAGCCAGTCGGAAAGCGAATAGTCTCTTCATTACCCAGTTGGATGATGCCTGCCTGTCTAGTCAAACAGCCTTTTCTCCCCCTATGTCCAATATTTTTATAACTAGTGAATTAAAATGTTCAAAGAAATTTTTAAAAAAACACACAATTTTTTAATGCAGGTGGACGACATACTTTGTTAACCAGCTGTTAATCTCTAAGGGCAAAGCTCGTTAAAAAATGCATGCCATTTTCAAGGCAAAATGAGAGCGTGCTGGCAAGATCTGAACAGCCCTGAGCTTTAGGAGGGGGCTGAAATGTTTGACTGGTGGATTAGTAAACGGTGTCGTCATACTCCAGCATTTTAAAGGGATGATAATTAAATCATTCAAATTAATTTAAGTTCCAGGCCCGGTCACTTAAATCCTTAGCCATTTTGCCGAGCTTTTTTATTTCTGTGACCTGGTCGTTGAGTTCTCTCCATTGTTTATCTTGGTGCTATAAATCTCAAAACCAGCCAAATACTGTTGACTACCTTACAAGCTGCTTAACTAACCGGTTCATCAATCGAGCTGCGGTTCTTCTGACTATTTGGGTGGAGCAGGGGTGGTTCCCTTTGTGTCGGCCGCCCAGTCACCAGTGAGCTCTGACTGGTGTCCAGAGGACTGGAAGGGTGGGAGGGAAGAAAGATGGGGGGGCGGGGGGGCATCATTCTCCAAGATGAAGGGAAGGAAAGTTTCTACACTTACCCTGTGTGGTGATGGTTGCCGTCCTGAGTACCTTTTGTTCTTTTGCATGTCAACTGAAGGAGATCAAACAAATGCGAGGTTTCCTAGCGGGACCTGAGACAAAACAAATCATCGTGGTGCCAGCTACATCTGAGTGCCCTCTTTGTGTGGGAATTCCAAGTGCCCTGGGAGAGGGGTGGGGAAAGATGAAGAAGCCAGATACGTGCGAAGTGCATTGCTTACCAGATAAAGAGAGGAAGGTGAGGAGAGTTTACAACGTAAGGATCTAAAAGGCTGCTGCAGTGGATAAGTGCACCGTCCGATGTGATAGTGAGCCCTCCGGACCCAGAACCCTCCACTCATGGTGTGCATGAGATCCAGGACCGAGAAGGTGCCAGGTTTGAACTCCACCTTCTGCTGAGTTAGGTGATTTCAGGGATTTTTTTTTTTACTCAGCGAGTTGTTCTGATCTCGAATGCGCTGCCTGAAAGGGCGGTGGACGCAGATTCAATCGTAACTTTCAAAAGGGAATTGGATAAATACTTGAGGGGAAAAGGTTGCGGGGCTGTGGGGAAAGAGGGGGGGAGATCGCCCGTCCAACACCACGTCGCAGAGAAACTAGAACTTCTCCAACTTAACATGGGCGATGGTGAATCGATCCTGTTTGGCTTCTGCGCAAAGCTCCTTATCTCCTGATTCCATTGCCCCATTCCCACCAAGCTGAGAAAAGAAAGAAAGAATTTGCATTTATATAGCGCCTACAGGATGTCCCAAAGCACTTTACAGCCAATGAAGTACTTTTTTTGAAGTGTAGTCACTGTTGTAATGTAGAAAACGCGGCAGCCAATTTGCGCACAGCAAGGTCCCACAAACAGCAATGTGATAATGACCAGATAATCTGTTTTAGTGATATTGGTTGAGGGATAAATATTGGCCGGGACTCCGGAGAGAGCTCCTCTGCTCTTCTTCAAATAGTGCCATGGGATCTTTTACATCCACCTGAGAGAGCAAATGGGGTTTTGGTTTACCGTCTCATCTAAAAGACGGCCCCTCTGACAGTGGAGCACTCCCTCAGCACTGCACTGGGAGTGTCAGCCTAGGTTTTGTGCTCAAGTTTCCGGAGTGGGACTTGAACCCACAACCTTCTGACTCAGAGGCGAGAGCGCTCCCCACTGCTCCTCAGCCGACACCTCAGGGTGAACCCATTGGTGCCTCCTGTTTAACCCTGAGCTGAGCTACATGCTTCATATCCTATCCCACCCCCCTCATCACTAATCCCGCCCCCCACCCCCAGTCTCTGTCTGTACCCCACACTTACCACTGCTGAAACTCTCTGTTACCTCCAAGCTCCACTCCTCCATGTCCTCCTCACCAGTCTCCTGAACTATCTCCCATAAACTGCAATTCATCCAATTGTCTCCGGCATCCTTTCCCATTCATCCAGCATCTCCTTGCCCTCCACTGGCTCTCTGCCCCTTAACGCATGGAATTCAAAATACTCTTCCTTATTTACTCTATTCTGCAATCTACCCTTGTCCTACATGTCAGCTTATGCCTCTCAGTCTTCCCTCTCTGGACTCTTCCTGTGCACCCCCCAACACCCCCCCCTCACCCACTCACCGTAAAGTCAGGAATTCAAGGCTGTTAACCCAGCGACTTGGAAATGATGGCGTTGCCATGATCTTGCTGCTCTTGTCCTGCTCGTGGTAGAGGTCGTGGGGCTGGGAAGGTGCTGTCAAAGTAGCCTTGGTGAGTTGCTACAGTACATCCTGTAGATCGTACAGATTGCAGTCACAGTGCACTGGGAAATGGATATTGAGAGGAGTGATAGGGGGCGTTTGATGCTTGTTTGGTTCAGATTGTGGAAGACTGCCATTCGTATACCAGCTCCTTGCTAAAACAAAATGCTCCCTATCCCAGCAGCAGAATCGCACTCCCAGTTTTCTGTAAAGGAGCCAGTTCTAACATTATAAATGTCACGAGCTGGCTGTCCTGCAATCCAAATAAACAACCTGTCCCTGAATATTCAGGGAGGAGCTCCGTTCTAAACAAGTTTGACTCGGTATAATTTAACTGATCTGAGCTGAGGTTTAGTTAGGACACTGTGTTTGGCCTCAGTGTCCCAGGATCAACTAGAGGTAAAAAAAAATCATTATTATGACCCCGACCCCCCACAATTAATCATAATACAGTGCCTCCTCGGATAGTCTGTGGCCAGGGAGGTTGGGTGAGGACAGCTCAGTATCACCACTCATACTCCCAGGACTGAATAGAGTGCGGATCTCGCTCTCCAGTCCAACACATAAAGAATGGCTTCCAGGACCTGATCTAAACTCAACTGTAACTCAGTCTCGGGGTAAAAGGCCAAACAATTCATCTTTTCCTCTTGAATATTTTTGGTTTAAACAGTGAAAACTGCAGAACATTATTCAAGTCATTAACCCTTCTACAGTCTGGTACAGTAACCGTGTGTTAGTACAGCTCCCTCATACAATCTGGTACAGTAACCGTGTGTTAGTACAGCTCCCTCACACAGTCTGGTACAGTAACCGTGTGTTAGTACAGCTCCCTCACACAATCTGGTACAGTAACCGTGTGTTAGTACAGCTCCCTCACACAATCTGGTACAGTAACCGTGTGTTAGTACAGCTCCCTCACACAGTCTGGTACAGTAACCGTGTGTTAGTACAGCTCCCTCACACAATCTGGTACAGTAACCGTGTGTTAGTACAGCTCCCTCACACAATCTGGTACAGTAACCGTGTGTTAGTACAGCTCCCTCACACAGTCTGGTACAGTAACCGTGTGTTAGTACAGCTCCCTCATACAGTCTGGTACAGTAACCGTGTATTAGTACAGCTCCCTCACACAGTCTGGTACAGTAACCGTGTGTTAGTACAGCTCCCTCACACAGTCTGGTACAGTAACCGTGTGTTAGTACAGCTCCCTCACACAGTCTGGTACAGTAACCGTGTGTTAGTACAGCTCCCTCACACAATCTGGTACAGTAACCATGTGTTAGTACAGCTCCCTCACACTGGTACAGTAACCGTGTGTTAGTACAGCTCCCTCACACTGGTACAGTAACCGTGTGTTAGTACAGCTCCCTCACACAATCTGGTACAGTAACCGTGTGTTAGTACAGCTCCCTCACACAATCTGGTACAGTAACCGTGTGTTAGTACAGCTCCCTCATACAATCTGGTACAGTAACCGTGTGTTAGTACAGCTCCCTCACACAATCTGGTACAGTAACCGTGTGTTAGTACAGCTCCCTCATACAATCTGGTACAGTAACCGTGTGTTAGTACAGCTCCCTCACACAGTCTGGTACAGTAACCGTGTGTTAGTACAGCTCCCTCACACAGTCTGGTACAGTAACCGTGTGTTAGTACAGCTCCCTCACACAATCTGGTACAGTAACCATGTGTTAGTACAGCTCCCTCACACTGGTACAGTAACCGTGTGTTAGTACAGCTCCCTCACACTGGTACAGTAACCGTGTGTTAGTACAGCTCCCTCACACAATCTGGTACAGTAACCGTGTGTTAGTACAGCTCCCTCACACAATCTGGTACAGTAACCGTGTGTTAGTACAGCTCCCTCATACAATCTGGTACAGTAACCGTGTGTTAGTACAGCTCCCTCACACAATCTGGTACAGTAACCGTGTGTTAGTACAGCTCCCTCATACAATCTGGTACAGTAACCGTGTGTTAGTACAGCTCCCTCATACAATCTGGTACAGTATCCGTGTGTTAGTACAGCTCCCTCACACAGTCTGGTACAGTAACCGTGTGTTAGTACAGCTCCCTCATACAATCTGGTACAGTAACCGTGTGTTAGTACAGCTCCCTCATACAATCTGGTACAGTAACCATGTGTTAGTACAGCTCCCTCACACAATCTGGTACAGTAACCGTGTGTTAGTACAGCTCCCTCACACAATCTGGTACAGTAACCGTGTGTTAGTACAGCTCCCTCACACAGTCTGGTACAGTAACCGTGTGTTAGTACAGCTCCCTCACACAGTCTGGTACAGTAACCGTGTGTTAGTACAGCTCCCTCACACAGTCTGGTACAGTAACCGTGTGTTAGTACAGCTCCCTCACACAGTCTGGTACAGTAACTCCCCTCACTGATATCACTATTGAAGCAAATATACATCCTTCCCCACTCCCTCCAAAAAGATGAACAGGGACAGAAATAAATGAAAGTATGTGAAATGGATCTATATTTTCTGTAACTGATTTACTGGGAGTACCAAAGGTTGGATCCTGCTCGATCTGCAGGTTCTGTGCGGGCAGTAGGAGCCCGTTGCCTGGTTACCTGTGGATCAGGCTTGGTTTGTCCATTTGCAATGTAAAGCAGCCTCACCTCTGTTCACAAAGAATATCATTTCCGCTCAGTCCAGCTCCGTGTAATCTGGAGTTATACTGATGGCTGTGCCGTGCGCTCTACAGTCAGGGGGTGTTTTCAGGCACGGCTCCGCCCTCAAACGCTGGTTGCATTTCAGAGCTGGGAAAAGCAAACAGGAGGGTCAGTTCTCAGCTTAAATGAAAAATGACCTTTACAGAGTGTTAGTGAAGGTCTGTGCTTTTCAGCACCTTGTCACAGAGACCCCACCGAAACTCGATTTTAATCTTCATTTGCTCTGGATTTAAATTCGTTCAGATTCTCATGGGGTAATTTCATGGGGGTTTTCCTACACTTGGAATTGTAAACAATCCTCCCAAAGAGTCGCACTCCAACCGATGATTTACGGTAAAGAGCTGCTCCTATTTGCATTTGGCCGTCAGGAATTCCTGTTGATACAAATGAATCAGCTCCTTCACTGGGTCTGTCGCTGAACCGGGCAGTGAGTCTCGCTGTGTCACAGTAACGGCCGAGACTAGCCTAGCGGCTGAGGTATGGACGGGGCACAGTGAGGCCCTACCACACAACTCCCCTCCCGTTCCCACCGCCCCACCCTCCTCCTCCAGCTCCCTCACTCCCACTATGGAGCTCCCAGAGGTGCTGCTCCAATCTGGTAAACTCAAGGTTGAGTGCATTTGGCTCCCACACCTCCCCCGCCCTCCTGTATCCTCCTCCCAGTTAAAATTGTATGCGTTTTCTTGATGAGATTTACCTTATTCTGTTGTGGGTTTATAAGAACATAAGAAATAGGAGCAGGAGTAGGCCAATCGGCCCCTCGAGCCTGCTCCGCCATTCAATAAGATCATGGCTGATCTGATCCTAACCTCAAATCTAAATTCATGTCCAATTTCCTGCCCGCTCCCCGTAACCCCTAATTCCCAAAAATATATATATTTTTTTAAAAAGTTTTGACAAACACTAAAGAGAGTATAAGGAAGGTTTCTTGTGATGTTCTCTTTTTACTGGAAGCCAGGAAACGTTCCCTTTTTTTGGCCAGTGAAAAGTTTCCTTTCACGTTGATAGAAACTGTCAATTAAAGTCCTTTCCGATTTTCGCAGCATCTTGACAACGCAAAAAAAAAACTTACCGTCGATCGTCATCAGACACCTCAGCATCTCCAAAGGCCTTCCTTAAGTTATTGGATATGTTTGGATGGCCCAGCGTACCCTTCCCGCTCTGAGCTCAGCTTCCCGCAGGGATGGTGGAATTAGCCCTCATATCCCCACAAGCCGACGGTAAGATTACCACCCAACTGGTTTCCGACTGGACAGGTTGGTTTTTCTCGAGTGCTGCATCTCGAAAATGATACCAACGGGGGTCCCACCAGATTCCAAGTGTTAGCCCATTTATAACAAGTGCTCGTGCCAAAGTCTGATTACTTTTAAAATAAGCCCGCTTTACCATTTGTTTCTTTGCTTTGTGGTGTGGAGCATTTCGCTACTCGCGGTGGTCGAGTGGCCCACCAACATTCACAGTGAAAACGTTCAGCTGAGTTATCAGAGTGCGTGGCACTGTTCTCCAGCAGGGAGTCAGCACCTTCAGGAGAGGAAGGGAGAGAGAGTAAAAATAACAAGGCTTAGGGTGAGTCATTCTTTCAATAGACTTCTTTACAAAAAAGTGAGGCGGCAATTATTACAGTTGGCAACATGCGGTGTAAATGTGTTACTCATTTGGACTCAGAAGCTCTGTCAATCACCGCTATGCCCCACCTCACCTGACTTAAACTGTATATGATTTAACTTCACCTGCAAAGCAGTGAATAACAACATGCAATGAAAAGCATAAAATGATAAGCTGGATGATAACATTTCTGGGTGAGGCTCTCATCAGAATTTGGGTGATACGGGTGAGCAATTAATTGTAACATTTGACGTGGCGTCGTGTTATAACCTCGCAGGTGCATCCCTTCTCGACCAGATCAACGCTGGGCGCCTGTCAGACTTGTCAAGATGAAAACACAGGTAAGGGTGGCAGAGTTAAAAGCAAAACCCCAGAGTGCGTTCACTTAGCCTTGTTAGTTGCTACAAGGGGGCCAGAGTGAGAGGTCGGATTGCAAATTTGCTTCTGATTCTTGTCGAAACGGAAACTGGACGTAGCAGTTAGAATGGAAAAAACGGGAGGGGCAAAAGATGCGAGTGCCGGGAATCTGAAATAAGAACAGAAAAAACTGGAAAGGTGCAGCCGGTCAGAGACTGTGGAGAGAAAGGGCAGGTTAACATTTGAGGAGCCCTTTGTAGGAGCTGATCTGCCAGTCATACAACATACGGCTTTTTGGGTAGTGGAAATCTGGAACTCTTTCCCCCCAAAAGTTGTTGAGATTGGGGGGATCAATTGAAAATTTCAAAACTGAGATTGATAGATTTTTGTTAGGTAAGGAAATTAAGTGTTAGGGAACCAAGGCGGGTAGATAGAGTTAAGATACACATCAGCCATGATCTAATTGAATGGCAGAACAGGCTCGAGGGGCTGTGGAAGTGCATGAAGGGATACTTGACCATATTAACTCTTTATTAACTCACATGATAGGATTAGCCACAAACACATAGAAGCACAATTGTGTAATTACGTTTGAACCTTGGTATGTTGATAATTAAGCCGAGCACAGCCTGGCCTTCCCTTAAGATAAGGATATAGCTGAATACAGAATATAATAATAATAGAGTTGATGAATGGCCATGTAGCCTTGAGACTGGCTCCAGCCTTACTGAAAACGAGGAACAGAAATGTAGAGAGAAAGGAGATAGCTGACATCAGCTCAAGCCTATGTGCAAGGTATCAAGATGTTCGGGGGCAGGCTCACTACTTGATTGACCAACTACCTGAGCCAATAAAGAATGTACGTGTATGCTCATATTCTGTAGCAGGTGGGCGTTGTCTACTGAATTGTATAAACATGAGCTGTTTCATTGACTCGGCAAAGTTGTACCCTCAACCATTGTTTGAGGTGCACTTCCACTTGTATACAAGTTGGGGTTCAATAAAGTTTCTCCTTGTACTACTTTGTTTGGTTGTTAATGCATTTGTATAGTGTTAAGTTTCGACAGTTTCATGGAGGTTCCACCAAGATCGCTTGTGATCCCCGGTAAGTACGGACACAGGTTGTTATTACAACTAGGTGTTCTGTGCAAGCCGCGGATGCACTGCGATTAGTAAGTATATGCATTAACTGACGTGACTAATTCTGCTGTTTGCCTTTAGGAATTGGAAGGCGATCATAGGAAATGTGTTTCATATAGACAAGGAGAAAACAGGAGGGAAGAAGGAACTTGTCAGATTACTCGATATTGTCAGCTGCGGTGTTGTAGTAACGGGCTGAGAGAGAACAATAGTGAAGTAGATCTGTGAAACCGATAACAAAGTAGTTACGTTTAGAGTAAAATTAATATTCGGAACTGAGTGAAATTGTAATTTGAACAAGTCTGTAGTGGCGACAAACACAGACTGGTGTTAATGTCGTGTAGAATTAAAATATACAAGAATCTTGTGTAAGTCAGCTGATCCAACCAATTGCAGACGTTTCTCTCACACACTTGGCCTGAGCTGGTTATTAAGAGGGTTTTAACCCCACGTGAAGGCCAGGACCCTAAAGTAGGTGTGGAGAACACATGACGTCTTGTCCGATCAGCTGAATTATCCGGTATAGAATTGCGATAGAGTTAAGATAGGCCTTGATTATTGTGTTATTATAGAAATGAGTTAAAGGAAAGATGAGGATGTTGAGGATTATATAGAAAGAATGGAAAATATTTTTGACCAGTGTTCTGGTATGGCCAAAGATGCATACCAAGTGCCACTCGTTAACGCCCTCGTTAACGGACTCAGACCAGAATTAAAAGACCCACTGACTTTGATATGCCTAGATTGGAGACACAAAACTATGCCCCAATTAACGTCCATTCTAAAGAATGTCCAGGATCGTAGTAGAGAAGCACAGACCATTACACTCAACCATCGAACCACCTTGTACGTGCCCCATTCGGTGGAAATCCTGCTGACACGATGTGCTACCCAACACATCACTACTGCTAGAAGCAGCAGGTACGAAGTGGAACTGTTGTCAAATCCTAATCTTACTATACAACGCTGTACTACCCTGAATCCAGCTACTCTACTGCCTACTGAAGAAGACGGCTCGACACACTGCTGCGAGGCAGTAACTCGGCTAGTAACCAAGCCACGAATAGACCTTTCCGAACAACCTATTTCGAACCGTGAATTAAACCTCTATGTCGATGGGTCAGCATTGCGAGACGAAGAAGGGTCCCCTCGTGCAGGCTCCGCGATTGTTGATGACCATTCTGCTATAGAAGCCTATTCACTACCACCCACCTTTTCAGCACAACAGGCAGAACTATTCGCCCTAACACGATCCTGTATTGTTGCTACTGGGAAAAACAGCCACCATTTACACCGACTCACGATATGCATTCGGCGTTGCACGTGATTATGGACAGATTTGGAAATTGCGTGGATTCCTGACAACAAATGGAACAACTATTAAAAATGCTGAACAGATCTTTAAACGAAAGAACAGACTCCAGCCCCGGTTTGAAGGACATACATGTGTCCCACTGTAAGAAGTCCCCATGCAAGGCTTTTTAAAAAATTTATTTGAACGCTACGTTGACACACGCTGCGTGAGTTGTTTATATTTCTGCAAAGAAGTTAGCCCTTTCCAAGGACACCAACATCTGTTTTTAATTCACCAAGCAACAACTTTTGCAGTTGTTTAAAATAAGTTTCTTAATGTAAGTGAATATTTCCCCACTTGATGGAAGGAAATATTGGGCATAATTTTGTGCTCCCTTTGCTGACTATTCCTCCTGGAGTGAGGTAATTAGATTCATTCATGGCCCCGATATTAGCGGGGAGGCGGGATGGCAGTGGGTGGGTGATTGGGCGCGTGGGTAACCCACCCAGTAAAATCCGTCCGTTTCCCACGCGACCACGGGTAAATTGGAGCCACTTAACGTGGCTTACGGGTTTGCCATCGGAAACCTGCGCAGCGGGCGGATTGCGCACCCGCATCACAGGCTGTCAGCTGGAGGAGTTCTATTTAAAGGGACAGTCCTCCAATTGCTGCTCCTGAAGGAAACACCCAAATAACACAATGGAGCAGCCCAGGGGAAAGGCTGCTCCTAGTTCCAGTGATGCCTCACTCCAGGTGCTACTGGATGGGGAGAGGAGGAGGAGGGATGTCTTTTACCCGGCGGACGGGAGCAAGTGGCCTGCCTCTGCCACCAAGAAGGCCTGGCTCGAGGTGGCAGAGGAGGTCACCAGCAGCAGTAACATCTCCTGCACCTGGATCCTGTGCAGGAAGTGCTTCAATGACCTAACTAGGTCAGTCAAAGTGAGTACCCTTACTCATTATCCTACATTCCGTCTTCCACATCACCGCCCCCACCCCCCAACTCATTCTGCACTGCCAACACTACTCTATCACATCACTCCTCACACCCACTCAAAGCTCATCCTCAACTTACCTGCACTTCCTCACCACTTCCTCACCTCCCCAGTACTCATCCCACCACTACCACTCAACCCAATCCTAATACAATGTCATGGCTCTGTCTCGTACTCACCCTTTGATGCATCTCTTTCACGGTCAGCCGCACCCAAATCAATGCATTCAACAGTTGGCCACGTCACCAGAGAAAAGAGCTCAGAATGCACGGGAGAGGGCAAGGACCGGAGAGGGGCCGCAACAGGTAGTCGTGCTCACAGACACGGAGCAGGAGGCGCTGGAGCTGAGCTGCACCCTCGAGTGCCTGTCCATCAGGGACGCTGAGACTGGCACCCAACAAACGTCTGGTGACAGAACTTTAGCATTCAGCACACACAATATGAATTGATGTTAACATGCCTTGCCATCTTCAGCACCTCAACGTCTGTCATCATGCTTAATATTGCCTTCTCTTCTCTAACAGGGCCTTCAGCGACCGCTGTGATGGTGGATGGCGGTTCCTCAGAGGACCTGCCAGCCTCTGAGGGTGCGCCGTCAAATCTGAGCGAGCCATCCACCAGCGCAGATACACACACCTTGGTGGGTTCCAGTCCGCAGTTAGTTGGGGTCGCACATGGTGAGTTACCACACACATGTGAGCACGAGCAGACACTGGTGGCAGGGGCAGCTGTGGAGAGTCCGTGTCGGTGGGAACACTCTTCTCCAGGCTCTGCTCAGCTGGACACAGATGCTGAACCCTGGGGGCCATCCGTTAAAAGGAGAATGATCGAGGGGCAGCAGCACATTTGTGAGGTGCTGGAACAGGTGCCACGCACACTCTCCACAATCGCGCAGAGGATGGAGGAGTCCAACTCCTGCATGAGTGGAATAGCGGCACAGGTAAGGGAGGGCATCTCTGAGATAGTGTCGTGGGTGAAAGCGGGAATGTCTGCAACGGAGAGAAGGCTAGCCGCGATGGAGGGAAGGCTAGCCTCCATGGAGCTTCAAGCATGGCTCACAAATGAGTCCATTCAGGCCCTGACAATGGCCCTTCGGACTCAGAATGAACAACATTCTGCCGCCTTAATCAGGCAGGCAGATACTCTAGCACTGGCCTTACAAGGCTTCACACTTGTCCTCCAAACTGTCGTCCAGCAGAGTGGTGGGAGTGGCGTGGGCCTGGCCCAGGGGAGGGATGATGGTGAAAGAGGACATGAAAGTGGGGACACCACACAAAGCACCCCTACATCTCACTCGTTGCCCCCCTCTCAACCAGTACCCGCATTCTGCCTTCTCTCCAGGTGGCCGAGTCTGCCCCTGCACAGGTGCAGGTGGAGTAGTCTTTGGAGGGGCCCTCACGGGCACCAAAACCCAGAGGGCGTCGGCCCAAAGCATCTAATCGGTCAGGGCATGAACAAGAGCAACCTGCCACTACCTCTGCTGCAGCCACAGGGGATGCACCACGTAGAAGTAGTCGGAAACTAAAGGCAAAGGTTTTGTAAGCACAAAGGGGATGCACAACCGTATTTGACGATTGGTCATGTTTTTTATTTATATTTGCTTTTTGTTAAATGCACATTAAATATTATTATTGTCACCACTACTGCCACATCTTGGCCATTCTTGACTGGCTTCTGTAATAGGGCCCTTTAATGAGGTTCACCATGAATGCAAACACTTGATGCCACCCATTGGGTCACTCTACCAGTGGATGCATGTGTAGTTGCAGGTCTGTTTTGTGCAGGGAATGGGGGGGCTGGTGTGGCCGCTGCTCTGTCTAGGTGGTGAGGACTGGACTCTTCACACTGTCTGATGCTAGTAGAACCGTTCACGTATCAGTGACTCCCTGGCCTGATGAGCAGCGAGGTGAGCCGCTGTTTAGCCCATGGGTTGCTCCTCCTCCTCTTCCTTCGCCTCCTCCTCCTCAATGTGGGTGGCAGATGTGGATGGGGCCTCCTCAAGCGGCACCCCTCTCTGTTGTGCCCTGTTGTGCGTCCAACTCTGTCTGGTGCGTATTGAAGCGCTCCCCCAGAATGATCAAGGCACCTGAAATGCATCTTGAGCAGCACTATAGCATGCTCAATTGTAGACCTAGTAGTGATGTGGTTGTCGTTATATCGACGCTGTTGCTCGGTGATGGGGTTCCTCAGAGGTGTCATGACCCACATTTGCAGGGGGTATCCCTTGTCCCCGAGGAGCCAGCCCTTGCAGGTGTTCGGTGCATGGAAGAGGGGCGGGATGTTGGACTCCCGGAGGATGAAGGAATCATGGCCGCTGCCAGGGAATCTGGCACACACATGAAGGAATCTCTTGCAGTGGTCACAAATGAGCTGAGTGTTGATGGAGTAATAGTCCTTCCTGTTGTTGAACAGTTCTGGCTCGTGTGGAGGTGTTCGTATTGCTATATGGGTGCAATCGATTACACCCTGCACCCGTAGGAAGCCAGCCACAGCGTGGAATCCCACTGCCCTCTCCATCTGGCTGAGGTTGTCCATGGGGAAGTTGATGTCGTGCAAGGCCCTGTGAAACATGCCCTCGGTGACCTGCCTTATGCACTTGTGTGCAGACGACTGAGAGACCCCGGCGATGTCCCTGATGGCACCCTGGAATGATCCAGAGGCGAAGAAGTTGAGGGCAGTGGTGACTTTGACAGTGACAGGTAAGGAGATGCTGCTTGGCCCAGCGGGAGCAGCTTGGCAAGAAGGAGGCTGCAGATGTCTGCGACTACCTGGCACTGTCTCTGAGTCTCCGTATGCACTGCTCCTCAGAGAAGTCCAGGAAGCTAAGCCTGGGTCTGTAGACCCTGTTGTGAGGGTAGTGCCTCCTGCGACGTCGCTCTCTCTGTTGTTGCCCTCTGTGCTGTTGTGCAGGTGCCTGTGGCGCAGCACTGTGTTGTGGAGCTCCACGTGGCGGAGGTGGACGGCGTGCCTGCCGAGGCTGGTGATGTTGCTCGTCCTTGGATGAAATGATGAATGCAGCCATGGCGCCCCCCCAACCTGACGGTGTGAGTTTGAGGGCATCCGCAAAATAGGTAAATGTGTTTGCACAGCAGAGTATTGGGTGGAAAGTAAGAATTTTGAGTGAAAACACAAAGGTCTTGCAGCCAAAACTTTGTCTGAAGTGACTGAGTGCCCTGCTTTCCCCCCACCTGTCAAATAATCCTTTGCATCTCCCACTGGCTGCTGGCTGAAACACGTCTGCTCCAACAGGGAGTGTTTCCCCCAGCACGGGAAACACGCTGAGGATCCTTCAAAATTGCACCCCTGCCAAAATGTCTACTCAATGAGGTCTCTCAAGTACCTCAACTATCTGTCAAACTATGTAAATCGTTTAATTGCCGTTGGGAGTCCCACATTCGGGAGGTGCGCGAGCACCCGAACGCATCACTGGGGAACCCGGAAGTCAGCGGGTATCGAGCCGGGCTCCAAACCCGCTCTGGATTTCTACAATTTTAGGAGCCCCCCTGCCCCCAAGGCACCCACTCCGCCATCCGAAAATCGGCCCCAATATCTCGCTTGAGTTCTCCATTCCAAGTACTGGGATTCTTTTCTTCTCATAGTTACCCTTTGTGATCTCTGCGGATGTCATAGAATCGTACAGCGCTAAAGGAGGCCATTTGGCCCATCATGCCTGTGCCGGCTCTTTGAACGAGCTATCCAATTAGTCCCACTCCCCCTTGCCCTTTCCCCATTGCCCTGCAAATTTTTTTCTTTTCAGGTATTTATCTAATTCCCTTTTTGAAAGTCACTGATGAATCTGCCTCCACCACCCTTTCAGGCAGTGGGTTCCAGATCACAACCCGCTGCGGGAGACATTCGTAGTTTGTGGATGAGACTAATTCAATGCAGACTGCATTCCAGATCATAACAACTCGCTGCGTAAAGAAAATAAATTCTCCTCATCTTAAAATTATTTTATTATTGCTTCCTCAAGTTCCGAAACAGAACTTGTTTCCACTGGTGAGAGGGTCGGTTACCAGAGGGCAGATTTAAAGTAATCGGCAAAAGAGCCAGAAGGGGAGAATTTTTTTTTATATGCAGCAAGTTGTTATGATCTGGAATGCAGTCTACATTGAATTAGCCCCCTCCTTTTGTGCTGCATTACTCTACGATTCTATGAATTCAAATCTGGGGGGAACTGACCTGTTGGTGGTGTGAGGGACCTGTCGAGTCCTCGGCCTGTTGCACTTAAGATTCTACAATTCTATGAAGCCTCGTACTGCAAACAGCGATTCTCAAACTTTTCTGGCTGGGAGCATTCAGTGCAAATATTAATTGTAAACAATTTTACAACACCAAGTTATAGTCCAACAAATTTATTTTTAATTCCACAAGCTTTCGGAGGCTTCCTCCTACGTCAGGTGAACGGTATGGAAGGAGGAAGTTATAGTCCCAACAAATTCATTTAACAGGCTGCCTAACCACCCAAAATCCTAATTATCCTCCTTCGTCAGGTGAGAAGGCTTCCCCCTTCCTCACCTGACGAAGGAGGAAGCCTCCGAAAGCTTGTGGAATTAAAAATAAATTTGTTGGACTATAACTTGGTGTTGTAAAATTGTTTACAATTGTCAACCCCAGTCCATCACCGGCATCTCCACATCATGCAAATATTAACACAAAGAAATGACCTCAGGACGTCCCAAAGCGCTTTACGGCCGATGAAGTACTTTTTTGAAGTGTAGTCACTGTTGTAATGTAGGAAATGCTAGGGTGCTACTGTAAATAACGACGCTGTCTCAGGGGGACCCTCTTGTCCCATCTTCTGAAAGATGGTATTAGTTACTTGAAGGAGAACAGTGCAGAAAGCAGGTTTTATTTGAGTACAGCAATGGAAATAGTGCACTAGTAGGTCAAAAATGCAGAACAATACAGAAATCTGATGATTAACGGAGAGCTTGTGGATCCCTTGGGGTACTCTCCCAATCCCTTAGGGCTTGGGATCCCAGTTTGTAAGCTTGCGGCAGGCAGGATAACGCGCACAATGTCGTTAAGATAACATCGTAACCATAAGTTTATCCGTGTCGACAACGAGAGCTTGCATTTATACAACACCTTTTAGTGCAGAGAAATGTCCCAAGTTAATCAGACAAAAAATGGGCGCCAAGTCAAAGGAGATAGGAAGGAGGGGAGACTAAAATCTTGGTGGGTTTTAAGGATGAGGAGTTGCTCAGTGCAGAGGCTGGCAGAGGAAAGGAGGGAGGATATGTCTGGGAGAAACTCGGATTGTCCGGTGGGGGGGGGGGGGGGGGGTGGAGAGTGTTAGAAAATTAGGATTTTGGGGGGTTGGGCAGCCTGTTAAATGAATTATACACCAATTAAAACCTTCAAAGATATTTCCCCGTTCCTGCTTCTCACTCAGGGCTCTATAGGAGAAACTTGAAAAGCTTATCTTGCTTTCATTGGAGAAAAAAAGGATTGAGGAGAGGCATTCACAAGTAATTAGTGCTGTCTTTGTTCCCTCGTTCAAAAAGGAGCGGGATAACTTCCTGGTTTGTGGATGAGACTAATTCAGTGCAGACTTTAAAATGTGTCCTGCTGTGTTACAGTTCCACCTCAGCCTCTGGCTAGTTGCTTTGTGCTCCCAGCAAGTTTTGGTGATGTCTGGGCCCTACTGGAATCTGGCTTTGCTGAAACCCCATCGTCATCGTCAACGTCAACACTTGCGTAAGTTCAGATTGGGTCGATGAGTTAGCGTGTTTGATGTAGTCTACATGGATTTTAGCAAAGCTCTTGACAAGGTCCCACATGGCAGACTGGTCAGAAAAGGAAAAGCCCATGGGATCCAAGGGAAAGTAGCAAGTTGGATCCAAAATTGGCTCAGTGGCAGGTCGACGGGTGTTTTTATGACTGGAAGGCTATTTCTAGTGGGGTTCCGCAAGGCTCAGTACTAGGTCCCTTACTTTTTGTGGTATATATCAATGATTTAGACTTAAATGTAGGAGGCATGAATAAGAAGTTTGCAGATGATACAAAAATTGGCTATGTGGTTGATAGTGAGGAGGAAAGCTGTAGACTGCAGGAAGATATCAATGGACTGGTCAGGTGGGTAGAAAAGTGGCAAATGGAATTCAATCCGGAGAAATAAGGTAATGCTTTTGGGGAGGGCAAACAAGGCAAGGGAATACACAATAAATGGTAGGATACTAAGAAGTGTAGAGGAACAGAGGGACCTTGGATTGCATGTCCACAGATCCCTGAAGGTAGCAGAACAGGTAGATAAGGTGGTTAAGAAGACATACGGGATACTTTCCTTTATTAGCTGAGGCATAGAATATAAGAACAGGGAGGTTATGCTAGAACTGTATAAAACACTAGTTAGACCACAGCTTGAGTACTGCGTACAGTTCTGGTCACCACATTACAGGAAAGATGTGATTGCACTAGTGAGGGTACGGAGGAGATTTATGAGGATGTTGCCAGGACTGGAGAATTTTAGCTATGAGGAAAGATTGGATAGACGGGGGTTGTTTTCAGAGGAGGCTGAGGAGAGATGTAATTGAGGTGTATAAAATTATGAGAGGACTTATTTCCCATAACAGAGAGGACAATAACTAGGGTGCATAGATTTAAAGTCATTAGTAGAAGGATTAGAGGGGAGTTGAGGAGAAATGTCTTCACCCAGAGGGTGGTGGGGGTCTGGAACTCACTGCCTGAAAGGGTGGTCGAGGCAGAAACCCTCAACTCATTTAAAAAGCACCTGAAGTGCCGTAACCTACAGGGCTACAGACCAAGAGCTGGAAAGTGGGATTAGGCTGGATAGCTCTTTTTCAGCCAGCACAAACACGACGGACCGAATGGCCTCCTTCTGTGCTGTAAATTTCTATGATTCTATGATTTATGGAAAACACAAGCATTTGATAACAGCACATTACACTTTTTTTCCTAGACCTCTTGAGGCCCGAGACCTAATTTAGATGTAAAAGTCGCAGCCTGATGACATAATTGGCACCATGACCTTATTGAAACTCACGGATTTATCGGGACAACCCTGACAGCTCGACCATGGCCAGAGTCCGCAAAGCGGCCAGAAGAGGGTCATATCAATCCAGGGAGAGTGTGTAGATATTGCTTAGGAGGAACAAGTGAAAGTTCAAGGCAGATTACCATCATACTATTGATAAAATAGAGAGACAAGGAACATTGCAATGGAGAGAGAGGGTTGGGAGCTAGAGGGGAGGGATCACCTGCCAGACGACAAGCTTGTTTTGTATGGAGTGTGCGAGAGGTGTTTGAGGAGCCTACCCAAATATGGGAGCAACCTTCGAGTCTAGGATGGAATTGGGCTTTTGGGAGATGGGGGTTGTAGAGGGGGAAAAGAAAGGGGAAACCAAGCCTCTTGGAGACAGCTTTAACATTGGAGGAGATGCAATGGAGGAGTTGGTGATGCCAAGAATGTCCACAAATAATTCTTTACACTAACGACTTGCTGATTCCATACAGGTACAGGTACAAGAATCTTGAACCACGGGGTGTCCTGGCATAACTTTCCAACTGATTGTTTGGATATTTATCACCAAGGATTTCATAGAAGTGGGGTTTATCAGATCTACCCCTCTGAACCTTTCCTTCCACTGAATGTTTACTGTGACATGGAGAGTGATGGTGGAGGCTGGACTGTAAGTTGGTGTCTTATATTATTTGAATTATTTTTTTCTGTAATCTTCTCCACTCCTCTCCTGAAGATGCCACTTAGTGCTGAGGTACAGTTCCACAGTACTTCACCAGGTGGCTATTAATGAGTGAGCGTTTTGACCACGGAGAGCATCGCCATCGAGCCCAATCCTGACTTCACCTGATGTCCGCACGTGCATATTCCAGCAGAGGTCGCTGAATGATGTTTTTTCATAGTATCATTGAAATTTATGGCACAGAAGGAGGCCATTCGGCCCATCATGTCTGTGCTGGCCGAGAAAGAGCTATCATGCCTAATCCCACTTTCCAGCTCTTGGTCTGTAGCCTTGCAGGTTGCAGCACTTCAAATGCATTTCCAAGTACTTCTTAAATGCGATGAGGGTTTCTGCCTCTACCACCCTTTCAGGCAGTGAGTTCCAGACCCCCATCACCCTCTGGGTGAAAAAATTTCTCCTCGACTCCCTTCTAATCCTTCTACCAATTACTTTAAATCTATGCCGCCTGGTTCTTTCCCTCTACCTAGTGCTGAGGCCAGCTCCAGAACCCCTACCGTTGTCTTTTTTGAGATCAGTTATCAGACCAGGGATCAAACCTGGTTCAGGTGGCTGAGTATCACAGCAGGCAGTGGCCACCTTTACTTTTACCTGTGGCATTTGACGATATCTTAATTGAATGCAGCCCCGGTAGTAGAACGAGTTAGGACGACATCATGTCCCTTTTGGAGTGTGGGTTTGAATCCAGCCCCAGACTGATGGCATGGAAGTCTCATCTCTTTTCTGGCTGCTTTAATCCTGTGTTAAGACTAATTCGGACAGTTTTTGACCCAGCTATTAGTGGGTGCAAGTGCAACACTGCCCAAAATGTTCGCCCAACTTAGCCAAGAATGGTTAGAGAAAGGAAGGTCGGGGATGTATCAGAACGTGTGACTGTTTAATAAGAAAAGAAAGACTTGCATTTATATAGCACCTTTCACTGCCTCGGGACTGTCCCAAAGCGCTTTACAGCCAATGAAGTACTTTTTTGAAGTGTCGTAATGTAGGAAACGTTACCAAATGTCAGGGTTGGTGCAAGAAAAGGAACAAGTCGCACTGGGTGTGATGGAGGGTGCATTTTTGAGACAGGAACAACAGCATATTGTTGAAACAGAGCATTCTGTACCTGCTTATGTTCCACCAGGCCAGGGAATATTCAGCGCTGATGCTATAGAGTGTTCTTGTCCATACCTCATATTGATGAACACAAAAAATTCATATATTTGAAAATAGACTATCTACCCCAGGTCTGGGTATCAAATAATTCAAATCTTAATGAACTTTTAAATTTCTTTAAAACCAGTTTTTGCAAGTTTTAAGTGCCTTGTTGCTGCTTTGTCAACCAGTGAAAACAACCCTTCACTATTGATCTCAAAACCTGCCAGAATTTTGAAGATCTCTAATTGTTCCCTCGAATCTTCTCTGTTCCAATTTTTTAAACCTTTTTTTTTATGATTAGTGATCGCTCGTTCCTGGTATCATTCCACTGATCGTAACTGTAGCCTCAAATAAAAAACAGAAAATGCTGGAGAAGCTCAGCAAGTCAGGCGGCATCTGTGGAGAAAGAAACAGAGATAACGTTTCAGGTCGAAGACCTTTCGTCAGAACTGGAAGATGCTAAAATAGTTAAAGTTTTTAAGCAAGTACAGAGCCGGGGAAAGGTGGGGGGGGGGGAGGGGGGAGAGGGGAGGGAGGGGAGGGGAGGAGAGGAGAGGAAAGAACAAAAGGGAAGGTCTGTGATAGGGTGGAGGGGGTAGGAGTGATTCAATGACAAAAGGGATGATGGTGCAAGGCAAGGAGGGTGATAATGGGACAAGTTAAGAAACAAAAGATGGGTCTAGAGGAGCTGTAAATGGCAACAACAGAACCATTACCAGCACCCGCTGACCGAAAAAATGGGAGCAGTGGTTATGATCTGAAGTTATTAAAATCAATGTTAAGTCTGGAAGGTTGTTTTTCCATGACACTGACATCCTTCCTCTAATGAGGTGACACATTTGCACCCGATTGGCTCAAATATACTCTGTAAAGCAATAATGAATCATGATTGAACGGATAGAGAACCTGCCAATGAGGATGTAGCATCTTAAAAGAAAAAGCATTTATTAAAAAAAGGCAATTAAGCTCTAACTGTCCTTAGGATGCGCTTACTTAGAGGGACAGACAAGTTTCAGCATAATTCCACCTTAGCAGCAAAATACTACATTGTGCTTTACAAGGTATAACGGTCCTGGCATCGCATATTACAGTGAGCATCGCCACAGGAGATCGGCAAGTAATTTAAAAGACTTAAAGGGAAAAAAAGTAATGCACATTTTCATCCAACTTCACCCCCAATGGGGTAATTTTTGATTTTGTGTGATTGGCCGCCCGTTTTATATCTCTCCTGATTTTTATACCCAATTGAAGTCAAAGGCTATAAACAGCGGGAGAGATATCAATCAGGCAGCCCGTTTCACACTATCGCACTATGACCCCCATCGGGGTTGGAATTGGTCTCGGGGAGGTAGCGCAAAGCAGATGGTTGCGATTTGGGGGCCCGTTTTACACCCCGCCCGATCCTCTTTTCCAATGACTGTTGCACCAATGCCAAAGACCAGTTTCATCCCCATTATGACCCGCTTGGCCTCCAGATTCGAGGCACTTCCGAGACTCGCAACAGAAATACGTCCCTTGATTGCCTCGCCTTAACCCTGAGGGTAGGATTGGCGTCTTGAAAGGATGGGCTGCTGAGCTGCCTTCTATTCTACCTCGTGGTTTCAAAGGCCTGTGCCCATGCAATGAAATATCATGTTCTACTCAAAATCTAGCAAAGAAGATGGCCTGGTTTGAGAGACCGATTGTTACTGGGACACCTCTCAAGACCAATAGTGCAGGACACCTCCAAAGTTGACGGAGACAAGACGAGGGAAATTATCAGGCTGTGAGCGGACAGGGAGTTTAATTTTTTTTCCTTGTAAAGTATGTAGAAGAAAGCAGTTTTCCTGCAAAGGCAAGCTCTATCCAGGAGCATTTTATCTGGTCATTATCATATTGCTGTTTGTGGGATCTTGCTGTGTGCAAATTGGCTGCTGCGTTTCCTACATTACAACAGTGACTACACTTCAAAAAGTACTTCATTGGCTGTAAAGCGCTTTGGGACGTTGTGAAAGGTGCTATATAAATGCAAGTTTGTTCTTTTTAGGAGAAGCGATTTGGGTAGGATTTGGGACAGTCAAAATGTTGTAATTCCCCCATTTTGTGTTTACAAGGTGTTTCAGAAAAGAAAGGATGGCTCTGTTAACTTCTACCGAGGATGGGACGATTATAAACTGGGCTTTGGGACCGCAGACGGTGAATATTGGCTCGGTGAGTAGGAGCTGAAGGGCTGAGTGTTCAACCATTGCCATTGATTTTCATAGAATCTTACAGCACAGAAGGAGGCCGTTCCGCCCATTGTGCCTGTGCTGGCTCTTTGAAAGAGCTATTCAATTAGTCCCACTCCCCCTGCTCTTTCCCCATAACCCTGAAAATGTTTCCTTTTCAAGTATATATCCAATTCCCTTTTGAAGCTTACTATTGAATCTACTTCCACCGCCCTTTCAGGAAGTGCATTCCGGATCATAATAACTCACTGCGGGAAAAAAAATTCTCATCTCCCCTCCCTCTGGTTCTTTTGTCAAATTAACTTAAATCTGTGCCCTCTGATTACCAACCCTCCTGCCAGTGGAAATGGTTTCTTCCTATCTATTCTACCAAACCCCTCATAATTTTGAACACCTCTATTAAATCTCCCTTTAACCTTCTCTGCTCGAAGGGGAACAATCCCAGCTTGTGGACCATTAGCAGCTTCTCTGAAACAATTGTTTTTTAAAATGTTTTTGGCCAATGTACCCCCCGCTAAAAGTAATCCATTCCAGTAATAAGCCAGTCAAGAACCAGCGACAGGCTGGTAGTAGTTTTAAGGCAAAACACTAGAGCCATTTTAACTAAAAAAAAAACAAAAGAAAATTGTTCCGACACCTTTATCTTTTTCTCCACCTGTCCTATTTTTATTTATTTAATTAGAATATCTTCCCTACCTCCAACGTAGCCAGGCCGACCTTTGCTGCGTTTTTACACATCAAAACGAGAAGCAGGATGTCGCACAGCAATTTCCCAAGTGGAGTTTGTCATCTGTGTCACTTATCCCGAATAATGTGGGTGCAGCGGTGTAGTGGTTATGGCCCTAAACTAGCAACTTGTGAGTTCAAATCCTATCGTGGCAAGTTGCGAAATTTACTTCGATAAATCTGGTACGCTTGTTGCTTTGCACAATGACCCATGAAAGCTGCCATTTTGTTGTAAAACTGTCCTTCAGAAGGGAACTGGTCGTGACTCCAGTCCCACATTGTGACTCATAAGGGGGGACTTTTAACTTTCTCCGCCCGATTGGAACGGGGGGCTAAAATCCGAGCGGGACACTTAACACTCGCTTCCCGCTCAGTGGCTATTTTAGTGCCGCTCTTGTCTTGGGAGCCTGACTCCGGCGATATGCAAATTGGGGTGTGTAGATCAGTTTGACAATACGGTGGCAATCAGTAATTTTAATGATTACAGTACAACTAGCAAGGCATTAAGTACAGAAGATGGATATTATCTCAATCCTTTTGGGGAACAGGTGCCCATGTGTTGAAATTGTTTGTTCTTTGCTCTTGTTCTGCTTTTCCCCCTTAAGCCAGTTCTTTATACACCCCCAACTTCATGCGGTACCCACATGATCATGCCATCAGCCAATCAGCCCGTTTAACCCATATAGGGACCCTGCTTCCATTTTGTTCCTCCCTGACGCTTTTTAGCAGTTTTCCAGCAGACGCAATTTAAAACAAACTGCAGTAAGACAGTTTAGGATTACGGGCCCCAACACTCAGCTGGGAACCCGACGCTATTTTAACTGCCCTCTGAACGGGGCATCCGTCGCACTGCTCAGTAAAACTTGGCAGGCACCCAGCAGAGTAAAACATATCTTTGCGGGGCTCGGAGGAGCAGGATCTGGGCTGCCCGATATCCATGGACCCAGGTGAGCTGGCTCTGGACGCCTGTTTTGGGCGGGAAGCCAGCCAGTTGGATGTCAACGGGATCCGGACGTCAAAATGGACCTTTGCCACCCTGCCCACAGCTCCCGGGCGAGTGGCCCGTCTGTCCTGCCAGCTCTCTGCCTGGAATTAACATTCCCTCCTTTGAAGTGATCTAGTCAGCTACTATCAACTCAAGGAGAAAGATCATCACCTTCTCAAGTGGGGCACCTAGGGAGGGGCAACAAATGCAGACCTTGCCCGCATCCCGAGACAGGGTTTTGATTAAAAAGCAAGCAAAGAGCAAATACTGAGGATTGACCTGTGGGGACCAGCAGTGCAGCAGACGGAGGCCAACAGCACAGGAGGCCTCTGGTCTTCTTCAAGGCTGTTGTTTCCCCCTCTGAAGTTGCCAGTGGCTTTTAGAAATCTGCACCGGAGGCCGTTCTTTACAAAGAAGGGCATCTGAGGAACAATCGGCACAGGGTCTTGTTGGTTACAGAGATGATGCTCTCTCTCTCAGTCAAATGGCAACAATTCTCCCTTTTATAAATCTGAGTATATATTCCCTGCAGGTCTGAAGAACATACACTCGTTAACAGCCGGGAGGAAATATGAGCTAAGAGTCGACTTGGAAGATTTTGAGAACATTACTGTGTTCGCAAAGTACAGGGAGTTTGCTCTGTCTCCCAACGCCATTAATGCAGAAGAAAACGGCTACAGTCTCCATGTGTCAGGCTTCATTGATGGAGGAGCAGGTATTTGTTCTCCCCGAGGCCTCAGTTAGACCTACCTTTGCTACACTTGATCTTGTTCTCTCGCCCACTGTCCTCACACATACACTTCAGGTGTCAGCCGTAGCTCAGTGAGTAGCACTCTCGTCTCCGAGTCAGAAGGTTGTGGGTTCAAGTCCCACTCCAGAGACTTGAGCATAAAATCTAGGCTGACACTCCAGTGCAGTACTGAGGGAGTGCTTCGCTGGCGGAGGTGCCTTTTGGATGAGATGTTAAACCGAGGTTCCGTCTGCCCTCTCAAGCGGACGTAAAAGATCCCATGGCACTATTTCGAAGCAGAGCAGGAGAGTTCTCCCCGGTGTCCTGGCCAATATTTATCCCTCAACCATCATTAAAACAGATTGTCTGTTAATGATCATATTGCTGTTTGTGGGATCTTGCTGTGCACAAATTGGCTGCCGCGTTTCCTACATTACAACAGTGACTACCTTCAAAAGTACTTAATTGGCTTCAAAGCGCTTTGGGACGTCCTGAGGTCATGAAAGGTGCTATATAAATTCAAGTCTTTCTTTTCTTATTAAACAGTCACATGGCCTGGAACATCCCTGATGGGTGTTGAGTTAGCTGACATCGATAGGCCGGTTATCGCACCTTTGCTGGCTCCTTGACCGTTCGGGTGGCCACCTGATGGTCCGCTTTTGGGGCTGGGCACCAGGTAATTCTGGTCATCCAAAACCACACAGTAGAAGTCCTTATATGAGGTATTGGTGAAACCGCACCTGGAATACTGCATACAGTTTTGGTCTCCATACTTAAGAAAAGACATATTTGCTCTCGAGGCAGTACAAAGAAGGTTCACTCGGTTAATCCCGGGGATGAGGGGGTGGACATATGAGGAGAGGTTGAGTAGATTGGGACTCTACTCATTGGAGTTCAGAAGAATGAGAGACGATCTTATTGAAACATATAAGATTGTGAAGGGGCTTGATCGGGTGGATGCGGTAAGGATGTTCCCAAGGATGGGTGAAACTAGAACTAGGGGGCATAATCTTAGAATAAGGGGCTGCTCTTTCAAAACTGAGATGAGGAGAAACTTCTTCACTCAGAGGGTAGTAGGTCTGTGGAATTTGCTGCCCCAGGAAGCTGTGGAAGCTACATCATTAAATAAATTTAAAACAGAAATGGACAGTTTCCTAGAAGTAAAGGGAATTAGGGGTTACGGGGAGCGGGCAGGAAATTGGACATGAATTTAGATTTGAGATTAGGATCAGATCAGCCATGATCTTATTGAATGGCGGAGCAGGCTCGAGGGGCTGAATGGCCTACTCCTGCTCCTATTTCTTATGTTCTTATTAAGTCCAATTTTTGCGATTTGCCCCGTTAAGGAGAGGAAGAATTGGCCAGAGTACCTGATGGTGTCCAGTGGCCACAGCTGGAAGATGCACCTCCTGGATATTGAGTGAGGATAGGACTAGACTATACTGCGATGCACCTCGTGGTGGATTAGCTCATTGATACTTGCCATCCAGACTCCAAACTGAATAGTGGCAACTAAGACAAAAGGCTGAAGGCTTGTGAGAATCATGGTCCCAGCCTTAAGAAGAGAAGGGGAAAAACTGGAGGGGTGGGGAGGGTGAATAAAAATTGCATCTGGATTAAAATGAGGAGCTCTGTTGCTCTTCAGCTTGTCCCTAATTGGCCTACTTTGTGTGATCTGTTTCAGGAGACTCACTTGCCTATCATAATGGACTCAAGTTCAGCACTTTCGACAGCAATCACCAGGGTCCCATAAACTGTGCACGGAATAACTCGGGAGCTTTTTGGTACAAGTCCTGTCACACAGCGAACCTCAACGGCCTCTATTTAAGAGGGGCGCATCCATCCTACGCCAATGGAGTCCACTGGGGCACATGGACTGGGTATTACTATTCCCTCAAAGCTACGGCCATGAAAATGAGGCCAACCTCTTCACAGATTCTGGCTTAGAAAGTGCATCTACAGTTCTCCATCCCGAGTTTACAATCCATAATTGCTGTATCCCACAGCTTGCTTTAAATACATGTTTCTGCTTTTCTGAAGGGCTGCCTGTAAAATTCGAGCTGCAGTACCTCTAAGTGCCTCTCGGCCTACTGGTGGCGCTATCGCACTAACCCACAGGCACCGTCCTCTGACTCACACAGGTACTGCAACACCATCAAACATGTCTGTGCTCTGTAAGGGTCAGGTTGATTTTATTTATTTAATGCTTATTTTCCATGCAGCTTTGGGATTTTTCTCTTCTTGCTGACCTCTGCTGATCACTAGAAGCTCTAATTTTTGACTATGACGGGCAGGAAAAGACCTACTGGTCCATCAAGCCTGCCCCACACCATGATGGCCTGAGTATCATGACTAGACATTTCCCTCCGCCTCCCCGTCCCCCGCAGCCATGTAATCTCCTGGGAGAGGCAAAAAAAGAGAAAAAACCCAGGGCCAATAAGGGAAAAAATACTCTGGGAAATTCCTCTCCGAGCCCCTCAGACGATTGAAACCAGTCCAGGAGATTACATGGACTGACTTTGGAACTCTCTTCCGCAAACAGCAATTGATACTAGCTCAATTGCTAAATTCAAATCTGAGATTGATAGCTTTTTGGCAACCACATGTATTAAGGGATATGGGCCAAAGGCAGGTATATGGCGTTAGATCACACATCAGCCATGATCTTATCAAATGGTGGAGCAGGCATGAGGGGCTGAACGGCCTATTCCTATTCCTATGTCCGATGTTCCTATGAGTGTTATTTGTAAAGGCACTTACCTTCTATATGATGCGATCCCTGCCCTAGTCAGGAAGCGGTCCAGCTCCCTCTTGAAGGCAGAGAGTCGGCACCCACCTCACCAGCCAGCAACACATTCCAGAGGCTCACTGCTCCCTGGGAAAAGAAGAATCGCCCAACATCTCTTGCGTAGTTTAAATTCGTGTCCCCCAGGGTGGCCACCTTTCCCGAATTGAACTGGAAGTCTGGGAGGTGGTGGCCAAGTAATTTTGAACATCAAAAACTGGCCAACAAAAGTCCAATCTTCAAATACTGCATTAAGAAAAAGCGCAGTGAAGTGAGAGGATCTGCTTTGCATTCACAGGAACGAGTGGAAACACACGGAATGGACTAAAAGCTTGGAAGCATTTAAGAACCAGTTGTGATTGGAGGAATATGGTATATTTTCTGTATGGATGAAGCAGGGTGAGGTGAATGGGCTTCCTCACCTGTGTTTATCCTGCCCATCACTATTCATAGAGAGAAAAGACAGGTTGATGGTTTAAACTTCACCAGGGAGGTTCAGTCCGAAACATTCTCCTGTCCTTTCTCTTCGCACTTGTTGACGGGCCTGCTGTCTGTTTCCAGCATTCTTTGTTTCAGATTTGCAGAGGGTTTTTTATTTATCCCTTTGCCTTTGACCCATCCCTGGTGCTGGCTCCATTTCAGGCCAGTGCCCAGCCAGCTGATACCAGTCTTTAAAATCTGCAACTAGTGAGAAGCCAGACCTGGGATAACAATGCAAATTGGCCCCTGACAATTTCCAAAGGTTGGGAGTCTATTTTCAAATTGGCCAAACAAGTTACATAGAAATACATGGAATTTACAGCACAGAAACAGGCCATTCGGCCCAACTGGTCTATGCTGGTGTTTATGCTCCACTCCTCCCACTTCCTCTTCATCTAACCCTGTCAGGTTAGCCTTCTATTCCTTTCTCCCTCATGTGTTTATCTAGCTTCCCCTTAAATGCGTCTATGCTATTTACCTCAACTGCTCCTTGTGGTAGTTGGATAGTTGAGTGTGTAAATGGCCACGCAGGAAAGGAAGCTCCCAGCGTCCAGCCCTGGTCTGTGCGGAGTTAGTTGATTTCAGCAGGGGTGCTACAATTGGCCTCATACAACTTGGGTAAAGGAAGAAGGAAATCAACCAAGGTTCCCCCTCCTGACTGCTAACTGTTAGAAATGGAATAGCCTGGTGGTGAAGGATAGAATACAAGAGCCTGGTCTTCAGTTGCTTCCAAGCCTTTATTCACAGAGATCCACATTACACCCACCACATCCTGGATAAGCTCTCATATAAAAAGGATACAAAAGAGTCCCCCAATTGACACACACCGCCTGAATACAATCAATACTAATTGGTATAAATCACATGATACAATCAACACTATCGAGCTGGAAAGTACAGCTGTGGACTTCAGGTGAGCGCAGGATTGCACTCAATGGTTGAATTGCATGCTAACATTCACTGTTCGGGCTCGCTCATGTAGAGTCGCACAGCATTTGCGGAATCATAAGAGCCTACACCTACAGGAGGGGGAGGGGGGAGAATGACGAGGCTCCTGAATTTGATGCTTAATTGGATCCGAACGCATTAGAGAGAGGCCAGTCCAGCTATTGCAAAAACGACAGCAACAACTTGCCATTCTATCGTGCCTTCAATGTATTTAATGTCCCAAGGCACGTCACAGAAGTGTAATCGGACAACCCTCCTGATTGGCGGGGAGTGCAGAAATAGTTTCTGAATTAGCGTGAAAGGTTGCCTCGATTTTGCAAGAAGTCACTGGGGGAATGTAATGCTGAAGATCGCAGGGTGGTGAGGAGCTTACTGAGGTGACTTTGTCTTTGGCTGTCTCACCCGGTGAGATATTCAAAGTCCCAACAGAAATAAATATCCAAACGAATGCATTCCCCCCCACCCCCCCCCCCCCCCGTCTTCCCAAAACTCTCAGATCTTGTCAAGGCGGGAATGTCGGTACGGGGGAATATCCTTAATCGTTAGTATCAAGTTACTGCCAGCTTGGGTGTATCATAGCACAGATTCAGGGAAAAAGCTCCCTCTGTTCTGCCCCAAAACAGTGCCCTCATTCTACCCCCATCTCTACGTTCCATACCAGTCATGCTTATGGCGTCTCTGATTGAGATTGCCAGTGAAATGCCAAACTCTATGCAATTTTCTGCTGTGGGCATGAGCCCATAGGAACAAGGATGAGACTGCCCAAACTCATTTCACTTGGGATCCTCTCAACAAAAAGAGAGAGCAAACTTTCACCCTGGGCTGCACCTCAGGGGTGATACGCAGTGTGCTGAGCCAGTGCATCACCCAGTTCTCCAGGAAATTAGCTTTTTATTATTAATTCTTGGCATGTGGGCATTGTTGGTAAGGGTTGGGCATTTATTGCCTATCCCTAGTTGCCCTTGAGAACATGGCGGTGAGCCTTCTACTAACTGAGCAAGCAGTGACCGTTTCCCACCTGCGTTTACCCCGACAGTTGGCACACCTAATCTTGCTGGAGCAAAATCCTGAACTCCAAAGCAAAAATGATCTTTTTATGTTTTTAGGCCCACCTTCGATTGTGGGTCAGTCGCTCAAACTTGCCCAATCTTTGAGAACAAAACCTACCAAAGCCTATCTTTATTCTAATTGCCTGCCTTAAGGGCTGGCATCATTAAACATTGCCAAGCAAGCACTGCAAGAGCTATGGGCAGTAGGAATGGCTATCTCTGGCTACATATCGCTGCCATCAGACAGTATCACGTCTTTAATGAAATCACAATAGGCCCCCACAGACAGGAGTTTTCAGAATGGGTGATAGAAAATCTGTGGGACTTACTGTTGGATCAAACAGTTTCGTACAATCTTTAAATAAACTGCTTTAACTCTTTGTAATATTCATTCAGACTGGTTTTATTGCATTTTTCCACAGTAACATAGGAACATACTAAATTGATGGGCAGAAAAAGACCAGCTGGTCTATCAAGCCTGCCCCACACACCATGATGGCCAGAGTATTATGACTAGACATTTCTTCCCTCCTCCGACCTCCCCCCTTGCGCCCTCCCCTCCCACCCCTCACACTCACCTCCACAGCCATGTAACCTCCTGGGAGGGGCAAAAAAATCCAGGGCCAATAAGGGAAAGCATACTCTGGGAAATTCCTCTCCGATCCCCTCAGGCAATCGAAACCAGTCCAGGAGATCACATGGATCAAAGGTATAGACACTTCTAAATGATGCGATCTCTGTTCCCAGTCAGGAACTGGTCCAGTTCCCTCTTGAAGGCTACGCACAGAGTCAGCACACCAGCCGGCAATGTATTCCAGATGCCCACAACTCTCTGGGAAAAGAACCGCCTAATATCCGGTCTATTCCTACTCTTCCATTGTTTAAATTCATGCCCCCTGGTCCTCCCCAATCTGTTAAATGGGAATAATCTATCAAAGGTGATGCTATCCAGCCCTCTAATTATTTTGTAGACCTTTATCAGGTCACCTCTAAGTCCAAGCTGCTCTAAAGTAAATAGACTAAGGTCCTTGAGCCTATTTGGGGTTCTTTAAGCTAGGAATAATTCTTGTAGCAAGTAATGCACAAACACTGAACACAATGTATCATGTATAATCAATGGGAGAGGAGGGCTGACGGGTGGTCCTGGTTCAGCAACTTCATATGCACGTTACAATCAGTGGATTCAAATATTCCATGTTACGGGGAGCTGAACTATCAGTCTCTGTAGCTCCACTGCGCGGGGGAAATTGGAACCGGCTATAAGTATCGGTAAGTGTTAGAACATAAGAAATTGGAGCAGGAGTAGGCCAATCGGCCCCTCGAGCCTGCTCCGCCATTCAATAAGATCATGGCTGATCTGATCCCAACCACAAATCTAAAGAACACAAGAAGTCGGAGCAGGACCCGGCCACATAGCCCCTGGGCCCTCTCCGCCACCCACAGGGCATTGACCGATCCGAACTCAGCTTCATGTCCAATTTCCTGCCCGCTCCCCATAACCCCTAATTCCCTTTACTTCTAGGAAACTGTCTATTTCTGTTTTAAATTTATCTAATGATGTAGCTTCCACAGCTTCCTGGGGCAGCAAATTCCACAGACCCACTACCCTCTGAGTGAAGAAGTTTCTCCTCATCTCAGTTTTGAAAGAGTGGCCCCTTATTCTAAGATTATGCCCCCTAGTTCTAGTTTCACCCATCTTTGGGAACATCCTTACTGCATCCACCCGATCAAGACCCTTCACAATCTTATATGTTTCAATAAGATCGCCTCTCATTCTTCTGAACTCCAATGAGTAGAGTCCCAATCTACTCAACCTCTCCTCATATGTCCGCCCCCTCATCCCCGGGATTAACCGAGTGAACCTTCTTTGTACTGCCTCGAGAGCAAGTATGTCTTTTCTTAAGTATGGAGACCAAAACTGTATGCAGTATTCCAGGTGCGGTCTCACCAATACCTTATATAACTGCAGCAATACCTCCTTGTTTTTATATTCTATCCCCCTAGCAATAAAAGCCAACATTCCGTTGGCTTTCTTGATCACCTGCTGCACCTGCATACCAACTTTTTGATTTTCTTGCACTAGGACCCCCAGATCCCTTTGTACTGCAGTACTTTCCAGTCTCTCGCCATTAAGAAAATAACTTGCTCTCTGATTTTTCCTGCCAAAGTGCATAACCTCACATTTTCCAATATTATATTGCATCTGCCAAATCTCCGCCCACTCACCCAGCCTGTCTATATCCCCTTGCAGGTTTTTTATGTCCTCCTCACTCTACTTTCCCTCCCATCTTTGTATCATCTGCAAATTTTGATATGTTGCACTCGGTCCCCTCCTCCAAATCGTTAATATAGATTGTAAAGAGTTGGGGACCCAGCACCGACCCCTGTGGAACACCACTGGTTACTGGTTGCCAGTCCGAAAATGAACCATTTATCCCAACTCTCTGCTTCCTGTTCGATAACCAATCCTCCACCCATGCCAGAATATTACCCCCAATCCCGTGATTTTTTATCTTAAGTAATAATCTTTTATGTGGCACCTTGTCGAATGCCTTCTGGAAGTCTAAATACACTATGTCCACTGGTTCCCCTTTATCCACCCTATACGTTATATCCTCGAAGAACTCAAGCAAATTTGTCAGACATGACTTCCCCTTCATAAAGCCATGCTGACTTTGTCCTATTAAATTATGCTTATCTAAATGTTCCGTTACTGTCTCCTTAATAATAGACTCCAAAATTTTACCCACCACAGATGTTAAGCTAACTGGCCTATAATTTCCAGCCTTCTGCCTACTACCCTTTTTAAATAACGGTGTTACATTAGCAGTTTTCCAATCTGCCGGGACCTCTCCTGAGTCCAGGGAATTTTGGAAAACTATCACCAAAGCATCCACAATCCCTACTGCCACTTCCCTCAAGACCCTAGGATGGAAGCCATCAGGTCCAGGGGATTTATCCGCCTTGAGTCCCATTATTTTACTGAGTACCATCTCCTGAGTGATTTTAATCGTATTTAGCTCCTCCCCCCCGAGAGTCCCCTGTTTGTCCAGTGTTGGGATATTCTTAGTGTTCTGGTACAATAACCCAATCTTATTGGGAACAGCAAGGCCTCAAGGCCAATGGTGCTTGCGGGAACAGCGACAACAACTTGCATTTATATAGCGCCTTTAACGTGGTAAAACGTCCCAAGGCGCTTCACTGGAGCGATTATCAAACAAAATTTGACACCGAGCCACATAAGGAGACATTAGGGCAGGTGACCAAAAGCTTGGTCAAAGAGGTACGTTTTAAGGAGGGTCTTAAAGGAGGAGAGAGAGGCGGAGATGTTTAGGGAGGGAATTCCAGAACTTAGGGCCCTAGGCAGCTGAAGGCACAGCCGCCAATGGTGGAGCGATTAAAATCAGGGATGCGCAAGAGGCCAGAAGTGGAGGAGCGCAGAGATCTCGGAGGCTTGTAGGGCTGGAGGAGGTTACAGAGATAAGGAGGTAAGGCCGCAGGGTCTGAGCCAACGGTGCGAGTCAGGCACAGAAACATGTTTGCCAACTGAGGAAACAAGCAATAGCTACCCTACCCCCAAAATGCTGACAATTCAAAATGAGCCCTCAGTATAAGCCGATGCTATGTGACAACAAGTAACTATACTGAAAGTGCAGTGGGACACTGGCTTGTAACTGTGCATACAGCAATATTCCTCACTCATTTTGGAGGAAATAAACAATAAGTACACAAGTGTTCAAGATACAGGATTTATTTTCTGGCAGGGGAGGGGGCTGCAGTACCAAGAAAATTTTGATTTTAACATTTTATTTGATACATTTCACAATGAACGTAGGGAAAAAAAATTATTTTATTTAAAAAGGAAAGGACATGTGCCCAATATTATTGATAACTATTCGCTATTTGTCATTTGAAAACAAGGTATTATTCTTTCCATTTCAAGACCTCTGAGTCCCAGTAACAGCAGAGGATCAATTTCTGTGATAAAAGGTTTTAATTCAATATTTTTAAAAAATTGCCTGACCACAAGTCGATCCAGTCTTATTGACCAGTGGATCATCCCAGTCAGGACCATAAGCACCATATTTGGAATTGTACATACTTCTTCCAAATGTTGTACCCCCTCCCCTTTCCCCATGCCAACTAATGGGTGCATTTTTAGGGAGGGCACTCTTCTTCCACCTTAATTGTAAGTTGACACTCTTCTCCCCTCACTCCCAGTTTAAGTTGATACTCTTCTCCCCTCACTCCCAGTTTAAGTTGATACTCTTCTCCCCTCACTCCCAGTTTAAGTTGATACTCTTCTCCCCTCACTCCCAGTTTAAGTTGATACTCTTCTCCCCTCTCCCAGTTTAAGTTGACACTCCTCCCCTCACTCCCAGTTTAAGTTGATACTCTTCTCTCCTCACTCCCAGTTTAAGTTGATACTCTTCTCTCCTCACTCCCAGTTTAAGTTGACACTCTTCTCCCCTCACTCCCAGTTTAAGTTGACACTCTTCTCCCCTCACTCCCAGTTTAAGTTGACACTCCTCCCCTCACTCCCAGTTTAAGTTGATACTCTTCTCCCCTCACTCCCAGTTTAAGTTGACACTCCTCCCCTCACTCCCAGTTTAAGTTGACACTCTTTTCCCCTCACTCCCAGTTTAAGTTGACACTCTTCTCCCCTCACTCCCAGTTTAGGCTGCCACTCTTCTTCCTTCCTCTTTACGGCTGTACTTTTCTCCCCTGCCCCAGTTTAAGTTGACACTCTGTTCCGTCCCCTCAGTTCATGCTCACTCCCAAACCTCTCACTAGATTTCTGTATGTAATTTTGCTAGCACAGTATATCACTTTTGTTGCTTTGCACTGGTAAATATTGTTTTCTTCAGTGATAGTATTGTTATTTCTGAGTAGCTGACTTTTGCTTTCTGAAGTTAGGATGGGGGTGGGCAGGGTCCGAGTGGATGTCAATATTTGTGGAAATGTTTGAACACCTCTGCTTTAAAACAATGTCCATAAACATTATATTAAAAAATCTTCTATTTCCTGTCCACAAGTTATACTTCCTGTTGTTATGATCTTTAGTTACACTCTTTATGTCACCAGTTAACATTGAAAATGCAAATGCTATGTATTGACAATTCCCTATGTAAACAGGTTCCGTAACATTGTAGTTGCAGGCTATAGTCAGTAGGTGGTGGTGTAGTTCCACCCTGTCCTCTGACACACTAAGCAATGTAATTCATCGAATTACATAGAAATTACAGCACAGAAACAGGCCATTCAGCCCAACTGGTCTGTGCTGGTGTTTATGCTCCACACGAGCCTCCTCCCACCCCTCTTCATCTAACCCCATCAGCATAACCTCTAGGGGGGAGATTTGCAGGGCTATGGGGAAAGAGCAGGGGAGTGGGACTAATTGGATAGCTCTTTCAAAGAGCTAACACAGACACGATGGGCCAAATAGCCTACTTCTGTGCCATATCATTCTATGATTCCCTTCTCCCTCGTGTTTATCTAGCTTCCCCTTAACTGCATCAATGCTATTTACCACAGCTACTCGTTGTGGTAGCGAGTCCCACATTCTACGGGTGAAGATGTTTCTCCTGAATTCCCTATTGAGAGATCTACTAGTATAAACATTTGTTTTAGCAAAATAAACTACCCTAAATTTACAGTAAAACAAATTTAAAAGAATTTGCATTCCAGCATTTGCTCAAAATAATTGATCATTGCTGATTTCTGCAGGTTTTTATTGCAGCAATAAATACTTTAGAAGTTAAACACTTAGTCACGACTTTACTTTTATATTTTTTAAAAAGCAAAACTTCTCATCACTTACCCTGCATTGGAAATCGTAATTTACTGTGATTTAAGGACTCATCATTTAATTATAATAATCATTTTTCCGCGGCCAATGCTTCGTTGTCCCTTTAAGTGCGGGTAACTCCCTCCAAAGATAAAATGCAACGAAACTGAAAGTAAAAAAAATACATTCAGGAAATTGCGTTTTCTGGACAGAAAGAGGAAGAAAAAACGGTGCAGAATAACTCTGAGGCCGTTTTAGAGATTTTAAATTTCTTTTATTGTATTTGCTTTTTAATCCTAACATGGCCCAACGGGAGCTGCAAGAAAAAATCATGGTGATCAATTATTTAGATTACTTGGGGGAATTGAGATGAATTTCTGTAACGGGGTGGGGGGTGGGTCTGTCTGGGCTTGAACAGTTCCAGCGAGCACTGACCGTCTCTGTGCTAATTGTGCCCTTTTTTTTGTTATTCCTCTTTCCTTGTCTACTTCCCTCCCCGCCCTCTTCAAACATCGTTTTCACAGCTGGAGAAGAGCGTCAGGAGGTTGCGAGAGATGTTTCAGGGCAACTTGTCCTTGGAACTGGCGGTGCTGTTGATGAGAAGATACCACAACAATTACCAGCTGGTGACCAAACACATTGTCCTAATGATTACAGACCAGGAATCTGGTGGTAAGCGACTTCCCTCAGCCTCACCTGTATCAATATGCTGGTAAAAATTGTTACAAGGTTTACAAACTTTCTCCCATTTATAAATTTCCCATTTTAAAATTCTCATCCTCCTGTTCGAATCCCTCCGTAACATCTCCCCTCCTTATCTCTGTAACCTCCTCCTGCCCTATGACCCTCCGAGATCTCTGCGTTCCTCCAACTCCGGACCCTTAACCATCCCCCGCTTGCTTCGCCCCACCATTGGCGGCCGTACCTTCAGCTGTACGGGGCTCCAAGCTCTGGAATTCCCTCCCCCTAAAGGAGAGGGTTGATGAGGGTAGTGCGGTTGATGTTGTGTATATGGACTTTCAAAAGGCATTTGATAAAGTACCACATAATAGACTTGTTAGCAAAATTAAAGCCCATGGGATTAAAGGCACAGCGGCAGCGTGGATATAAAAATGGCTAAGGAACAGAAAGCAGAGAGTAGTGGTGAACATTTTTTTAGACTGGAGGGAAGTATTCAGTGGTGTTCCCCAGGGGTCAGTATTAGGACCACTGCTCTTTTTGATATATATTAATGACCTGGACTTAGGTATGGAGGGTATAATTTCAAAGTTTGCAGATAACACCAAACTCAGAAATGTAGAAAACAATGTGGAGGATAGTAACAGACTTCAGGAGGACACAGACTGGTGAAATGGGCAGACACATGGCAGATGAAATTTAATGCAGAGAAAGTGTGAAGTGATGCATTTTGGTAAGAAGAATGAGGAGATGCAATATAAACTAAATGGTACAATTTTAAAGGGGGCGCAGGAACAAAGAGACCTGGGGGTGCACATACACAAATCTTTGATGGTGGCAGAACAAGTTGAGAAGGCTGTTAAAAAAGCATATGGGATCCTTGGCTTTATTAATAGAGGCATAGAGTACAAAAGCAAGGAAGTTATGCTAAACTTTTATAAAACACTGGTTAGGCTTCAGCTGGTGTATTGTGTTCAATTCTGGGCACCCCACTTTATGAAGGATATGAAGACCTTGGAGAGGGTGCAGAGGAGATGTACAAGAATGGTACCAGGGATGAGGGACTTCAGTTACAAAGAGAGACCGGAGAAGCTGGGGTTATTCTCCTTAGAACAGAGAAGGTTAAGGGAAGATTTGATAGAGGTGTTCAAAATCATGAATGGTTTTGACAGAGTAAATAATGAGAAACTGTTTCCAGTGGCAGACAGGTGGGTAACCAGAGGACGCAGATTTATGGTAATCAGCAAAAGAGCCAGAGGTGACAAGAGGAAACATTTTTTTACGCAGCGAGTTGTTATGATCTGGAATGCGCTGCCTGAAAGGGCGGTGGAAGCAGATTCAATAGTAACTTTCAAAAGGGAATTGGATAAAAATTGACAGGGCTATGGGGAAAGTGGAGGGGAATGGGACTAATTGGATAGCTCTGTCAAATAGCCGGCACAGGCATGATGGGCTGAACGGCCTCCTGTGTTGTACCTATTATGATACTATAAATATCTCCGCCTCTCTCTGCTCCTTTAAGACCCTCCTTAAAACCTACCTCTTTGACCAAGCTTTTGGTCACCTGTCCTAACGTCTCCTTTCTCGGTGCCCACTCCCGATTGCTGTCCAGTGCCGTACGGTGGATGTTGGTGAAAACAGGATCAGGGTCAACAGTGACACTGCCCGCCCTTGGTGGAGTTCTTTGAGGAGGTGACGGATATGGTGGATGGTGAAATGCAGTGGATGTGATGTACTTCGACTGTCAGAAAAGCCTTGACAAGGTCCCACACAGCTTGGAGAAGATTAGGGGGTGTGGAATTAGGGGGAGGGTAGCAAATTGGATTAAAAACTGGTTCGAAAGAAAGAACTTGCATTAATATAGCCCTTTCATGACCTCAGGATATCACAAAGCGCTTTACAGCCAGTGAAGTACTTTTGAAGTGTAGTCACTGTTGTAATGTAGGAAACGCGGCAGTCAATTTGCGCACAGCAAGATCCCACAAACAGCAATGTGATAATGGCCAGATAATCTGTTTTAGTGGTGTTGGTTGAGAGATAAATTTTGGCCAGGAGAATTCCCCTGCTCGTCTTTGAAATAGTGCCATGGGATCTTTTATTTCCACCTGAGAGGGCAGATGGGGCCTCGGTTTAACATCTCATCCGAAAGAGGGCACCGCCGACAGTGCAGCACTCTCGCTGTACTGCACTGGAATGTCAGCCTGGATTTTGTGCTGAAGTTCCTGGAGTGGAACTCGAGCCCACGATCTTTTGACTCAGGTGAAGAATGCTACCCACCGAGCCACAGGGAAACAGGGAGTAGGAGGGAAGGGCAGTTTCTCAGAGTGGCTGGAAGTGGGTGGCAGTGGCTCACAGGGTTCTGTTCTGGGACGGCTTCTGTTCGCTGTTTACCTCAATGATTTGGATATAGGGCTAGAGGGAGTGGGGTCCAAATTTGCAGAGGTGGTACACTATTCCAATACTCTCCTGACCGGCCTCCCATCTTCTGCCCTCCGTAACCTTGAGCTCATCCAAAACTTTGCTGCCCGTATCCTAACTCACACCAAGTCCCGTTCACCCATTACCCCTGTGCTCGTTCACCCATCGCCCCTGTGCTCGCTGACCCTCAATGTCTCCTGGTCCGGCAACGCCTCGATTTTAAAATTCTCATCCTTTTTTTGAAATCCCTCCCTCTCTCTGTAACCTCCTCCAGCCCTACAACCCTCCGAGATCTCTGCGGTCCTCCAATTCTGGCCTCTTGCCCATCCCCGGGTTTAATCGCTCCACCATTGGCGTCCGTACCTTTAGCTGCCTGGTTCCTAAACCTCTCCGCCTCTCTCTCTACCTTTAAGACCCTCCTTAAAACCTACCTCTTTGACCAAGCTTTTGGTCACCTGTCCTAACATCTCCTTATGTGGCTCGGTGTCAAATTTTGTTTGATAATCGCTCCTGTGAAGCGTCTTGGGATGTTTTACGACGTTAAAGGCGCTATATAAATGCAAGTTCTACATTTTGGTTTGAAAAGAAAAAGTATTCATTCTACTTTGGACTGGGGGAAGGCTGGGTGATGTGAAGAAGCAGAAGGATTTGGGGGTTCAGGTTCACAAGACATTAAAAGCAGCACATCAAGTGGATCAGGCCTTTAAAAAAGCAAACGGAATTTGGGTTTTATGGCAAGAGGTACAGAATATAAAAGTCAAGATGGGGTGTGGAGTACTGTGTGCAGTTCTGGGCTCCAATGGGAAGTATGTGGAAGCAATAGAGAAGGTACAGCACAGGTTCACTGGGATGTGGCCCAGTATGAAGAAATACAAAGAAAGACTTTAAAAATTGAGGAAGTTTTCATTAGAACAGTGAAACTTACGGGGTGATTTGACAGAGGTGTTTAATATTATGAAGGGATGGGACACAGTAGATAGAAAGAGACTGGTCCTAGCGATCGAGCGAGGAGGTCTGGAACGAAGGGGCACAGAGAACCTTTTTACACAGAGGACTGGTGAGACCGCGGAGTGCTCTGCCGGAGTTAGTGGTTGAAGCAGAGAGCGTTGACGTTTAAGAGTAGGTTCGGTAAGGGGCGAAGGAAAGGGGGAATATGGGGATATGGGAACCAAGGCGGGGGCATGGGATTAGGATGACTGCTGACATGGAGAGTAAAGACCAACACAGACTGGATGGGCTGAATGGCCTGGTTCCCTGCTATCCAATAAAGTGCTGACACTCCGAAATTAAGCTTAGATGTGAAGAATGGACACTTGGGTGAGATTCTGGGATGGTAACCATGGCAAAGTGTCACTGATTTCAGGAGAGGAGAAAATAGAGGGACAAAACGAAGGCTTCCATCAATCCACAGCAATGGTGGAGGGAGGTGGGGGAGAGGGGGAGGGGGCGGGGGGGTGACAGGTGGGGGAGGGCGGTCTTGTTATTCTTACTGTTAGCATCTCTTGTCTGAAGGGAATGATATAAAAGAAAGAACTTGTATTTATTTGGTGCCTTTCATGACCTCAGGACGTCCCAAACAGCCAATTAAGTATTTTTTCAAAGTGTGGTCACTGTTGTAATGTAGGAAACACAGCAGCCAATTTAGGCACAGCAAGATCCCACAAACAGCAATGTCATAATGACCAGGTAATCTGTTTTTAGTGCTGTTGGTTGAGGGATAAATATCGACCAGGTCACCGTGGAGAACTCCCCGGCTCTTCTTCAAAATAGTGCCACGGGATGGTTTACGTTCATCTGAGAGGGCAGACAGGGCCTCGGTTTAACACCGTATCTGAAAGACAGTGCCTCCAACAGTGCAGCACTCCCTCCCTGCGGCACCGGGAGTATCAGCCTAGAAGTGACTGGAGTGGGGCTTGAAGGAGAGGATACTACCCACTGGGACACAGCTGGAGGAACACCCAGAGGGGAAAAGGAATTGGGAAATCTTTGAGGAATGGAGATTAAAGGAGGTCTTCATTTTATCTCTTTAAGATCTAGATGCTGACGACAGGAGAGAGATAGAGACGGACCCAGTCATGCAGGTAAATGGCGTTTTCTGTCAATCAAACTATCAGAATGCGTGAAGGTGAGTTCTTTACCTGGGGGACCATCTGAGGCAGGTGGTGAGTAGAGATGAGCCCAGTGCGTCCCAACCTCCTGCTGAAGAATTATGGCTTTGGAAAAGGCATTTTGGTTTCTCTATATTGGCACGCTTGCAGTTTGTCCGTGGTGATCACCTTCGCTGGGAATGGACAACCAGCCCTGGGCCAAAGGTGCCGTATCCCTCGTTACCAGGAGCTCCCCTGCTTGCTGCCCTTTAGAAAGTGCCTGACTTGTCCTGACTGCCTCTGTTTAACGGCGTGGCGGAGATCTGGAGCTCACTGTGTGGAGAACCCGTGGGCATGAACGAGTCTTGTGCCAGCGTGCCAACAAGGGAATGGTGGTTGACATAGCAGGAAGGGAATAGCCAAGTCGCCCTGGTGTGGTCTTCTTTCCAAGGCCCGGAAAACAGCAGTTGGCGTCACAAAAATCAGTAAACGCACCGGCCCATGTGTTACTGAGACACACAGACCAGACGTCTCCTCCCCTCTCCCTCCCCAGACTTCTATGTTGATCTATGTTAATAGCAGTTGGGTGTGCCAGATTTGGAGAGCCTTCATGCTCCCAGGTTTAGGGAGGGGGAAGAACCAGCCCGGGATCCAGCTCTTGATCACTGTGTGTGTACGTCAGGAGAGGGCTGGGTCGGGCACGGTTGTGACAACACCCTCCCCGTGGTAAAACGTCCTGCTGGAATGCACGGTCTTGGCTCCCTCGTGGAAAATGACCACTGAGGTGAAGTACCAGAGGGCTGATGGTGCCGGTGGATCCAACTCTTGGCCTTCAGAGGAAAAGGAGGAAAGGGGAAGAAATTGGGGGGGGGGTGGGGGGGTGCGGAAATGAAGAATAGAAAGCAGCTCCCAGTCGATCCGCACAAACTTGTATTTATTTTATCAGTTCCCTCGAGACTATTCCCTAGCATGGTGCCCGCTTTCCCTTTGCTACTGAGCAACACTTCAGAGGGAGCTTGACTGGGGCAAAGATCACGTCATATAGAAGATGTGGATTAACAGATAAGGGACACATGGTCCTTTACATAGAATAATATAGAATGTGCAGCACAGAAGCAGGCCATTCGGCCCAACTGGTCCATGCTGGTGTTTATGCTCCACACGAGCCTCCTCCCTCCCTACTTTGTCGAACCCTACCTGCAGATCCTTCTATTCCTTTCTCCCTCATGTACTTATCTAGCTTCCCCTTAAAGGCATCTAAGCTATTCTGCTCTACTACTCCATGTGGTAGCAAGTTCTACATTCCAGCATGAATGATAGCAGGAAGATCGAAGGCATTGTCAAGGATCTGCGCGGTTAGGAGGCTGTTGATGGCAAGGAGAGAGGTGGCGAGGCAAAGTGATCAGTCGGTGGAGGGTGTGGGTGAATAACGCGACAGGTTACCCTCCCGACTTCACGCGGCTGTGCCACCTGGCATTAATTACAACGGTCGGTGTTGTGTAGGCATCTGTCACTGGTTGAGGCTAAGCTCCTGATTCCGGTTCTTTCCACAGGGTGTTATTGAGATGCTCCGAGCTGAAGAAAAGAAAGCAAAGAATAAGGTGGGTTTCGAGTTTTTGGGAGCAGGAAATGGCCATTAGGTCCAAGCAAGGAAAAGGCCATTAGGTCCAAGCAAGGAAATGGTCATTAGGTCCAAGCAAGGAAAAGGCCATTAGATCCATGCAAAGAAATGGCCATTAGGTCCAAGCAAGGAAATGGTCATTAGGTCCAGTGGGACAACAGGCAAGTTTGCAACCAGCCTTTCAGACGTCTGAGGCAACTGCAATAGACTGTAAGTAGAGGCAGTGGAGAGCTAATTATCAGTGCTAATTATCGCCATTCTCTGGGTGAGCTCCAATACAAAGCAATCTAAGTAACCAGAAGTGAACCATTCCTTTTGAACCAGGCTCTTGCATATCAGGCAGGGCTGTGGGTTCTTTCCCAGAATGAAGTCACATGTGCCATTTTAAAATTGTTAAAATCTCGGTGTTGCCACACATTTCCTTTGAAAAATACAGAGTGTAGAGATTCTTATAATTTGAAACATGGTAGCTCTTCGGGTCTGTCGTAACCGGATTGGAAGAGTTACAGGACTTGGGCTGGGTTATGAAGGACCTTTTCCTTACTCCTGACATTGGATGTTCTTGTGTTGTGAAGGGGCCCAGTGACTGAGAGACACTGAACCTCTAATTAAGTACAGGCCCTGCTCGTGAGGACAGTTGCTCAGTGCCAGGTTATTGCTTACTCAGTCAACAGCAGTTGGATTGGAGAAAGAGCAGCTTACAAGGGGAGGGGGGGGGGATGCTGCGCCCACTGTTCCTGTGAACAGCCTATAAACGGAAGGTGCGCACAGAGCGACTTACCGCTGCTATCCATGGGATAGGCCGTAAACCCGAGCCCAATAAGTGCCTGCAGGACCTGAGAGAGAGAGAAGCGGCCGTCCTAGTGTGTCTCTTAACAGTTGACTCGAGAGCGGGATTGTCAGAGATAGGGTTTGCCAACCCTCCACGATTGTCCTGGAGTCTCCAGGAATTAAAGACTCTATCTCCAGGACACCGCTGACGGAGAAAAATCATCGGGGCGTTCAAAAAAATGGGGGGAAAAGTTAGATAAGGGCCGTTTTTGGGCGTAGGTAGCGTGATGTGTGATTACCCCGCGCCCAATGACCCCTGCGCAGGCAGGACGCGAGTTTCGGCCGGCCCCAGGACTCACCTGTAATCAGAGTTCCTGTCCAGGTCTTGCATGTGGAATCAATGCAATTCGCACTTTCCACCACCAGAGGGCGCTCCATCTCTTAAAGGGAGGATGTTTCTTAGAAATCTCTTAAAGGTATCCGGAACCTTTTATTTGCTGAAAATAACAGTCCACTGTCTGCACGGAGTCTGAACGGAGATCAGTCATCGCACATGTAAAACACAGATGCAGGTCCCATCCCTATGTTTATGAGTTATGTTAAAACATTGAATAAAGGTTGCGCACTACTAAATCCCACATCCTCCAATCTGCACGCCAGACCTCACCAATCTGCCGATCTGAGTTGGTACCAGGCCTGCGAGAGTGCGTGCACCAAGGTTCTCTGCTGATGCACTGGAGACCTTGGTGCAAGAGGTAGACAGAAGGAGGGACATCCTATATCCGCGGGGGGTGAGGGGGGGCAAGAGGCCCTCCAGACATATATCCAAAAAGCAGTGAGAGGCAGCGGGGGATGAAGTCAATGCCAGGCGCACAGCATCATGAACATGGATGCAGTGCAGGAAGAAGTTCATTGCTTTGACACAAGTGGTCAAGGTGAGTGAGGTCAACTGTCAAGTGGCGTCTCCCACTAACTGCACCATGCACTACACCCCATCCCCCACATACCAATAAACTCTTTCCATCAGTACTCAACTCTTCCAATCAGATGCTTCCTCTCACCCTTACACATTACCACTGTTGCAAGCTGCCCTCCCACAACTCACAGGCCACACATACTGGCAGCTATTCAACCATGACAGGAACATCACCCAGACACGTGTCCCGCTTTCTTGCAGGAGAAGGTGGTGCATATCAGGAAGCAGCCCCTCATTTAGCCCCTCAAGCCTGTTCCACCATTCAATGAGATCATGGTGGACCTGTGACTTAATTCCATATATCTGCCTTAGCCCCATATCCCTTAGTACCCTTGGTTCACAGAAATCTATAAATCTCTGATTTAACATTCACAAGTGAGCTAGGATCAACAGCCGTCTGCAGAAGAGCGTTCCAAACGTCTCCCACCCTTTGCGTGTAGAAGCATTTCCTAACTTCACTCCTGCACGTCCTGGCTCTCAATGTTAGGCCATGTCCCCGCGTCCTAGTATTCAAGTCTAGGAGACCTCCAAAAACGGTTACAAATGTCTCGGCAGCCAGAAGCAATAATCCAGCCACCTGTAAATCTTGCATGGTCCCTTTAAATAGCGCTGGTGGGGGGTCCTCCAGGCACTCTAGAGACACGTTCAGACGGTCGGGGTTAAGACTGTGCGTTGATTTGAGCGTTAAGTCCCAAAATGGCGTCTACCACTTTAAATCAGCGTTGCACACTGATGGAAGCCATTTTCTCCCTATTTTACATGATTCCAGCGTTCGTTATCTGTGCCTGCACTAACTCCTATACCAAGGTGCCATCTTGGATGTGGAAGAGTCTGCGTAGCACCGAAACAACGGGCACTGCACGGCCCAATTTGGCGCCCATCGTGTTTTTAAAAACATTTTCTTTGAACACTTTTGTTTATTAGTTATAAAAATATTAGAGATGGGGGGAAAAAGGCTGTTTGACTGAGAGTCAAGAATCATCCATTCGGGTAATGAAGAGTCTGTTCGAGTTCCGATTGGCCGTGGGAAGGAGGGGTGCCGTGAGGATGGACGTGTTGGGCGACCAATGGCGGGATTGTGGGGGCGGGACGCAAGAGGCAGCGGGTCAAACCTCCAGGAATACGTCCAACCAGAGTTGGCAACCCTTGGCAAAGGCCCAAGTGCAGGCGGCTGGTTTCTACACCAGGTGGCGCTGGCTGTAAAGCACCTGCCCATAGCACCTTTTACCGCTGGCTAATGACGGCTGATCAAATCTCCTCTTGTTTCAGAGTGCGAAAGCGACAATTAAGGACGATGCCGACATTAAGGTAAAGAGCTCAGCCGACACGATGGGGTGCTGGGTGTTACAGACGGCGTAGTGGCTGTTTATTGACCGCTGCCTTCACATAGGCGGGGTTCCAGTGATGAGTGTTGCCCAAGTCCACTGGCTGAGTTTGTGGGGTTTATTTGGTTAGTTCCCGGCTAAGCTGTTCAGTGAGTTCATGGTAGTGCGGCTATGGAATATCATCGGCATGTGTCTCTCCCATCTGACCAACTACCAGTTGAGACGCATTTTCTCATCGCACACACCCCTAGACTGGCAGGGAGCATCTCCGTATTCTTCCCATCTTGCTGGACTCCCAATGGTCACTCTCTAATTTGGAGATGTAGGAGTTCATTTCCTGCTCACAGTTCTTTCCCAGGAGGGTGGGTGAATCTTCACTGACCGCTGTTTTCAGCACGTAGATTTTTTAAAAATTCATTCCCGGGATGTGTGCATCGCTGGTAAGGCCGGCATTTATTGCCCATCCCTAGTTGGCCCCTTGAGAAGGTGGTGGTGGGCCTTCTTCTTGAACCGCTGCAGTCCATGTGGTGAAGGCGCTCCCACAGTGCCGTTAGGTAGTTCCAGGATTTTGACCCAGCGACGATGAAGGAACGGCCGATATATGTCCAAGTCGGGATGGTGTGCGACTCAGAGGGGAACTCGGAGGTGATGGTGTTCCTGTGCATCTCTGCCCTTGTCCTTCTAGGTGGTGGAGGTCTCGGTTCTGGGAGGTGCTGTCAAAGAAATGGGCTTGTGCACCTCAGGTTAGCGACTTTGTAAAATAGTGCGCTTGGAATTTTACGCAAGTGCGTTGACCAGTGCACTGAGAGCAGCGCTCAGTGGAATTTCGACCCTGTGGTGAGTTTTTCCCAACCCTGGATGTCTCTGAGCGGCCCTGAGCGAAGGCCGGGTGCTTTTCCCAGGGGGATGGAGGGAAAATTAGGGAGAGAGAGACTCGTCTCGCTCAGCGACCGTTCTCGCCTGCCCTCAGTGGCGTTGGCGGTATTGTAGGGCACTCACCTTACTTACTTGGGTCAGTATGTGGAGATCAAATAATAGAAATTAAAGAGTGATAGCCATGGGGGACGGGAGCGACCGCAGAGATGGGCGGAGGAAAAAATAAAGTGCGTGAAATCCCATTCAGCAGGCCCAAGTTTCAACCCCCAGTCTGGACCGCTGTTGGGGTTAGGCGACTTTCTGTGGTAATGGGCTCTTGACTGGGCACCTTGTCGGTGGAGCGAGGAAGGTAAATTGCCAGCGAGATTGCCAGACTAATCCCACTGCGAGAGAGTGCCCTCCTGCGAGAACTGACAGCGGTGGTGGGGTCATTCCACTGGCCAAGTCCATCAGGGGGACGGGCAAGAAGGCCTTGAGGTGAGGAGAATGGGGGAAGGGAAGGGGCGGGCGAGGAACTGGCTCACAGCCGCTGGGAAATGGGACTTTCTGAGATCTTTCTGTTTTACATCCCTCTCCATTACCCCAAGAAAATAGCGTTAGAGTTGACGGAGAAGAATTTGCAACTGTTTAACCTGGCCAATGCGAAGCTGATTCCATGGGAGGAGAAATTGTTTGCTTGCAAGCAGTGCGATAGCTACTGGTGGAGAAGGGTACCTGAGAGAAAACAGGTAGGAGGAACCTGATTGCCTTGCGTCTGTTTCGGAAAGTTCTGAGAGAAGGTTTCAGTGGATGGGCCTCCCTACTGAGTCCAGTCGGCAAATGAGTCACATGATACAAAAACTGACCCATGCAGACTGGGGAGGTCTCAGGTTTGACCTTTGACCTTCAACCTCAGCCAGGGTGGCAATAGAGGTCGCTACAAACTGGCCTTGGCATTCCCGGGTTGCGAGGGGGTGCGAAATCACCCAGCATTGCTGCTTCTGATCACCATCCTGCGGCCCGCGCTGGAGAGTTGGCCGAGGGGGAGAGATCTGGACAGTGATGTCCATCCCCGCAGCCTGCCCACGCTGCCTGGGTTCACACAATATAGACGATGACCGTGAGCCAGTGCCTCCGTCACTGGAGGGGAGAAACTCATGGAATAGTCAACAATGTAGATGTTTTACCTGAAGGCCATTTCTTCAGTTAACCCTGTCGGGGGAATTAGGGGAGGGCACCTGTAAATTGAAGAATTGGGACAGAGCACCAGTAAATGGGGGAATTGGGGATGGTTCCATTAAATGGGGGAAAATGGAGGGCAACACTAAAGGGGAAATGAGGGAGCGAACAAGTAAATGGGGAATATTGGGAGAGCACCAGTAAATTGGGGAATTGGGGACAGCACCAGTAAATGGGGGAATTGGGAGAGAGCACCGTTAAAGGGGGGAATTGGGGAGAGTTCCATTAAATGGGGGAAATTGGAGGGCAACACTAAAGGGGAAATGGGGGAGGGAACAAGTAAATGGAGGAATTAGGGGAGGGCATGAGTAAATAGGGGAAATTGGGAGAGAGCACCAGTAAAAGGGGGGAAGAGAGCACGTAAATGGGGGAATTGGGGGAGCGCATCAACAAATGGGGGAATTAAGGGAAGGGCATCAGTAAATGGAATAGGAGAGGGCACCCGTAAATGGAGGAATTGGAGAGGGCACATCAATGGGGGAATTAAGGGAGGGCACAGCAAATGTGGGAATTGGGGGAGGACACCAGTAAATGGGGGATTTAGCGGAGGGCACCAGTAAATGGGGGAATCAATGCAGCACCTGTGGTTGGACTTAAAGTGTGAGCCCCCACACCAAATCCATGCACTCAGATTGTCTGAGGTTCCCGGTGCCACCACTGGCCATATTGCCTGTAGCAGGGTGGGAAACGGGGTGGGAGCTTATGGACCAGAGATTCCCCTATTGCGGAATTGCGGGTCCATCTTGTGTGCTGCATGATATGTATTGTAGTTGCGAATTGAGTCTGATGACGTGGGATCTCTGTCTCTGAGCAGGTCTCGAGGTGTCGGAGGTGCAAGAAGAAATATGACCCAGTGCCAGCTGACAAAATGTGGGGCTACGCTGAATTCCACTGCCAGGAGTGTGGCAACAACTTTGGGTAATGTGGGTGGGAGCGTCAGTCGTCAGAATGATTCAGAAAATAATGTGAAGGGAGAGGTAATTCCATGGGTGACGTCCTTTGTAGCATCTGAGAGACACACATGGAGCTTGTGTACCATCGCTGACAGGTAGTGACCCGTAGAGTCCCTCCTGCACCACCACCAACCCATAGAGTCCCTCCTGTACCATCACCAACCTATAGAGACCCTCCTGTACCATCACCAACCTGTACAGCCCCTCCTTTACCATTACCAAACCATAGAGCCCCTCCTGCACCATCACCAACCTATAGAGACCCTCCTGTACCATCACCAACCTGTACAGCCCCTCCTGTACCATCACCAACCCATAGAGTCCCTCCTGTACCATCACCAACCCATAGAGTCCCTCCTGTACCATCACCAACCCATGGAGCCCCTCCTGTACCATTACCAAACCATAGAGTCCCTCCTGTACCATTACCAAACCATAGAGTCCCTCTTGTACCATTAACAAACCATAGAGTCCCTCCTGTACCATCACCAACCTATAGAGTCCCTCCTGTACCAGCACCAACCCATAGAGTCCCTCCTGTACCATCACCAACCCATGGAGCCCCTCCTGTACCATCACCGACCCGTAGAGTCCCTCCTGTACCATCACCAACCCATGGAGCCCCTCCTTTACCATCACCAACCCATGGAGCCCCTCCTTTACCATCACCAACCCGTAGAGTCCCTCCTTTACCATCACCAACCCATGGAGCCCCTCCTGTACCATCACCGACAGGCACTGACCCGTGGAGTGCCTCCTGTACTGACTGACCCACTGAAGCTCCGTCCCATTTCGATGTCTTTGGCGGATTGCAAAGTTTTCACTGCGCTTCCTTTTCTCGTTTAGGGGATTCGGACAGATGGGTTTGCCTGCTCCGTGCTATATCTGCTACAGCCGGGTGACTCCCACACGCATCCTCCCACCGAAGAAGGGGCTGGGTCCTCGCACTCCGAGACCTCACAGTTGCTACGCTGAGGACTGCTACAACCGCAAAGGTCAGCCCACCTGCCCGGCCTCGTGAGATGGTTTCTCCATTTTGTTCTTTTGCAGTGTTTCTCTCCCCAGCCGGACATGTTGACTCCTTGCTAGGTTATATTTCTGTTGGCTCCAAGGCCCCCCCCCCCCAAGTATCTCACCCTAGTAGGGCCTTGACGGCAAGTGTCAAAAGATCATTGAACTTGGGGGGGTGGTGGTGGGGATGGTGTGGTGAGGAGTCATCACACCACCCAATCCTGTTCTCATCCACAACCAGCAGGAAGCCACTGGATAGTCCCCAAGAGTGGGGACCACTGGCCGATTACCTCCAATCCCTATTGTAAGGGCACCGGGTCCAGTTGTTGCACCCCTACAGCCTAGTGGGCTGAGATTGATTAACGCAGCACCGACCGTGGGGAGTCAACCTGTCGCTGAGCCAACCGGAGAGGCTCGATGGTTTTGACCCCCCCCCCCCTCATCGCCCAGTTGCCAGGGTCCACGTCACCGACGAGTGCAGGGTGGCAGCGATTTAACCCGAGACGTCTGTTTGCTGCGGCATGGTTTGGCAGCTCACCTCTGCCTGGGGCCTACCCGCGAGAAATGAAATGCTGGAAAGGCGCAGCAATTGCGATGACGGGAATCTCCGGAAACATCGTCCCCTCCACCTCCCGAATTCCACGGGCCGCGGTCCTGGGACTCTTCCAGAGTTTGTTGGTTCACTCGAGGCCGGTGAGCACCAGCGATACATCGTGGGTGCCCGCCTTGCCCAGATAGACTGGCGCCACTTGCCGGTTCCAGTGGGGGGGGGGGGTAACAGGCGTTTCCACCCCCTGCCCCACCCCCATATGCCCCCGTTGTAAGGGGGAGCCCCTCCCGCAGTTAAATAAATCAAGAAAAATGACCCTGTATTCTTATGACGTCATGAGGCCCACTCCAAGAGGCTGGTACACCTCTTCTTGCTCGGCCTACTGGCCTCCAAGGTTATGCCGGGTCCCTGTGAGTTACGGAGGACGCTGGAATTCCCAGAATAGGGAGTACTCCCCCTCAGCCCCTCCCCCTCTGACACAGCTCCCCTCGGAAGAGTTTCTGCCCCCAGCAAGGCTCTGCGTGCATTGGCAGCACAGGCCGTGACCCCACGTGTTCGTGATTCCCGGCCTGTTTTCAGGCCCAAGAGTCAGCAGTGGCTCGGTGGGCATCACTCTCGCCTCTGTGTCAGAAGGTCGTGGGTTTGAGTCCCCACTCCAGAGACTTGAGCACAGAATCCAGGCTGACACTCCCAGTGCAGTACCGAGGGAGTGCTGCACTGTCGGAGGTGCCGTCTTTCGGATGAGACGTTAAACCGAGGCCCCGTCTGCCCTCTCAGGTGGACGTAAAAGATCCCACGGCCACTATTCGAACAGCAGGGGAGTTCACCCCAGAATCCTGCACAATATTCATCCCTCAACTAACACCTCCTGTTGACTTGTGTCTCAGACGGGTACATCAGCTGTACCAGCAGGAGATATCTCCTCTGGGAGAGTACGTTCTTCCCATCGGTCTTTTGCTCCATCACCAAAGACAGAGGAGCAGTGTCCTCCTGTCTTGGCTCCATGGGTCCAAGTCCATTGCTCTGCGCTGAAAGGAAGTCTCAGTCCCAGAGCTGAAGGACAGAGCACTAATCCTCGTGTGCTACATCAGAGAGAGGGAGAGATCTTCATCCCTTCTGAGCTACCTTAGAATTCAGGTTCTGGTAACCATTGGCTGTCTAGGCCCTAAGCTCTGGAATTCCCTCTCTACCTCTCCTCTTTTAAGATGCTCGTTAAAACCTACCAAGCTTTTGGTCACCTGTCCTAATATCTCCTCATGTGGCTCGGTGTCAAATTCTGCTTGATAATCGCTCCTGCGAAGCCCCTCGGGACGTTTTTACTACGTTAAAGGCGCTATACAAATGCAAGTTGTTGTTAGGGCAGCATTGTAACCTGGTTCCATCTGTTCACGTGATACTCAAAGGACGAATTGCCTTCTCCCCCCCCCTCAGAGCCCCACATCGTTGGGACCCACTGTGTTCACCCACGCAGCCGGCAGCGTAAAGGGCTTCAGAAAGTTCTCTACCCGAGCCCAGAGCACTGCAGCACTGGGTCCACCGTCGCAACCTGCCTGAGTCAGGGCAGCCTGATGGAGTGTCACGTGGATGACATCATTGCTGAGGACATCATGGAGGAGGAGGAGGAGGACGAGGACACAACCGAGGAAGACGAGGAATCGACGGAGAAGTCGGACGAGGGGAACAATGAAGATGATAACGGCGACTAAACGATTGGAGAAACAAGAGTGCTAACACGGTGAATGTGTATGAAAATTGGCCAGGGCTGTGCACTATCCATCACAATGGTGCACTGTTACCCTCTCCACCCTCAGGACTCCCTGTGGTGTTGGGGAGGGTGGTGGTTTGTGCAATTTTAGAATTTTAAAAATGCTCATTTCTGAAGTTCTCATTGGACTTCCACTGACGAAAACAAAGAAAAGAATGAAATTAATTTGCAAACCAACATTTGCTTTAATTCTGTACAGCTTTAAATGTAAGAAAATAAGTTTGGGTTTTATTTCCAGGTCATTGGAAATTGCCTTGAGCTGACCGACCAGGGGGTGCGTCACACTGTGCCAGGCCCCCTGTGTGATTTCTACCTGTATGTGCGGGGCCACTCATTCCTCAGACAGCTGCCCTGAAAGGAGCAGGTAACTGGAATGCCAGGCTGTGAATCTGTGATCCGCGTGAAATTATTTTATCTGAGCAAGACTTCCTTTCTCTTTTAAGTGACTGATTAAGGCAGTGGGTTCTCATTAGAGCAGCTCAGGGGGGCTGTGTGCGGCCCCCCCCCCCCCTTCCCCCACTGCCGCTAGGCCCCTCGAGAGAATTGCTCCTCCGTGCGCTGAGCCGAATTCTCCGGGGTTTTCTTTAGCTTTTTGCTTCGAAACGGCAAGTGAGAAGGGGTCGCTGTTCGAAAAGAACTGTCGAGTTTTACCGCACTGGAGGAAATTTTTCTTCCTCGGATATTTACCCATTTTCTTTTAAAAGCTAATGTAGATTCTGCTCCCACCACTGTTTCTGTTGGAACCTTCCGCGGTTCCCTCACAAGCCTGCGAGTGTATAAACCATTCCCTCCTGGTTCTTTTGATGATCCTGAAAGCTCTGCTGCCCATTATCCTAACTCGCGCCAAGTCCCGCGCACCCTTCACCCCTGCGCTCGCTGGCTTACATTGACTCCCAGTCCAGCAACGCCTCGATTTTAAAATTCTTATCTCCGTATTCAAATCCCTCCATGGCCTCGCCCCCTCCCTATCTCTGTGACCTCCTCCAGCCCTACAACCCTCCGAGATCTCTGCGCTCCCCCAATTCTGGCCTCCTGCGCATCCCCCCCCCCCGATTTCCTTCGTTCTGCCATTGGCGGCCGTGCCTTCAGCAGAAGCCCTAAGCTCTGGAATTCCCTCCCTAAACCTCTCTGCCTCTCTCTCTCTCTCTCTCTCTCTTCCTTTAAGATGCTTAAAACCTACCTCTTTGACCAAGCTTTTGGTCACCTGTCCTAATATCTCGTTCTTCAGCTCGGTATCGGTTTTGTCTGATAACGCTCCCTGTGAAGCACCTTCAGATGTTTTACTATCTTAAAGGCGCTATGTAAATGCAAGTTGTTGTTGTTGTTGAGTTGATTCCCTCTAGTTACCGACTCACCGACCACGGAAATAACTTTTCCCAATTTATCTCATCAAAACCCCTTACAATTCTGAATCGCTCTCTATCAGTGGACAACACTAAAAGCATCTGTTTGACATTCTTAGAAAACATAGAAAATAGGAGCAGGAGTCGGCCATTCGGCCCTTCGAGCCTGCTTCGCCATTCGGTATGATCATGGCTGATCCTCTATCTCAATACCATATTCCCGCTCTCTCCCCCCACCCCATGCCCCTTGATGCCTTTTGTTCCTCTATCTGCCATTTTAATACAGATATTTAATTGGCTCATTTTGAATTGGTTAACGCCTACGGTCGCCAACTCTGGTTGGACGTATTCCTGGAGATTTCATCACATGACCTCCCGCCTCCGACTGCCCCACCCCCGCACTCCCGCCATTGGCCGCCCGACGCGTCCATCCTCAGGTCGCCCCACCTTCCCACGGCCAATTGGAAAGCAACAGACTCTTTGTTGCGCGATTGGACGATTCTTGACCATTAGTCAAACGGCTATTTTCCCATCTCCAATATTTTTATAACTAATAAATGAAGATGCTCAAAGAAAATGAGAGAAACGCACTTTTTTTTTAATGCCCCCTATGATTTTTGCTCGCAGCAGTGTCTGGGAGATTAATCTTCAATTCCTGGAGACTCCAGGGCAATCCTGGAGGGTTGGCAACAGTACTAATGCCTCCATTAAGTCAAGATGTGGAGATGCCGGTGATGGACTGGGGTTGACCATTGTAAACAATTTTACAACACCAAGTTATAGTCCAGCAATTTTATTTTAAATTCACAAGCTTTCGGAGGCTTCCTCCTTCCTCAGGTGAACGTTGTTGGAAAAAAAAAAGTCAGCAGACAGAGGAACACCAGTCATATGCGTTAAGTGTCGTGCGCTGGTATTACAAACAGTCTTTTCTAGGCTGTCGTTTTTTTCTGTTTTCCTGCTGCAAAGTGCCTGAGCTTCAATTCCAATTGCCTCGTGGCGGCCTGCTTGAAATCAGAAGCTCCCCGTGTGGTGAATCTCGGCCACAGACCCACGTCCCCTCACCACGGGTTACAAAGTTTATGAGGCCGGGCTTTGAGGAAGACGTAGGTTTCGGATCCTGGTGAACAGGAACTGCGGCTGATTTATTTTTCCTGTCAGCTGTGGCTTAGTGGGTAACACTCTCGCCCGTGAGTCAGAAGGTCAATGGGTTCAAGTCCCATTCCAGAGACTTGAGCACAAAACCCAGGCTGACTCTCCAGTGCAGTAAATGTGGGAGTGCTTCACTGTCAGAGATGCCGGTTTGCAGATGAGGCCCCTTCTGCCCTCTCAGGTAGGCATAAAAGGTCCCATAGCACTATTCGAAGAAGAGCAGGCAGTGTCCCAGCCAATATTTATCCCACACGACTGAAAGAAAACAGATTATCTGGTCATTATCACATTGCTGTTTGTGGGATCTTGCTGTGCGCAAATTGGCTGCCGCGTTTCCTACGCGTGACTGAACTTCAAAAAGTACTTTATTGGCTGTAAAGCACTTTGGGACGTCCCGAGGTCGTGAAAGGCGCTATATAAATGCAAGTCTTTTTTCTTTTTAGTGGTAATGTCCCCGAGCCACCAACCCAACTGAGTGCAGTTAACTTAGCATCAAACCAGAGATTGAATCTGGGATCTTGCTGGTCTATACACCACTGTACATTTCCTCAGAAAACAGTTTATTGCTGCCTAACATCACACAAAGTATATTTTTGTAGTATTTGATATGTGATAAAGTCGGACATGATGCTGTCAACACACCATCAGATCTATTGTCACTGAAACAAATGAAAAATTCTTTATCCTTCACAAAGTAGGTAGAACCATAGAAGATTACTGTGCGGAAGGAAGCCATTCGGCCCATCATGGCTGTTCCAGCTCTTTGCTAGAACGATTCCCAGTGCCCCGTTCGCTCCCCATAGCCCTGTATCTTACTCTGCTTCAGATATTTATCGTTTTGCCCTTAAACGATGCAATGGTCTCTGCTTCAACCACTCCCTGTGGCAAAATAAATTTCTCCTCATCTGTCTTCTCATTGTTAGCGACAGTTTTAAATTAATGACCCCTCATCACTGACTTTCCAACCAGGGGAAATAGTCTTTCCCTGTTCATCCTATCAAAAACCTCCATTAAGTCTTTTATTGGCCTTCTCCGCTCCAATGGAAATAATTCCGCATCTTGCCGACAAGCTGTAGTTTCCCAGAATTTATGCTGTTTATTTTCTATGAACATAAGAAATAGGAGCAGGAGTAGGCCATACGGCCCCTCGAGGCTGCTCCGCCATTCAATCAGATCATGGCTCATCTTCGACCTCAACTCCACTTTCCTGCCCGATCCCCATATCCCTTGATTCCCTTAGAGTCCAAAAATCCATCCACCTCAGCCTTGAATATATTCAATGACTCAGCATCCACAGTCCTCTGGAGTAGAGAATTCCAAAGATTCACAACCCTCTGCATGAGGAAATTCCTCCTCATCTCAGTCTTGAATGGCCGACCCCTTATCCTGCGATTATGCCTTCTAGTTCTAGACTCTCCAGCCAGGGGAAACAATCTCTCAGCATCCACCCTGTCAAGCCCCCTCATAATCTTATATGTTTCAATGAGATCGCCTCTCATTCTTCTAAACTCCAGAGAGTATAGGCCCATTCTAATCAACCTCTCCTCATAGGACAACCCTCTCATCCCAGGAATTAATCTAGTGAACCTTCACTGTACCACCTCCAAGATAAGGAGACCAAAACTGTACGCAGTACTCCAGGTGAGGTCTCACTAAAGCCCTGTACAATTGTAGTAAGATTTCCTTACTCTTGTACTTTAACCCCTTGCAATAAAGGCCAACATGCCATTTGCTTTCCTATGGTTTTAATGTCCTTTCTATAATGGGGTGCCCAGAACTGCATACGGCACTCATAAACTCAAAATGCTGTTGGACTTATATTTTTAATGGTGTTATCTCGCTGCATTTGAACTTTCAGGGAATTATATATTTGAACCCTCAGCCTCTCCTCATAATATAGTTTCTCACCCCTGGTATCACCCAGTACCAGTTTGAGAATGACATAGAATGTACAGCACAGAAACAGGCCATTCAGCCCAACTGTTCCGTGATGGTGTTTATGCTCCTGACGAGCCTCCTCCCACCCCTCTTCATCTAACCCTATCGACATTTCCTTCTATTCTTTTCTACTTTGTGTTTATCTAGCTTCCCCTTAAAAGCATCTATGCTATTCGCCTCAACTGCTCCTTGTGGTAGCGAGTTCCCTATTCTAACCACTCTCTGGGTAAAGAAGTTTCTTTTGAATTCCCTATTGGATTTATTAGTGACTATCTTATATTTATGACCCCTAGTTTTGATCTCCCCCACAAGTGGAAACATCTTCTCTACGTCTACCCTATCAAACCCTTTCGTAATCGTAAAGACCTCTATCTGTTAGGTTGTTGTTAAGGTTCAGCTTCATTCTGTTGGTTCTGATGTTATCTAAACCCTTCAATTGAATCGCTCCCTGTTATTTATTACAGTGTCTCGTTATCGCTTTAATTAAGGAAAGGCACTTGTCCAGTCTCTGGTAACCTGTAGATAGTGCTGACAATAGCACTGCCTGGTGTCTGCAATCTCACACTGCAGCTGCAATGTGCTTTACCTCCAGTTTTTCTTGGCCAAGCTGAAGTGTTGCTCTCAGGGATTGTTTGACCTTTCACCCCTTCCTCCTCCCCACCCTGAAAATATGCTCTCTCTCAGGTGTAACGATCCCACACTGCAGCGGGAGGCTTTACTCAGGCTTTACTCAGAGAGGTTGTCCATTCTTTACAACAAGCTTGTGCAGCAGCAGATGTACGGGTGAGTTTTTAAAGGATTGAAGTGATGTTGCATGCAAAGGGGAAAAGGAAAATATTTTATAACAAGGTGCAGCGTAAATTAAAACCAGTGAAAATGAAAAACAGGGTAATTGGAAGGGATGGAATTGATTCTCCTGTTCTACACGGAATCCGTCCCGTTAGACGTGTTTGCCACATTTCTTCCTGCTGTTCGCCAACACTTGGTTCGCATGCTTTGCGTCAAGAGACTTCATTGTCTCCCTCAAGTTGCCGATAGTCTTGGGACCTACGGTACCCTCCAGCACGACAGCACCTTTCAGGAGAGGAGGGAGAAAATTGGGGCGGGAAGGTAAATTCTAGTTTTTGCAACTCTGTGTTGTGTGTCACGTACTCAGTGGAATTAGGGCTTGCAATGGAGTCCTGCACTGCTGGATGGGTATTTGATCCCGTCACATTAACAAGGGGGGCACTAGTTGTGATATTGTTTTTTGGAGGGGGTTTTCTGTACTGGACAGACCTTGCTGTAATCTGTGCTTCCTACCTGTGAAATTATGTCATGTGATTCTATGCTTCTGTCCGACACTTTGAGAAGGACAAAAAGTGTTAAAGTGAAGGATTTAACGGAGGAATCGTATAAAAACTGGAGAGTCTTTGACTCGTAAAGAAAAAATATTAATTGGATTGAGTCTGTGGTCTGTGGTAAAGTGTTGAATTATTTTACTCATTTGCCCGAAAGGGGAAGATTATGTATTTTTTTAACATTAAAAAAAACTGTCCTTGAATCTCTCTGACTGTCGTCTGCTCTCCTTTCTCATCTGAAGATGATGAGTTTGGCTCTGGGCTGATCTGGGTGTAAAGTCTGTTTGTAGAAGAAATGTCTGCGGGTGAGAGTCTGCGGGTGAGTGAATGTCTGCGGGTGAGAGTCTGCGGGTGAGTGAATGTCTGCGGGTGAGTGTCTGCGGGTGAGCGTCTGCTGGTGAGTTGAGCATCTGCTGGTGAGTGTCTGTGGTTGACCGTCTGCCGGTGAGTGAGGTCTGCCGCTGTGTGTCTGCTGGTGAGTGTCTGCGGATGAGCGTCTGCCGGTGAGTGCCTGTTGGTGACGGAGTGTCTGCCGGTCAGTGAGCATCTGCTGGTGAGTAAGTGTCTGCGGGTCAGTGAGTGTCTGCGGGTCAGTGAGTGCGGGTGAGCATCTGCTGGTGAGCGAGTGTCTGCTGGTGAGCGAGCGTCTGCAGGTGAGCGTCTGCTGGTGAGCGAGTGTCTGCTGGTGAGCGAGCGTCTGCAGGTGAGCGTCTGCTGGTGAGCGAGTGTCTGCTGGTGAGCGAGTGTCTGCGGGTGAGTGCCTGCTGGTGAGTGAGCGTCTGCGGGTGAGTGCCTGCTGGTGAGTGAGCGTCTGCGGGTGAGTGTCTGCGGGTGAGTGCCTGCTGGTGAGTGAGCGTCTGCGGGTGAGTGTCTGCGGGTGAGTGCCTGCTGGTGAGTGAGCGTCTGCGGGTGAGTGTCTGCGGGTGAGTGCCTGCTGGTGAGTGAGCGTCTGCGGGTGAGTGTCTGCGGGTGAGTGCCTGCTGGTGAGTGAGCGTCTGCGGGTGAGTGTCTGCGGGTGAGTGCCTGCTGGTGAGTGAGCGTCTGCGGGTGAGTGCCTGCTGGTGAGCGGGCGTCTGCTGGCTGCACGGCCGTTAGAATCGGACAGGAGGAGGCCACTGGCAGGAACCCAGGAGTACATTCCCCGGCACAAGGTGAGTGCTCTGGAGGGGAATCCCGGAGTGGGGAGGAAGCCCGGGGCATGGGACGCTGAAGATTTCCTTGTGGGGCCCGGACGAGCATTCCTGCTCCTCCCGATCCACAAGGAATATAAAAAAAATGTTTTTAAACATCTCTTTGGGCTCAAGTGGCCCTGGCTGCTGTTGCCGGAAGGTTTGGCCTGTTGGGGAAATCATTGCTCCCCCCGTTCAGGCCTCAGGTTAAAATGGCAATCAGGGCCCCGACGACATCATCAGCAACAACAACTTGCATTTCTAATGACCGGATAATCTGTTTTAGTGAATGTTGGTTGAGGGATAAATATTGGCCAGGACACCGGGGAGAACTCCCCTGCTCTCCTTCGAAATCGTGTCATGGGATCATTAACGTCCACCTGAGAGGGCAGACGGGGCCTCAGTTTAACATCTCATCTGAAAGACAGCTCCTCCCACAGTGCAGAAAGTGGGGAAATCGCCTATTTGAGGTTTGGGTTTACCAGATTGGAGCAGCACCTCTGGGAGTTCCACAGTGGGAGTGAGGGAGCTGGAGGAGGAGGGTGAGGGGGGGGGAGTGGGAGGGGGGTTGTGTGGAAGGGCCTCACTGTGCCCAGTCCATGCCTCAGCCCCTCGCCTAGTCTCAGCCGTTACTGTGACACAGCGGGCCCGATATTAGGAGGGAGGCGGGTTGCCAGCAGGGGGGGTCGACTGGGCGTGTGGGTAACCCGCCCAGTGATATCGGTGGGTTCCCCACGCGATCGTAAGTAAATTGAAGCCACTTACCTTGGTTCCCGGGTTTCGCGCTGGAAAGCTGCGCAGCGGACGGACTGCGCACCCGCATCACAGGCTGTCAGCTGGAGGAGCCCTATTTAAAGGGGCAGTCCTTCGCTGACTGATGCTGCAGAAAGGAGCCAAAATTACAGCATGGAGCAGCCCAGGGGGGAGACCGCTCCCAGGTTTAATGATGCCTCACTCCAGGTCCTACTGGATGTGGTGAGGAGGAGGGGGAGGACAGAGATCTTCTCCCCGGCGGACGGGAGGAAGCGGCCTGCCTCTGCCACCATGAAGGCCTGGTTCGAGGTGGCAGAGGAGGTCACCAGCACCACCAACATATCACGCACCTGCCTACTGTGCAGGAGGCGCTCCAATGACCTAAGTAGGTCAGCCGAAGTGAGTACACTTACTCATTCCCCTACACTCCGTCTGCCACATCACCGCCCCCACCCCACATCTCCTTCTGCACTGCCAACACTACTCTATCACATCACTCCTCACACCCACTCAAAGCTCATCCTCATCTTACCTGCACTTACTCACCTCGCCAGTACTCATCCCACCACTCAACCCAATCTTCATACAATGTCATGGCTCTATCTCATACTCACCCTCTGATGCATCTCTTTCACGGTCAGCCTTACCGCACCTGCCACTACCTGTGCTGCAGCCACAGGGCATGCATCACGTATGTGTAGTAGGAAGTGTAAGGCAAACATGTCGTGAGCATGAAGGGAATGCACAAGGGTGTTTGAGGGTTTGTCATGGTTTTTACTTATATTTGATTTCTGATCAACTCACATTACATATTATATTGTCACCACTACTGCCAGGTCTTGGCCATTCATGACTGGCTTGTGCAATAATGCCCTTTCATGAGGTTCTCCATGAACACTCTTGATGCCACCCATTGGGTCACCCTACAGTGGGTGTATGTGTAGTTGCACGACTACTTTGTGCAGGTGCCTGTTACACAGCACTGTGTTGTGTAGCTCCACGTGGCGGAGGTGGACGGCGTGCCTGGCGAGGCTGGTGATGTTGCTCGTCCTCCAATGGAGTGATGAATGCAGCAATGGACCCCCCCCCCCCCACATCCTGACGGTGTGAGTGTGAGGGGGTCCACAATATAGGTAAATGTGTTTGGACAGCAGAGTTTAGGGTCTGATTTAATAATTTGGAGTGTGGAGACAACGGTGTGGCAGGCAAAACTTTGTCTGAGGTGACAGAGTGCCCTGCTGCAACGAATGAGGGTTTACCCCGCACCTGTTAAATGGACCTTTGCAGCTGCCACTGGCTGCTGACTGCAACACGTCTGGGAGTGTGTCCCCCAGCATGGGAAACACGGTCTGGGTAGTCCAAAATCCGAATCCTCCGAAAATCTCCAACTAATGAGGTCTGTAAACGAACTCAAGTACCCAGATAATGATCTGAAGTGGGATCCCGCCGGCTTTGATTGCCGATGGGAGTCCCACGTGCGGGGGCTGCGCGCGCACCGATTCGCGTCATTGGGGAACCCGGAAGTGGGCGGATTGGAGCCGGGCCCCAGACCCGCTGCGGGAATCCCCAATTTTAGGAGCCCCCCCCTGCCACGAACGCACCCGCTCGGCCATCCGCTAATTGACCCCAGCGAGACTCACTGCACGGCTCAGCGACAGACCCAGTGAAGGAGCTGATTCATTTGCATCACAGGAATTCCTGACGGCCAAATGCAAATAGGAGCAGCTCTTTACCGTAAATCATCGGTTGGACAGCGACTCTTTGGGAAGATTGTTTACAATTCCAAGTGTAGGAAAACCCCCATGAAATTACCCCACCAGACCGTGTGAGGGAGCTGTACTAACACACGGTTACTGTACCAGACTGTACGAGGCCTTGTCTATCCTCTCAGGTGATCCATTGGCGCTATTCGAAGACGAGCAGGGGAGTTCTCCCCGGTGACCTGAAACAACATCCCTAAAACAGATTATCTGGTCATTATCACATTGCTGTTTGTGGGATCTTGCTGTGCACATGGCTGCCGCGTTTCCTCCATTACAACAGTGACTACACTTCAAAAAATGTACTTCATTGGCTGTAAAGCGCTTTGGGACGTCCTGAAGTCATGAAAGGTGCTGCTTAAACACAAGTCTTTCTTTTTCCAGCTTGGCGGTGATGGGGTGGAATCAGGACAGGGAATCGGAGTTTTGGGCAGAAGACAAACAGTGATATCAGTGAACATACGATATCAGTGAACATACGATATCAGTGAACATACGATATCAGTGAACATACATCAGTAAATAAGTAAATAATGACAAGATGCTGGTATTTAGGATGATCCCTTTAAACATAAAATCTATATACACATATTTTTCTTAAAAACCGTATCCTGATTCTACTCAAAAATGATAAGACTTAAAAACAACAATTTTTATATTTGCATAGTCCATCCATTTCAGATATCTGGGTATAAAAAGTGATATCACCCTAGTTTTACACCTCTATGAACACAAATAGTTCTTTTTTTAAAAAATAAATCATTGTAAGGAAGTATTTGTGCTTTTTAAATCAAGGCAATTTTACAATAATAAAGAAATCTGGATCCACTGCTCACATTTTAGAATAAGCAAAACCGGAATTCAATTATTAAAAACAGGTGTCATAATGGACGTGCAATAATATAATTACTATAAAAAATTTGGGATTCATTTTTACATGGGTTTCAGTCTTGCCCATGTTAATTTGGAAAAGTTCGAGCTTGTCCATGACATGGTGTTGGACGAGCGATGTGACAGCAGGGAGGTGAGCTGAACACTGCCAGTATCTACGTGAAAACTGACTCCCGCCCCCTCCCCTCAAATCCACTTAAGGACAATATGTAAAGGAGGAAGGAGAGGGTGGAGGGTCAAGGATGGAAGCTTGGGGTTCTGTGGAGGTTGGAGGATAGAACCAAGCGAGAGGTGGATCATTGGAGGCAAGGCAGTGGAAGATGATTGAGTGGATGAGTAGAAGGCAGAAACGGAGTGCGTACTTTACTGTCGTCAAATGACTGGTTCTGACACAGTCAAACATCTCAGGGCGCTTCACAGGAACGTAATTAGACAAAATTTGACACCGAGCCGCTCATAAGGAGCTATTAGGACAGGTGACCAAAAGCTTGGTCAAAGAGGTAGGTTTTAAGGAGGGTCTCGAAGGAGCAGAGAGGTTTCAGGAGGGAATTCCACAGCTTAGGACCTAGGCAGATGAATTACAACAACAACTTGCATTTATATAGCGCCTTTAATGTAGTAAAACATCGCAAGCCACTTCATAGGAGCGTTATCAGACAAAATATGACACCGAACCACATAAGGAGATAATTATATAGAATATACAGCACAGAAACAGGCCATTCGGCCCGACAGGTCTATGCTGGTGTTGATGCTCCACAGCAGCCTCCACCCACCCTACCTCATCCAACCCCAGTAACATTTCCTTCTATTCCTTTCTCCCTCACGTAATTATTTAGCTTGCCCTTAAAGGCATCTGTGCTCCTGCGCCTCAACTACTCCATGTGGTCGCGAGTTCAAAGGCAGACACATTACTGTTAAATTTATGATTACTTTCTTGCAATTCACAATCGATTGATTCGTAGTTGGCTGGTGTGTGTGTCTCTCTTTTTTTTAGGTGGATGAGTTTGGGAGTTGATTGCTGCGGTCTGGTCTCGGTTCTGACACACCTTCCCTCTCCTGTGTGTAGATCCGGGTGGAGAGGAGAGTTGCGTGTACAAAGCGAGAGACAGACATTTACCAAGACACCAGCGGATACCTTACAGCGAGAGAGGTAGGAAAAGATCAAGCCGCCTTCTGCTGGATCCTTAAACGTGTAACAGCGACTCTTGTAAAGTTCTGCACTTAAGTATCTTCCACACGCAGCCCAAACAATTTTAATAGGGAAAATTATTTCTGTTTATCTTCAATCTAAATTGCTATGCAGCATTTAGCAGGGGGTAGCAAGATTGACTAATGTTTATCAGATAATTGATAAATTTGAAATAAATTCATCACAAGCTGCATACTTTGAAATATCTGAAGTTTCAATATTGTCAATAAGTGGTTATTATATAACGAGAAAATATTGTAAATCGATGTCCTGTAACTGCAACCTTATAAGGAGTGCCTGTTGGTTGGTTTCACTGTAACAAACGCGAAGTGTCAATTTCAGTGGCGATTGCAGTTTGCAGTCCTTTTAAAATTGTAAATTTTAATTTCAGAAGCTCACGATTTAAAAGGGACCCTTTCTGAGCTCTCTGTCAGGAGACAGGGGAAACTCTTGTTCATCATGCTGATTTTTAATGGAAGAATTAAAACCTAAAAATATTTAGATGTATAAAAAAATGACAGGGTTGTTTGCCAGCAGCTGTTAGCTGGGCTGGAGTCGTGCCTCGCCTTTAATGCAGCACCAGAGCCGAGTGTTTATTTAAATATAAAATGGTCTGTTTGCGGTAGGGACCAGACTTGGTCCACTAGCCCTGTCCAGTTTGGGAGACAATGAACACTGTTCAGATGACAAAGTCGTGTCAATCTTTCTAAAGCTATAGGGCTTATTTTGGAGATTTAAAAAATAGATTTGTTTTTTAATAAAAAAGCAATGGAAATTTGGAAATAAAAGCAGAAAATGCTGGAAATTCACAGCGTGTGTGAAGAGACAGGTTAGAATAAGTGTAGGCTCTTCCCCAGAACTGGACACTGGGAGATCAGTGAGGCCCTTAATAAACTGAACAAAACATGGGGAGGGGGAGGGATGGATGGAGGGGGAGAGATGGATGGAGGGGGAAGGAGTGGGGGATGGGGGAAGGAGTGGGGGATGGGGGAAGGAGTGGGGGATGGGGGAAGGAGTGGGGGATGGGGGAAGGAGTGGGGGATGGAGGGAGGGGGAAGGAGTGGGGGATGGAGGGAGGGGGAAGGAGGGAGGGGGATGGATGGATGGATGGAGGGGGGATGGATTGAGGAGGGGGAAAGGATTGGGGGGGAGAGAGGGAGAGGGAGAGATGGAGGGAGGGGGAAAGGATTGAGGGGGAGGGGGGAGGGATGGATGGATGGAGGGGGAAAGGATTGAGGGGGAGGAGGGGGAAAGATAGAGAGAGAAGGGGGGACATGTGAGGAGGAAAAAAAAAGAAACAAACTACAAGAAATAAAACCAGGAAATGCTGGAGTCAGACGGAGGTGCAGCAACATCCAAGAAAAAAAAGACAGACCAACATCTGGTTGCAAATCTGCAAAGTGACCCCTCCATGAAAGAGTCTTCTCCCCTCCTCGTTCCTCTCTAGCACTCCGTACAGCCCCCTGCCCTGTTTTCTAACCCTTCTGTCACCTCTAACAGACTCCTCACTGGTCTCTAGTAAACCGCATAAACTGCAGCTCACTCTAGACTCCAATACCTGGATCCTATCCCGTGTTAAGCCCCACTCGTTTATCCCCTTGGCCTTCCCGACTTCCATTAGTTTCCCAGCCCTCCACCACATTTTCCTTCAAAATCCTCGTCCTTGTTTACAAACCCCTTCCACAGTCTTGCCCCACCCAGCCTCTGTATCCCAGCTCGCACAGTCTGCTTTTTGACACTGACCTACTGTGTATCCCTCTCCTCCATTGCTTCATCGGTGGTAGAACCTTCAGCTACCACTCCCAGGCTTTGCAGGCCTCCTTCGTACCTTCACCTCCCCTAAATAACTCCTGCGCTCTCCTCTCTCTCCCCTTCTGCCTCACCTTCCCCCGACTTATGCTGTGCCTTGGGATATTTGCTTCATTAAAAGCACTATATCATGCAATGTGTTCTTTGCTTTCTTATGAATGGATAATTAATGAGCTACGTGGTGGTAATTGTTGGGTGCGGCCTCCTTATCTTTCCTGCTGCTCTATTTCTGCCCCTCCCCTTCCCCAGCGTCTCTCGCAGTTCTCTGACAGAAGGCACAGGTGGTCAGTCTGTTCCCACCACCTCTGGTAAACGTGGCGCGTTGTAAAGCTTGTCAAAGAGCCAAGGTTCACGGCATTGGGCAGTGCCAGATTCGAGAAAAAGCCAATTTGCGCACAGCAAGATCCCACGAACAGCAATGTGATAATGACCAGATCATCTGTTTTAGTGATGTTGGATGTGGGATAAATATTGGCCAGGACACCGGGGAGAACTCCCCTGCTCTTCTTCGAAATAGTGCCATGGGATCTTTTATGCCCACCTGAGAGGGCAGGCGGGGCCTCAGTTTAACGTCTCGTCTGAAAAGGTTATGGGGGTGAGGCCCAGCTTTTGTGTCTGTAATTTGCCTCATGGCGGGGGTGAGTTTGGGGGGGGCTCCGATCTCAGCTGACTCCTCTTTGGGACGGTGGGGGGAGGAGCAATGCATTTATCCACAGGAAGTGGGGGGGGGCGTGGGCAGGCAGAGATCGGAAAGCAAGGTGCAAAACTTCTTACCCACTCAGTCCTCCTATTACCTGTAGGCTTTTCAAACCCAAGCTCAGTGCTGCCGTCTCTACATTGTGGCTCAGTGGGGAGTGCTCTCGCCTCTGAGTCAGAAAGTCGTGGGTTCGAGTCCCACTCCAGAGACTTGAGCGCAAAATCCAGACTGACACTCCCAGTACGGTACTGAGGGAGTGCTGCACTGTCGGAGGTGCCGTCTTTCGGATGAGACATTAAACTGAGGCCCTGTCTGCCCTCTCGGGTGAAAGTAGAAGATCTCATGGCACTATTTCAAAGAGTAGGGGAGTTCTCGTGTTCTGGCCAATATTTATCCCTTAATCAACATCATTAAAAAACAGATGATCTGGTCATTATCACATTGCTGTTTGTGGGACCTTGCTGTGCGCAAATTGGCTGCCACGTTTCCTACATTACAACAGTGACTACATTTCAAAAGTACTTCGTTGGCTGTAAGGTGCTTTTTTTTTTGGTGAGCTCTTTTAAAATGGTGTGTTATTTGCATGATAATTTGCATATGGTACTATCTCCCCTCACGTAAATCGTACTATAAAGTGGTTTTAAATGTTTTTCTTTCAAATTTCACCAATGTGTTTTAAAAGCACCAACTTGGTTTCATTAACTAGCAAGGGTAGAACTGGTTAGCTGTTGGGGGCAGGGACTGCTGATGATTTGTATGCACTCCCTTGCCTGAGGACAGTGAAGCTGGTTGGAGTGCTATGATCTTAGCCTGGACTGAAATAAACTAACTCGGTGCAGAACAGGGAGTGAACCCAAGACTCTTCTGGACTGAACGATGCAGCTTTTAATTGAGCCACTGGGGGAGGCACGTCACATAATCCTAGAATCTGATTAGATGTGAGTCCAGAGCGTCTGTTTGCATCGACTCGGTGGCTCCGTGCGCCAAGTCAACCCGACGGGCAGTTTCGAGGCTTTGTGCCCACTGTAACCCCGCCTCATGGGTCAGTGCAGTGGACACTGCCCTTGACGCTATCACAACGGAGGAGCCTGGGCTGCTAGCGGGTATTCAGGCGACACAGGACAAACTGCTTAATTCAGATTGAGGACCAAGACTGGGAAAATTACCATGAGACACTAACCGATTGTTGTGTAATCATGGACTTTCTGGGACTTGCACTAAACCATTCCTTTGGGATCTATACAAATCAAGACATGTACTTGCCTGCTCTCAGTCCAGTGTGAAAATAGAATGTTGCTATGTTCTATTTAATGTCAGGGCCTGGTTCTCTTGATCATGGGGTGTTGGTGCATCAATTGAATCAATAGAAGCCAGCAGCACACAGTGCCTTAAGTTGAGAGATCAGCCAAGTGTTTAATGGCTGTAGTTCTTAGAATAGATTGTATCCCCTCTCCCACCGCCACCCCTCGCAGTTTGAAGGACTTTGTAAAATGAGCACTGTTCACTGAAAAGGGCAACTGGCATCGCACTCGGAGATTTCAGGCGGGCTTTGTTCTTTGAAAGCCCCGAACTGACTGCTTTGAAGCCTCTGTTGTATAACACTACCATGTTGGTCAATGGTGAAGCCATAACACAGTAAAGGCACATCAGGGGCAATGTGGGCTTGATTAAAAATGTGACCACCACCATCAGCGACGTGACATCACTGCTGATGGCGCCACTGTTTCCTCTTGCTAAGCTCTGGAATTTTCTCCCTAAATCTCTCAGCCTCTCCTCCTTATAATACGCTCCTTAAAACCTATCTCTTAGACCAAGCTTTTGGTCACCTGTCCTAATATCCCTTTCTGTGGCTCAGTCAAATTTTATCTGATTACACTCCTGTGATGCACCTTGGGATGTTTTACCACGTTAAAGGTGCTACATAAATGCAAGTCATTGTTGCTAAAATGCCCCCCGCAAGAACAGTTATTAGATGAGAGCTGCCCTTTGGATCTCCATCCCCACAGTAACCAAACAAGGCTTTAAAACAAGGAGACCAGTTGTTAGCAAGGAGCTGGAGAGCTCGATCCTGGTTCGATCTACACCTAGTTGTGTCTGTTTGTGGACGATGATGAAGAATTCTTGGTGCAGTTGAACCAGCCTGGGGCTGAATAAATTCAAGGTCTTAAAACTGCCTCAGGCGTGTTTGCTATTGAGTCAGAACCAATGATGATATTCTGCCATATGAATGCAGTTTTTAAACAACGAGCATTCTGCTAAAACAATGTGTCTGTTGTTACCAAATGTGATGAGTGACTGAGCCTTTACTTAGTGGCAGCACTCTGAGTGAGCAAATTGGCTGCCACGTTTCCCACATTACTACACCTCAATTAAGTACTTCATTGGCTGTAAAGCGCTTTGGGATGTCCTGAGGTCCATAAAGGCACTATATAAATGCAAGTGTTTCCTTTCTTTTGGGTACGTGCAATTGGAACCAAGAGTTAAAGTCCTGTTGAGTGTCAGTTATAAATGCCCCATTGTCGATTGTGTAGAGTCTCTTCATATTTCTTTACAAAACTATTAAGTTTTGGTGGCAGTGACAGACTGGATCCAGGGAGAATATTTCCCCTGGCTGGGGGGGTCTCGAACGAGGGGTCACAGTCTCAGGATAATGGGGTAGGACATTTAGGACTGAGATGAGGAGAAATTTCTTCACTCAGAGGGTGGTGAACCTGTGGAATTCTCTACCCAGAAGGCTATGGAGGCCAAGTCACTGAATATATTTAAGAAGGAGCTAGATAGATTTCTAGACACAGAAGGCATCAAGGGGAATGGGGAGAGAGCGGGAATATGGTATTGAGATAGAGGATCAGCCATGATCATATTGAATGGCGGAGCAGGCTCGAAGGGCCGAATGGCCTACTCCTGCTCCTATTTTCTATGTTTCTATGATACAGTCATAGCAAGCTGCTGTACTAGATTTAGGCTTCCTGAGTGTGGCCCATGTGTCAGTTTAACAGAACTGTGGGCAAAAATAGACTGAATTTCAGAAAATCCATTTATTGAGAAGAATGAAGTGGGGCAGTGCCACAGTGTCGTGGGACGTGTGCCTTCCACACATAGTTTCTCTTAAATATGGAATCCTTGATCTCCTCTGCCTCGCTACGTGGAGGCATAGAGTTTTCCCAATAGGGAGGGTAAATCATAGGTTCAGTCCCTCCTGAGTTACTCCAGCCTGGGATTGTTAAGAGATCTGGCAGCAGGTTACTTGCTTGACCAGACCAGGGAAGAAGGGGAAGGAAAGAAATGCCTGAAATGGAGAGAGCCTCAACCAAAATACGTGCCTGTGTGAAAAGCTGCTTAATGCCATGTCTGTGCTTCTATCCCCCGTCCCCCCTCCTCCTCCCCAGTGTAGGGTTGCCAACTCTGGTTGGGTGTATTCCTGAGGGTTTCATCACATGACCTCCTGCCTCGAATCGTCCCAACCCCCCCACATTCCTGCCATTGGTCCATCCTCCATGCGCACTGCCTTCCCATGGCCAATTGGAACGGGGATAGCCTCTTTGTTACCCAATTGGATTAATCTTGACTGTCAGTCAAACAGCTGTTTTCCTCCATCTCCAATATGTTTATAACTAATTAATAAATGAAAGTGTTCAAAGAAAATGGGGGAAAAAAATCCACAGTTTTGTTTAGTGCGCCTATGATTTTTCTCCTGGGTTTGCTCGCAGCAGTATCCTGGAGACTCCAGGACAATCCTGGAGGGTTGGCAACCCTACCATCGCTCGTGAGACTCGGTCCTTCCCAAAGTCCACGGCCTTTCTGCGAGGAGGTGCTGTGGAAACAGGCGAGTCAGCGTCAGGCCGCTGATGCTCATCTCCTACAGATCCAATTGGTCCCAGGCCTCTGCCGATGCTGTTTGGAATTGGGTGCTTTCTCAGCCCTCTGCCAATATCAAGTCCAACTGGGGATAATCAGAGATACCATGAAACACCACAGTCCAGGCCCTGTACAGGAACTTGGGAAAGAACATAGGAACAGGAGTAGGCCATTCAGCCCCTCGAGCCCGTTCCGCCATTCAATTAAGTCATGGCTGATCTGTATTTTAACTCCATCTACCCGCCTTGGTTCCGTCACCCTTAATACCCATGCCTAACAAAAATCGCAGTTTTAAAATTTTTAATTGACCCCCCAGCCTCAACAGCTTTTTCAGGGAGAGAGTTCCAGATTTCCACTCCCCTTTGTGTGAAGAAGTGCTTCCTGACATCACCCCTGTACGGCCTAGCTCTAATTTTAAGGTTATGCCCCCTTGTTCTGGACACCAGAGGAAATAGTTTCTCTCTATCTACCCTATCAAATAATTTTAATCATCTTAAACACCTCAATTATATTACCCTTTAACCTTCTATACTCAAGGGTGTACAAGCCTAATCTATGCAACCTGTTTCACTTTTGTACTGTAAATGGGGAGAGGGAAATGATCAGATCTAAGTGCGCTAAATCCAAACCTGGATAGTGGGCAGGACTGGAGCTGAACCCAGGGATGTGGCTTCGGAATTTTTTTTAAGGAGACAGATTATTTCTACTATTGTGTAGCCTCAATATTTAACTGGTGTATAGAGTATATTTATTTCTCCTGATATATATCTGCCTCTCTCTGTGTCTGTCGTGTGCAGCCTCTTGATACACCCTGAGCTGGACCCTCTTAATGGGAATACTGACTGCATCAAACAGTGATCCCAGTTAACTCACTGCTTCTCTAAACCAGTTGCTAGACTGACTGAGAAGAGATTTGTTGCTGAGCAAGTAAACAAGGGCTCCACTGGAATGAATCCTCCCATTAACCGGCCTCTACTGTGCCAGAGATTCAGTGAGTTGGGTCTCCCACCCTCTGGGCCTCTTCACCCAGCATAAGATGAGACAAATCACGAGGGGGGAGAAGAACATTGTAGTCACTCCTCCGGTACATTAACTCTCTCCACAGGGCATCTAATTATATCATAGAATCTATGATAGGAGGCCATTTGGCCCATCTCTATGAAAGAGCTATCCAATTAGTCCCACTCCCCTGCTCTTATCCCCATAGCCCTACAAAATTTCTCCCCTTCAACTATTTATCCAATTCCGTTTTGAAAGTTATTATTGAATCTGCTTCCACCACCCGTTCAGGCAGTGCGTTCCAGATCATAATTATATCTTGAATAATCCTAATGTTATTGCCTCTGTTATACACTGTCCACCCTTTCCCACTTTTGAGGACGTAGCTCATCCCCTTTGCAGTAATTTTACTTTCCACCAAACCCGGCACAGATTTCAATGCAGACTCTTCCAGGAAGTGAGCTCGCCTGCGAGCATCCCAGTAGGACAACACCACCCCTTTAAATATTTGCGTGCTGTTTTTAAAGATCCACTCCGTCCGAGCCACTGCTGCACCAGAGCTGGTCGATAGCGAGGCTGACATTTTCTAAAAGTGAGTTAGTGTTTTCAGTTCATTAGAATTGATCGATAATGCCAAGCAACTGCTGATAAAATACTGACCATTGATTCTGCTTCTCCTGTGTGTGTGTTTGTGTCTTCAGCAACTGATGTGTTGGTTCCTCCTGCAAGCTGTAATGGGAGGTGGGGGAAGCACAAATTCACTCCTGCAAAAAAAAAAAATGTTCTAGCGATGGGTGCATTACAAGTTATCTCCAGCTGTACTGGATAAGAAGCAATAAAGCCATAAAATGCTATGGAGCTGTTTAATGTTTAATGCTATCTGTTTAGATATGAGGATCGTAATAAAGTCAATGCAGGAGAAAGAAATGTACCTGGTGATTGTCAGTTGCAGCTCTTCTTCCCTCAGCCCATATAATAGGGCGGGGACTTTAGTGAAAGTGCAGAATTACCAGGACAGTGCCAGCTTTGACCTGCAAGATAGTTGGTAACAGTTGTGGCGTTGATGTGGACTATAAAATGCTCTGCATCGCTCTGGGATGGGCAAAGAGATAAGCAGATTTGCCTCTGCTCCCCATCACTATCTGGTGACTCTTTCTGTAAAAGGCTGCATTTGTGGACAACAAGTTTACTGTCTAGGCTCAAACATGAAGGGCAGCTATTTTGAGTGAGGCATGAGGGAGGTGCCGGGGGCCTGTGGGGTTGTTGGGTGAGTTGGGTCCCTCATGGAAAGGCGGGGTTGGGGGGGGGGGGTGGGAAACAAAGAAATGAGAGGAAGAGTTCATGCCAAGGTATTGTGCCTTGCATAATTTAACTGGACTTCCTGATCCGAATGGAATACAATCTCATGTATCGTAGAATAGAATGATACAGCATCGTGCCTGTGCCTGCTATCCGATTAGTCCCACTCCCCTGCCCTTTCCCCATAGCCCTGCAAATTTTTCCCCTTCAAGTATAAATCCAGTTCCCTTTGTAAAGTTACTATTGAATTTGCCTCCACCGCCCTTTCAGGCAGCACATTCCAGACCATAACAACTTGCTGTGTAAAAAAAAAAATTCTCCTCGCCTCGCCTCTGGTTCTTTTGCCAGTTAACTTAAATCTGTGTCCTCTGGTTACCAACACTTCTGCCACTGGAAACAGTTTCTCCTTATTTACTCTATCAAAACCACTCATGATTTTGAACGCCTCTGAACATCACTGTGGCTTTGGTTGGAGAGGTGGCAATGGTTCTGTTTGGGTGGGGTGAAGGTCTCCTGATGGGACGCCCTGTACACTGTGGTGTATTTTTATCCTGTGACTATTTTCGTACAGTTAGGTGACCTGGCTATTAACTGGGCTGGTCAAAGTGAAAGTAAACAAAGTGTATTGTGGTGAACAAATACCATGTTTACAGAGCAAACACACCACTGCCTTAAAGTAACACTTCACATAGATTGCAGGGTCTAAACAGCAGGATTTACACACACTGCCCACTGGCTGCCTGAGCACTCTTTTTAAGAAGCACTGCCTCAAACATTGAAAAAAATCCCATAGAATTTTACAGCACAGAAAGAGGCCATTGACCCATTAGCCTATGGCTCAGTGGGTAGCACTCTCGCCCCTGAGTCAGAAGGTTGAGGGTTCAAGACCCACTCCAGAGACTTGAGCACAAAAATCTAAGCTGACACTCCAATAAAGTACTGAGAGAGTGTTGCACTGTCAGAGATGCCGTCTTTCGGATTATATCTTGATCATTAAACCGAGGCCCCGCCGGCCCTCTTAGTTGGATGTAAAAGATCCCACAGAGGTATTTTGAAGAAGAGCAGGGGAGTTATCCCCAGTGTCCTGGCCAATATTTATCCCTCAACCAACATCACTAAAACAGATTATCTTCCCTAATAATTAGGCCGTTGAAACGTGAACAAGCAGCACAAGAGTAATTGAGGGGTTTGTAACGGTGTTCAAGAGGTCAGGGGTAAGAGGCTGTGTCTCTATCTTTCACTTGCCCTCTCTGCCTTCTGTGTGACCATGTGTGCTAATGCAGTGAGGTTTTGATAAACATAGAACTGGTTTTCCCAGAAAATATTTCGCTTGAATCAGGATTTCTAAAGACTGCAGAGGGGGAAAGAAGCCTACTGGCAAACCTCCTTACCGCAGCCCGTCCAATCAATCCTCCGCAGCCTGTCCAATCAATCCTCCAGCAATCCTGCCTGGACAAAAGCCAATATTTTATTTCTAGTGATTAAGCTGATCTCTGCTGACTGTAAGGAGACAACACTGGGTGTCTGGATCATTGGAAAACTTAATAATGGACATGAATCAGGGTTCAATATTCCAATGTTTTGATTAAATCAGGAATTCTTTCCCCTCCTCTCCTGAAAGCAGTGATTCAATCAAGATATAGACTCGGGCTCTTTTCTGTTGAAAGGAAGACTTAAGAGGAGACCTGATACAGGCTTTTAAAATTATGAGGGGTTTTGATAGGGTGAGTGAGGAGAAACTGTTTCCACCTGTGGGTGAGTCCACAACGAGGGGGCAGAAATATAAGATGGCCATTAGCAGATGAAATAAAGAATTTAGGAGGAATTTCTTTGCACAGAGAACGGTGAGAACGTGGAACTCACTGGAGTGGTCGAAGCAGATAACATTGATGCATTTGAGGGGAGGCTTGACGCATCCATGAGGGAGAATAGAATAGAGGGATGGGGGTGCAGGGTGGGAAAGGTAATTAGAGTGGGAGGAGGCTCGTGTGGAGTAGACCTTTTGGGCCAAATGGCTGGTTTCTATACTGTATATTCTATGTAATTCTGAATAAAATGTGGATCCAGTGACCTACAACTCCCACCCTACCCCTGTCCTAGCATTTGATCTCGGAGACTCATTCTTGTTGGATTATGATGTGGAGATGCCGGTGATGGACTAGGGTGGACAAATGTAAGGAATCTTACAACACCAGGTTATAGTCCATCCATGCAGAGGTGTGATAACAGGCAGTTGGAAAGATTATCTGTAAACACCAGGCATTGTTCTGTGACTATATATGCGGTGCTTTTATGGAAACCTTCACCCACCTGACGAAGGAGGTAAGCTCCGAAAGCTTGTGATTTTCAAATAAAACTGTTGGACTATAACCTGGTGTTATAAGATTCCTTACATTTGTTGGATTATGTGATACGTAATGGATCTCTTCATGCTCTGCACAGGCCTGCCAACTGGGAGTAGTACGTGGCCCAAACAGCAGAGGTGTTCAGCCCCTCTGCTTCCAGCCAATAGCCTGGATGCTGAGTAACACGATAAAGGAAAACATTGTGAAATCACTTGTGAATGGAAACCAGGAGTTGCAGCATTTCTGGTGTTCACTCATGCACAGATTCTGTAACTCTGCAGTCTCAACCACAAAGTTTGCCCTTTTTCTTTCACTGCGGTGAATCGATAAGCAGACGGTAAAGATTGGCACAACCACAATTCAAGTAAATAAAGTTCCTTGAATTTTGCTCGTTATAAAACTTTTCTTTTTACTATCTGGGAAACCTTCAGTCAGACATTTGAGAAATGAAATGCCTGTCTCCTCACCAGCTTGGTTGATACATTGTGTGCCTGATGGCGGAGTGAGCTGTACAGGCCAGGAAGGGCCCTAGGCTTCAAGGCTAGTCTACGATGAGTTACCTGCTGTCAGCTGGGGCAGTAGTAGGGGCAGCACATTGGGCCTTAGCGTCCATAAATAAAAAAGAAAGAACTTGCATTTATATAGTGCCTTTCACAACGTCCCAAAGCGTTTTACAGCCAATTAAGTACTTTTGCAGTGTAGTCATTGTTGTAATGTAGGGAACGAGGTGGCCAATTTTGCGCACAGCAACATCCCACAGACTGCAATGAGATAAATGACCAGATAATTTTTTAAGTGATGTTGTTTGAGGGATAAATATTGGTCAGGACACCGGGGAGAACTCCCCTGCTCTTCTTCGAAATAGTGGCCACAGGATGTTTTACATCCACCTGAGAGGGCAGACGGGACCTCGGTGTAACGTCTCATCTGAAAGACGGCACCTCCGACAGTGCAGCATTCCCTCAGTACTGCACTGGGAGTGTCAGCCTAGATTTTGTGTTCAAGTCCCTGAAGTGGGACCCGAAACCACAACCTTCTGACTCAGGTGAGAGTGAGCCACAGCTGACATCTTGATTCCCATATGGGCGTGTATACTGGATACCCCTGTACCCCTGGTTAGGGGGGAAGGCAAACTGGAATGATTTTTTCTCACTGATGTTTGCTGCTGAAGATTTGCCTTAAACACCATCTCCTTTTGCCTGTGTGGCAGGTGGGCTGCCATTCTTTGTGACGTCCCTTGAAGGGAACCATCCTGATTAAAATCCTCATTCAAAGCAATAAAACCCAAACTATTCCTGCAGCTATAATGTTTTGTTCTTTTTTCATTTAAGGGAATCAGTTAAACGAATTCAGTTAGTTTGTACTGAGATGTGATTTAATATCTGTTGCCACTAAGAACATAATATCAAAAGCACTGTTGGTGTTGAATTATTCCATACTGCCGTAGCACAGGTTTGGCCAGGTAACCTTACCCTGGGGGTTTGGGACAGGGACGCAGGGCTCACAACAACATAATGCTGACCAGCTTCCCTAAGTGGAACTAGGGTTGCCAACTCTGGTTGGAAGTATTCCTGGAGGTCTCGTCACTTGACCTCCTCCCTCCAACTGCCCTGCCCCAACACTCCCGTCATTGGTCACCCGACATGTCCCTCCTCATTGTGCTTCGCCTTCCCAAGTGGAAAGTGAACAAACTCTTCATTACTCGATTGGATGAATCTTGACTGTCAGTCAAACAGCCATTTTCCCCCATTGCCAACATTTTCATGACAAATAAACAAAAGGCGTCAAAGAAAATGAAAAAAAAAACACTTTTTTAAAATACCCCTATGATTTTGCTCCTGGATTACTTGTAGCAGTGTCCTGGAGATTAATCTTTAATTCCTGGAGACGCCAGGACAATCCTGGAGCGTTGGCAACCCTAGTGAGAACCATGGCTCATTGGACTTCACTGCGCTCTCATATAAAGCCAGATAGGATTGAACACTCTGCATAATACATTGTCAGCTTGGCTCAATTGTAGCAGTGTCATCTGACTCAGGAGGTTGTGGGCTCAAATCCCATTCCAGGACTTGATCACGTAGGCAAGGCTGACACTACAACGCAGTATTAAGGAAGTGCTGCGTTGTCAGAGGTGCCATCTTTTCGAATGAGATATTAAACCGAGGCCCTGTTCACCTATTCAGGCCCATGGCTCTATTTGAAGAAGACCAGGGTGTTCTGATGTCTTGACCAAAATTTCTCCCTCAATTAACACCGTCAAAAATAGTTTACCCGGTCATTTGCTATTTGTGGCAGTTTGCTGTGTGCAAATTTGGCTGCCATGTTTGGCTATAAAACTAGTTCTGAATTAAAAAGCTAATAAAGGGTGCCAGAGTTCAAGGTATTGGCACGGGCGATTATCTGCTTAAGGGACTGAAAGTTCCAAACTAAACTAATTTCCTTAAATGGACTGGAAGGTCAGAGAGCCAGGTTGAGTTTGGGTCTACTGTTTGTTTCGAGTTATGTAGATAGCTGTGTTTCTCTTTTAATGTTATACTAAGAGCTGTGAGACAGAAGCTGCACATTAGGCCATCAACGCCACCATTAATCAAACATGTTGACCATGATTTCTCCGATGTTTGGGCGAGTTGAGGTTTTGAAGACTTATACCAAGAAAACAGACCTTGTGATGTTTGTACTCGGTTTTTTCAAACAGTTCGCTTTATATTGTGGGGCAGTTTCACAAACTAACAGGCAAGAGAAATGGCTGTCGTTAATTGAATCCCCTCCTCCGAATAGTGATGGTTTTGATAATATCTGATCAGGGTTATCGGACAAAAGGATTTCAGGATTTAAAAACAAATTAAAGGCAAAATATTTTCGAACATTAAGAATATTGAGGCACTGGAAAATGGATATAGAGGCACTAGAGAAGGTGCAAAATAGATTTACAAGGATGATACCAGAACTGAGAGGTTATAACTATCAGAAAAGATTGAACAGGCTGGGGCTCTTTTCTTTCGAAAAGAGATGGCTGCTGGATGACCTGACAGAGGTCTTTAAAATTATGAAAGGGTTTGATAGGGTCGACGTAGAGAAGATGTTTCCACTTGTGGGGGAGTCCAAAACTAGGGGTCATCAATATAAGATTGTCAGTAATAAATCCAATAAGGAATTCAAGAGAATCTTCTTCACTCAGAGAGTGGTTAGAATGTGGAACTTGCTACCGCAGGGAGTGGTTTGCGACTAGCATAAATGCATTTAAGGGGAAGCTAGATAAGTACATGAGGGAGAAAGGAATAGAAGGTTATTCTGGGGTTAGATGAAGTAGGGAGGGAGGGGGCTCGTGTGGAGCATAAACACCGGCATAGACCAGTTAGGTCGAATGGCCTGTTTCTGTGCTGTAAATTCTAAGTAATTAACTAAAGTGGAAGGTTACGATTCAGTGTTGGACCTTCTGTAGGCTTGGAAACCCAGCTTGGAAGGAATGGCAACCAACCTGATGGTCTGTCACAAAGCTACTAAAACCCTCCATCTCTGTCTTTGTCTCCGGCAGATGGCTTCGGCGAATGACTCCAGGCATGTGCAGAAAGATGCAGCGGACCAGAACTTTGACTATATGTTCAAGCTGCTGATCATCGGCAACAGCAGTGTGGGCAAGACGTCCTTTCTCTTTCGTTACGCGGACGATTCCTTCACGTCTGCCTTCGTCAGCACCGTGGGCATCGACTTCAAAGTCAAAACGGTCTACAGAAATGAGAAGAGGGTGAAGCTGCAGATATGGGTGTGTGCTTTATAAATTTGTGGGTTTTTTATGAAATGCAATCCTCTATCTCTTGTTTTCTTTCCTTTTATTTCCTCCTGTGGAAATTTGCATTTGATTTTTTTAAAAAGCATAGTCAAATAAGAGGGCAATTGAAACAAATTCACTAATAACTTTCAAAAGGGAATTGGATAATCACTTGAGGGGAAAGCATTTGCAGGGCTATGGGGATAGAGCAGGGGAGTGGGACTAATTGGATAACTCTTTCACGATGGGCTGATTTTAAAATTCTCATCCTTGTTTTCAAATCCCTCATGACCTCGCCCCCTCCCTATCTCTCTAACCTCCTGCCCTACAATCCTCTAAAATTGCCTCTTGCGTAGTCCCGATTTTCGTCACTCCAATATTGGCGGCCAATGCCTTAAGCCGCCTAGGTCCTAAGCTCTAGAATTCTCTCCCTAAACTTCTCCGCCTCTCTACTTCTCTCTCCTCCTTTTATAATGCTCCTCAAAACCTACCTCTTTGCCTAACCTTTCAGTCACCTGTCCTATTATCTCCTTATGTGGCTCGGTGTTAAATTTTGTTTGATAAAACTCCTGTGAAGCGCCTTGGGATGTTTTACTACGTTAAAGGCACTGTATAAATGCAAGTTGTTATGATTTCTGAACTGCTGGGACCTTAGAAATCTCATGGCAAAGGACGCAACTGGGCTAGGGTGGATATCGTATGATATAAGATTCGATGGGTATTTCGGAGTTTTACCTGATCGACCTTTTGGACCAAGGGAAGCTACAGAAGACGAACTGGGCTGGTTGGAGTCCATGATTCTGCAGATTGTACAGAGGAATAGCCTTGATGGACTGAATGGTCTTTTCTCATTCAATGCTTTCTAAGTTTGTATAAGTTTACGATTTTCAGCTCATTGTATAATATTGTATGTGCGTGTGTGCATACTTGTTTGAGCATGCATGTAGAAATATGTTAATTAAAAACTACACAGAGGCTGCAGTTGGATTGCTAATTGCTGCTCCCTGAAGTCCCTGTGTAGCTGTTTTAATCGTTGATTACTTGTGCAAAGGCTGCAGATTACTTCTGAAACAGCTCGTCAAGGTGTAATGATCCCAGAACAGGAGAGCAGCGCTGGTATACTGGGTGTTTCACACACATACTGCAACAGAGTACAAGTTACATGGAGCTTGCTAATTTTAAAATGTATTATTTGTTCTCGGGATGTGGGTGACACTGGCAGTGCCACATTCATTGCCTGTCCCTAGCTGCCCTGAGATGGTGATGGTGTGACACCATTCAGTGCAGTTTGTGAGTATTCAGGTCCGTGTAGGATTTCCGGAGTTCTGAGGGCCTCCTCTTCACGGGGAGGTCCGGAATCCTATCGGCTCTGTAGGTAGAAGGGGATGATTATGGGCAAAGTATTAAAAAGAATGGGAATTTTATAAATTAGTGCATTTTTGAAAACTCGAGGGGACTGTGTCTGTGTTGGCGTTGTTTCCAAACCAGGGACCCTGGTGTAGAATCCCAGCCTTTAGACTGATTCATCAGCCTGAGTGCTCCACAATGGGCTGTGTACATAGCAAGTTAAAAAGAAAGACTCCAAACAATGCTCGCTGTGGTTTTCTTGTTAGAAACCTGTAGTTATCCAAGTAATGAGTGCACAGATCATTTCACATAACCAGACCAAAACACAATACATAATTATAAGCAACATGCTACAGTCTTTAGTGTTCCCCAATGGGGGCTTGTCATCGCTACCTTCTAGTTTTTAAAGGCGAGCCCAACCCTTTCCGCAGAATTACGGGGAACTGAGTTGGTTACGTTGAATTTGATTGCTGACTCTTCACCCTAGGTGCGAGCATTCATATCTAGCCCAGAATACAAGAGCTACTTTGCTCAGATTTGTGAGCAGGGGAGGGGGGAGTAATGCAGTGCTTTCAATGTCTGAAGAACCTACAAAAAAAGTTTCAGTTTCTATGGGGCTCCACATCGAAAATAATGTCTGAGCTTCAGGCGAAATGGGCACCAAGTAAAAAGAAAGAAAGACTTGCATTTATATAGCACCTTTCACGAGCTCAGGATTTCCCAAAGCCAATAAAATACTTTTGAAATGTAGCCACTGTTGTAATGTAGGAAACACAGCGGCCGATTTGCACACAGCAAGATCCCACAAACAGCAATGAGATAATGACCAGAGAATCTGTTTTTAGGTGTTGGCTGAGGGGTAAATATTGGCCAGGACACCGGGGAGAACTCCCTAGCTCCTCTTCAAATAGTGCCATGGGGATCTTTAACTTTCACCTGAGACGGCAGACAGGGGGGGGGTCTCGGTTTAACCTCTCATCCGAAAGATGGCACCTCCGACAGTGCAGCGCTCCCACAGCACTGCGCTGTGTCAGCCTGGATTTTGCACTCCAGACTCAAGGAGTGGGACTTGAAACCCCCAACCTTCTGATGCAAGTAAGAGAGAAAAAGTGGTTTAAGTCTTGGGGGGTTTTAGGGAATCTTTTGAAGTTAGGGTTAGGAAGGGGAGGTGGTACCGTAGAGAGGTTTTGGGAGCGTTCCAAACTATGCGGTCATAGTGGACAATTGGCATTTGGCCAGTGATGACACTACATTGCGGAAGGTCTCCCCAAGATTATGGTCCCGGTTTGATTGATTACTGGCTGGACTGGAGGAATGATGCAGGGAGTCACCCGACTTCCATATTAGACTGTTTCCTAATCTGATTGTCTTGCTGGCCTCACTGTATTCTTGGAGCGATTTTATTGGTAATGTTTAGTGGTTGCTACGATCCTGCAGTTCCCAAAGGTTTCATTGCAGCCGCGTGACTGTGAGAGGCATTCGAGAGTTTCAGATATGAACAGGTTGTAGTTGCTGGAATCCAGGAAGTAACATCGGAATGCGGAGAACCATCGATCCACCCCAAAAAATAAACTGGTTATTGTCCGTACTGGTGGGAGTTGTGTGAAATCTGGGGCTGACTCACTTATTACACATTTATTAAGCTTGCACTGTGTGCAAAGAGGGTGTAGGAGGGAATTGCCTCCGGCAGGGGACTGAATGTGTGCATTTCCCCATGTAACAATCGCATTCCTAGATCAAGGGACCATCAGGGGGAATGAGATTAAAACGCAAATGAAGCTGCTCTTTTTTTTTCTTGATTTTTAACTCTCCTGCTTACTGACTCTGGCAATAAGGCAATTACTTTGGCTCCGTGCCCAGGTACAGTTGGCAGGAGTGCTTTACAATAAAAGGGCAGCATTAGCAAGATGTAGCTTGTGCATTAATAGCAGTGCTGATACAGCAAGAAGACATGATCAAAATAGTGCCAAGCGCATCTGTGTCTTGCTGTCGGCTTACAGACCTTTGGATGGGAATATCTGGATCACCGGGAAAGTGCGGAGGGTATTGCCACTCCTCCTCCTAACCAGTGGCTCACCACCACCTTCTCAAGGGCAATTAGGGATGGGCAATAAATGCTGGCCTTGCCAGCGACTCCCACATCCCATGAATGAATGAATAAATAAATAAATATGTACGGGGATTCACCCAGATATCCCTGCTAACTACCTTTGTAACGTACTTGTTCTAACAACATAGGAGCGATTATCAAACAAAATTTGATACCGAGCTGCATAAGGAGATATTAGGACAAGTGACGGTCATAGAGGTAGGTTTGATGAAGTGTCTTAAAAGAGGCGGAGAGGTTTAGGGAGGGAATTCCAGAACTTAGGGCCGAGGCAGCTGAAGGCATGGCCACCAGTGGTGGAACGATGAAAATCGGGGATACGCAAGATGCCAGAATGGGAGGAATGCAGAGATCTCAGACTGGATTATAGGACTGGAGGAAGTTACAGACATAGGGAGGGGCCTTGCTGTGTGCAAATTGGCTGCTGCATTTCCTACATTACAACAGTGACTACACTTCAAAAGTACTTCATTGGCTTCATGAAGGGATTTGAAAACAAGGATGAGAATTTTAAAATCATTGGTCAGTGAGCACAGGGGTGATAGGTGAACGGGACTTGGTGTGAGTTAGGATACGGGCAACAGAGTTTTGGATGAGCTCAAGTTTACGGAGAGTGCCAGGTGGGAGGCTGGTCAGCAGAGCATTGGAATAGCTGAGTGTAGAGGTAACAAAGGCATGGATGAGGGTTTCAGCAGCAGGTGAGCTGAGGCTGGCTGGAGACGGGTGAGGTTACAGAGGTGGAAGTATGTGGTCTTGGTGATAGAGCGGATATGGGGTCTGAACATGTGGTTAAAAGTGAGCTTGAAGGTTATGATCAAGGCAACTGACTAAGTAAAATTCGATTTTTATCTTGATGGATTCTGCGATTTTTGCTGGTGTTTTGGGGTTTGAATTCCTCAATTCTACAAATTTTTCCTTTTGAAAACTGCAAATCAATTGCCTTGGTTAAAGAATGAGTGTAGTCAGTTGGTGAAACCCCCGGTGGCCAGTTGCTGTGTGCAGCACAATTGTTCTTTTGGTGCTGGCAAATATTCTGTGGAATATAATTGATTACAGTCGTATAGTGTAGATGATTGCAGTGCTAGACTGGTATCCTAGAGTTTGGATTGGTGCGGAAGCTGGGGAGAAGTTTCAGATCGTGGTCTTCAGATGTGCTAGAAGGGGATTGGTTAGATGGGCTGAATCACCATATTTCATAAGTGTTATCCTTTCCCTTCACCAATAAAACGTTAGCTACATGTAAATAAGCAGCAACAGCTGAACCCCCCCCCCCAACCCATGTTTAATGACTTGAAACTGATCTTATCAGTTTCTGAAAATAGAACAATTGAGAGAGGTCACCAGGTACCTCTCACTGATTATATACTTGATTTGGAGACGGTTCAGGGTTTTTAAATACTTGGATTGAACCTAATTCGTGTTGCTTTTATTTTTGATAATATTATATTACCCTGGGGCCAAAATAGTCTCCTAGTTGCCAATTTGCTGTAGCCACCAAAGCATAAATACAATTGAGAGTAGGACTTTCTGCCTCTACAGTTTTGACGATGTAAAGCAAGAGGCTGGAAGTCCTGATCTCGAGCGGGCTGCCTGTGTGAGACCCCTCTCTTCCATAACACACACACACACACACACACACACACACACACACACACACACAGTGGCACTCTCACAGAACCACCAAGTTCCTAATCTCTAGGCTGGGGAGCAGCTCGCTTGCCCATGCATGTGGCTGGGGTATGGTGAATGGAGAAGGAGAGAATATACAAAACGGGATAGGGTTTCTAATAAGGCTACTGCTGTATTTAAAGATTGTTTTTGCCCTTTGAGTAAACTCCCAGGATTCTTTCTCCGCAAATGTTTGGCTGGGCAGTGGATGACTCTTTTCTCAAACCTTGACCAGTGCCTCCAAACCAGATGCTGGACGGTATGCCAGAATGAACTGTAGACAATCCTCCCACTGGCTTGATTTCCCCTTCTCTACCCGCTGTGGATTGGTGGGAGAGGGAAGCTGAGATCAGGAAGTTGGAATATTTGGTTTGCATCCCTTGTATTATATATTGATGGCTTCTCTTAAATTGAGCCCTCTACATGTTAACAGGTTAGTCTTGCACTGCTGGACCATCCCTCACCAGTCCATTCCACTGACCCATGCTCTATTGGTGAGCTGCATTTTTCTACTCTAGCCATGTCCCAGTGGGTGGCACTCTCGCCTCTGAGTCAGAAGGTTGTGGGTTTACGTCCCACTCCATAGACTTGAGTAGAACTTTTAAGTTGATGCTCCAGTGTAGTACTGAGGGAGTGCTGCACCGTTGGAGGTGCCGTCTTTCGGATGAGACATTAAACGGAGGCCCCGTCTGCCTCCTCAGGTGAATGTAAAAGATCCCACAGCACTATTCGAAGAAGAGCAGGGGAGTTCTCCCCGGTGGCCTGGCCGATATTTATCCCTCAACCAACATCACTAAAACAGATTATCTGGTCATTATCTCATTGCTGTTTGTGGGACCTTGCTGTGCGCAAATTGGCTGCTGCATTTCCCCACATTACAACAGTGACTACACTTCAAAAGTACATCATTGGCTGTAGATCGCTTTGGGGCATTCTGATATTGTGAAAGGCGCTACAGAAATGCACGTCTTTCTTTCTTCTTCTACTGTGTCTCTCTTGCCAAACTGGCACTTAAATTTTGCTTTAAAATACTGTGAGTGTGAAACCAGGCCCTAGGTTGCCTGGTAACGAGGTAGATCAGGTTTAATGCTGCATTTGATGGAGCAGGTTCCAGGCGTCTCCCAGCGTCTCAGACTGCCGTCACACAGGGCAAAGGGTCACAGCTCAATGGGCATGAGTGGCCCAATGATTTCTAAGATCCCGCGTACACAGAGTTTACATAAATGGCAATTATTTATACCTTGGGCGTTGGGTGTGTTACAAAACCATTAACGAGCATTGCCTTTCTCCTCAGGTATGCATGTTTGATAGGGCATCTAAGGCTTGTGTTGTGACTCATAATATCAGGTTTCAAAACTTGAATGGCTTTAGTACTTAAATATGATCGTACCAGTCCACTAGTAAGACGCTTGTCCGACTCGAACCCGCCCTGTTGCTACCAGACGGGTTAGGTTAAAATCGGGGCTTTGGTCGGACACACATCTTACTAGGCCCGATTTTGCGCTCCATTGACTTCGGTGGGTCCGACCTGACTGCGCCCCCTACCCGCCGGGCGGGTTAGGTTAAAATCGGAGCTCAAGTTAGTGCTTCCTATCTCGGGAAGGTCATGCTAGGGTCGGAGGGAGTCCAGCAACAACTCAACCAGGAAGATACCTGGGATGTAGGGTCTGATCTGTGAGGAGGCTCAGTAAACATTGGCTATATTTTCCTGTAAGTCAGGAGGTTAAAGGGTGATCTGATTGAGGTGATTAAATATAATGAAGGGTAGATAATGAATGACTCTTCCATCCGATAGCGGAGCCCAGAACAGTCATCTTCACAGTGATGATATTTTAAAAACTCCCCCACCACCCTGCCCCTCTCAGTTTCTTCCCTTTTCTACTGATGGCTAGACTGCACCGACTGCCCCGCGATGTATCGTCTGAGGGATTATTCTTCATGTGTGAGCCTAGGCGCTGTTAATTGGCGGACTATTTCACCATGGGGGACTTCACCGGCGAGACCAATCTCGCCCTTGCTTGAAGTCCATGTGTCCGACCTCTAGCAGGTGTTGCTGGGATTTCCCCACCACCTCCCTAACCCAGGAATCTGATCCCCAACTGAAGCTCCCCAGTTGGCGACGGTCAGTCAAATTCGAGCAGATTGGGATCAAACTTCTGCTCTGTGTGACTCAGTACTACACCAGCAGCACCTTTCACCAGGGCTTTTTTTCATAAGAGCCTGTCCCAGGACTGGCCTCAGATGGGAATACCTCATTCATTAGGAATATTGGCTCTGTCGCTGCTTCATTTGAGAATGTTGGGACTTTTAGTGTAGGGAATGTGTTGCTGTACTAGCTTTGAAAGTAGACAAACTGGTTTTGTCACTCGGCAAGGGTTTGAATTGAATTTCTGAAAGGCCTAAAGCAGCAGATTAAAGTTGTAGCCTTTACTGTGTTAATATACGGAGGAGGAGGCTCCATGGATTGGGACTTTAACTAGTTGTTGTAGGATTTCCCCGAGATAAATTTTACCTTTTTCTAAACAGACTTTAAAAAAAATTCATTCTCGGCATCTTTGCACACAGCAAGGTCCCACAAACAGCAATGAGATAATGACCAGATAATCTGTTTTTTTTGGTGATGTTGGCTGAGGACACCGGGGAGAACTCTCCTGCTGCTCATCTTTCAAAATAGTACCGTGGGATCTTTTACATCCATCTGAAAGACAGCACCTCCAACAGTGCAGCACACCCTCAGTACTGGCACCGGGAGCATCTGCCTGGATTTTGTGCTTGAGGCTCCGAAGTGGGACTTGAACTCTCGACCTTCTAGACTCAGGCGAGAGTGCGACCCACTGAGCCACGGCTGACACTACAAGAAGTGCAGTAGAAGGTGCACCCAGTGCCTTGAAGCAGAGTTGAGTTTGCCAAACATTCGATCAGTCAGTTAGCCTCAGTATCACCAGAGAGGGAGATAAGCTAGAGGCACGAGGATTCACACAAGGTGGGCGGATGAATTACTGAGAGACTCCAGTAATGCAGGGTGGGAATGCAGCTACGCCACTCACATTGTGACACTCTCACTGTAAACGACTGGGTTCCACTGGAGCGAGCCTTGACAACAAGCATGGGAAGACAACCATTCCACTGGGGCAGTGATAGTCCCAGGATACAGTAGTTCAGGCCTCTCCGCAATACCAGTAACACAAACTTGCCGAAGCCACTCATCCATCTTCCTGCAAATGGAGAACGCGTGTTTGCAGTTTTGTGTGGTGATTAGGTGCTTGTTGACGCAATCTCTCTGTTCGATGGACTCACGCTGGTGTCGTTTGAGTACCAAGGAAATGCAGGCATCGCCTCGATTTTAAAATTCTCATCTTTGTTTTCAAATCACTCCGTGGCCTCGCCCCTCCCTATCTCTGTATCCTCCAGCCCTACAACCCTCCGTGATCTCTTCGCTCCTCCAATTCTGGCCTCTTGCGCATCCCCAGTTTTCATCACTCCACCATTGGCGGCCGTGTCTTCAGCTGCCTCGGCCCTGAGCTCCGGAATTCCCTCCCTAAACCCCTCCCCCTCGCTACACCTCTCTCCTCCTTTAAGGCGCTCCTTAAAACCTACCTCTTTGAGGAAGCTTGTGTCCTAATATCTCCTTACGTGGCTCGGTGTCAAGCTTTGTTTGATAATCGCTCCTGTGAAGCGCCTTGGGAGGTTTTACTACGTTAGAGGCACTGTATAAATGCAAGTTGTTGTTGTCAAGAGGTGTTTACCACAGTCTTCATTCTCCTCCTTTCCAATCTATGCAACTCAGTGTCCTGGTTGCTCTGTGAGTCAGCCTCCTTTATTTTAAAATTTGTTCTGAAGCAAATGGGTTCCATTGATTGATATTCCACCTCAGGCTGCTGATTCAGGCGACCTCGCATGGAGTGGACATTTATTGCGTCAATCCTATGGCAACCGAACAATTTTCAATGAGCCTGACGTTACTGTGCTATTTTCTGCATCTGGGCCCAGTGACTGTTGCTAGGATATCAGAGATGCTTGGCTACAGGTTTCCGTCAATACAATGACTGAAGCTCGATTTGCTGCCGTGCAGGTGTAAGAGGCATTTTTCTAGCATTGAAAGGTTGAAGCATGTTTTCAGGAAATCTCAGTGAAACATCATCTTAAAACTAAATTATTTAAGTGTTTGACGCATGGAACAGAGGTTTTTTGGGGGGATTTATTCAACAAACATTTGCACAAAGCCGTCGCCACTTAAAACAAACAGTTACAACAACGACTTCCATTTATACAGTGCCTTTAACGTAGTAAAATGTCCCAAGGTGCTTCACAGGAGCGATTATCAAACAAAATTTGACACTGAACCATACAAGGAGATATTAGGACAGGTGACCAAACGTTTGGTCAAAGAGGTAGGTTTTAATGAGCGTCTTAAAGGAGCAGAGAGGCAGAGAGTTTTAAGGAGGGAATTCCAGAGCTTAGGGCCTGGGCAGCTGAAGGCACGGCCACCAATGGTGGAGCGAAGAAAATCGGGGATGCGCAAGAGGCCAGGATTGGAGGAGCGCAGAGATCTCAGAGAGTTGTAGGGCTGGAGGAGGTTACAGAGATAGGGAGGGGTGAAGTCTTGGAGGGGTTTGAACCCAAGGATGAGAATTTTAAAATCAAGGCGTTGCCGGACCGGGAGCCAATGTAGGTCAGCGAGCACTGGGGTGATGGGTGAACAGGACTTGGTGCGAGCTAGGAGAGGGGCAGCAGAGTTTTGGGTGAGCTCAGGTTTACGGAGGTGCAAAGTGGGAGGCCGGCCAGGGGAGCATTGGAATAGTCAAATCTACAAATCTTGCAAATGCTGGAAACACTCAGCAGGTCAGTTGGCATCTGTGGAGAGAGAAACAGAGTTAACGTTTTGGGTGTGGACCCCCTCGCAGTTCTGACAAAGGGGTCTACATCTGACCTGTTAACTCATCTATTTCTCTCTACAGACGCTGCCTGACCTGCTGAGCGTTTCCAGCATCTGCGGCTTCTTTTGCTCTTTATTTACAGACGCTGCTGGGTTCCATAGAGGGAGAGGAGAACACTAAAGCTTAGCTGACCATTGTGAGCCCAGACTGCGGGTGTCAGGTTATTTAATATAAGACAGTGTTACAACTTAGCCTATAAGGTGTGATGGATGGAGGGGTGTCAGCAGAGGTGCAAGTCCAGGCAGACCAAAGATAAAGATAAATTTCCAAAAGAAGAGTTTTTAACAAAAAATTCAATCTCGAGATGTGGGTGTCGCTTGACAGGCTGGCATTTATTGCCCATCCCTAGTTGCCCCTTGAGAAGGTGGTGGTGAACCGTTCTTCTTGAACAGTGCTGTTGGGAGGGAGTTCCAGGATTTTGACCCAGCAACAATGAAGGAACGGCTGATATATGTCCAAGTCGGGATTGTGTGTGACTCAGAGGGGAACTTGGAGGTGAAGGTGTTCCCATCCACCTGCTTCCCTTGTCCTTCTAGGTGATGGAGGCCACGGGTTTGGGAGGTGCTGGCGGAGAGGTATTTGCGTGTGAAAGGGGCAGCCTCAAAAAGATGCTTTTGTCCTACGCAAGGCCCAAGCCAGGGCCTCTGTTCTCGATGAACTGCTTCCCCGCCACAGGCTGCAGCCTGAAGGGTAAAGCTGGCGGCAGTCACTAAGGCCGAAGACTGGGAAGACTCTAACTGGGTCTTTACGACCGGCTTTAGTGAATGTATGAGACCCAGGCATTAGGAGCTGGTGGTGCTGGCAGGATCTTGCAGTGCGCAGTGTCAAAGCAGAATTCTGATGGGGAAGAAATTAATTATACTCGATTGCATCTCTGTCAAGATGGGGGAAGAAAATGCAACACGCAGTTTGAAAAGCAGCCAAGCAGCAACTTCATCTAATTGCCTCAAGAATATATTGAACATGATGGATTGGAGCAGGAGCTGATTGCTGATGTACTGGGAGCCCTGGGGACTTGTTCTGAGATCTAATAATGAGTGCAGATCCTGCTGCATCTCACAGGACTTCCAGTAACTGAGTATTCGCATTCCCTGTTTCCTCTGCATGTTTAAGTCTCCAAGCCGAGCTACTGAGGATTGCAAATAGTTTCTGCTCGCCTGATATGGGGTGCACACTCCTCTCCCCCCGTAGGGACACACCCCACTTAACTACGTCCAAGACCTTAGCACAGCTAAGTAATAGGGAGTTAGGGACCCCCCCCCCCCCCCCCCCCCCGCCCCCAGATGTGTGCACAGCGGTGTCGTAGGTGTTTAATCCGTTAAAACCAGGGTAGAGCACTGGCAAGCTTCCCATCGCCTGTCCAGCTCGGACCATCCTACCCAGGGTGCTTGCTTGCAGGGTTATCTGTAAAATTCCAACACTGCCACCAACACCACCCCCCCTCCCCCCCCATGATGGCTCCACCCCTTCAGGTCCTAGTAATGAGCCAGGCTAGTTGGTCAATCATCAGCAGTACCCTGGAGTACTGCCTGGTTAAGGTATCAGATTACCAAGTCTGTCACAGACTCCGCCCAATCCTCCATTACCAGACGTGTCACCTTGGAGCCAACTGATGCTTCATACTCCCAGCAATGAGGTTATATATTTTTGTGGGTTCCTCCCCCACCCCAACATCCAAATCATGTGGTATCATCAATGGTAAATGGAACTATAAGGCTTGGTTCATGATTTAACCTAGATCTCAGTGTCCCTTTAAGTGACTTGGCCACACCAGGGTAGGGTTGCCAATCCTCCAGGATTGTCCTGGAGTCTCCAGGAATTGATGACTAATCTCCAGGACATTTCTGCGAGCAAACACCCGGGAGAAAAATCATAGGGGCATTAAAAAAAAATTGTGTATTTTTGCGAACGCATTCATTTATTAGTTGTAGAAACACTGGGAGTTGGGGTTGGGGAAAAAAGGCTGTTCGACTAACTGTTAAGATTAATCCAATTGGATGATAAAGAGGCCATTCCCTTTCCAATTGCCTGTGGGAAGGCCGTATGCACGGAGGGTGGACCAATGGCGTGAGTGTAGGGGCGAGACAATTCGAGGCGGGCAGTCATGTGATGAAACCTCCAGGAATACACCCAATCAGAGTTGGCAACCCTGCACTAGGGTGAAAGGGGGTGCATAGATGCAAGATCTCGAAAGGAACAAATGACCAAAATAAGGCAGCCTGTTGATTGTTGATGCACCGAGCTCCAAGATTCTGCTGTTGCTGCTTCTCAGTTGTGCACCAGCTAATGGTTTTATAGCTGGGATTTCTGGTGCATTGTATATTGAAACGAGGCTTGAGGGCTAGGGTTGCCAACTCTGGTTGGATGTATTCCAGGAGATTTCATCACATGACCTCCAACTGCCCTGCCTCCACACTCCCACCATTGGTCGCCCGACATATCCATCCTTCCCACGGCCAATTGGAAAGCAAACAGACTCTTTGTTGCCCGATTGGATTAATCTTAATTGTTAGTCAAACAGTCTTTTTTCCCAACTCTAATATTTTTTATAATAAATGTATTGTAAAGAGAATGGGAGGAAATAAACACATTGTTTTAATGTTCCCATGATGTTTCTCCTGAGAGGTTAATTTTTAATTCCTGGAAACTCCAGGGCAATCATGGAGAGTTGGCAACCCCATTGTGGGCTTCTGAAAAAAATTTTACTGCCGCAGTTTGGATCCTTGCACTGCCCCTGATTCTCTGCGGGTGACTCCCTGTTTCATGTTGTCAAATGCCATGTACCAGTGATTATCGTTTGAAAATGATAAAATAACATGGGGAGTTAACAGGCAGCTGTCTGCGGTTGTGAGGCAGTGATGCCTGCAGGTGTTCATACGATGTCAGACTGCAGTAGTGAAGATTTGACTGACTGATCGCCAGCATCTGATGGTTTCATTAAAAGGAACACCTCAGTCAATGCAACGTGACAAGATTAGAGTTCAGATTCCAGTGACTGCTGATGCTTGGCGGAGGCAGGTTTTCTGGCTTTGGGTGAGCTCTTGCTGGGAAGTGGGATGATGGTTTAGTTGGTAATTGCCTGATGTGATGCCAAGTGATAGAGCCTCGAGCGTCTTGGGTTCAATCCCTGGTCTGTGCGGAGTTGGCTGATCTCAGTCAGGGAACCACTTGGGGCCACTACAATCTACCCCTCTCTCCTCCTTTAAAACCTACCTCTATGACCGAGCTTTTGGTCACTTGTCCTAATATCTCCTTAGGTGGCTCGGTGTCAAATTTTGTCTGATTACACTCACGTGAAGCGCCTTGGAACGTTTTACAATGTTAAAGGCGCTATATAAATGCAAGTTGTTGATGTTGTACAATTGACTTTGGTGCCCCCTGGTTAAAGAGGGAATAATCAGCCCGGATATCTGCCCTTGATAAACTATTGAATGATTCTTGCTGGAAAGTACATGAATGGTTATCAGGTGCGGACATCATTGGGCTCAGCTCTGTAGTTGAGCTCGGCTCGCACTCAAAGAATGGCCTCTTGACAGGGTACCTGAGGGTGAACAGTGCCCTGGAACTTTACCTTAATATGTGTAAGCGGATTCAACAGGAATGGAGAAAATTGGAGGGGAGAAAGCGAGTGAGATTTCTCAGCTTGTTTTGCAGGCTTGTGCTGTGATTAGTCCCTCCTGACCCAGGGCTTGTGATGGGAATCCCTGAATCAATTTTCTTCCATCCTTCATAGGACACAGCAGGCCAGGAACGTTACCGTACCATCACTACAGCCTATTACAGGGGTGCCATGGGATTCCTGCTAATGTATGATATCACCAACCAAGACTCCTTCAATGCCGTGCACGACTGGTGAGTATACAGAGCGTCTGTAAACCCCGGGTCACATCCACAGTGGCCGGACAGAGCATGTTGTCTGCAAGATGTGCGTCCTGTTATTTTCACTCTTTTGTGTTTTCTACTGCCGCCCCTCCCAAGTTTACTTCTCTGTTGAGGGTGCAGACTTACGGTGGGGTGTGGGGTTCACGGGCGTTGACGTATGTGAGGGTACAGGTTCCATGTGCACTGACACGTGATGGGGTATTGGCTCCATGTGCTGACGTTTGCTGAATCACGGGTGATGATTTGCACTGGGGTACAGATACCAAAGGCGCTGACTAGTGCTGGGGTACAGATTAACTGTTTGAATGTTGTTGGACAGATTGATCTGGTACAGCATCACCAATTGTCAAAGCCCACGCATCCTATTTACAAAGCTGCTATGATGTCTTTCAAGACACTTTGCAAATGGCATGTGTCAGCCTTTCATCCCCCTACGCATTCCAGGCAAAGGTCGACTCCGCTGTAGTGACATGAAAGCACTGTAGTTTTGCCTGCTCTGTGGCTGGATGATTCACTTCCTAGAGATTGAAGTTCTGCATCAGTGTGAATACTGGAGAGGTTAAAATGTCTGTCAGAATATTTAGGTGAATGGAAAGCTTAACCTCTGCAATTCTCAGTCTGAATGTGGGTGGCCTGCTTCACGTTGGTTGTCCTCCAACTTTTTCTATCAGATAACCAAATCTGAGGATAACAGCAAAAAAAAATACTGATATCCCATGAATCTGTTGTCTACTAAAAGTGGCCGCTTCCATTCCCTGATGTAAACCCTGGATTGGTGCTTGGACGGGTCACACTCCGGCTCCTCGTTTAAGTGAGTCGAATTGTATTCTAAATATAAAACAGCTTCATTTTCTGTCTCTCCATTAGCCCTTGAAGCCATCTGAAGTTCAACGGTGGATGTGCCCTATTTCCCAGTGAAATCAATAAGGAGTCTTATCAGTTTTGTGTGGTTGCCTTTGTAACTTGGTGATAACATCAGCACATTCAACCCATTCTTGGCCAACAAGAACCCCAGGTGGAGTCATCAAGGTAGCTTAATTTAATTGCAGTCTCTTCATTTCCCTGGTGTCTTTTTGTCCAACAGGGCCACGCAGATCAAAACCTATTCCTGGGATAACGCTCAGGTGATCCTAGTTGCCAATAAATCTGACCTGGAAGATGATCGTGTTGTCCCCTCAGAAGAAGGAAGACGATTGGCTGACGAATTAGGTATGCAAAGTACGGTTTCAACCATTTGCTGCTTGCAGGAGATAAATGATGGTCCTGGAGGTTGCTTAGGTTTTCAGTGCCTTTTGAGTGCTGAGGTTTGCTAGCAATGTAACTAAACAACAAGCTAAGCTGGCTCAGTTTCTGTAAAAGAAGAACATTGGAGTCCATTCAGGATGTTTGATTTTGGTTCTTGACTTCTGCTCACCCACAGTGAGCATTTATTAGGCCGGCTGCTAGAGGCCGGGTTACTGGGATGTCCTCTCTTGGAAGGAGAAGGCATTGTTTTCTGTTAGGCCTCTGCCAGTGCCACTGCGTAACTAATCATTCTTCTTCTCTACCGGCAGCACACGAGGCGTCCCATTTCTTCCACTGCTTTACATCCAGCAGATGGTGCTCTGGGTTGTCTCCGTAACCAAGTCCATTTTTACGTGGGCAGGTCGTCAGGCTGACCCACACCTCCCTGCCAGGAGAACTGGCTGGGGAAGGAGGTGGGAGGGAGTCACCACTCCGCTCTCATCAGACACGAGTATCCTGCTGCATATCAACCCAGAATTCAGATACCGGAGAAAATGGTCAGGAATGAAATCTACGCCAAGTCCTTTTAGAAGGGTCAAGTATTTAAGAAATAGCCTTGGATTTTTGGGTCATTATTGCAATGTTGGCAAGTATAAAGCTGGAATGCACTGCAAGAAGAAGCAGAGATGATTTGCCTCTAGTGGTGTCACAAGCACAATGTCACAGTTACATATTACATAGAATTACATAAGAATCTACAGCACAGAAACAAGCCATTCTGTTGCCGGCATTTATGCTCCACATGAGCCTCTTCCCGCCACTCTTCATTGAACCCTATCTGCATATCCTTCTATTCCTTTCTCCCTCATGTATTTATCTAGCTTCCCCTTAAATGTATCTATGCTACTCGCCTCAACTACTCTATGTTGGAGCGAGTTCCACATTCTAACCACTCTCTGGGTAAAGAAGTTTCTCCTGAATTCCCTATTGGGTTTATTGGTGACTATCTTATATTTATGGCCCCCTAGTTTTGGTCTCTCCCACAAGTGGAAACATCTTCTCTATGTCTACCTTAACAAATATTTCTCCACAGCTCAGCAGTGAGTTGCTCAGAACACCGCTTAATAGTTCTTGTTACAGTTGGGGAATATGCTTCGATTAAATTGGTTGGGAAAATGAGGCTTTATCAATGTCTGTTCATCATTCTATCCCTCTTTCTGTCTTTTTGAGCAGGATTTGAGTTTTTCGAAGCGAGTGCAAAAGAGAACGTTAATGTGAAGCAGGTTTTCGAACGCCTAGTCGATATCATCTGCGTGAAGATGTCCGAGAGCCTTGATGTGGACCCCACGCTGATCAGCAACAGCAAGAATTCAACCCTTGCGGAGAAGCCCCAGCCACAGCAAAGCAGCTGTCCGTGCTAGGAACCCTGACCTCTTGCTCTTCTAAATCATCAACTACAGACGGCACGAAGATGGCCTGTTAAGAATGGATTTGGGGAAGGGGATGAAATTTGGCTTCAAAATGTATTTAACATTCAGGGTTAACACTTGTCAAAATAGATTTCGTTTTTATTAAGGACTTGGCCAAACACTTCTACATGTGATAGACAGGTGCTGAATTCCACTGACCCATCCAATTGAGGAGTTATTTTCAGCACTCACCTGTACAGATCTGTTGCAGCTATTGTTAAGTCACCGAGCTGACACTGGGAAGTGGGAATTTATTGATAAAATATTCCATGTTCTGCACTGGCATTGGTAGCTGGAGTGTTATCTGCACCAGGTTCCCCGTGCCTACAGTGGTTGGGAGGGATGTTTCCAAATTGGGGGACTGGAAATTTGGGTCTCCAATGGGGCTGACGGATTTTTAAAAAAAGTGACCCCAAGATTAGATCTATTTTTTTTCTCTCTATTTGAAGGTAAGATGAAGACTGGGGCAAGCATTAACCACCGAGATAGACTCGGAATGGAAATGAGATCATCACTTCCTGGTGACTGGGTGGCCTAATGGTGGATCAGTGGCTCAGATGTATGAACAGAGATTGCACAAAGAGACCTTCTCCCACCCATTCCCTCCTTTCTTCCCCACACTCCGGGTGAATATTCCGGTAGGAATTACACCCGTAACTTTGAGTCCTCTGCCATTACTGCAGTCCTGGTATTGGTTGCAGAGACTAATGTGAAGCATCAACGCCAAAATTGGAAATAGTATTTGTATGTGCATGCTGCCACCGGATTCTCTGCCGTAGCCTATCGATGAATTGAAAAAGAATGTTTTCAGAATTAGTGAAGCAGTGTTTTATTCACTGATGTCTGTGCGACCTGGTTTTAACTTCCATTCGAGAGTTTGACTCACTTAGTGGAAGTGAAGCCCACGTTAGATGGACTCTCCGTAAATATGCTGCATATATCTGACTCCTCGCTGCTACATGTTTGGACCTATCTCTCACTTTTTTTTATTGGCACTCCTTCATCTTTTGTTCTTTTGTTGAAGGTTGTCCCAGCAGATGTTGTGACTGGTCAGCATGAAGTCTGCAGGCACGGTATATTATTTCTGATATAAGAACATCAAAGGTAACATGTCCCTTTGGGTAGATTGATGTTTACATAGAATTTATAGCACAGAAAGAGGCCATTTGGCCAGACTGGTCTGTGCTGGTGATAATGCTCCATACGAGCCTCCTCTCACCCTATCAACATACCCTTCTATTCCTTTCTCCCTCATGTACTTATCTAGCTTCCCCTTAAATGTATCTATGCTGTTCTCCTCAACCATTCCTTGTGGTAGTGATTTCCACATTCTAACCACTCTCTGGGTAAAGAAGTTTCTCCTGAATACTTTATTGGATTTATTTGTGATTATCTGGTATTTATGACCCCTAGTTCTGGTCTCCCCCACAACTGGAAACATTTCCTCTATGCCTATCCTATCAAACCCTTTCATAGTCTTAAAGACCTCTATCAAGTCACCCCTTAGTCTTCTCTTTTCCAGAGAAAAGAGCCGCAGCTGTTTCAGTGTTTCCTGATAGGTATAACCTCTTTGTTCTGTTATCATCCTTGTAAATCATTTTTGCACCTTCTCCAATGCCTCTATATCCTTTTTATAATATGGAGACCAGAACTGTGTGTGGTCTAACCAAGATTCCATACAAGCTTGACATAACATCTTAAAACAATGCTAAATATTCTTGTATGTGGTTTCTAAATGAAATGGAGAGGTGGTGGAATGTTTGTAATCCACCCCGAGGGGCTGGAATTGCTATGCCAGCTTCGAATTCTATGATTCCTCCTTGGATGCATTTTTCAAGTTCTCGGCCAGGCTGCCAGAACACTGCTTCTGAGAGGCATGTGTGTCGGAAGGACAGACAAACTAACTAAGGAGATTTGTTCCATACGGTGGCCACACGTCCAGTCAACTGGCATCGAGGACAACCTTGGGCAAAGCCTGTGTGGTTCAGGTTGCTTCAGACTCCCAATTGAGAAAGTGGTCATTCTTTCACCAAGTCCAAGGGCTGGATAGGGATGTGGGGCAGAGGTGACATCGTGCTTTTGAGTGCTGATTTTCTGATGATTACATCACCATATCAGGAGACGCAGAGATAACTGGGGAAAATTTGTGCACAGTTCACCCAAAATTAAGACTGGCCCAAAGCTAGAGTGCATTGAAATGGGAGAGAGTTCTTTTTTCTCTCTTTTTCATAGGTGTTGGTTTTGAAGGCATTTATTTGTTCAGGCACTCCAGGAGGTGTACTTTGAACGCAGACAGTTGCAGACGTCAGTAGTCCCCATTACCTGCAGCCCACGGCCAATAGGTACTTGTTCGCAGTAGTGACTTTTAGGAGATAACCCAGTCCCGGTCTAGTTGTTGCCTTCTGATTGATCATTGGTGCTTTCACACTACCGACTGCCAGTATTATAATGTACAATTCAGGTCAGTGACTGCGGCCAGAGGGGCTGATTAACACTTAAAAAATAGAACGAGCTTTCATTTATATAGCGCCTTTCACAACCTCAGGATGTCCCAAAAAGCTTTACAGCCAATGAAGTACATTTGAAGTGTAGTCACTGTTGTAATGTGGGACAGTGACTACTCTAAGCACGGAATGGTATATTCTGAACGTGATTACTCATTACTGGGGGTGGGTGAGAACAATAGCCTGATAGCAAACTCAATCTGCCAGTTCAGCTGTAAATGCCCAAAATGGCAGGGTACCCAATCTATACCATCAAGTATTTTTTTTTAATTGGCTACTAGATATACGGTGTGTTTTTTTTGTTGCCAGTGCCATTGTGATTGGTGAAGTTTTCCATTGTAGTTCTTCTTAGCAGTTGAGAAGCAGCCTTAGCAGAAGTACGGGAAGGGGAGGGAACAGGGGGTTAGCTCCATTTCCACTCTGCTGGGATTGGTACCTGAAGCAGGAAGAGGCATGAACTTGTCCCCTTCCTCCTCCACTTTTCCCTATTTTGCTGCATCACAGTGAAAGACTGCAGCGTTCTATGGAACTTTGAGTTCTATGTCTTCAGGATTTGATTTTTTTTTTGCGTTTAGTATTATTGGGTTGGAAGATTTTTGGATTTTTCGAAGCATTCTTTCTTCGGGGTCTCGGTGCGGGTGACGCTGGGCATTTCTTGCCCAACCCTAGTTGACCTTGAGAAGGTGGAGGTGGGCCTTCTCCCTGAACCGCTGCAGTCCTTGTGGTGATGGTACTCACACAGTGGTGTTGGGTAGGGAGTTCCAGGATACTGACCCAGTGACGATGAAGGAACGCCGAATTATGTCCGGCTCAGGGTGGTGTGTGACTTGGAGGGGAACTTGGGAGGTGATGGTGTTCCTGTACGGTGTCGAGCTTTGGGCGTTGTTGCGGCTGCATGTACTCTCTGCTGTACACCACTATTCCACTTGTCCAGTGTATATCAGAATGAACCAGAGTAAGCAGTTTTGGCAATAACGCAGAGTTTTTGGGGAGGGGAGGTTTTCTGTTTATGATTAGTAATGTTTTCACTTTTAGTGGCAAATTCAGTGGTGATTAATGGTTGTTAAAATGGTTTTAAAATTAAAAGATATTAACCCCAAATAAATTAGAGGCCAGTGTAATTACAATACCTCTCTATAAATCAGCGACTGGTGTTCTTTTGGTGCTCAGTCAGTAAGAGGAATGTTGAATGGTAATGTAGGCAGTGCTGGTCACTTCTCTCCCCTGCTCTCCAATGCTATTCTACCTCCTCCAAGGGACACGGACACTCTGAGAGGTTGTATCGATATCTGTGGATTGTTCCATTTGTCTGTCTTGGGGCAGCAGTCGATCCAGACCCCTGGGACCAACAGATTTGTAGATCAGCAATGAACAGCATTACGCCACTGGGCTGCCCAGGAAATGGTCGCAATGGGAATTGAACAAGTGGCCTGGCTCAAGTCATGAAAGTTGAGGTGACATTTAAATGGAAGGGCACGAAATAAAGGCTCTCCCTCGCCTCTGGCAGATGGTTAACCATCTGAACCTCGGAGCTGCCTGCTGCTGGAACTAATATTATCCTTCACGTTAGATAGTTTTGATACTTGGGGTGAGAGAGAGAAGGAAATACCTCCTCACAACAAGTACACTTTCTCTTGGCTGGTCTTGGACTGATGCTGATGAAAAATCTGTGCCTTATGCTTTCAATGACCCAGAGGGAAACTTTTGGAGAGAGATACAATCAGGGAATTAATATGGGAAAATTGCCAAATTGAGAATCAATGAACTCCAGGTATATAAAAGAAAAATTAAAAAATTCCCCCTTGCCACAGAGGGTTTTGTGCCCACATTCACGCCTTGCTGAAATTTCTCTTCACTTTCAGCTGCCACTGAACCCTGGGGAGTAGAATGTGCCAAAATGAACCATTCCTTTGCCTTACAGTGCTGTTTCCCTGCCTGGTTTACATTTTTGCAACCGCAGGCCATTTTGTGTCCAAGTTTTGTGAGGTGTTAGTGAATATTTCTTCAAGTATTAGAAAAAAAATTCTGCTCCTGACTTCAGCTGCTAGGAAGCCTGACCCCAATACCAAATGTCTTTCAGGGAAGAAATCTGTCAATCCTTCTGCATCCAAATGATGTGGCTGCTGAGGTGGGACCATGGATGGACATCTTTAAAAGCCACCTCCATATTATTATTCCTTCTTTGCGCTCCAGCATCATGCCAATAAGGACCTCATCATTAGTGCCTGATAATGTGTGATGGTTGCATCAGGGAAGGTTCAGTGCTCCTGATTGACCGTATTCTCAGCCAAACAGCACCTGGATGGGCAACAAAGTGGTCATCTTGGACGCTGCTTTTGGAAATTTGGGTCCCACTAGTGATTTTATTTTTAAGTTTGAGAATTTGACTCTTTTTTCATTCTTGTGCAATTAAGTGCACCTCTTGCTAATGACAATTTGCATTTATATAGTGCCTTTAACATCATAAAACGCCCCAAGGTGCTTCACATGCGAGAGAACGGACCAAGTGATAAAAGAAGCTTTGGGAAAGGCGACTGAATACGTGGTTTGAAAAAATTTTAGGAGGTGTTTCAAGGTGGGGAGAGAGGTAGTAAGGGGGAGAAGGTTTGGAAAGGAGGGATTAACTATTTCCACTGGCAAGAGGGTCGGTAACCAGAGGATGCAGATTTAAAATAATTGGCCAGGGGGGAGAAGAGAATTTTTTTACGCAGTGAGTTGTTGTGATTTGGAATGCACTGTCTGAAAGGGTGGTGGAAGCAGATTCAATAGTAACTTTCAAAAGGGAATTGGATAAATATTTCATGGGGAAAACATTGCAGGCCTTTGGGGAAAGAGCGGGGGAGTGGGACTAATTGGATAGCTCTTTCAAAGAGCTGGCACAGGTGTGATGGGCTGAATGACCTCCTTCTGTGCTGTATCATTCTATGATGTGGAGATGCCGGTGATGGACTGGGGTTGACAATTGTAAACAATTTTACAACACCAAGTTATAGTCCAGCAATTTTATTTTAAATTCACAAGCTTTCGGAGGCTTCCTCCTTCCTCCTTCCTCCTTCCTTCCTCCCTGAACATTTACCTGAGGAAGGAGGAAGCCTCCGAAAGCTTGTGAATTTAAAATAAAATTGCTGGACTATAACTTGGTGTTGTAAAATTGTTTACAAGTATCATTCTATGATCATGATACTAACTCTCGTAACGTAAAACTGGCACTAACTACTTAACGGTTCTCGTTTACAATAGTAAGTGGTGGGGGATGTGAAGACTGTATCAGTAAGTACATGACTAAAAAGCACCCTGTTACTCAGTGAACTGTGGCCAGGGAGTGTGGAAAGAGGATTGTTTTGTCTGAAAAGAGCATTAGATATAAACAATATTCCTGGAAATTTCAGGTCGTAGAAGCTGGCTGACATTTGGTGGCTTCTGAACAGCAAATGGTGGGAATTGTAACCTCCTTGAGCGGCAGTGTCTCGAAAGGATGGCATGGGCTCGGCCTTTGAGCCAGGCGTGTGTTTTCTGTAGAACTGGCAAATCGTCTGATCTTTATTGATCGGAGAGCCTTGCCGCTGTTGTTGCTTTTCTCAGTGGTGTTGAGATATCGCGATTAAAACAGAACAGTTGAGGGCTGGAATTCGGCAGGATCCTTCCTGAGGCCATTGGCCAGTGTGTGTGTGTGTGTGTGTGTGTGTACGCACGGGAGAGATGTTCTTCGTAAAGGGATGAGGCATTTTATTACACACAGAGTGCTCAGATGAAATTTTCACTCCGTGATGTATCATCCAGTTCTGCCGCTGAAACGAGCACTCACACTATACAACCCCCCAAGATCTCTGCGCTCCTCCAGTTCTGGCCTCTTGCGCATCCCCGATTTCCTTTGTCCCGCCGTTGGCAGCTGTGCCTTCAGCTGCCTAGATCCTAATCTCTGGAATTCCCTCCATAAATCGTTCCGCCTCTCTACCTCTCTATTTTCCTTTAAGACTCTCCATAAAACCTACCTCTTTGACTAAGCTTTTGGTCACCTGTCTTGATATCTCCTTATGTGGCTCGGTGTCAAATTTTGTTTGATAATCGCTCCTGAGAAGCGCCTTGGGATGCTTTAGTACGTTAAAGACACTATATAAATGCAAGTAGTTATATTTGGGGTAGGTGTATCGTGTAATACCAAACATTTTCAGGTGGTGCCTTGGTCTCCTCTTCATCCTGTTTTCTGCTCAGAGCGTACCTCTTAACTGCCCCATTTATAATTGGGACACCCCACCATTGAGCAGCGTCACTGAGGAAAGCAGCAGTACGCACAAGACACCAAAAACAAAAGCAAAACACTGCGGATGCTGGAAATCTGAAATAAAAACAAACAAAATGCTGGGAGACACTCAGCGGGTCAGGCAGCATCCGCAGAGAGAGAAAGAGAGTTAACGTTTCAGGTCGATGACCTTTCATCAGAACTGGAAGACGATAGATATTTAACAGTTTGTAAGCAAGTACAGAGCCAGGGGAAAAGGGGGTGGGGAGAACAAAGGGGAAGGTCTGTGATAGGGTGGAGGGTAGAAGTGATTAAATGACAAAAGGGATGATGGTGCAAGACAAAAGAGGGTGGCAATGGGACAAGTAAAGAAACACAAGATCGGTCCAGAGGAAGTGCACACGATATCTAAATCAGTAAAATCACCCAATTCAGCAATTCTACAGAAAACCAGTCTCTGTCGTAAGTAATGACATGAGATGGTCCTGTCAGCATGTTTCCCCTTGAAATGCAGAGTGTTCAACATCTCCAATAAATTTAAAAAAAATAATAGTTACAAAACAAATGATCGAGCAGTGAGAATATATCGGGGATTAAATCTCACTATTGTGCTCGTCTTTATAAGGTTATACCGACAAGTTTCACACTCTCAGTTTATGACATCCCCAGAACAGCTCTGCTTGAAGTAACGGGCTGCCTTATTGCCCAGTGATTTTTTTTAAGAGAAGATCTGGGCAGTCGGGCCATGTGGCATGTGACGGTGAAGGAATCTGGGCACTGGTGGGATTGGGGCAGGTGATGATATAAAGTGCAAGAGGGAAACTCGAGCAGTTAATCATCAAAGTCCCAGGCTGGGATTAGTGTCTCTAACTTGCCGAGTCCCACTTGGTGTAGAAGTTAGCAAAATTAGATTTTTTTTTTTATTTTTAAAAACGAACCAAAATCGGTTTTCAATTGCGGAAACTTTGAAGACTGCCGGGGAAACTGTTGGATTATGTAGGCGGGTTTGTGAAGCGGGGTCCCCAAAAATATCAAGGAATTGTGAATTGGTGAATTTACCCTACATTACATGGAGTGGGGGGGGGGAATGGGAAGGAAACTGATTCATATTTACATTCTCTATTGGCACAGGAGATAGTTTTAAAAGCAGGAATCAGTCCTAAACAACTCACGATGTTTGTGAGGGAAACTTTTAAAGCAGATTTTCTTTGCATGGACCTGTACTGTATGTATAGAACTATAAATTATTGAACCAAATTCCACAAGAGTATTTCTATGTTGCCTGGGAATAATATTTTGTGTTTTTGTGCCAGATTTGGGAGAGGAGGTAGTCTGCAAATGGGAGATAAAAAGACACTATGAATGTCAACCTTTCCATCTTGTCTTGTACGTGTACTTTTTGTTGAGCCCATGGAAGCAGCCATCTTGTTTGTGTTGAACATTTTCTGTGTGTTTAACGTTGGGGAAAAAAAAAATCAAAATTAAAGATTAATATTCAAATAGCAACACTTGGTTTGTTTCTGTGTTTTTCAAACTTCATTCCACTTGAGAATTGAGAGAGAAAGAAGATAAAGAAAAAATAAAGAGAGACTTGCATTTATATAGCGCCTTTCCCAACTTCTGGACATCCCAAAGCACTTTACAGACAATTAAGTATTTTTGAGGTGTAGTAAAAGTGACCATGAAGCTGTTGGATTGTCAAAAAACCCAACTGATTCACTAACATCCTTTTAGGGAAGGAAACCTGCCATCCTTACCTGCCTGGTCAATAGGTGAGTCCCAATTAGTCCCAACGTGATTGACCCTTAACTGCCCTCTAAAGTGGCCTAACAAGCCTCTTACTTGTATCCAGAGCAAAAAGGGATGGATAATAAATGCCGGCCTTGCTAGCAATGCCCATATCCTGAGCAAATGTAAATAAGTCACTGTTGTAGGATATCTGCGAGGATATATTGCAATTCTTGCAATAGTGTAGGATATATATTGCAATACTGTATTGCAATAGTGTAGGATATATTGCAACAATGGATATAAATGGCAATAAAGTAGGATATATATTGCAATAATGTAGGCTATACTGTATTGCGATAATATAGGCTACATATTGCAATAATGTAGGATATCTATTGCAATGATGTGGATATACTGTATTGCAATTCTTACGAGTAAGAATTGAGGGAGAGATGTCTGCAAGGTAGGTGTTTGGATATGCTCCTAATGCCACAAAGAATCACTTTCAGCAGTTTAATCTTTATACTTTTTACAAATATAGGGGGTGAATTTCCATGGGGGGCTCTCCTGATCGGCAGCTGTAGTTTCAGCGGAAGAACCGCAGTGAGCCTCTCTTTCCCCCCACCCCCCCCCACAACCAAAAAAAGGTGTAAATGTGTTTCTGCAGTTCTTCCACCCAAGTTACAGTAGCCGAGCAGGAGAACGGCCAAGGAAATTCAACCCCATCATTTTACCAGTTGTCTCCAATTTCTTTCCCCTGAAGGTCTGTATTATGGTGGATAATTGAAGTTCTATCATTGATTTCAGTCTGAAGCCAGTTTGTAGCGGCCAAGCTGCTGCCCTTAGCCTGAGAGCAGGTAACCCAGCACAGATCGGGGAGCAAACCAGGGACTTCCCTGTTCTGTGGGGTTCACTAATGGGCGACTGCAACAGAGCATCATTTACAAGCACAGGTGTGGACATTCCTGAAGGTAAAGGTGAGTGAGCGTGTCTTCATAATGTTGATAGAGGAAAATATGAAGTGCTAAGTTTTTTTTTTAAAAAGGTGCCTCCACCGTACTGATGAAATTAAAATCTTTTTTAATGTATCTGAGCAAAGAAATGAAATGTACTTCCACACTGGAAGTACATCCGAAGGACAGAACCACAGAAGAGAAAAAAAAACTTGCATTTTTATAGTGCCTTTCACGACCTCAGGACATCCCAAAGCGCTTTACAGCCAATTAAGTACTTTTGAAATGTAGTCACTGTTGCAATGTAGGAAACACGGAAGCCAATTTGCACACAGCAAGGTCCCACAATCAGCAATGTGATAATGACCAGATAATCTGTTTTAGCAATGTTGTTTGAGGGATAAATATTTGCCAGGACAAAAAGAGGTCAGCCTGTCGGCTGGCTCCCCCACTGGAGCTAGCTACTCGAATCTCACTTCCGTGTGCTTTCCCTGTACTTTTTTTTACTATTCTTCTTCATGTTTATCTAATTTCCTCTTAAATGTCCTGATTGACTTGGCTTCAAGAGTGACACACAGTAAAGTATTCCATATCCTCACAACTCTTTGTGGAAAAATGTCCTAACTTCCCTTATTACGCTTTGTAGTACGAACGTAAGATGTAACTGTGGGGGATCCTCCCCCAACCCCCAACCCAGGCCACAGCTGCTTCCCAGTCGGCCCCCTTTCCTTACATACCTGAGGGGCCACTGCTGTCGTCGTAGCGGCCCGATCTTCAATCCCGTTTTGGGCCTTGGGCCTTACCATCCAGGCACAGGGATCGTTCCCTGCGGCCTCTGCTTAACCAAATCTTGGGCTTGCCTGAATTTCTAGGCCCATGGGTGTAGATGGTGGGTGAGGGCAGAATCAGGCTCGACCTAGGGTCACATGAATGACCCTTCAGTTGAAGTACCAGAAGACTGCAGTTGCCTGCAGAGCTGTACATTAGCAAGAATCAGTGTTTTCAGTAGAAAGGGAGAGAAAATTGGGGGCGGCGGGGGGGGGGGGTGGTTAGTGACAGTGATTCATTTTGCTTTTAAGATTAGATTTAAGATTGTGACACAGTTCCTGTAATGAATCATTCTGTACTGTGTGATTCACTGTCCCTTTAGAACGTGAATGATGTGTCATGTGCTTATGTAGACAGAATAATGCTCAGCCCCACCAAAGAGAGCAAAGAGATCTTACTCATCGCCAGTTACCCTCTCTTGCCATGGTTAGGATGAGCTGAGTCAACATAGTACCATCAGGATAACTGACCAAATAAGTACTTCAGAGGCAGTGAAAGAGCTAGGAGAGGGAAAATGATTCTGGAGTTACAGATACATTGACTGAGAGCTTCTAAGTGTGTTGTGGATGGCCTCAGAGTCAGGGGACAGGGAAGCGGAAAAGGTCAGCTAGAGTTCAAACTCTCGATAGTTATCCAGTGACTTGTGCAGGAAAGTACAAGTGTGAAAAGTATACATAAGAGACTTGCATTTATATAGTGCCTTTCACGACCGCAGGACGTCACAAAGCCCTTTACAGCCAATTAAGTACTTTTGAAGTGCAGTCACTGTTGTAATGTAGGAAACGGGGCAGCCAATTTGCGCACAGCAAGGTCCCACAAACAGCAATCTGCGAATGACCAGATAATTTGTTTTTAATGATGTTGGTTGAGGGTTAAATGTTGGCCAGGACACCTGGGAGAACTCCCTTGCTCTTCTTCAAAATAGTGCCATGGGATCTTTTATGCCCACCTGAGAGGGCCTCGGTTTAACGTCTCATCCGAGGGATGGCACCTCTGACAATGCAGCACTCCCTCAAGTATAAGAGAGTGGAAAGTATAAGGGGATCAAGCTTGGTTGTTATGCCTGTGCAATTGGTTGTCATGCCTGGCACTTGCTGTCTTTGATTATACATAAATAAATAATGAGATGAGGTAAAGGAGGGCAGCTGGTACCAGTAGAGTTGTATCCCAGCATAGTCAGTACCTTCAGGAGGGGAGAGGAGAGGAAAAAGATACAAGGATACATGACCTATAAATGGAACTTGGGCTTTAGCATCATCTGGTGGCCTGATCCAGCAATTTCAGCTTCTCGATCCTACACTAGAGCTGGTTCTCTGTCAAATGTATTACTTTATTATCTACATTAAACTCGACAGGGTGCAAATACCTACAATATTTCTTAAAAAGCCAATGTGTTCTCAATGGGAGTGAAGACCTGCATCATTCTTACCCATGGTCAAATTTTCTCAGCGCAAATTTCATAATTGTAATGTGTTTTTTTTGGCAAAGAAATCAGTTTTGACAAACCTTTGATTTTTTTTTGGGTCAGCCTAGTACCTGACATACAGGAGAACTCATCACTGTGCTTAAGAGTCTCCAAATCAAACTACTGAAGAAACCACATAAGTAGAATATCTTTTTGCTTCAGATGGTGTGAGCACTCTTTATCATCAAACCTGCAGTTCCGGAACCCCAGTCCTATTTGCACCTATATTTCTTATTTGCTGGTTCATTTTGTTTAAATTTTGTGGGCCGGGGTTTGGAAAGGGCTGTTTTTAGTGCTGTTGACTCATTAAATCCTAAATCAGAACTCCGCGATCTACATAGAGTCTGCAGCACTGAAACAGGCCATTTGGCCCAACTGATCTATGCTGGTAAGATGGGTATAGAGGGATATGGGCCAAGTGCAGGCAATTGGGACTAGCTTAGTGGTATAAACTGGGTGACATGAACATGTTGGGCCGAAGGGCCTGTTTCCATGTTGTAAACTTCTATGACTCTATGGTTTTTATGCTCCACACAAGCCTCCTCCCACCCTACTTCATCTAACCCTATCAGATCTGTTAGTATCAGCAACATGAGATATATGGGAATTAATAGGAACATGGATTTAAACTTTATATGAAGCCCTCAAAGCTCCACGGAACATACCTACACAACCTATTTAACCCAATATATTTGGGCATCTTTGTCGTTGGGACACAAACCTCTGACCTAAGGTTAGAAAATGTAGGCACAGGTTGGCCAGCTCTAAGCCTTAGAAAACTCCTTCACTTGTGGGGGAGACCAAAGCTAGGGGACATAAATATAAGTTAGTCACTAATAAATCCAATAGAGAATTCAGGAGAAACTTCTTTACCCAGAGAGTGGCTAGAAAGTGAAACTTCCTACTACATGGAGTAGTTGAGGCGAATAGCATAGATGCATTTATGGGGAAGCTAGATAAGTACATGAGGGGGAAAGGAATAGAAGATTATGCTGATAGGGTTGGATGAAGATGGGTGTGTAAGAATATTGGAAACTGGGAAAAATTGACATCTTTTTCTTAAAGCTACTAACCATCATGCTCTGCAGGCTGTGTGCTGCATATTTTGCTGAGTCCGTGGCTTATTTTGCTGAATTGTAGCAACATAGTAAACTGTTAACCTTTGACTAGTGACTGATCCGTGTCACCCGCCTTGCTAGATGTGGCAGCTATGTATAAAAGAGGAACAATGACCCAAAAAAGCAGAACAATAATCCAAAGAAAGCAATTAGACCAGGACCATCTCTAGATAGTTAGACAAGGCTACTTGAAAAGGGTCTTGTGGTTAAGTGAGTAATGCTAAAACAAATGGACCATCTGGAATTCTTTGAAAAACAACTTTGTTAATCTATAAGGGTCTTATGAGTGTTGTTCCAAATATGGTGTGAGGTTTCTGATATAAAAACCCAATGTCTTTTGAGCTCAGGGCAGAGGAATCAGCGAAGATCATCCAGCTGTTGAAAGAACACTTAGCTGTCTGAAGACGACTCTGCAGTCTGAAGAACTATCACCTCACCGTGGGAAAACTTGAACCGACCACATCGCCAACTTAATTACGACCTCTGCCTAGAGATCAAATGGGGTAATATTGTTTTGGTCTTTGTTGTTTAAATATTTGATACCTTCACGTTTGATGTGACTATTAATAAATGAGACATTGATCACCAATTGGTATCACCTCCGAATCTGTTACAGGTGGGAGGAGGCTCGTGTGGAGCATAAACACTGGCATGGATCAGTTGGGCCGAATGGCCTGTTTCTGTGCTGTACATTCTATGCAATTCTATGTAACCCTAAGTGTTTGTAGGAAAATACTGCTGGCAAAAACTACACAGCTTATCAGCACAGAGCATTGGTAAGCTTCTTGTTACTTTAGGGATTGGCTTGCTGGGTTTTCTGAAGCTGAGTGGTAACAACCCCAGCTTCCAGTGACTGGGCCAATCAATGATCATGCCGACTGTTCAAGTGTCAATGCCCTGACAGGGTATCCGATTACCTTGTTGGCTGCAGAGTATCAACTCAGTCCCAAGCTCCTGAGTCTAGGCATGTCAACTGGGAGTCAACTTAACCCCAAAGAGACCCTCTTAACAACAACCTTCAAAGAGAATAGTTACTGGTTGGAAATATTTAAATAAGGACAGTACCCCTTTAATAAAGGTATCTTGACAATTGGCTGTTTAAAAAAAATGAAATGGTTACAAAGAATGCACTGAACACCCTTTTTGCTTTCTTCTTAAAAACTTTTATTGTTTGCTTGAAATTTTTTTTGCGGAAGTTTCCTGTAGCAAGGAGGCAGCCCCTCTCCCTCCCCTTAATCCCCGACCCAACTGATTGCTCAGAGACCAAGAATGGTCTAGTTGCTTAAATCCACATTGCCCCCAGCACAAGTAGACCATGCCAACAAAACCATAATGCATCAACTTGCTCCTCCCACAATGAAAATATACGATGGCTTCATGAAATATATAAATGTAAACTCTTGAAACTAGTTAAAACAACTTTCTGTGAAGCAAAAGGATGTTGGATAATTTTGAAGCATCCTTCTTAGTTGGTTTGTATTTCTAAACTGACCCAGTATTTGCATCTGTTGAAAATGAAGAACTGCATTGCTTTAAGCTCCATGTCTACCCAGTATTTTGAATCATAAATTATTATTTTCCATGTCGGCGGGGAGTATGTAAAGGATGCTCAGAATTGTGCTGGTTGAAAAATGGCTAAAGCTTTGAAGAAGCTGCAACGGTTCCCTATTCCATCGGCTGCTTTTTCTAGTTGAAGCAGTGAGTAAGTGTACTAACTCGTGTGGTACTGAGTCATACAGGGTAGGAAGATCGCAGCTTCAATCCCTGGTTCACGCTGAGTAAACTGATCTCAGAACGGGTAAGGGCTAGGGGGGGGGGGGCTACAATTGGCCTCGGATTCCTAGTGCTAGGAGGAAAATGTCGGTAGAATTGACCCTCCTCATTGCAATCCAGAAACTGCTGCTGGAAGGTGGGTGCGTGTTTGCATTGGGCAAGAGGTGAACTGGATGCCCTCCGCTGTCAAATAGCCTGCTGGCGCTCACTGTCTCGGCTCACAAAGGTGAGGGGAGATGGACTGCAAATGATCTTTGGGCAACATTACAAGTACCACTATCTAGAGTCACATGAAAAATGGCCACCCAGGGGAGGCTGTTGAGGGGTACCAGTGTTTTGTAACTGTAACCTAACCGGCGCCAGCACCTACAGGAGTGGGGGTGAAAAACAGAGAAGCTTAAAAAACCAGTGGGCATGAATTTCTGCGGGGGTTCTCCCAATCCTCTGCTGTAATTGTGACAGAAGATCCATTGAAACCCCAGAAAAACAGGGCAAACGTTTATGCTTTTTTCCCCCAGGGTTTCCACGACTCTTCCTCCCAACTTATGGCGGAAAAGCAGTAGAACCCCTGCAGAAATTTACCTCCACTGAGTACAATACTGGTAAAGTTCAAATGTGCATGAACAGCAGTAGATGATGCAGTCTCTGAATATGCCAGCAGGGAGCAGCAAGAGTCTGTTGGCTAGGGTACGTTGTACAATCTGAGCAGATTTAATTGTTCACATCTGGAGTTCAATGTTGCCTGGATTAACTCTTCATGTGCTACCCATCCTCATATCTGACTATGAGGACGGGACCAGGACCAGCTCCCAGCTCTCCTCCAATGTTTATAGCTGATTGTGAGGAGGCCAGAGGAAAATGATTGTGCTCTACCAGCAGTCCGTCTTGGTGATGTTGGTTGAGGCAGTTCTCTTTAGCCTGAAAATAAACAAAGCCCGCACTGGAGATACTCTGAGTGGATTCCTATCTAACAGTCTGTTTCACTGTGGTATACTGGCACATTTGGAGAAATACTAACCTTAAGTCTTGCATTTAAGTTTGAACAAATGCAGTGAGGGTGGCAATAACTGAGAAAGAAAGGAACAAGGGGGTAAATAGTCCCCTGTTGGGGCAAGGGCATAATTTCTCTAAGAGCTGCTTGGATAAAGGGAGAGCTTTGGAAGTTGGCACCAGAACTATAACTAGGCTCTAGTTCAATGATGTGAATAAAAATCTGCAGTGTCAACTGGTACAGAGCAATCTTTGGAGGGCAACGTCCACCTGCTGCCATTGTGCTTTGCTAAAGAAGAGTGAAGCTGATTTTGATCTCAGTGCCACCCTGTTTTTTCAGGGATAGACCAACATCCTATGATATACATAGGACCCCAATGTAATTTTGATGTGGTGCTCGTGATGTGCAAGCCCTGCCCAGTGGGACTGTGGTTAGGGCCTTTCGCTGGTGGCAACAGGTGGATGCCCCAATCTCTTTGCCCATGCCCTGCCCGATGTGCATCACACAAGAAAATCTACTCTGATATGTGTTGATAGAGGACAGTTTGCTTAGGGCCAATTACTTGTCTATTTCAATCCCATTGGGCCATTACTTAAGAACGTAACTAGTGCTTCAATGCACCTTGACACTGAGATGAGAAGAGAATGTAGACTGATGGCTAATCAGTTTGTGTAGACTTTCGTAACAGGGGATGGAAGAGTGACATGAGTGTTGTCCTGGCATCACGGATGTCAATGGGTATATTTATACCGCAGCTACCAAATCAAGTTCTAGCCAGATAGATGTCTGTTTACAATGCTTGGCTTCTAATTGCCTGAAGCTTTAATTGTCCTGTTTAGGAGAGCGCTGTGCATGCCTGGACACATACATGGGCAAAGCTCTTTTCCGACAATTACAAATATAAATGTTAAGAAAGTGGGGAAGGGAGAACACTTGTTCTCTAAACTCAAATTGAATTCTAATAGATTTAAAAAGTGTCTGAACTCTTTGTATCACACTTGTTTGATATCACACTGGATTTACACTCCTTGTGGTGTCAAATCGAAGACGCGTGAGACTATCCCACTCCGCTTCACTCAGGCGTCAGGTTGCGCCCTGACTCCAGGTTTACACTGCAAATATCCGTAAAGGATTCCGGCCATTGTGATTTTCTCTACTGGCAACCTATCTTTGCTCCTGTGGTAAATAGAGGAAGCTGATGCAGAATAATGTTTTTCCATTTTTGCATCTAATGACAGCACCTCTTACAGTGACCAGTGGTGCCTTAACCACAACCGTAGAAAAGCAGTCTCTACTGTACCAAGCTAATATTTCCATTCTCCATGATTTTCTATTCTTTTGATCACACAGGTAAGTATGCTTGACTTATCAGTTGTCACAGAGAGGAGATCACTATGCTGTCTGTACTGGGTTTGAATCCAAGGTCAGTGATAAATGTTCTGACATAAAAACAGAAAATGCTGGAAACACTCAACAGGTCAGGCAGCCTCTGTGGAGAGAGAAACAGACTGAACGTTTCAGGTCGATGACCTTTCACCAGAACTCTTTCATCAGATTTTGATGAAAGGTCATCGACCAGAAACATTAACTCTATTTCTCTCTCCACCGATGTTGCCTGACCTGCTGAGTGCTTTTATTTCAGATTTCCAGCATCCGCAGTATTTTGCTTTTGAATAAATGTTCTGATCTTGTGTAACTCCTTGTTCAGGAGAATGTCAGATCTTTGAAAGAGGATTTTCTTGTGAAACAATATTTGTATCACAACTGAAAATGACCGAGGAAGGCAGGCTTGCATTATTGTAGTTTTTTCACTTGGAGTAGAACCCAAATTCCATGGGTGTATACATTCCAATTTTCAATAACATCTTATTTCCATGGGTCTAATGTCTGGGACTGTGATTAGAATAGGTTTAAAATCAAAAACCTATTTCGATCACAGTCCCAGACATTAGATCCTGCAAAAGTCAGAGAATTCACTGTTCAGAATTGTGAACTCACAACTTACTATTGTACCAATCTCCAAGTTAACAGAAATATAAATTATTAAAGAAAAAAATAATGGATTGTACTTTAAGACTGAAATCAAACAATTACATTTTATTACAAAATGCTTTCTGTGTTAAATCAAAATCATTGTTTAGTTAAAACAATAGAATATATATTTATCTATAAAATAAAAATAATAGATGGTAGAAGACTATAATTTAATCGTAGACTTCTGATGACAAAACAATTGGTCAAACGTCGATGTGATTCATGACATCATTGGAATCTCCTGATCATATTATAGCATTATAACCCCTAACCATCCATAATTCTGTATGTATTGGTGGTTTTATCAAACAGTAATAAATGAATGCCCCAGCCTTAACAATATTTCTCTCTGTCAGCAATATTCATATTCAAGTTTTGGTAGCAATAATCCAATATATCTTATGCATAAACCTTAAATACATTCTGAATTAGAATTCGTTAACTGACACAGGCAGAGAGAGGTGTGGTTGGAAAGACCTACTCAATAGCTTACTAAGTGCACAATCCATCTACAGCACTCTGTAAGCCTTTTGAGGCACACGCTTAACATACTCATTGAGAACATAACAGTTCTTCCAACTGAGTAATCATAACTGTCTACATTTACACTGCCTTGTGGGCAAAAATGACACCTAAGTATTCTTTTTGTTTAGTTTATAGTTGGCCAGGACATAGAAGAGAGCGTTCTGTATAAAAGCAGACTACTAACTGGGTAATCATTGATATTCTACAATAAATTATAATAATCCCTAGCCAATGGACTGCTAGACTATGAGGAACATATGGCAGGGCATGGTTAAATTTAAATGAAAGAAGTCTTGTATAGAGAGCAGTGTTATTTCCAATTGAGCCACTGCAGGTTGAATGCCTCTAATCCTGCAGTAATGATATCACAAATTACTTCCTCAATAACATCATGAACAACATATCAATGTCACAAAGACTAGTATTTATATAAAAAATAAAAGAATGGGTGGTAGAGATTGAGTTACAGTGAAAACAGGTTGCATTAAACAATTAACTTGATGGTGAAGTGGGTTATGATAGATGGTAATTGAACCCTTTGAGGAGATTTTTTTGTAACTGGTCCTATTCACCCATTTTTTCCATCCTTTATTTACATGGGTATTTAATAGATCAAACTGAACTTAATAGAAACCTAAGATTTCTGAGTCCAAACTATACAATCCGGAAAAGGTTGATGAATAACGTCAGTGAAATGACCATGGCCATCAGCTTAACGAAGAAAATAAAGAAGAAACAATGTTAAGAATCTCAGTTTAAATGGCAATCACTGTAATAAGATTCAAATCTATTTTAGAACTAAAATAAAAATGATGGACCCGCTGTTTATTTCCCACATTTCTCAGCGTGTGAAAGAGAAATGGCAGCTTAACATTTTGTGTGTAGGGCCTTTCTCACCAGCATTTTCTGTTTTTATTTCAGATTTCTAGCTGTGTTTCTTTTAATTTCTTCTGTTTCAAGCTTGTCCATTGATTGCCACCAATTGACAGTGGGCGAAGTTGCAGCATTGAACTCCTCCTCTTCCTCAAATTCCCAGCCACCCAAGGTTGAGCTGATCAAATCAACCATCAAGGAGGGCTTGGGAGATTCCCTAACTGCAAGAGTGAAGGTGCAGTTGAGAAGAACCAGTAGCTTCAGAGATCAAGACAGTGTGGCAAAGGAGGAGGCCTCTTGGAAGGTGGAGATATGTGTGCTGACCGATGGTGTCAATTGGTTGGTAATGATCATTTCTAAGGAGTCTTCACCAGGCAGTGATAATTGGGAATGCAAACTTTGTTGATGCCAACTGCTGCCAAATGGAATTTTTTCACTTTTTTTCCAAATCTCTGCTAAGTATTAGGCAATCCTGACAATACCAAAGGATGGTTTCACTATTATTTAGCATATAAAAGGCAGAATAATGTGGAGCATTTGGAAACCTCAATCTTCAATACTTTATTGACAAAAAATAATTAGGCCTGGATTTTCCTTAAGAAAATGCCCATTTTTGGTCTGGCGAGTAAAATGGGGCAAAGAGGCCGCTAACAATAGCCACTGTAATTTCCCTCCCGTGAGCCTGATACACCCACTGGAAGCTCATCCCTCCACATTAAAATAAAGTGGGGGGTGGGGGCATACTCAAAGTGCCCCCACCCCCTGAGATTGCTCTGATTCTGCCCACTTCACCCCACCTCACCCCCCGAAAATCACAGCCATTGTAAAGGTGTCATCACCATTTAGCACCTGTGTGGGACATTCATCTTTGGAAGGTGCTCTTTGACTTGTGAATCAGATGTCATTGAGTAATAACAGGATGCTTTTCAGATCATCAGAATGTCTGCTGACATCAAAAATTTAGTTATGTAAGTGCTTCATCCCATTACTGACAGCTCTCTTCCAGCCTTCCAGCCAAGGGGTAGACATCTTGGATAATGTGGCGGTGCGTCATGCTTGCTGCAATGTCTCAGCATCTGCTTGAGCACTTGCGCCTTTGCTTCCCTTGGCCAGTCTGGTGAGCTCATTAACAAGGTTCTGGCACGGAATAGCTGTTTGCGAGGTGGTAGAGTTGACATAGACTGCCAGTGCCACCGCCCTCCAGACTTTCTGCACATTCTTTTTCTGGGGTATAACTGGCTAGGTGCCAAAGAGCCTTTGTCTTCTGGACCTTATCTCTGCCATTGTTAGTTCCACTGCAGTTACTGAGGATCTTGCGGCCTAAGTCATAGCAGACCTCCCAATGGGTGCTCCTCTTTCCTGCCATTGCTTTTGAATGTTGAAGTGCAGCTCCACCTCTCTCTCCGTCCTATGAGTGTGGTGATTTCAACCACAGCAACTTTTCAACTGCTGCATTCTGTCCCGATTTCCCTCCCTCTCAGCAGCAGAGACCCAGCGATTCTCTTGCTGAAACCCTGCCCTGCAACTTAATGAGGCCCCCCACCACCACCACGGAAATCCAATCAAATGCCTGTGGGATAACATGGGCAGGCGGAAGTTCCACACTGCATTTTACCAATGATCTCAGGAAAATCTAGCCCTTAATCTCTTGATTGCTATTGTTAGATCTTACCTCTATTACACCAATGCCAACAGCAACGCCACCAATAACTGCACTGTTCTTTTTGATCATTGAGATTACAGAAGTAAAACAGCCCTTAAAACACATATAAATAATAAAATTGGTACGTTTGCTTTTTTTCATAAAATTTAACAATATTAACAATATGAAATCCCACCTTTCTGCACATTCTTACTACTCAGCATTTCATAGCAAATCCTGTACCTTTGTATAGATAACATTGTTTGATGTTTCTATTCCATCACATTCAGGAGAAGTAGGCTTTCGACAACAACTCTTAGGATAAAGACGTCCTTTTTGTATGTGATAGGTTGATCCTCTAAAATCTGTGTAATTATTTAACCCACAGCAATGAAACTAAAATGACAAAAGAAAGCTCTTTCAGAAACCTCTTCAAACCTGTTTTAAACAGCATCTAATCCAATGCAAAACAACAAGAAAAATGTATAATTGACAAATACTGTCGTAAAAAACACGCCTTTCTGGATTTTTTGTTGTAATTTATTATGCCTTTATGCTCCATTTATTTCTTTGGTGTAGTATCCCTACACCATGCAGCTTCTTGACTCAGAAGACAGGCTGGTGGCCTCCTCAGGGTCTTTTCACTCCCAATGCTGCTTTAAATCTAAAAGTATATTGTTAAATGTCATTTCGAAACAATTGCCTCAAATCGTCAGCTTTCCAAATTATGTAATGTCCAGATATTATGTAGGATCAGTTTAGTTTTTATAATTTTTCATTTTATTTTGTTCCAGGATGGAGAGGATATTTGTGCTTCTCACGACAAGTGATGACAGTGGGGGGATAGAACCCTTTTCCTTTCATAGGACAAGAAATGGCCATTCAGCCCCTCAAGCCTGTTCTGTCATTCAATTAGATCATGGCTGTTCTGTATCTTAACTCCATCTACCCGCCTTGGTTCCGTAACCCTTTATACCCTTGCCGAACAAAAGTGATTCTTCCCATTGGGTATCAGCAACAAGCACTCTCAAGTTAAGTATGATCTTAAATTAAGCTGGTCTGCTGCAGAATAAAGTTGCCTCTACAATAAGCCTTAATCACCTCTGAAAAGCACTATCCATTATAACAATGTAGCATTTCCATTTCCTACAACCACCATTCTTTTGACTGCTCTAGATGCTGTTGTCCAAGTTGGTTGTTTTTATGCTTCCTTGGGGTAAAATGTATATATATGTTGTTAATGCCAAGTCTTATTTTCTGATCAGTGTAACGTAATGTTAGATGATTTCATTCAATAGGCTAAAAATGCCAATCGTCCATTAATCATCCACAATCTGAAGATTTCTGCATACTTTTGAATATCTGTTTGTTTTTAGATCAGTAAGCAAGCCCATGACTTAGCTTGTTTTTGTAGTTTGGAAAAGGGTGCCTGTGTTCCAAAGAATTACTCTTTCACTTTTAGAATTCCATCTCTGAAGTTAAAAAGCTTGATTTTACGAATAAGTGGCCTCCTGTGTTACTTTACAGATGTTATCTTGTGCGTTTATTGCCACTATCAGAATAAATTGCGTCATGTTCACAGGCCAAATGGCTCATTTAGTGCATAGCTGCAATGTAGTTAATTGCGGCTACTATTTGATTGGGAGGTTACATTTCTATAGAGTCTGTGACAAAATCCGGGGGAGCTAAGAACAGGGTGTCACAGGCTTCAAATAACCTCTCTAATGTACATTTGTGCCAATATGGCTAAAAGTCCAAAAAATCAACCCCTTTGAGTGAAGCTGCAAATATACTAACAAATTATGGGTTACTTTGTGCCTTAGCGACAGGGTAGAAACTGTTCAAAATAATTTCAGTTAAGTCACTTAAAGCTGATTGAATAAGAAGACTCTCATCTCATCAGTCAGGCCTGGATATGAAATAGTGCTGCGCTTTTGGGTTTTGTGCTAGATATATTTCTTATGTTCAGTGTCACTGATCACTCTTGTAAGTGGGCCTCGTGTTCCCTATACACTAAAGTGTGTCTCTATCTGCCTGAAATTTGCATAAACGTGGTGAGTCCTAATGATAAGGGAACCCTTGCCCCAGTACTCTGGCTTACTAATATACCATGTACCACCACTTGATCTTCTAGACTCTGGTAAGCGGAACAATAAACACTATCAGACCATGGCTCAAACTATGAACAACTAGACATATTTATTCTTTAGCAGATAAAAGATCAGTGCTCAGCATATTTACAGTAATTACAGACTTTGATATTCTTCTTGAAATGTCAAAACAACAAAGATGCTCCTCCTGCACTAACTCCCAACATAAAACTTAACCCTTGAATCACAGTTTCTTATTTCTTATATGGCTATTTGCTACCAGGAAGCCTCTGATTAGCCTCATACCCCTGACGGTTTCAGACTGACTAGTGAGCAGGCTGCAGGCTGCCAAATATAAACCCACAAACGCTAGCTTCTAGTTGCAGGGCTGTCCGTCAAATGGACTAAAAAGAATTATGGTCCTGCCCTGCTCACAAATCTAACTCAAGTCTTCAACGCAGATATAGCTGCCAATCAAACCTATTATTTTAAAAAGGTCCACTGGATGTTAAATGCATTGGAAGTGTGCTGGTCATCCGATGTCCACACACGTGTTGGCTGCCCGAATGAGATAAGCTAACAAAAACAAACCAGTGATCAAACTCAGGTCTTCATGGTCCACATAGCTCAGCTGCTCATGGGATAAACTTGCAGAGCTATTTGGGAACCACAATTATTCTTTGTTAGCCATCCTTACTTTTTCAACTAGTTTCCTTTTGCAGTTGTAGTGTTTAGTGAACTCCTTTTGTCTCTGGATTAGTATGCCAGGGTAGTTATTTCATTTTCCAAATTAACATCAGTACAGAATAATGCAATGGATCTATGTGTAACTTACAGTTGTCATAATAGCATCCCATCCATAACTTGCAAAATTTTTATCACCAAATCCGGTGTAGTTGTTTTTTAATAACTGAAGTGCCTCTTCTTGGAATACAGATGAAGCCTAAGGGGGATATAAACACTACCATTCAGCAACTGCATATCTCCCAGTACATTCTTCCCCCATTCTTGGGGTGTGTGTGTCGCTGGCATTAATTGCCCATCCCTAGTTGCCCTGCTACAATTGAGTGACTTGCTAGGCCACTTCAGAGAGCAGGTTAGAGTCAATCACATTGGTGTGAGACTGAGCACATATGGGTCAGACCGGGTAAGGATGACAGGTTTCCTCCCCTAAAGGACATTAGTGAACCAGTTGGGTTTTTATATCATTTTTACTGATACCATTTTTTTTTTTAAATTTTAATTTTTTTTATTGAATTCAAATTCTCAAACTGCCATGGTGGGATTGGAACTAACATTCTCTGGATTATTAGTCCAGACCTCTGGATTACTAGTCTAAAAACATAACCAATAAACTACCGCACCCGTAACTCCTTTCTCAATGGACTATGTGTGCAATGGTTACCATAGCTATGGAAATATATTCTAGACTTTTAACACAGTCAAACCAATACAGTGTAATTGTTGTAATATGCAGGACACAATGGGCCTGATTTTAGCAGGCCTGCGGGTTTCCGGCGGGTTGGGTTTCGGGAGCGTGGCCTCCGCGCCCGGGGAAATTAGTGGGTTGCCCGCGCGATCATAGCAGGCAATCCACTAATTGGATTCACTTACCTGCTCCTCCGGGGTCCGCGCTGCTGGTCTGCGCGTCGGGCAGGCTGCGCATGCGCAGTACGATCTGTCAGCTGGAGGCTCTCTAGTTAAAGGGGCAGTCCTCCACTGACAGATGCTGCAACCAATGGAACAAATTACAGCATGGAGCAGCCCAGGGGGATGGCTGCTCCCAGTTTAATGATGCCTCACCCCAGGTATCATCAGATGGGGTGAGGAGGAGGGCGGGGACACAGAGATCTTCCACCCGGCGGTCGGGAGGAAGCGGCCTGCCTCTGCCACCAAGAAGGCCTGGCTCGAGGTGGCAGAGGGGGTCACCTGCGCCACCAACATATCGCCCACCTGCATACAGTGCAGGAGGCGCTGCAATGACCGCAGTAGGTCAGCCACAGTGAGAACACGTAGTCTTTCCCCTACACTCCGTCTGCCACAACACTGCCCCCACCCCACATCTCCTTCGGCACCGCCAACACTACTCTGTCACATCACCCCTCATACCCACTCAAACCCCATCCTCATCTTACCTGCACCTACTCACCTCGCCAGTACTCACCCCGCCATTAACACGCAACCCAATCTTCATACAATCTCATGGCTCTATCCCATACTCACCCTCTCGTGCATCTCCCTCACGGCCAGCCTCACTCAACCTGCCACCACCTGTGCTGCAGCCACAGGGCATGCATCACATATGTGCAGTAGGCAGCGGAAGGCAAACGTGTCGTGAGCATGAAGGGGATGCACAAGGGTGTCTGAGGGTTTGCCATGGGTGTTACCTGTATTGAATTTCAGAGCAACAAACATCACACATTATATTGGCACCACCACTGCCATGTCTCCGCGAATCCTGTCTGTTGTGTCCAATAATGCCCGCTCCAGGGTATCACTATGAGGACCCACCACTGATGCCACCCATTGTGTTACTGCAGAGTAGGTGCAGGTGTATTTGCAGGGCTCTTCCGCGCAGACGACTGAGAGACATCGGCTGCACCCTGGAAGGATGCGGAGGAGAAGTTGTGGAGGGCAGTGGTGACTTTGGCAGCGACAGGTAAGCAGATGGTGCTGGGGCCAGCCAGGAGCAGCTCGGTATGAAAGATACTGCAGATCTCCACGACTACATGTCGAGTGAATCTGCGCCTCCGTGTGCCCTGCTGCTCGGAGAGGTCCGGGGAGCTGCGCCTCGGTCTGTGGACCCTGTGGCGAGGGTAGTGCCCTCTGCGACGCGTCTCTCTCTGCGGTAGCCCTCCCTCCTGCTGTACAGGTGGATGTGTCACAGCGCTTTGTTGTGGAGCTCCACGTGTCAGAAGTGGATGGCGTGGATGGCGAGGCTGGTGATGCTGTTCGCCCTCCAAGGGGGTCATGACTGCAGCTACGGCGGCCCCCATCCGCAATATGTACATCTGAGGGGGTCCACAAGGTAGGCACATGTCTCCGGACCCCGGGGTGAGTGTGCAGGTTGGTGACTTTGACCGTCCGGAGGGGGGTGGTGGAGGCCACACTTTGTCCCAAGTGACAGAGCGGCCTCCTGCAATGGGTGAGGGTCTCCCCCCCCCCCCCCCCCCCCCAACCTGTCAAATGGACCTTTGCAGCTGCCACAGGCTGACGGCTGCAACACGTCCAGTTCAACTAGGACTGTTTCCCCCAGTGTGTGAAACAGTCCCATGTTCCCCCAAAATCACACACAGTCCCTTAATCAGGTCAGTTAATGACCTGAACAAGCGAAATAAATAACCTCAAGTGGCATCCCGCTGGCTTTAATTGCCTGCGGGATTCCCACCAGCGGGGGCCACGCACGCACCCCCGCACGTCATCGGGGAACCCGGAAGTGGGCGGGATCTTGGCGCGATCCGGTCACGTGCCTGGATATCAGGATTTTCGGGGCCCCCCCGCTGGAAACCCACAGGAAACCAGACGTAAAATCGAGCCCAATGTATGTGAAAAGCAGAAAATAAAAATAACCATAATTTTTTTAAAAAACATGAACTTGTTCATGTGTGATGAACAACAATAACTTACATTTCTATAGCTCTTCTCATATGCAGGACGACTCCTCGTAAAGAGGGCAAAACAATAGACATTGAACAGGTGGAGTAAAAGGGAAAAGTGGAGAGTGATGGATTAGTCATAACTTGTGGAGAATGGAGACAGGGAGGCTGGGTAGGAGAGTGTTAAGGAAGTTGAGCCTTGAGGTGATGAAGCCATGAACCAAGGTTTTGAAAGCAGAGGGGGAGAGGTAGAGGCGGATGCAAGCAATGTTGTGGACGCAGAAGAAAGCAGTGCAAGTGAAATGGGAGCTGGTGCTGAGCTTGGCTTTGAACAGTACATCAAGGTTCTGCACCTCCTGAGATAGCAGGTGGGGAAATTGAGGTGCTGCTGGGAGCTAAAAGGATAGCTTTGGTTTTACCAACATTTTAGGCTAGAGAAAATATTGGCTCATCCAAGTCTTGATGTCAGAAGGAGGTTTGAAGAGAGTAGCAACAGTTTTTGGATCGATGGAGATGGCAGAAAGGTAGAGCTGTGTGGCATCAGCTGACCCAATACTCTCGGATAATGTTGCTAAGGGGCAGCATGTACATGGTGAAATAGAAGAGATGAAGAATGGATCCCTGATTTGTACCAGAAGTTACATGTGTGCAGAAGAGAAAAGGCCATTGGAGACAATGTAATACGTCTGTTGTGATAAGCATAAGCAGGGCCAGGGGAGAGTATTGCCTTGGAAATGGACTGCAGAGAAAAAATGTTGGAAGATAATGGAATGGTTAATGGTGTGGAACACAGCAGAGAGATCAGGTGGAGACAGAGACCAGGGGGCAGTCACAACAGATATCTTTTGTGACTTTGACCAGTGCCATCTCAGTGCTATAGGATGGGATGAAAACCAGGTTGGAGAGTCTAGAATAAGGACATTTAAGAGCATATCTGCAAGACAAAAATGTGTTCCAGGGCTTTGGAGAGAAAGCAGAGGTTGGGGATAAAGATTGGAGAGTAAATAATGCTGCTTGGGAGGAAGGGAAAATTTACAAATTTTCAGCAGTGAACTTGCAAGCACATTGCTTGCGAATTATCAGATCTGTCCACTGATAAAAATATACATATTTCCTGTCTTTTGTATGCTGGAAATAAACACAATTGTAAAAGTTGCACTCCAATGTTTATAGCAGAAGGCTGAGCAATAAGATATTACTCATGAAAGTGAGCAAGTCAAATCCCAGGTTTGCAGGTTGTGAAAAGGTGCCAGAATTTTTAGGGACTGTTCTGGGAAAAAGAGTTTGGCTCAGCCTTCCAAAGAACTTGGTTATGCAAAATATAGAAAGGAAATCAATGGATAGAATATCTAGATGGCACATGACAAATTTGACTTAATGTAAATAGAACGTTTGTGCAGAAACCTACGGTTTATGAAATTTGCATTACTTCTGAAGAAGGCTTATGGTGAAAGTGGGGCAAGAATAAAGGTAATGTTTTAGTAAACATTTTTAGCACACGGGCATATTAGCAGTTTTAATACAGAAAGCATCAGCATTATCAGGACTAAGAGAACCAAAGGATTGATATTTACAATTGACTGAAAGATGAAAACGACAACTGCACAAATTAGTTCTCCAATAAAAATCGTTGATATGGCTATGAAGAACTGCAAGTTAAAAAAAGAAAAATGTTAATATCTAATGCAATTTCACTACTCTTAAGCAACTAAATAATTAAAAAGTTTTCTCACAAGTTATTGTTCTAACACTTTATACAGTAAAAGCAGATTTAATAGTGTATTTTTATACTGTTGATCAGGGAGAAAAAGAGGAAAGCTGAAATACATGGGATACAAGAACACCAAGGCAATGGTAGTGTTGTGGAGATCTCTTCAACCTGGAAGTGAGATAATCTGCATAATAAACAATTAATAATGGTGAGATGTTCAATTCGAGTATCCTTTAATACACATTCTGGAACATTTCAAATGCTGTTAGTTGCTATATTGGATGGGTAGTCTAGGGGGAATATGCAGCATACACAGCATGTTTTTCGAGGATCATGTGGATCCAGATTAGTTCCCACACGATTTGAATTCACAGTCCCCACTGAAATGAATGGAGTTGCTCTGGGACACAAGTGGCTCCTCCTCATTATTGATGTCACCGGAGCAGCCTGGAGGCAAGGAGACCCAACACAGCAGGTTTTCACTGGCGCAAGAAAGATAATTTTTTAAGTTTAAAAACTCAAGGATCTTTTAATAAATATATCTACAGTATTTAAATTGACAATGGGAAGGTGGGAAATCTGGCAGGCCTGCTGCTAATTAAAGGTAGCCTGCAGTCCTTAAAGGGGAGGTTCACTTTTCAAAGGTGGTCAGTGGAGAGCACGTTACTCAGGCAGCATGATGTCATCCAGGGCCCTTCGATTCTTCGATTCAGCCATGGAGGTGCTCGTGGAGCAAATGCAGCCTCATGCACTGCTCTTCAGAGAACTGTGGCTATGTTGTCCTGGGCCTATAAACTCTGTTGGGAGGCTAAAGATTACTGTTGCCTCCCTGCAGCTCTGTTTGCTCCTTTCTCTAGCTGCTGCCCCTCCTTATCCCTCTAGCCTGAGTGGAATTGCCAGAGGACCCTCACAAAGAAATAAATGCATTGCCAGAAGCCTCTTAAGAGTTCAGGGCATTGTACAGCCACTACAAGCACTTTAAAATCATCTACATAGCAAAAGAACTATCTAATACAAAAAAAATGTCTCCCAAACCTATACAACATTTTAGCCGCGGGCAGGTGAGTATGCCTTTAATTACCACTGGAAATGGCCACCTCACGACTTGTACTGCCCATGGTTTTTGGATGGGTGGTAGCAACGCAGGTAGGGGCGAAAGTAGCACTGAGGTCTTAACTGCGTCATTTGACCCCTATTTACACATTTTAATGAAGCTCTTGCCTATTTCTGGCAGGAGCCTAAATGCCCAAGAATCAGAACGGGAAAATTCTCTAGTGGTAATTCAGTGGGACTTTGTTTTCCAATTTTGGCCCTGTTTTTAGGTCTAAACGGGGCAGTGGGAAATGGTGCAGTAGCGAGACAAAAATCAGACCCTACAATTTTTTAATGATTGAAACATTTAATAAAAACGTGGTGTAGGCTCTCCATGGATATCGTCTGCACCTGCTGCTAGGTTAAGTAGTAATCAGGTACAGCAGTTAATGAGTTAAATGTGAAGTGGATGATTTTGACCAAAAAAAATCAAACAATTGAAATTACAATCCTTTCACAATTAGTTTAATTGGCTACAGCTCCTAACTTCAGTTATGCAAGATGTTTTTTTCAAATAGACACACCCACATCCCAGAGGTGCAGGCCTGTGTTTCATGCAATGCACCACTTGGCCCAACTTAAAAGGGTTATATATATTACTTATAATCTTTGGGAAACTGTTTTGTATGGGATCCTGCCATTTCATAATAGCCTAGATACTGTAATACTGTCCCAGTTTCAAATATCCTTAACAGTAATGTCGTAAACCTACCAACATCAAAAGTAACTTGCTCTCTTTGATAGCACCACAGCAGCCAACGAACCCTAGCACTGCAAGGAAGCACCCTGCAGCAATACAGAAATAGCCAACGTTCATAAAATGTCCTGCATGTGTTCCCAGGATTTGCAGGACAGAATCACCATGAACTTTCACCCAGACCCCGAATCCAAGAAGTACAAAACCAGCAACCTAGAAAAGAATATTTCAATATTGCAGTCCTGTCCATCACATTGTTACCAAATATACATTGCTTCAATAGACTGTCTTTTTGGCAAGGGCAGTTTTTTGTGCTTGTTAAGTTGTTGGAGAATGGAATACTTTCCTGTTTCACACACCCAGTGTTAACATCAAGTCCTCCCAGGTACAGCACAGCGCAATTAGAGGAAGGGTAAAGCTCTCTCTATAGACCCCAATAGTAGCCCTCAGCCCAAATCTCAAAAGAACAATGTCATCTGCACCAGTGCAATATTCTGTTTCTTGCACCAGCTGTCCTTGCGGCCTTTCTGAGTGAGTCTGCCAATCCAGTGCCAAATTAAAGGTAGATTTCTAATGTGGGTCCTTGCTCACAAAGAACTGGGCTGAGACTGCCCTGTCTTTCCATGCAGGACCCTCAAAGCCAGCAGGCAGAGGACAACTATATCCCACTAGTCTGGCCTGGATTCAAAAACCCACGTTTCAGAGCTGTGATCACCAACTGGGCCAACCAGATCTGCTCCCCAACCCACACTATTTGTTAGTACAGTAGATTTAATTCCATATCAAATCTGCTAATTTTTTACCTTTAGAATGAAAATGCCCAATGCCTTTTTTGATTTAAAAATTAGGTTTTAAAATTTAATAAGGCATAGGCAAATGTTCAAGCTAGAGTCTTTCACAAGTCGTGACCTGTACTCAAGAAACTAACATGGAACAAGTTCTAATTAAAAATATTCCTGCATAAATCCATGGGATGTGCATACAGTGATGTAGTAAGTAATTAGTCAGTAAAAATGTTACTTTTTAATAATCATTAACTGCATATAATTTGAATATATAAAGTTCTTTCCCTCAACCATGTAATCCATAAAAAGCTGTGTAAAATTTTCTAGCTGACTGGGCAGTTCTGGTCTTCCCTCACATCAAGGACCTGCTCCTCTAAAATTAGTTCTTGGGAAACCTCCAGGAGGAATCCCACAGGTTAACATCGAGGCTGGAGTTGGGGAGGTGCCCAAGATTGGAAATGTTAATACTGGCTGAGAATACAACAATGAATGAAAGAAAGGATTTTTTTAACACAATTTCTTCATACCACACGCAACTTCCCTTCCTCAGAACACAGATTTGCCGGGGAATTTACCAAAGTAAAATTACATAGCTGGTTCCATACCTGAAACATCCTCTATATACCATTGGAGTGTACCGGACCTCAGGTCAAAGAAAAGGGGGGAAAAGTTCTAAAACACAAGATGTGCTTTTGGCTAGGTAGAATACCTAGAGTGGTAGCAGTGAATACCTGACATAGTGGATCTCTGTTCACCCAAAAAATTTGGGCCCTGAAATACTGTGGTCTTTTGGCCATAAATGGAGCATGTTTTGGGCAGGATTGGGTGGAATTGACAGGGAAAGCTCAGTGCCATAAGGCTGGGCTGCCCCTTGGTGCCAGGATGAAATGTCAGTGTATTATTAACCCACTGCAGAGCCTGGTTCTCAGCAGGGGGCATTTTAATGCAAAAATAATTTACACTACACTAGTACAGATATCTTAAAGTACTTACGGATATAATGGCATTGATCCCAATCATTAAGAATTTTATACAAAAGAAAATTCTCTGGACATTTGACTCCATATTTTCAGCTTTCTATTATTCAAGTTACACCATCTAAAAGTTTTTAAAAGAAAATTAGAATGAAAATAATACATTTTATTCATGTAAAAAGTTTACATTGCATGAAGCATGCTTTGACAATGGATTAGTAAGTTATTTTTTGCATCCTTTTCACAAATAAATTGTCGCCAGTGATAATGTAGTTATTCATAAGAATGTTCTGTTTTTAATGAGATGTATTATACAAATACTATTGTGATTAATTCAGACAGTACAGTTATGAAAGCATTGTCTACTGTGAAAACTTCCTTACTTCTCATTTTAAGTTTGTCTGTGTCATGGTTTGTTGATCTCAACTTCCAACCATTCAAGCGAGGAGGATTGGTGTTTTGTAGATCGATATCGCACCAAGACTTCCTTACCTATTTCAAATACTCTCAGTGCGAGTAAATTTGTTGACCAACAATTGTCATATTCTATTAGAAGTCATGATGTGGAGATGCCGGTGATGGACTGGGTTTGACAAATATAAGGAATCTTACAACACCAGGTTATAGTCCAACAGTTTTATTTGAAAATCACAAGCTTTCGGAGGCTTTCTCCTTCGTCAGGTGAAATGTGACATTTCACCTGACGAAGGAGAAAGCCTCCGAAAGCTTGTGATTTTCAAATAAAACTGTTGGACTATAACCTGGTGTTGTAAGATTCCTTCTATTAGAAGTGACAGATGCTCTTGTATCTAGTTTAAGTAATTACAGAACCCTGTTGAACAGGGAGGTCCCCAATTGCTTACAACTCTGATCATTGTTGCACTGAACTACTCCCTCCCCGCAGCCTCAGTGGGTTGGAATAGAGACAGTTTATTCCCCAACCATATCTGTAGAGCGACGTCCTAAAGATATGGCATAGTATCTGCAAATATTTCCATATCCATTGGAGCCTTTTTTTTCATTCGTTCATGGGATGTGGGCGTCGCTGGCGAGGCCAGCATTTATTGCCCATCCCTAATTGCCCTTGAGAAGGTGGTGGTGAGCCGCCTTCTTGAACCGCTGCAGTCCGTGTGGTGAAGGTTCTCCCACAGTGCTGTTAGGAAGGGAGTTCCAGGATTTTGACCCAGCAACGATGAAGGAACGGCGATATATTTCCAAGTTGGGATTGTGTGTGACTTGGAGGGGAACGTGCAGGTGGTGTTGTTCCCATGTACCTGCTGCCCTTCTCCTTCTAGGTGGTAGAGGTCGCGGGTTTGGGAGGTGCTGTCGAAGAAGCCTTGGCGAGTTGCTGCAGTGCATCCTGTGGATGGTACACACTGCAGCCACTGTGCGCCAGTGGTGAAGAGAGTGAATGTTTAGGGTGGTGGATGGGGTACCAATCAAGCGGACTGCTTTGTCCTGGATGGTGTCGAGCTTCGAGTGTTATTGGAGCTGCACTCATCCAGGCAAGTGGAGAGTATTCCATCACACTCCTAACTTGTGCCTTGTAGATGGTGGAAAGGCTTTGGGGAGTCAGGAGGTGAGTCACTCGCCACAGAATACCCAGCCTCTGACCTGCTCTTGTAGCCACAGTATTTATATGGCTGGTCCAGTTAAGTTTCTGGTCAATGGTGGCCCCCAGGATGTTGATGGTGGGGGACTCGGCGATGGTAATGACGTTGAATGTCAAGGGGAGGTGGTTAGACTCTCTCTTGTTGGAGATGGTCATTGCCTGGCACTTGTCTGGCGCGAATGTTACTTGCCGCTTATGAGCCCAAGCCTGGATGTTGTCCAGGTCTTGCTGCATGCGGGCTCGGACTGCTTCATTGGGCTCGATTTTAGGGTCGGGTTTCCTGCGGGTTTCCAGCGGGGGGGCCCCGAAAATCCCGATATGAGGTCACGTGACCGGATTGCGCCGCGATCCCGACCACTTCCGGGTTCCCCGATGACGTGCGGGGCTGCGTGCGTGGCCCCCGCTGGTGGGAATCCCGCAGGCAATTAAAGCCAGCGGGGTTCCACTTGAGAGTACTTACCTTGCTTGTTGAGGTCAGTTAATGAGCTGAATCAGCTGTCAAAAGAGGAAGTGTGGGATTTTACCTGCATCGCAGACTGTTTCACAACTGGGGGAAACAGTCTCTCTCCAACCAGGCGTGTTGCAGCCAGCAGCCTGTGGCAGCTGCCAAGGTGCACTCCACGGGGGAGAGCCCTCACCCACGCAGGAGGCCACCGCGTCACATAGGGCAACCCCTGCCCCCCACCACCCCCCGCCAAGCCAGAGGACAGACCGACACGAAACCGCAGCCCCAGTCCGAGGAACCACCCACCTACCCTGCACAACCCCTCAGACCAACACCTGCCAGATGGGTGGTGCGTCGACACCCTCGGAGGACGAACAGCATGACCAGCCCCAGCAGCCTCGCAGTCCACGCGGTCCGCCGCAGAGACGTGGAGCCCCCCAACACGGTGTTGTTGCACGCCCACCTGCACAGCAGGAGGGAGGGCTACCGCAGAGAGAGACGCATCGCAGAGGGCACTACCCTCGCCACATGGTCCACAGACCGAGGCGAAGCTCCCCGGACCTCTCCGAGCAGCAGTGCACACGGAGGCGCAGATTCGCTCGACATGTAGTCGTGGAGATCTGCAGGCTCTTTCATGCCGAGCTGCTCCTGGCTGGCCCCAGCACCAAGTGCTTACCTGTCGCTGCCAAAGTCACCACTGCCCTCCACAACTTCTCCTCCGCATCCTTCCAGGGTGCAGCCGGCTACACCGCAGATGTCTCTCAGTGGTCTGCGCGGAAGAGCCCTGCAAATACACCTGCACCTACTCTGCAGTAACACAATGGGTGGCATCAGTGGTGGGTCCTCATAGTGATACCCAGGAGCGGGCATTATTGGACACAACAGACAGGATTCGCGGAGACATGGCAGTGGTGGTGCCAATGTAATGTGTGCTGTTTGTTGCTCTGAAATTCAATATAGGTAACACCCATGGCAAACCCTCCGACACCCTTGTGCACCCCCTTCATGCTCACGAAACATTTGCCTTACGCTGCCTACTGCACATATGTGATGCATGCCCTGTGGCTGCAGCACAGGTGGTGGCAGGTTGAGTGAGGCTGGCCGTGAGGGAGATGCACGAGAGGGTGAGTATGGGATAGAGCCATGAGATTGTATGAGGATTGGGTCGCGTGTTAGTGGCAGGATGAGTACTGGCGAGGTGAGTAGGTGCAGGTAAGATGAGGATGGGGTTTGAGTGGGTATGAGGGGTGATGTGACAGAGTAGTGTTGGCGGTGCCGAAGGAGATGTGGGGTTGGGGCAGTGTTGTGGCAGATGGAGTGTAGGGGAAAGACTTCGTGTTCTCACTGTGGCTGACCTACTGAGGTCATTGCAGCGCCTCCTGCACTGTATGCAGGTGGGCGATATGTTGGTTGCGCAGGTGACCCCCTCTGCCACCTCGAGCCAGGCCTTCTTGGTGGCAGAGGCTGGCCGCTTCCTCCCGCCCGCCGGGTGGAAGATCTCTGTCTTCACCCTCCTCCTCACCCCATCTGATGATACCTGGGGTGAGGCATCATTAAACTGGGAGCAGCCTTCCCCCTGGGCTGCTCCATGCTGAAATTTGTTCCATTGGTTGCAGCATCTGTCAGTGGAGGACTGCCCCTTTAACTAGAGAGCCTCCAGCTGACAAATCGTACTGCGCATGCGCAGCCCGCCCGACGCGCAGCCCAGCAGCGTGGACCCTGGAGGAGCAGGTAATTGATTCCTATTAGTGTGTTGCCTGCTGCGATCGCGCGGGTAACCCACTAATTTCACCGAGCGTGTTGACCACGCTCCCGAAACCCAACCCGCCGGAAACCCGCAGGCCTGGTAACATCGAGCCCATTATCTGAGGAGTTGTGAATACAACAGAACACTGTGCAATCATCAGCGAACATCCCCATTTCCGATCTTATGATGGAGGGAAGGTCATTGATGAAGCAGCTGAAGATGGTTGGGCCTAGGACACTGCCCTGAGGAACTCCTGCAGCAATGTCCTGGGGCTGAGATGATTGGCCTCCAACAACCACTACCATCTTCCTTTGTGCTAGGTATGACTCCAGCCACTGGAGAGTTTTCCCCCTGATTCCCATTGATTTCAATTTTACTAGGGCTCCTTGGTGCCACACTCTGTCAAAGGCTGCCTTGATGTCAAGGGCAGTCACTCTCACCTCACCTCTGGAATTCAGCTCTTTCGTCCATGTTTGGACCAAGGCTGTAATGAGGTCTGGAGCCGAGTGGTCCTGGCGGAACCCAAACTGAGTATCGGTGAGCAGGTTATTGGTGAATAAGTGCCGCTTGATAGCACTGTCGACGACACCTTCCATCACTTTGCTGATGATTGGGAGTAGGCTAATGGGGTGGTAATTGGCCGGATTGGATTTGTCCTGCTTTTTGTGGACAGGACATACCTGGGCAATTTTCCACATTGTCGGGTAGATGCCAGTGTTGTAGCTGTACTGGAACACCTGCTCTCTCATTTGGGATCATTCTGACATTCCTTCCTCATGGAATGTTCTCATTACTGCCATTTTATGTTTAAAATTCTTCTCCTATCCTTTAGGGCATAAACAGTTTGATCTTTGTCTCTATTTTGGATTCAGTTTTCTCCTAAAATAGTGAATTTCTTTCACTACCTCCAAATCTGCCATTTTTTTTTGCTTTAAAGGCTTCTCTGAGGATCTTCAGGCCGCCTTAACTTTGGATGCCATTTTATTTGGCTCCGTGAGGATAAGCTGATTTTGAAGCGATATTTTGTTTTAACTTTATATAAATCTGGTGAGCTCCCCCTGCCCCATTACGAAGTGTCAAGAACCAATTTTAACATAGGTATTCTAGACAGGGACTGGAAACCTCTAATGCTATTACTATATCTCCACCTGTAATCACCTACAGGAGGGTCAAATTAAGATTCTGTATAAGTAGAATGCTCAGTGCATTGTCAGTGCCCCAAAATTCCTGAAGTATGCTGCAGATCCAAGAGTGTTAGAGTAGGATTTTTAATGAGGTTAAGCCAGTAATGGTCTTGTGGTCAAGCCCAATCCAAATCATTGTGTGGTTGACTCCCAGGGTAGGAGTCCCTTTTAGAGTCGAACTTGTGTCACTTAATAGACTTTCTTTTTGCCATTCATTGACGTAACCATGCCTTTTGGTGTCCGTTTTGTGGCCCTCCACATTTCATTTGGGTTGACAGACTGGAAAATGGCCCAGTTACAAGGATCATGTAGTCTCTTTCTGCCTTAGTCCGGTTAAGTTCCTATGGTGTGCTTTCCCTTCCTTCATTACTGCTCTGAGGGAACAGGCTGATATGTTGTCAATAGGGACTCCCCCCCCGTTCTGTTTCTATTGATTTGCTCAGAGTTCTCCTGGTGCCCCTTTCTTCAATTAGCCTTCTTCATTTTCCTTCCCCCTTGCTCAGGCATCCTATTTTTTCTATTGCTCTATTTGTCTATTTTCTGCAACCCTGCCACGCTCCGGATTTCCTTGCCTCTTGGCCACTGATGAAGGGCATAACATGTTTTCTGCTGGGCCAGATGCCTCTGGGACAGTTCCCAAAGCAATCAGTGGAGCTGTTCTCGGATACCTCCCCATCAGTAACTGGAGGAGCCCAGAATGACCGGATCCACCTTGGCATTGGGCCAAAAGATTGAAACATTTTACACTTTAAAAAAAAATCTACATTTCACCAGTTACATAAAATGGAGTACTTTGAAGAAAATGTACCATTCCAATTGTTAAATGTTTGACTTTGATTTTTTTTTTGTCTTGTAGTTCATTTTTGCCTTGTAGTATATTTTTGTTAGCTGGCTTGCAGTAGATTTTGCTGTTTTAATACGGCAAACATATTGTATAGTTAAAAAAATTACGGTAACTCGTCCCATTTTGATGCTGATACAATCATGCCATCATCATCATCAACTCTCATTTCCGATATTACCTTCCTATGGCAAAGTATGTTGCATTGGGGGAAAAAAAAGATTAGAGATGGAAAGGAGTTAAGACTGCAAAGTCATATAAACACAGACGGGAGTGGGATTTATGCAATGAACCAAAAATAAGTTGTTTCACATTGACAGGTCTCAATGGTTCTACCATCATGCAAATATGTACGGCGTCTATTAGTAAAATAATGTTATTTTTACCTCAAATGAAATACAAAACTTACAGGTTGAGCTTGATCCTTTGTTTGTTTGTTTGTTAACTACTGGAACAGAACCCCCAGCCGGTTTGAAAATGTTGGCACGCGCCCAGTCCCGGGGCCGCGCGCCCGCCAAAGGCCAACGGAAAACTCGCGCGCCCGCCAAAGGCCAACGGAAAACTCGCGCGCCGGCTGGCGGCAGGCGGTCGGGGGAATGTTGTCCACCTCCTGACTCTGAAGACAAGGGCCGACGAAAGAAAGATGTGGGGTTCTCTTCACCCCTCCCCTCCCACTGCACGTTTACAAAAGGTCTGAAGAGTTTGCAAGCGCTATCCGTGTATGAAAGGGTGTAAATTTTGTCGTGAGGGCGAGGAGTCATTATTTGTTCTCTCACTGTTATAGAATCATAGAAGGTTACAGCACGGAAGGAGGCCATTCGGCCCATCGAGTCTGCTCCGGCTCTATGAATGAGCAATCCAGCTAGTCCCACTGCCCCGCCCTATGCCCTGCACATTTTTTCGTTTCAAGTACTTATCTATTTACCTTTTGAAGGCCACGATTGAATTTGCCTCCACCACTCCCTCAGGCAGTGCATTCCAGATCCTAACCACACCCTGTGTAATAAAGTTTTTCCTCATATCACCTTTGGTTCTTTTGCCAATCACCTTAATTCTGGTTCTTGACCCTTCTGCCAATGGGAACAGTTTCTCTCTATCTACTCTGTCTATACCCTTCATGAATACCTCTATCAAATCGCCTTGCAACCGTCTCTGTTCCAAGAAGAATACTTCCCGCTTCTCCAGTCTATCCACATAATTAAAGTCCCTCATCCCTAGAATCATTCTAGTAAATCTCCTCTGCACCCTCGCTAATGCCTTCACATCCTTCCTAAAGTGCGGTGCCCAGAAATGGACACAATACTCCAGTTGTGGTCAAACCAGTGTTTTATAAAGGTTCATCATGACTTTCTTGTTTTTGTACTCTATGCCTCTATTTATGAAGCCCAGGACCCCGTATGCTTTTTTAACCGCTTTCTCAACCTGGCCTGCCACCTTCAATGATTTGTGCACATATACCCCCAGATCCCACTGTTGACTGAATGGGTTGGGTTTGATGTGCCTGATGGTCTTTTCTCGTATGCTACAGCCTTATATCTTCCACGCAACTCACAAATCTCCCTTTCATGGTACCTGCTGAGACATATTGACAAACCTTTGCAATAACACTCTCTGTGCACATCAATTTCCGTGCTGCCAGATTTTTAATTAAACAGATATGTGTATGAGTGTCTAGTGTTTGCTTCCACTATGTTTCCCTTTAGTGACAGTGTCTGATGTATATGGTTTTAGACCTAGTCTGGAGCTTCTTCTAGGTGCTATCTTAGTGAGAGTCAAATATGAACTGGTGGCTCTTTGTGCATTTTAGCCTCTTAGGATTGTGGTAGACATTGCCTCCCAGCAGGTGAGTCCTGAAATAGAACTGTTGCAGCCTGTGCAACTACTGTATGGCCAGTCTAGGTCTGTGTGCTTTCTAGCCCTTGTGCATCATTGGAGTGAGCTGGCTGGAGGGCCCAGGTGTATTGGCACCCTGTGATTCAGCACCATCATCTGTGCCCATTCTAGCCATGCCCCTGCGGTGGGGCACCATTTCACCATGGCCACTGGTGCAACCGCAGTCTTAATGACACTAATGAGATCAAGGCAGCAGCAGGGGCACTTCAATTGCCTCGGTGTCTTCAGGATAGGGAGCTGAAAAACGCCTAGTGTCAGACTCCTGTGACCTCCTTCCGTGACGACAGGATTGGGCTCATTTGTGATCCTCTCCCATAGTCGCATAGCCTTCCGATGTTGTACAGGCCCACATAGGAAGAATAGTCATTTCGAAGAGGTACCAGAGGGCTACCCGGTGCCTTAGGAATTGTACCTCAGCATAGATCACAGCTTTAGAATCATAGAATCATAGAAGTTTACAACATGGAAACAGGCCCTTCGGCCCAACATGTCCATGTCGCCCAGTTTATACCACTAAGCTAGTCCCAATTGCCTGCACTTGGCCCATATCCCTCTATACCCATCTTACCCATGTAACTGTCCAAATGCTTTTTAAAAGACAAAATTGTACCCGCCTCCACTACTGCCTCTGGCAGCTCGTTCCAGACACTCACCACCCTTTGAGTGAAAAAATTGCCCCTCTGGACCCTTTTGTATCTCTCCCCTCGCACCTTAAATCTATGTCCCCTCGTTATAGACTCCCCTCCCTTTGGGAAAAGATTTTGACTATCTACCTTATCTATGCCCCTCATTATTTTATAGACTTGTATAAGATCACCCCTCATCCTCCTACTCTCCAGGGAAAAATGTCCCAGTATATCTAACTTCTCCCTATAAGTCAAACCATCAAGTCCCGGCAGCATCCTAGTAAATCTTTTCTGCACTCTTTCTAGTTTAATAATATCCTTTCTATAATAGGGTGACCAGAACTGTACACAGTATTCCAAGTGTGGCCTAACTAATGTCTTGTACAACTTCAACAAAACATCCCAACTCCTGTATTCAATGTTCTGACCAATGAAACCAAGCAAGCTGAATGCCTTCTTCACCACCCTATCCACCTGTGACTCCACTTTCAAGGAGCTATGAACCTGTACTCCGAGATCTCTTTGTTCTATAACTCTCCCCAACGCCCTACCATTAACGGAGTAGGTCCTGGCCCGATTCGATCTCCCAAAATGCATCACCTCACATTTATCTAAATTAAACTCCATCTGCCATTCATCGGCCCACTGGCCCAATTTATCAAGATCCCGTTGCAATCCTAGATAACCTTCTTCACTGTCCACGATGCCACCAATCTTGGTGTCATCTGCAAACTTACTAACCATGCCTCCTAAATTCTCATCCAAATCATTAATATAAATAACAAATAATTTCCCGAGAGAAGGGAAGAGAAACTGGAAAAGGAAAAAAAATGAGGAGGACAACAAATGTATTCAGATAATCATTTATTGCTCAAATATAATTTGGAAATTATACCAGGTGAATACAGAAAAGTGAATATTAAAAATACAATCATTTGATGGTAAAATCTGAAGATTTAAAAAAAGTGTTACTCCCTAAAAAGTTCTCCTAAATGCTTCTTGATTTCTTCTCTTGAATAATTTTTTAAGTTTAAAAGCTTCATTGTTTAATCATTTAACATTATTGTTGCAGTCTTAATTTGAAATCATATTTCAGCATTATTTATTTGCGAGTGGGAGGATGTTACTGTATCAATATACTGCCTTTTCTAAATGTGAAAAATTTGCTTCCTGTAATAAACCTACAACTCCTGATAAAACTATTGACATGAAAGAAAAAATGTCAGTATGAAACTCTGGTATAGATTTTTAAAAAGCGTAAATTAATTTATAATTTTACCTATATACATCAAGCAAAAATAAAGGTTGCTGTTTTCAAAATGACTTGAGGGCAGATTATTGTTTTCCTTAGCTGCATTTGAGTAGTATGATGAAATTCTAACTTGCACTTTCTGCAAAAAGTGTTCAGTATTCTATTTCAGATCACAGATGCATTTCAATGCTATGAAAGTACTTTTCTGTTAACCTATTGATGGTCCTAAGTTGTTTGGGTGGAAATGACTTTTTCTGTATCAGTGTGAACTTGCTGTAAACTTTAAATAATTTTTAAAATTACAAGCCATGTTTGGAAAATGCATTGGAGCTGCAACTTTTTAGGCAAATTAGTAATGTTTCTGATGATTCTCAACTTTTTTTGCGAGAAGGCACGGCTGCCATTCATTTCCATTCTAAATTCTGTAAGCTTTTGGACTGATGCTGGTCTCTGAAGGCAATAATTGCATAGTTGTGGTGCAGTTTACATAAGGAATCCAGCTCACCTGATACTGTGGTGTGGAATTTAGAAAGTACCATCTTTGTAAATTTGTGGTGTTTCATATTACTCAATGGAGTGGTAACTTGTGCAAAGACATCAGATTATTTCCCTCTTCCCCCGTACCATTTAAAAATAGAACATTTTATTGATAGCAGATAGTATAAAATGCAAAATACCAGAGAGATTTATTCTTACAGAAGAAAGTGAATATTAAATCTAAAGCTGCCTGTCAACCCAAAATATACATATAATGGCTATTATATAGAGAGCAGCATGTTATTTTGATGGTTTTTATTTTTCCTGATGTTAGCAAATTTTCAAAAGACTTTAATTGATGATTCCTCCCATCCACTGTACTTTAGGGTCAGAAGAAAAATGCATACTTTCTTTGGATTACAGCATCTAGACCAGTGACTTAGAAAATAATTTATCAGGACTAATACATTTACTTTGGTCCCACCTCCAGCGAATAGTGTTAAGCAAACCTTGCACTAAACCAACCCATATGAAACCTCTGGAAGTTTGTAGAAAGTGCAAACTGATGCGCAACATGCAGTTTTGCTCTACATGTAGAAAGGTCTGCAACAGGCCAAGGAATGTTTCTGCTTTGCTCATTAGGCTTTGGCCTAGAAATTCGGGCACAGGGTATGATCCCTGCGCCTGAATCGAGAGGCTTGAGGCGCCTCCAATATTGGACATTGGGCCTCATTTCCACGAGGTGGGTGAGCTGCGGAAAGTAAGAGGCAGCTCCCCCGACAAAGTGTTGCTGAAGATCAGGCCGCTGCAACCCTCAGGTAAGTGAGGAAAGGGAGCGACTGGGGACGGGGGGAGGGGGAAATTGCTGGCTGGGGGGTGGATAGCGCTAGCCGGGGAGTGTGATCGTTGGCCGGGTGGGTGTGTGGGGGAGATCGGATCTTGGGCCAGAGGGGGCAGGAAAGATTAATAGACGGGTCAAGGAGATCAGTGACTGGGTCGGGGCGATTGGTGACCGGGTTAGGGTGAGCGGTAGCTGGGGATAACTGCGTTCTTTTAATGTGGGGTCGGGAGGAGCACTCCTGCTCCTCCCAGTTCCACATTCAGGCCATCCTGCCGGGTATCGCCACGTGCTGTGTGAGTTCAGCACGTGGCGAGTGACACACTGGGGCTTTCGAAAATCGAGAACAGGTCCTGTAAGAAGCCCAGGACCCTAATTTAAAATTATTTCCACCTTTGAATGTTGCCGCAGTGCGCTCCTGCAACCACCTTATCCAATATGGTGGGTGGCACGCCTTCGGCCCGATATGTATATGCACTTCCTGCCAGTCATATTAAAGGCTTAGGAGGCCACTGAGCATCTGGAAATGAGCACCGCACGGCCGAATTTCTAGGCCTTTATGTCTCCTATTGCAAACCCTACCTAATCCATTGAAATTGTATAGGCCTGAAAATTATTTTAAAATGTGTGGTATTGATATAATGTCTGCCAAAATTGTCTTTTTTTCACCATTTCTTTAAATGAAGATGAGAAAATTACCACAATGCACAGACTGTCAAGTGCAGGTTTCAGTCTTTTTACACTCTTCATGTAACTCTTTTCCTGATGGAGGAGGGAAACAGTTTTTAAAATTGTGTTTTAGTTATAGCTAGGGTTGCTAGGAACCTTTGACCAAGTTCAAATAGAAAGGGGACAGGGCAGGGGATAGGTACATGAGGTTTGCTTTGCTGATGATAAAAATTAATTGAAAACCTTAGTGATCACAATAATTAATGCCTCTATCATAATGGCTTATATAATTCATAGATTTCCAGTCAGTCCACTGAAAAAACTGGAATGTCTAGTCCAAAACCAGATAGGTCAGCAACCCAAGTTAAAGTGGGATTATTGCTGGAAGAGATCACATTTTTGTCTCACTGACATCCTGTGCAAGTGATACATATTGATAGACAGTTATTGCAAAGCTTTCTAGTTTATTAGCAACAAACACCCTTTAAGTGATAATAGAAAAGTGCAACTGAAAGAACAGAAAAAGCAAACTGTAAAGTAAAATGGTGCAGCAAGCATATCATTTTTGTTCCATACTCATACATGTGCTTCCCGTTTTTTGATTTGATAGTACATTATCATGGATGCTGTCAATGCCCCCATCTGTAAAATGGAAAAAAAAAGTCACTGTTCATTTATTTACATTATAGCAGTACATATTATTTCACTTATGGGGCAGAGGGAAATACCAAGGAGATAAAAACTAAAATGTTAAAGATAGACTAAATCTTATATATCTCCCAATTCCATGAAGTTGACTACCACCCAGTTAGGACTTTGTCACTTGTGAGTTATTTAGTCAGCATCACTTAGGGATAGCATCCCATAGGACTTGGTGGTTTACTGGAAAAAAAACACTGAGCGATGTTGGCCGTATTACTCAAAAACCCGAGTTTTTGTTTTAGTTATATTGACCAGACGCGGTCAGTAAACTATTTTTCCATAAATCATTGAGCCTAGTCGTGAATCAAGTTATATGACATTACAGAGATTTTTAAACAGTTTAAGATAAATCATTTCACAAAGGGTTAATCAAACAAGTTAGAACCATTGCATAGCTCGAGGTAAAATACATCTCAGGAGGAAATATACAATCTTGTTACTCAGTGAAAACAGAATACAGTCTTCAAAAGAATTATGTAATCACAAGCTTGCAGACAGTAATTCATGCACTACAACAAGACGAATCAAACTGTCAACAACTCGAAATTGGCTTTTTAAAATATTTATAATCCCTTTGAAGAACAGGCACTGGCTTTGAAAATCAGTGGGACAAAACAACACTGTTTACCAGCTGTACCACAGAGGCACATGGACAACTGCATGGGAGCTGGGATTTTCTGCTTTGGTGAAAGGTTTGCAGTGCAGGCTTTATGCCCAACAAACTTTTTTTTTATTCGTTCATGGGATGTGGGCGTCGCTGGCGGGGCCAGCATTTATTGCCCATCCCTAATTGCCCTTGAGAAGGTGGTGGTGAGCCGCCTTCTTGAACCGCTGCAGTCCGTGTGGTGACGTTTCTCCCACAGTGCTGTTAGCAAGGAAGTTCCAGGATTTTGACCCAGCGACGATGAAGGAACGGCGATATATTTCCAAGTCGGGATGGTGTGTGACTTGGAGGGGAACGTGCAGGTGGTGTTGTTCCCATGTGCCACATGAAGAGGAGGCATTGGACTTAATAGGCAGATGTACAGGAGAATCTGTAGGAGAGGATGAGGTTGGAGGCAAGCTGGCAAGAGAAGGTTGGTAAAGGCTGGGCAAGGATCATCATACGTGTAATGTATTCAAGTTTGCTGACAATACAAAGCTAGGTGGGACAGTAAGCTGTGAGGAGGACACAAAAAGTCTGCAAAAGGATACAGACAGGTGAAGTGAGTGGGCAAGAAGGTGGCAGATGGAGTACAATGTGGGGAAATGTGAGGTTATTCACTTTGGTAGGAAGAATAGAAAAACAGAATATTTTTTAAATGGTGAGAAACTATTAAATGTTGGTGTTCAGAGAGACTTGGGTGTCCTCGTACAAGAAATACAAAAAGTTAGTATGTAGGTACAGCAAGCAATCAGGAGGGCAAATGGCATGTTGGCCTTTATTGCAAGGGAGTTGGAGTACAAGAGTAAAGAAGTCTTACTACAGTTGTACAGAGCGCTGGTGAGACCTCACCTGGAGTACTGTGTACAGTTTTGGTCTCCTTATCTAAAGAAGGATATACTTGCCTTAGAGGTGGTGCAACAAAGGTTCACTAGATTAATTCCTGGGATGAGAGAGTTGTCCTATGAAGAGAAGTTGAGTATGATGGGCCTATACTCTCTGGAATTTAGAAGAATGAGAGGCAATCTCATTGAAACATATAAGATTATGAGGGGGCTTGACGGTAGATGCTGAGAAATTGTTTCCCTTGACTAGAGAGTCTAGAATTAGGGGGCATAATCGCAGGATACGGGGTCGGCCATTCAAGACTGAGATGAGGAGGAATTTCCTCATGCAGAGGGTTATGAATCTTTGGAATTCTCTCCCCCAGAGGGCTGTGGATGCTGAGTCATTGAATATATTCAAGGCTGAGATGGATAGATTTTTGGACTCTAGGGGAATCAAGGGATATGGGGATCCGGCGGGAAAGTGGAGTTGAGGTTGAAGATCAGCCATGATCTGACTGAATGGCGGAGCAGGCTCGAGGGGCCGTATGGCCTACTCCTGCTCCTATTTCTTGTGTCAGTTTCATGTGCTTTCTCAAAGTATTGCAATGCCTTACACTCACTCACTTTTTCTTCAAGAGCAAATGTCACTATGTGGACAGCTATGCAGGCTCTTCTATCTTTCACATTAAAGGATGTGCTTTGGAGGAAAAGGCCAGTCATTTCGATGATCGCCCAGAGCTTTCCAGATACACAGCATTGTTCCTTTCAGGACTGGGCGCCTGAGATCTGGGTCCCTAGGCTCCTCAGCTGAGGATAGACGATTCTTCTCCCTCTCTGGGGGAATAGCACTATCCCTCTCCTCTACTCCTAAGTCCTCATTTTCCCCAGTGCGTCAGACATCGGCCCAGTACCTCTTGCTACTGTAAGTGTAAGGCTGTCACAAGCTGGTCTTTCTGGGATAGCATACAAGAGTCACTTTGGTATCTAAGGCTTCAGGGGGAACCATCCCAGCCACCTACTGCTCAACCTCATCTCACTCAAGGATCACCCTATAAGAGTAGTAGATTAGGAACTAGGGTAAGTAAGTTAGCTGGCACAAAGGTGTTAAGATGTAGTTGTAGAGAGAATGGATTTTGTTGGCACTTCCTGGTGAATGTTCTTTCGAGACAGCATATAGAGTTCAAAATTAATTTCTGTGTTTACTTTCAACTTTTGGGAGTTGGATGATGACAAGGGAAATGTAGACTTCTGACTTATGAAGAACTTTGGAAAGTGAGGAGACTTTGTGAGGGTGTAGGTCAGAGGGGAAGGCAGGTGTGAAGGACTTTATTCGGTGAGTTAACCTTTATTCATTAAACATTCTGGGCTACCAGTTATGCTCTCCTTGCTCTGGTGCTGGCCCTCCTGTAATACTCTCTCTCCTCCTTGTGCTGTGGGGATGCCTAAGTAAGATCTTCTTGGTCTGCAGACCTTAGTGAGTGAATGTCTAGGTGTAGGGAAGAGATACCTTCACTGATGCCTGACTTTAAGAGCCTCCAACCTAACATCTTCCATGTTGTCTTCATCCTCCTCTTAATAGCATCAAAATAATAATAGTATTCCCATTGAGAAATCCATGTTTAGAGTGCAAAGCTGTACTTTGAACAGAGCTGAGTAAAAGTAGCAGGAAAAGTCTTGACGCAACCCCAAAGTACCAAGAAGATTGCTATGCAAGCAAAGAAATGCCGACCTTCAGTAGCAGCACGTAAAATGGCCTCCTCAGTGTGGTATCCACCACAGGGGTACCTTCAAGCAACTCTTACCACCATTGATATAGTGGCAGCCACTATTTGTGCTGGGTTTGGGGCAGAAATGGAGGGGAATGAGACGGTGAGGTTAGCCTCATCTCCTTGACCATTTAAATATGGTGGGGCGTGCTTCGGATCAGCCGTAAAGAGAACCGGTGGTTTTTTTGTAAGAAACTATAGGTATGTTGTTTTATGTAAATTTGAGGCAGGAGCCTTTAGAAATGCACTTTACTCTGTTTACTGCCCTAAAATGAGTGTTAATTCAGAGGAGAGTCCAAGCCTAATTGTCAAGTTATTTACTTGTGTACAGTACACGTTTTGGGGTATGGCATAGCCAGAATGTACAGTGGGATGTCACAGTTATTTCCCTCATGACAAAGACCTTTAGAGTTTATTCTTTTCTGACGGCTTCCTCACCTTTAGAGTAAACAAATTATTCTATCGTTTCCACCGTATTGTGTGGACACTGTATCCTGGGTATTAAATCAAATGAAAGAAACAACTGCATAACTGGAACATAGGAACAGGAATAGGGCATTCAGCCCCTCGAGCCTGATCCGCCATTCAATCAGATCATGGCTGATCTGTATCTTAACTTTACTTACCTGCCTTGGTTCCATAACCCTTAATACCCTTCCCTAATAAAAATCTGAATCTCAGTTTTGAAATTTTCAATTGACCTAGCCACACCAGCTTTTTGGGAGGAAGAGTTCCAGATTTCCACCACCCTTTGTGTGAAGAAGTGCTTCCTGACATCATCCCTGAATGGCCTAGCTCTAATTTTAAGGTTATGCCTCCTTGTTCTGGACTCCCCCCACCATAGTGTATCTACCCTATCAACTTCTTTAATCATTCTTAAACACGTCAATTAAATCATCCCTTAATCTTCTATACTCAGTGGAATACAATGCAACCTGTCATCGTAATTTAACTCTTTTAGACCAAAAATGCAGTCATCATTCTCACTGCAAACATTTCCAGTTTAGACATATTATACAGTACCTCCAGTACACAAATTCCCAAAGCAACTGCACCGACAATCTTGGTGTTGTCCTTCAGAAGTTTCAGAAATGCCTTAAAGCAGCCCTGAAGACAAGAAAAATGTTCTGTTCAATCCTTTATCTTTTTTTTCTTACCAATTTTTTCCCTTTCTCCTCCCTTAAAGATATTAGCATAGAAATCCTGCAGTGGGGCAGCTGCGCCTGTAGAAGTGCATCACCAAGGCAGCAGAAACTCTGACCTGCTGCTCTGAGCTCTGAGAGTGGGAGCCAGAGGCGCCAATCAGCCAGCTGGGGTCGATTGGTATTGGGGTTTGCACTGACGGCACTTTCACTAGGCTCAGAGTAGGACCTGCCCCTGCGCTTGGCAGACGTAGGATGGTCTGGGTTTTTCAGGAGCACATCTGGCAAGATTCCTGGAGTAGCTGAACATCCTCAGGTATGTCCCCAAACTGCTGCAAAGACTCTGGGGGGGGGGGGGGCAGACAGAAGAAGCTCACCTCCATTGGGATTTCCTGGATAGTTAAAGTAGGACTGAACCAAGGCAGATCTTGGTTCCACCCCAAATTGCAACTCACTCCACAGCTTTGCCACAATTCTGCGTCCCTATGAACGGAATTCCTAGGTTATGGCTCTAGTTGGGGTTTGATTCCATTGGCTTTACTTCACTTAACTGGCTATTCATCATGTGTAAAGTGTGACAGTGAATGTTGAAATTGCTGGGATTATCACAGTTTAGCTCAATCCTATCATCATCCAATGTCTGCAGATGCACTCTTCCAGTGAGGCTCATTGGCTAGCGATCAGTGGCGGTCCCTCCCTAAACTGGTGCACAATACCCAATTGTAGCACGTATTCTAACTTGGTTCACTGGTAGCACTTTCGCCTCTGAATCAGATTGCCGGTTCAAGCCCCACCGCAGGACTTGAATGCATGATCTAGACTGAGACTTCAGCGCAGTACCGAGGGAGTGCTGCATTGTTACAGATGACATCTTTTGGATGAGACCTTAAACTGATGTTCCATCTGCCTGTCCAGACATACGTAGATAGAGGGCACTGATTGAGCAGGGAAGTACTCCTGGTGTCCTGACTAACATTTATCCTTCACCAACATCAAAAAATACGTTAAGTGGTCATTATTTCATTGCAGTTTGTGGGACCTTGCTGTGTGCAAATTGGCTGCCGTGTTTGCCTACTAAACAACAGTGACTACACTTCAACTAGTAATTTAATGGCTATGAAGCACTTTGGGACGCCCTGTGAACGTGAAAGACACTATATAAATCCAAGTTTTTTTCTTTCTGTCTTTCCATTACTACGGTTGAAATCAGCTAATTTAGCAGATAATGGGATTGAACCTAGAACTTTCTTGACTGTGTTACACACTGCTGAACCTGGGACCTCCCTGGTCTTAATGGCTCTGCTATTCACTGCTTTGCCCAGCCAAGTCTTTAGGGAGATGTGCCGGATTTTATAAGGGCATAGTGTCTACAATAGCAAGATGTTAGTGTAAAAGTGTTTAGAAATGCATACTTTACCGGCAAAGAAGGATTAATATTTTGGCTGTAGCATTTAACTGAAGTGAGGCAGCATTCCTTTGGATAACTTGACGTGTCGTTGTAGAAAGGAGAATTTCTAAAATCACTGTAGTCATTGAATCCACAACACTTGAACTGGAAATGGGAAAAGAGAGAATGGATTTTCTGAAGGATTGTCATGGCTTCAGAACATCCTGTTTTTTGTTACCAAAGATTTCTAAAGAAATATCAGAATGCTGATCAAAAATTTGAATGCATTTGTGTGTCTTTAGTTTAAAAATTATACAGCATATCTGGATTTCTTCTTACCTTTTTTGTTAAACTACAATTCTAGTTGTTTGCTACAGTCTTGTGTCCAATATGAATCCATAATGTCATGCCTTTCAATTTTGACATTATGGGTATCACACCTCAGGGCATTAACTCCTCAAAGGTTGCAACAACATCATCATCAACAACAACAACAACTTGCATTTAAATAGCACCTTTAATGTAGTAAAATGTCCCCAAGGTGCTTTACAGGAGCGTTATCAAACAAAATTTGACACCGAACTACATAAGGAGGTATCAGAACAGGTGACCAAAAGCTTGGTCAAAGAGGTAGATTTTAAGGACCGTCTTAAAGGAGGAGAGAGAGGTGGAGAGGTTTAGGGAGGGAATTCCAGAGCTTAGGCAGCTGAAGGCACAGCCGCCAATGGTGCAGCGATTAAAATCGGGGATGTGCAAGAGGCAAGAATTGGAGGAGCTTAGAGATCGCGGAGGGTTGCAGGGCTGGAGGAGGTTACAGAGATGGGGAGGGGCGAGGCCATGGAGGGATTTGAAAACAAGGATGAGAATTTTAAAATCGAGACCTTCCCGAACCTACGTCAGCGAGCACAGGGGTGATGGGAGAATGGGACTTGGTGCGAGTTAGGATATGGGCAGCAGAGTTTTGGATGAGCTCAAATTTATGGAGGGTAGAAGATGGGAGGCCAGCCAGGAGAGCATTGGAATAGTCGAGTCTAGAGGTAACAAAGGCATGGATGAGGGTTTCGGCAGCAGATGAGCTGAGGCAGGGGCGGAGACGGACGATGTTGTGGAAGTAGGCGGTCTTGGTGATGGAGCAGATATGTAGTGGGAAGCTCATCTCAGGGTCAAATAGGATGCAAAGGTTGCGAACGGTCTGGTTCAGCCTCAGACAGCTACACTTCCATACTGCAAAAAAAGTGATTAGCTGAAAGATGCATTTATCTGTTAGGTTACCAATCAATCCAATTGATTAATCATGAACAAATCACAAAGTAGCAAAACGTACAAGGAGTGACCAGCAGAAAACTGACCAACCAAATTCATCAATTTTTTTTTCCAAGTTGCAAGTCACTAACCAAGCAGAACTGCAAAACTGACCAAATTCCTCAAATAATCTCTTCGCAATATTTTCACCTGCCATTTGTCTTTTTCACTCAGGTGACTGTAAGAAACTAGAAGTAACATTTGCAACATACTAAACATATTAAAAAATACATAATTCTGAAAAGTCACTGAACCTACTAATAAAATTGGTTATTTTATGTTAGAAATGCCTGCAACAAGTTTCCCTCACATAGAACTGCTGCATTTCCTGGAGCCTGGGTCTTGAGTTGGAAATTTCATTAAATGATGGGAATTTCCAGCAGCTATGGACAAATTTTGTGTATGTATGAGAGAAATGCACTGTGAGAGTTGTAGTTTTCAACTGCTCACGTGCAACTACAGTGCCAAAATTTCACCTTGTGACAATCAGTTAAAAAAAGTTTTAGTTCCTGTCGAGAACTTCTGCAAGGAAAAATGCTTAATGTGAGTTGCAGTTTTCAGCTTGCTTTTGTAGAACTACAATACCTCGAGAGTACTGCGACAAACCAGGCAAAAAAATCAACAAATAACAACTGTGAGGTGAGAATATTGGAAATTTGAAAGAAAAGCAGCGTATTACACAGCTTAACCCAAACTTATTTGAGATAAAGGGGCTGATTTGCACTAACTCCACCTGGCAGGAACAGGCTGAAAATGGGAGTGCATCACTTACTGCCTTGTTCTCACTCTCGGTACGGCCGTGACCATTTTCTTCAGGTCCTTCAACAGGATGGCCCAGGCCCTAGGTGGGGTCCTACTACCAATATGCAAATTCAGGTCCTACGCCAGTTGTATGACCCTGATGCAATTTTGAAGTACCAATGGATGGAGTGTGCACCACACACGCTCTGCCTATCGGTACCAGGCATCCAGCGGCCTCCTGCCTGCCCAAAGTCCGCCCAAAGTTAAGTAAAGCTCCAAAGTATATATTTGTGTTTGAGTCAAATTGGAAGAAAGTGACCAGAGGTGTCCCACAAGGATCTGTGCTGGAGCTTCAACTATACACTAGATTTATTAATGACTTAGATAACACAATAGAGAGCCATATATCCAAGTTTGCCGATTACAGAAAGATTGGTGGCATGGTAAGTAGTTGTAGACGGGAGCATAAAATTACGTTGATAGATTAAGAGACTGGGCAAAACTGTGGCAGATGGATTTCAACGCAGATAAGTGTGAGGTCATCCATTTTGGACTAAAAAAGGATGGATCCAAGTATTTTTTTAAATGGTGAAAAGCTAGGAACAGTGGAGGTCCAAAGAGATTTAGGCGTCCATGTACACAGATCACTAAAATGTAGTAGTCAGGTATAAAAAATAATCAAAAAGGCTAATGGAATGTTAGCCTTTATAACTAGAGGGCTAGATGATAAAGGGGAGGAGGTTTTGCTACAGCTATACAAAGCCCTGGTTAGACCACATATGGGGCTTCATTTTAGCACCCGCTATCGGGTGCGTTCCTGGCGGGGGGGCTCCGAGAATCGGGGAATCCCGGAGCGGGTCCGGAGCCCGGCTCCAACCCGCCCACTTCCGGGTTCCCCACAGACGCGCCGACATGCGCGCGCAGCCCCCGCATGTGGGAATCCCGCAGGCAATTAAAGCCAGCGGGATGCCACTTGACAATATTTATCTAGCTATTTCAGGTCATTAACAGACCTGATTAAGGGATTATGTGAGGAGGGGTGGGATTTTACAAACAACTGGGACTGTTTCCCATACTGGGGGAAACACTCTCAGTTGAAATGGACGTGTTGCAGCTGTCAGTCTGTGGCAGCTGCAAAGGTCCATTTGACAGGTGGGGGGGGGGGGGGGGGAGACCCTCACTCATTGCAGGAGGCCACTCTGTCACTTGGGACAAAGTTTGGCCTCCACCACCCTCCTCCTGACAAGAAAATTCACCAACTTGCACACTTACCCCGGGGTCCAGAGACATGTACCTACCTTGCGGACCCCCTCAGATGTACATCCTCCGGATGGGGGCCGCCGCAGCTGCAGTCATGATCTCCTCGGAGAGCGAACAGCATCACCAGCCTCGCCGGCCATGCCGTCCACCTCTGACACGTGGAGCTCCACAACAGAGTGCTGTGACACATCCACCTGCACAGCAGGAGGGAGGGCTACCGCAGAGAGAGATGCGTCGCAGAGGGCACTACCCTCGCCACAGGGTCCACAGACCGAGGCTCAGCTTCCTGGACCTCTCTGAGCTGCAGTGCACACGGAGGCTCAGAGTCACTTGACATGTAGTCGTGGACATCTGCAGCCTCCTTCATGCCGAGCTGCTCCCGGTTGGCCCAAGCACCATCTTCTTACCTGTCTCTGTCAAAGTCACCACTGCCCTCAACAACTTCTCCTCCGCATCCTTCCAGGGTGCCACCGGGGACATCACCGACGTCTGTCAGTCGTCTGCACAAAAGAGCCCTGCAAATACACCTACACCACTCTGCAGTGACACAATGGGTGTCATCAGTTGTGGGACTTCATTGTGATCCTCAGGAAAGGGCATTATTGCACAAACCAGACAAGATTCGCAAAGATGTGGCAGTAGTGGTGCCAATATAATATGTAATGTGAGTTGGTCAGAAATTAAATATAAGTAAAAACCATGACAAACCCTCAAACACCCTTGTGCATCCCCTTCATGCTCACGACACGTTTGCCTTACACTTCCTACTGCACATATGTGATGCATGCCCTGTGGCTGCAGCACAGGTAGTGGCAGGTTGAGTGAGGCTGACCATGAAAGAGATGCACGAGAGGGTGAGTATGAGATAGAGCCATGAGATTGTATGAGGATTGGGTTGAGTGGTAGTGGCGGGATGAGTACTGGCGAGGTGAGTAAGTGCAGGTAAGATGAGGATGAGCTTTGAGTGGGTATGAGGGGTGCAGAAGGAGATGTGGGGTGGGGGCGGTGATGTGGCAGATGGAGTGTAGGGGAATGAGTAAGTGTACTCACTTTGGCTGACCTACTTAGGTCATTGCAGCGCCTCCTGCACTGTATGCAGGTGGGCGATATGTTGGTGGTGCAGGTGACCTCCTCTGCCACCTCAAGCCAGGTCTTCCTGGTGGCAGAGGCAGGCCACTTCCTCCCGCCCGCCAGGGGGAAGATCTCTGTCCTCCCCCTCCTCCTCACCCCATCATTAAACTGGGAGCAGCCTTCCCCCTGGGCTGCTCCATGCTGTAATTTTTCTATTTGTTGCAGCATCTGTCAGTGGAGGACTGCCCCTTTAAATAGAGCTCCTCCAGCTGACAGAGCTTACTGCGCATGCGCAGCCCGCCCGACGTGCAGATCAGCAGTGGGGAACCCGGAAGACCAGGTAAGTGGATCCAATTAGGCTGCAATCGCGCGGGGGGCAGATTGATTTCGCCAGGCGCGTGGGTAGCCCCTCCGCCGCGAAAAGGGGTGATTTGATTGAGGTTTTTAGGATTTTGAATGGAATTGATAGGTTAGAGGGAAACTTTTTCTGCTGGTGGGGGAATCTAGGACAAGGGGATATAACCTTAAAATCAGAGCCAGGCCATTCAGGAGAGAAGTTAGGAAACACTTCTTCACGCAAAGGGTGGTAGAAGTGTGGAACTCTTCCCCCACAATAAGCAGTAGATGCTAGCTCAATTAATAATTTTAAATCTGAGATCAATAGATTTTTGCTAGCCATGGGTATTAAGGGATATGGAGCCAAGGCAGGTGAATGGAATTAGGATACAGATCAGCCATGGTCTCTTGCGCAACAGGCTCGAGGAGCTGAATGGCCTTCTCCTTACTGATTTTTTTTCCACTCCCCTCCCCTTTGATGACCAGGTAGCTTGCGCTAGTTGTGTACTGTGCCCAGTGACCCACCAAAGACCAACTTATGATGTAACTGAACCCCTTGATGTTACCATTGTGTAATGCACTCAGCTTGTGCATTGTAGATAGGACAACGCACAGATCAGTTACCAAAAGTCAGCTTAAACAAATAAAAATTTTAACTAGAAAATTCACTATAACTGAGTCTTAACTCTATATTAGATTGCACACTTAGCAACTTAAAACATTTATGTCTTTTTCATTATTTACCTCTTCCATTACTGCATGCCATACTGCAGTTATGTCTGCATTTTTTCCAAATTCTTCCTTAATTGATTTCACTGCCCAGACCTTAATGTAGCCAATAAAAATTTCAGCCTGGAAAACAAAACAAAAAGATTTTTAAAAATTTAAATGTTTCATTTTTAAATGAAGAGTCATAGCTATGTACACAAACAATGTTGTAACTTCTAAAATATTTTAAAAGGAGTAAGCTATCCTTACGGTATCACCCTGATTAGAGGAGCCCGATTTAACTATAGCATTCAGCTTGGTAGGCATTTAGTAGTAGCATATTTCATTCATTGTTATGGACACAGTGCATTCTGCAACATCTACTTTTACGCCTGATTTTCTAATCCTTATTGTACTTATTTTTGTTAGGATATTTTGTACGCCAATTCGGTGATGATGCAGATTAAAATATAGCCCGAATACACAATTAAATGGGATTCTTGAGTCATTTTGGTCTGTCTTGTTTCTGGTATCCTTTTGTGTTCCAGCTCCTATCCAGTCCTAGAAAAGTACATTAATGGGATCCTATATTACTCCAGTAATTGTATTTTCCCTTGGGATAAAGCTGGATGTACATATTGGAATATAGTTGAAAATATTATGACAAGGCTCACTGTTCCAGCTAAATACATAAATTAAAATAGAAAAATAACTTGAATATGTAACACATTCTAGACTGATACTAATTTGATTTATTTCTACCATATATGACGATATTTCTTTATTGTCAATTTTTCTGCTTTTCCCCTTTTCTCCCCCTTCCTCTCCCAAAGGCATTTGTTTCTGTAGGGTACTATTCTCTGGCCGTCTCAGATTCCTTGCCCAATTGGTCATTTTTCACGTGTGAACCTTGACAGTGATTACTGGCAGGCCAGTCCATCACAGAGGCAATTATAGCTAATCTTGTCCTCACCCAACATCCATGCAAGTGTACTTTCCAGCAGCTGTCGCAGCATTGCACTCACAAGAGAAAAGCCTGGCTGATTTCCCCTCCCTCACCTGGAGTACTGAGGGATATTGTAGCTCCTCACTGCTACCCTGGGTAACATCGACTAACTCAGCACGGATCTCCTGATCAATATGCTCAGTTACATGCTGTCTTCAGCTACTCGGCTATTGCTGTTTTATTGTGCAATCTATATGCTCATCTCTAAATTTTTTTTTTGTTCCCTGTCTGACATTGCTCTAATATCGCTGAATTTTTATTTCAGAGATACTTACCAAGCCAGAAAATGCAAGTACAACCACAGCGCCTGTAATCTGAGCAATGAAGATCAGCAGTATTATGATGAAAAACTGGAAGGAGAAATAGCAAAAATCAACACTTCTGCATCTTAATATACCAGTACCGTGGGAAATCAAGGTACTTTAAAAACATTTTTGTTTGTATATTTGTTAAGATAACAACAGATTATAGCTGGAGGCAATCCAGTGGACCGATGCATAAAAACATTAACCCCATTAGTTACAGTGAACACAGAAAAACTTAAGAGAACTTGCCAGCAGGCTGGGCCGGTAGCTCACTATGGCCTAATTTGTGATCCAGAACCCAAGTTCAATAAGTAACGGTTAATCCTGAATTTGAACTTCTGCTTATAGGGAACTATGTTCCAGGTGATGACTGTGCAGTAAGGAGGTCCACAGATAGAAGAAATGGTGTGGATATTAGCCTCTACTATCTCACCTAAAAGGCAATCTTCAATTGTGAGCCAGGCAATGAGTGTCAGTGTGTTATCTGACTATAAAGGCATTAAAGCTAAGACTAAATTCTTCCCTCATTCACATATGCTCATTTACCAGGCTGTTATCACTGAGATCAGCGCTGACAAGTGACTGAATCTGGGACCTTCCTGTTACAACCACACCAACATACATATCTCGTATATGTGGGAGTATGACTTCTACACCTGTGGAATTTCCTGATTTTTTTTTGCCACAATGGTAACCATAAATTAGTGGTACAGGTTCAGAATTCCTGTTACAGGGTAGAAATCTCTGTAAGAAGCCCAATTTCAATCTCAGAAAAGCCCTTCCTGCTCTTGTGATGTTTCCATTGTGCCTTAGCTGTCCTTGTGTCTTTTCTCAGTGAGATTGCCAAGTTATCATTCTGTGGATCCAGGCCCACTCAGATCTGGGTTAATATAGGGCCTTCTCCCCTTTGCCAGATTTTCCATGCTTCCCTCTCCCTCTGTTACTCTGCTGTTAACATTTACATATCCTCTGAACCATCTTTTGTTTCTTTACTTGTCCCATAACCATCCCCCTTTTGCCTTGCACCATCATCACTTTTGTCATTTAATCGTTCCTGCCCTCCACCCAATCATAGGCCTTCCCCTTTATTCTTTCCTCCCCTCCCCCACTTTTCCCTGGCTCTATACTTGCTTAAAAACTGTTAAATCTCTTAACATCTTCCAGTTCTGATGAATGGTCATCGACCTGAAACATTAACTCTCTTTCTCTCTTCACAGATGCTGCCTGACCTGCTGAGTGTTTTCCAGCATTTTCTGTTTTTAATTCAGATTTCCAGGATCCGCAGTATTTTGCTTTTGATATAGGTTCATATATTTTTTGGCCCTTGCAGCTGGGCAGAGAGGAGACTCTCATGCTAATAGGGTTGGATTTGAGACTAGAGGTGAAAGGACAATATGCTAAATCATTCAGTCGGGTCTAAGAATATTGGAAATGGGAAGAAATATACTCAATGCACTTATTCTGACATGATTTATGTAATTCTGAAATGTTTACAGTCATAATGTGTGGTGTGACGAACAGGCATGATTGAAGGTAAAAACAACCAACTAACACTCCCTCCTTACGCTACACAAAGATAAGTCACACTCCTGAGTCAATGTAATTTCTATTTCCCATTTTCCCCACTGTTCTTTTTCTTCCAATTTACTCCCCTCTTCTCCTGCACGAATTGATTCCTTGGCCGGGCTTAGTTCACAGCTGCTAATTAGCCTCGATGCCTTACCCAAGCACCCATTTTTTTCATGTTTGAGCTTAAAAGGTGAGGGTTAACATGCTATTTGATTGCGGGGAGTAACACAGCCAAGCCTAATCCTTTCCTTATCTGACGTCCACATGTGCAAGGGTCACTAGATGATGATCAGCAGCACGAATTCTAGATGTTTTTTCACCTTGCTAACATGGGAGTCCTGAGGGCAATTGCAACGTCCCTATCAGTGTTCCAGCTGAGACCAGCTAACTCATCACAGAAAAATGACTGAGCCAGAGATGTTACATCAGTAACGTACGTCGGTGTCTTAAAGAGCTGAGCCAGTAAACAGTCCTACTGCCTTTTTCCTCAGAGTAGAACCCTGAGCTTATAACAAACAAGAGTTTTTAACTCACTATCATCAACATGCACTTGTTTTCCTTCATTGCTCCACAGCATCCCAAGAAGCCAATGAGTACTAAGGCGCCCCCTAGTGCGATGCAGAGATACCCCACGTTCATCATTTGCTTCAGCTGTGGTGCCAGATGCCCCAGGAAATCAATGAAGGATCCACCATCCACTTTAAGCCAAATTCCTACTCCAAGTACAGCGGCACCTCCGAGCTAGCAAAGACAAAACAGAGTGTTGTTAGTGAGTTCTTTTGGACAGAGTTGGTGCATTAGTGAAGAATTGCATCTTGTTTCTAAATCACTCAGTGGTTAATATAACTTCTGGTTGAATATTCTATTCAAATATGCTGTACACTTCACTAAGACAATCTATATATTCGACACAATCTATACATTCTACACACACTGACTCTGACATATAGTTGTTTAACTATGTCATAAAGATCACTATGAGATACATTTTCAAAAATTACTTTTCAATTAACAAAAACTAAAAGCTGTTATACTTAGGGCTGGGTTTTGTTAGAGCAATAGAAGACTTGGAACACCAGGCACTCCATAAGCACAATGCATTCCACTCGTTCAGCTCCTTAGCATATTTAAAGGGTAATTCCAAAAGAACAACCCACAAAGCAATCTGTACTCATCTTCTATACTATATGTGAAACAAGTGTTACCAATGCTTTAAGTACAAAGTTCTTCGTTTTCCCTTCCCCATGAGAAATCGCTGGGAGTACTTATGATTTAACAGTGTGGGCATCACTGGTCAAACAAGTTTTACCTTCTCCACTCATAATATGGTTTTTTGCAGAGAGGGAGCAAAATAAAACCTTTGTTCTTCCAATTAGCTAATGGTCTGAGGAACTTCTCAGAAAACATAATGCACGAATTTCATTTACACACTATGAATTTGGAGTCTATCTTAATTGGTTCCGACAGACAATTTTAAATTGATGATCCCTTGTCACTGGGGAGTCACGTTTGCTTCTGGCAGTAATTGGGCCACAGGCTTTTCTGTCTTTTAAGGGAAAAGTGGATAAACAATTGGAGCAGAGGAAGATACAAAGGACAGAACAAGGCAGCTAGATTAGTTTTGGATTGCTCTAGCAAAGTCCCAGCAGACACGATGGGCTGAATGGCCTTGTTTGGTGCTGTAAATCTCTATGATTTTTTTTACTAACAACAAAAAAATCAGGAAATTGCTGCACAAAAACAGAACCCTGCATGAATACAGGCATATAATGTTTTATCTCTGGAAAGTTTGCAGTTTATTTTTATGATAACAGATTTAGTCCAAAAAGAGAAAAGATATGGCATGGAAAATTAAGAAAATTTACAGAAAGAAACTAAATTGCAGTAGAACTGAAAAGAAACTATGCTGAATAAAGTATTTAGAGAGTAGCCTGTAGTACAGAATAGATGTATTACATTCCATTTGCAGCATGTTAGGCTTGAACTTTTAAGAGTTCCACCAGAATAAAAGTGTCTGATATCTGCTTTCAAAAGTTTTTCCTTTTCACGTGGCAGAGCATCTTGCACACAATTTTTCTACATTAACTTCTCAATTTAACAAATTGCTATTAAAAAAACCCACCAAAAAAGACAAAATATCTGTTTGAAATGTGATTTAGTGCAGTATGAGGATATTCATCAAACTATTTTACTGTGTTGATCGACATCAAGTGACACTCAGAGTGGTGAGAATGTGGAACTCATTGCCTCATGGAATGGTTGAGGCAAATAGCATAGATTGGTTTAGGGGGAAGCTAGATAAATGAGGAAGAAAGGATTAGAAGGATATGTCGATAGGCTGAGATGAAGTAAAAAGGGTGGGAGGAGGCTTCTGTGGAGTATATACACCGGCATAAACTGATTGTTTATAGTGAGGAAGGATATTGGCTCGGAAAATCATGATGTGGAATCTGTATGGGTGGAGCTAAGAAACACCAAGGGGCAAAAAACGTTGGTGGGGGTTGTCTATAGGCCCCCAACAATAGTGGAGATGTAGGGGAGGGCATTAAACAGGAAATTAGAGACGTATGCAAGAAGGGTACAACTACAATCATGGATGACTTTAATCTACATATAGATTGGTCAAACCAAATTAGCAATAATACTGTGGGAGAGGAATTCCTGGAGTATGTATATGATGGTTTTCTAGACCAATACGTTGAGGAACCAACTAGAGAACAGGCGATCCTAGACTGGGTATTGTGCAATGAGAAAGGATTAGTTAACAATCTTGTTGTGCGGGGTCCCTTAGAGAAAAGCGACCATAACATGATAGAATTCCTCATTAAGATGGAGAGTGAAGTAGTTGAATCTGAAACTAGGGTCCTGAATCTAAATAAAAGAAATTACAGAAGTATGAGGTGCGAGTTGGCTATGATAGATTGGGAAACTTTACTAAAAGGGATGACGGTGGATAGGCAATGGCTAATATTTAAAGAACATGTGCAGGAATTACAACAATTATTCATTCCTGTCTGACGCAAAAATAAAACAGGAAAGGTGGCTCAACTGTGGCTTACAAAAGAAATTAGGGATAGTATTAGATCCAAAGAGGAGACATATAAAATTGCCAGAAAAAAACAGCAAGCCTGAGGATTGGGAGCAGTTCAGAATTCAGCAAAGGTGGACAAAGAGATTGGTTAAGAGGGGAAAAATAGAGAATGAGAGTAAACTAGCAGGGAACATAAAAACTGACTGTAAAAGCTTCTATAAATATGTCAAGAGAAAAAGATTAGTGAAGACAAATGTAGGTCCCTTACAGTCAGAAATGGGAGAAATTATAATGGGGAACAAAGAAATGGCAGAACAATTAAACACATACTTTGATTCTGTCTTCACAAACCTCCCAGAAATGTTAGGGAACCAAGGGTCTAGTGAGAGGGAGGAACTAAAGGAAACCAGTATTAGTAAAAAAATAGTGCTGGGAAATTAATGGGGCTAAAGGCTGACAAATCCCCAGGGACAGATAATCTACATCCCAGAGTACTAAAGGAAGTGGCCCTGAAAATAGTGGATCATCTTCCAAAATTCTGTAGACTGTGGAACAGTTCCTACAGATTGGAGCATGGCAAATGTAACCCCACTATTGAAAAAAGGAGGGAGAGAAAAAACAGGGAATTACAGACCAGTTAGCCTAACATCAGTAGTGGGGAAAATGCTAGAATCTATTATAAAAGATGTGATAACAGAACACTTGGAAGGCATTAACTGGATTGGACAAAGTCAGCATGGGTTTATGAAAGGGAAATCATGCTTAACAAATCTACTCGAGTTTTTTGAGGATGTAACTAGTAGAATAGATAGGGGAGAACCAATGGATGTGATGTATTTGGATTTTCAGAAGGCTTTTGATAAGGTCCCACACAAGAGGTTAGTGTGCAAAATTAAAGCACATGGGAATGGGGGGAATATACTGGCATGGATTGAGAATTGGTTGACAGACAGGAAACAGAGTAGGAATTAATGGATCTTTTTCCGGATGGCAGGCAGTGACTAGTGGCGTACCACAAGGATCAGTGCTTGGGCCCCAGCTATTCACAATATATATCAATGATTTGGATGAGGGAACTAAATGTAACATTTCCAGGTTTGTAGACCACACAAAGCTGGGGTGGAATGTGAGCTGTGAGGAGGATGCAAAGAGGCTCCAATGTGATTTAGACAAGTTGGGTGAGTGGGCAAGAACATGGCAGATGCAGTATTACGTGGATAAATGTGAGGTTATCCACTTTGGTTGTAAAAACAGAAAGGCAGATTATTATCTGAATGGTGATAGATTGGGAAAAGGGGAGGTGCAACGAGACCTGGGTGTCCTTGTACACCAGTCGCTGAAATCGAGCATTCAGGTGCAGCAAGCAATGGTATGTTGGCCTTCATTGCAAGAGGATTTGAGTACAGGAGCAGGGATGTCTTACTGCAGTTATACAGGGCCTTGGTGAGAACACATCTGGAGTATTGTGTGCAGTTTTGGTCTCCTTATCTAAGGAAGGATGCCCTTGCCATGGAGGGAGTGCAACGAAGGTTTACCAGACTGATTCATGGGATGGCAGGACTGACGTATGAGGAGAGATTGGGTCGACTAGGCCTATATTCACTAGAGTTTAGAAGAAATAGAGGTGATCTCATCGAAACATATAAAATTCTAACAGGACTAGACAGACTAGATGCAAGGAGGATGTTCCTGATGGCTGGGGAGTCCAGAACCAGGGGTCACAGTCTCAGGATACGGGGTATGCCATTTAGAACCAAGATGAGGAGAAATTTCTTCACTCAGAGGATGGTGAACCTGTGGAATTCTCTACCACAGAAGGCGGTGGAGGCCAAGTCATTAGATGTATTCAAGAAGGAGATGCATTTCTTAATGCTAAATGATCAAGGGATATGGGGAAAAAGCGGGAACAGGGTACTGAGTTAGACGATCAGCCATGATCATTTTGAATGGCGGAGCAGGCCCAAAGGGCCGAATGGCCTACTCTTGCTCCTATTTTCTATGTTTCTATGATTGGACCGAATGGCCTGTTTCTGTGCTGTAAATTCCATGTAATACTTTGTATAGTTCTAGACACTAGATAAACTCACTGAACCATTGGGGCAAGATGTAGCATTGAGTTTTCATGGCATTTCACATCAGTGCCATTGGGATTTCCTAATCTGCCATTTGCAGGAAGGGTGACCAATAAAACTATGAGGTATAATGTTATAGAAGGGATGAGATTGATGATCACTACGCAGTCTTGGGAGCTGCTTAACATTTTGAGGGCAGTAAGAACGTGTCCAAGGTAAAACTTGCCAATTTTCTTTTGTATTTACTCTGTACAGAAAGAGGTTCTACAGTGTCAGCCTTGGCTCAGTGGAGCACTCTTGCCTTTGGATTCAAGCTCCACTCCAGCGACATGAGCACATAATCTAGGCTGACAGTCCAGTGTAGTACTGAGGGAGTGCTGCACTGATGGAAGTGCTGTCTTTGAATGAGATGTTAAACCAAGTCCCCATTTACCCTCTCAGGCGGATGTTTAAGATCACATGGCACCTCTTGAAGAAGGGCAGGGAGTTCTCCCAGTGTCCAGGCCAGCATTTATCCCTTAACCAAGACCACCAAAAACAGATGATCTGAAAGGCGCTATGTAAATGCAAGCAGCCTGTCCGTCCTTCCTTCCTTCCTTCTAAGGGAACTAATTGATCCAAAGTGAGAGGTTGACATCCATTTTAGTGTAACCTACACATAGATTACTTTTCTACCAACTCTTTTCTAAGTTCGATTTCTTTGTTTCAAAGTGAACTGCATTGTAGATGAAGTATATATTATGAGCACCTGTGGGAAATGAGTTACATCCCATGAGAGGGCTAACCTGCCAACCCATGAGTGATGGATCTTCACAACATACTCTCTTTTCATATATGTTGAAACAAAATGTCCAGCGATGAGTCTTCCCTACAATTTTCTCTCTCGCATTCAGAGAGACTGTGGAGTCTCTGCTTGGTATTTCCCCATTTGGCACAGCTCAGAGTGGATCTGGGCATCAAACCTATGTTTGTCCCTCTATGATTCTATGCATTAGTGTTCTAACAGTCAGCAGCACCAAGCACTTCCAATAAAAAAGTTATTAGGCTACTTACAAAGATGATGCCATTAAAGCAGAACATCATTATCTTCAAAAATTGGAAACACCCCATCTTCTCTTTTGTGTGTTATCTGAAAATCAAAAAATAAAGAGCAGATTTTCCATATCTTTTATGAAAGGGAAGTCATATCTTGACCATCGTCTTAAGCAGCAACAGTCATCGAACAATTCCTTTCAGACATTTTTTCCTTGGAACTCTCTTTGATGGTCTCACAGAGACAGACCCATTTAGAATTTACTAGTTATGATCACATCCCTGCCAAGTAATTTCTAATTAACGAACAGTTTATGTGTGAAAACAATTATACAATTAGCAGCAATGATAAATACGTATGACAAACTACGTGAAGGAGGGACACACAAACTGGCATCTGAATTTGAATTCAAACTGGATCATGTATACCTCTTATAATGCATACAATATAAACTGTTAATATTATTATGTCAAATATATATAAGGTTTGCTAATTAGCATATACAAGAGATAGAACCTGGGATCTTCCAGGCACAGCTCAGTATCATATACACATGAAACAAGTAGGAATATTAGAACAACATTCTGTATGGAGGAGGTGAGCTATTATGTCTGTTTCCTGTGAAGGATTAGCCAGTCTTGGTTTATGTGCAAGATGATTTTTTTAAAAATTCGTTCATGGGATGTGGACGTTGCTGGCAAGGCCAGCATTCATTGCCCATCCTTAACTGTCCTTGAGAAGGTGGTGGTGAGCCGCCTTCTTGAACCGCTGCAGTCCGTGTGGTGAAGGTTCTCCCACAGTGCTGTTAGGAAGGGAGTTCCAGGATTTTGACCCAGCGACGATGAAGGAACGACGATATATTTCCAAGTCGGGATAGTGTGTGACTTGGAGGGGAACGTGCAGGTGGTGTTGTTCCCATGTGCCTGCTGCTCTTGTCCTTCTAGGTGGTAGAGGTCGCGGGTTTGGGAGGTGCTGTCGAAGAAGCCTTGGCGAGTTGCTGTAGTGCATCCTATGGATGGTACACAATGCAGCCGCAGTGCGCTGGTGGTGAAGGGAGTGAATGTTTAGGGTGGTTGATGGGGTGCCAATCAAGCTGGCTGCTTTGTCCTGGATGGTGTCGAGCTTCTTGAGTGTTGTTGGAGCTGCACTTATCCAGGCAAGCAGAGAGTATTCCATCACACTCCTGACTTTTGCCTTGTAGATGGTGGAAAGGCTTTGGGGAGTCAGGAGGTGAGTCACTCGCCACAGAATACCCAGCCTCTGACCTGCTCTTGTAGCCACAGTATTTATGTGGCTGGTCCAGTTAAGTTTCTGGTCAATGGTGACCCCCAGGATGTTGACGGTGGGGAATTTGGCGATGGTAATCCTGTTGAATGTCAAGGGAAGGTGGTTAGACTCTCTCATGTTGGAGATAGTCATTGCTTGGCACTTATCTGGTGCAAATGATTGCAGGATGTAGGTTGCCTTTAATGGCAAGTTCCTTATGTCAACTGAGCCAACACACAGAAGATACAAACTTCTTCACAGGGAAGATGGAGAACATCAGAGTCAATGATCAGCTCAAGAGGACTGGTAACAGGTTTGCTGCCCATCTTGCAAATGCCCCAGGGAATCCTTACAGGGGTTAAATTTAATAATAAATGGAACTTAAAAATGAACGAATGGTGATCAAGATGTAGTTTTAGTACCTCAGATAGTTAACAAAAAGACTGATTGTGGTGAGGTCCATACATCTGTAATCTGCATTTGCCTCTGAATAAATTATGGACAGGTACAGTTTTAACGGCACTAGCTGCTATTGAAAACACAATTATCTACAATTAACAGGAGCATTCATTTGCTTCCTGCTGACACTGCAAAGTACAACACTGGATATAATCTGAATGTTAACTCATCAATATGAGAATAAGCTTTTCCATTCATTTAAATAAATTTAGCTCAAGGGTATGTCTTAAAAATGTGAGCATTGCTTGTAGTTTACAGGTTATAATTGGTAAATTATTACCAAACATTTTAGACATTATTGTACAATGAAACCCTCTTCTGTAAACCTCAGGTCAATAATTCACCACTATAACTAACTGTTGTACTTGTATTTACTATTGCCAAGTCAAGTCTTTCCTCAGATTAATGTTTTAGTAGGTAATACTAGTGACTGTTTGTACACCAGCCCCTGCATAGAGTGAAACAAGACTAAGCTAATGACCATTTATTAAAAATATTATAACTTGAGGCTTAAAGAGCCTCTTATCATAAACAATGGACTAAAATCCCTCATGGCAGTAACTTAGAGTTGGGCTGCCAATGGACATTTTTAAATTGCCACTAAAGCTAATGGTTGGTTGCTACCAATAAGAGGGTAGAATCAAGTAAATGAGGCAGATTGCTAGAACTGCTGACCTGCCACAAATGTTTCTATTCTGGTGGGGATGAAACCAGCTAATGATGAGGCTTTTCTGTCGTGTGTCTTTTTCCTCCTGTTCTTCTCGTCGATAAAATGTTGGTGGAAACAGATTCACTGGTTCACTGGTTATCACCTGTTCACAGGAAAATTGAAGTATTAATGTTTCGAAAAGCAATCTTACATTTTATTGCCAAAATTCTTGGACTCTCCAATGGAACCAACTGAAGCAAAGCGTTGAATGTTTGATTGAAATATTAGTGAATACTCAGTGAAAATTTAAAGAGCACAAGATTCAGCCTCTGCAAGATTGGGAAAGAGAGATTCTTATACTGTATAGATGATCATCCTGCCTGAGGTTATCCGTGCATACCCATTCCATAGCTACTAAATGAGACAGCTGTTTATAAGACTCCATGATGAACCCCTGTAAATGGTAACAATTAAAATGTAGGGCTTGGTGGCATAAAGAAGGTCATTTGTTTAATGTATAGAATAGGATTGATCCATACGACACCAGGATTGAGGGTTTCCTAGGTTCAATCCTCAGTCTGTGATTTTAGCTGGGATGCTACAGATGGTTCCAGCATCCTTGGTGTGGGACAGAGAAAATGAATCAGCTCGGGTTTTTCTGATTGCTATCCAGTGACCTCTGCTTTGGTGTCTGTGCATTGATGTTGGGTGAGGGCAGAATTGGGCTGAACTTTGATTCCTCTGTAGCTGCTTAGTCTACCATCATTCATAAATGAAGAATGGCCACTCGAACAAGGTAGTGTAGGGCTGTTGGTGCCTATGGAATTGGACCCAGCAAAAATCAGCAGCTTCAAGTAGAGAGAACAGAGAAGAGAATTCTGACTTCTCAGGAGCACTGTTGAGCTTCTGGTTCACCCGAAGCTGATCTTGGTCTGCTGCAGTTACCTCTCATTTGGTAGTCTGCCTGGTTAAAAAGGAGTGAATCCTGTTCAACACAGAATTTTGATCATTGATTTGTTTCAGTGAAATAAATACAATTTTCATGCAATATAATGAGCTATGAATACAGAGATCTAAATATTTGCCATGGTTTAGTTGCCAACGGTTGTGTAGTTTTGAATTTTGACTTCTTGCGAAAACGGACATGTAGAGCAGTTGTGCTGCCTGCTGGGAGGCCCAAAGCTACATTTGGATGGAGCCAGCGAGCTGTGGGCGCCAAACGGGTTCTCTGTTCCAGCTTGCCCGTTGTGGGGAAGAAAAAAAAGGTGCGGTGCCCTTTTGTGGAGCAGCCAACCAATAGTCCCTTCAAGGACCACGGGTTAGGCCGCTCATTGCCTGGCACAAATGGGCAGAGCGTGTGCAATGTGCACTCTGCCCGTCTGTACTTTAAAATTGCAATCGGTCCTACAACAGCGTAGAACACCGATTTGCATATTTAGCCAGCCTCCTGCCTGAAACAGGCAGGTGTGTTTGCCTATCCAAATTAGGAAGTCTTTTTAGTTTTAAAAAAATAAATTTTTGTGCTTAAAGAAATTCATTATGTCAGTATTAGGGAATGGAGCACCCACAATTGTCACATCTAATGTTAACATTACGCACTTTCAGGTCATCAAGTAGAGGAAGAATAGATACAGAGACCTAGAAATTCGATGACGGTGCTCCCATTTTATAGGTGCAAAACGGGCACCAAGATGTCCAATATGGTGAGTGGGCATATATGCTGAGCCGGAAGTGGGCCCTCTCCCCCCATACTGTTATACGCATCAAATGAGGTCTCCAGGGGGCCATGCCTGAAACGGGCAAATAAGGGACCTATGCCTGTTTGATGCCTCCTTTGCCAAATTGTATCTAGCCCTCCTCTAGGCTTTTAATTCCCTCTAGTTACTAAAATGTTTTGATGAATTTGGGGTGGGTAGAGACTGAAAGCAACTTGGGGACATGCTTCACTGCATCCCTGCCTTGGTTGGTCAGTCAAGGGGAAAATGTGCCCACCTACATGTGGGTGGGTGCATGATAAATATACACTAGTAAGAAAAACACGGCTTCTGCCACGTTTCCCGCCACTTGCTTTGCAGGAATTTTGCATGCAGATGACATCTGTTAGGCCCCAGCATTCAGAGATCAGTAGAGGGGGCTATGTAAGCATTCTCAGAGTATGGCCGTACACAGCCATCTGCTCACTGGATATCTCTTTCTTCCACTGCAGCAGGCCCATATGTAAATGTAAACCCTGGGGCTGGAAATACAGCTGGGATCAACAGGGCAGGTGGAAGTCCCACCTTGTGGAGATGTGCCCAATAACGGGAAGCAGAAAGCCAAGGCCACTGTCTCCTTAGAAACGAAAGCCCTTTAAACAAGAAAATCATCACTGAGAGCTCCTTGCTTCAATTTTAGCTTCACATTGATTCTTCCAAAAGAATTGGAGCTCCTCTCAAAAAAACAGCTCCTGAAGCTAATTATAATGAAATCCCATGTTGCCTCATGACTCCAGGTGGTTTAATCGTTTGAACTGGATTCATTTTTAATGAGATGTGTATACTAAGTTTCCCCATAGATAGTTACAGCTAAGGTAATCCCCTAGATTTTAGAGGTACTTAGGACTACTGTGGTAGTCTCACATTCCAGAGGGATTTCAAAGTTGTATGTGTAGTTATAGTTGTTAAGTATTGAATGTAAGCAAAAATACATTTGTTCCATTTGTGCAATGTGTTATAGAAACACTTATTGGTATTATTTTCAATTAATTTCTCACAAAAAAAGTAAATGCTCTCTATAGGACCCATCTTTGAGAAACATTCAAAAATATTTCAGCCAAGAGAAATGGTGTGGAGAAGATTTTTTTAAATTTGGATTCTTGAATAACTGTTTTAAATTTAATAACATGGTTGTGTAAACTTTAAAATTATTGATATTTCCATATTGGCATTGAGGCCAAGGAGGATTCCAAGCTGCTCTAAACCTATGGAATCACTCACAGACAGACTTGCTGCTAACGTCTGCTGAGAGGCCCTTGTCCGGTTTGCAGAGAATAATGGCAGGTGTCAAGGAGCTACAATGAGAGGTTAAAAAAAAATTATTAGTTAAGTGGTGGAGGAGAACATTTTACTGGCTGACTCTGGCCGCAATTTCCAAATAAGCAACAAATGCACCAGAAACATATCACTCTGGCCCCAGTACAAACACAAAAAAAACCCTCATCCCAAACAGGTGGAGTCCATAAATTCTTTTGAAAGGGAGCTAGTTCCTTGACTGTCACCTGTCCTAATATCTCATGTGGCTCGGTGTCAAATTTTGTTTGATAAGCACCTTTGGACTTTTTACTACGTTAAAGGCGCTATATAAATGCAAGTTGTTGTTATTTGAAGAAGAGCAGGGGAGTTCTCTCCTGGAAAATGTTTATCCATCAACCAACACCATTAAAATAGATTATCTGGTCACTTATCTCATTGCTGCTTGTGGGACTTCACTGGTCACTTATCTCATTGCTGCTTGTGGGACCTCACTGGTCACTTATCTCATTGCTGCTTGTGGGACCTCACTGGTCACTTATCTCATTGCTATTTATGGGATCTCGCTGGTCACTTATCTCATTGCTGCTTGTGGGACCTCACTGGTCACTTATCTCATTGCTGTTTGTGGGATCTCACTTTGTGCAAATTCGCTGCTGCATTACACTTGCAACCGCATTTCAAAAAGTACTTTGTTGGCCCTGAAGCACTTTGGGATGTTCTGAGGATATATATATAAATGTTTCTTTAAAAATGGGGCAAAATAAAAGATTTTTTTTTGAACTGTAGAAATGGAAACACCAGATTCATTTATTCAAATGTCTGACTGTGAACAAAGTTTGGTTGGAGATTAAAATACAAAGGAAGATTTATATTATAAAGTGAATAACGACACACAATCAGTTTTATCAATTGTGATCAACAAAATATGACAACATATGTCTCCCCAGATTCATAATGGGTACAACGCCTATTTGTTATATTTGTTAGAAAAGTTCAAGTTTTAATTGGGCTGGTAGACGGGGCATCTATCCTTCAAAAAAATGGTAAACTGTTTGTTCCGTAGGTAGTGCACATTCTGTTTTAATATTTTGTTAAATAAGTAACAAGTTTAAGAGTCAGACTGTGTTACTGGGAAAGAACAGCTCTGCACCATTTTTGCCAGGATGGCATTGAGAACATACAGCACAATGACATGATTGCATCATCATTTCTTAGTATTTGGCAAACACAGAAAAACATTCATCATGACTTCTTGTTTGTCTCTTTTTAAAAGTCCATTTTAATTGGAGGAGTTGTTTGAATTTTAAAGTTTTGTTAATGGCACATTATTATTGCTGTCAATAATCACAGGGGTATCTGGGTCCAATTTAAACTGCACAAACAGTAGTGTTTTTTATTATTATTTACAGGCATAACGTCGATGTAATGTTATGGAAAAAAACTGACTTGTTCCCAGAGGGTTCGATACAACACTCTCCTGCAAGAAGTACAATATGCAAATCAATATGCTCACAAACACCCATTGTTCCATTTTTAAATAGTTCAGTCTATTAGATTGATAAATCATTTTTAACTTTTACGAGAATTTTTTGCGCATATTTCACCTTTTAAAATTACTATATAAATTAAGGGACACCAGGACACAGCTGTCTAATAACACAACATGCTTCAACGTATGGGACTCGTTAGATAATACACTCAATGGAGTGAGTCATTAAACTGTTGTGCATTAAAGGGCTCAATCCTATGATTTGTTGTATCCTTGAAACACACACCCACCTATATTTTTCTTTCTCAGTTTCCTTCCCTTTTCTACCTACTCCCCTCAGGTGGTGATTCATGCCGGAGTATAGTTTCAGTGGTGGTGGCTGCCCTCAGTAACTCCCTCCAACTGGTCCTTTTAAAGTCGCGTGCTTGGACAGTGATTGTCAGTAAACTGCTTGGCCATGGGGCTAGATCTACCCGCACCCAATGTCCACACAAGTGCGCAATGCCCAGATAACAATTACTTATCCTCTCATTAGATCACAGGATAGATATAGATCAGGAAGGTCACACTGCTCATCCTAGTTCCTACAGAAGGAATCTACAGTCCCCAACCACAGCTGTCAAACTGTCTCTTAAGTTTCCAAGATTTGCTTCCATTACCGTACTCAGAAATCTTTCTAACTGCTGGTCCCTCTATGTGTGAAGAAAAACTTCTTGACAACAGTCCTAAATTTACCTTTTGCCATTTTGAACCTGTACCACCTTGTCATACTGTCAGAGTTTAATTTGAAGAATGCATTCTGGATTTAATTTTTTTATACCATTTGCTATCAATTACACGTCCATAAGATCCCATCTTAGTTGCTTTAATTCAAACCACAATCTCAGCTCCTGCTTTGCCACTATTTGTCCTTTCTGGATTTTCTCTAACAGGAATCCTAAGGCTCTTTGGATGCTGTGGTTAAAATTAGCTAGTTTATCATGGACCAGGGGTCAAATCCAGGATCTTCCTGATTTCCTGACTGAAAGGGTGGTGGAAGCAGATTCAACAGTAACTTTCAAAGGGAAATTGGAAAAAAACTTGAAGGGAAAAATTGGATAGCTCTTTCAAAGAGGAGGCATAGGCATGATGGGCCGAATGACCTCCTTCTGTGCTGTATCATTCTATGATTCTTCCTGTTGGGTTGGCCCAATAACACACCCTGGATCCACTTACCCAATATTAATATACACAATGTTACATATATAATGGGTAATGGCAGAGTTCTGTTTTTGATGGCATTAAGTCATGGTCTGAACAGTAATGAAATTGGGTTTATTTTCTCTGCATGTTGCAGGATGCAACACATCCAGTATATACGTTATCTTCCACTATCATATTCAACAGCAACCCAATTTTGTTTTTTTAAGCCTACCTGTGCATTGCTTTACTCTAAGCAAAGGAACCAGAATATATCTGTCCTATTTCAATTGTTAAGAATTGTTGTCAAGAACAAATTCTCAATTAAAATTTAAATACAGGGAGAGACAAACAGACTTAAAACAAAGGACTTTAATGCTTAACGAGAATTAATCATTCACTCAATGAATGATTCCTGAATCCACCTAAGTTTTACGTAGTTTCGAGCAACTGGGATTAAACATCCACTTTTCTTAAATATTCCTCTTCACCAGTGAAAAATGCATTTCGAATAGTTAACAATAATGAAGCAAAAAAAATCTTTTATCATTTCAAGGCTTTTTGTATGACACTACATTTGGAGGCCAAAAACATGTTTGAATTTTTAAAACTTTTGTTGTTACTTGTGGCTTATTAACTTAATTAGTGTAATTTTTTGAAGAAAAAAATGCTACAAAATCTTAATTAATAGATATGGGTAGATACCTGTACACTTCCTGTTGCATCTCAGTGATCTCTTGTTGCTGAGGTGTATATGCTTTCTCTCTGCTGGTCGGGGGGAACCTGAGAGCAGCCATTTTGTATAGAAATCCCTTTCCAAAATTGGTTATTAGTGAAAATAAATTAAATCTTAAATTAATTGTAATTTTTGCTTCTTGTTGGTTTCACCTAGACTTACAAGTGTGGATTTAGTGAAGATGTGGAGTGATATCTGTGGGGACATTGTGTAATGTGGGCTGAAACTGCAAAGAGTATAGTCAAAATTTTTCTTTTTCTTATAAAGCGAAGACTTCTAAATAATAAAAAAGAGTGAATTTTAAAATAGATTAAACTACTCTTGTCCTGACAGTATAAAAACAAATATTCTGCTGCTGGTTCAGTGGTGGCATAATCCACTGTTCCATATTAAATTTATTTTGTAATCCTATTTGGGGGTACTCTGGTAATGTATAAAGTTTTCTTTTTCATTTATTTTTTATTTTTGACTTAATTTGATCTGGTAAATATGCGTTTCTCTCTCTTTCATTCTCTTTTTCACAGAAGTCATGTAAATCAAGTGGTCCTGACTTTCTCCCAGGCCATCTCAAAACTACCAGCAGTCACATGAGATCAGCTGAATACTCAGAGACCATCTATATTTTTCCCTATTTTCCCCCTTCACTTTCCTCCCACCTCATGCTGCTAGATCAGGAGCTCAACAGACGGAGATTGAATATTCATTCTTCCACCCGGAGTACAGCTACTGTTAAGCATGTCCAGAAAAAAATTATTTTAAAATTGAAACAGAAATTGAAAGTAGAATTAAATATGCCAACTCACAGGGCAATTTTTTATCAATAAATTAAAAACATGAAAATCGCAATCAAGTCATGTAACTGAAATAGAATTCAATAGTAGTAGAAAACTGAAGTTCACTATTGCATCTTACAAATAGTAATGCCTGGGGAAACAGGAAAACTGTTTTCTCTATATTATTTTAAACAAAATCATCTTGTTTGCTTACCTTAATCAGTAACCCTGCTGTATTTTCACCTGATCTGAAGGTGGTTTGAATTCCTGGCTGTCTCAGTCCAGGGCTTTTGTCTTTATAGTCCTGTTTGAAATCTGCTATTCAAAGCAGGAGCAGCATTGTTTTAAAAGCCTGAAAGCTGTCTTGTACTCTCATATACATACACACACACATATATAAAAACACACACACACACACACAGTTGTATAGATGCACTGGTGTAAACTCTGATTCTACACCTGATCTCACCTAATCTCGTTCTCCTCTGGGAAAAAAATTGAATAAGCTTTGAATGTTCGCCTCACTGGCTGCATAATATGTAACTTTTATCTGCCATATTACGCTTACAGGGGCATCATCAGCACTGCAAAGTGTTTGGCAAAGCTGTTTTCAGTCTTACCAATACGACCTTGCAAAAAAAAATTATCCTTGCCCTGCTGCAAAAGCTGCCTCAGGAAAGCTGCTTCTTGATGGTTCAGTTGGTAAAGGCTAGTAGATTCTTCCAGACTGGAAAGGTCCCAGATTTGGCCTCTGATTTGTACTGAGTTAGCTGATCTCAGCTGAAGTGGCTGTTGGGCCACTCAATTGGTGTCAGTGCTCCTGAGGTAAGTAGCTGAAATAAGAGCAAGTTTCGTACTGATTGATATCCAGTGGTTCCTGCTGGAAAGTGTGTTGTTGTGATGCTGTGTGAGGACAGGATTAGGTTAGGGAGTGAAGCCTCCCACTGTCATATAGCTCGCTGAACCTCACTATCTAATGTCACACATGAAAAATGGCCATTTGTACAAGGCACCAGGTACCACAATGGCAACCAAGAAACCATACCCTAGCATGAATCAGTGAAAGCAGGAGAGGAAGAGAGAAAATTGAGAAAGCTGCTTCTCGGTTCAGTTGATAAATGCAATGAGTTACTGAGCCTTTCAGACAAGAAGGGCTCCACAGTCGCAAATATTGCAGCAACTTTGGCAAGCAATTTCCCAGTTGCCAACATGACAGCTCCAAAATAAGAGTTTTTGGAATAGGGTGTTTCAAGAGCTGTGTCTGTTCTGAAAACTCCCTGATAAGACAACGATGCCCCTTTAAAATATCCTGTACATTTCTGATTCTAAATTTGCTTTCTTTTTAAAATCATACATAATATATTGCAGGGTTTTGGCATGTGTAATTTCTGTACTTTACTGAAATTGAATATTATGAGGAAAAAGGCACAGAGTACATCAGTCAGGGTCTGGTGGGCTATGGAAAATAAACTATATGTGACAACTTGAGTTATGCAGCTCTGTTACAACTAGTTTATTCTTTACAAACCAATGGTCTGTGATACATGCTCTATTTCTAAAATGTCACTTATTAGTCAAGAAAAGATTGCATCTAAGTTCATTATTACTTATTTTCTATCATGTTGGGCTGAATTTACCAGAGTGGATTTAGTGAAAGTTTGAGATTACCAGCGTGGATTTAGTGAAAGTTTGAGATTACCAGCGTGGATTTAGTGAAAGTTTGAGATTACCAGAATGGATTTAGTGAAAGTTTGAGATTACCAGTGTGGATTTAGTGAAAGTTTGAGATTACCAGCGTGGATTTGGTGAAAGTTTGAGATTACCAGAATGGATTTAGTGAAAGTTTGAGATTACCAGTGTGGATTTAGTGAAAGTTTGAGATTACCAGCGTGGATTTGGTGAAAGTTTGAGATTACCAGTGTGGATTTTGTGAAAGTTTGTGTTGTGACAGGCATGGTGACATCTTCCAAAGTAAAACAAAATTGGCAAAAAATTATTAATAAATATTTAAACTCTTGATGGAGATCATTCCATGTAACTTCAAAGAATGTCATTTCAGAAATAAGGACAACAACCTAGATTATATAGTATTCCTATGTCGAAGGAGTTCTCTGAACGGTTTATAAATTGGGAGAGGAGGGCACTGAGCAGGAAATGGAAAAGACTGTGTGTGGAGGGGGGGGGGGTGGGAAACACAAGGTTGAAGAGATACATTTTTAACAAGCTCTTAAAGGAAAGGTAGCAAGGTGAAGTATTTTTTGGAGAGACAAAGTAGGGATGGAAATCAGCAGCTGTCATTTAACATTTAGCTTTTAGGAAATGAATAATATTAAGATTTTTAAAATGTTAATATTCAGAAGAATGAGATTAGTAAAGGGAGAGAAAGAACCCCTTTGGTAAATGGATGTTCTGCTTGTACCTTCTGCCCCCACGTGGCAAAACAGTGTTATCTTCCCATATTAAAAGCCTTACAGGATCCTTTGAGATTTTTCATTATATTGGAACAAGTAATTTTATTTGTTAATGGGATTATGTTACTGCCATCATTCTGATTGAGACAGCATCTCTTTTTGCCAAAAATGACATTCATTTTTTGGTTGACAGAGAGATTGTCTCTTTTTTTTAAACTGAGTAATGCAGTCATTTTTTGAAAAAAATTGTACGCTGGTTTGCATGTTGTTGTCTCTGTATATTCTGTTTAGATAACATTTATAGGAGCACACATCAATACACCGAGCCTGTCAGCATGATTGTGCATATTGTTCACGTAGTGTTAAAGTCTTCAGGTTGCCGATCCTCCCAGGGGTCCTGCAAATTGCCTCGACTACTTTGAGAGCCACTGCCCACCGGACCACCACTCCCCGATCACTGCCCGCCTGGAAATTGTGGACCACTGACCACAAACAGTGGCTTCAGACCACTGACCAGTTTGACTGCTTGATGGCCTCACACTGCTGACTCCCAGGCCACAACTGCTAGAACAGCCTCCGGACTCTAATCACTCGAACTTCAAAGGAAGATCCAGTCCTGGATCATCAGATCAGTTGTTCTTCAACCATTAAAACAGAATTGGACTCTTACACCCTAACTGATACTTCACTCATCAAGCCCCCACTCAAAGGATAGTCCCAGCAATGCGGATATTGCTTTCTGCCTCATCCATGTAAGTCTAAGTTTTCCATGTCTGTCAAAATGTGCGTATTGGCTGCTGATTTGGGCCCGAGCTCCCTTGCAGCCCTCCCTTTGGCTGCCTCTTGGTCCCACTCTGCTCCCATTCCCTCCTATCACCTGCAGCTTTTGCCACGCAGAGGGTTGATTTAACTGGGGGACGGGATCAGTGTGTGGCAGGGGAGGGGGTGCATCCAGAATCTAGAAGCTCGTATGGCCCAGCTGATTTTAACCACCAGGCCTCGTTTTAATATCTGAAATCGGTCTTCCACTTTAAGCTGGTGGGAATGATATCAAGGTTGCCGGGGGGTGGGGGGGTGAGCGGGAATTGGGGTAGGAGGCAGCCACCGCTGGGGAACCAAGGAAACGGTCCATGGCGTTTAAGTGCTTGGGGTGGGGGTTTCCATAAAGATGCCAGTGCAGGGAGTCAGGTTGCCAACTCTGGTTGGAGGCATTTCTGGAGGTCTGATACGACATTCTAACCACGTGACATCCAATCACGTGGCAAATGCAATTGTTGTTGTATCTCTCTCCTATCTCCTTGGACTCAGGTCCATGTGATGGTGACAACTCTGAACTGGGAGTCTCAGTCAGAGCTGATCTGTGTTTGGACTTTACACATCAAAACCGGCCGTCTCAGACTGACTTGAACCAAACCGAGAGATCGCACAAAAGGTAGTGGACTCAGTGTTTGGGGCACTTCTCACAGGGCACATCGTCCACAACTCTGCTCAGCACCAACATTTCTAAACCACTCCCTGGGCTTGGACTCAATGGAGAAAAATTTTCACAGAATGATAGATATTGCAGCACAGGAGGAGGCCATTTGGCCCCGTGCTGGCATTCTCTCCTGTAACCCCATTGCCCCAGATCCTTTTAAATTTCTCCTTTTCAAATATTTATCCCATTCCCTTTCCAGTCTCGACCTCAATGACCATTTGAAGTGAAGCATCCCATGGTCTAACAGCCCTCAATTCAAGAACCTTCCTTCTCCCTTCCCCCTTGGTTCTTCCAGAGAATCCTCAGTCTCCATCCGCTTGTTCCTCACACCCCTTTACTGGCTGCTCCTCTCTCAGTGCCGCTCCCATGCACCACGTTGCTGCTGCTCCCGACTCTGCAGAAAATGCTCGTCCCCACCACACACCATTCCTAGTCTCTCTTCCCCCCCCCCCCCACCGTCTGAGCCCCAAATCCCCCAGACCTCTATTCCCTCTCCCCCCGCATGAGCCCCAATTACCCCAGACCCCCTTTCTCCAAGTCCCTCTCTCCCCCATGTCTGAGCCCCAATTTCCCCAGACCTCCAGTCACTCTCCCCAGACCCCCATTCTCTCTCCCCACCCCGCCTGAGCCCTAATTCCCCCAGACCCCCATTCACTCTCCCCTACGCAAACCCCAATTCCCCCAGACTCCCATTCACTCTTCCCCCACGTGTGAGCCCCAATTCCCCCAGACCCCCATTCACTCTCCCCCCCCCGCCCCACGTGTGAGCCTCAATTCCCCCAGACCCCCATTCTCTCTCCCCAGACCCCCATTCACTCTCCCCCCCCCCCCCCCACGTGTGAGCCTCAATTCCCCCAGACCCCCATTCACTCTCCCCCCCCCCACGTGTGAGCCTCAATTCCCCCAGACCCCCATTCTCTCTCCCCAGACCCCCATTCACTCTCCCCACCCCACCTGAGCCCTAATTCCCCCAGACCCCCCAATCCCTCTCCCCACCCCACATGAGCCCCAATTACCCCAGACCCCCATAGCGGAGAGAGGCGGTGACATTGCGGAAGCGGAGCGAGGGGAGGGGGGAATACTGTGGCAGGAAATTTATTGCGCGGAGATCTCCCGGGCTGCGAGCAGCAGCGCTCGAGAGACCCACGCTCCATTCCGGGAGACTCCCGGGAAGGGTTGGCAACCCAAGTAGGGAGGGCTGGGGCAAGGGGGAGGCTCAAGGATCCCTCCAGGGCCCAGGGGAGGTCTCCAACTCCACCTGATGCCCAAAGGAAACTTCCCAAAGACTAACAATGTTTTACTTACCTCTCCTGGCCACTCCCCGGGGTTCAACACCAGGCAAATCTTCACTAAGAGCACGTTGGGGGTCCGATTACGTCATGGCGCCACGCCTTTTAGATGGAAATTAGCCTCCTGCCCGCTTTAAGCGGGAGTTTAAAGTCGGCGAACATTAAAGCGCCGCCTCCAGGGGACGGTGCGGCCTTCAGGCCCGGGCCCGGTGTAACCTCTCGCACACACCGTCCCGTCAGTGCTTTAAAATCGGCCCCGTGCTCCCCCCCCCCCCCCCCGCCCTGCCCAACATCCCTCCCCAGCTAACCACCACCCCCAGGCTTCCCCCTCTGCTCCACCCCCAGGCCCCTCCTCACTGCACAGCTCTGACCACTGGCTCTCCCAGAGCAGCAGGAACACCGACCACTGGCTCTCCCAGAGCAGCAGGAACACCGACCACTGGCTCTCCCAGAGCAGCGGGAACACCGACCACTGGCTCTCTCAGAGCAGCAGGAACACCGACCACTGGTTCTCCTAGACCAGAAAGAACACCGACCACTGGCTCTCTCAGAGCAGCAGAACACCGACCACTGGCTCTCCTAGACCAGAAAGAACACTGACCACTGGCTCTCCTAGACCAGAAAGAACACTGACCACTGGCTCTCCTAGACCAGAAAGAACACTGACCACTGGCTCTCCTAGACCAGAAAGAACACTGACCACTGGCTCTTCCAGAGCAGCAGGAACACCGACCACTGGCTCTCCCAGAGCAGCAGGAACACCAACCACTGGCTCTCCCAGAGCAGCGGGAACACCGACCACTGGCTTTCCCAGAACAGCGGGAACACCGACCACTGGCTCTCCCAGAGCAGCGGGAACACCGAGCACTGGCTCTCCCAGAGCAGCGGGAACACCGAGCACTGGCTCTCCCAGAGCAGCGGGAACACCGAGCACTGGCCCTCCCAGAGCAGCAGGAACACCGACCACTGGCTCTCCCAGAGCAGCAGGAACACCAACCACTGGCTCTCCCAGAGCAGCGGGAACACCGACCACTGGCTTTCCCAGAACAGCGGGAACACCGACCACTGGCTCTCCCAGAGCAGCGGGAACACCGAGCACTGGCTCTCCCAGAGCAGCGGGAACACCGAGCACTGGCTCTCCCAGAGCAGCGGGAACACCGAGCACTGGCCCTCCCAGAGCAGCGGGAACACCGAGCACTGGCCCTCCCAGAGCAGCGGGAACACCGAGCACTGGCCCTCCCAGAGCAGCGGGAACACCGAGCACTGGCCCTCCCAGAGCAGCAGGAACACCGAGCACTGGCTCTCCCAGAGCAGCGGGAACACCGAGCACTGGCTCTCCGAGAGCAGCAACTCTATTGTCCACTGCTGCTCCCAGACAATGCTGATCCTACTAACTTCATTCTTTGAGAGTTAACCTACTTCAAAATCCATGACCCGCGTTCTCTGCCCTGGGGGAAAAACATTCTCCCAGATTCCTGGCACGGGGGTAGGAGCACAAATGGGAGACGACACTGGAAGAGTATAAACTCTTTAGAAATAAATGTAGGGGAGGAGGAGTCACATTACATATAAATCCCACCCAACCTTTGATGTCCTGACTCAGAATGCCACATAATTAAAACTAATTTTGAATTATTCAGACACTGTAAACCAGTGAGCTTCATTCTGGTACAAAGGATGCACCTTATTTCTCTCCTGTGCTGATCTTAAAGTTGTATCACACAGCACTATCGAGCAATCTATTCCATCACCAAGGTCTCAAGTTACCCATTTCTTTGCACGTTACATTATGTGTAAAGTTACCATTTTTCTTATTTAACAAATATGCACATAGTTGCTACTTTCTCCTGTTATCTGCATGAATTGGCCATGCACAATTTTAATAATGTACTGACAGTGATGGTAAGTAAATAGATGGGTAAATGGGCCCTACTGTCTGCACAAGACTGTAAAGAGGAAAATGGTGAACAGAATGGAAATAATTGGGAAACTTCAGAAAGGATATCTCTTTCTTATAATGAAGTTAATTAGCTGGAGATGGACACTTAAACATTGTCACAAAATCTTTGGAATAATGCCTAAATGCTCTAGACATAATGGGCACCTGTTGTGTGAGAGAGATTGCAAATGTACCAAGAAAGAACCTCAAAAGACTCTTGTGCTTAAACCAAACTTCTGTGCTTATGCCATAACCGGAGAGGAGCCATAGATCGAATATCCACTAAACCAGGGCTGTTGGAACATGAATTGAAGTATGGAAAAGTTCTGGGTTTGCCTATTGCTAACCTTACTGAAAAATCTCCAGATGTTTTGTGCTCTTAGCGACCACTCAAATGTGTTTTGGGAAGCATTTGTCCTTGTTACAATTGACTTCAGCTGCACCCAGATGTAAAAGCCCATAATAATGATTTACATTTGAAGTGGTCCTGGAAACTGTAGAGAAAGGTACAGAGATATGAGATGTCAAGATAAATTGACAACTATTCTCACTGTAGGTAGTGGGTTAAGTTCCCAAGATTATAAAAGAAAAAAGAATTTGCACCTTTCACGACCTCAGGACATCTCAAAGCACTTTACAGCCAATGAAGTACTTTTGAAGTATAGTCACTGTTTTAATGTAGCAGCCAAGTTGTGCACAGCAAGATCCCAGAAACAGCAATGTGATAACGACCAGGTAATCTGTGTTAGTGATGTTGCTTGGGGGACAAATATTGGTCAGGACAACCCTGCTCTTCTTCATATAATGCCATGGGATCTTTTATGTCCACTTGAGACAGTAGACGGGGTCTTGGTTTAGTGACTCATCTGAAAGATGAGACAATAAACCAAGTGTCTCAGCACTCCCTCACTACTGCACTGAAGTGTCAGCCTAGATTATGCACTCAAGTCTCTAGAGTGGAACTTGAACCTGTGACTTCCTGATTCAGAGGCGAGAGGGCTACGACAGCCAAAATTTGTGATCAGTGTAGACTATTGGCCAGCTCCTCGGACTGCAAGTTCTTACTGGGCTCAATAAGGTCGAAGCTAGGTTCAAAACAAAACCTCAAACCAGATGAATATAATATCAGGCTCCAACTTGAGGGTGCAGAGTACCATAAGCATGAATGTGTGTTGAAATGCCATCATTGATCCACTAGCCTTGCACCCACAATCTCATTTAGAGGGTGCTGTTCTCAGTTTGGTTAATTTCAAACTCAGAACAGTGTGCATACACTGATTTTCTGTACATTTTTAGAGCTTAAAATTAAATAGAAATATGCTGCACTTTCTTTATTGGTGCTACTTTCTTTTTCTGAATAAATTCTAAAAGCATTTTAGTGAAAAAATTTTTGATCTGAAGTCATTGCAGAATTAAAATGGCAAAGTATCCATTGCTGAGCAAACCACTTTTGTTTAGACTAGCGAAAGTGCTGTGCATCATTTCTGACGCACTGATGTGTAAATGATATGATAATGCATTTCTAAAGTATTTATGTCATCACTTCTAGTGTTTGTAAACAAATGAAGTAAGATTTTGGCACACACTTTTTAATGAAGACGGTACCTCTTTAAAGAATGTTAGCCTTGAATTATATTGAACACCAACTGTCTTCAGCTGCCTAGGTTCTAAGCTCTGGAATTCTCTCCCTAAACCTCTCCTCTTCTCCGCCTCTCTTTCCTTTAAAACGCTCCTTAAAACCTACCTCTTTAGCCAAGCTTTTGGTCACCTGTTCTAATATTTTCTTATGTGGCTCAGTGTCAAATTTTGAATTATTTCAATTATTGTGTGTAATGAAATTGCTTTCATTCAGGTTGTGAATAGAGCAGGGAGAGAAATTCATCTTCCTGTCTTTCTATAACCTCTCTGGGACACTCCATTGTATTTAAGGTCTTTGTGTAAAATTAGATTGCATTCTCTGATATGGCCCTTTCTGAAACATTACGGAGCCTGCATTATATTAGTGAATATAGCAAACATATTACATTAACATTACATTGGTGCTACATTCTTAGTAACACAATACTAACATAAAAGGCTTTATTAGAACTTATATAATAAAGTAATTAATTGGAGCCAACCTCATTAATACAAATGTCAAGTTAGGCTGAGTTGTTCTTTGTTATCAGCCTGAGAGGACTCATTAATATTAAGTTTTTCCAGTACTTTTAAAATGTCCATTTCCCAATTATCGGCCAATAATTGTGCAATAGAGGCTGTAGGAGTAAGAAGTGGCAATAAAATGCTTGAGTTGTTTCCTTTGTGCATCTATTGATGACCAGTTACCAAGCAACATAGACAGTGAAGTGGATGCACATGGCCTCCACCCTCTTGGTTGAGAGAACGTGTGCAGCTGTGGGATGCCCTGAATTTTAAAATGTTAAAAAAGGTTAAAGTGGATTGTCACCCCTGCAAAGTGATGGAAATGCTTTTCCTTCTGTTTACAAATACATGACATGATGGTGTCTTTAACGTTGAGAAATCATCAAAGTAATGAAAAACATTATCATCTTGCTTCTGCACAATTTCATCATGATGAAAATAATGCTGAGTTTGTCCTCTCCAAGAGAGTGTCACTTTAAGTTCAGACACATGTACCAAAGGATGGGACTCATTCAGAGAAAATTACCAGATGAAAATTTTACTGCTTTTTGATAATAGAAAAAATATCTATTTTTATAACTGCCGGGATCATTGAGTGCTCAAAGAGTAAATATTCAATCAATTGTATGAAACAGCCTTTTTCCTTCTATCTCCAATATTTTTATAACTAATAAATGAAAATGTTCAACGAAAATGAAAAAAACACACAATTTTATTTAATGTCCCTGTGATTTGTCTCCTGGTTGCCTGCAACGGTGCCCCGGAGGTTAATCTTCAATTTCTGGAAACCCTAGGACAATCCTAGGCCTGAAGTGAATTCAACATGGGCAGTCTTAGCCCAGTTGCTAGTGGGCCCACAGAACAAGACTGCCCAGAATTTATCTGACATTGGCTATCTCGTTAAGGGATTGCTAGTGTGGGATATGGAATTGTCACACTGGTGCATTAGGATGTACTTATCTGCAATTGGAGATGGAGTACATTAGGTAAAGATTTCATCACTATAGGTACACATAAAACAGGCAATAAACAAAATGTTCCACAGAATCATGAGGTAGAATCATAACAAAAGTGCAGTGGTCTCACAGAGAAAAAAGTCAAATGAAATGGAATGGATTATCCATCTAATTTTATCAATCCCATTTTCTAGTTAGTATTAATGTTGGTTCCTTAATTGACTAAAGAACATTTAAATTATGTCATCTTGGAAATGACTCAAAGCCTTTCAGATGCGATGAATTACTTTAAAGTGCAAGCGCGTAGGTAAACATAACGACATTTAGTCAAAAAGTTGATGTGTTAGCCTGTTTGCCTGTTGTCAGCACTTGTTGGTATTAACAGATTAGTTCAATAAATCTTGGGCTATTATCTATTACAATCTCCTGACATCTAATACGTGAAACCAAAAAGTAATCAGCTAAAATGTTGCTGCAAGCAAAATCTGTTGATTCATTTAGCAATTAGTCAACATGTTTAGAAGCAGCCATTGTTGTCAACAAATTTTAATTATTTCCCATTTTTGTCAACACATTCCAATTATTTTGCCTCATCTCTTCAACAAAACTTCGCCTATTATATCGACTCATCCAGTGGATTTGTTTCTAAAACACCAAATTAACTAATCAACAAACTTAGCAAGTTTGGCTATTACAAAATTTCATGTAACTATGGGCATTGAAATATAGCACAAATTCTACATGATTTTAAAGCAGAATTCTTACAATTGAGTATAAAAAGTGAAATAGGAATACAAGGGCTTCAAACTCTATTGAATGAAGTAATAATGCAGAAAAATAATTATTGTTAATTTTGACTTCATTGTGCTCCACGTTCCTCAGGATGCAGAAAAATAATGAGGCACATAATGAGGTGACAGTGTGAGTCTTGGTTCAGTGGGTAGCACTCTTGGCTTCTGAGTCAGAAGGTTGTGGGTTCAAGCCAGAGATTTGACTATGTTATCTAGGCTGATATTTCAGTGCAGTACTGAGGGAGTGCTGCACTGTCAAAGCTGCCATCTTTCAGATGAATTAAACTGTCCTCTTAGGTGGGCGTAAAAGATTAATGTCGCTATTTGAAGAAGAGCAGGACTGGTGTCCTGGCCAACATTTTGCCTGCAACCATCATCACCAAAACAGATTGTCTGGTCATTATCTCACTGCTGTTTGTAGGACTATGATATGGCTTTCTATTGTGTTATCTTCAGACCTCGTTTTAAATATTTTAATGAGGCCCCCCCACCTGTCACAGGCAGGAGAGCTGCCTGCCCACATTGAGGCCTGCAAGTGAACGACTGTCGGGTATTTATGAAAAAGATTTTCATCTGGTTACTGCATCGTTCACTCTGTAAAATGGGTTGGTAGGCAGATGAAAATCATCCCCCTTTATCCTAATGCTGCACTGGTTAATTGACATTTTGGGGAAAATGGCAGATTAAAGCAATGTGTGTGAATAAACCTAGCTGATGAAGTTTAGCATATAGGCTGTGGACATTTGTTTAACCTATTTACAATATTGGAAACAACTAAAACTCAGACCTAGCTCTTTCTAGGAAACACATTGGGAAATGTCAGTGTTGGAACTGAATCCATATTTCAGTGCTAACTAAGAACATAAGAAATAGGAGCAGGAGTAGACCAATCGGCCCCTCGAGCCTGCTCCGCCATTCAATAAGATCATGGCTGATCTGATCCTAACCTCAAATCTAACTTCATGTCCAATTTCCTGCCCGCTCCCCGTAACCCCTAATTCCCTTTACTTCTAGGAAACTGTCTATTTCTGTTTTAAATTTATTTAATGATGTAGCTTCCACAGCTTCCTGGGGCAGCAAATTCCACAGACCTACCACCCTCTGAGTGAAGAAGTTTCTCCTCATCTCAGTTTTGAAAGAGCAGCCCCTTATTCTAAGATTATGCCCCCTAGTTCTAGTTTCACCCATCCTTGGGAACATCCTTACCGCATCCACCCGATCAAGCCCCTTCACAATTTTATATGTTTCAATAAGATCGCCTCTCATTCTTCTGAACTCCAATGAGTAGAGTCCCAATCTACTCAACCTCTCCTCATATGTCTGCCCCCTCATCCCCAGGATTAACCGAGTGAACCTTCTTTGTACTGCCTCGAGAGCAAGTATGTCTTTTCTTAAGTATGTATAGTTGTATAACCTCTGTACAAGGCTTCCAGATTGATAAAATCCAAAATGTCATTGTAAAATGCTGAAGGTTTTGACTGGAATGTATTAGATAGCTAACAGTTGATAGGAGCGTTCAGATTAAAAGGTACACACAGAGTGTTCATCTCTTTCAGCTACAGATTAAGCTGCTTTGCATTTCTGTTTCTATTTCAAATTTCCAACATTTTTTTTTCTTTTTATCTCACTGGATGGGAGAGAATGGATCACAAGACTGTAATCTAGTCAAGGGACTTATGTAATGTTATAAAATAAACTCTGAGATTGGATTACTTACAGAATCATAGAAAGTTACGGCACACAGAAGGAGGCCATTCAGCTCATCGTGTCCTTGCTGGCCGAGAAAGAGCTAGCCAGCTTAATCCCACTTTCCAGCACTTGATCTGTAGCCCTGTAGGTTACAGCGCTTCAAGTGCCCATCCAGATACTTTTTAAATGAGTTGAGGGTTTCTGCCTCTACCACCCTTTCAGGCAGTGAGTTCCAGACCCCCACCATCCTCTGGGTGAAAAAATTTCTCATTGCTAAAATCCTCGTAAATCTCCTCTATACCATCTTTCTTGTAACATCTTTTCTGCAATCTTCTCCCAACATCGAGCACTATTTCATAATATATGGACTTTTTTGCCTTTTATAATAAAAATACATTGTTTGCAGGCGTACATAGGCAGTTCTGAGTGACATGAATGATTATACACCATGACATTGGAACTCAATTTCTTTCCAATGATGAATTCCATTCACCATCCTCTGTGTAATATAGGAAGTGAAGGCTGCACACACACTGCCATTTTCTCTCTCAAAAATGTTGCATTTGTGATGTAGCTGACATTGCTATATATCTTTTATTGATTATTGAACCTTTCTTGGCTAAAGTGTCAGCTTGGCTCAGTGATAGCACTCCTAGTTTCTGAGTCAGAAGGTTGTGGTTTCAGAGGCCTACTCCAGAACTTGAGCACATCACTTCAATGCAGTATTGCGGGAGTGCTGCATTACCGGAGGTTCTCGATTTCAGGTGAGGCATTAAACTGAGGCCCCCATCTGCCAGCTTGGGTGGACATGAGAGATCCCATGGCACTATTAAAGAAAAGCTGGAGAGTTCTCAGATGGAGAAGATGAAATTTAACGCAGAAAAAATGTGAAGTGATACATTTTGGTAGGAAGAACGAGGAGAGGCAATATAAGCTAGAGGGCACAATTCTAAAAGGAACAGAGAGATCTGGGGGTGTATGTGCACAAATCGTTGAGGGTGGCAGGGCAGGTTGAGAAAGCAGCTAAAAAAGCATAAGGGCTCCTGGGCTTTATAAATAGAGGCATTAAGTACAAAAGTAAGGAAGTCATGAAGAACCTTTATAAAACACTGGTTAGGCCACAACTGGAGTATTGTGTCCAGTTCTGGGCACCGCACTTTAGGAAAGATGTGAAGACCTTGGAGAGGGTGCAGAAGATATTTACTAGAATGATTACAGGGATGAGGGACTTTGATTACATGGATAGACTGGAGAAGCTGGGGTTGTTCTCCTTGGAACAGAGACGGTTACGAGGAGATTTGATAGAGGTGTTCAAAATCATGAAGAGTCTAGACAGAGTAGATAGAGAGAAACTGTTCCCATTGGCAGAAGGGTCAAGAACCAGAAGACACAGATTTAAGGTGATTGGCAAAAGAACCAAAGGTGATATGAGGAAAAACTTTTTTACACAGCGAGTGGTTAGGATCTGGAATGCACTGCCTGAGGGGGTGGTGGAGGCAGATTCAATCATGGCCTTCAAAAGGGAACTGGATAAGTACTTGAAAGTAAAAAATTTGCAGGGCTACAGGGATAGGGTGGGGGAGTAGGACTAGCTGGATTGCTCTGACATAGAGTCGGCATGGATTCGATGGGCCAAATGGCCTCCTTCCATGCTGTAACCTTTCTACGATTCTATGATTCTCCATGTGTCCTGCCAACATTTATTTCACTCCTGTTTCTGGGACCTTGCTGTGTGCAAATTGGCTGCTGTGTTTGCTTAACCGTTATTTACACTCATTAATAAACAGTTGATCTGGCCATTATCACATTGCAGTTTGTGGGAGCTTGCTGTGCGCAAATTGGCTGCCACGTTTCCTACATTACAACAGTGATTACACTTCAAAACGTACTTCCCAAGACGTTTTACAGCCAATGAAGTCCTGAGGTCATGACGGTCGCTATATAAATGCAAGTTCTTTCCTTTTTCTTTTATATAAACTTATATAAAAACTGAAGTTGCGTTCACAAGATAGAGCTAGGTGAGGAAGGCCATTGAGCCCATCTTAGCTCATTTCATGCAGAAAGTCTTCCATTACAGCATCCAGCTGCTTTTAAATTATTCCATGCTTTTTTGCCTCCACGATTAAATGTTGATCACTCTTTGGGGTGAATGCTGACTTTGTCCCCCGGGTGGTAGCTGACTGGCCGCCCATTTTGCTTCCCACCCAATTGTGGTTTCCTTTGAAGTGATTGGAAACAAGAATTGGGCAATGTGCAAAACGGGCGGCCAATCAGTTACCACCCAGGGCGGGGGGGGGGGAGATGGTAAATGTAACAATTCACCCCTTTGTGTATAGAATGAGTTACAGTGGAAGATGGGGCAATAAATCTTTATTTAATTTATCGTGTTTCTCTATAGTATAGTGCCTCAAGTTGTACCTTACATTTTTCAACAGGGTCCAGAGACACTAATACTTCCTCCTTTTTTTTTGTAAAGTTGAAGATAAATGACCATAACCCCAACGCAGCTCAATTTTTTAAAATTAATTTTAATTTTTTTCACACAATCAGTGAAATACAGAAGCAGTGAGGAAATAAATTTAAGGCAATAAGAAAATGAAATGTATAAATATTACATACAGCTGCCCTGCAATATCCACTGTTAAACAGTGTGAAGGTACCTGGCCTACAGGCCTCGACAAGTTTCATTTACTTTAAACATTACTCTGTAAAGACGACTCAATATATACAAATCAGTTCTAACACACACTGGACATTTATAAAACAGCTGATCCATTTATTTTGCATCACTTCAAGTCGCATTATTTTAAACTGGAGACACGTGCTGGGTGTCTGTATAACTTATTAGTTTCTTTAGGGGTATATTTTCCTCTGTCCACTAATTTTAGTGGAAAATTAGGAGTATAAAGTGGTGTTTGTTGTTTTATGGTCATATCTAGTTTTGCTAACATTAGTGAACAGACAAAAACATTCCCTTTAGGGTTTTATTTCTCTTTTGGCCCAAAGTGGCACATCCAACATCCATCCACCTATGCATCACTGCGTTGCTAATATATACAAGTGTTGTAGAGGATACTGTTTCTTGGACTTCAAAGGGGGAAAGTCTAGGGGCTAGTAGATTCTATTGAAAGTGTTCCTCTTACACTTTCCTTCCCCTTGATCTGGAGGATTATTAGTCAAAGGTTTCTGAAGCTACACAGATTTATTTTACACGTGCTAAGCTACTTATTGACTAACTGTTCACTCCGCAGTGATCAGCAGCTTTCACAATAATTCGCCCATTGCCCGTCAAATTTAGTGGGGTGTTAGATTAAAGGACCATTAGTGACCTTTGGGTAGTTGCTCATTCACCATCATGTTGGAGATTTGGGCAAATTCTCACTGTTGTATTTGCTGCAAACATTTAAAGTGTCTTTCTCTGTTTCCACTCTTATAGGGTGCAGTTTCACAAGTGTCTATTTATCACATGGGCCTGGGTAGTGATTGTCAGTGGGGCATTTGACTATGGGGGGCATCGTTCAGAAAGCATTCAGTCCTGTCCTCACTCAACATTCACACTTTAGCAGGGGGTCACTGGATAGTGATCAGGAGTGGACCCCCCCTCGGCTGAATTTCCCTTCTGTGGTCAAGAGGCACTGAGCCCTGTTGTGAGAACTATCTATTTTGCCATCGGAATGGAGATCAGCTAACAGCATACACTGGGGATGAGCATGAGACCATCTGCTCTGTGTGGCTCAGTGCTAGACTGGGCAATGACTGGTGTTTCAACATTTAATTTTAGTTTTGATGAAGGATGAGATAAAAATATTTTTAAAAGTTAGCGGTAGCTGATGTGGTCGATGTTGTCGCATGGACCACTGTTCACAAACAAGACAAGGAACAAAAAGTTAACGTTAAATTTTACACCATTCTCCCACCAGAAGCAGTGAAAACTGAAGAGATTTTTACTCTTTTTCCGGGCACCAGTCATAAACAAAAATCAAAGGTGGAGCCAATCGCAAATTATTTGCCGTGCAACGTCAAATGACTGCATGTGACATCTTCACTTAGCAAGGTGAATGATGTGCATGTTATATAGTATACTTAGCAAGTATTCAGGCCTCACTGTGAGCAGTAGGTCTTACACGCACACAAACATTACAATGTAAGTCTGCCTACATCACAAAAGCTGTTGCTATAATCTCAGTACCACTATACAGCTATTCTGGAAAAGCCTTCCACAGAGGAATATTAATTTTAGGAAGCAATACGATATAACGTAATAGTAAATAGGGACCAAACATCAACCCGTTGGCATTTTGTATAGAATACATTGCGTTGAATTTTAGGTCAGTTGGCTTTTACAGGGATTGTTTACATTTTCAAAGCTGCTTAACTTAACCACTTGTGGGATCTTAATTCTCTTTTAAAGTTGAGGTAAAAAGAGAAACTGAATGCTGGAAATCTGAAATAAAACAAAATATGTTGTAAAAAAAAACACAGCAGTTCGAGCAGCATCTGCAATTAAAAGATAACAAGATAATACAGATGAAGAATGCCATTTGATACACCCAAGTTTATCCAACCAGAGAAATCTGCAGTCCACTATTGCTGCATTCAAATGCCTCTCAAATGATTTGAAAAATTTCATCTCCACTACTTTACTTCACTCTTTGTGTGAAGAAGTACTTAATGAAATCAGTCATAAATGTGCCTTTTGCTAGTTTGAACCTATGGGCCCTGATTTAATTTGACAATGGGGTCATCGACAAGATATGCGGTGCCCAAAAAACTGTCACGCTTTGGGCGCTGGATTGCAGTATTACTGTTGGCAGAGGCCTGAAGCCTACTTGGTGCCTGATGCACCGAGTGCTGGTGGGAAGCAGCTAGGGCACTAGGAGCCTGTGTATCAGTTGGGCGCAAGGCCCCATTTACATTGTAAATAGAGTCTGCTTCCCATCATGTGAATGGTGCACCCGAGAAGTGCATCATTGGAAATGGGCGCTTCCAGGAAAGGGCCACAGTAAATGAGAGTATTTTTCTCCCCCCCCCCCCCCACCAGGTGACCAAATATGCTCCAGGTAAAGTGCCAGCGGCCCTTTGTGAGCTGCTGGGAAAATCCTGTCCCTGTAAATTCGGTGCTCCGAATGAATCAGGTGAGCAATACTTAAAAGGTACTAATGGGCTGCATTATTGTGCAAAGTCAGCTCACCCGTGTGCATGTGCATGCAGTGCCCAAGGTCATTATAGCCCCATAGTAGCCCAGATTTATTGTTACCATTTTCTATCTTATATACCTCTGTAAGTCCCCTCTCAGTTGCCTCCTTTCAACATTGAAGAGCCCAAGCCTGTCCCGCGAAGTTAACATTTCTGATGAAAGTTCCCACAGAACAATTGCCCCATCTTTCCCTCTCAGATGCTGATCGACCTGCTGGGCATGTCTTTCTGTTTTTGTTTGAAAACTATAGGAACTGTTTTTTTCTCAAAAGTTAGCCTAAATTAATTAAATAGAATCAAAAAAAAAATAAGAAACCAGTCAAAAGGAAAAGAAGACACAGTGAAGGGGACAAGAAATCAAAATGTACCACTGATCCATTAAGACATTCACACAGAAATGGAGGATGAAATTCCAGCTTTAAACTCACCCCATAGCCAGGATCTTTCGGACTATGTGAACTTGCTTATTCTATGGTATCACTAGACTACAGGATTACACAGGCACCTGAATAATAAAGCTGTCAGGTTTCAGCCTAGGACAAGAGGGAAATTCAGTGGTGGGGGGGTGCCGAACCTTTAGCAATTCACTTTTGTGATCTTTTTGTTACTGCCCCTTCCTTTTGCTGCTTTTGCCACAGCGTGAAAGTAATTCATCAGCTGCGAAGTGCTTTGGGACGTGCAAACTCTTTCTTTTTAAAACTTCCTTCATGCACTCGTCTCTGCCGCACCTTGCTGCTCACACTCTACCCCTCTGTCCTGTCTCCAGACTCTCCAGCTTCTCCCCATCCTACATAACTTACATGACTAGCACAGCGTCCAGCCGACAAGAGCTGGCACGTCACCCACACAGCCAGAGTAACAAGCTGCCGCCCGCAGACCACGTGACCGACTCTCAGTCACGGAGATGATTTTGGGCGCTTTGAACAGTGCAACTCGATTTCAGAAATTTGCACTGACACGAATTTTCAGCAATCTTTCTGCTCAAAGCTGTAACCTTCCCAGCAAGTAGGAGAGGCTGATGCGTGCTGACTGCAGGAGTCTCACACTTGGGGCAGGGTGAGGGGATAAAGAGTTTTGGTCTAAGGATTAAAGATGAAAACACAAGGGCTTCCAGTCTCCTATTCAGTAAATAAATAAATAACATTCAATTTTCTCACTGTAGCCATTAGAACCCTTCTCAACAATATGGGTCTAATCTTGAAAATAAATAAATAAATTGCAGAGATATCTTAATTGGTCAATCAATTGGGAGGTGTATTTTCCTTCATTCGCAAATTTAGTGACAAAAATCGGTGTGGCTATAAAGCAAATTTCCCCACTTTAGACTCGTGCCAACTTTTTTTTTACAAATGTACCCCAGATCACCATGTGTACTGTCGCAACTTTCTGCCAGTGTCGCTGCATTTTTGTCATGTTGTATGTCCAGTCACTGAAACATCACCAAAGATTCCTCAGTGAGATTTGATCATCGAATTGACTGATTGTGAATTCTAATGCACAGTATCAGCATACTTGCTGTGCCTGGAGTGTTGGGAGAGCCAGTGGTTTATTCACTGTTCATTCCTGTCCATTTAAACAGATCCTGATCAAAATGCTCCCCCTTGTGGTCCACATTCTCTCCGTCACACACTCTCAGCTCTAAAAAGTGCTGCTGTTGCTACACCATGCAGTGAAAGGTATAATTAAAGATTTTACTTTCTATTTACACGTGAAGAATGACCGGAAACCATCAGATAAACCTGGCCTACCTCACATGCCCTATACCGAGGTAAGTTTCAACGCTAACTCTCTAATATTTAAGTTATTCAGCACTGTTACAGACACAGTGATGGACAGGTAGATAGCAGGAGCAGCTCAGTGGTGAATGATTTGATGCCTTATTGCCAACAAAAATGTTTTAAAATCTTGCAGTTTTAGGTTATTAATAATTTTCCTCACACCCACTCTCCAGAATGCACAGAGCTTTAGATTGACTGAAATGGTGGACACAACACTTACATATATATTAAACAGCAATAATTTACTATTCTCCGTCAAAAAAAAACAGTACCTTTTGTAAACCTACAGTATCACAGTTAAACAGTGCAGACATGTTGCACTAACACATCCAGGAATGTCATTAAAGACAACAACATTTTGTGTTCAATTCATAATTATCGTCACTTTAAAAAAATAACATACAAGAGGTGGGGGTGGGGGGGAAATCACACCAGAGCATCAGGCGAGAATGTTCAGCTTTGCATAGAGACAAAACAAAGTACACGATACAGGTGAATCTTTCAGGCAACATGGAGACTGAACTGAAATCACAGGCAGCAGTGGAACAGGTTGTATTGGATGACACCACTAATTTGCAGGGCTTGAGGTGCAGATTCTCAGTGCCAAACTGGATGAAAATGTTTGACGGAAACTCATAACATCCTGAGGTGCGTTCAGTTGTTTACAGAGCTGACAAGCAAGCCCCTGCCCCCAATAATCTTTAGAGAACACTGCAAAAACTGGTGCAAGCATGGCCGATATGGTGGGCAGGTTACCAATACTTGAGAGGATTTTTTAAAAAATAAATCATTTACTGTAGTTTCTGCTTAAGTTAAGAACAGAAATTGCTGGAATTACTCAGCAGGTCAGGCAGCATCTGTGGAGAGAGAGAGACAGTTAACATTTCAGGTTGGTGACCTGATGAAAGGTCATTGACCTGAAACGTTAACTCTGTTTGTCTTTCCACAGACGCTGGCCTGACCTGCTGAGTAATTCCAGCATTTTCTGTTTTCATTTCAGATTTCCAGCATCCGCAGTATTTTGCTTTTGATCTGTTTGAGATGATGCCGTTGAAATCACGAGGAGCTGCTGATAATCGATTTGAACTATGGTCGTAAGTGGGTTGGTGGGGGTGTCGAGGAGATGTTTCAGAGGGATAAGATCAGGACTGGGGGTGTAAAGAAATGTGTCTGAAGATACTGCGGTCTGCCTCCTCCCCCACCCCCCCCTCCCCCATATTAAAATTGGCCACTTCTATCAAGTTGTGCTCTTCAAGCTCTCGTACAACAAATAAAAATTGCAAGCCCCGCCCCACTTGTTCATCCTGTAATGTAGCAGCAATGCTCAAATGGACATAGTGGATGAGAATGCATTTCCCTCTCGCTTTTCGCTGTGGGTATAATGCGAGATGTGACCATTCTGATCCCAAGTGTCTGCCCGTCCTTAACTGCAAAAATACTGCCCGGCATCTAGAAGGAGGTACAGTCCTTTCCGGATGCTGGATCCTACCTGGGAAACCAGTATTCCTGTGAACATAGGCAGAGCAGAAAGGAAGCAAAGTGCCCCTCATAAGGGTGGAGATAGGGGAAACACAGCAAAGTTCCAGCTGCACTTCTACATTCCATCGAATGTACAGCACAGGAACAGGCCATTCGGCCCAGCTAGTCTGTGCCAGTGTTCATGCTCCACACGAGCCTCCTCCCTTCCTACTTCCCCTCACCCTATCAGCATATCCTTCTATTCCTTTCTCCCTCATGTACTTATCTAGCTTCTTCTTAAATGCATCTGTGCTATTCGCCTCAACTACTCCATGTGGTAGCAAGTTCCACATTAGCACCACTTTCTGGGTAAAGAAGTTTCTCCTGGACTCCTGGATTGGTTTCGATCGGGTGAGAGGGGTGGGAGAGAAAAGTTTTCCAGATTTATTTTCCCTTTTTGGCCCTGGGTATTTTTTTTGCCTCTCCCAGATTATTACATGGCTGTTGGGGGAAGGAGGAGGGGGAGGGGGGTAGAAGTGTCCAGTTATGACGCTCCAGGTATCATGGAGTGTGGGGCAGGCTTGATGGACCAGCTGGTCTTTTCCTGCCTGTCATTTCCGCATATTCTCCACTACACAGCTGGGCACGAGTCAGATGATTCTGTTTGGAGCTAAATCCTTGGCATTTTAATGGGCACTTTCTTCTGGAGAAAGCACATAACAAACTTATATTTTAGCTTATCTCCAAATACCACACAATGGCATAAAGGCCAAAACAGAGGATGGCGAATTGGCAACCTGGTTTACACTCTGTCTGATTTTCTTTTCCATTGAAGTCAATTCTAGCTGTGGGGAAAACTGACTGCTGACGTACTCATAGAGTCATAGAGTTATACAGCACGGATAGAGGCCCTTCGGCCCATCGTGTCCGCGCCGGCCATCAGCCCTGTCTACTCTAATCCCATATTCCAGCATTTGGTCCGTAGCCTTGTATGCTATGGCATTTCAAGTGCTCATCCAAATGCTTCTTGAATGTTGTGAGGGTTCCTGCCTCCACAACCCTTTCAGACAGTGAGTTCCAGACTCCAACCACCCTCTGGGTGAAAAAGTTCTTTCTAAAATCCCCTCTAAACCTCCCGCCTTTTACCTTGAATCTATGTCCCCTTGTTATAGAACCCTCAACGAAGGGAAAAAGCTCCTTAGTATCCATCCTATCTGTGCCCCTCATAATTTTGTACACCTCAATCATGTCCCCCCTCAGCCTCCTCTGCTCCAAGGAAAACAAACCCAATCTTCCCAGTCTCTCTTCATAGCTGAAGCGCTCCAGCCCTGGTAACATCCTGGTGAATCTCCTCTGTACCCTCTCCAAAGCGATCACATCCTTCCTGTAGTGTGGCGACCAGAACTGCACACAGTACTCCAGCTGTGGCCTAACCAGTGTTTTATACAGCTCCATCATAACCTCCTTGCTCTTATATTCTATGCCTCGGCTAATAAAGGCAAGTATCCCATATGCCTTCTTTACCACCTTATCTACCTGTTCCGCCGCCTTCAGGGATCTGTGAACTTGCACACCAAGATCCCTCTGACCCTCTGTCTTGCCTAGGGTCCTCCCATTCATTGTGTATTCCCCTGCCTTGTTAGTCCCTCCAAAGTGCATCACCTCGCACTTTTCCGGGTTAAATTCCATTTGCCACTGTTCCGCCCATCTGACCAACCCATCTATATCGTCCTGCAGACTGAGGCTATTCTCCTCGCTATTTACCACCCTACCAATCTTTGTATCATCAGCGAACTTACTGATCATACCTTTTACATTCATATCCAAGTCATTAACGTAGACCACAAACAGCAAGGGACCCAGCACCGATCCCTGTGGTACCCCACTGGCCACAGGCTTCCAGTACTATTGTCCGCTTAGCCTTACCATGTAAGACGAACTCCCACCCCCCAAGCCACCCACCCCCCAAGCCACCTAACCTAACACATCAGCTCCGGGGTCTGCTTTTGCATATCTCTGAATGGACAAAACCACATGGTGCGTGGTAAAACAGCTTAGCAAAAACAAAACAAGCTTAGAAATCATCACAAACTCTTCCACACAATTCAAACACCTGGTTCCCAAGCTGAACTTTTCAGTTAAACTTGCTAGTGTCAAGAGACAAAAAAGAAAACGAGCGAGGAAGTCCCTGGAGCTAAGACAAAGGGGCAGAAATGGCAAACTTCAGCTCCGAAACCTTAATGTGCTTTTGCTACATTCCTGTGCGTTATTCTTACACAGGTAAATGGGTTCGTGCGTGTGGAAAGAAAGCACACACCGGAATGTAGTACCCGCACTTAAGCTTTCAAATGTGAAGTTTGCCGATTAGAATTTCTACCCTAAACCGTCAAATAAGAAAAGTAACATTTTTCATTAAAGCGCAGGTTATAGCATAAAATATATTCACAATACTAATAGCAATCTACTAGGTAGAATTGTTTTTTTGTGTTAGAACTCTTGCTGATTATATGTGTCCTCATCCAGCTACAAGTATTGGCCATTTCTTCTGCGGTAACATGTCATTAAAATGCAGTGGCCTAGAAATTCGATGGTGCTGCACCTGTTTTACAGGCATAAAACGGGCACCTAAGGGTCCAATCTGCGCGCGCCCATTCCGTTATGGAAGTGCGCCACCCACCATATTGGTTAGGGCTGCTCCGTAGGCGTCCAGAGCACGCACCTTAAAGGTGGTGTTAGGCTCATTGCATATGTAAATTGGGGGGGCCTAGTTCAGGTCCCTTCGCCAAATTGGACTGCGAATGACTGCAGTATGTGCCGTACGTGCGTTACTTACCTCATCATGAAGCCAGGAGGAGCAGGAGTGCTCCTCCCAGCTCCACAGTAAAACAGTGGGCCTTCACCAGGCGGACTGCAGCGGTTCAAGATGGGCAATAAAGGCTGGCCTTGCCAGCGATGCCCACATCCTGAGAATGAATAAAAGCTCTTTTAAACACGAAGAGCTTTGGTGGCCTCCGTAGACAGAAATTTCAATGTATTCTGCCACGGATTTGTGAGACACAGGTTTGTGTCCCTGACTCCTCTGTTCTGGGGTGGATGCTGACTGGAAACTGGGCACTTCTGCACAGACAGAGTCGGCAAATCAGATGGGGTGTCACCCCTGGCCGCTGTCTCGCCCAAGCTAGCAACTGATTTCTTAATGGTTTGGCCTGATGAGCAGGACAACACTGGCCTGCTCTGGAACTGTGTGCTGTGCAGAGAGAAAGAGAGAGGTACCCGGGAAAGAGAAATAGGAGAAATACTTTAAAAGAGAAAGTATTCTCCTCAAAAAAAAACAGAAGTGTGCGGTGATGACAACATTCTGTCAGGAAGACTCAAGTGTTTCCCCTATGGTGCACTGCAATCCTGTGATATCCTCTGGCTACAAACCCCACTAACTAGCCTTTACATTGCTTCTCAGCGCATTATTTGTGTCCAGTGCGGATTGTGTAAATGAGCTGGGAGCTGGATGAAATCACAGGCCCACAGTGAAAGCTGGGGAAATGCTTGGGCGGGATAGGTCATTTGAACTGACACTGAACAATAAAGGATGGCTGACTATTTCTCAAATTACCAGGCCATTATCTGCAATATATAAATAAACCTTGGTAAGAAAGCCTGACTTATTTGCCAGCCTCCCAATTTGCCTTTTGCAGTTGGTTAGAGGCCTACTCTTCCCGAGCTTCATGCTGACTCAAAATTGTCCTGGTAGAGTTCGGAGACATTCCAGTAACCAGGCTTCCAATTGATGGACTTCTATCATTTCATCTGACCCAGGGTTATAAACAGCACCATCACACTGGCCATCAGCCTGTCACTAGATTAACTAGAATCTTATGGCACAGAAGGAGGCTATTCGGCCATTCATGCCTGTGAAAGAGCCATCCAATTAGTCCCACTCCCCTGCTCTTTCCCCATAGCCCTGCAATTTTCTTCCCTTCAAGTATTTATCCAATTCCTTTTTGAAAGTTACTGTTGAATCTAGCGCAAAATAAAAAGACTAGAAATTGGCTGCACTCATCGAAAGGCACAGTAGAATTTGTTTGCAACAATTCAACTATTTGCTACTTGTAGTGTCTACTGCTACAATGCAACTCTGGTGCAAATTAACATTTCAGTGAGGTCCACTCCTCTTACCTGAGGTCTACAACCATCCTATCATTACAGTACCACACCAGCTTTTATATACAAGGTTAACTTAAGCACAATGCTCAGTCTAGTGATGGAAATACATCGTTAGGAACAATTCATCACCTAATATGTAACTAAGAAGGCGTTTAGAAAGACTGCAGGTTGGTATTTAGCCCCAGGCCTTGTGGACCCTCTTTGCTACATCCCACTACGTCAGTTTGATGCGGTCTGTATGGACGAGTGTTCTCCCAACTCATTCCAAAGTGACGTTACAGCAGGTAGATTTCACTGTACCAACAGACTGTGATGTTTTGATGGTCATGTAGCATGTTGCTAACCCCACGTAAAATCCATTGCGCCAAACAAACAAAATTATAGCTGAGCAGCAATTAAATGTTTTGAGGACCAATGTGGAAACAGCACCTGACCTGCTCCCATTTACCATTGATATCAAACGCTGGCACCATGCAAATTTTTGGCAAATTGAAATTTTCAAATACGGTGGCCAATTAAACCGAGCTGAGATGGCTAAATCCATTCTGAGAATATGGTACCTCCACAGCACCAGAGGAATTGGCCCGAGTATCTCTTTCTCGCAAAGTAACAGTTTCATTAGGCTCGCTTGAAAGGAATCAGAATGTCTGATAGCACTGGGAGTTGCACTGAGTTACCTTCTCTCAGCATCTAAAAGGTGATGTACGATTTCACACGGACCCAGAGCTGAGCAAAGAAATTCCCATCACACGGTTTTCTTAAAGGGTGAGTTGTTTCCTATATACTGTGGGGCCCTGGTCATTCAGAAGTAACTGGGAGTAATCATCTAAACAGACACCTCCAGCTCTGAACAGTCAGTAAGTCAGGCAACAAAAATATCCATCAAAACCGGACCAGAGAATGCCATAATACAGCAATAGTGTATGAAAACAAAGCTTCTATGTTGAACGAGAGGGCAAGAGCTGCTTAAAGCACATTAGAATTCCTAATCTACAGCCAGTAATAGATGCTTGGGTCCTTGTGAGATCCTGTGCAGTGCTGATTCTGAAATTCAGAATACGTTCTCAGAATGCAAGGTGTTGACAAGGGTTAACGCAGATCCGCAGCCAGATCACACAACTTCAATAATTTACTAACCCATTTACAAGAGCACTTCAGAATATTTAAGTATATGACGTATCCACATGTAGAAGCAGTTAAGCATGTAATGCACTTAGCCAGTATATTTTGTACACAAACATGCAGTCACATGATGCTGAAACACTAGGTTTTTTTTACACCTTTCACATTCTTTTGAAATATTTAAACCTTTGCAATTTTTGTTTTCAACTGAATGAGCACCTTTGCAATCAGAATCTGAGATTCTTAAGCTTTTTTTTCCCCGGTTGCATGGTTTGACTCGTGTCATGAACAGTCTGATTTATAAATGGTTTCTCACCGCTTCACTCATCCTGTTATTTGCAGGTCAGAGCACAAAGCACTTATTAAAGTTTCTGATGGCTTATCTCTTTCTTTTCAAGAAGAGCCACACTGGCTATGTCGTGTGAAGTTGCTTTGGATACCGGCTTAGTGAGCGGTCCCGACAGGGTTGTGGAGTTCCCTTGTTGCTCAGCAAGTGTCTTTGCGTTGTCCCCTGCCTTCCGTCTTTCCATTGTTGCAGGTGTCACAGGGATTGCCATTTTCACTGGCCCTAGTACATTCTTTGCCGCTGTGGCTAAATGGTTGACAAAACCTGGCTTGTCTGTACCTGATGACACTATTGTTGAAGACCCTTGCCCAGGTCCGCATGGTGTAGCGGTGGGAGGCTTCTTTGTTGTGACCTCCAAGACTCCTTTACCCTCTGAAGATGTTTCAAATGCTCCTTTGTAACAGTTAATCGGGGCACTTTTATCTACAGCATCAGGTCTTTTAGTTGGATAAAGGAGGCAATCCTGAGGCAGAATCTCATGAAGGTAGACCTTCTTCTCAGTTTTGCATGGTTCTTCAAAGTTATCTTTGGTCTCGCATACCATTCCCTTCTTGTGGGCATCTTTTCCGTCACCGCTTCCTGCAGGTTTTGTCGGTTCCAGATTGGCAGGAATTTCAGCTGTTTTCCCCTTTTCCCTAGGTCCCGGATGAGATCCAATCACTGGAGATGCATCTCTTTGCTCTGACCTTTGACTTGGCAATTTCACGGTGCCATTGTCTGGCTTTAGTTTGCATACACCATTCTGGCTCCGGGAGCCAGTTCCCAACGGCTCAGTTTGCACTCCTTGGTGTCTCCTGTCTGGCGGATCAATGGAACTTGTCTTCTTGGGCTCCTCAGGATGTATTTTCGCTGGAGGTTTTGAAACACAGTCTATTTGGACTGACCGCATGACATTGACATTAAGGCTGGTTGATACGGGTACTGGAGATACTTTCACTTCAGAAGGCGTTGGCAAAGTATCGGGTCTTAAGATTTGCGATAATCCAGTACACCTGTTGTGTGTTTTTGGAACAGAGGAAGAAGGTACACCATTTTTTTCACCCGTGGTACCACATGGTGCATCCTTATCTAAACTTTGAGCTGAGGACACTGATTTTTTGTCTGCTACTCTTTCTGAAGAAGGCTCAGAAATCTGCGGCTTTGATGGAACAGTCTTTCCACTAGATTCCTTCAATGATGAATAAACTGAAGAATTTTTTCCTTGGTCTTCAGCCCCATTTTTAGAAATGTCATTTGTCCCACCAGAGCTACGGTGAGAGGCCATTGCGGAACAGGTTTTCTTTGTTTCTTCTTGGTTTAATATGGCCCCTTCCATTGGCTTTTCCTCATGATCACTTATCTTAACTTCTAGTTCCTGTACAGGGTCAAGTCCTTCTCCCCTTTCTTGCCTGATGGTAGAAAATATATCTCTATCAATGTTTAGCGGAGACTCCTGTCTACCCAGTTTCCTTACCGCCATCTGTCTGAAGGTCCCCACTTCACTGCCATCGACCTTTGATCCCAGGACTTCTCCATCCGATTCCATTAGACTCTGTAGACTAGTATCACTATGTAGGCCATCCTTCCGAAAATCAGAATGGGATGCCTCCAGGCTATGCTTGCGGATTGCTAGCTTCTTCTCGGAAGAAAGCGGGACAGATAGTTTTTCAGCGGACTGCACCCTCTTAAGTAAAGGGGACCTCGGCGGCTCTGCACTCTTGGGTCTCGGCCTGACGACCGGAGGTGACGAGTGCAACTTGATGGGGAATGTCTGGGTAGTGTTTGAACTTCCCACAGTGTGGGCGGGTAGAGGGAAGGAAGGATGCTGAGGGGAAGGGTGAGTTGGTGACGGAGTGTGAGCGAGAGGGGACAGTGGGATGTTCCCTGCTGACTTGCACCGTGCTGATCTGTATTGGCGTTGAAGCTTTGGGGACAGCCCGTGAAGGCTGCTGGGCCTGATGTGGTGTGGGGTGGCTGGGGAATTGGGTACACTAGAGCCGGGGGAGCTACTTTGAGATGAGTTGCCACCTCCTCCTGTGGAGAAAAAAAGATAAATATATTAAATTCCACATATAGACATATAGATTTTAAATAGATTTCCCCTTACCATAGCTTCCATTTAAGGGCAAGCTAGATAAACACAAGAGGGACAAAGGAATAGAAGGTTATGCTGATAGGGTTAGATGAAGAGGGGTGGGAGCAGGCATAAACACCGGCATAGACCAGTTGGGTCGAATAGCTTGTTTCAATGCTGCAAATTTTATGTAATGCTATGCTCCATCTAATTGACCTCACAATGTATTATTTAGACTGCAGGAGTTGCAGTGGGAATGCACCCGTTTTTCATGCCATTCTCTTGTACACAGCTGTGCTCAGACACCAGATTGCCCTTAAGCAACACCACGGGAGATCAGCTCGTATTCGCTCAAAAAATGAGATACACATTTTCTGTCTCTGTAACCTCCTCCAGCCCGACAACCCTCCGAGATCTCCACCCTCTTCCAATTCTGGCCTCTTGCGCATCCCCGATTTTAATCGTTCCACCATTGGCGGCCGTGCCTTCAGCTGCCTAGGCCCTAAGCTCTAAGCTCTGGAATTCCCTCCCTAAATCTCTCCGCCTCTCCCTCCTCCTTTAAGACGCTCCTTAAAACCTACCTCGCACCTTTCCTAATATCTCTTTATGTGGTTTGGTGTCAAATTTTGTTTGATAACGCTCCCGTGAAGCGCCTTGGGACGTTTTACTACGTTAAGGGCGCTATATAAACGCAAGTTGTTGTCTCACCCTGAAAGGGTTTTAAAAACTCCCAAACTGAAAGTGTAAATACATTGCTTGTAGATCCCTCTTTGTCTTAAAGGGTTTATTACACGGTGACTCCCTCCAATTGCATTCTGTTGAAACAGCTACATCGAGTAGTAATACCTAAATAGCCAGAGTCGGGTGTTGGTCTGTAGGTCTGTGTAGGTGACCGAGCAGAGAGACTATGCGTAGGCGACCCAGGCAGGCTGTCGCTGGATGAGAGCGAGCGGTTCAAGGATGAGAGGCTGCGGCTGGTGTGCAGCAGGTTAGACTGTTTGGTTATCTTTCGAAATAAGGAGCTCCGCTTCTTACTACTGCAGAGGGAGGGGGGGGGGGGGTAAACATCTGGATCATTAAGAGTTAATTAAACGACCATCAATCCACAAATATCCATCCCACTGATTACAGTATGGACCAGTTCACAACAACAGCAGCAAAGGAGGAATTTGGGATCGTGAGGGGGAGGTGGCATATGGTACCATCATAGTTCTTTACCGTTATCTCTTTGACAGCACATCATATCACAAATACAGTAAACAGGTCAAGGATACAAAACTCACCATTACATTGCTTACATAACAACTGTCACTGTGCTTCAAATTAATTAATTATATGTGAAGCACTTTGAGACATTTCCATGGTGATGAGGTGCTACATAAATGCAAGTTCTGCTCTTTATTAAATGTCAGGTTCTGATCTGATCAGCTATATTGTAAGAACACTGCAGATCTTTATATGCCAACTGAATCATTAACTGCATCAGTATTGAGGTACTCTGTTAAGAATGTCCCAGTGTGTGATCTACTGGAATGGTACTTTTCAGCACCAGTCCATTCCCTTACCTCTCCTGTCCATCCTTTCCTGTGGTTTTCTTATTCCTTCTTGCCATTTTGGCTTTGTAGCTGGATCTCCTGGCTGGTCCAATCTTGATGGACGTGTTCTCAAATGGTGTGGTGGTTACAGTCACTTTGTTTCCACTCTGTAGAAAGGACAGGGCGAGTTAAAGGCAAACATCAGTTTCAATGCAAAAGCTCTTCACAAATAGTGAGTTTAAAGAGCTGATGATCAGTTTTAGTCACTGGACAAAGAAGGAACATTAAGAAGCAGAAATCTCTCCAGTTCTGAAGTTGCTCCATACCATAAACCGTTCCTGCTCCCGGCCCCCTGCCAGTGCCATGTTATAACTGTGCTTTGGGGTGGTGGGGGGCGGGGTTTCAGAGGTGGTCTGGGAGTCACTCACTGTATGGGCGAGCAAGGCACTTTCCACTCGCTGCATTCCCGGGAATACACGGCAGGAATCGGAAAGCTCATCACATGGGAGTTGGAGAGGGTGAACCCACATCCCACCATGTTGTGGCCTCTCTATGGAGCCATATGTATCAATCAAAGAGATTGGGACAGATTCAAGGCCCAGGCAGCGGCCTGTCCTAAAGTCAGCTTGGCCTCAAAGTACAATAAACTGAACAGGAATAAACTTTTTTTCTGGAGCAAAGTCTCTCATTTTTTAATTATTTTCCTTTACAGCCTTTCTAAATGGGGCTGATTGAATGAGGTTGCCAATTAGTGCCAATCCTAGAAAGTTGAATGCCGTGGGACAACACCCATTATGAACTGGGTTCATTTCACATACGTTTCCAGCAAGGAGGAGAGTGGGGGGAATTTTTCCCATCAGATTGGAATGCACTGAAATTCAGGAGAAATGTGCTGCACAACCTGACTAGCAGGAATTGAGTACAGCACAGGGTAAAGGGTGTTAATTATAAAATATATACAATTACACAGAATTTATAGCACAGAAACAGGCCATTCGGTCCAACTGGTCTATGCCGGCGTTTATGCTTCACACGAGCCTCCTTTCACCCCTCTTCATACAACCCTAACACCATTTCCTTCTATTCCTTTCCCCCTCATGTACTTATCTAGCTTCCCCTTAAATGCATCTCTGCTATTCGCCTCAACTACTCCCTGTAGTAGCAAGTTCCACATTCTAACCACTTTTTGGGTAAAGAAGTTTCTCCTGAATTCCCTATTGGATTTATTGGTGACTATCTTATATTTATGGCCCCTAGTTTTGGTCTCCCCCCACAAGTGGAAACATCTTCTCTACGTCTACCTTATTAAACCCCTTCATAATTTTAAACGTTCTTGTGAAACAGACTGCGGTCACAGACCAATTATTGAATTGAAGAAATATTGGCTTCATGGCATGGAACTGCCTGTGCGACTAGGTTAATTTTGACGGCGAGTTACTCAAAAATTCACTATTGTGTATTAACACTGCACACTACCTTCAGTATGAGTTCCACAACTTCTGTATGGACCAGCCCATGGACAGGCTCTCCATTAACATGAGTTATAAGGTCACCAGCGCAAAGCCCAGCTTCATTGGCGGGTCCTCCCTCTTCTACGTGCTGCAACGGGGAAAGGGAAAGTTAAAAGCATCGTGCCACTCAGAGACAGTCCACAATAGCGGCATTAGCTGATTTTCCTGTTGTTTTTGGATTTTGAAGATGCTTATTGAGCATTCGATCATGATACATTGTGCTCGTACAGTAGTTTGCAGGAACATATACAATTGTGTTAGTTCATAGGATCATAAGAGCACAGAAGGAGGCCATTCGGCCCATCATGCCGGTGCCTGAGCTATCCAATTAATCACACTCCCCCTGTTCTTTCCCCATAGCCCTGCAATTGTTTTTCCTTTTTCAGTAGAGATCGACATCGGGAGACAGCATCCAACCCAGCCAAGTGTCCCAAGTGTGTAAAGTCTGTAGTCTACCATTTAATTGCTGCTTGTATTAGAATAGGTCCAATAGACTCTTGTTAACTGTCCATTAATGTTGTGACTAACTGAATTTACGTGGACTTTGATTAATAAAGTTATGTGTCGAGCTGAACCTCACGAGTTGATTAGAACCCGGAACAATTGTGTTAGATATACACATTAAAAGGACATTTCACAATTCCGCAGTTGCAGGGGAATCCCAGCCGTCCAAAAGCAAAGGCTGGGATTCCTCTGTGGAAAGCTGTCAATGAGAGAGAGACTCCACCTTGCTATGGGGCAGGAGCAGTGTTATGGGGTCTGAGAGCTTGGAGGGAGGCTTCTACACATTGGTATGGTCCCCATGCTCCCTTACTTTGGCTGGTCTGACTATCCCAGAGATAGGGAAGGGAATTGGGAGATTCACGGGAACTGTGGGCAGTGGCTTCCTGGGAAAAGGGGCCCAAAGGGCTTACCTGACTCTGGTGTAGCCAGTGGAATATCCATTCACATTTCTATGCCTACTGTTGAACATTTCCTCTCTATAATATTCAATGCAATGAGAATAGGGTTCTGCAACTATGCTGGACAGGAACGTTTACCTTGTTTCGCTTAAACAATACAAAGGTATCAGAAAATGGGACAAATTCCTCAAAATGGGATTCAAAAATGAAGGTGCACGAAGATAACATTTGAGGTATAAAAGAAAGTTCACCTTGAAAAGGCAAGTTTTCCCCATGTAGCAAGACGTCAATGTACTATATTTGAACCCTCTCTGATGGCCCCTGCCCCAATTAATGGCAGGAACAGAATGCGATTGGATTTGATGCCAACTTCACCTTCTCCTGAGAGAGATAGCAACGCACTGGACAGACGAGAAAGCTGCTCCCTCTTGAGCTGTGGGCAGTCTGCTAGATGTGTACTCACCCAGACCATGTGGTGGACACTGTACACGTCGCTGTCCCCCATGTACACCCGGATGGCCCGGAGCGTGAAGCCGTACTTCTTCCCTGACCGGTGGATGGTGATCGGGGACTTCAGGCTCGTGACCGTTGGCGAGAAGTCGCGGCTGGGCGAGGAATCCCGTGACGAGGGATTGGACGACAGTGACCTCGGAGACATAGGGCTCGCGAGAGGAGAACTGGTATGTTGCTCTACTGGATATACAAAAAAAAAGAGACAGTGGGATTGACTGAGAGGTATATGACATCAGTGCTAAGAACGAGTGTATCAGGGGAGAACCTTCACAACTGTGAACGGCACGAAGGACTCGATTGTCCACGTCCTGACTTCAGGCGGGAAGTGGGTTCAGGTGCCATTCCACTGACTGCCTGGTTTCCGCCGCCGCTTCTGAGATTTCTGCCAGACTAGACAATGAATACTGGCTATTTAACCGTGGGGGCCTGATCCAATGTTCATCCGATGCTCATACATGAGCACTTTCCAGCAGTCACTTGATAGCAATCTGAAGGGGGGAACCCCCACAGATATTTTTCCCCCCCTCACTAACCCAGACGTGGTAATACCGATCGCAGCACCTCTACTGTGCCCAGGCTAAGATTAACTCAATGAATCTGGAACCTTCCTGGTCCTCATGGGTCAGTACAAAACCCAGCACCTTTATCCACCCAGCCATAAGGAAATATTAAGAAAAAATATTCTCAAAAAAAATAATTTCTTTGATTGCTTCTTGAGAAAATCACAGGAATAAAATAAAATCTTAAATAATGAAGTAAGCACTAAATTAGTTTCACTTACAGCCTGGGGTCCAACTCTTTAAAGGACACGAAATCCAAAACTTCTGCTTATTCCATCCCATGATATCCCTAATACATCCTAGAATGTTCCCTAGGGGCTCGGTGAGATCCCTAATATCATAGTATGGTATAGCACAGAAGGCGGCCATTTGGCCCATCATGCCTGTGCCGGCTCTATGGAAGAGCTATCCAATTAGTCCAACTCCCCTGCTCTTATAGTATCATAGTACGGTACAGCACAGAAGGATACATCCCAGAATGATTCCGAAGGCCCCGCGCTATTGTGCAGTGATGCTTCGGTTGTTTCCCGTTCCATACCTGTAGGGATCATGACTGAGAGGGCGGTGGCTGAAGCTGACTTGATGACCTTGTTCACTGGCCGGGAGGGACGTTTGTCCGCGCAGTCCCCGGACAGTTGCTGATGACGAGCTCTGCGGACGGCCAGGTCACTCGTTGCCTTTGTCGAAGAGGAATCGGTTTCCTTGGAAACACTGCACAGCGACTCGCTTAACTTCACTGGCCTGTCGGCTGGAACGAGATCGAAAAGGTTTAGCAGGAAGGCAAGCAAGTGTTTATTTATTTTTGCATCAACCATCACACTACTTATCCGTTAGAGAGCATGCGCCACACACCTGGGAATGTCGGACTGCTGCCGGCAGTTCCCGCAGTGACTGCACCGTGTGCTTCCGTGTCTTTCCGTCGTGGCTCCGACTGGCTGGCCTGATCCTGGTGGGGCGCCATTGTCTGCACCCCCTGATGTTTGTGCGTCACCCCCGCATCATCCTCCAGGGGCGTGGCGAACTTGTGGGTGTCCATGAGCGCGGAGAACCTGCGGCGCACAGTGAGCGGCGGGCTAGAGTCGCTCTCGCCGTACGAGGACTCGGACGCCGACAGGCGCTTCCTGAAAGTGGCGTAGATCAGAGAAAACGTGAGCCCCACCACCCCTCCATGGCAGCGTGGAAACCACCTGCCCCCTACCACCCTACCCCCATCCTCCCACACCGACCCATCTTCCAAACTCGCCCACAATATCCTAACTCATCCAATATTCCATTTTAAAACCAAGGCAAAATACTGGGGGGGAGTGCTGGAAATCTGAAATAAAGGAGGTTACACAGGTAGCGAGGGGCGAGGCCAATGAGGGATTTGGTCACGGAGATAAGTCTTTTGACAAGGATTAATGAAGGAGCAAGCTTGTTTGGGAGAGTATACTTGGTGTTTCGATAGAAGAGAGGAACCTTGAAGGGAGCAATGTCGTTGAACTACTTACATCTCTGGCGAGCTCGTCCTCCAGCTCTTGTCCCTGGTGCTGATGGAACTCAGCCCCTCCATCTTCTCACCTTTCTCCTCCTTATGCTTGTTTAGGTTGCGTCGGGTGACCACTGGGGCTTTCTGGTCATCGTGCTGCGTGAGGCGCTCCATGCTGCTGTAAACCTGCACACATCACAACCAGTGTTAGCACAGTAACCAGGGGGCCGACACTCACTGCCTCAGGCCACACGTGCAGAATGGTGAGGTACGGGAGGGCAGGTGGCACTCAGTCAATTGTACCCCAACACCATCGGGGGAAAGAGGGGGAAGGAAACTGGAGGGGAGAAAGGAGATTCTAAAGCTACTAGGGGAGATTTTCATCCTGGCGTGTGTCTGGGTCCACCAGGAAAGCATATTGGGAAATTGTGCATCCCTAGTATCTTATTTTCTGACAATTAAATTCAATGGTTGGAATATCACAACAACTTCCATTTATACAGCGCCTTTAACATAGTAAAACATCCCAAGGCACTTCACAGGAGCGTTATCAAATAAAATTTGACACCGAGGAGATATTAGGACAAGTGATCAAAAGCTTGGTCAAAGAGGTGGGTGTTAAGGAGCGATTTAAAGGAGGGGAGAGAGGTAGAGAGGCAGAGAGGTTTAGGGAGGGAATTCCAGGCTTAGGACCTAGGAAATCGGGGATGCGCAAGAGGCCAGAATCGCAGAGATCTCGGAAGGTTGTAGGGCTAGAGGAGATTACAGAGATAAGGAGGGGCGAGGCCATGGAGGGATTTGAAAACAAGATAAGAATTTTAAAATCGAGGCATTGCCGGACCGGGAGACAATGTTGGTCAGTGAGCACAGGGGTGATGGGTGAATGGTGCGAGTTAGGATACAAGAGTTTTGGATGAGTTCAAATTTATGGAGAGCTGCTGGTGCGCAATTTCCCAAAGAGCTAGCGCGAGTCCATGCAGGGAATGCTGAAGTGGAATATTGTTCCTATAATTAAGCTGTGAGGAGGATGCAAAGAGGTTGCAAAGGGAAAGAGACAGGTTAAGTGAGTGGGTGAGAAGGTGGCAGACGGAGTATAATGTGAGGAAATGTGAAATTATACACTTTGGTAGGAAGACTAGAAAAGCAAAATATTTTTTTAAAGGTGAGAGACTAAGAAATGTTGGTATTCAGGGGGAGTTGGGTGTCCTTCTACATGAATCACAGAAAGTTAATATGCAGGTACAGCAAGCAATTAGGAAGGCATATGGTATGTTAGCCTTTATTGCAAGGGGCTGGAGTATAAGAGAAAGGAGGTCTTACTGCAATTGTATAGGGCTTTGGTGAGACCTCACCTGGAGTACTGTGTACTGTTTTAGTCTCCTTACCTAAGGACAGATATACTTGCCTTAGATAGGGTGCAACGAAGGTTCACTGGATTGATTCCTGGGATGAGAGGATTGTCCTGTGAGGAGAGATTGAGTAGAATGGGCTATATTCTCTGGCGTTTAGAAGATTGAGAGGTGATCTCATTGATATGTATAAAATTCTTAGAGGGCTTAACAGGGTAGATGCTGAGAGGCTGTTTCTTCTGGCTGGAGAGTCCAGAACTAGGGGGGCATAGTCTCAGGATAAGGGGTCGGCCACCTAGTACCGAAATGAGGAAAAATTTCTTCACTCAGAGAGTTGTGAATCTTTGGAATTCTCTACCCCAGAGGGCTGCGGATGCTCAGTCGTCGAGTATATTCAAGACTGAGATTGATGGATATTTGCACACTAAGGGAATCAAGGGATATGGGGATCAGGCGGGAAAGTGGAGTTGAGGTAGAAGATCAGCCATGATCTTACTGAATGGCGGAGCAGGCTCGAGGGGCCGTGGGGCCTACTCCTGCTCCTATTTCTTATGTTCTTATTCCATGTTATGGGTGTGAGAATCAGCTGGGTTGTTTTCCCTTCACTTGGTGCTGCAGTAATACTGAAGGCCAGGAGGTGTCACTGCCTGCTCTCTAAACTCTATTGAGGACAGCAGTGGAATAAGAAAGGAAGAAAATGTAGGAAGGATAAAATGAGGAGAATGTATTCAGCCTTATAGAGCCTTCTCTTTCTAATGGAGCTTGTACAACTGCAATGTCATTGATTCTTTTGAGCTTGTTTAAAAGGAGAGTCTAGGGGAGTATTTCTTGTTCAAAGTATTCCTGTTGCGAAAAAAAAATCAGAAATATACATTTTACAGTATTAACACTTTCTCGAACTTTTGGCCTTTACAAGGACCTGCCATTTTAAGTCTCTTTCCTTCTGCAGGAGGTCCGGTGACCTCTTTGACAGGAACGGTGGTCTACATACGTTGCCAGTTGCATGTTTTCCCAGGGTTGGAAAGTTACCGATTGCTGTGCAGTCTGAAATTGTACCTTCATTAAAATTAAAGAGAGGAGCAGCTCCAGGAGGCCGCCAAGTCTTGCCTGTCAGGTGCTACCCTGATCGGTAAGGCCGGGCTCTGTAACTGTACCGCTGGGCATTCTGCGCAAAGTATGGAACATTCACACACCCAGCGTTACACTGTATTGAAATCCTCGTCACAACACCGATCAGGGAAGAGAAAAGGGATTGCGTTCTCTGAGGTACCTTAATAAATCGGGGCGAGCAGGAGGAGAACTGTCGGATCTCCACTGGTTCATCCTCATTGGTGTCATCCTCATCGTAGGAATTGACGTGGTGATAGCGATCAGTGCGAGCTGCCAAGAGAGAAACCGGCACCATTTCAGATTCATAGTGAGGGAGTGAAATCCCACCATTCCCTCTCCCCATTGCCCAGTGCTCTCCCTGGCTGTGGTGATTGCGTGTTAACCGTGGCTCAGTTGGTAGCACTCTTGCCTATGAGTCAGAAAGTCATGGGTTCAAGTCCTGCTCCAGAGACTTGAGTACATAATCTAGGACTCACACTCCAATACAGCCCTCAGGGAGTGCTGCACTGTTGAAGGTGCCGTCTTTCAGATGAGATGTTAAACCTGCCCTCTCAAGGGGACGTAGAAGATCCCTTGGCGCTATTTCAAAGAAAAGCAGGGGAGTTCTCCCCGGTGTCCTGGTCAATATTTATCCCTCAACCAACATCACTAAAACATTGTGGTCATTATCATTATTGCTGTTTGTGGGATCTTGCTGTGCGCAAATTGGCTGCCGCGTTTCCTACATTACAACAGTGACTACGCTTCAAAAGTACTTCATTGGCTGTAAAGCACTTTGGGGCGTCCTGAGGTGGTGAAAGGCGCTATATAAATGCAAGTCGTTTTCTTTCTTTCCCCAGACTACAATGCTGCCAATGGCGACCTACTCCCCCAGACTGCCTCCAGTGCTGCCAGATGCTAGGCGGTCTCTAAGAGTGGATCTTCCTCCGAACCTCCTTGCCGACATGGGAAGAGACCTCTCCACTGCTCTACACCTCCAAGCAGCGAGGCTGAGACCATGTACTCGGTGGAGCACACAATCAACGTACACAGCCTCCAACCCGTCCCACCGTCTGCTAGTGGTCCTGCCTCCACCATCCTTTACGGCAGTGCGTTCCAGGTCATAACAACTTGCTGCGTAAAAATTATTCTCCTCATCTCCCCCCGGTTCTTATGATAATTACCATAAGTACATGGTGAGGAGGGTAGAAAATTGGAAAGGGTCTTTTTTTGGGTTTTCTGTAAGTGAGAGAGCCGGAATGAATTGGTGTGTTGGCACAATAACACACAGAGCAGTCAGAAGACAGGCTCATAATTATAGTTCCCCGAAAAGCCAATTCCCAATCTCATCAAGGGGAGGAGCTGAGTGGAGATGAAGGATATCCAACTCCTGGTACATGTGGCACTGGGCTGGGAGTGGGCTACCAGTTGGCTCTCTCAGCCAGGGAACAATTTGTGGCAGAGAACCCGAGAAAGCAGGATATCACTAATGAAAAAAATGACGTGCAGCCCATCCCACTCAGCATCAGTCTCGACCCAATATCTTTCTTTTTTTCTCCACACATTTTCCCCTCGCGGGTTCACGTTCATGATTACTGGCCGCTTTCTGGTACCTCGCTCAAGTTGCCGTTTTTAATACATGAGCTAGTAATTGGTGGCAAGCTGTTCCACCATGAAGAGCATCATAGGCAATCCAGATCTAGACCCAATGTCCACACACGCATGTCCACTTTCCAACAAAGGTAGGTGGATATCAATTGGGAATGGGAACTGACCTGACTTTTGTTTCTCTCCCTCATTCAGGGGGTGGCAAGGCCAATTTTGCCTCCCTCCCCCACCTAGTTGAGATCAGTTAGTTCAACACAAGCCGCGTTTAGAACCTGGGGCCTTTCTGCTTTGAGTAGTCCAGCACCACACTGTAACCAACTGAGCCATCGGGGCAGCTCCTGTATCCCTACTTAAGCAAAGGGATGGAATAAACAATGTAGGTGATAGAACAGTGATATAACCAGAGCTCCACTTTATGTGGCTTTAGCACTAACATGTTCACTGTGCTTGTAGTCTTGACCAGTGAAAGACATGACACATCCCGCACACATACAGTACAACTTTACTCCACTTGAGCAATGAGCATGCAAATTATTTAAAACTTCTTGTCTGTTGCATTGATACAATAAAATGCATCATATACATTGCATTTGTAACTTTAAATTACCCATTCTCATAACTCCCCCCCCCCAATCCTTCCCCAACTAAAGGCCTTGCTCAGTAGAAAAGCACTTGCTGTCAAAGTAACTGGTGTCCTCTTCTGACTCCAGGTGTGGAATGAATTCTGCCTTCTGGCGCAGCAAACTGGTCCAGTCCAGGTCTTTGAAGAAACCGTGTTGCTTAACTTCATATGTGCCTCCTACAGAGAGAAAAGAGAATTGGGATTAGGAAAACACGAGATTTGAAATGTCCAGGTGGTATTGGCCTTAGGAACCTAATCATGCAAGACAATGTCTACTATCCTGGGAGCACCAATTGCGAGACGTTCCACAGCACCAGAATGATTTGAAAGAACAGGGAGCCTGGATGGTCCCTAAAAGACCAGGCCTACCATCTTCAACCCTAGCTGATGAGTCCCTTGAAAAACCTAGAATACCAGTTAAATGCAAATACAACAGAACGCATGCTTCAACCAGAATTAATGTTGAACACACCATGAGTAGGCTGGAGCAAAAATTCTGTTGTGTACGCTGATCCCATGACACTATTCGATAGAGAGCAGAGGAGTTCTCCCTGGTGTCCTGGCCAATATTTATCCCTCAATCAAAATCACTAAAACAGATTATCTGGTAATTATCACATCGCTGTTTGTGGGACCTTGCTCTACGCAAATTGGCTGCTGCGTCACCCACAATGCAACAGTGACTACAGTTCAGAAGTACTTCATTGGCTGTAAAGTTCTTTGGGACATCCTGAGGTCATGAAAGGCGCTATATAAATGCAAGTTCTATCTTTCATGATGTGTAAAATGGCAGGAATGCCGATATTCATAAACCCTCAGGAAATTGCATTATTCTTGCCCGTGGGTAATTTCCTCCCATTTGTAAAGTGCTGAGATGTAAATAACGAAAGGTTATTTCCACAGGAGGAGAATGAACTCCATAGTCTTGCGCCGTCTCCTGTTCAAATTCAGGACCTCAAAACTGGAACTCCTTACCTCTCTCTGCTCTCAATCAATCGGCTTTTAAAACCCAGGCTTGGCATCACATAACTATTACTTCCTGACTTACTTAGTTTTCTATTTGGCGCTTTCTAAACTTGGGAGTCCTTAATTATGGGCTTTCACTTGGGTTTCTCAATATAAAAAAATACACTCCCACACCTATAGCTGAAGATCAAAGCACGTGTTTCTTTACCATGCTGTGACCAATGGTGAATTATTTTTTTGTACCTTGTTTTATTACTTTCTCTCCTTCCCCTTGACTTTCCTAAGGTGTCTCCCTCTGCCATCCTTGGTCAGCCAACTTACAGGCCTGTTCCAATGGAGCTCTTTAGTTGGCCATCATATCAATTTTCTCCTCTCTTTAATTGTGAGGGTGCACTAGGGTTGCCAATGCTCCAGGAATGCCCTGGAGTCTCCACGCTTTAAAGATTAATTTCCAGGTCACTGCTGCGAGCAAAACCCGGGAGGAAAAATCATTGGGGAGTGGGCAATAAAAACTTGTCTGTTTGCAAAAAAAAAAATTCTTTGAACACTTTGTTTATTAGTAATAAAAATATCTGAGATGGAAAAAACACTGCTTGATTGACAGTCAAGAATCATCCAATCGGGTAATGAAGAGTCTATTCGAGTTCTGATTGGTGGGGGAAGGCGGTGCGCTGTGAGGATGGACATGTTGGGCGACCAATGGCGGGAGTGTGGGGGCGGGGCGGTTGGAGGCAGGAGGTCCTGTGATGACACCTCCAGGAATATGTCCAACCAGAGTTGGCAACCCTAGGGCGCACCAGGCCACCCTGGTGTCTCACTCTGGTTGCACATCCGAGATCACCATGTGGAAAAGCGCGGGTGCAAACACATGTTCTACCCAAACACGGCGCAGGTCCCAGAGGAGCTCCAACTGTCCTCTCCCATGGATAACTGGTACTGATTATGTTTGCATATAACATCATGGAGCTAAAAAAATTCATGCTAGTGTTTGCTAGTGCTGTTGGGGAGGGTTTAAACTAATGTGGCAGGGGGATGGGAACCGATGTAGGAAGTCAGTGGGAAGTAAAGTGGTGACAGAAACAAAAGGCAGTAAGGGAGAGTGTACAAAACATGACCGGACAGATGGTCTGAGAAAGCAGGGCAAAGACCAAGGGAAGTCTAGATTAAACTGCATTTATTTCAATGCAAGAAGTCTGATGGGCAAGGCAGATGAACTCAGGGCATGGATGGGTACATGGGACTGGGATGTTATAGCTATTACTGAAACATGGCTAAGGGAGGGGCAGGACTGGCAGCTCAATGTTCCAGGGTACAGATGCAATAGGAAAGATAGAGCAGGAGGTAAGAGAGGAGGGGGAGTTGCGTTCTTGATTAGGGAGAACATCACGGCAGTAGTGAGAGGGGATATATCTGAGGGTTCGCCCACTGAATCTATATGGGTAGAACTGAAAAATAAGAAGGGAGAGATCACTTTGATAGGATTGTACTACAGACCCCCAAATAGTCAACGGGAAATTGAGGAGCAAATATGTAAGGAGATTACAGACAGCTGCAAGAAAAATAGGGTGGTAATAGTAGGGGACTTTAGCTTTCCCAACATTGACTGGGACAGCCATAGCATTAGGGGCTTGGATGGAGAGAAATTTGTTGAGTGTATTCAGGAGGAATTTCTCATTCAGTATGTGGATGGCCCGACTAGAGAGGGGGCAAAACTTGACCTCCTCTTGGGAAATAAGGAAGGGCAGGTGACAGAAGTGTTAGTGAGGGATCACTTTGGGACCAGTGATCATAATTCCATTAGTTTTAAGATAGCTATGGAGAATGATAGGTCTGGCCCAAAAGTTAAAATTCTAAATTGGGGAAAGGCCAATTTTGATGGTATTAGACAGGAACTTTCAGAAGTTGATTGGGAGAGTCTGTTGGCAGGCAAAGGGACGTCTGGTAAGTGGGAGGCTTTCAAAAGTGTGTTAACCAGGGTTCAGGGTAAGCACATTCCTTATAAAGTGAAGGGCAAGGCTGGTAGAAGTAGGGAACCTTGGATGACTCGGGAGATTGAGGCCCTAGTCAAAAAGAAGAAGGAGGCATATGACATGCATAGACAGCTGGGATCAAGTGGATCCCTTGAAGAGTATAGAGATTGCCGGAGTAGAGTTAAGAGAGAAATCAGGAGGGCAAAAAGGGGACATGAGATTGCTTTGGCAGATAAGGCAAAGGAGAATCCAAAGAGCTTCTACAAATACATAAAGGGCAAAAGAGTAACTAGGAAGAGAGTAGGGCCTCTTAAGGATCAACAAGGTCATCTATGTGCGGAACCACAAGAGATGGGTGAGATCCTGAATGAATATTTCACATCGGTATTTACGGTTGAGAAAGGCATGGATGTTAGGGAACTTGGGGAAATAAATAGTGATGTCTTGAGGAGTGTACATATTACAGAGAGGGAGGTGCTGGACGTCTTAACGCGCATCAAGGTAGATAAATCTTCGGGACCTGATGAAATGTATCCCAGGACGTTATGGGAGGTTAGGGAGGAAATTGTGGGTCCCCTAGCAGAGATTTTTGAATCATCGACAGCTACAGGTGAGGTGCCTGAAGATTGGAGGGTAGCAAATGTTGTGCCTTTGTTTAAGAAGGGCGGCAGGGAAAAGCCTGGGAACTACAGACCGGTGAGCCTGACATCTGTAGTGGGTAAGTTGTTAGAGGGTATTCTGAGAGACAGGATCTACAGGCATTTGGAGAGGCAGGGACTGATTAGGAACAGTCAGCATGGTTTTGTGAGAGGAAAATCATGTCTCACGAATTTGATTGAGTTTTTTGAAGGGGTAACCAAGAAGATAGATGAGGGCTGTGCAGTAGACGTGGTCTACATGGACTTTAGCAAAACCTTTGACAAGGTACCGCATGGTAGGTTGCTACATAAGGTTAAATCTCACGGGATCCAAGGTGAGGTAGCCAATTGGATACAAAATTGGCTTGATGACAGAAGACAGAGAGTGGTTGTAGAGGGTTGTTTTTCAAACTGGAGGCCTGTGACCAGCGGTGTGCCTCAGGGATCGGTGCTGGGTCCGCTGTTATTTGTTATTTATATTAATGATTTGGATGAGAATTTAGGAGGCATGGTTAGTAAGTTTGCAGATGACACCAAGATTGGTGGCATCGTGGACAGTGAAGAAGGTTATCTAGGATTGCAACGGGATCTTGATAAATTGGGCCAGTGGGCCGATGAATGGCAGATGGAGTTTAATTTAGATAAATGTGAGGTGATGCATTTTGGGAGATCGAATCGGGCCAGGACCTACTCCGTTAATGGTAGGGCGTTGGGGAGAGTTATAGAACAAAGAGATCTAGGAGTACAGGTTCATAGCTCTTTGAAAGTGGAGTCACAGGTGGATAGGATGGTGAAGAAGGCATTCAGCATGCTTGGTTTCATTGGTCAGAAAATTGAATACAGGAGTTGGGATGTTTTGTTGAAGTTGTACAAGACATTAGTAAGGCCACACTTGGAATACTGTGTACAGTTCTGGTCACCCTATTATAGAAAGGATATTATTAAACTAGAAAGAGTGCAGAAAAGATTTACTAGGATGCTACCGGGACTTGATGGTTTGACTTATAGGGAGAGGTTAGATAGACTGGGACTTTTTTCCCTGGAGAGTAGGAGGTTAAGGGGTGATCTTATAGAAGTCTATAAAATAATGAGGGGCATAGATAAGGTAAATAGTCAAAATCTTTTCCCAAAGGTAGGGGAGTCTATAACGAGGGGTCATAGATTTAAGGTGAGAGGGGAGAGATACAAAAGGGTCCAGAGGGGCAATTTTTTCACTCAAAGGGTGGTGAGTGTCTGGAACGAGCTGCCAGAGGCAGTAGTAGAGGCGGGTACAATTTTGTCTTTTAAAAAGCATTTGGACAGTTACATGGGTAAGATGGGTATAGAGGGATATGGGCCAAGTGCAGGCAATTGGGACTAGCTTAGTGGTATAAACTGGGCGACATGGACATGTTGGGCTGAAGGGCCTGTTTCCATGTTGTAAACTTCTATGACTCTATGACTCTATGCTCATGGCTTGAATTAGTTGTATCCAAATCTGTTACAAACCCCATTAGTCTGAGGGAGAACTTCAGTTGCAAATTCGAAGTGGCAGCTGAATAATTCTGTCTCATGTAAAGAAAAAGAAAAAATATTTACAAAGTTCCCAGCTTACATGTGTGGTCTAAATAGGGGATATTAGGGCCGATTTTATAAATCCACACTCTCCGTTGATTTGGAAAATCAGCCCTATAGCCTACAGTGCTTTCTATATATGTATGGAATCTTATATGTGGCAAGGGTTTTCAATCAGGCCTTTGGCTTCATATTTGAGCGCAAACCGCCACTTGTTTATTGAGGTCACAAACATAAATGGTTTTTGCTATTCAGTTTGTCGATTATGAGGTCACTAACAACTTCAAAAGGACAGCTCTAACCCTCCCGGAGTCTAGCATTTCTCCATCAAACATCAAACATCAAACAGCTTTTAGCTCATTGAGATAATAGACACTGCCAGATAAATGTGCCACTGATTTTGCTGAGACCCTGAACTGCTCGAGTCAGGATTATGCTTCCATCTCAATTCCCATTAACATAAAAATTGCCAATTTGAACTTCTTTGCACCTCAACCTGTTTAATGATATCTCAGCAATTCAGTCTGAACAGGACGCACTTAACAAAATCTATATTGTTAACAAAAGTGATTAGATTTCAATATTGTGCTGAGCCCATCTATGAAATTTGGCAGCGGATTGACCTGATTTAAAGTGATGAGCATTACAAAGCGGACAATTGCCAAATATGTTATGCTTGGATCAGGAATTTCATGAAATTAAAGTGAACAGTGAATGGAACTGCCTGTAATGGAGGGAATGGAAGGGTTTAACCCATTAGCATGGTATAAAACAACAACAGCGAATGGAAGAGATTTTGTACATGGTGATTGCATGGAATGGGAGTGAATGAGACATAGTTTGGTCCATTGGTGTTGTGTACAAATGGAATGAATGGCAAGTACTTTGCCACTTTGGTACATTGGTATTTATACAATGGGAATTAATTGGAAGGAGTGTGGGACATTGGCATTGTATTCAGAGGGAATGGATGGGAAGGGTGCGGTACATCAACTTTGTATATAACAGGAGTGAATTGAAAAGGGTCTGATACATTGGTATTGTGGTACATAATGGGAGAAAATTGGAAGGGCTCTGGTATATGAGAATAAATAAGAAGGGTACAGTACAGTAACATTGTATAGAATGGGAGCAAATGGGAGGGGTCTGGTATATTAGCATTGTATACATGGGTTTAAATGGCTACAGGTCTCATACATTGGCATTGCATACAGTAGGAATAAATGGCCTCACTCAGAGAGGCCATAAGGATGGCTGGAGCTGAGTAGTAGTAACAACAACAACAACTTGTATTTATATGGTGCCTTTAACCTAGAAAAAAGTCCCAAGGCGCTTCACAGAAGCGTAACCAGGCAAAAATCAACAATGAGCCAAAGAAGGCAACATTAGGAAGTAGAGGGAGCTTTACTCTGCACCTGGCAATGTAGTACCTGAACTGGGAGTGCTTGGGTCCCTGAAATGGGAATGGGACTGACAGCCTCGTCCTTGTTGAACACAAAAAAATTGCCAAGAAAAGTTTTTTTTGGAAGATCTAAAAAGAACATAATAGGATAGACATTTTACTAACATATCAACACTCCCTGAGAATTGATGCCTAATTTGTTAGAAGTTTGGGTTTATGTCCTGGCAACAAGGGTTGCCTTCATTATAGAATAAAAGGGTTTTTAATCATGTTTTAAAATGTGTTGAATTTTCAGTGTTATTAGCAATATGAGGTCAGGGTGCCCATGTACCAGTGGTGAATCAACAGTACGTAGCCCCATCTCTTCAAATTTTTTTTAAACGGACAAATATTTCAATATACATCAGGGTAAAAGCCTTCCTACATCACAACAGTGACTATACTTCAAAAGTACTTCATTGGCTGTAAAGCCTGAGGTCGTGAAAGGCGCTTTATAAATGTAAGTTCTTTTCTAAGTTCTTTCTTACATTAAAATAATGCAAAGAGCAATTTGGAATGGGCAAGTTAGGCGTTTGTACAAGAATAGCGGCCGTTGTCATTTCTAACCTCAAATTCTAAGGCTAACGACAGACTTGACGGCAGAAGAATAATGGCAGAGAGGAAAGGTGCTGCCCAATACAACAATCCCACCCAGGGTGGAGCTTCCTACCTGTCCCGAGCCTGTCCAATGGGTTTGGCTGCAGGAGACTGGAAATGAGGTGTTGAGCATCAGCTGGGAGAGCCTCTTCACCGTCAGGCCACATAATGTCATCTGTAAACAAAACACGACTTTCAGCAGAAGGAACTGGAAATGGCCTTTTTATTATTACTTTTGATTAAAACATTGTTGGCTATTTTGCTCAAATCCCACTTGCAGCCTCTCGTTCAATAAAATGCTGCCGCTCTAATTCCCATTCAGCAGTTGTCCCTTTCAAAAACTTTGGTTTGGACCACAATTATCAACTTTACTAATGATCCAGGTTTCTGTGGAACATTATTTAGTACAACTATAGAGGTCTCCTCCTTCCCAGAATTTACTCAAGAAAGGAGGACCTCTCAGTGGTGTTCAATGTGTCCTACCAATCAGCTGTAGGAGTCATCAGAAGCTTTGATTTGTGAGTTAGCTACTGGAAGGCACCAATTTCTTTTTGAAACATGGCAGGATTCCCCTTCAAATGGCCAGTACCATGACACTAAGTTGTCTACCAAGACAGTCAGCAAGGTGTGCAATGGAGTCTGACATAATTACCCCTCAAGCCTTGCTGACAACATCACCTTAACTGGGCTTTAGCTGTTATAATAAATTTAGGAATGAGTTTATTGGGAACGGGTAGCCACATGAACGTCAATATAGGAAAGTAGAAACAGCTTCAAAAACAACCGACACAAGTCCAAAAAATCTGATACTCAAATGCAGCCTTAAATATAGGCCTATGATATGTGGAAACAACGAGTTAAAAGTCACTTTTTTGATTTTTGTACCTAATATCATGGGAATAGAGTGTAGGCTTACTTATAACATCAAAAGATTAATGCAAATTAATATGAAGAACATAACAATTAATCAATAAATTATAGCACAAGAGGACCTCTGTGAAGAAGGCGGGGGAAGTCTCCAACAGATTTTGCCCCCCTCCTCAGCCAAGAGTGTAGGACAGTTCCAATTCACAGACATCCACATTAACGACACTCTGCCAGAAGGCTGCTTAGATGAACAGGGAGGTGTTCCTTTCTCTCTCTCTCGTCATTTTTCCTCAGATGATCAAGTCAAATTAACAAACCCAGGTGGGAATCGGAGTCAAGACCAGGACTCAGTCTCATCTGCTGTTTGAAATTCTAATCCTCTATTGGAGCTAATGGCATGGCCTAGTTGCCGGCATGGCCTAATTACCGGCAAGGCCTGATGACTCCTCTTCAAAACTTTAAAATAACCAGAACCTGGATAGTTGGGATTTAGAACATTTAACTAACTTATGGACAGGCATTTTGTTTCTTCACCTCAGAGCAGAGGAGTCCAAATGTTTTTGTCTTCAGGGGCCAATTATAAAATTTAGATCCATGTTCCCTTTAATTTGCATATAACTCAAGCCCTGGATATTAAGAAATCTTGGTGTTCTGATTTAGGACTTATCCGTCAATGAGGCAACCATGCTAAGAGCAGTCCTTTTCAAAGCTCCCGGCCCACAAAATTCAAATAAGACAAACCAAATGAGAAATGGGCACAATTAGAATTGAGTTGCCTGGACTTCAACAGCCAGACTGCCCGGGCTCACTGGTCACTTGTTGTCTATGACCACAGTTTGAAGATCCCTGCCCTTAGAGCGTACAATGTAGCATGGACACAAACTCCAAGTGGGTCACACTATCTGACTGGATTCCAAACCTACCACTGATGACTTGACCAAACAATTCCTCAGGAGTGTCACCAAAGAAGGGAACGCAGCCCACCAGGAACTCATACAGTATAATGCCCATGGCCCACCAGTCAACCGGCTTTCCGTATCCCTGTCGCAGGATTACCTCAGGGGCAATGTACTCCGGGGTTCCACACACCTGCAGCAAACAGTCAATGTTAGAATAATGTGCAGAAAGCCACTCTACACTTCTTGTGCATCCCCTGCCCCCCTCTCCCCACCCCACCATTGGCAGCTGTGCTTTCAGCCACTAGGTCCCATTCTCCGCAATTCCTTCCCCAAAACCCTCTGCCTCTCCACCTCACTCTCCTCCTTTAATACCCTCCTTATTTAATTGGTCAAGCTTTTGGTTATCCCGCCTAATCTCTCCTTCTTTGGCTTGCCGTTCATTTTTCTCATACCTCTGTGAAGTGCCTTGAGATGGTTTTCTACGTTAAAAGTGCTATATAAATGCAACTTGTTGTAACTACCCTTAGTAGACAAACAATACAATTGAAAGTTTTTTCCAGGCTACCAGGCTTATTGTTTGCCTAATAAGCATTAATTCTCAGTAGTCCCCAAGCTTCTAAGCAGTATTAGCAGATGGAGTTCAATGTGCCACGTGGGAGACGTGGGAGACCATCCACTTTGGACCTAAGAAAGATAGATCAGAATATTTTCTAAATGGTGAGAAGCTGGGAACTGTGGAGGAGCAGAGAGATTTAGGGATCCATGTACAGAAATCACTAAAAACTAGTGTACAGGTACAGAAAATAATTTAAAAGGCTAATGGAATGTTAGCCTTTATCTCAAGGGGGCTGGAACACAAAAGGGTAGAAGTCTGTGGAATTTGCTGCCCCAGGAAGCTGTGGAAGCTACATCATTAAATAAATTTAAAACAGAAATAGACAGTTTCCTAGAAGTAAAGGGAATTAGGGGTTACGGGGAGCGGGCAGGAAATTGGACATGAATTTAGATTTGAGGTTAGGATCAGATCAGCCATGATCTTATTGAATGGCGGAGCAGGCTCGAGGGGCCGATTGGCCTCCTCCTGCTCCTATTTCTTATGTTCTTATGTAAGTTACGCTACAGTTGCATAAAGCTCTGGTTAGACTGCATCTGGAATGCTGCATTCAATTCTGGGCACCACACCTCAGGAAGGATATATTGGCCTTGGAGGGGGCGTAGCACAGATTCACCAGAATGATTAGGTTTGAATCTGGTCCAATGAAAGTCTCCTCTTTCACTGTCATAAACATAACATAGTCACTAATAAATCCAATAAGGAATTCAGGAGAAACCTCTATCCAGAGAGTGGTTGGAATGCGGAACTTGCTACCACATGGAGTAGTTGAGGTGAATAGCATAGATGCATTTAAAGGGATCCTAGATAAGTACATGAGGGAGAAAGGAATAGAAGGATATGCTGATAGGGTTAGATGAAGTAGGGTGAGAGGAGGCTCGTGTGGAGCATATACACCGGCGTAGACCTGTTGGGCCGAATGGCCTGTTTCTGTGTTGTAAATTCTGTGTAATTCAACGATGGCTGCAAAGGTCCTTGTTCAAATGGATTTGCACAATCACAACCCAGTTCCTAGCACAAAGTCTCCCACAGTTTGGGACAAATTCACATCAAACTATGATCTCCTTCAGAGAGGTCACAGGAATAGGCTTTGTAAGAAGTAGGAGATTTTACACATATACTCTCTTCTGAAATTAAGATTAATGAAAGAGGTTGTTGGTGCTGACTAAAGGGGGTTCTACTTTGCATGTGGCCATGCTGGTACTGAGCTGGGCATGCTCTAAGTAGAAAACATCTTTAATTCTGCAACACTAAGATCCCTCACTTTGATTCAGGCAAAGAAATAAAAGCAAACATTTAGTGTTCCGACCTGTTTATCAAGGAATTCCCTGGCATCCTTTTCAATGTGGCCCTCATATAGATTTGTGGTGAGACTCATTAGACCGATTTTTGAGAGCCCGAAGTCTGTTAGTTTGATGTGACCCATTGATGTTATCAAGAGACTGTAAAGCAAGAACCAACAGGGCAAGTCAGCTATTTAGCAGAACACAATTCTTAACAAAATGGAGCGAATCCAACAAGTAGATTGACCGCATATCCATGAGTGACTGAGCTATCAGTGGCTCATGGAGGCCATGTCATGAGTTGAACATGTTGGCAGTTCATAAGGATTTTTAGGAATATGAAAAGCTCTTGAAACCAACAAGTCTGTTCCGTTCATCTCGTTCAATACCATGAAAATACTGATGGGCAGCAATAACTTGTGTCCTGTAGTATTCAATGGGTCCATGGCTAGGGCTGCCAACTCCAGTTGGACGTATTCCTGGAGGTTTTATCACATGACCTCCCGCCTCCAACCTCCCCTCTATCTCCACAATTTTTATAACGAATAAACGAAAGTGGTCAAAGAAAATGGGAAAAACCCACAATTTTTTTTTAATGCCTCGATGATTATTCTCCTGCGTTGCAGTGTCCAGGAGATTAATCTTTAATTCCTGGAGACTCTAGGACAATCCTGGAGGGTTGGGAACCCTACCCATAGCCTGCTTCAAAACATATGCATGATCAAGGTATAAAAGGCCAATGGACTAAACCCCAACCCATTTATTCCCATTGCAGAATTTCAAGGATCTGAAGCATCTCCCTTTTACTCCCATTATATGTAATTCCAATGAACCAAAACAGCCCCATTTACTCCCAGCATAGAATTCCAGAGGACCACATATTTCCCATTCAATGCTCAGAATTCTGAGGGATTAAGCTCATTCCCATTCATTCTTTTTTTGCATGGAATTCCAGTGGGGCCTTTTCACTCCTGCTGTGTCAAAGTTTAAAATATTCTCCAATTGTTTCTCTTTGTAATCATCAGTGACACTGGTGATGAAAATTCAGATTTTAATTTCTGCTTCAGGCTAAATGCTGAGAATCCAACACCAGAACGACCTTGGTTCCCTGAAACAGAAGGAGGTCTGTAATTGGTTACACTGATTGGTTTGTCTCACCAAAGCCAACGCCCCAAAGGATCATTGCTGCTTAGCCCACTCAATACAGTCAAACGCTCACAGACAGGGGCATGTTGGAGAAACTGAATTACTTTGGTGCAACATATGCTTTTGTTCAGCCTATCCTGCTCTTTTTACTCCAATTGAATGCAACCATATATAAACTGATCATTTATACTTCTGCAGTTCAAAGAAATACCAACCCAAGCATAATCCTAAGTCATCGCCATTTCTTGGTAAACAATTAATGCTTTAATCAGAGCTCAAGGGTATAATTGTGCAATGTTCTTGATGCTTATTTGTTCTATGAATGATGATAAAAGACCCTTAGATTCAGTGTGCAGCTGATAGACTGGGATGCGGTCCAAGACAATAAGTGTTTGATTTGAGAAACACTTCAAGATATCGTTTTAAAACACTGTTACCAGTCAGTGCCTCATTTAGAAAAACCTGTTATAAAGAACATACATTAACATCTTGCTGATTTTTTCCCTACCCATTTCTGTATTTTGTTTAAATATTTAAATATTATAGCCTAGAAATGACCATTAGTGATATTAGCGGATGAAAAGTGTTCTTATAACATTCCTCTTACCACTATTTAAATGGAGGTGTTAAATCATTTATAAATTACAATAGTGGATAGAGGAATGGCATGAGAATGTATTAAGAGCTTGTCTGCTAATATCTGGTCTAACGGTGCTGATGATATAATTAAAATAACTGGATTGGAGCAGTTACAGAGCACAACAGTGTAACGGAGCTGAATCTGTACGGACAATTCAAACTACAAGGGAGCACTCAATAAAAATGTAAACCTTCCAACTGAGTATCATTTGTGGTTCTGGGTCGTCGCTGTTATGCACTGATGTAGATCATGTCATTGCATTAATGCTCAAGGCCACCGGACAGGAGACGAATGCGAGCTCAAGTCCGGTTCTGCTTGTCTCCTGCTGGGGAAGTGTGGAGTCTTCAGGCACCAGAGAAAAGCGTCACTCTTGGCCGGTCCCCGGTGCCTCCACTGCCAGCAGCCCGCAAGTAAGCAGTGTGCCTGACCTATCATAGAATCTTACAGCACAGAAGGAGGCCATATGGCCCATCGTGCCTGAGCTGGCTCTTTGAAAGAGCTACCCAATTAATCCCACTCCCCATAGCCCTGCAAAACGGGGTGAACATGGAGGATGAAAGGGGCTGGGGAGGGGGAATGGGGGGAGGGGAATGAAAGAGGCTGGGGGGGGAGAAAAAAGTCTGGGGAGGGGGGAACATGAGGGGAGGAAAAAGGCTAGGGAGGGGAAATATGGGGAGGAAGAAAGGGGCTTGGGAGGGGGGGAACGTGGGGGAAGGAAAGGGGCTGGGGAGGGGGGGAGGAAAAGGGCTGGGGAGGGGGTAACTTGGGGAAATCAGATCACATCCTAAGTGCCTATGCTTGCTTTGCTGCCAGTAAAAATGAATTGAAAACCTGAGCAGCTTGAGTAACTAACGGCTTCACATCTTAAAGCACAGAAGTAAGCGGGAAAAATGGAGCAGTGTTTTTAAGACCAGACTTGTGTGGGGTGAAATTGCACTGTATTGTTAGTAACAAATGCTAACAAGATTGTATAAAATTCTCTGCTGTTATCTTAACGAACAAAGAAATGTGATTTGAAGATGTTAATATCCTTGTTACTAGTATTGTGCAGCGTGATTTTAACCCATTAGTGTTTGCTTTATATTTTAGAAAGTTCTGGACAACCCATTGAAAACTGCACTGGGTGGGGAGTGATGCCCCGTCATACAAACGGAATATCTTCCATTAGATTCTTGCCCCATCCATTTCAAACAATATCTAGATAATGTTAGCGTTAAAGTGGACTTCACTGTGACAGGAAAAGGTGACTCTAACTTACTTGTCTGGTTTTAGGTCTCGATGGACAATGCCATAATTGTGTAGATATTCCAGAGCCAGGACGGTTTCTGCAAAATACATCTGGGCCAGGTCCACTGGTAATGCCCCAATGTTCTTCAGCAAGGTCGCGCAGTCCCCCCCTGCAACAAGTGAAATGGTAAAAGGGTTAAATTATGAGGACAGGTTGCATAGACTTGGCTTGTATTCCCATGAGTATAGAAGATTAAGGGATGATCTAATTGAGGTGTTTGAGATGATCAAAGAAGTTGATCGGGTAGATAGAGAGAAACTAATTTCTTTGGTGTGGAAGAGTCCAGAACAAAGGGGGCAAAACCTTAAAATTAGAGCTTGGCTGTTCAGAGGTGATGTCAGGAAGTACTTCTTCACACAAAGGGGAGTGGAAATCTGGAACTCTCTCCCCCAAAAAGCTGTTGAGGCTGGGGGTCAATTGAAAATTTCAAAACTGAGATTGATAGATTTTTGTTAGGTAAGGGTATTAAGGGATACAGAACCAAGGAGGGTGGATGGAGTTAATATTCAGATCAACTGAATGGCGGAACAGGCTCGAGGGGCTGAATGGCCTACCCCTGTTTCTATGGCATAGACCCAGTATTTAACACCATCCGAACAGCAGAAGAAATGATTTGGTGCGACAACTGAGAATTTCTGCACTTACAGAATGTACCACAACTTTGCATTAAAAAGCCACGAAGGCGGGATTCTGAGTGGTAACAAGTAAGTTGGCCTATCAATATTCAGTAACTTTGCATTTCAAACTGCCAGTGCCTCACAATAATGACATAAACTGCTCAATTGTGTAAGTTCACAGTAGAATTCTTACTTCTTCCATAATCTGTTAAGATTTCGCTTACAAAGTGCCTGGGATGGGGGGAGTTAATTTCTAGTTTGGACTGATCTGAAGAACAAAGCTCCTGGTTTTAGTAAGGTCCAATGCCCTATTTACATACATTTATCATGGGGCCATTTGCACCACAACATGATGTCAACAAATATGTCACTAAACCAATCAATTATTTTTTTTTTGGTTTGTGGCAGATATCAGTCACCTCTGTCTTCCTGTGTACAGCAGATTGTGGAAATATAAGCATTTCTAGATTGTTAAGCAACTTAATCCTGGGAAGTATAAACCTAACTGAAACTGTATTTTCTATTGAATCACAATTCATTTACATTCTAAAATGTAACTGGCTCATGAAAAAAAAGGGAGAACTTGTATTTATAAAGCAACTTTCACGACTTCAGGACGTCCCAAAGAGCTTTACAGCCACTGAAGTACTTTTGAAGTGCAGTCACTCTTGTTATGGAGGAAACGCAGCAGCCAATTTGCACACAGCAAGCTCCCACAAACAGCAATGTGATAACGACACAGATCATCTCTTTTAGTGATGTTGGTTGAGGGATAAATATTGGCCAGGAAACCGGGGAGAACTCTCCTGTTGTTCTTCGAAATAGCGCCAACATAAAGAGTATGCTTATGTTTGACTGAAGGCACCAAGGAAAGCTAAGGACATCACCATCTGCTGACACCACCTTTACCTTGTGATTGATTACCATTAGTACATTGCATATCAATGGGTCGATGGGATCGTGAACCAATTCCAACTCAGCACACAATGCAATTGTGTGGCCAGTGTTGGACCTGGACGGCACTCTGTACACGGACCCATTAGTCACATGATCCCAAGATGAGGAAGGCCATTCAGCCCATCTTAGCTCATACATCCAGAGAAACCTGCACCCACATCCCCCACCACAGCAGCCACATGTTACTTAAGTGATTGCAGGTTTTCTTATGTGTAATGTTCTCACTCTCGTGGAAAGTATTCATCCATTTATTAATATTACAATTGTTAGAAACTTATTTCAGTGTTTCTTCTCCCCTACTCATCTTCCCCTTCAGAGCACTGCAGTGATTCCAAATATTAGGGATGCGATGATGGGTTTGCACTCTAATAACTCACCTTCAACGTACTCCATTACCATGCAGAGGTGCCGCCTAGTCTCAAAGGAGCAAAACATACCGACAACAAACGGATTCTCTGCAAAGGTGAGGATATCGCGCTCCACAAAGGCTTGTTGAATCTGGTTTCGGAGAATCAGGTTCTGTTTGTTTATCTTCTTCATGGCAAATCGCTGCCTTGTCTCTCTGTGCCTCACCAAGTAAACAGCACTGGAACAAAACAAAGACCTATTCATTTAAAATAACAATTTCTAATGTGAGTATAATCGTTTACCTTTGTGTCTGTTGAAGCTTTTATTAAAACCAAAATGCCACAACCCTTTTCCCGCCAGCGATTGTGCCCTGTCCGCTCGCTACAGCCAAAGAACTGGTTTGGCCCAATACAGAGTGTCCCAACTGGGCCATTTAGGAATAAAATCAGGAAGCACTTTTTCCACACAAAGGGTAGTGGAAATTTGGAACTTGCTCCCGCAAAGGCTGTGGATGCTGAGGGTCAATTGGAGTTTTCAAAACTGAGATCGATAGATTTTGGATATGGAGCAAAGGTGGATAAATGGAGTTCAGGTACAGATCAGCCATGATCTAACTGAATGGCAGAACCGGCTTGAGGGGCTGAATGGCCTCCTCCTGTTCCTATGTTCCTATGGTGCTTGTCTACAGAGGTTCTCAGTGGTGCTGATTATTGACCAATTCTTATTCATCTCAGTCTGCAGCTCAATCACCTGGCTTGTGTACGACTTGGCAAAGGATCCGTGAATCCATGTGTACAATAGTATTCCCATTCCTTTCCATTATTGCATCTTGATTTCAGGGATAACATTGGGCTCCATCCACTCAGAATACAAATTATAACCCTCAAGTCATCAAAGAGAAGACTTTTAGACCATCTGTTTCAACTACATACAAACCAACTCCCTTATGTAAGAGGACAGCATGCTAATACACTGTCAGTGCTTCTTCCTCCAGTCTTTCATCCCATCTGTCTGAGCTGGATTCAGTCTCCAATATAGGGTTGCCAACCCTCCAGGGTTGCCCTGGAGTCTTCAGAAATTAAAGATTAATCTCCTGGACACTGCTGCCAGCAACCCAGCATTAAAAAAAAATTGTGTATTTTTTTTTCCCAATGAACACTTATGTTTTCTTTTCACTTTTGTTTTTTTTTTCAAATGAACAGTTTTGTTTATTAGTTATGAAAACATTTGAGATGAGAAGAAAGGCTGTTTGACTGGGCGGGGAGGTTGGAGGCAGGAAGTCATGGGATACAGTGCATCATCACCCAATCTCTATAATCACTTATTTATTACATGATTATAAGATCTTTCCTGAGTAGCTAGCTATAATAAAGTAACATTCACACCATTCGATAGCAAATGAATAAAGTATCTTTACTCCCACTTACCCATATGCCCCATTGCTTATTAGCTTAATGGTGTCAAAGTCCTCTTCAGATGGTGCTTTTGTTGGCTTACCAGCCGGACCACGGCCCTGGCACAAACCAACACGTAGTTTAGAATGTGATTTTCAACAACAACAACTTGTACTTTTAACATAGCAAAAAAGGTGCTTCACAGAGGCGTAATCAAAAAAATTGGACATTGAGCCAAAGAAAGAGGTTTTAAGAGGGGTGACCAAAACCTTGCTGAAACCTATGGGTTTTAAGGAAGGTCTTAAGGGAGGAGAGGGAAATGGAGGGGTAGAGGAGCATGGGACCCAGACAGCTGAAGGCACGGCCACCAATGGTGGGGCGAAGGGAAGCGGGGGGGGGATGCACAAGAGGCCAGAGTCGGAGGAATGGAGAGTTTGGGAAAGTGGTAGAGCTGGAGCAGGGCCATCAACAGAGTGAAACACGAGAATGAGAATGTTCAATTTGAGGCATTAACCGGTCACATGTGGGTGAGCAGGACTTGATGCAGGATAGAATTCAAGTAGCAGTTTTGGATGAGCTAAAGTTTATGGAGGGTTGAGGATGGGAGGCCGGCCAGGAGAGCTTTGGAACTGTCGAGTCTGGAGGTGACAAAGCCATGGAGTCACCTCTACTCTGTAACCTGCTGTGTAACTTTAGGGGTGAAGGAGTATAATGAGTGTGTGACCAGCCTTCTCACTCCTACTCTGTAAGTTGCTGCAAGATCTATGACCTTATAGAATCCCAGGTTATTTTCAGTAGTATGTTCCAGCAAAGCACACCCTGTCCACATACTGCATTAGGTTTAGGAACAAATTAAACTTTGAATCTTGGAGTCTGATGGAAAGGGAAAATCTGCAGCCAGCATTAAAAAAATACTTTTTGAACTTTAAATCTATACTGAAGACTGGACACCAGTCCCAGGAGTAGATTCGTTTTCTTCTTTGTATCAAGTGCTCCCTGGTCAGGTTCAGCACCATCTCCCCTCCAGACTGACTCAAGTCCCTTCATGCTGAATTTAAAAGTTCACTTCTATTAAATTTGTGTGACATTTCCATTTTCAACATCAGCCATCCTTGTAACTACTCTGAACAGATGACTGTTTTCTGCTATGGACTCCCTTCAACTGGAAAATGTGTTGAGACTGTTCAATACTTAGGACCTTAAACAGTCTTTCATCCAATATAGTCTGGAGTACACTTGCACACAGGGAGCAGAGGTGAAAAAAGGACCTTCTAAGACACTATGGTGAGAGAGAAAGAGAAAGGCAGAGAGAGAGACAGCGAGAGGGAAAAATCGCAATACAAAGCAAGTGACCAAGAAACAAGCAGGGAGGAAGATACAGAGAGGAAGAGAGGTAGCAAGAGAGAGGGAAAGAACACAATACAGAGTGAGAGACCGAGAGACAAGCAGGGAGGAAGATACAGAGAGGAAGAGAGATAGCAAAACAGAGATGTAAACAAACAGAGAGAGGGAGGGAAAGAAACAAACAGGTAGAGAGTTAGACAAAGAGAGATGACACAGAGACAGAGTGAGACAGAACTTTATCGCAACCATATGGTTTGATACCCAGGTTGCAAAAGCTGATGGTCAGCTTCCTAATAGATTACATGAATCCTCTAATACTTTACAGGGGAAGAGGTAGACCTGTTATCCCCACCAAGACTGAATTGCAACGAAGGCCCCAGTGGTGCGAGAACAGGTGTTCTAGCGCACTGCTTCATCTAGTTCATTGTAAAGAAGAGACCTTTGTCTGTCAGGTTGGATTTGAACTCAGGTCCCAAGGATACGAAACCACTGGGGCACCAAGGGATTATTCTGATCAACCTCCTGAGTCTTACTGTAAAAAGTTGCTGGGGGTATATGATAGTACCTTACACACAATCAGTTCAACAGCATTGCGGTTAAGGCAATCGCCTCACAGCCCAGTAATCGAGGGGCCTGAGGGACGCGGTCATCTGAGACTCAAGTCCACCAACTACACACGTAAAGTTCTGGTAAGACTGGCAGGAGGTCAGATGGGACCATACATACAAACAAGGCACTCAACCCTGGACGAGTGGCATTAACCATCTGGTCACATGGCAAGCATATGTGACAGTGTGGATACAGAGCCATATACCTCAGCTCAGGCCACCTTCCCAGTTGAAGGAGAAGGCAAGATTAAAGACCTTTGCGTCAATTAAAGACAAATGTAGAAGAGGAAACATAAATATAACTGTGGCTGAAGTGACTCACATCTATCAAGTCATCTAACTCCTGGGTGTTGAGGCTTCCACTGTCGTAGGTGTCCAGATGGGCCATTTCTGCTTTCAAGAACACAAGAACATGTAACTTAACATTTCAGGTTCAACAGGCCTCTTTCACGGGCCAGGAGTTAAAAACGTGACTTCCTAACACAGTGTTACTGCAGTTGTGGTGTGTGGAGGCTGAGCCCATACACTGGAATAGAACAGAGATATGGAAAGCAGACTTAAGGTGATAACTGAGTGCATTAATCAGTCTGAGTCGACTTCCAATCACCTCACCTGTGTCATTTGACTACAGTTGTTAGTGAGTGCTCCAAGTCACTGTCCCTTTAAGATAATATGTGGTACTCTAAAATTTGAGCTGATTGGTTAGAATATGCTATCGTGCTCACTTAGGGCTCACTTAACAACCAATCAGATATGGCTATTTTGATAAATGATCCAATTCTTCACCATAATTACCTCAACTAATTTTCTTTAGAAAAAAAAAAGTCTCCTAATGTTTAAAGTTATTTTTTCCCCTCAGTACAATTGACTTCAATTCTCCTGGGCTGGGGAGGGGAAAGAAAACATCAGCCAGATCTCCCGCCCTTGATCGTGCTCTAGTGATTTCTGCGGGAAAATGCGCATTTGCGGAGGTCGGGTGAGCATAGGGCATGGCTTAACCATGGCGCCGCCTCCAGTCGAATAGTCTGCCGACGCTCAGGGGGCAGGGAACGCGAGGCTGTGCTGCCGGTCTGGAGCCTCGGTAGACACAAGGTCGGGTTGGAGATATGACCAGAACACTGTGCGCCCTTCCCCTCACATCTAGCGAAGATCCACGTTGCCAGCAGAGCCTCACGATCTCTGCGCTCCAGTGTGCGAGCTCACACGTGAGGAAAGGCCACTGGCACCAGTGGAATCATGCTCTGGTGAGAGTCAGAGATAGAATCATAGAATCATACAGCACAGGTGGAGGCCATTCGGCCCAGCATGCCTGTGCTGGCTCTTTGAAAGAGCTATTCAATTAGTCCCATTCCCCCACTCTTTCCGCATAGCCCTGCAAATTTTTCCCCTTCAAGTATTTATCCAATTCCCTTTTGAAAGTTATTATTGAATCTGCTTCCACCACCCAGATCATAACAACTCGCTGCATAAAAAATTCTTCTCCTCTCCCCTTTGGCTCTTTTGCCAATTATCTTAAATCTGTGTCCTCTGGTTACCGACCCTCCTGCCAGTGGAAACATTTTCTCCCTATTTACTCTATCTAAACCCCTCTTATCAAAGATGCTTAGACTTAAAAAAAAAACGACAGCCTTTCAGTATCCCTCTCGAGATTTAAATGTCGTAAGTTTTCTCATGATTTCTGATTTGTTCGGTAACTATTTCCTGATTTTGAAGTGCCGGAGGTTGGTAATATTACACAGTGACCAATATTCAACCTGTAAAAGACAAGCCAGACTAAAAAAAGAAAGCAGAGTGTTCGTTCCTACCCTCCAGCGGATCCCGGGTGAGTCCCAGCTGGCTGATGATGTAGCGTGGGATGTCGATTTTAACTCCATGACCCTCCTTCGCATGGTCTTCAGCAGCTTCCAGTAGATGGTAAAATTCTTCTGGATTAAACTCCTGGATGAAGGTGGGGGTGGGGGGAAAATTTGAGTGAATTTAATGCAGCATCTGTGCAACATAGGGAGCTAAACTAAATCAATCACCTAGACTGGGAATTTCCTTCGAGCTGCTCCCGCTCCACCAATGTTTACGCGCATAAGTGTGGTTTACGTTGCACTTCTGATGAAGTTACGGCGGCAGAGTGTCGGAGCAGCTCTGAGGAAACTCCCGGCCCAGGGTTCTTCCCCACAGAGACTTTTATTATCTTTGAGGGTAAAAGTGACCACAAAGCTGTCGTAAAACCCCAAATGGTTCATTAATGTCCTTTAGGGAAGCAAACCTGGCGTCTTTACCCAGTGTGGGCCTATATGTGACTCCAGTCCCACACCAACGTGGTTGAATCTTTAGCTGCCCTCTGAAAAGGTCTAGCGAGCCACTCAGTTGTATCAAACTCCTGCCAGCGGTTCAAGGTGGTCCCTCAGGGCGACTAGGAATTGGCAATAAATGTCAGCCTTACCAGCGATGCGCAAATCCCGAGAGTGAATTTTAAAAATATGGATTTATTTAACCCTTGAATAGCTGTGCTCACCAAGCTCAGGTATGTCAGAGATGATTAACGGAAGATTTCCCAACTACAATCAGCATCACTCTCGGGTTAGGTTCAAGCATGGGGTAACAATGCACCTCAGCCCCAAGCCTTAAAGGGACATTTCCTGGTTGCCCTCCAATGACATTTCCTTCAACAGCTTTCCTTGAGGCCCCTGTAAGTGTGAGCAATAACCTAAGTGTGAATTAGTGCTGCCTTTTGCTCCGCGGCATCAGCTACATTTCACGCTTGAGTGCGCAATACACAAGCGTAGCTGGAATGACCGGGCTTCACTTGTATCTTCACACGAACGATCGCACTATCGAAGCCAGACACACTGACGTGTCAGTCTCAAAATCAAAATGGCTGAGTTCTGTGTGGGGGCGAGAGACGGGAGACTGTTAGGTCGACAGTGCCTTGAGTTAATAACCTAAAATAGAGACAATTTCTTTCCGCAAGGTAATGAAGCCGTTCATTCCCAGCACAGTATTTCCCAGCACCAGGCTGCAGTCCCCTGCCAGGAATGGGCTTGTACCCGCGCTCGTACCCCAGCTGTGAGATCATCTGTGAACCAGTAAATTATGAATGTGATGACTATGTCAGGTTGGGCTTGTTGTTTTATGGATCGTTGATTTTCAAGCCGTCTGCGTTTGGAGGCTCATTACTGAGGCAGGCAGCTGGTGGTGGGGGGGGGTCTTGTTTGAAACTCATTTGCCGATGCCAGACTTTGTAAATGGATATGGATGGGTTCTTTCTGCAGGGAAAGCTGTCTGCCCTGTTATTCAATTAAATTGAGCTGAATGTAAATCAGGGAGTACGGTAGTGTAGTGGTTATGTTACTGGACTAATAACCCAGAGAATGCGAGTTTGAATCCCATCACGGCAGTTTGAGAATTTGAATTCATTTTGCAGGGTTAGGGGGGGGCAAGAACAGGGGAGTGGGACTAATTGGATAGCTCTTTCAAAGAGCCAGCACAGGCACGATGGGACGAATGGCCTCCTCCTGTGCTGTATCATTCTACGATTCTATCGGCCATCATAGGGCCGTGCCTGCATTTAGAACTGCTGTTCACGTGTGTAAGATTTTGCGTGTAACACACTCTCAAACACAGCATCCTACTCAGTCCAGTCTCTCAAGCTTTACTTTGTCCATTCAGAAATATAGACCAATGTGCAGGACTAACATCCCCAACTGATATCTGCAGTAAGGTTGAGGCATAGTGTGGACAGTATTCCATTGCCCCAAGTTCTAGTTCAGTCATTTCCCCACTGGGTCTGCATGTTATTACATCCTTTGTTTCGGTGATGGGGGGGTGGTGGGGGTAGAGGCTTATTTTTGATGATATTGGAAACATCAAGAGGTCACAAGAGTGAAAATCTCCCCACTCCGTACACTCCCTGAGATCCGGAGATAGGCAGTAACAATGGAGAAGCAGAAACCCTCTTATCTCCTAACACTCAAATATGAAGACATTTTTGCTTCACTAAAGCAAGAGGCAAAGAATCCAACTTCTGGACACTGAAGTGATTTGAAGTTTGAACACAGAAAGCCATGTAGAAAGGCCTAAATCTCCCTCTGGTTTCTTGTGCATCCCTCACTTCCTTCGCTCCACCATTGGTGGCCGTGCCGTCAGCTGCCGAGGCCCTAAGCTCTGGAATTCCCGCCCGAAACCTCAGCCCTTCTCCCCCTCTCTTGCCTCCTTTAAGAGGCTGCTTAAAACCTACCCCTATGACCAAGCTTTTGGTCACCTGTCCCAATATCTCCTTATGGGGCTCAGTGTCAAATTCTGTTTGATAATCGCTCCTTGGGATGTTTTACCATGTTAAAGGCGCTGTATAAATGCAAGTTGTTGTTGTAAAGCTTGAACTAACTGAACGCAGCAGGCAGCCAGATTGGCAAAACACTCAGTAAAATGGGCATCCTCTTAGAGATTGCCAGTCACTATTTACAGGTGACACGTGTGCTAAAAAATCTACAAGAAAAATCTTACATGTGACGTATTTGTGATTTACACGTGATCTACATGCGAGCTACATGACCTAGGTTGGCTGTGGATCACATGATTGCAGGCAGACGTCCGCAGAGCCAACTCAGTGCAAAGTCAAAGGCTCCATTTTGATGAGGTGCTTGAAGATGATATTTGAATCACTGGGTATAATATCGTTGGGAACAGAAAGATTCTTGTTGGTTCTGTATGGAACAAAATGGCTCACCAGGCACTCCAGTAAACGTGCAGGCCGTGCAATGACGATCAGGAGCTTCTTCACCAGCTGCGTCACAAAGGCGACCTCCGAACTCTCGGACCGCTCGTGTGCCTAGAGGGAGTCAGAGATGTTGCTTGAGACTGTAACAGAACTGACCTGTGATACACCGATCCCTGCGAGGACGAGGGAGATGAATGAACACAACCGAAACAACAAGAGCCCCCTGGAGTAATGACTGAGATTAATTCAGCTCCTTGGCACTGTCACGACCACATCCCCCACCCCAGTCAGTTCACCCAATGACATTACCGGCACTGACTGATCAGCAAAAATTTTCAAAAAGAGTGAATTGGTAAGATGGATATTAAAGTTATTTCATATTCTTTACCATTTTGGTGGAAGTTTGTTGTTCTTCTCATTATTTTGGAAAGGGCATTTTGGCGCTGGGAAGTCCATTTCAGTTTCTTTGTGTCAACATCGAGCACTCTCAGGTCAGCTATATTGCAGCCAGCTGCAGAGTAAAGTTCCATCTACTTTGTAGATGTGCTTCAGTCTCCAAAAACGTGTTTATGCCTGACAACCATTGAAAACCCCCCTGCCAGTTCTGCACCAACGATGCAGTTCCTGCACCAGAGAGGCATTTCCATCTCCCATATCACCCATCCTGCAGCCTTCTTGAGTAAGACTGTCAATTTAATGACAGTCTTCATCCTCTGTCTCTGGCATTTTTTTGCATCACCCCCTCTGTTTGACCCCTGAACCCCCCCCCCCCCCCGCAATCAACGATGGGGCCTTCAACCACATTGACCCTAATCTGTGGAACTCCCTACACTCCTCCGTCTCCCTACACCTTCAAAAAGCTTCTCAAAACCCATCTTTTTGACCAAGCTTTCAGTCGCCTCTCCTAACTTTGCCATAGCCCAGCATTCATTCTTTTATCCCTTTTATTTATTTTCTCCTCATTCATTTTTCTACATTCAAGGTATTATATATTTATATATTGTTGTGCGTTGTTGCTGCTGCTGCTGGGCTCTCGGAACTGGATGGAGACTGTCCCAAACTCATATCACATAGGGCCCTTACAGCCAGCCGAGACTCTCAGCCCGTCAGTCTGGGATGGATTTAAAGTCGTATCTCACAGGTGAAAGAACAGTGTTCTACGTCCCACTAATGGTCTTTTACACGTTGACAATGTCCGTTGGATCACCATGTGTGTTTTTTTTAAGCTACACACGCGATCGGGACTGTAAATATCAATACCTTTTGCATGGAGTTGACACATGACAGGTCAGCCTGCGTGATCTAGCTTCCTGGCTGTAGGAAGGCCCTGAGCACAGCCTGAGTACTTCCCCACAGGGGGAAAAGGTATCGGGAGGCGAATCACACAAGGCAGTGAGGATACTTTGAATCAAAAGGTGCTGGCAACGAGAGATGTGTCGTGAATATTGGGCATGCATTTCTTTAGAAGTTTTTTTCTTAAAAGTTATCATGCGCCCCCGGCATTCTGTTCTCATGATAGAGCCAATGTTGCTTTTGGCTAGATGACAGGAATTGTATGAGTGACAGTCTCTACTCATCAGCTTGTCCCTCGCTGTGCAGACAACTGTCCTCTGATGCTTCGTTATAGAATATGACTAAAATCAGGAACTCAGTGAATGTACTAAAGGACTTGCCTCCTCATCACTCCCACATCCAGTTTCTAAAAAGATTATTAATACTTTAAATCGAAACATGAAACAAAACAGGGCCATTTAACTCATTCCACAGACCAGACCAAGCACAATCTACCCTGCAATGGACTTTATCATTTACTTTCCTGATGGAAAATTCTGTATAAATACTCCCTGATCACCAAAGGTTATTAAACAAATGGAAGATTAATTATCAATGCCACATCCACATAGGAACATGAGTAGGCCATTCAGCCCCTCGGGCCTGCTCTGCCATTCAATTAGATCTTGGCTGATCCATACTATTATCCCTCCCTGATGTCCCTCAGACATTCCATTTCGCCCATCCCACTCCAGCAGCACAAGAACCATTGTGTCAGCTTGGCTCGGTTAGTGGCACTCTCGCCCGAGTCAAGTTATGGGTTCGAGCCCCACTCTGGGACTGAATTAATAATCTAGGATGACGTTTAAATGTGATATTGAGAGAGTGCCTCATTCTTGGAGGGACCATCCTTCAAACAAGTTGTTAAAGATCCCATAGCACTGTTCAAGGCAGAGTAGGGATATCAGTCAGTGTCCTGTTCAACAATTCTCAAAAAACATATGAACTGGGCATCTCATTGCTGTTTGTTGAATCTTGCTGTGAGCTAAATGGCTGTTGTGTTTACCTACAAAACAACGGTTACTTTACTTCAAAGTAATTTATTGTGCATAAAAGTCCTATGGCTCATTTCTGAAAGGCGCGGACACGATGGGCCGAATGGTCCCTTTCTGTGCTGTATCTTTTCTGTGGTTCTATGTGATAAGATGTTAAAGAAATACAAATCTTTCTTTGCTCTTTATAGGGTATGTGATAATCTTAGACTACACCTATCCCTATCATCACCACCAGTCATCCCAATCCCAATCCCAATCCCAGTCATATATTTATCCAGCTCCTTTTTAAAAGAGTGAATGATCTCAACTGTTTTTGCTGAGAGTCTGCTCCACATCCAGTGTGTGTGTGTGTGTGTGTGTGTGTTTGTGATGTGCGCGGTTTGTGGTTTATGAGTTTGTTTGGAGATGCTTCTAACCTCTAGTCTCTTGTGGCTTATTAATTTTAAACCTGTGCCCTCTAATTCTGCACTCGGTCAAATTGCCTGCTTACATTTACTTCATCGATGCTTCTCAGTTAAAAAGCTGGATTAAGTCCTCCCTCATTTTTCAGGTTGCTCCGTAGAGCTCTACAGTAAATGAGTATGTTAGTGAAAAAGTAAATAGATGCAGGAATGCCTTTGGGGTGCAAACATTTCCAAGCACTAACGTCCTTTCTTGGACTACTTCAATAAGTGATTTGCAACTTTAGCAAAAAATGCCCTCTCGCTATGCGCTGCATATAATGACAACACTATTCCCAGCCAGAATTCTCTGGAAAAGAGAAGACTGAGAGGTCAACTGATAGAGGTCTTTAAAATTATGAAGGGGTTCGATAGGGTAAGTGTAGAGTGGATGTTTTCACTTGTGGGGAGTCCAAAAGTAGGGACCATAAATACAAGATAGTCACTTATAAATCCAATAAGGAATTCAGGAGAAACTTCTTTACCCAGAGAGTGGTTAGAATGTGGAACTCACTATCACCTGGAGTAGTTGAGGTGAATAGCATAGATGCATTTAAGGGGAAGCTAGATAAGTACATGAGGGAGAAAGGAATAGAAGGGTATGTTGATAGGGTGAGATGAAGTAAGGTGGAGGAGGCTCGTTGGAGCATAAACACCGGCATAGACCAGTTGGGCTGAGTGGCCTGTTTTTGTGCTGAAAATTCCATGTTATTCAATAATTAGTTAATTTCCCCGTCAATCATGCCAGGAGATTGCTGCTGTAAATGACTGGGATTGATTGTACGTACATAATTTGTATTATATAACTATCCTCCACTCACTGCTTTTTTCTGGAGAAATAATCCCGCTTTTATCGGGAGACGTTGCTGCAGTTTCAGTCTTGAGTTCTGTTTGCTATAGCTCGTAGAGACTCTGTTTAAATAGACACTGTAGACTGTTTGCTGTAGTGCGCTGTTCAAACAGACTCTGTTTGCTGAGTAAATAGACTTTGTTTTCTGTAAAGTCGACGGTTTGCTGTGAGTCCTGCCTTATGTCCCACCCCGCCCCCAACCCATTGGCTGACACAGTCAGTAGACACTCTGCTCGCTGTGCAACTTGTGCCTCGAAAAGGAGAGGTTTGACAGTAGATTCCCCCATGTTTAGCGACTCGCGCACTGACTCACGTCCTGCAGCAGCTTCTCCAGGTTCTCCTGCAGCTCGTAGAAGTACCGAGACGTGATGAGCCCCTCATGCGATTTATCGAGGCAGTCTCTGGACATCTCGATGATCTGGTGGTGAATGAAGCTGAGGACTCCGTCGGCCAACGGAAGCACGTTCTCCGGAGCATTGACCGTGAAGAATTCCTGTAACCTCTCCACCATCTGCGCAGTGGCCTACAGAAGGAATTGCATGCAAGATTTACCTCCCTTTAAAGAGGAATTGAATTGTCTCAGAAGTTAAAAGCTTACTGTGGGAATGTTAGCCGCTATCTCAGAGCGAGAGAGTAACGTGTCCGTCCAGAATTTGCCTCTCTCCCCCAAAGGGCAGTAACTCACCACTGTGCGGCACTTCCCTGATTGGCCAAGGTTAAGAATTTAACATGCAAGGATTTGCAGTGGAGAAGCCATTCCCTTTAAACCATTAAACAGCATGTCCTGTTGTGGTATTTTTGCAGCTGCATCAAAGTGTTTCACGGTGTCAAAATACCATAACAAGATGCACCAAACCTCTCTCACTATTTGGCAAGGAACAGCGACCGCAGCGAGAATGAAAATAAATGAACCCTTTAGTAGCAAGTGATGTAAGTGAACAAAAGGGCTTTTTTCCCCAAAAGATTGATGTTTATTATTTGAGGCAGGTATCAAGTCCCATCGGTCACTTGTACTAGTGAAGCCACGGAGTCTGGCGACGAGGGAATCACAGAATTCACACCAATAATTTCAGATTAAAATACAGTCAGCTCCGATGAACAGCCTCATCAGTTTGGCAAGAGAATAAATATGATTACATCGGTGGATTCACCTTCTCACATCATCGCAGATATTGGATACCTTCACATGAATAACTGCAAGGCATCGAAAGCCGTCATAAACTGTAACACTGAAGCCCGAGCATTTTGCATTGAGAGTCTCAGTCCTGCAATCAGATTATATTTAGTTCCATTAATTATCGGGTGTTCCTTCATGTGAATATGTATACATAAGTGAATTTTCTTTAAATTGGCATTTTCTTGTGTGAATCTTCTTGTGTGAACCCGGGTGAGAATTGGGGAATGGATGAGTTCCATTTCGGGGACCTGCTGCAGGCATTAAGCCCTCCAAGGTCGGGTATAGTGTGGTTAGACGCAGAATAAAAATAATCACTGTACTCCGCCCCAACCATGTGCCTCAGGAGTCCGACCCCTAGCTGCACGGGTGGCACATTTCTCCATCATGCAGCTAGCAGTCCCTATTCCAACTCCACCTTCATCTGTGGCCCGTGGCAAAAGCTGCTGCTCCATGTGCTTCTGGAATGTTCCCTGGCTCGGGGGTTGTTCTAGAGCTTATTTTCAGCTCTATTTCCTCCCCTTCTCTTGCCGTCCAGGGAGGGAAGGAAAGGAATGGAATGCCCTTAGGGTTATCCTAGCATCCACAAAGCAAGTGAAAGGAGTCTATCAAATCTAAAGCACCACTGTTTGTAATAGAACTATTGGTACCTGAGAGCATGTAGACATAGTATTCTCATACCACGAGGCAACAGTTTAGTTTATAATTGTCATCTGAGCCCTAACAGGAGATCCACATGGAGTTTGGGAATGGTTTTATTCCATTCTGAGTTTGCTCATTGCTGGCGGCTGGTACTTTAGTGACCCCCGTGACTGTGCTCTGCACCTTTACTGGCGTCCACACTGAAGGAAAAATAATTGTGACTGCAAATTTATACGATGGCAATGCTAAGTGATTGCTAAACGATAATACAGTCAGTCTGTAATATATAGGGGCAAATTGCTTCAAGCTTTGTATCGAAAGCTGATAATTTATTCCCAGCAAATAGGAACAGGAGTGGGCCATTCAGCCCCTCAAGCCTGTTCTGCCATCAGTTAGATCATCCGTACCTTATTTCCATTTATCTGCCTTGGTTCCGTAACCCTTAATACCCTTGCCTAACAAAAATCTATCAATCTCAGTTTTGAAATTTTCAATTGACCCCCCAGCATCCACAGCTTTTTGGGAGAGAGAGTTCTGGATTTCCACTCCCCTTTGTGTGAAGAAGAGCTTTCTGACATCATCCCTGAACGGCCTAGCTCTAATTTTAAGACTATTCCCATTGTTCCGGACTCTCCCACCAGAGGAAATTGTTTCTCTCTATCTACCCTATCAAATCCTTTAATCATGTTAAACACCTCAATTAGATCACCCCTTACTCTTCTACACTTGAGGGAATACAAGCCTAGTCTATGCAACCTGTCCTCATAATTTAACCCCTTTAGCCCCGGTATCATTCTGGTGACTGTGCTGCACCCCCTCCAAGGCCAATATATCCTTCCTGAGTCACATCAGACCTAACGCTCATGGCCAAGTTGTACATAACATATTATCACTGGTGCAATATTGTAATCAAAGGGAAAGTGACAGTCCCAGGTCTCATTGAGCACTCTTATTTACATAGTAGGTAAAATGGACCCAAACTCAGCCCATAGCAATCCTTACCTTTGGGAACCTTTCCTTGTAGACATGGTTCATCATCACTATCTCGTTGTCATAGCAGGAAGGAGAGCGGCCAGGGCTGCAACAGATCAAATGCCACAAGTTAGTCTAGGTCCCATTGATAAGAGCCACCTCTGGCACTGAATTCAGAGGCGTCTTCTTTCATCCTCCTGAAGGTTCTGCATCTGACTGCCTCGAGGGGTTAAATAGTGAAAGACTGTTTGCACTGGTTGGCGATTCGATAATAATAAGGGGGCCATCGGACTCAGTATTATCACAAGAAAAACAAAGTAGGGGGGAATTAATTCACACAGAGGGTCATTATCATGAGTCAGAGACCAGAACATCATTTAAAAGGGATCACCCTCTGTGTAAATAAAAATTTCCTGATGTATATCCTAAATTGGCCATTCACTACCTCAACCTCTGCCCTCTTGTCCTGTTGGCCCAGAGCATCTGAACATATTGTTCCCAGTTTACAGTCTCTGTCCTGGGATTCAATGTACCTACATGCAACAGTGGAAAGCACAGGAACATCAAAATCTCTGCAGCCTTATCCTAAAGAGCCTACCTTTCACGCTCTTTCTCTATTTTACAACAGGCTTGTATGTGTCAGCCCTGGCTCAGTGGGAGCACTCTCTCCTCTGAGTCAGAAGGTCATGGGATCAAGTCCCACTCCAGAGACTTAAGCCCCTTCTGCCCTCTCAGGTCAAAAGATCCCATGGCATTATTTTGAAGAAGACCAGGAGAGTTCTCCCCAGTGTCCTGACCAATATTTATCCCTCAACCAATGCCTAAAACAGATTATTTGGTCATTATCACATCGCTGTTTGTGGGAGCTTGCTGTGTGCAAATTGGCTGCAGTGACTACACTTCAAAATACTTATTGGTTGTAAAGTGCTTTGGGACGTCCTGGGGGCATGAAAGGCGCTATATAAATGCAACTGCTTTCGATCTGTTTCTTTTTTATATGTCTCTCCCGATTTTCATTTCCACTGAGGGACGTTTGAGGGGCGACTGATCGATATTGCCCGTTTTACACTCATCATCAAAATGACGCCCCCCACCAGAGAATCCAAAATGGTGGAAGAGAGCACGGGTACTGACCTGAGGCTCCGAGAGCGCGGACGCACTGCTGGTGAGCGACGGCCCCCATCATCGTCCGTGATACTCTCGGTGCTGCCAAAGTGCTTGGACAGGAAATGCAGCTCATCCACCGTGGGCTGGAAGGGCAGCTGGTGAAGCTTTTCCTGTGACGAACACGAGGACTGCAAGGTTTCAAAGTGAAAAAAAAACACGCGTGAGAGGAGATAAGCCGCTCTCCAGCGACCTAGAGTTAGCAAAACGTATGTCCTCTCCCCCCCCCACCCCCCGAGGTGCTAACTCTTGCTGATATATAATTACACAGGCCCTAAGCCTCCTTTGGCATTTCACTCATTGGTTGTCCTTCATGTGTAAGCCTGAATGATGTCACCGGGTTTCACACTTCTATGCTCCCCCGTCCATTATAGGAGCAGGAAGAGGCCATTCAGCCCCTTGAGCCTGTTCCGCCATTCAATTAGATCACGGCTGATCTGTATCTTAACTTCATCTACCCGTCTTTCTCTATATCCCTTGATCCCCTTACCTAACAAAAATCTATTGATCTCAGCCTCGAAATCTCCAATAGTCCTCCAGTATCTACTGCCTCTTGGGGAAGAGAATTCCCGATTTCTACCACTCTTTGTGTGGAAAAAGTGCTTCCTGATTTCCCTCCTAAATTTTGAGATTTTGCCCCCTTGTTCTTGATTCCTCCACTAATAGTTTCTCTGTATCTATCCAATCCTTTTAACATTTTAAACACCTCGATCAGATTACTCCTCAATCTTCTACACTCAAGGGAATACAAAGCCAGGTTTATGCAACCAGGCCTCATAAATTAACCCTCTAAGCCCTGGTATCATTCAGAGTATTTTCTAAAATGGTGAGAAACTAGGAACTGTGGAGGAGCAAAGAAATTTGGGTGTCCAAGTACAAAAATCATTTAAAGCTAGTAGACGGGTACAAATGGCAATCAAAAAGGCTAATGGAATGTTGGCCTTTATCTCAAGGGGGCTGGAATACAAAGGGGAGGAATTAATGCTTCAGTTGTATAGAGCCTTGGTCAGACCCCATCTGGAGAACTGTGTTCAGTTCTGGGCACCGCACCTCAGGAAGGATATATTGGCCTTGGAGGGGGTGCAGCACAGATTCACCAGGGCTTAGGTCACTCGAGTTTAGTTATTGTTTGGTCAGGGATTAATTGTAAAGTGCTCGTTAGTTTCAGCTCCAAGTCAGAAGTTCCAGTATTAAGTAACTGGCTTTTTTTTTCTTTTTAAGGTCGTCTTGCATCTGAAATGTGACATCTGCAATATAATGTCCATCATGTACTGATGCACCATTTTAATGTGATGTATACACACACACACACACACACACACACACACAGACGTCACACTGCAGACGTCACAATATAACGCTCCTGTGTTTAATAAAGGAGCATGCTATGAGCAATGCCTCGGGAGATTTGCTAGTTCTCAATCAAAACTGAGAAATATCCTTTTTTTGAGGGCGAGGCGGGCCTCTACTTTACTATATTTTCTCTCCTCTCCTTTCCTGGAGCTCTTTCTGTGCCAGATATTATTTCCAGCCAAGTGGGTAATCCGGCTGGCCAATTCCTGCATTCAGCAGATCACAAACTCCTACTGGACACTGTTGGCCAGGGGCTGCAGAAATTACTGAGTTTATTCCAAACTGCTGACACACAGGCAAAAGCAACTTTTGAACTGAAGTAACCTGAGTTCAGTCGCTGGCCTGAGCTGGCTGGAACCGGTTTGAATTAGCTAAGTTTTTGTGAAAGACGAAGGAGATGTGATAAGACACAAGTCCTTATTTAGAAAAGGAGTAATGAGGTAATGCTACCTAAGTCCTTGGGACAGAGCCAATGAGGAGAAGACACAGACTAGGCGAGCAAGCCTAAACCAATGGGAGAGAGAGACAGCACAGCTTGAAGAGATAAGATTCGGAATAAGAATGAAGAATCTGGGGCGTGGAGCCAGAGCGAAGACTCCGGAGACCAACCATCGCAGAAGTGGAAGAACCTACGTCAGGGACGTAGAGACGATGTCGAAAGAGAGAGAGAACGGAACGCCTGGCCAGCGTCAGATCTCCTTTTCAGGTATTATCCTTTATATTCTGTGACCACTCAGGGAGTGTCAGAGAAACCTATTGGGTGTGCGTTTAGATCTTAGTTTGGGTATAAAACTGTATAACCTGGTGCAAACTGCATGTCTATATCTAACCAGACGTATAGCGTTTAGATCCTAGATTGGGTATAAAACTGTATAACCTGGTGCAAACTGCATGTCTATATCTAACCAGACGTATAAGCTATATGTATATGATCGACGGCGTGAATAAAGCGAATTGAGAGTTAAGAGAGAATTGAATCTTCTCCTCTTTGTACTAAGCCAATAACCGTAACCAGTGACCTCCGGTCAACAACACTGAGAGAAGACAAGAGACGCCATGGAGCCTGAGCTATCCCAGCATTCATGGCCTCGCCCCCTCCCTATCTCTGTAACCTCCTCCAGCCCTACAACCCTCCAAGATCTCTGCGGCTCCTCCAATTCTGGCCTCTTGCGCATCCCCAATTTTCATCGCTCCACCATTGGCGGCCCTACCTTCAGCTACCGAGGCCCTATGCTCCGGAATTCCCTCCCCAAACCTCTCCGCCTCTCCACCTCTCTCTCCTCCTTTAAGACCATCCTTAAAAAAAACCTACCCCTTTGACAGCTGTCCTAATATCTCCTTATGTGTCTCGGTGTCAATTTTGTCTGATAAGGCTCCTGTGAAGCGTGTTGGGACGTTTTAGACATTAAAGGCGCTATATAAATGCAAGTTGTTGTTGTTGTTGAGAGTGAAAGCCCTGTATAAAAGGACCTCGGCTACAGAGAACACCATAGTAATGGCAGCGAACACGGTTGGTTCTAAATGAACGTTCCTCCCTTTGAAGTTCAACAGTTAAACGGAAAGACATAGCACATACCGACACAGTAGAGCTGGGCGTGTTGGTCCCATATCCTGAGGATGGCAGGGAGGCGAGGGACCATCGACGTCCATCTGCCCTGGAAACACAACAGGAGGCATTTTAAGAAACCAGCACGTGTGATCCCTTCTTTGCCTAAAAGCAGTCGGGCCCTTTAACCCTTTTAGCTGCTAAACCTTATTGATAGCTATTCGATCACCTGCTTCCAGTCTGGCCGAATCCCTCTTTTTGCGAGGATCAATAAACTTAAAAGCAGAAGATCTGTTAATCCCAATTTAACCGCACTTTCGGGAAATGCTGTTAAATGTTTTTTTTACTCTGAAGGTCTGCTGGTCACTGGCTGTGTTCTGAGGTAGTGCAGTAGCCTCCTTTCGCACTCGAACTGAAGTGTAGGGGGGGGGATATATTTTTAATCTTTTGTTCGAGGCGAGTAAAATCTTCAAACCCGACATGTTCCTTTAAAGCCTCTGGGAACATCCAGTGAGAATCTCCAGTGAGATTATGGCTTCCAGTTTATTCCGGGGATGTGACAAAGTGCATCCATGAACATGTGGAAAACTGTATTCCCCTTTAAATAATAGACCATTAGCCCTTTAATTATTTTTTGTCTTGTGACTTCAAATTGAAGAATTTTCACATATTAACGCACTAAATTATGCTAATTTATTCTTTTAACTTCACGAGGGACACGGAGTCACAACCTCTCTAATTGAAAAAGGAAATGAATTCAATGTTTGGTCAAAAAGAGGCTGAATTTCAACATTTAAAAGGACACGGTCCCAAAAAACAAAGTCAGTATCATGGGGTAAGAATTCCTCTGGTCACTGTCTGCAACCTCTTCAGTGCGTCGCTGAAAGGTTTGCTTATTTGTCATTACTAACGGAACGGAAAATCTTTTTTGAACGTGTTTGCGACTTCACTAGAAATAGGAGATCTTCACCAACGCCATTACACAGTTGCTGCACACAGTTAAGTGGAGGAATTCTTAACCTTGTGGGAATGGAAGGGCTACATCTCTAAACGTTGGGAAGAAAAGCAAATCAGCAACACAATCCAGCCACTGTAAAAACACGGCATGGAATTCCGACAGAGATCTGATACCCCCGTGTCTGGAAACAGCTAGATTTCGGGGGGGGGGGGGGGCGGGGAAATTTAAATCAAGTTGCTTTTTGTTTGGGGTCCTGAAGTACTTCACCCCCCCCCCCCTCCCCTGGCACTGGTTGCCATTTGGGGGCATCGCAGCTACGCTTGATCCTGTTCTCTCGCCCACTGTCCTCATTCATGTGTCAGCCGTGGCTCAGTGGGCAGCACTCTCGCCTCCGAGTCAGAAGGTTGTGGGTTCCAAGACCCACTCCAGAGACTTGAGCACAAAATCCAGGCTGACGCTCCCAATGCCAGTACTGAGGGAGTGCTGCACTGTCGGAGGTGCCGCCTTTCGGATGAGACGTTAAACCAAGGCCCTGTCTGCCCTCTCAGATGAATGTAAAAGATCCCAAGGTACTTGGGGCTTTGAAGCAGAGCAGGGGAGTTCTCCCTCTTGTCCTGGCCAATATTTATCCCTCAACCAACATCAACAAAACAGATTATCTGGTCATTATCACATTGTTTGTGGGACCTTGCTGTGCACAAATTGGCTGCCACGTTTCCTACATTACAATAGTGACTACACATTAAAAAGTACTTAATTGGGACGTCCTGAGGTCTTGAAAGGCTCTATATAAATGCAAGTTATTTTCTTTCATCCTTCATTTGTGATACGGTGTTGGTTTGGTTGCCGATTCGTTAATCTTGAAAACGCAGTACATCGAAAATTAACATGCAGCACACACACAAAAGAAAAAACGGAGGGAAGGCTGGTCACATGACACCATCAACTGAAAGAACCAATTGACCACATGTTCTAAGATGGCGACCAACTTGAACCAATTCACAGGCCTGAGCACAGCATCAGGCCAAACACACCCAACAACACAGGCTGGAGTTACCTGTCAGTGCGATGACCATGGCTGCAAGGAAAGAAACAGGTTAAAACAACAACAGATTGAGAAGCTAGAGTGGAAAAGGCACCGAGTAAAAATACTGATGATCCCACAAGTGCACCTTGATACAGGCTGCGTTTCTGAGGTAAATCACCACACAGTTCCCTGTGTAAATATTGCTGGACAATTTTCTTTCCCTCTGCTTTTCTCCTCTCCTGAAGCTACTAATCTCAGACAGGCTGACAACTGGGGCCCTACATTTTGGCCTCAGTGTCCTTGGGTTGGAGAAGGGGGCGGTGGGGTTGGGAAACGAGCCATGGTGCCTGCTGTTTCATCACTATCCAGATCCCCCTGCTGGATAATGCACAGGTGCGGATGGCATTTGAGGGTTGAATGAGAAACTCCCCTGGTGGAATAGTCCGCACTCACATTCTAGAATCGCACATGCAGAATTACCCGCTGGGGCAAGGTACTCGAGCTGATGAGGTCCTTACAGCCGTACTGCGGTGAGGAGACCCACCCTCACAGAGGTGGAAATGTGGACGGCCTGTCGGTTTATAGCGGACGTGGAGAGGGAGTTAACGAAATACTCACTTCTCAGCCAGCTAAATGCAATCGCCTTTCAAGCCAAGTGTTAAATTAAAACAAACTCTTATAATTTTGCAAAAAAAAAATAATCCACACATGTTGTGGGTTCAGGGACTTGAGCACAAATTCTCGGCCGACGCTCCCAGTGTCAGTACTGAGGGAGGTGCCGCCTTTCGTTAAACCGAGGCCACGTCTCCCCTCTCAGGTGGACGTAAAAGATCCCACAGCACTATTTCGAAGAGGAGCAGGGGAGTTCTCCCTGGTGTCCTGGACAACACCTCAATCAACACCTCAAAAACTGGTCATTATCACATTGCTGTTTGTGGGATCTTGCTGTGCGCAAATTGGCTGCCGCATTTCCTACATTACAACAGTGACTACATTTTAAAAGTACTTCATTGGCTGTAAAGCACTTTGGGATGTCCTGAGGTCATGAAAGGTGCTATATAAATGCAAGTTCTTTCTTTCTTGTCAATCATTTGAGCGTTAAACACCAAATATAGCTCACTGGCACTACCCTGCAGTTCAGTCTCACTTCCACAGTGCTCATCTACACCACCCTCACATTAACACACGTACACACATCTTCAATCACCTATTCACACTTACTCTCTCCCGACACACACACGTACAGTGTTCACAAGTACAGATATAGCCACCTCTCCACTGATCAGGATCAATCTGTTAACTGTCGGATATTGAGGTTTAATGTAATTGGCTCCTTGAGACCAAATGTCCTACATTTAAGTTCCCCAATCGCTCACAAACATAACTCGGTGCTCCATATTTTATTAATTCTGTCACGTCGGATATTTTTGCGAAAAGACGGTTCGTCATTAACCCCTGAGTGCCGCAGTACAACATGAGTACCAATATGCAGTAGGCAATTTGTACTCACGCCAATCTGTTCAGTAAAAAAAAAATCAAAAGGAGGAATTTGACCGCATTTCTTTCGCTTCTAATTGCTTCCTTGCCCAGTCAGAGGCAAGGGCACACGGTCTATGCCATGGACTTTACCACAGTCAAACTCAAACACTATTCCATCGACTGGCAAGAGGTGCCCGTGGAAAAGTGGCAAACTGCATCATCCTGAGACCATCCAAATCTCTTTCTCATTTCCCCCCTATTTTCGGAAAATATTGGATTTGATGACAGCATAACCTGAGCCACAAGTGAACTGATTCAAGACACGAGGCAAGTGGGACAATCCCAGGACAATCCTAGATTTAGAGGCTTGGGGTTTCCCAGTCATCATTTTTTTTCCTGCTTTTCCACAATCTTTTCCTTCAGGATTTTACCTTATCCATTTTCTCAATTTGTTCTGCTCGGTTACTAGTGACCAGAACTCTCTCACTGGCCCAGCCACTAAAAGGCAGCAGACTGAGCGACAAAGTACTTTGTTCACAACTGCAGGACTTCTTCTCAGTCTCTAGAACCATCCGTGACAGACTCCCTCCCCCCCTCCTCATGACCCAATATTACAAAGAATTACAAAGCACAGGAACAGGCCATTCGGCCCAACTGGTCCATGCAGGTGTTTATGCTCCACACAAGTCTTCTCCCACTCCTCTTCATCTAACCCTATCAACATAGCATAGAAACATAGAAAAATTTACAGCACAGGAGGAGGCCATTCGGCCCATCTTGTCTGTGCCGGTCGAAAAAGAGCTACCCAGCCTAATCCCACTTTCCAGCACTTGGTCCGCAGCCTTGTAGGTCACGGCACTTCAGGTGCACATCCAAGTACTTTTTAAAATGTGATGAGAGTTTCTGCCTCTATCACCTTTTCAGACAGTGAACTCCAGATCCCACCACCCTCTGGGTGAAAAAATGTTTCCTCAGCTCCCCTCTAATCCTTCTACCAATTACTTTAAATCTATGCCCCCTGGTTATTGACCTCTGCTAAGGGAAATAGGTCCTTCCTATTCATTATCTAGGCCCCTCATAATTTTATACACCTCAATTAAGTCACCCCTCAGCCTACTCTGATCCAAAGAAAACAACCCCAGCCTATCCAATCGTTCCACATAGCTAAAATTCTCCACTCCTGGCAACATCCTCGTAAATCTCCTCTGTACCCTCTCTTGTGCAATTACATCTTTCCTGTAATGTGGTGACCAGAACTGTACGCAGTACTCAAGCTGTGGCTCAATTAGCGTTTTATACAATTCTAGCATAACCTCCCTGCTCTTATATTCTATGCCTCGGCTAATAAAGGAAAGTATCCCATATGCCTTCTTAACCACCTATCTACCTGTCCTGCTAACCTTCAGGGATCTGTGGACATGCACTCCAAGTCCTTCTCTTCCTCTACACCTCTCAGTATCCTCCCATTTATTGTGTACTCCCTTGCCTTGTTTGCCCTCCCCAAATGCATTACCTCACACTTCTCTGGATTGAATTCCATTTGCCACTTTTCTGCCCACCTGGCCAGTCCATTGATATCTTCCTGCAGTCTACAGCTTTCCTCCTCACTGTCAACCACACGGCCAAAATTTTTGTATCATCTGCAAACCTCCTTGTCATGCCCCCTACATTTAAGTCTAAATCATTAATATGTACCACAAAAAGCAAGGGGCCTAGTACTGAGCCCTGTGGAACCCCACTGGAAACATTCTTCTAGTCACAAAAACACCCGTCGACCATTACCCTTTGCTTCCTGCCACTGAGTCAATTTTGGATCCAACTAGCCACTTTCTCTTGGATCCCATGGGCTTTTACTTTCTTGACTAGTCTTGCCATGTGGGACCATGTCAAAAGCCTTGCTAAAATCCATGTAGACTACATTAAACGCACTACCCTCATCGACCCCCCTTGTTACCTCCTCAAAAAATTCAATCAAGTTAGTCAGACACGACCTTCCCATAACAAATCCATTTTGACTGTTCTTGATTCATCCGTGCCTTTCTAAATGATGGTTTATACTGTCCCTCAGAATTGATTCCAATAATTTGCCCACCACCGTGGTTAGGCTGACTGGCCTGTAATTACTCGGTCTATCCTTTTCTCCCCTTTTAAACAACGGTACAACGTTAGCAGTCACCCACGCCTGTAGCCAGGGAAGATTGGAAAATGATGGTCAGAGCCTCCGCTATTTCCTCCCTTGCTTCTTTTAACAGCCTGTGATACATTTCATCCAGGCCTGGCGATTTATCTACTTTCAAAGATGCTAAATGTCGTAATACTTCCTCTCTCACCATGTTTATCCCATCCAATATTTCACACTCCTCCACCTTAACTACAATCTCTGCATCGTCGCCCTCCTTTGTGAAGACAAAAGCAAAGTATTCATTAAGAACCATACCTACATCTTCCGCCTCCACCCATAGGTTACCTTTTTGGTCTCTAATAGGCCCTACTCTTTCCTTAGTTATCCTCTTGCTCTTTATGTATTTATAAAACATTTTTGGGTTTTTCTTAATTTTACTTGCCAGTATTTTTTCATGCCCTCTCTTAGCTTTCCTAATTTCCTTTTTAATTTCACCCCTGCATGTTCTATACTCCTCTAGGCTTCTATTACTTTCTCCCTCAAGTGTTTATTTAGCTTCCCCTTAAATGCATCTATGCTATTCGCCTCAACTACACCTTGTAGTAGCAAGTTCCACATTCTAACCACTCCCTGGGTAAAGAGGTTTGTCCTGAATTTCCTATTGGATTTCTTAGTGACTATTTTATATTTGTGACCTCTAATTTTGGAAATTTATAGACTTTTCAGAAGATGATGAATGAACTGAGTGCCATGAGTCACCATTCAATCCAACTGTTTTGTCATCCATGCCTTTGTTACCTCCAGACTCGACTATTCCAATGCTCTCCTGGCCGGCTTCCAACCTTGCACCCTCTGTAAACCTTGAGCTCATCCAAAAGTCCGCTGCCCGTATACTGACTCGCACCAAGTCCCTTTCACCCATCATCCCATGTGCTCGCTGACCTACATTGGCTCCTGGTCCAACAATGCCTCGACTGTAAAATTCTCATCCTTGTTTTCAAATCACTCCATGGCCTGGCCCTTCCCTCTCTCTGTAACCTTCACCAGCCCTACAACCCTCTGAGATCTCTGCACTCCTCCAATTCTTGCACTTCCCCGATTTTCATCGCTCCACCATTGGCGGCCGTGCCTTCAGCTGCCTAGGCCCTAAGCTGTGGAATTCCTGCCGGAAACCTCTCTACATCTCTCTCCTCCTTTAAGACGCTCCTTAAAGCCTACCACTTTCCTGTCCTAATATCTCCTTATGTGGCTCGGTGTCAAATTTTGATTGATAACGTTCCTGTGAAGCGCCTTGGGACATTTTCACTATGTTAAAGGCGCTATATAAATGCGAGTTGTTGTTCTTGTCTCCTTGTCCATACCTGAGGGAAACAATTGAACGTTCACCCCTTGGGAGTAAAAACCACCCTTACCTTCGAGAGGTCACGAATGAAAAGTGAGCCGGGGCATTGGGAGAGAAGGTCCGCGGACTGTCCAAGGGACTGCTGCCTGAACAAAGGAACAAAGCACAGGAGAGGTAAACTGGAGCTTTCCCTGAACGTAAATCTTCAAACTTAATGTTACTGCTTTATTACTTCACTGACAGAATGTCTACACAACGAAACATCGGGGCAGAAAGAGGGATGCGTATCGCCCGTTTTTCAGGTGTTAAATGGGTGCATTGCTGTCAAATTCAGCGGTGGGACGGCTTGCTCCCAATCCATGTGCTAGTCTGGGCCATTGCTAAATCCGTAGGGCCCATTTTTTAAGACGTCCGGGCAGCCGTGGAGGATTTGAAGGGCTACCACAGAACCAGGGCTGACTGACGGTAACCCGTATGAACATGGGCCGAGGACAAGATGAGGTCTGTCAGTGATGCTCTCCACAACTGAGTAACCTGATGATGCTCACTGTCCAGGTTTACGCATGAAGAATGATCACTGGGGAAAGGTACCAAGGGCCTATTTAACCCATAACAGCACGAGTTGCTGCCTTCAGGAATTAAGGTGAGAAAGTTGGAAGAAATGAAATAAATTACTTGGCAGTTGACTTTCAAACAATTACCTCTCCTAATCATGGGCTGCCTTCGATGCACAGTTTCCAAGGTCGGTACTGAAATATTACACTGGCAATCAGAGGACACAGATTTAAGGCAATTGGCAAAACAACCAGAGGGGAGATGAGGAGAATTTTTTTTTTTTACTCAGCGAGTTGTTATAATCTGGAATGCACTGCCTGAAATGGCGGTGGAAGCAGATTCAATAATAAATTTCAAAAGGGAATTGGATAAATACTTGAAGGGGAAAAATTTGCAGGGCTATGGGGAAAGAGCAGGGGAGCGGGACTAATCGGATAGCTCTTTCAAAGAGCTGGCACAGGCACGATGGGCTGAATGGCCTCCTTCTGTGCTGTATCATTCTATGATTCTATATGGGCTCCAATTCTTGGTTCCCACTATCCCTGCTGCTTCACCAAAAGCCACGAGTAGATAAAATTATATTATTTGTAGAAACATTTAAGTGAGTGGGCAAATCTACAGCAAATGGAGTCCAACGTGGGCAAGTGTGAAGTCACCCACTTTGGACCCAAGAACGATAAATCAGTGTATTTTCTAAAAGGTGAGAAACTAGCAACTGTAGAGGAGCAAAGAGATTTGGGAGTCAAGTACGCAAATCATTTAAAGCTAGTGCACAGGTACAAAAAGCAATCAAAAAGGCCAATGGAATGCTGGCCTTTATCTCATGGGGGCTGGAATACAAAGGGGAGGAATTAATGCTTCAGTTGTACAGAGCCTTGGTCAGACCCCATCTGGAGAACCGCGTCCAGATTTTGGCACCACACCTCAGGAAGGATACATTGGCCTTGGTGGGGATGCAGCGCAGATTCACCAGAATGGTACCAGGGTTTAGAGGGTTAAATTATGAGGACAGGTTGCATAAACCTGGGTTGTATTCCCTTCAGTATAGAAGATTGATGGGGGGATCTGATCGAGGTGTTTAAAATGTTAAAAGGATTCGATAGGATAGATGCAGAGAAACTATTTCCTCTGGTGGGAGAATCAAGAACATGGGGACATAATGGGCTGGATTCTGCTGTAAAAATAACAGTGAGGCTAACAGCGCTCATCGTTACTCATGCGCAAATCGGACAGTAACTTCTGGCGACCGCACATGTGCCATTAAACGTGGAAATCCGGAAGCTGCTGGCTGAGATGCGATGCTCCTCCAAAAGCTGCGTGAAAATGGCATCTCGCTGTCTGGCTCCCCGGAGCGAAGTTCCTGTACTTACCTGATAGATACGGACTAAACTCGCCAAAAAAAAGTTAAGTCAAGTCATTTCAAGTCTAAGTACCCTTTTAACGGTGTGGTAAATCTTAATTACTGCCAAACAACCTCTCTGGCACCCAAAATTAACTTTTACAAGTTTGGTGTCTCATTCCTTCAGATTTTAATTGTTGTTGGACATTAATTTTTTTTTTACTTTTTCTTTGTCTCTTTCTATAAAATTATTCTGTCTGTAAAATTATTTGGGCAAACATAGCTGATAATGTGTGCAGAGCAAGACTGACTTAACAGATGAGGGCAGAGCAAGAGGAGTAGCATTTGTTTTGGTGCTAGTGTTCTGTTTCAGCACTAAGTAGTGGAGATGTCGGGCTGGGTGAAATACTGGAATTTGGATTAATTATCTTCAAGGATATTTTATGCAGAATTTTCCCCTCATGAGATTAAATGATCGGAGTAGAGTTCACAATAAGGTTTATGGAAGGACCAGACTTAATAGGCCAAATGGTCATTTCTCTTTTCATGTTTCCTCGTGTTATTTCAAAATGCTTTAAAGCAGAACAGGCATTTGCACCAGGCTCCTCAAAATTTGTGTGAATTGAGATTATTTTCAGGTAAATTCTGTTTCTAAAATCTAAACTCAAGTTGCTTCTCAAAGTCTGCAAGAGAAAGCAACCTGTACATCCCAGCCCAGTGTAAGGCTCCTTCAGTCCAGTCGGACATACAATTACATAGAGTTTACAGGACAGAAACAGGCCATTTGGCCCCTGGACTATGCCGGTGTTTATGCTCCACTCGAGCCTCCTCCCACTCTACCTCATCTCACCCTATCAATATAACCTTCTATTCCTTTCTTCCTCATGTGTTTATCTGACTTCCCCTTAAATGCAGCTGTGCTATTCGGCCCAGCTACTCCCTGTGGGAGCGAGTTCCACATTCTAACCACTCTCTGGGTAAAGAAGTTTCTCCTGCATTTCCTATTGGATTTATTAGTGACATGTATATAACAAGCCAGCTGTGACCTCCTGAAGACGTAACAATCAAGCTGATGGGAGCAACTGTGATGAGAACTAGGGTCACTGATAGTTTGAGGACATTCCGTGGCTACAGGCTGAAATTTCTCACATCACTCAGTGTCACTGGATCCCCCCACCTCTGTGGTGAAGGGCGAGCAGTACGGAGCCTCCTGCCTTACCTAGGTGACCTGGAAGCGGCGAATGAGGTCGTGGAAGAGTTGGTGACGTGCTCGTCAGAATCAGGCTTTTCCGGTTGCTGGTTCGACAACTGCAAAAAAAAAACACAGCAAGACCATAACCATTACTGCCAGGGTACAGTCAGGGATAGGCACATCCAGGCCAGGTGACTAGGAACAGGAGGAGGCCATTCAGCCCCTCGAGCCTGCTCTGCCTTTCAATTAGATCATGGCTGATCTGTACCCCAACTCCATTTACCTACCTTAGCTCCCTATCCCTTGATACCCCTTACCCAACAAAAGTCTATCTATCTCAGCCTCCAGCAGGGGAGTCCAGCTACTTCTAAAGGGAAGTTTTACATTACAATGTGTCCATCGTTGGCTGGAAGCCCCAACGTCCAACAGAACCAACAAAACCAAGTAACCAACAAAAATGTGGGTGTACAGATCTGTCGCTGGGTTAAGGCGCCTCCGGGTAAGATAAATCTGGGGAAGTGCTCTCCGGTGTGAACTCTGGGTCTCTGTATTATACAGGGGTGCTCAGCACATCCACAGACCAGACATGGCTCCCGATCCAGAGTCACACAGAAATCGCTCTCCCAAAATAGGGACAAAAGACCCAGTAATTATGAACGCTTCTTCGGCCAGACAAAGATGTCATCTTAATCATATATCACCAAACTGTAAGCCTTTCTCCTAACTTCAGAGTGTAATATCTACCCTTAGTGTTACTCAGCTAATTAGAATCTCAGTGAACATCTCTAAACATCTTCAAGAGACTGAAGAACATTCAACAGAACAAACAAGCCTCCCCAGCACACAGCAAATAATAACCTTTGTCACTCTCTTTCTTCAAGAAGACAAATGAACATCTACTGGATAATGATTATCACAGCACTGTGTCATGAACACCTTCGAGCTCGACGGGTTTATTAAAGAGAATTAACTCGGAAAGCAGGTCATTAAATATCAGCTGCGACCCTTTGCCACCCCGACTGTCAATCAAAAACCCACCAATCCTTTATTGCTTTTGGAGGGAGTATATTTTTAATTTGTTCTGGGGATGTGGCCAGGGCTACATTTATTGCCCAACACTAATTACCCTGAGAAGGCAAGTTTAGTGCTCGTTACGGTGAGGAATGTTAGTACTGGGGAAATGGGACACTGCGCCCGAGACAGGCACTCAGGGGGCCAAGAATCTGTGGGTTGCAATCCCAGCATTTACCCTGGGCTGCTGGCAGGATTGTACAGGGTCAGTCGGGGGGGCCAACTCATTGTTCATGAAGCCAGCGGGCTCCCAAACCCCCACTGGTGTATCTCGGGTGTTCGCATGCCCCATGCTGTTTGGGAGTGCTGGTGCCCACCAGTCAACTGGGGTGGGGAATGTGCAGGTCCTACCATCAGCCCCCTCCCCCCCCACCAACCAAAGACCCCATTTGCTGCCTCCTTTGGTTCCCTGTGTAAAGAGGGCATTACTAAAACTTTTGCAGGAACAATTTGACCACCTTCGGGCTTGAGAAAGGGACTGGACCTCCCAGCGGGGGGCCCCACTTGCACACATCGTAGCCCTCAAGTAAGGGAAGTCACTGTGAACATTTGGCTTATGTGTTCCCGAGTTATTTCGTCCGAACCAATCTTCAGCAGCGAAAGAAGAGCTGAGAGCACACAGAAACATCCTAAGATGAGATCAACAGCTCATTGGCAAGAAGTTGGGTAAATCAGGATGATGCTTCACTCCACAGCCTCAATCAGTATAAAACATCCAGTTAACGAGATGGCCAGCTCTGCCACATCCTCCTTCTAAATCTAGCTCCACTCTCCGCTGACTCCCTGACCCACTGCTGGAACACATTAACCTCATGTATCTCCCTCAGCGAGAGGCCTACTACATCCATTCAGTTCTGAAGCTCTGAGAGCCCCTTGCAAGGTAACAAACATCTGGCCTCATGTAAGTCTTGCTGTTAACTCATCTGTGAAGTGTGTTGCTGCTTTAATCAGACTTGAAAGTTGCCAGAAATTTCCGCTTCACTTCCAGAGCTGTCGACATTGAAAAAATCCAAAAGATTTTCAGTCGCGAGAGGCTTTCGTTACGAGGAAAAACAGTGGGATCTTTTCATTAGAACAGAGAAGGTTAAATCGACAGCTCCTCCCAAACCCGCGACCTCCACCACCCTAAAAGGACAAGAACAGCAGGTGCATGAGAACACCATCACCTCCAAGTTCCCCTCTGAGTCACACTGTGTTAGAGAGAGCGGGAGATAAGAAAGAAAGTAAGAATGAATGAATGAATTGTATTTATATAGTGCCTTTCACTCCCGCAGAACGTCCCAAATAGCAAAACAAAAAAACCAATGAGGAACTTTTGAAGTGTAGTCACTGTTGTAATGTAGGAAATACAGCAGCCAATTTGTGCACAGGAAGGTCCCGCAAACAGCAATGTGATAATGATCTGATAATCTATTTTAGTAATGTTGGTTGGGGGATATATATTGGCCAGAACACCAGGGAGAACTCCCCTGCTCTTCTTCAAATAGTGCCATGGGATCTTTTACATCCACCTGAAAGGGCAGACAGGGCCTCGGATTAACGTCTCATTCGAAAGACGGCACCTCAGACTCTCAGTACTGCACTGGGAGTGTCAGCCTAGATTTTGTGCTCAAGTCTCTGGAGTGGGACTTGACCAGAGTTGGCAAACTCTAATGGGCAGTTGCCATAAATTCGACCCCACATTATAAACAGGGCCAGCAGCTGAAACACAAGCGGAAGCACTTCTGCAATATAAACGTAGTTTCTGTTTACAAACACTCGGTGAAGTGCTAGCAATTCACAAGATTGTTGCCGCCCTCTAATCCCGGCCATTTACACGACAACTAAGCATTTGAAAAGGTGACAATGAGGCCATTAAACTACAGCTAAGTGCACTCAGTGAAAGGATGGCAGTCTCTATTTAAACAGAAATTATCCTCATTGCTGCACACGATACATATCAGGCTCCCATCCACACGAGCGGGGGGGGGGGAAAGAGTTGATGCTCTGAATAGCCCCTGCCTTTAAGTAGGTAATAACCCCAGGTACAGCGTGCTGCACTGTCCTCTCAATCTGCAGCCTTCACCTAGAATCTTCAATTCAGAAGAAGCACCATTTTATTTCTCCAAAAAACAACAACTTGCATTTATATAGTGCCTTTAACGTAGTAAAAATGTCCCAAGACGCTTCACAGAAGCAAATTTGGCCAACCGGTCAGGCATGGACCAAACAGACCAGGAAGGATATAGAGGCAATGGAGAAGGTGCAAAAAAGACATACAAGGATGATACCAGAACTGAGAGGTTATGCCTATCAAGAAAGACTGAACATGCTGGGGCTCTTTTCTGTAGTAAAGAGAAGGCTGAGGGGTGGCCTAATACAGGCCTTTAAAATTATGAAGGGGTTCGATACGGTGGACGTAGAAAAGATGTTTCCAATTGTGGGGGGAGTCCAAAACTAGAGGCCATAAATATAAGATAGTCACTGATAAATCCAATAGGGAATTTAGGAGAAACCTCTTTACCCAGAGAGTGGTGAGAATGTGGAACTCGTTACATGGAGTAGTTGAGGCAAATAGAATAGATGCATTTAAGGGGAAGCTGGACACGTACATGATGTGGAGATGCCGGTGATGGACTGGGGTGGACAAATGTAAGGAGTCTTACAACACCAGGTTATAGTCCAACAGCTTTATTTAAAATCACAAGCTTTCGGAGGCTTCCTCCTTCGTCAGGTGAAGGAGGAAGCCTCCGAAAGCTTGGTGATTTTAAATAAAGCTGTTGGACTATAACCTGGTGTTGTAAGACTCCTTGGATATGTACATGAGGGAGAAAGGAATAGAAGGAAATGCTCATAGGGTGAGAAGAAGTAGGGAGTGAGTAGGCTCATGTGGAGCATAAACACCGGCATTGACCAGTTGGGCCGAATGGCCTGTTTCTGTGCTGTAAATTCGTTAGGTTTGTGCACAGACCGATGCTTTGTGATTTTCAGGAAGGTGACTGGTCAGTCACCCACAGAAGGCATCACAATTGGGCTTGTTTCTATCTTCATTCAATGTTTGTACACAGGCACTTTCTAGTAAGAGTCACTGCATAATAATCAGAAGCGGGATCTCGGGATGACTTTTCCTCTCCCCAGCTGAGAGACACTGAGAAAAACCGTAGCATCCCACTGTTGTCCCTGCTGAGATCAGTCAAGTGGCTCACCGCCCTTTGATTAAAGCCTGGGGCCTTCCTGCTCTGATTGGCTCCCGATCAGACCGCACAATACATTTGCTAACTCACCCAGCAGGGAAGCCCAGAGGTCTTGTTCACAAGAACCAGAGTAGGCTCTGCCTACAGACAAGAGTTAAACAAAAAAGTGTCTCTCTTCCTGTAACTGCCTGCTCTTCACGCTCTCTAATTCCTTCGATCCCCCTCGCTCTGCAACTCTCACTCTGTAATTATTTCTGTCTCCCTTTCCCTGCTTCATTCACTCTCTAATTCTTTCTGTCTCCCTCTCTCTGCTTCATTCATTTTCTAATTCTTTGAGTGTCTCTCTCTGCTTCATTCACTCTCTAATTCTTTACGTGTCTCTCTCCGCTTCTCTCTCACATGTTCATTCCAAAATCTTCCCAACTATTTCCTCCTCCCAAAGAACGCCTACATTTAAAAGGAAAGAAAGACTTGCATTTATGTAGCGCTTTTCACGAGCTCAGGACGTCCCAAAGCGCTTTACAGCCAATGAGGAACTTTTGAGGTGTAGTCACTGTTGTAATGTAGAAAAACACAGCAGCCAATTTGCGCACAGCAAGATCCCACAAACAGCAATGAGGTAATAATGTTTAGCGATGTTGGCTGAGGGATAAATATTGGCCAGGACAGCGGGGAAAACTCCCCTGCTCTTCTTCGAAATAGTGCCATGGGATCTTTTACGTCCACCCGAGGGGGCAGATGGGGCCTCGGTTTAACGTCTCATCTGAAAGACGGCACCTTCGACAGTGCAGCACTCCCTCAGTACTGCATTGGAGTGTTAGTCTAGATTTTGTGCTGAAGTCTCTGAAGTGGGACTTGAACCCACAACCTTCTAACTCAGGAGGACAAGTGTGGTACCCACTGAGCCACGGCAGTAAATACCATTGTGTAATTATCTTTTTCTTCCCACCCCAAAACAAGAGATTGAATCATTGTGCTGTGAAAAAAATATATATAAAATGTTCAGGACCTGACAGGAAATTAAAGGACACCACATATCGAGGGCCTCCAGACACAATCTGACTGTCAGACACACTTTCACATCTTTCACTCTCTATCTCGTTCTCTCAGATTTCAACCCATGGGTGATTTGATTTTCGTTGAAATCAAAGACAAATATATTCGACTTGGTGCGTTTGAGACTTTATCAAGTCCTATGGCTGCCCTGAGCCGCATGAAAATGAGATGGAGACATTTAGTGTCTTCTCGAAGGACCAGTTTTTAAATCAGGTTGCTGGTTAGAAATGACATGGGAGAGCAAATCTTCTATGTATAGTAAGTAGCCTGTTCGTTAAATATGCACAGCTACCTATCATCATTAAAGTCAGTTACGCTTTTCGGGGTCTGTGCGGTAACAACAACTTGCATTTATATAGCGCCTTTAACATAGTAAAACATTCCAAGGCGCTTCACATGAGCGTCAGCAGACAAAATTTGACTCCAAGCCACATAAGGAGATATTAGGACAGGTGACCAAAAGCTTGGTCAAAGAAGTAGGTTTTAAGGAGCATCTTAAAGGAGCAGAGAGAGGTGGAGAGGTTCAGGGAGGGAATTACAGGGCTTAGGGCCTAGGCAGTTGAAGGCACGGCCGCCAACAGCGGAGCGAAGGAAATCGGGGATGCGCAAGGGACCAGAATTGGAGGAGCGCAGAGATCTCGGAGGGTTGGAGGAGGTTACAGAGATAGGGAGGGGGGCGAGGCCAAGGAGGGATTTGAAAACAAGGATGAGAATTTTTTTTAAAATTAAATCGAGGCATTGCTGGACTGGGAGCCAGGGACAGTATCACCACTGGGACCTGGCTTCTGCTCAGGCTGATGGACGACGATCTCTGTGACCGGTGGCTGGAAGAGTGAAATGAATTGGAGGACAGTGTTGAGCCAGGCTCCTCATAGGCCTGGACCTACAGTGCAAAAACTACGCATAAGGGAGTCAAGGCCTTGGTGGTGGGGGGGAAGGGGGGGATAGAGACAGAGGAGATTTACCAGAATGGTACCAGGAACGAGGGACTTCAGGTATGTAGAGAGATTGGAGGAGCTGGGGTTTTTCACCTTAGAGCAGAGAAGGTTAAGGGGAGATTTGATAGGGGTGTTCCAAATCATGAGGGGTTTTGATAGAGTAAATGAGGAGAAATTGTTTTCACTGGCAGGAGGGTCAGTAACCAGAGGACACAGATTTAAGATAATTGGCAAAAGAACCAGAGGGGAGATGGGGAGAATTTTTTTTTACGCAGCAAGTTGTCATGATCTGGAATGCGCTGCCTGAAAGGGCGGTGGAAGCAGATTCAAAAGCAACTTTCAAAAGGGAATTGGATAAATACTTGAAAAGGAAACATTTGCAGGGCTATGGGGAAAAAGTGGAGGAGTGGGGCTAACTGGATAGCTCTTTCAAAGAGCTGGCTCAGGCACGATAGGCCGACAGGGCTTCTTCTGTGCTGTACGATTCTATGATAACTTGGCACAAATCCCACTAAGGCATTCCACGTATTACAGCCCTGCTTCCGGAGACCGGGAACACTGCTTCCCTAGGTACTTGCCGTTGGGTTGCACTATGTTCTGGTTGTCAAGGGCCGAGCTCTCAGCCTGCTTGTGGAGGGCAGTGGTCCGGATGTTTTCATACCACTGGCCCTGTAGAGACGATCCCTGACATCGGGGGGAGGAGAGCTCGGCGCGCACCGTGACGTGGTCCTTGGGCGATCTGCACGCGTGCGTGGCTCGCTGTTCCCAGGTCTCCGAACTTGGCCGCAGTGTGAACAGGCCGAGTATGGAACACAGGGAACCAGATCAGGTACATGGAGTAGGAGGAGTTTTACGTAGAATTACATAGAATTTACAGCACAGAAACAGGTCATTCAGCCCTAATGGTCTATGCCATTGTTTATGCTCCACACGAGCCTAGTCTCACCCCTCATCATCTCACCCTATCAGCATATCCTTCTATTCCTTTCACCCTCATGTGTTTATCTAGCTTCCCATTAAATGCATCTATGCTGTTCACCTCAACTATTCCTTGTAGTGAGTTTCACATTTTCACCATTCTCTGGGTGAAGAAGTTTCTCCTGAATTCCGTATTGGATTTATTAGTGACTATCTTATATTTATGGCCTCTAGTTTTGGACTACCCTATCGAACCCCTTCATAATTTTAAAGACCTCTATCAGGTCACCCCTCAGTTCTTTTATAGAGAAAACAGCCCCAGCCTGTCCAGTCTTTCAGAGTTGGCGTGGGAAATGGAAATGCCCCCTTCCCCTCCCCTCCCCTCCCCCCCTCTGCCACAGCCCAGATGTGCCTGAGGCTCTGGTGGCAGATGTGCTTGGAGTAAAGGCACATTATCAGGGCAGAGCAAAGGGAGCTTTACTCCGCCTCTCCTCACCTCTGACTTCTGAACTCTATGGAAACAGATCCCATTCCCTAGCAATGACATCCCTCGCCTCAATGGCTGTAACAATTTGAGCAAGATATAATATTAATATTAATTTAAGCTGTTTAATGCTGAATGATTTTCTGCTAGAAACAAACTGTAAATCTGAACATGCTGGAAATAAAGAGCAGAATCAGCACCTTCGCAAAAGGAGCAAATCAAAGAGAGTCAAAGCTGCAGGGAGAATGAATGTGAACACTTTGGGTGTAAACAATGAGAGAATGTAAGATAGAGTGTGACAGGGAGTGTGAGAGAGTAAGCGAGAGAGAGAGCGAGAGTGACAGCCCATTCCTAGTTGCCCTTGAGAAGATGGTGGTGGGCCTTCTTCTTGAACCGCTGCTGTCCATGTGGTGAAGGTTCTCCCACAGTTAGGGAGGGAGTTCCAGAATTTTGGACCAGCAACGATGAAGGAACGGCCGATATACGTTCAAGTCGGGATGGTGTGTGACTCGGAGGGGAACTTGGAGATGGTGGCGTTCCCATGTACCTGCTGCCCTTGTCTTTCTAGGTGGTGAAGGTCGTGGGTTTGGGCGTTGCTGTCAAAGAAGCCTTGGCGAGTTGCTGCAGTACATCCTGTAGATAGTAGACACTGCAGCCACGGTGGGCCAGTGGTGGAAGGAGTGGGCATTTAAGGTGGTGGATGGGGTGCCAATCAATAATGATATTTGCAAAATAGTTTTGAGGCTTTCTGCCACAGACAGGAATGATTTAACAAAATTAGTTCGTACTGAATACAATTTCGTTACATAAGAACATAAGAAATAGGAGCAGAAGTAGGCCATACGGCCCCTCGAGGCTGCTCCACCATTCAATCAGATCATGGCTGATCTTTGACCTCAACTCCACTTTTCCGCCCAATCCCCATATCCGTTGATTCCCTTAGAGGCCAAAAATCTATCAATCTCAGTCTTGAATATACTCAATGACTCAGCATCCACATCCCTCTGGGGTAGAGAATTCCAAAGATTCACAACCCTCTGCGTGAAGAAATTCCTCCTCATCTCAGTCTTGAATGGCTGACCCTGTGATTATGCCCCCTAATCCTAGACTCTCCAGCCAGGAGAAACAATCTCTCAGCATCTACCCTGCCAAGCCCCCTCATAATCTTATATGTTTCAATGATATCACCTCTCATTCTTCTAAACTCCAGAGAGTATAGGCCCATTCTAATCAACCTCTCTTCATAGGACAACCCTCTCATCCCAGGAATTAATCTAGTGAACCTTCATTGCACCACCTATAAGGCAAATATATCCTTCCTTAGATAAGGAGACCAAAACTGCACACAGTACTCCAGGTGAGGTCTCACCAACACCCTGTACAACTGTAGTAAGACTTCCTTACTCCTGTACTCCAACCCCCTTGCAATAAAGGCCAACATGCCAATTGCTTTCCTAATTGCCTGCTGTACCTGCATGCTAACTTTTTGTGTTTTTTGTACGAGGACACCGCAGTCTCTCTGAACACCAACACTTAATAGTTTCTCACCATTTAAAAAATATTCTGCTTTTCTATTCTTCCTACCAAAGTGAATAACCTCACATCTCCCCACATGATACTCCTTCTTGCCCACTCACTTAACCTGTCTACATCGCATTGCAGACTCTTTGTCTCCTCCTCACGGCTTACTTTCCCACCTAGCTTTGTATCGTAATTGTAAAAGATTCCGTGACACCATTTCAAAGAAGAGCAGGGGAGCTCTCCTGGCCAATATTTATCACTTAACCAACATCACTAAATTGATTTTTCAGTAGACATTGCAATGCTGATAAAACCTGCCTCAATCTCCATCCACGGAGGGCACTCCTAAAAAGAACAAACTTGCATTTATATAGCTCCTTTCCCAACCTCAGGACGTCCCAAAGTGCTTTACAGCCAATAAAGTACTTTTAAAAAGTGTAGTCACTGTTGTAATGTAGGGAAATGCGGCAACCAATTTGCGCACAGCAAGGTCCTACAAACAGCGATGTGATAACGACCAGATAATCTGTTTTAGTGATGTTGGTAGAGGGATAAATATTGGCCAGCACATCTGGGAGAACTCCCCTGCTCTTTTCTGAAATAGTACCATGGGATTGTTCACTTCCACCTGAGAGGGCAGATGGGGCCTCGGTTTAATGTCTCATCCGAAAGACGACATTTCCGACAGTGCAGCACTCCCTCAGTACTGCACTGGGGGTTAAGGTCACTTTGTCACTTTACCCAGACAGTGAGGCACTTCAAGAAACACTGCAGGTCAGGTCCTGCAGCCCTGGTTTCACTGCAGAGCCTCAAGACTGCGTGCAGAGTACAGAGATGCAGGCTGCTCCTGTCTATCAGCGGAGGGCAGAAGCTAAGGGTTACAGATGGTATTAGTTTGACCTAGTGTGACAAAAAGGCAAAGGAGGTCGAACATTAACCCAACGTAAGCTCTGGAGACAAGAGCCAAATCGCTAAACAGCGCTGAGCACAGACAAGCTGACGACAAACGCACAGCGTGTTTTGGTCAGGCCCAGCGTTCTCTGAATGCTGATGTTAACCCCGGAAACACTGACAGAGCATTTCGGAAAACAAGCGACACAGAACATTTGCTCAGACGAATCCCAGAATACAAAAGGTGTAAAATACAGGAAGTAATTTCTGAACATCTCTCACATTTTCCACCACTTCTGTTGCTAATTTTACAGAAAATCAATTCTGTCGTATTCCCCCCCCCCCGCACCCCAAATCTGTCCTGAGGGTGGTGAGCTACAGTTCCATGGATGCTACCACCTTGCTGCTTCATACGAGAGTCTAGACAGTGACTGGCAGCAGGCTATTCCACTGCAGGGGCATCACCACGGATCCTGTCATTACTCACGTACGTGTGGTCATTGGCTGCTTGACTGGACTCACTAACCACCCCTTCCACCACCACTGCACATGGAACCATGTATAGGAGGCACTGCCTTCCCACGACCAATCGAACAGACTCTCTGTTACCCAATTGGATTAATCTTGACTGTCAGTCAAACAGCCCTTTCCCCCCTTCCCCCTCCATCGCCAATATTTTTATAACAAATAAATGAAAGCATTCAAAGAAAACGCAATTGTTCGTTTTTTTTTTTTAACGCCCCCGGTGATTTTTGTCCCGGGTGTTTTGCTCGCAAAAGGGGTCCGGGAGACTAATCTTCGATTCCTGGAGACTCCAGGCCAATCCTAGTCCTGCATCCATCAGTAGATAAAAGTCCAGGAGTTAAAGTTCACAGCATTAGTGAACAAACGCTTAACGTATTCATATGACATTCCAATATCTTCCATCTCGGTGGGACACCAACCCATTTAAAATAAAAATGAAGGGGTTGCAATCTGTGCTAAAATGGCAGGCAGACAGAGCAATCTCACAGGTGCCGTGTTATGTATTTTGTCTGCTCATATGGGAAACGGTAATATCTAGGTTACACAGTCGTTGGGAGAAGTCTGAAGCCTTTAGGGTTTCAACTGAAGCAGAACAGCCAGTGAAGGGATTATGAGGCAGCGAAAGAGGATTAAAAATAAAATAAACAGCAATCTCCTCAAAAAAAACACATTTTAGGATTGGCTGCTTCCGCAGAGTTTCCCCAGCGGCCGATCCCTGTGTAACTTGCATTGGATGACGAGCTCGCCCAGTCCAGCAGTTCCGCTCTGACCTCAGAAGGACACAGCTATGTTGAAAGCTTCAGAGGCTTGGTGCGTCCTCCCTCAAATTTGTCCTTGAAAACGCTAACTTCATTACTATCCTGTCAGAACCGGTTAAACTCTAGGACTTGTTAAAAAAAAAACGGCAACACCCATGTTTTTTTTTTAAAATTCATCCTCAGGACCTGGGTGTCGCTGACAAGGCCGGCATTTATTGCCCATCCGTAGTTGCCCCTCGAGAAGATGGTGGTGGGCCTTCTTCCTGAACCGCTGCAGACGGTGTGGTGAAGGTGAGCAGTTTGATACAACTGAATGACTTGCTAGGCCACTTCAGAGGGCAGTTAAGAGTCAACCATGTTGGTGTGGGACTGGAGTCACATATAGGCCCAGACCGGGTAAGGACGGCAAGTTTCCTCCCCTAAAGGACGTTAGTGAACCAGATGGGTTTTTATGACAACCAGACAGCTTCATGGTCACTTTTACAGATACCAGGTCCTTGATTTTAACAGACGGGCAGGAATGGGGCATGAGTCCAGGGTTACCCAGGGAAACAACGGAGGTGGCAAGGTCCTAAGCTCTGGGCCCTAAGCTCTGGAATTCCCTCCCTAAATCTCACCGCTTCTCTCTCCTCCTTTAAGATGCTCCTTAAAACCTGCCTCTTTGACTAAGCTTTTGGTCACCTGTCCTATTATCGCCTTATGTGGCTCGGTGACAAATTTTGTTTGATAATCGCTCCTGTGAAGTGCCTTGGGACGTTTTACTACGTTAAGAACATAAGAAATAGGAGCTGGAGTAGGCCATATGGCCCCTCGAGCCTGCTCCACCATTCAATAAGATCATGGCTGATCTTCGATCTCAACTCCACTTTCCCACCCGATTCCCATAATCCCTTGATTCCCATAGATTCCAAAAATCTAGCGATCTCAGCCTTGAATATACTCTATGACTGAGCATCGACAGCCCTCTGGGGTAGAGTGAAAGGCATTATATTAAATGCAAATTGTTGTTGTTATTGTCAGGCCAGACCCCTGGCAGTGGATCTGGCTGGGTTCGGGTGGGAGTCGGACTAAATTTATTGCCCATTTGTAGCTTCCCCTTGAGAAGGCGGTGGTGGGCCTTCTTCTTGAACCGCTGCAGACGGTGTGGTGAAGGTGAGCAGTTTGATACAACTGAGTGGCTTGCTAGGCCACTTCAGAGGCCATGTTGGTGTGGAACTGGAGTCACATATAGGCCCAGACCGGGTAAGAACCATAGAAAAGATACAGCACAGAAGGGGGCCATTCGGCCCATCATGTCCGCACTGGCTCGAAGAACAACCAGGTGCCCATTCTAATACCACCTTCCAGCACCCGGTCTGTAGCCCTGCAGCTTACAGCACTTTAGGTGCAGGTCCAGGTACTTTTTAAAAGAGTTGAGGGTCCCTGCCTCTACCACCAATTCGGGCAGCGAATTCTATACACCCACCACCCTCTGGGTAAAAATGTTTATCCTCATGTCCCCTCTAATCCTACCGCCAATCAGCTTAAATCTATGTTCTTGAACTCTCCGCGACAGGTTTCCTCCCCTAAAGGACATTAGTGAGCTTAGGGCCTAGGCAGCCGCGGGAATGGTCCCCAGCAGTCAGGTAAGTGGTGAGGGGGTTGGGGGTGCGATCGGTGAAGGGGGGCGAGGGAGGCCCAAGACTTCCCCGTGAGGCCCGGAGGAGCACTCCTGCCTCTAAAATTAAGTTATAAAACTTACCCACCTGGGCTTCTTCTGACCCATGATACCCCTCCCGACAGTTCTGGCCTGGAGGCGAAGTCGTCATACCTCCCCCTTCCCCCCATCCTGTATCTGACCCTATAACTTGATCAATAAACGCAAACTAAGTAGTTCCATTTTCACAGGATGCAGAGGATCAAAATCCCTCTGGTTATTCCCAGAGTTAATATGGTACCAGAGTAATACTGTACTCTGTCTCCCATACCCCTCAATCACTTATTCAAAAACTATTCAGTGCCCTCTTGAATTTGCTGACACTGTTCATCTTCAATATTCAGACTTGCATTTATATAGCGCCTTTCATGACCTCAGGACATCCCAAAGCGCTTTACAGCCAACAAAGTACTTTTGAAATGTCACTGTTGTAATGTAGGAATCAGCAATGTGATAATGACCAGATAATCTGTTTTTAGGTTTTGGTTGAGGGATATATATTAGCCAGGATACCAGGGAGAAACTCCCCTGCTCTTCTTTGAATTAGTGCCGTGGGATCTTTTATGTCCACTTGAAGGCAGACGGGGCCTCGGTTTAATGTCTCATCCGAAAGGCGGCACCTCCGACAGTGCAGCACTCCCTCAGTACTGCATTGGGAGTGTCAGCCTGGATTATATGCTCAATTCTCTAGAGTGGGGCTGGAACCCAGAACCTTGTGACACAGATGTGAGAGTGCTACTCAATGAGCCACAGCTGTGTGGTCCTTCAAACAGAAGCTGGGCAAGTTCCTGAGAGAAGGGCATTTGAAGTTATAGGGGGTAAATTGCAGGGTATCTGGGAATAGTGAAACTTAGAGGATACGGCATTCTCCTAGAAATTTGCTTGACTGTCGTAGGAATTTTTCAAAACTGACCTCAGGTTTTTGTCTGCATCTTTTTGCCTCTCCCAGGAGACGGTGCACTGATGGTCAGTAAATGGTGTGTGCGGGTTTTATGCGTCAAATGCTCTTTCTCCATCCTTCATTTCATATCTACGTGGGTTTGTTCCATAGATTTGCCACCTGCTGTGAAGTAATTAAATGTCTGTTCACCTTCCCTCTCCTGACTGTGAGTCACTGCCCCCAGGTAATGGAGTTTGTGATCATGTCAAACAAATGTCAAAAATTCACTGTTAGGAACTGAAACTAATTTGAGGGAAAGCAGTAAAATTCTGTATGGCGGGAAGGGAGTGGGGTGAAGGGGTTGGAAATCCATCAGACTGGAATTTATAACTTTAAACTAACAGGATTTCCAAAATAGCAGATAAAAATCTTCTGAAGAAAGACAAGTAATGGTTCACTTAAGATAGGTATTAAGGTACATCGTACATGTAACAATGACGGTTTTAAACAGGGACAGTTTTAAAGTACATCGTACATGTAACAGGGACGGTCATAGAGTCATAGAGTTATACAGCACGGATAGAGGCCCTTCGGCCCATCGTGTCCGCGCCGGCCATCAAGCCCTGTCTCCTCTAATCCCATATTCCAGCATTTGGTCCGTAGCCTTGTATGCTATGGCATTTCAAGTGCTCATCCAAATGCTTCTTAAATGTTGTGAGGGTTCCTGCCTCCACAACCCTTTCAGGCAGTGAGTTCCAGACTCCAACCACCCTCTGGGTGAAAAAGTTCTTTCTCAAATCCCCTCTAAACCTCCCGCCTTTTACCTTGAAACTATGTCCCCTTGTTATAGAACCCTCAACGAAGGGAAAAAGCTCCTTAGTATCCATCCTATCTGTGCCCCTCATAATTTTGTACACCTCACACGTGTAAGAGTGATGGTATCTCGTACTCGTAACGATGATGGTATTAAAGTCCGTCCTACATTTAACATTCCAAGCTACTATTAAATAAGATTGAACATGCTCTTGTTTGATCTCACACTTGTGACAGGAGAATAATGTTCTGTGTTAATCAGATGCGTATGGGATTTGTTGTGGGGCAGTCGTTTACCCCACCCTCGTGCCTGAGCCAAGTGATTTGTTACTGAGGTTCGTTCAGAAACCATCATTTTCACTGCCTGATGCAAATTGGTGGTACGCAGGCAGCGAGATGTTTACATGTGATAAGTTTCGAAATGTGCGGGATTGGTGCTGTGCCAAATCATTTGTTTTACCAGTTCTGCCTCAGTCACTCATCCCCTTTACTCTCTGTGAATGGGATAAATTCCACATTCAACACCTTTCTAGGCAGTGTTTGGATTGATTCAGCAAATACCTGAAGTTAAGGATGTTTGTTTCAGCCTTTTCATTAATAATCTCGGATACAATCTGCATTTTAACCGGGATTTTTTGGGCTGTCTTAATCCCCACAGACTTTCCCCCTCCCCCACACCTGATTAGTTGGCAAATCCAAGGAGTTTTCCTAAAGGTCAAGGACTATGCATTTAAGGGAAAACTCGATTCTATCAGACCTTATGTGAAAGGAAAAACGGAAATGTTTCCAGCCATGAAGGTCATTCAGTGCTCAATGGGAACACAATCACGGGATATAAACTCCAGATTACTGATTGCAAAAACACAAAGACAAGCCTGAAATGAGGTGATTGCAATCCCTCCTGGGAGGGGTGTGTGTGTGTGTGTGTGTGTGTTGTTTTTTTTGTGTGTCCACACATGTTTGTATGTGTATGTCTATATGTCTGTGTGAATGTTTGTGTGTATGTGTGTTTATTGGTCTCTGTGTGTATGTATGTGTCTGTATGTGTGTGTCTTTCTCTGTGTGTGTGTGTGTCAGTGTGTGTGTATGTCAGTGTATATGTGTCAGCGTGTATATATGTCTGTGTATTTGTCTGTGTATGTATTTGTGTGCATGCGTATTTGTCTGTGTGTGTGTCTGCACGTGTATATGTACATGTGTCCATGCATGTGTGTATGTCTGCCTGTGTGCTTGTATTTGCGTGCGTGAATTTGCATGCATGTAGCATCAATAAAGCTGTGGACAACAGAAGGGACTCAACACTCAAAGGGGGGTCCAATTTGAACAATAGAATCCATCTCAGCATTTTATTACTGAGCTTTTCTTCCATCCCAACAACAGTCACACCCTCCAGCGATTACAGTTCTAGGCAGTGCTGTTTAACTTCACAATTATAGCCACGATCTCGCAATCCCTCGATTCTTTGCAGCACAAAACACAGACCTCTGGCACCTTTTACTGTCTTGCCAAGGTGAACCACTTAGAACACTGAGTGCTTTATGGCTGCATGCATTGCTGCTTTTATAACAACCCAGCATCTTTACAGCAACGGTGGGAGGGATTTAATCCCTCCTTTACCTCAACATCTGTGCATTAACCACAGCCCATTCCCCCAACATCCATCTTTTACAACCCCACCCTATTTACATCGCCGACCAAAAGCAAGCAAACATGCTGTGTGCACAGAGAGGCTTGTTTCCCCCCCTCCCCCTCCCCCTCACCCCCTCCCCTGCCCCTACAGCCTCTCTCGTTTCCTAACCACACAAGAATCTTTCCCTTTCTTTCTTTGTTAAACGGAGCGGCAGGCTCTCAGTTACCTTTTCGAACGTCGGAACATGCTGCTGTCAAGGAAATATGGCATAGAAAAATTAGACAGTACTGTCCAAAGGGAATCAGACATGATCCCGCAGAGCTGGCATTGTGATGGTGGCGTTAGTCGATCTACTGCACCGTCTAACCACCGAGAAAAAAAGCTGTACTAATTCCCTCGATGGGTTTGGCAGATTATTCCACCGACCTGGCGAGGGGAGGATGCTCTGTGTGTTTTGTGTTGTACGCGTGTGTGAATCTATTGCCACCAGCAGTCCGAGATTGGAAGAACCTGACTTCCTCTGTTTGTGCTTCATCAAGAATCTGCACCGGAGCTTATTAGAGATCATAAGTCAGTCACACGCTTCCTCTTGGCATGTGTAAGTGTTCAGGGGGAAGCTGGTGTCCATTCATAGAGCGGTTCGGCTATTTATCCTGCCAGCTCAGCCTTCTGATTTCAGCCGGGGAACTCCAGACTGAGTCTCCAGGGACTCAGAGTGATTAAAAAACACAAAATAAAAGAAGATGAGAGGAAAAGATTAGAAAGAAAAGCCAGAAAAATGAAAGCGGGAGAGGAACAGGGAGAGAGAGAGACAAAGAGTGAGGAGAGAGAGAGAGAGAGACACACACAGACAGAAATAGGGACAGAGAGTGAGAGAGAAAAACAGGAGGGAGAGAGAGCGAGAGAGAGAGCGCATTCGCGGGTTAAGGACAGAGAGGGAGAGTCAGAAGAGATAAAGAGAGAGAGAGAGACAGTGAGGGGGAGAGTCAGGGACAGACAGACAGAGAAAAAGATAGGGACAGGGACAGAGAGACAGAGAGCAGAGTCAGGCAGAGATGGTCAGGGAGGGATAGTGTCAGAGAGAAGCAGTCAGAGAGAGACATATGGATTGAGAGAGGTGGTCAGAGAGATAGTCAGAAAGAGAGAGAGAGAGAGAGAGAAACAAAGAGAAACAGAGACAGGGAGATGGGAACGTAGAAAGAATGACAGAGAGAGAGCGCGCGAGATAGTCAGAGAGACACAGTGACAGAGTCAGACAGTGAGAGAGACAGGAACAAAGAGTCAGAGAGAGACAAAGGGAGAGAGGGAGATGGAGTCAGAGGAATAGAGAGAGGAACAGGTGCAGGCTATTCAGCCCCTGAAGCCTGGGCCAGGGACAAAGAGAGACAGAACTAGAGAGTGACAAAGCTAAAATGAGTTAGAGTCAGAGAAAGACAGACCCAGAGCCAGAGAGAAACAGAGTCAGGGAAACAGACAGAAAGAGATAGTGATAGACAGACAGACTTAGAAAGAGGCAGACAAACTGAAAGATAGAGGCAGAGACATACATACAAAATATATGAAAGAGTAAAAGAGAAAAAGATCTTTAAAAATGCCAAAATAATAAAAGGGGAATCCGAGAGGGGGAAGAGAGAAAGACAGCGAATGAAAAGGAAACACGGGAAAAGTGAGACAGACAATAAAAGGCACAGCAGGAGAAAAAAGATGAAAAATGCAAAAATGAAATGATTTTAAAATGTTTACGTACAGAACTATCTGCCGACCTCTCACCATCACTGAGGTGTCACAGTCACTGCCCTCTCCGTGTATGGTAAGAAATGTGTCCCCCACCCACCCTGGAAAAGAGATTTGGCATTTCTGCACCCCAATGGAAAAGTTAAGCACAGGGGAAGAGCTCTCCTCAGCCACCCACCCTGGCACTGGTTGTTCTTGTTGATCGCACTTACAATTAACCCTTCACAACCCTGCCCTCTTGTCCTGAATGTTCCGTACACCAAGCCACACAGTCCTGATCTGTACAACAAAAACTTGCATTTATATGGCACCTTTAATACAGCAAAACGTCCCAAGGTGCTTCACAGGAGCATAAATCAGACAAAATTTGACACCTAGCCAAAGAAGGAGATATTAGGACAGGTGCTTGGTCAAAGAAGTAGGTTTTAAGCAGCCTCTTAGAGGAGGAGGGAGCAGCAGAGAGGTTTAGGGAGGGAATTCCAGAGCTTAGGGCCTAGACGGCTGAAGGCACAGCTGCCAATGGTGGGGACGAAGGAAGTGGGGGATGAGCAAGAGGCCAGAGTTGGGTTAATTGAGGTCAGCCACAGTAACAGTTGGAGCTACATTTGGCATCAACAACACTGGGCTAGGGAGGGAGAACAATCGGCCAGGGTTCCTCCTTCTGATGGTCATCTGGTTAGGCCTGAGTTGGAGCACTGTGTCCAATTCTGGGCACTACACTTTAGGAAGGATCTCAAGACCTTGAAGAAGGTGCAGAGGAGTGTTACTAGAATGGTACCAGGGATTTTTTTTTAAAAATTCATTCATGGGATGCGGGTGTCGCTGGCAAGGCCAACTATTACCCATCCCTAATTGCCCTCGAGAAGGTGGTGGTGAGTTGCCTTCTTGAACCGCTGCAGTCCGTGTGGTGAAGGTTCTCCCACAGTGCTGTTAGGAAGGGAGTTCCAGGATTTTGACTCAGTGGCGATGAAGGAACGGCGATATATTTCCAAGTCGGGATGGTGTGTAACTTGGAGGGGAACGTGCAGGTGGTGTTGTTCCCATGTGCCTGCTGCCCTTGACCTTCTAGGTGGTAGAGGTCGCAGGTTTGGGAGGTGCTGTCGAAGAAGTCTTGGCGAGTTACTGCAGTGCATCCTGTGGATGGTACACACTGCAGCCACAGTGCGCCGGTGGTGAAGGGAGTGAATGTTTAGGGTGGTGGATGGGGTGCTGATCAAGTGGGCTCCTGGATGGTTTCGAGCTTCGATTGTTGTTGGAGCTGCACTCATCCAAGCAAGTGGAGAGTATTCCATCACACTCCTGACTTGTGCCTTGTAGATGGTGGAAAGGCTTTGGGGAGTCAGGAGGTGAGTCACTCGCCGCAGAATACCCAGCCTCTGACCTGCTCTTGTAGCCATAGTATTTATGTGGCTGGTCCAGTTAAGTTTCTGGTCAATGGTGACCCCCAGGATGTTGATGGTGGGGGATTTGGCGATGGTAATGCCGTTGAATGTCAAGGGGAGATGGTTAGACTCTCTCTTGTTGGAGATGGTCATTGCCCGGCAGTTGTCTGGCGCGAATGTTACTTGCCACTTATCAGCCCAAGCCTGGATGTTGTCCAGGTCTTGCTGCATGCAGGCACAGACTGCTTCATTATCTGAGGGGTTGCGAACAGAACTGAACACTGTGCAAACATCAGCGAACATCCCCATTTCTGACCTTATGATGGAGGGAAGGTCATTGATGAAGCAGCTGAAGATGGTTGGGCCTAGGACACTGCCCTGACAAACTCCTGCAGCAATGTCCTGGGGCTGAGATGATTGGCCTCCAACAACCACTACCATCTTCCTTTGCGCTAGGTATGACTCCAGCCACTGGAGAGTTTTTCCCCTGACTCCCATGAACTTCAATTTTACTAGGGCTCCTTAATGCCACACTCGGTCAAATGCTGCCTTGATGTCAAGGGCAGTCACTCTCACCTCACCTCTGGAATTCAGCTCTTTCGTCCATGTTTGGACCAAGGCTGTAATGAAGTCTGGAGCCGAGTGGTTCTGGCGGAACCCAAACTGAGCAGGTTATTGGTGAGTAAGTGCCGCTTGATAGCACTGTCGATGACACCTTCTATCACTTTGCTGATGATTGAGTGTAGACTGATGGGGCAGTAATTGGCCGGATTGGATTTGTCCTGCTCTTTGTGGACAGGACATACCTGGGCAATTTTCCACTTTGTCGGGTAGATGCCAGTTTTGTAGCTGTACTGGAACAACTTGGCTAAAGGCACGGCTAATTCTGGAGCGCAAGTCTTCAGCACTACAGCTGGGATGTTGTCGGGGCCCATAGCCTTTGCTGTATCCAGTGCACTCAGCCGTTTCTCGATATCACGTGGAGTGAATCGAATTGGCTGAAGACTGGCTTCTATGATGGTGGGGATATTGGGAGGAGGCCGAGATGGATCATCCACTCGGCACTTCTGACTGAAGATGGTTGCAAACGCTTCAGCCTTGTCTTTTGCATTCACGTGCTGGGCTCCGCCATCATTGAAGATGGGGATGTTCACGGAGCCTCCTCCTCCCGTTAGTTGTTTAATTGTCCACCACCATTCACGACTGGATGTGGCAGGACTGCAGAGCTTTGATCCGATTCGTTGTTTGTGGGATCGCTTAGCTCTGTCTACATCATGTCTATAGGATGAGGGGCCAGTTATTTGGAGAGACTGGAGAAGCTGGGATTGTTCTCCTTAGAGCAGAGAAGGTTAAGGGGAGATTTAACCAAAGTGTTCAAAATGATGAGAGGTTTGGTAGAGTAAACTTTTTCCACTGGCAGGAGGGTCAGTAACCAGAGGACACAGATTTAAGAGAATTGGCAAAAGAACCAGGGGAGAGATGAGGAGAAATTTTGTAACGCACCAAGTTGTTACGATCTGGAATTCATTGCCTGAAAGGTGGTGGGAAGCAGATTCAATGGTAACTTTCAAAAGGGAATTGGACATATACTTGAAAAGGAAAAATGTGCAAGGCTATAGGGAAAGAGCAGGGAAGTGGGACTAATTGGATCGTTCTTTCAAAGAGCTGGCCTCCTTCTGTGCTGTAAGATTCCGTGGCCTGCCTCGAGAGTGCACATGTGGCCATCAAACGAGGGGCTGAGCAGGCTTGGCTGTGATGTTCCTTCAGTGTCGGACAGCCTTCCAACATTCACTAGTGAGGCTCACAACAATAACAAATTGTATTTTCTATAGCGCCTTTAACACAGTAAAATGTCCCAAGGCGCTTCACAGGAGCGGTCATCAAACAAAATTTGACACCAAGCCACAGAGAGATATTAGGACAGGTGGTCAAAGAGGGTTTGAAGAGCGTCTTAAAGTAGGAGAGAGAGAGAGACAGAGAGGTTTAGGGAGTGAATTCCAGAGCTTACGTCCAAGGCAGCTGAAGGCACGGCCGCCAATGGCGGAGCGATGAAAATCGGGGATTCGCAAGAGGCCAGAATTGAGGAGCGCAGAGATCTGGGAGGGTTGTCGGGCTGGAGGAGGTAACAGAGGTAGGGAGGGGGGGGCGAGACCACGGAGAGATCTGAAAACAAGGATGAGAATTTTTTTTTTAAATCGAGGCATTGCCGGACCGGCAGCCAAAGAATGTTCAACTGATAGAGGTCAGAGTGACCAGTAAACCCCTGCCCAGCATCAGTCAATATTTTCAGGAGAGAGTGGAGTGGGGAGGGAGGGAAGAGAATTGAAATTCTTCCCTAACATTTACTTTGCCCCTTTAAGAGATTACCGGCACGCCCCCCTTCCCCCAGTATCCGTGCCTTTATAATAATCAATGTCCTCCGTTTAAAACCACCTCTGAGATTCCTAGAAGTGGACCCTGGCTCGTTCATGTTAAAATGGATCTGCTTTTCGATTTTCATGCTGGGGGCAAATCAATAATTTAAAATGACCTTTATTTTAAGCTTCCAAATTTATATATGTGAGGACATTGATGTTGCCCAGAGCATTGTGGCCACAGGGTCTGGTCGTCTGGGATGAATTATTTATTCATCTATTCGGTTATCCTGGTCGCCTAGTTTATTGATTAATATTTTTGGAAGTCATTATCTTCTGAAAATATCAACGGATCAGGGTATATTCCGCAATTCCACGACATCCGTTTGATGTGATAAGCCAGAAAACCTCAGGGCCCCGATTTTAACTGGCGGAAACCGGGCGGGGGCGGTGGCGGGGGGGGGAAAGAGGGCCAGTTAAAATAAGGCAAGTCGCTTACACCCTCTGATCCCGCTGCCTTCCCGACGTGTCTTTTGAGCAGGCGAGTGGGACATCCGCAGGGTCCCACTTTAAATATGGAGAGCGGGGGCCCGATGATGTCATCAGGACCCGATCTGCAATTTTAACCTGAGGCCCGGGGGGGGGGAGGGGGGGTGGGGAGCAGTGTCCGGGGTGGGGGGGGGAGCTCGTTAGCGGGTGACGAACCAGGCAAGGCCAGGGACGTGGAGGCCCTGTCGATCTCATCGATCCCAGAGGAGGTTTACCTGAAGGTGGAGCGTTCATACCCCCCCCCCCACCTCCCCTCCATGAAAATCAAGGCCCTGGTGTCTATTTAGAAGCCAGCTCGTTCTATACTTAAATGATCCCTGGTGAGTCTACACAGATTCAATCTCTAGTCTGTGCTGAGTCGGCTGTTCTCAGCCAGGCTAGCAGTACAGGCTACAATTGACCTCAGTGGCCCTGGACTAGGAAGGGGAAGATGACCAGCTCGTTGTCCGATCCTGATCGGAAGGTCCATGCGTGTGGACAGCAGGTAAGGACAGATGGGGCCTGGCTGTTAAACCTCCTCATGGTCCAAGCTGGAATCTGAAGAATGGCCTCTCCGCCCCCTCCCTCCCCGTGGAACTGGTACCCCAGCAAGAGCTGGGACCTTCTGTTTGCAAATTGGCTGCCGCGTTTCCTACATTACAACAGTGACTACCCTTCAAAAGTACTTCATTGGCTGTAAAGTGCTTTGGGACGTCCTGAGGTTGTGAAAGGTGCTATATAAATGCAAGTTCTTTCTTTCTTTTTCTGGAGAGTAGGGGAGAAAATCTGAGGGAAAAAGCTTGCACTCTCTCTGTGTTTCTTTGTTTCTGTCCCTCACACGCTCTCTGACTCTCACTCTGTGTCTCATTCTCCCTGTGTTTCTCTCTGTGTCTCGCTCACTCTGTTTCTGTTTCTCTCTCTCCCCATGTCTCTCTCTCTCTCTCTCTCTGTTTCTCTTTTGCTCTCTTTCCATTGTATTCCGAGAAGCTGATCTTTATCCTGAATTACCAATTAAACATGATATAATAGCAGTTCCAGTTCTAGGACATTCAGTGCAGGGCACACTGTTATCTCAGGCTGAATGCTCAGCTCCTGGGGCCTGGGCCATAATGAGGACAACATTCCATGTACTTTTATCAATAACATTACATCTTGAGGCAATACTGACTGTACATTTATTATGGGCTCAGCTCGTCAGGGTTTGCTGCAGCACAAGATGAGGCCAATTATAAATTTGCAGCCCAGGTGTTGGAGAAGCCTAGATCACCACATTACTTCACATTCGTTCCTCCATCTGCGGTACTGCCATTGATCTGGATTTTGAAACAAAAGCCAGAATTTTTAATTTTCTATTATTGTTGTGGGTTCCAGCCCCACTCCAGAGACTTGAGCAAATAATCTAGGCTGACACTCCCACTGCAGTACTGAGGGAGTGCTGCACTGCCAGAGGTGCCGTCTTTAAAATGAGACGTCAAACCCAGGCGGTGTCTGCCCTCCCAGGTGGGCGTAAAAGATCCCACGGAACTATTTCGAAAAAGAGCAGGGGAGCTCTCCCCGGAGTCCTGGCCTCCGTTATCCCTCAGCCAACATCAAAAATAGATTATCTGGTCATTATCTCATTGCTGTTTGTGGGATCTTGCTGTGCGCAGATTGGCTGCCGCGTTTCCTACATTACAGCAGTGACTACACTTCAAAAAGTACTTCATTGGCTGTGAAGTGCTTTGGGACGGCCTGAGGTTGTGAAAGGCGCAATATAAATGCGAGTCCTTTTTTTCTTCTCTTGACTCTCCCAACGAGCCCGAGTGATCTGGTTCAGTGTTGTAGCTAATCCGAGCTCTGTGCCGTGAGTGTTTGGTGTTTATTCAGAGTGAAGGGCAGCGAATATCTGAATTGTGAAGGACAAGAGCTGAAGGATTTGGCTAACGTTGAGCATGACAGCTAAGCCAGAGCTTTGCGTCTGTATCCTGTCACTACATTCTTAATACATATATACCAATCTAAATTGCCCACAGGCCGTGATGAAATGTAAGTTTTTATTTATTTACAAGATGGCAGCAAAGGTGGGAGAGAGGCTCAGAGACTTACTCTCGAGCCACCTAGAGGCCCAAGCTCGCAATAATGTCATGACAATTGATACAACAAAATTGAATTGGACATGTTGACATAGCAATTTATAATAGTGTGTGACAGAAAAATGTGACCAAAAATCATGACAAGAGGAAGTAAGCTTTGGAGACAGGAATGCACACCTTACAAAAAATTTTAAGTAATATAGAGAGGGCCGAGACCGGGCCTCTAAATAAAATACCCAGGGGTTGGGCCTTACAAAATTTACCAGATTCTACACTGTAATCAGCTGTAGATTAACGCACTAGAAACTAGCAGGGATCACAAGGACTGATTGTTGAGTGACTCTGCAGCCAATATCTGGCACTGCTAAAACAGTAGGACAAAAACCAGATTATACTAATGGCCGCATCCACAATTTATGCCATAATTCACAGCTGTGATCTCAGATGCTGGCTCCACATCTGTCATGTTGCATTCTTGTGCTTTATGACAGCATCCGAACTCCTGTATAAGATTACAGCTTTGTTACCCCCTCCCTCCCTCCCTCCCTCCCTCCACCCCTGGGTATCAATTACTCTCAGGATAATGCTGCAGTAATGACATCACTACTGATAATCTGCTTGTGCGAATGTCAGCACGCATCAAGGATACGGAGTGCAAAGGCTCTACTGACAGCTGGTGCCAAGATAACAATCGGCCATGAATAGAACACGACCCTTCCGGTAAAATTAAATCAGTGTGAACTATGACAGACACCAGGTGTGGTCTTGGAACTGTAATTTAATTCTGAAATTCAGATGCCAGCTATAGGCCACTCACACTGCAGTCTGTGATGTCACCTGAACCACTCGATCAGATTACAAGGCAGTCACCCATTCCCGAGTATCCATTGTTATATCTATAAACCATTTGAGCCCCTCGGTTAGATTCTAGCCGATAGCTCAATCCCATGTATCCACCTTTAATATAGAACTCACACAAACCCCTCCATTAGATTCCTGCCTGTAACTCACTCCCAGGTATCCATAATTCTATATATAAACCATCTGTTTGCCTCAGTTAGATTCCGGCCTGTAACTCACTCCCGGCTATCCATTAATCTACATGTAAACAATTTGAATCTCTCGATTAGATTCCAGCCTGTAACTGACTCTTGGTTATCAATCATTCGATATTACATTGAATTTACAGCACAGAAACAGGCCATTCAGCCCAATGGGTCCATGCCAGTGTTTATGCTCCACATGAGCCTCCTCCCACTTTAATTCATCTAACCCTATCAGCATATCCTTCTATTCATTTCTCCCTCATGTGTTTATCTAGCTTCCCCTTAAACGCATCTATGCTATTCGCCTCAACCACTCCTTGTGGTAGCGAGTTCCACATTCTAACCACTCTCTGGGTAAAGAAGTTTATCCTGAATTCCCTATTGGATTTATTAGTGACTAACTTATATTTATGGCCGCTCATTTTGGACTCTCCCACAAGTGGAACATCTTCTCTACATCTACCCTATCAAACCCCATCATAATGTTAAAGGCTTATATTAGGTCACCCCTCAGCTTTCTCTTTTCTAGAGAAAAGAGCCCCAGCCTGTTCAGGCTTTCCTGATAGTTATAACCTCTCAGTTCTGGTATCATCCTTGTAAACCTATTTTGCATCTTCTCCAGAGCCTCGCTATCCTATTTGTAATATGGAGACCAGAACTATGCACAGTGCTCTAAATATAAACCATCCAATCTCCTCAATTAGATCCCGGTTTGTAACTCGCTGTCACGCATTTTGGATCTGCCTCGGTCCAGTGCTGCTGCTCACTCTCCTAAGTGGACCCTGGGTCTCTTATGTTCCGGAGTTCACCCATACTACCCAATATATAATTTATACGATAGCGTAACCGAGGGATGCAACAATAAGACACCTTTTTGATCTGAACTGGATAGTGTATCCTTCATACATGCTCTCAAGTGCACTCCTCCAATCTATCAGTAAGCAGAGTGATTAACGTTAGTAAGATGAGACCAGATACAAATTATTAAACTGGTATATTTTACAGATAATGTGTGAACATACAGAGTAACAGTTAAAACAAATCTCACTTACTCCACCTTAACTTCAGTTCCCACCTCTCTACCTCTGTCACTTCCTTTAAGATGCTCCTTAAAACCTACCTCTTTGACTAAGCTTTTGGTCACCTGTCCTAATATCACCTTATGTGGCTCGGTGTCAAATTTTGTTTGATAATCGCTCCTGTGAAGCGCCTTGGGACGTTTTACTACATTGAAAGGTGCTATATAAATGCAAGTTGTTGTTGTTCAAAAATGAATTGGATGTTTACTTGTAAAGAAGAAATTTGCAGGGCTATGGGGAAAGAGCAGGGGAGTGGGACTAATTGGATAGTTCTTTTAAAGAGCCGGCACAGGCATGATGGGCCGAATGGCCTCATTCTGTGCTGTATGATGCTATGAAATCGCATTGATGTGCATTTATTTTGGTGTGTCACTTAGTCCTTGATATATATCGGACTTAAAGTGGCACCGTTCTCTGCAAAAAGTGCATGGCAAACAATAAAGGAAGATTTGCCAATCTAATAAGCTGATGCCATCTGACACATCATTGCGTAGCTTGCCCATGTCAATCAAGTGGACTCTGGTGGCAGGCGAAGCTCAGACACCCCCAATACATTTCAGAAAGATCGCGGTCACACGGAGGTTCCCTGTCGTGTGTTGGAAATTACTCCCCTCTTCTCCCTCCCCATAAAGACAGTGCCCCTTTAAAAGTAGGTATCACCATCAAACTCCCTCAAGGCCCAGTGGGGTAAAGGCACGGCCTGGTGTAGTACTGGACCATACAGGCTCTCGTGTTTGATTCTCGGCATGTACTGGGTTAGCTGATCTGAGCGGGGGCAGCAGTTGGAGTGTTGCAATTGGCACCAATGCGCTTGAGCTACAGGGGCGTAAGAATCAGCCAGGGCTCCAGCTCCTAATGGCTATTGAGTGACACCTGATAGAAAATGCTCTACATCCAATTCTGGCCTCTTGTGCGTCCCCCACTTCCTTCGCTCCACCATTGGCGGCCGTGCCTTCAGCTGCCTGGACCCTAAGCTCTGGAATTCCCTCCCTAAACCTCTCCGGCTCTCTCTCCTCCTTTCAGGTACTCCTCAAAACCTATCTCTTTGACCAAGCTTTTGGTCACCTGTCCTAATATCTCCTCATGTGGCTCGGTGTCAATTTTTTGTCCAATTACGCTCCTGTGAAGCACCTTCGGACATGATGTGATAAAGTGCTATACAGATGCAAGTCATCTTTTTTGCTGTGTGTTTCCAGCTGTATATTTTGCCTTGTCAATAACGTCAGTAAACTTTTTACTCACGTGCTTCCTTTCCTTGTTAAAGGCAGATCTTTCTGTAATTAAGAGAAAAAGGGAGAAAGTTAAGATTCACCACGAACGTCGGATATTGGAGTAATAATTTCTGATCTCCAAGTCTGTAAAACCAGGCATTCAGCACGCATCAACAATCAACTCTTCTAAAGACGTGTAGCTGTGTTCCCCAGCAAAGCCAGCGTTGGATCTGAACACGATTGATAACTGCGTCGGACAAAATCCTAACTTGCTGCCCCCAAAGAGAAGGTCACGTCCCAGAGTAAATGGACTATGCCCTTCTCTTTCTTACATCTTCAACACTCACTCTTCACCTGGTGCCCACTGGGACCCTCCTAGAAAGCGATAAATTTGACTGAATTATGGCTCTCTTTTCCTAGAGGTGCAGGTAAACTGCTGGGCAGAAGTCAATTGTTGAGTTACATTACAAGCTGTGTAGTGCAACTGGCCTGTTAAATGTAACCAGGCATTCACTGCAGATTTCCCAACACTACCTGTGGTGATGCTCCGTGTTGTGAGTTCACAATGAAGATCGCGTTCCTACAGAAAGAAAGACTTGCATTTTATAGAGCGCTCTTCATGACCTCAGGACTTCCCAAAGTGCTTTACAGCCAATGAAGTGCTTTTTGAAGTGTAGTCACTGTTGTAACAGAGACAATATACTGTCTCTGGGGTCGGCAGACTGGTTTAATGTACCATACTACTGAGCTAACAGTTTGTTTCCATATCCCCGTAGAAGTGTGTATGATTTTAATATCTATTAGCTCTAGCTGACTGTGTTTGCCAAAATTAGTTAACAGCAAATCACCTCTATGGTTAAATAACTGATGAAATAGGTTAGTGCCATTAGGCGTAATCCAGTCCATATTTTGTGATAGACACATCCATTCCATCACCTTTGGCACGTTCCATCTCGTGCTTTGTGACAGATGCAGTGAGATGGGCGGCCGACACAGGAAATGTTAAGGGAGGGTGTGAGCAAGAAGCACATGGCTAAGGAAGAAGGTGTAATGAACAGCATGTACAATGCATTTGAGCTGTTTTGAAACAGAAGTGTGGCTTACGTCATTTCCTCAATATATAGAGACCAGGATATTTACTTATTTTTATCTGCAGTCCTGAAATTTATTTTATGCTATTCCTCACCTTTTGGGTGTTCCAAGTTCCCCCTAAAGTCAGCTGTGGCTTAGTTGGTAGCACTCTCGCTTCTGAGTCAGAAGGTTGTAGGTTCAAAGTCCCCAATCCAGGAGATTTGAGCACAAAATCTAGGCCGATACTCCCAGTGCAGTACCGAGGGAGCGCTGCACTGTCGGAGGTGCTGTTTTTCAGATGAGATGTTAAACCAAGGCCCCGTCTGTCCACTCGAGTGGATGTAAAAGATCCCATGGCACTATTTTTCGAAGAGCAGGGGAGTTCTCCCCGGTGTCCTGTGCAATATTTATCCCTCAACCAACGTCACTAAAAACAGATTATCTGGTCATAATCACATTGCTGTTTGTGGGAGCTTGCTGTGTGCAGATTGGCTGCCACGTTTCCTACATTACAACAATGACTATACTTCAAAAATACTTTATTGGCTGTAAAGCGCTTTGGGACGTCCTGAGGTCGTGAAAGGTGCTATATAAATGCAATGTTTTTTTAAAATAAAAAGGTAGGAAGTAACTTTTCTTCAAAGAAGCTGTGTTGTCACAGCCAAAGTGTTTTGCTCAAGGTTCGCACATGAAGGAGGCGGCAATGATGAATATGATGTGAAAATGATACGAAAACAAGAACAGAACATGCTGGCAACTCAACAGCAGGTCAGTCAGCATCTGAGAATAGACAAGTTAACATTCCAGGTGTCACTCTTCTCTCCCGCAAAAGGCTGGGGATGCTGGAGCTTTCAAGACTGAGATCGATAGATTTTTGTCAGGTGAAGGTGTAGAAGGCTATGGAACCAAGGCTGCTAAATGAAGTTGAGGTACAGATCAGCCGTGTTCTAACTGAATGGCGGAGCAGACTAGAGAGGCTGAATGGCTTGCTCCCGTTCTTATGCTCTCTTTCTACATTGGGCAAACCAAACGCACCTCATTCTGTCTGCGAGTGCAACCCCAAGCTCCCTGTCGCTTGTTACTTCAATTCCACATCCCACTCCCACTCTGACCTTGTACACATAGAATCATAGAACACAGGAGGCCATTCGGCCCATCATGTCTGTGCCGGCTCTTTGAAAAAGCTATTCAATTAGTCCCATTCCCCTGCTCTTTCCCCATAGCAAATTTTTCCTTTTCAAGAATATATCCAATTCCCTTTTCAAAGTTACGATTGAATCTGCTTCCACCGCCCTTTCAGGCAGCGCATTCCAGATCAGAACAACACGCTGCATTAAAAAAAATGTCTCCTCATCTCCCCTCTAGTTCTTTTGCCAATGACCTTAAATCTGTGTCCTCTGGTTATCGACCCTCCTGCCAGTGGAAACAGTTTCTCCTTATTTACTCCATCAAAACCCTTCATGAACACAAATGGTTGAACAGCAACAGACTGTGTCCTTAACGGAGTTTCAGGCTGTTCTAAGAACCTTACCCCTGCCATCCCAAAAGCTTCGCAATATGACATCGCTATCTCTATGGATATAAATAGCAACTCAGACCATCAGATTTACTATCAGCGCACCTGTACATGGTACAGCATGCCCACCGGGCCCCCTAACACTCTTACAGGTCTCAGCTCCCTCTACATAGGAGTAATTCCCTAAAGTGCTGCCTCTATTATTTGCTGTGTTGAGTATTATCACACATGGCTGGATCTGTAGAAATGAGACAACCGAAATTTATTGAATTTAAATAACCAGAAAAAGTGTGGGTGGAAAATGAAAAAGCGGAATTTTTTTTTAAAAAAACCTACAAACAGCAGAAACGATCGCCAAAATCACCGGTTACAGAGATACAGCACTCGAGGTCTCAAAACATTTTAAAAGGGATGTAAAAGACTGCGATTACGTACTGGATAGCGACAGACTGTTAAGCTTCATCACCTTTTGCCATATGTTCTAATCACAATGCCCATTACTCTAACAGTCTTAGGGCTGCCAACCTTCCAGGATTGTCCTGCAGTCTCCAGGAATTGAAGGCTAATCTCCTGCAGACTGCTGCAAGCAAAAAAAAACCACGGGAGAAAAATCATAGGGGCATTAACAAAAAAGTGTGTGTTTTTTGCATTTTCTTTGAACATTTTATTTATTAGTTGTAAAAATATTGGAGACGGGGTAAAAGAGACTGTGTCACTAACAGTCAAGATGAATCCAATTGGGTAACAAAGAGTCTGTTCCCGTTCCAACTGGAGGATGGACCAATGGCTTGGGTATGGGGGCGGAGCGTTTCAGTTCAAGGCCAGAGGTCATGTGATGAAACCTCCAGGAATACGTCCAACCAGAGTTGGCAACCCTAAACCACCTCCACCTGAATCTTTCTCCTGGTCGCGTCCACCATAACATATTTACAAGCAATGGTCCCTTGTTAAATTCACGCCCCCACACCGCACACTTGTCCTCAACTATTCCGTGTGGTAGCAGGTTCCACATTCTTATCACTCTCTGAGTAAAGACGTTTCTCCTGAAATCCTTACTGAATTTATTAGTGACTATCTTATATTTATGGCCCCTGGTTCTGGTCTCCCCCACAAGTGGAAACATCTTCAAACTCTACCCTATTGAATCCCTGCATAATTTTAATGACCTCTATTAGGTCACCCCTCAGCCTTCTATTTTCTAGAGAAAAGAGCCCAGTCTGTTCAGTCTTTCCTGATAGTTATAACCCCTCAATTCTGGTATCATCCTTGTAAATCTTTTTTTGCACCTTCTCCAGTGCCTCTATATCCTATTTGTAGCATGGAGACCAGGACTGTGCACAGTACTCCAAGTGTGGTCTAACCAGGCTCCTTTACAAGTTTAACATGCCCTCTCTGCTTTTCAATTCTATTCCTCTGGAAAGGAGTTTTACGGTTCGGAGCAGTTAATCACCGCTGCTTTTGCTGGAGTCTGCCCCACATCCACTGTGCTGGGGGCAAAAAGGTTCCTTTAATCTCTTTACTTGCTTGGAGATTGTCATCTTTAAACCTGTGGCCTCTGGTTCTATGCGTACAATCAAATAGCCTGCTGATGTCTACGTCATCAATGTCCCGTAGCATTTTAAGACCTGGGTCATGTCTGCCCTCAATCCTCGTTTTTTTTTCCAATGACAACAAGCTTCGCTGTGCCAGTCTCTTCCAATGACTTAGTCGGAAAATTATCCTTTCACTCTTTTTTGAGCTCTCAATCTCTTTTTGAAGATAGGGTGCCCAAAACTGCGCATCACACGCAGCCTCATCTGTCAACTATACAAGGTTACAATGACTTGTTTCGACTTATAGCTAAATGCCCTTCAGATGTAACCTGGTATCTAATTAACTTTATTGATAACAGGTCCACACTGACTGTAAACTTTCAGCGAATGATCAATAATCACAGCCAGATCCCTTTCCATCTCCACCTATTTTCTAAAGGACATCCTTTAACTGTGTACACTCTTCCTGTTCCATTATGCACCACCTTATGTTTATCTCCATTAAAGCCTACCTGCTATCTCTTGCCTGATCTTAGTTGACAAGCAATTGCTCCAAAAGTTATACGTAGCTCTCCGATGGTAGTCTCTTCAGTTGGCATGATCTGATACTAAGCCACATTTATATTGTAGACATGAAGGTCTTGGGTAGTCTCCCTGTTCTGCGCTAAGTTAGCTGATCCTACATCTAAGCCAGGACCATAGTGGTGGGACACCACAGTTGGCTTCAAAGCCCCTGGCAATTGCAGTATGTGGACACTGAGTGATGCCCACACAGTTAAATAGCTCATCTGCACTTATTGCCTACGTTCGTACATGAGGAATGGCAAAGTATGGGGGAGGACCTGTTACCCATGAAACTACACGAGTCGCCACCTTCAGGAGAGGAGGGGAGAAAAATGGGAAGAGTATTTACCCCCCTACAAAGATTTATTTTTCTTTCCCTCTCTTCCCTTTTCTGTGCCTCCTACAACCCTCCCCTTCCCCCCGCCATGTGTCATTGCACCGCACTCTACCTGATGGGCGGGCACTGACTGCTCGACAGGTGGATGATGAGGTGCACAGGAGGTGCCTGTGTTGACTTGCCACCCCCATGTCTTATCTTGTGGGGATTTTTGATGGGCATGGATCCCTTCCCCCCACAACCCGTCCCTCTAACAACAGGCCAATACATATCGTATGGGCGGATCTCTCCCTCCCCCTCCCCCCAAAAAAAAGATTGATTTAATTTTCTTCCAAATTACTCCCTTTTTCTGTTGCTCTCCTGCTGGGGGACAGTTCAATGGGCTGACCCTCTGGTACCTCACCTACTAGGCCATAATTCCACCTAAACAGCGAGCTTTAGCAGGCCTCACAGGCAAGGCCAATCTTCTCCACTTCCTGACATCCACTTGAGTGACTGGACAGAGGTCCGAGGAGAGGACACCCAAGCTGGTACTTCCTGCTCTCTGCCCAAGGGGCACCGATGCCAATAGTAGTGCCGTCTTTCGGATGAGACATTAAAGCGAGGCCCCGTCTGCCTTCTCAGGTGGATGTAAAAGATCCCATTGTCACTATTTCGAAGAGGAGCAGGGGCGTTCTCCCCGGTGTCCCGGCCAATATTTATCCCTCAAACAACATCACTAAAAACAGATGATCTGGTCATTATCCCCTTGCTGTTTGTGGGATCTTGCTGCACACAAATTGGCTGCCGCGTTTCCTACATTACAACAGTGACTACATTTCAAAAGTACTTCAGAGGCTGTAAAGCGCTTTGGGACGTCCTGAGGTGGTGAAAGGAGCTATCAATGCAAGTTCTTTCTTAACCACTGTCCCATTCTGAGTTCAGCTAACAATGCCAACCATCTTGATTTTAACGGCTTATTACCATACTGGAGAGCGACTGCAAAAACTTGTAATTCAACACCTGTGCCCATAGCCCTCCCCTGAAATTCTTCTGAAGGAACCTAAGGAGTAAATCTAATTATAGATTCGGACACTGGTTCTAGAAAGAAAACATGTCAATGAGAAAAATCTTGAGATAAATACGAAATCGATCAGCAGCAAAAGGCGGCTTCTCACTGTCGATCTGCTCAGCCTCAGGCACTCTTGTAACGTGGATCCTATCTCAAATTCCAGCTGCCAATAGTCTTTTAGCAATTGAGTAACATCCAATCAATACTGCCTAATGCATCGCTACAAAGCTGCAGTACATTAAAGACAATCCTTCTAACCTGCCCCGCGATGCATTGATCTGACCTCCAGCTCTACTGTAGGCCCAGCACAGACAAACCTTTCCTCAATTAAAAGAAAGAACTTGCATTTAGATAGCGTCTGTCACGCCCTCAGGACGTTCAAAGCACTTCACAGCCAGTGAAGTACTTTTGAACTGTAGTCACTGTTGTAATGTAGGAAACACAGCAGCCAATTTGTGCACAGCAAGGTCCCACAAACAGCAATGTGATAATGACCAGATAATCTGTTTTCTTAGTGATGTTGGTGAGGGATAAATATTGGACAGGACACTGGGCAGAACTCCCCTGCTCTTCTTTGAAATAGTGCTGTGGGATCTTTTACTTCCACCTGAGAGCCTTGGTTTAACATCTCATCTGAAAGACGGCACCTCCAACTGTGCAGCACTCCCTCAGTACTGCACTGGGAGTGTCAGCTTAGATTATGTGCTCAAGTTTCTGGAGTGGGGCTTGAACCCACAATCTTCTGACTCAGAGGCGAGACGTTCTACCCACTGAACCATTGCTGACCCTCGTGACAACGACCCACTGTAGTGTCTGGTTTACATTTTAGAAATTTCTGGATATACCGCCCAACGCCCAGACCATCCACGAGAGCACAGCGCTAAGACTCAATCCCCATTACAATCAACTCTCAATCCCTTGAGGCACTTTCTGATGTGCACCCAGAATCCTTGACCATGAGTGTCGGCAGCTGATGGGACCATGGAGAGCCATCACCGCCAAACCTGGTCCTGTTCTCACCCGAGGTTCACGCACATGGACTTTCCAGCACACTCGCTGTATGAGGATTAGGAGAGGAACCCTCCCCTCACCCAAGGGTGCTGAGGTCAACTGCAGCGCCCTCCTTCTGAAGCCTCGGCTGGAATCAGCTAACTCAGCATCGACTGCGGATCAAATCTGGGACCTTGCATTTTGGAGGAGCCAGCCTCAGGCTGGCATCTTACCAACTGGGTCATCTAAGCAGCTACCGGAATCTCTCGAAGTGAAAAATTTCCCTCAGCTCCGGATAATAAACAATTAATAATCGGCATATCAGTCCGGACCAATCAGGAGCAACACTTCCAGGAATCAGGAGACACTCTCTACCATGGAATGTGCGGTTTCCATGGCAACTCTCACGAGAGATTTTCAGTGCTGGGTTCTCATGCTTCAGAACATCTTCTGGTCTAAAATTATTAGGTGCATAATTTATATCTGTGCATATATGAAATATTTGGATCAAAATGTGGCAATATTATTAATTGTAAAATACCAATCAAGTGCTGTTATGACAAAGTTATAAGACAATACGTGAAATACTTCCCATTCGGTTGAACACTTTACGAAGAACTGGGAGGACGTCTCAAGAAGCAACATTGACAAGAGTTAATGAGCTCCTGACCATATCCTTCGAAAAATAATAAAAATCTACCAATTTAGGTAAATAAAAACATTTGCTTTTTTTAACCTTGAGCTAAGAATAAACATTGTTTTTGTGTGTGGGCCTTTCCAGGATCTGGTATTTTATTACATTTCTCCGTCTAGTCCAATGGGATGAAATCGTCCTGCGCAGTATTAGCGACAAGAGTGTCAGTGGGTTCAGGTGAAACTCCTTTGTCCATTACTTAACAAGCAGTGTAATTAAAGTAACAGGGTTTGTCACTAATTGCACACAGCAAGATTTCAACCCAGAAGTTAGCTCTGCCCACTGATTATCAGGGTCCTACTTGAAATGAGGTGGGCGGTCACCATCCAATTCCTAATGAAAGCAAGAACTTGCATTTATATAGCGCCTTTCACGACCTCAGGACGTTCCAAAACACTTTACAGCCAATGAAGTATTTTTCAAGTGTAGTCACTGTTGTCATGTACGAAACGTGGCAGCCAATTTGCACATAGTAAGGTCCCACAAACAGCAATGTGATGGCAACCAGATAATCTGTTTTAGTGATAAATATTAGCCAGGGCACCAGGGAGAACTCCCCTGCTCTTCTTTGAAATAGTACCATGGAATCTTTTATGCCCACTTGAGAGGGCAGACGGGTCCTCGGTTTAACATCTCATCCGGAAGACTGCACCCGACAGTGCAGCACTCCCTCGGTACTGCCCTGAAGTGTTAGCCTAGGTTATGCGCTCAAGTCTCTAGAGTGGGACTTGAACCCACAACCTTCTGATGCAGAGGTGAGAGTGCTATCTATTGAGCCAGAACTGACACAGGCATGAAATGGGCTCCCAGTATAAAATTGCCCCTATCTATGCACTAATTAGCTCCAAATTGACAATTTCATTCAGAGAATGGCTGATGAGTGGAATGAATGGCAGAGATGCTCAATTGTTGAGGCCCGTTACAGAAGCTTTAGACCTAACTACACTACACCCAACCTGGGAGTCCTTGATGTTGACACCGACCGGGTGCCTGCAACAGTAAACTACATAACTCCCTAGTGTTGACATGCCCTCAGCTACATGCATAAAAATTCACCAGGTATCAGACTAGTGCAACACCTAATCTCTGAATCAATGGCAAATAAGAATTCTGTTATAACTCAAGTTTATCATCATCATCTCGACAGACCCCCAGATTCTGCATCAATGAGAGAAAAAAAGTGACTGAAAAGGAGTGTTGTGCTGTTCTAGTTAATACTTTGATGCTGGGCGTCCAAAATAGAACCTGTTCCGTTCCCCAGCACTGTCACCGAACAGAAAATTTACCAAAAATAAAATCCAAACAACGAATGAGTGAAAGAGTGATGAGAATAGCAGTACTTCCCGTTCTCAAGAGGCATTGAATGCACCAACTTCAGAAAGTGCCAGTGGGCTGGGGTCACATGGGGCCCTGACATGGCTGAATGGTTCAGTGATTTACTGTGGTAGTCTTGTGTCACACATCATCGCTGTCAATATGCCCCTCACCCCAAATAACCTGCTTCATTACAGCAGCTCTGCCTCACGGTGATAATGTAATTGATTTTTAAATCAATGTATTGCCGCTATTTTTGCCCTTCCTTTTCCTGTCACTTCCCTCCCGGTCCCAGATGTTCTCCTGAAGTTGGAGACTACTTGCTGGGGTATGGGTGCTGGTCACCCTCCAGTACCTTGCCCAAGTAAGCCGGGGGAAGGGTGCGCTGTTTGTGGAGGGCAGCTGCCAGAGTTGAATAGTGGAGGTGCGAGGGATGAACACTCCAGGTCAATGGCAATGCTTCAGGACTGGCCCACCTAAACATCTTCATCGATTCTTGTACCAGGACCTGGTCACATATGACAGCATTTTGCACTATGACTAAATCTTCTTCCCTCACCGTCTGGCACAACGCTCTCCTCTTGAGCACAAAGTAGGGTTGCCAACTCTGGTTTGACATATTCCTGGAGGTTTCATCACACCCTCCTTCCTCCTACCACCCCCATCAGTCGCCCGAAACGTCCATCCCCACGGTGCGCTGCCTTCCCCCACCAATCGGAAAGCGAGCAGATTCTTCGTCACCCGATTGGATGAATCGGTCAAACAGCCTCTTTACCAATCCCTAATATTTTTATAACTAAATCAACAAAAAAGTGTTTGAAGAATTTAAAGAACATAATTTCTTTTAATGTTCCTATTTTTTTTCTTCTGGTTTGCTCGCAGCAGTGCCCAGAAGATTGGTGTTTAATTCCTGGAAACTCCAGGACAATCAGGGGAGGGTTATGGGCACAGGCGTTGAGTTGCAAGTTTTTGCAGTCGCTCTCCAGTGTGGTAATAAGCTGCTAAAACCAAGATGGCTGGCGTTGAGTTAGCTGAACTCAGAATGGGACAGTGGCTAAGAAAGAACTTGCATTTATATAGCGCCTTTCACCACCTCAGGACGTCCCAAAACACTTTACAGCCAATGAAGTACTTTTGAAGTGTAGTCACTGTTGTAAAGTAGGAAACATGGCAGCCAATTTGCGCACAGCAAGATCCCACAAACAGCAATGTGGTAATAACTAGATAATCTGTTTTTCAATGATGTTGGTTGAGGGATAAATATCAGTCAGGAAAGCAGGGAGAACACCCCTGTTCTTCTTCGAAATAGTGCCATGGGATCTTTTATGTCCACCCGAGACAGGGCCTGGATTTAACATCGCCTCCGAAAGACGGCACCTCCAACAGTACAGCACTGAAGTGTCAGCCTAGATTTTGTGCTCAAGTCTCTGGCGTGGGACTATGAACCCACAACCTTCTAACTCAGAGGTGGGAGTGCTACCCACTGAGCCACAGCTGCCACATAAGAAATACAGCTTCACGTTTCAGGATGCGAAGTCCCGGTTGAAACGACAACTGACCTTTCTCTTTCAGCAGCCAGTCGCCCAACTCTGTGTTTCTAGTTTTTTTTTTATTTCAGATTTCCTCCTTTCCCGGTTTTCTTGCAAAAAAGAACCCTTCACATAACAGCAGGCTGTACTGTACCGTGGGCCCATATTGATGTCGATGTGCAGAGACACAGTGCACTGCAGCCCTGTGAGTACCAGAGTTTGCTCAGACACATCTGAAGCGTACGTTATATTGGACTCGAGCAAGGTGTCAGCCTGTCACGCAGAGTGTGTTGCAAAAACGATCCTGCTGTCGGTTTCAATGTGCCCTTATTTTATTAATTGCAGGAGGCAGCAGAGCTGTGAAATAACACAGAATAACAGCTCCACACACGTAGGCTAACACTGCCCTCAGAGGCTTTTATTCTGAACCAATAGACATTCCCTGCCAAAACTGCACTTCGCAGATTCCTGGTTCCTTTATGACCATTTCTGGCCTGTCAGTGCCTCCCTCTGCAGCCTAGATTTTCCTACTCTATCGCTGGTGGTAATGCATTATCATCATCAGTTTTAAAATAACTCCCATCAGCAAAATCCAGCAACTCCACACAGCTGGGCCGAAACTTGAGGAGCAAAGTTCTTTAAATAAATATATTGCTCTTCCTTGGTTTTAAAGTGGAATTGGTGCTGTACTTGGCAGTTTTCCAATGCTCCTTAGCAATACGTACTGTGCGACATCATTTGTGCCACGATGATGTATTTTGCATCAGTAATGGTCATCAAGTTAAAGGCTGTTAGGTTAAAGGTCGTCAGGTTAATGGTCATCCAGCTGCAAGAATGTTACTGTGTCACTTGTGCACTTAGTGCTTCTGGGCTTGTTAGTTCCTTAAATGGCAATAATTCCTTTTTGGAGGGTGAATTTTTGTGCACAGCAAGGTAAGGGACGTCAGCACTGGGAAGTGGAACAGTTTCCTATTTCAGGCACAAAGTGACAGCAGCAAGCGCTCCTAGATCAAGTACAATATGATTAGATACAGAGTAAAGCCTGCTCTGCTCTGCCTCAACAGTATCCCTCGGCCCCAACCACAGAAAAGTACCAGTGCGACAATTTAGAATTTCAACATCAACCATCCTTGTGGCTCTTTGTGTATGTGTGTGTATATATGTGTTAACGTGTGTATGTGTGAACATGCGTGTGAACGTGTGTATACGTGTGAGCATTTCTGCATAGAGGTTTGGCTTGTTCTACTAGTTTTCTACATATCTTTCCCGCATATCAACTGAAACTGGGATCCAGTCCTACAGGCTGGGGTCCAATTTAAAAGCTGGGATACCACTGTACGAGCTGGGATACCACTGTATGAGCTGGGGTCACCACTGTACGAGCTGGGGTCACCACTGTACGAGCTGGGGTCACCACTGTACGAGCTGGGGTCACCACTGTACGAGCTGGGGTCACCACTGTACGAGCTGGGGTCACCACTGTACGAGCTGGGGTCACCACTGTACGAGCTGGGATACCACTGTACGAGCTGGGATACCACTGTACGAGCTGGGATACCACTGTACGAGCTGGGGTCACCACTGTACGAGCTGGGGTCACCACTGTACGAGCTGGGGTCACCACTGTACGAGCTGGGGTCACCACTGTACGAGCTGGGGTCACCACTGTACGAGCTGGGGTCACCACTGTACGAGCTGGGGTCACCACTGTACGAGCTGGGGTCACCACTGTACGAGCTGGGGTCACCACTGTACGAGCTGGGGTCACCACTGTACGAGCTGGGGTCACCACTGTACGAGCTGGGGTCACCACTGTACGAGCTGGGGTCACCACTGTACGAGCTGGGGTCACCACTGTACGAGCTGGGGTCACCACTGTACGAGCTGGGGTCACCACTGTACGAGCTGGGGTCACCACTGTACGAGCTGGGGTCACCACTGTACGAGCTGGGGTCACCACTGTACGAGCTGGGGTCACCACTGTACGAGCTGGGGTCACCACTGTACGAGCTGGGGTCACCACTGTACGAGCTGGGGTCACCACTGTACGAGCTGGGGTCACCACTGTACGAGCTGGGGTCACCACTGTACGAGCTGGGGTCACCACTGTACGAGCTGGGGTCACCACTGTACGAGCTGGGGTCACCACTGTACGAGCTGGGGTCACCACTGTACGAGCTGGGGTCACCACTGTACGAGCTGGGGTCACCACTGTACGAGCTGGGGTCACCACTGTACGAGCTGGGGTCACCACTGTACGAGCTGGGGTCACCACTGTACGAGCTGGGGTCACCACTGTACGAGCTGGGGTCACCACTGTACGAGCTGGGGTCACCACTGTACGAGCTGGGGTCACCACTGTACGAGCTGGGGTCACCACTGTACGAGCTGGGGTCACCACTGTACGAGCTGGGGTCACCACTGTACGAGCTGGGGTCACCACTGTACGAGCTGGGGTCACCACTGTACGAGCTGGGATACCACAGTACGAGCTGGGATACCACTGTACGAGCTGGGGTCCAGTTTAAAAGCTGAGGTACCATGTACTCAGGTACCATGCCCTAGTGGCCACTGCTCATGATTAACCCTCTACAGTGACTGTTGTGACAGCCAAGCCGGATTCTCCTTATGCCTAATGTCCATAACTATCCAATTATCTACCGTGATTCACCACATGGTGATCAAGAGCAGGAACCTTAGTTGAAGCAACCGTCTCCACTGCCACCCCAACTGAGACCAGCCAACTCGAGATGCCGTGGCTTTAAAAGGGTCCACTGTCCCCGGTCAGTCCATACGGACAGGATCAGGCTTGGCTGTGATGCCCTCTGTGATAAATTAACGTGCTGACACCATGCTCACACTACAGCAAGGTACAGAAGAGTAGACACTACAGCAAGGTACCAGAGAGCTGCTGGGACCAGTGGATCAGGAGCCTGGCAAAACACCTTCAGGAGAGAGAGGGCAGAAAATTGGGGAAACATTCCTTTTATTAATAGGAAAACCATCAATCGAGACCAGAGTCTTGCCTCGGGACCCCAAACCGAGGCTGACAATACAGTAACATTCACAGTTTAACACGGCATGACTAGGAGTTGCCAACTCTGGCTGGATGTATTCCTGGAGCTTTCATCACATGACCTCCTCCCTCTAACTGCCCCACCCCCACACTCTCCCTATTGGTTGCCCAACATGTACAACCTCACGGCACACCGCATTCCCACAGCCAATTGGAAAGCAAACAGACTCTTCATTACCCGATTGGATGATTCTTGACTATCAGTCAAACAGCCTTTTCTTTCCCATCTCCAACATTTTTATAACAAATAAGCAAGCGTTGTAAAAAAAAAAAAATTTTGTTCTTAATGCCTCTATGATTTTTCTCCCGGGTTTGCTCCCCGCAGTATCCTGGAGATTAATATTTTCAGTTCCTGGAGACTCCAGGACAATCCTGGAAGGCTGGCAACCAGCTGAAACAACAGTCAATGGGGCTATATTCAAAGTACAGGGAGGTTGAAATATTGTTGCTTAGTTAGTAGAAGTTTGCTCCTAAATGGGACTCACTCTGTGCATCCTGCTTCTCCTTTACAATCTTGGGCAGATACTCATGCTACCAGCCAACTCAAGATACCGTAGCTTTAAAAGGGTCCATTGTCCCCGGTCAGTCCATACGGACAGGATCAGGCTTGGCTGTGAGGCCCTCTGTTCTCAAGCTGATGACTATACTTTGGCATACGGACCCACCCAAAGACACGGTGGGTCCGTATGCCAAAGCAAGGCGCCTTCAGTCACACCCCTCCGGTGGTAACCAGTACCGGGGCTCCTACTCCATTGCCTCGCCTTGAGGTTCGATCCTCCCCTCGCTGGAAATGCTGCCACCTTGTGGTGAGGCCTTGGTTATAACAACAGCAGCTGAGGGTTGATGCCATCGCAGGCCAACTTTCTAACTTCAGATATAAGTCCCTTGGTCAGGAAGACAGGACTGCAGAATGGTGGCATTTGAGGTTTAAAAATACACAAAACAAACATGCACACAGTGTCTCGCATCTGAGTCAGAAGGTTGTAGGTTCAAGTCCCATTCCAGAGACTTGAGCACAAAATCCAGGCTAACACTCCAGCGCAGCACTGAGGGAGCTCTGCACTGTCAGAGGTGTCGTCTTTCGGAATAGAGGTTAAACCGAGCGGGCATAAAAAACCCCATAGCACTTTTCAACAAAGAACAGGGTAATTATTTCAGATGTCCTGGCCAATATTTATTCCTCAACCAACACCTAAAACTAGATTATCTGGCCATTATCACATTGCTGTTTGTGGCTACTGTGTTTCCTACATTACAACAGTGAATACACTTTAAAAATACTTTATTGGCTGTAAAGCACTTTGGGATGTCCTGAGGTCATGAAAGGCGTTATGTAAATCCAAGTCTTACTTTCTTTTCTTTGCAGGACAAGATTATTTTTAAGTTTCAAATATTCTTAAACAGACTACAAAGGATTGGAAACACAAGCCATTTAATTCAGCATTCTGTGAGTAACACTGTCCTGTCACTGTTACCGCTCGATTGTAAAATCCATTGTTTAGGGCCCTGTTGGTACTGAGTCACACAGAGGAGGTGTCATCCCCAGTCTGTGCTGAGTTAGATGATCTCAGCTGGACGGGTGAGACGGAGAGCAACCAGTGCCCAAGGCATCATAGTCCAGTGTGAGTCAATGCCTGAGGACAGGAAGGGAGGGGGGGCTGCAAATTGGTGAAACAAAAGCCTTAAAATACACCTCTTTCATCAATGGAAGGAACCTCTCAGAACCACAGTCTTTAGTTTGGGTGATTTCCAAAGACGGAGTTGCAGAGAGCATCTGCTGTGACTGCAGAACAGAACAGAACCTTTAAAGGGTCGGTGTTGCCATGGTACTGCTCTTCTGAGACACTTTGCCATATCATTGCACGGGACGGAGGGAGGCTCAATGAGGCAACTGGTGACATGGTGTCTTTACCGTTTCTCCGATCCCGTCTAGTCTTACATTGCCTTTACATTAGTTTTCATTAATAAACAGAACTAAAATGAAAAAACACAGCACTATAGGTCCGGTCACTGTATTGGGACTCGAAACCCTTCACCCTATCCCGGCCAGCAATGGGGTTAATGAATTGGAATCTTTCCCAAATTCAGCCTGCTCCTTAAAGCAATCATCAAGTGTTCAAAATTATGAGGGGTTTTGATAGAGTAGATGGAGAGAAACTGTTTCTGCTGGCAGGGGGGGGTGGGTAACCAGAGGACACAGATTTAAGATAATTGGCAAAACAACTGGGGGTGGTGGAAGCAGATTCAATAGTAACTTTCAAAAAGAAATTGGATAAATACTGAAAAAGAAAACATTTGCAGGGTTATGGAGAAAGAGCAGGGGAATGGGACTAATTGGATAGCTCTTTCAAAGAGCTGGCACAGGGTCAATGGGCCGAATGGCCTCCTTCTGTGCTGTATGACTCTAAGTCAACGTTTCAATGCAGTTAAAAAGGTTCTTTGTACCACAGAACATTGCTACAGTCCCTCGAATGATGGTAAAATCATAACCCTTTCATTAGTTTCTTTTTTAAATTTCAGACTTCATTTTGCATTTAAAAAGTTTCGCCCTGTACTGGGTTACTCACCTGGACCCTCCTACGCCTCACAATATCAGAATCATCCATCGCGACCACTAGGCAGGTGGGTCTCCTTTCATCCCAGGTGTCCGCTGCTCTCAATCCGTCGGTGGGAGCCCTGCATCTGTTGTCCTAGGAAACGTATCGAGTGCCCATCATCGGCCAAGCAGCAACTTTTAAGCATCTCCCCCACCCCCCCCTCAAAAAAAAAAGCCCAACACAGACAGCGAGCAGCAAAGCTCGGTAATCTGGAGTCAAAAGAAAACGCAAAGGATCGGAGGCAGGATCATCTGTTCATTAATGGGTAACTGGCCAGGCGATCTCCACAGCACCAGGTCATCAGCCCAACACCAGAGGGTCTCAGAGTCACTTGGCATCTGTGCATGACCAAGTGTCAGATGGCGAGTCTCATACCTTGTCCCCTAGGGTCTGGGTCCTGGGTTGATTCGATGATCAAACACTCGGGAGCTTTTGGCTGGGGAGTGATTCACTGCAGACAAAAAATACCGGAGCTGTTTCATTTCAGCTTGCACACAGCAAGAAACCTCCCCAGATACAATACATATCTAAATATATATTGCTGCAGGAATCAGTTGGAAACATCAGCCTGAATTTACTATCGTCCCCTAACTGCCCAGACAAAGCATGACTCAGGAATTTCTGTAGAAAAGGCTCACAGCTCCATCCACACACATGCAGCAAGGCACTAGCAAAAAAAACAACCTATCAGCTGGTCCGACTGAGGGAGCCAATCGGAGTTAAGATGAGCCTACCTTGAGATATGCCCAGGTCTTTAAGCATTGGTCATCAGCATGTGTGTGAGCGTCCCCTGCTTCAGAGGCAATTCGATTCAACAACAGAGATTAACCATTTCAGCACTGCAAAAGGGGACTGGGGATACTTCACAGTGTGAGGGATGCACCTACATAGCAAATGCAGGCATGCACACATAGGGGAGGGAGAGATGCATTAATCATAAGTGCAGACAGAAAGACGCCTAGGCGCCCCTTGGGGCTCAACTGGTTTAGGATGTGAAGCTAAGCCACTCAGAAAAATAAAGGTTCAAAGTTCAATCCAGAGTAGTGCTGCTACTGGTCTCAGTTCTCCTGTATTACATAGAATGATATAGCACAGGGGGGGCATTCGGCCCTTCGTGCCTGTGCTAGCTCTTTGAAAGAGCTATCTAATTAGTCCCACTCCCCTGCTCTTTCCCCATAGCCCTGTAAATATTTCCTCTTCAAGTTCCCTTTTGAAAGTTATTATTGAACGTGCTTCCACCACCTTCTCAGGCAGTGCATTCCAGATCATAACAATCCGCTGCTTAAATTTTTTTCCCTCATGTCGCCTCTGCTTCTTTTGCCAATTGACTTAAATCTGTGTCCTCTGCTTACCGACCCTTCTGCCACTGGAAACAGTTTCTCCTTATTTACTCTATCAAAACCCTTCATAATTTTGAACACCTCTATTAAATATCCCCTTAACCTTCTCTGCTCTAGGGAGAACAATCCCAGCTTCCCCAGTCTCTCCACATCACTGAAGTCCCACATCCCTGCTACCATTCTAGTAAATCTCCTCTGCACCCTCTCCAAGGCCTTGACATCCTTCCTAAAGTGTAGAGCCCAGAATTGGCCACAATACTCCAGTTGGGACCTAACTGGTGTTTTCTAAAGGTTTAGCATAACATCTTTGCTTTTGTACTCTATGCCTCTATTGATAAAGCCCAGGATCCTGTACGCCTTTTTAACAGCCTTCTCAACTTGTCCTGCCACCTTCAAAGATTTGTGTACATACACCCCCAAGTCTCTCTGTTCCTGCACCCCCTTTACAAATGTAAAAGTGTTCATGACCATTACCCAGCGACCCCTGCTGGAACTGTAGGTCAGGTGCAGTTGGGATTGGACACAGTTAGGATGGATCCCCAACCCCACATCTATAAATATAAATAAAGAAATAATAACACATATGTATTATGAAGAGTATGCACTCATTGTATTGTGCAGCATATAAGAAAGTAATAGCTACAGCGCCTCCACTGGCTGTAATTACAGTGACAAGTTTACATAGGCAGTTTATATTATAAACGTGGACTTTATAATGGAAAAAGTTGACACAGGAGGTGTGTGCAGATGTTAGATTTTTAATATATTAGATAGATATTTTCTGCTTATTAATCTGTGAGTGTACAGTAGCCAATTTATTATACATGGTTAGGGTAAATTCTCAGAGGCTGGATGAGGGGTTTTTCATCATTTTGAAAATGGCTTGGTGCTGCTTCGGAGCTGGTCTTGAAGCTGACTTGCTGCTGTTTTACTTAAGTGACTTTTGTGCTGAGTGATGTTGCCTACCTGCATTGAATCTCTTGCACGCTTGCATAGCCCCACTTTTGTTCACCTTGGCAGACAGGGGAAACTGTGCAAATCATGCTTGCCTGTACTGCTGCACTGTGCAAATCATGCTTGCCTGCACTGCTGCTTCCAGCCAAGCTAGGTGGAAGGATGGGGAATCCCATTGGGGATTCCAACAGTGTTGCATGACCTGGATGAGGAGGATGTGTATATGAAGGTACACCATTTTCAGGGGCAAAGGCACCTCAGGGGTTTTGATGTATTAGTGTCAACCTTGGCTCAGTGGGTAGCATTCTTGCCTCTTAGTCAGCGGTTGTGGGTTCAAGCCCCACTCCAGAGACTTCAGCACATAATCTAGGCTGACACTTCAGGGAGTGCTGCACTGTCAGAGGTGCTGTCTATCTACTGAGACGTTAAACCGAGGCCCCGTCTGCCCTCTCCGATGGATGCAAAAGATCCCACGGCACCATTGGAAGAAAAGCAGAAGAGTTCGCCTGGTGTCCAGGCCAATATTTATCGCTCAACCCAACACTGCAAATAAACAGATTATCTGGTCATTGATCTCATTTCTGTTTGTTCGATCTTGCTTTGTGCAAATTGGCTGCCACGTTTCCTACATTGCAACAGTGAGTACACTTCAAAACAAATTGATTTGCTGTAAAGCGCTTTGGGATGTCCTGAAGACGTGAAAGATGCTATATAAATGCAAGTTCTTTCTTTCTTACTCTTGCCAATAACCCAGGAACCAAGTATACAGACCACAGCCATCATACCTGGGGATGTCCACTGAGATCTGTATCCAGCGTCTCCACTTCACCAGAGAGGCAGTGACCGAATGACATCATCTGCAGTCGGAATGATCTTCAGACTTCCTCAGGAAGCCAACAGCATTATCTATAGTTGTTGTAAGGATAGGTACGTATAGGTTATTAAATAGAATAAGCTAGCTAGCATTATGTAGAATTATATAATTGAGCTGGAGCAGGGGTGAAGTTAGGTTAAAACACACATGGGTGTAAAATGTTCTGCAGCACAGCAGGGGTGAGGATGAGAATGGAATGTCAAGCACATAATGGACGCTATGGTGGCTAGATAATCAGTCCTTTTTGCAATGAATATCGGAAGAGATGAGGGATTGAAGGCTACAGAGGATAGTAATGGGCACTCGTGCATGGGGAACGTCCAGAGAGTAATAAACAACTGTGTGGCACCAACACCCATCCATTATCTGACAACTCCTCAATCCTTTCAGGAGCATGGCTGCAGAGGGCAATTGTGTGGTCTCCTTGAGAGGAGCCACATCTTGGGAACTTTCCCTTGTCGTCCAGCCCTCAAGGCTGGGCCCTCTGGCTGGATATCCTTGGAATCTGCCTGGAAACAGCCTGAACCAAAACTCTGCTGTCCATATCCTAACTCACACCAAGTCCCATTCACCTATCACCCCTGTGCTTTCTGACCTATATTGGCTCCAGGTCCGGCAACGCCTCGATTTTAAAATTCTCATCCTTGTGATCAAATCCCTCCACAGCCTCACCCCTCCCTATTTCAGCAACCTCCTCCAACCCTGCAACCCTCCAAGATCTCTGCGCTCCTCTAATTCTGGCCTCTTGAGCATCCCCGATTTCCTTTAGCCGCCTAGGCCCTAAGCTCCGTAATTCCCTCCCTAAATCTCTCTGCCTCTCTCTCCTCCTTTAAGATGCTCCTTCAAACCTACCTCTTTGACCAAGCTTTTGGTCACCTGTCCTAATATCTCCTTGTGTGGCTCAGTGTCAAATTTTGTTTGATAATCGCTCCTGTGAAGCGCCTTGGGACATTTTACTACATTAAAGGTGATATATAAATGCAAGTTGTTGTAGTCGTTGTTGATGGGTGCCTCCAATGTGGGCAACGCCTATTGTCACTGTTCTTTCTAAACTATCACCCCATCTGTCAAATCCATCAACAAGTCACCTAAATTCTCAAAGGCACAAATCGCAGCATTTATGAGAGAACATTGGGATTAACTTTAACATGTTTTTACAAGTGTTTTAGTTTGTTTGAATATTCTCAGTTAAACGGCAAACGCCGATGACATAACTGAGAGAACAAGCTGGGAGGAGTTACTAAGAACAGCAGTGTGAGGGACTTAAATTAGCATCAGTGGGAGTGCAGCTATTAACCCAGGATGTTTCAGTGATTGACTGTGTGGATGCTGTATCATCTCCCTGGTACTGCTGGGCTCAGTAATTTCACCCAGCTGGTTGCCCTGATGACGAATTGAAGCTCCTCAGAAATAAAGAGACAATAAATCCGAATGAATACTGAAACCAAGACTCCTCTTTTAGGTGTTTGAGAGCATCCCAGATATTTATATCAATACGTTGTACATCCATCCATACAATATATTAATGCTGTACTTCAGTGCATGTCCGACATCACACTCCAGATGTTACGTTCCAGATGTCACACTCTAGTTGTCACACTTTGCTACAGATACAAAACAATTTTAAAAAGAGACAGAAAAAAAATGTAATTTATTGCTGGGTCTCATGGAGCTGAATCTGACAAGCACATTATACTTTGCAAAGTTCTTTGACAATTAACAATGATTGAACTCCGAGTGACCCGAGGTTGTGATTACTTAACAACGATTAGATCAATTTGCCTTAAAAGGCTACAGATCCACCTTAGCAAAATAATACGTTGCACATTATATGGTATAAAGCTCCTGTCCTTACAAAACAATGGGGCGGAAATTGGCCTTGGGCGTTTTCATTAAAGGTAATTGGGCGCGGTATTAAACGGGCTTTCGATGCACTTTCATCCGTTTGGTCCTGATGACCAAGGCGAATTTCGCCCCCAATGAATCACCTAGTTTGATGTGAGCAATGCCATGGGAGATCCACTAGCACATGCTGTCACACTTCTAAGTGTTGTACTGTGTTACAGATGCAAAACAATCTTCTAAAAAAAGTATAAAAATGGAGAAAGAGAGTCAGTCATTTCCTGTTGATTGATAACTTGGTGGCTCCCAAAGGGGAGGAACTGAAGGTTCGCAGACAGCAATTTACCGAAACTTCCCGCAGCAATTAGCCTTTAATTGAGCTCCGGGCTTGCCTACTTAGACAGCGTTCCTACAGGGAGTATCTGAGCAGCAGCCATAAAGGGGCAGGCTAGACTAAACATCACAGCTCCACATCAGAGGTTACCAACTCATGGGATATCAGGTAGTATACATATTACAAAGGTTGCATATGTGTCTATGTCTCTCTGTCTATATTCACCTCTTAAATATTCCTTTTTAATGAGGACATCACAGTATTAAGTATTCTTACCTTCTAAAAAAAGGAAAGACTTGCATTTATATAGCGGCTTTCACGACCCCAGGACGTCTCAAAGCACTTTACAGCCAATGAAGTACTTATGAAGTGTAGTGACTGTTGTAATGTAGGAAACACGGTAACCAATTCGCACACAGCAAGATCCCACAAACAGCAATGTGATAATGACCAGATAATTTGCCAGTAACATTTGCGCCAGACAAGTGCCAGGCAATGACCATCTCCAACAAGAGAGAGTCTAACCACCTCCCCTTGACATTCAACAGCATTACCATCGCCGAATCCCCCACCATCAACATCCTGGGGGGTCACCTTTGACCAGAAACTTAACTGGACCAGCCATATAAATACTGTGGCTACGAGAGCAGGTCAGAGGCTGGGTATTCTGCGGCGAGTAACTCACCTCCTGACTCCCCAAAGCCTTTCCACCATCTACAAGGTACAAGTCAAGAGTGTGATGGAATACTCTCCACTTGCATGGATGAGTGCAGCTCCAACAACACTCAAGAAGCTCGACCACATCCAGGACAAAGCAGCCCGCTTGATTGGCACCCCACCCACCACCCTAAACATTCACTCCCTTCACCACCGGCGCACTGTGGTTGCAGTGTGTACCATCCACAGGATACACTGCAGCAACTCGCCAAGGCTTTTTCGACAGCACCTCCCAAACTCGCAACCTCTACCACCTAGAAGGACAAGAGCAGCAGGCACATGGGAACACCACCACCTGCACGTTCCCCTCCAAGTCACACACCATCCCGACTTGGAAATATATCGCCGTTTCTTCATCATCGCTGGGTCAAAATCCTGGAACTCCCTTCCTAACAGCACTGAGGGAGAACCTTCACCACATGGACTGCAGCAGTTCAAAAAGGCGGCTCACCACCACCTTCTCAAGGGCAATTAGGGATGGGCAATAAATGCCGGCCTCGCCAGCGACGCCCACATCCCATCAATGAATTTTTTAAAATCTGTTTTTAGATGTTGTTTGAGGGATGAATATTGGCCAGGACGTCAGGGAGAACTCCCCTGCTCTTCTTCGAATAGTGCCATGGGATCTTTTACACCCACCTGAGAGGGCAGACGGGGCCTCAGTTGAATATCTCATCCGAAAGACGGCACCTCTGACAGTGCAGCACTCCATCAGTATGTGTACATTAAATGTCTGAGGTTTATTTGGATTTCTCCTTGTTCCTGTCATCAGTACTGGGTGGAGATCGTTTCAAAATATTCTGACTGTACCTCAAATTTTGCTCCCCTTCTGACTGGGGTTCAACAGAACTGTCTGGTTTGCTCCCCAATAGATCAGTGGGTAAATGCGCCACCACTGAGGGGCAATCAGCCATACAGAGTAGGTCGGCCACAGAATCCATACCCAATCTGTGTTGAGTTAGCAGATCTCAGTTGGGCCAGTACTAAGAAGTCTTGAGCTAAGGAGGAGAAGACAAATCAGCCCGTGTTCCTGTTCCTGATGACCCTCCCCTTCCGGTGACCCCCGCTGGAAAGTTTACAGGAGGGCAGGATTAGGCTCAGCTGCGACACCCTGCCACAGTCGAATAATCTACTGACACTCACTGTCTAGGCTTATGCAAGACCAATGGCCACCTGTGTGAAGTGGCAGGGGGTGCCTGTGTCTGTCAGCCCATAACCCAGCATAAATCGCCATCTTGACCCCAGGCAGACATGTCACTCCTGATACATCCCAGAAACTGAGATAATTAAGGATCTTCCCATGGGATTCTGGTGATATCATGGCCTGGTCAGCAGCATGAATATGGAGCTCCGTTCCGCAAAGTCAATGTCTATCAGATTAGCCCCGTCCCCACCCCATGAAGGTGAAAAACAGCAAAAATAATAAGGCATTAATTACCTCATTATATAAGCTGCATCCGAGCCTCCCAAAAAAAATGGCAACAACACCCCCCAAAGCAATAGGACAAACCAAGGACTCTCTTCACCAATGTGCCTAGTAAAACATGGCCTGCTCCAGACTGACTACAACGACACTGGACATCCATGGGTAGGAGGTCAAGTGGGGGTCGGGGGGGGGGGATTCAGGGGAGGGGAGGAAGAAGGAAGGTAAAGAACAGCCAATAACTTAATCAGGAAGGGCTAAACATTGGAGGAGATGACGAAAAAAAAGGGCAAAACAGCAACTAAATGCTACCAGTTGGCAGAGGATGAAAACAACATGCCTCACAACATGTCCCCCACCAATGGCATGTGCTACTCCATTCTGCTGCCCCCCACATTGGCCATCCAATGGTTTGGCCAAATCCTTACCCCTTCACCCAGTACAGGACATCCCACCATCCACAGGAACAAAACAGCATCTCACGCAGATCATAGGACAACAGGCCAAACCCCAAAAAAATGATGAACTGAGCTCGGAACGCACACTCCAAGAGGACTATTGCCGTAGCTTTAATATTCCAGAAATTGATAAGATGATTAAATGTGGAGTAGCCTGCTGAAGGTGTATGTAGGGACACTGTGAAAATTTGGTTAGGGCCAAATTATCTAAAGCTGACTGTTTACTGACTGACTACTTTTCCCTTCCCTCAGTGGTTGTAACAAGCAGGCAGTGATTCAGCCCCTCCAGTCTAATATTTTGTGTTCCCTTTCACTCGATAATTGAAGAACATGATAACTTTGAGTTTCTACACTTTCCAAGATACTTCAGATACAATGTTATTGTCATTCTGGTGATCCAGTTGACCAGGGGACCTTGCCCCAGGTGGCCCAGTGCTTGGTATGTGTCTATGTTCCTTGGCATTTCATAGTCTCAAAATTCTGGGAAAGAATGAGTTGGAGTAAGTGCAATGAATCTTGATTTCAAGAGGGTGGTAGAAATCTGGACCTCTCTCCCCCAAAAGGCTGTGGATGCTGTGGATGAGGGTATCAAGCAATATGGGTCAAAGGTGGGTAAATGGAGTTGAGGTACCGATCAGCCATGATCTGATTGAATGGCGGAACGGGCTCAAGGGGCCACTCCGGTTTCTATGTTCAACATAGTAATGATTCAGGGAGGAGGAAGAATGTGTAGGACGACACATTGAAGCTCATGAAGAAGAGATGAAGGCACAGCAGCACTGACCATGGTAATACTGATAAAATACAGTGGCAAGAACGGAGAGTGAGAGGTTTAAGAGTGCAGGTGGGACAAGAATCTCCCTTAGATTCCTCACTCCCTGAGCAGCTCAGTCATACAGGCTGGATTGGATCCAACAACCTCCAGTCTACACTGAGATGCTGCAGTTGGCTTCTGCATTCCTGCATCAGGGACGGGGTGCAGGGGGAATCTCCCAGCGTTCCTGCTCCTGATTACTATCTGGTGGCTCCGTCTGTGAGCGTCAGGGTCAGAATAGGATCAGGCTGAGCCACAATGGCCCAGCGGATCAACTAGCTTGCCAACGCTCACTGTCTAGACTTGGTCATGAAGGATGATGAATCGAAGGGCAACCTGTGCCCAGGAGGGCACCTCCCGGCGAGGAATCGGTGCCCTCGGGAGAGGGAGAGGAAAGTGTGGGGGGGAGGACTGATAATTGGCAGCACAAGGAAGGACGGGGGAAATTCAACTTAAAAACATATTCATCTGTAAAGGGCTGCAGGACGGTTAATTCTTGTCAGACTCAGGGCTCAGCTCAAGCCCATGAGTCATTGCTAGCTGAAAATGAAAATCAATACATCTACATCATTTCCCAGCAAATGGCTCCAAGCCAAGGAAACAGATCAACGCTAATGAAGAATTTCATTATTGTTTCATTCAAGCTATTTGTTACTGACACTCACAAGCCGAGTCAGACTTTAGCCTCCTTTTTACCTTGCGTACAAAGTCCAGATTGAAAGGTTCATTCTACAATTGCACGCTGGGCATTGCTTCCAGGATTTATAAGTAATTTACGATTTTTTTTCTCTCTCTCTCTCCTCCCCTGAGCACATCGACACCTCGCTGGGTTCAGGTAATGGACACCCTGCGAGTCCAGACAGTGACTAGTTTCATCATTAAAATTGCATTTATATAGCACCTTTCACAACCTCAGGACGTCCCGCAGTGCTTTGCAGCCAATGAAGTACTTTTGAAGTGTAGTCACTGTTGTAATGTGGGAAATGCAGCAGCCAATTTGGTCAAACAGCATTGAGATAAATGACTAGATAATCTGTTTTAGTGATGTTGGTTGAGGGTCAAATATTGGACAGGACACCGGGGAGAACTCCCCTGCTCTTCTTCGAATAGTGCCATGGGATCTTTTACGTCCACCTGAGAGGGCAGATGGAGTCTCGGTTTAACGTCTCATCCGAAAGACGGCACCTCTGACAGTGCAGCACTCCCTCAGTACTGCACTGGGAGTGTCGGCCTAGATTTAATGCTCAAGTCTCTGCAGTGAGGCTTGAACCCAAGGCCTATCAGGACTGAGAGGCGACTGTGCTACCCACTGAGCCACAGCTGACACCGTACATCTTGGAGCTGTCGGAGCCAAGCCCGATCCTGTTCCCACCTGACATCCATATACTGGCACTTTCCGGCTGGGATCACTGGGCAGCAACCAGCAGTGGGAATCCTGGCTGCCCATTTCCCTCGCTAGCCTGGGTGCTGAGGCCCATTCTAGTGCCCTTGCTGCTGCCATAACTGAGATCAGCAAGCTCAGAACGGACCAGGGATTGAAGCTAGCACCTGGCTGGGCTACATAAAAATAACAACTTGCATTTATATAGCGCCTTTAATGTAGTAAAACGTCCCAAGGTGCTTCACTGGAGCGATTATCAAACAAAATTTGATGCTGAGCCACACAAGGAGATATTAGGACAGGCGACCAAAAGCTTGGTCAAAGAGGTAGATTTTAAGGAGCGTCTTAGAGGAGGAGAGAGAGGTGGAGAGGTTTAGGGAGGGAATTCCAGAGCTTATGGCGTAGGCAGCTGAAAGCACGGCCGCCAACGGTGGAGAGAAGGAAATCGGAGGTGTACAAAGGGCCAGAGTTGGAGGAGCGCAGAGATCTCAGAGGTTGTAGGGCTGGAGGAGGTTACAGAGATAGGGAGGGGGCAAGGCCATGGTGGGATTTGAACACAAGGATGAGAATTTTAAATTTTAAGTAGCACAGCGAGCACAGGGGTGATAGGTGAACGGGACATGGTGCAAGTTAGGATGCGGGCAGCAGAGTTTTGGATGAGATCAGTTCCATCATGTGGTGCTGCATTTACACATGCAGCCAGCAGAGGAGCCCTTTTCGATTTCTTAAGATGAATGAAGATGCTCACTTTTGACAATTTCTCCAACAAATCCACCCCCCACCCCCACCTTTCCCAGATAGTTCCTTCAATAATTCATATTTCACCCTGACCTCATTTCCATTTTCCTACTTTGAATCCATCCATTCCCAGATTTTTCCAGGAGGAGATGGATTTAGACCATTTCATAAATAAGGAAAGGGAAGAGCGGTTCAGCCCAAGTTAGAATATTTGACTTTAAGAGGACAGTCGCTGTCAGTTTCTTCGATTATGTTTCCTGTTAGCCATCACTTCATGCCAGATGCACTGCACTGTACAAGCCTGTGTCTGATGACTATTTTAAGCCCTTTTAGAGTGTGTCATTTTACACCCCTGTGATTCACGAACCATATTAATGGAGGTGGAGACGATCTTTCGTAGATAACCAGAATAGAATCAGAGGAAATAATTATAAACCAAGAGAGCCCTGAGTTAAAATTAGTATCAAGAACAACTTATTCACACTAATACCCCATATACTGGTTATAGTTAAAAAAAATAACCATGAAAGCTTCCAGACTGTTGCAAAAACCTAATTGGTTCACTAGGGAAAGGAGCCCATCACTCCCACCTTATCTGGCCCACACATACTTCAGTCCCACACTATTGGGTTGGCAATGCATTCTGAGGTGACCTACCAACCAATTAGGCTACAAAGTCCAATAAGAAGACAAAAATCAGACTGATTTATCGACAACGACCCAGACATCGTATTAGGATAAGATAAAGGGAATCTCAGCTCAGTTGACCCAGCAAAAGTCCTCCTCACCAACATCTGGGGGCTGGTGCCCAAGTTGGGAGAGCTGTTCCACAAAATCATATCTATCAGCCAACATCTATCAGGAAAGACTGAACAGGCTGGGGCTCTTTTCTCTAGAAAAGATTAGACAGAGGGGTGACCTGATAGAGGTCTTTAAAATCATGAAAGGGTTTGATAGGGTAGACGTAGAGAAGATGTTTCCACTTGCGGGGGTGACCAGAACTAGGCCATAAATATAAGATAGTCACTAATAAATACAGAGGGAATTTGGAAGAAACTTCTTTACTCAGAGAGTGGTTAGAATGTAGAACTCGCTGCCACAAGGAGTAGTTGAGGGAAAAGCAGAGATGCATTTAATGGGAAGCTGGATAAACACATGTGGGAGAAAGGAATAGAAGGATATGCTGATAGGGTGAGGGGAAGTAGGTTAGGGAGGAGGCTCGAGTGGAGCATGAACGCTGGCATGGACTTTTTGGGCTGAATGGCCTGTTTCTGTGCTGTACATTCCAAGTAATTCTATGTAGAAAGCATCACAAACTCCTCCATCACCATCCCTTGGGTATGTCCTGCACCACTGGATGCACACCCCAGAGGTGCGGGTGCAATGATATAGTCAGGTGGAATTGGTCCTAAGTCCTCATCATTGATTCTGGACCCCCTTGAAGTCTCATGGCTTCAGATCAAACAAGGTTAATGAAACCTCCTGCTGATCACAAGCTACTGCACCTCCCCTCAACTGATGAATCAGTCCTCCTCCATGTTGAACATCACGTGGAGGAAGCTCTGAGGGAAGCAAGGTCACAGAAGGTTCTCTGGGTAAGGGAGATCAATGTCCCCCACCAAGGGTTGGCTCAGTAGTACCACCACTGACCAAGTTGGCCTAGTGAGGGAACCAACATGAGGAAGTAACTTACTTAACCCCATCCTCATTAACCTACCTGCTGCAGGCAGAACTGTCCATGATGGCACAGGTAGAAGTGACCATCAGTTCTTCACATCAAGCACAACCTCCATTGTGTAATGTGCAACAGACTAAGGACAGGTCTAGCAGCCCAAAACTGGGTATCCATGAGGTGCTGTGGGCCATCAGCAGTGGGAAGATTGTAAACCATCGCAATCTGTAACCTCATGGCCCAGCACATCCCTCACTCCTCGATCACCATCAAGCCCGGAGACCAATCCTGGTTCAGTGCAGAGTGTAAAAAGCAGCATGATGGAAAACCGACCACACACCTGGATGGGTGCAGCTGCAACAACACTCAGGAAGTCCATCACCATCCAGGACAGAGCAGTTCACTTGATTGGCACCCCTGCCACGAGACTCAATATCTACCCTCTCCTCTCTGGCTGCAGTATGAGCGATCTACAGGATGCACTGCAGTAACTCAACAAGGTTACTCCAACAGCATCAACCTCCCCTCTGACTTCTCCCACTGAGACGGACATGGGCAGCAATGTCCTGGGAACACCATCTCCTCCAATGTCTCCTCCATCCTGACATAGCTATCTAGTGCAGGTTCAGATTCCTGGAATTCCCTACCTAACATCATTGTGGGAGCACCATCACCACATGGACAGCAGTGGTTCAAGGAGAAGGCCCACCACCATCACCTTTTCAGGGCAACTAAGGGTGGGCAATAAATGCCGGCCTTGCCAGCGTCGCCCACATCCTGAGAACAAACAAAAAAAAATGATGCTACACAAGTAGATTTATAATATCACCCCCAAATAAACCGGCAAACACTAGGAAGCTGAAACAGAAACAGAAAATGTCGCTCAGTCCGAGGCTATAGAGAAAAGAGGCGAGTTAATGTTTGGACAAAATCCTTCTTCAAAACTGAAAACTGAAACATAAGCATATTAATAGAATCGTGGAAAACAAAAAGGAGGGGAGATGGATAAATTACAAGTACTCCAATCACAAGAGGAAGCTACTGGGACGAAGGACTTGTGCCCTGCTTAAAAGGAACAGGGTGAACATTGACACCACTGTCTCGGCCAATGAGTTGGAGACAGGGTCAGGACTTGAGAGTCTCCGAACTCACGACCGAAACTACAGCAAACAGAGTCTCCCGATAAAAGCAGGATTATTTCTCCGGCAAAATGCAGTGAGTGGAGGATAGTTACAGAATACAAATCAATCCCAGTCACTTACAGCAGTGCGGTCTCCAGGCCTGATTGATGGGGGAATTACCCAATCATCTCCATACTGCCCGGGAATAGTGGTGTCACTATATGCAGGCTAAAAGAAAAGCAGAAGATCGTAGGATATAAAAGTGCAAATAAAATGCCGATCCGCGTGTAAGTAGACGCGTACAATATAAATCCAAAGAGGTGAAGCTGCTGCTCCGTGAATGTGGTGAGATCACTCGCAGTCCATCGGGTCTGTCTGCGGCCAGGCAACAGAAAGAAACGAAAGATCGTGCAAAAGTAGCTGCTCTGGATCCTCTAGAACAGTTTCAAAAAAGGCAGCAACTCCCTAAGACATAAAAAAAGACGGACAGTATCACATGCACACTACCTCACGTACTCCTCCGGCATCCACTAACATTGTGCTCCACATTCCTCTCCACGCGAACAGCTGTTATGAATAATTAATGGCACATTGCCCCACACCAGCAGCAGTGACATTAACATAAATAATACATTCTACTTTCCTTGCTCAGGATGACATGATCACCAGCGCAATGATGTCAGTGGTCCATCACTGATGTCACTGTCCCATCACTGATGTCACTGCCCCATGAATTATGTCACTGCCCCATGAATTATGTCACTGCCCCATGAATTATGTCACTGCCCCATGAATTATGTCACTGCCCCATGAATTATGTCACTGGCCCATCTCTGATGTCACTGCCCCATCTCTGATGTCACTGCCCCGTCAATGATGTCACTGCCCCATTTATGAAGATCACCAGAATACAATCCTCACATAGGAGAAGCACTGGATTAGGTTGAAGAGCTCCCACATCATACATTGGCACCAATGGGGGTGCATGGTGGTAAGAAGGCATCGGCACATATATAAGGGCTTTGGTTAAAATAAGGCATAGCTCTACAGTTACACGTACAGACAGCCATTGTTACTGGTGGGAGTAGGAAGTGACTTCAGTGAGGTGCCATGAACAGGAGCTGTGGGCCTGGGGAAGGGTCTTTAGATGATGGCCCAGTTGTGGTGCAAGGGTTGTTGATACAATGGCCAGATGTGGTGGGCAAGAGAAGGTCTCCTTCATCAGATTGGCATGAATAGATCTTGCTCAAGTTGCCAAGGCCCCCCCCGGAGGCAGCCTGGAACAACCCTTCAGCATAGCGGTTAAAGGTGACCTTAACAGCCACTGTCAGAGCAGTGCATGTGGTGGAGATGATGCAAGTCTCCTTATAGTATGCGGCATAGATCGCAAAGCCTCCGCAGGCACTGCTCCTCAGTCAGATGCAGGTAGGAGCACCTCTGCCTGTATACTCTGGTGTGAAGTGTACATATGCCCTGCACCTTTCGAGCCTGGCCTCTCTCCATTGATCCTTCTCTTCCAAGAAGCAATGGCAGCGGGGAATCCCCATTGGGAAACCCATTGTGCTCTGTCTGAAATAGGGATGAGAACCAATGACACAAAAGGCAGACAGTAAAGTAGTGGCAACAGCAAATAACAATAACAATGACATAGGAACAGGAGGAGGCCATTCAGCCCCTCGAGCTTGTTCCGCCATTCAATTACATCATGGCTGACCTGTATCTTAACTCAATTTACCCGCCTTGGTTCTGTAACCAATAATACTCCTGCCTAACAAAAATCTATCAATGACACAGTAAGGTTTTACAGGAGCTGAGAATGTATAAGGAGGTCCCTTTAAACAGATTTCCACCTTCAAAGTAATGCCTAGAAGCCCGAGGTGGCAATAGACTGAACATGAATCATCATAAATAAAAACAGAAAATGCTGGAAACACTCAGCGGGTCAGGCAGCATCTGCGGAGAGAGAAACCGTTAACGTTTCAGGTTGCTGACCTTTCATCAGAACTGGAAGATGCTTTTGTATGAATCTTCATAAATGCGGTGTCCTTTGGAACTGACAGCAGAGATTTGGGGTGGGAGGGGAAGGCTGAGGATTCGATTTCAAGCAGAATGTGACAGAAAATTAAGGCCATCATTGCAGGATGTCAGAAAGCTGCCACACGCTGGCAGAAATGCTGGAAGATGATCTTTGCAGTATAAATTATTCCTGAGACAGCCCTGCTACCGCTGTGTAATGACTAGAGACACTTACACACAGGGAGAAATGCTCCGAGGAATCCCTGATACACAATTATTCCAATTACTTTGGAGTGGGATTCCATGCTCCCGCTGACATGAGTGTTTGTGCAACAAAAAAAATGATTCAAGGCCTCGGTGGGTTAATGCACTCCTTACTGTGGTGCTGAGCCCTGCAGCAGGGAGGCCCCAGCTTCAGAACCTGCTTTTGAGTCAAGGACTCTCAGCCTGACTGACACTATGGGCTCTACAACTGGTTTCAATCCTCCCAGACTAAGGAGGGTCAATGGGCCCCGCTCCTGATCACTCTCCAGTGATCACTGCTGGTGTGTGTGTCTGTGTGTGTATCTCTGTGTCTGTGTGTGCGTGTGTGTGTGTCTGTCTGTGTGCATCTCTATATGTCTCTCTCTGTGTCTCTGTGGCTGGAGGTTTTTGTTTCTGTGTGTGTATATGTCTGTGTGTGTGTGTGTGTGGGTTTGTGTGTCTGTCTATGTGTATATGTCTGTGTGTGTGTGTGCGTGTCTGTCTGTGTGCATCTCTGTATGTCTCTCTGTGTGTCTCAGTGTATGTCTGTGTGTCTGGAGGTTTTTGTGTCTGTGTGTGTATGTCTGCGTGTGTGTGGGTTTGTGTGTCTGTCTATGTGTATATGTATGTGTGTGTGTGGGTTTGTGTATCTATCTGTGTGTGTGTATGTTTGTGTGTATGTGTCTGGGTTTGTGTGTCTGTGCGTGAACATTGGGTGAGAACGGGATTAGTTTTGGCTGTGATGTTCCCCAACAAACGAATTTCCTGCCAGTTCTCAGTGTCTAGCATTGCACATAAAGACTGAGCCTTGGGTGAGATATCGAGGAATGCTGGTCCTGTGCTGCTGCACCCGGACAGCCGGAGAGGAAAGGCGAGAGTGTGAGAAAGTTGGGAATGTGATTGTAGTGCATGACTGTGCTGCCCCGTGAAGAGGGAGGATAGAGCTCAGTACCCACAATGATATCTGATCGTAATTGAACTGTCAGTCCGCTGGGTGGGGCTGTCCACATCCCATAATGAGCAGAGCAAGGGTGAGGTCCCCCACCCCAAGGGCACACTTTCACCTCCCAGTTACCTGTCACGGCACGGAATCTACAGAAGCCCAGGAGCAGTTAGCTTCACCACTGCTTTAGTAAATGAAACACAACACAATGATGTAAATCCTCACCAAGCTGCTGTTGGTCTGTTTCACTGGAGACAACTGGTTGCAAATTTGTAAAAAGGCTCCACCAGGCGGTCACAGCATTTAACTACACAACAAGGACATAGTGCAGGACAGCAATGCCTGATGAATGTTAGAAAGGGAAAGTAAGTCAACAAATTGTGTTGATGTTTAGCTGGGAATCCCTCAGTTAGGCCGCTCTGGTAATGACACTGTTGGAGAGTGCCCCTGAGCATCTCAGAACAGCTCAATGGAAAATAATGCAGCCACAACTTAAAATGAGCAGGAGAATAAAAAAAGAGACTAAGACTTGCACGTTTTCACATCTCTCAGAAATGTCCCAAAGCATTTCACATGGTAGCACTCACTTCTGAGTCAGGTTGTGGGTTCAAGCTCCACTCCAAGGGCTTCAGCACGGAATCAGAGCAGTGCTGAGGGACTGCTGCAGTATCAGAGGCTGCATCCTTTGAATGAGCCATTAAATTGAGGTTCCGTTTCTCACAGTCGCTCACCTCTCACAATCGAAGATCTGTAAACAGGGGCCACAAGTTAATCTGGGGAGGTTGCCTGGCTGGTAGGGACTTCAGATAGAGGTGTTCATGGTGTTGGAAGGGAGACTGAACTTGGAGCTGTCCATGGTGTTGGGCGGGGATTGCACTTGGAGCTGTCCATGGTGTTGCAAGGGAGACTGAACTTGGAGCTGTCCATGATATTAGAAGGGAGACTGAACTTGGAGTTGTCCATGGTGTTGCGTCGGGACTGCAGATGGATCTGTCTGAGGTGTTTTATGGTGTTGGGTGGAGAATGCACTTGGAGCTGTCCATGGTGTTGATTGGGGACTACAGATGGAGCTGTCCTTGGCCTTCAGTGATGAGTACACTTAGAGCTGTCCATGGTGTTGGGTGGAGGCTGGCCTTTGAGCTGTCCAAGGTGCTTAAATGGGCTGGTTGCTGTTGGCGGTGCTGAAATGCCAGACTATAGATTTTCATGGTGTTTTAACTAAAAATACATAAAAGGAGGTGAATATCAGCCTCTTGCTAAGTCAAGGGATATGGAGCAAAGGCGGGAAAATGGAGTTGAGGTGCAGATCAGCCATGATCTAATTGAATGGCAGATAGGCTTGAGGGGCTGAATGGCCTACTCCTATTCCTAATGTTCCTAAAACTGGTTAAATTAGATGTAGGCATCAATTCAACTGCATAAAAAGGTAATACAAATAAGCCAATTCCTGCCAACTTACCATCATCAAATCAACCAATACTACCAAAAAACCCCACAGATTAGCTAGTGATTCATCTAATTTATCTTTTGATTTCCTTATCCAAGGAAGGATATACTTGCCTTAGAGGCAGTGCAACAAAGGTTCACTAGATTGATTCCTGGGATGAGAGGTTTGTCCTGTGAGGAGAGATTGAGTAGACTAGGCCTATACTCTCTGGAGTTTAGAAGGATGAGAGACGATCTCATTGAAACATATAAGCTTATGAGGGGGCTTGACAGGGTAGATGCTGAGAGGTTGTTTCCCCTGGCTGGAGAGTCTAGAACTAGGGGACATATTCGCAGGATGAGGGGTCGGTCATTTAAGACTGAGATGAGGAGGAATTTCTTCACTCAGAGGATTGTGACTCTTTGGAATTCTCTACCCCAGAGGGCTGTGGCTGCTGAGTCATTGAATATATTCAAGGCTGACGTAGATAGATTTTTGGACTCTAGGGGAATCAAGGGATATGGGGATCGGGCGGGAAAGTGGAGTTGAAGTCAAAGATCAACCATGATCTTCTTGAATGGCGGAGCAGGCTTGAGCGGCCATATGACCTACTCCTGCTCCTATTTCTTATGTTCTTAATTGTTGTTTTCGAGATGTTGCTGGCACTGAATGGTACAAAAGTACTGCATTGTGTGAACCCAATATGAGATGTTTTACGTGATAATATGCTATATAGTAATGCAAAGATTGTTTATTATTTAGAAATGTATTAAACGAATTGTGGTCCTGAATTTCCTTGTATTTTTCAGGCTGGGTGGGGGTGGAAATTGGGACTTCCAGCGCCTGCTCCCTCCTGTGCAGATGTCAGTAAAAGAGGCAGGTCTTTTTAATTTTGTTTTTTTTTCTCCTTCTCCAGCTGAGTCTCTCCACCTTAAATGCCAGCCCTCGATAAGAGGGCAGAGAGATGGGCCTCTACCAAAGAGATTGTGATATTGACACTGAGATTTGGGTGAATCTTCATCCAATACTTCCTTTCTCATGCTGAGCATCACCAGATCAATTGATCCAGCCCTTGAAGGATGTGGGATGGGACGCACTTGCTAAGAGATTTACTGTGAGGTTAGAATCACTATGACAGAAGAAAGGTCACACATCATGTCGCTCGTACAGACTGAAGCACCTGTCGTTTAATGGGATATATTTTACACCCAGTGCTGAAGAGTATAAAGCAAATCAAAAACTGGACAGAGGGTGGGATAAAGGACTGAGTGGGATTGGGGCAGGGGTGGAATAGGGGCAGGGGTGGGATAGGGATGAAGATGGGGAGGAGTAGGATAAAGACAGGGCAGGGGGTTGGGATGAAGGCAGGGCAGGGGGTGGGATAAAGGTGGGGAGGAGATGGGGATAAAGGCCAACAAAGTCGATCAGGAGGCCCTAGTGGGAGGTCAGGGCCGTCCAGTAATGGGTGCTGATTGACTAAGGTGCTGATGAGAGACTCCAGCCACACTGGGGGGGGGGAGCGTGTCCAAAAATGTTAAAAACGGGGTCTTCATGAGCCTTGCACACCCAGCCTATTGCTCGCTGGCCAGCCACACTAGGGGGAGCGAGGCAGAGTAGGCCTTTGGCCTCTTGTGCCTGATTATACAGAGAGCTGATGCACTAGTCATTGCATTATCGGCACCTAATTGTCAAGGCTCACACATGAAGAATGGCTCTGTGGTTGAGGTAGTGGGGGAACAGTCAGCGTTTGGGAAGCTGTATCCCTTCAGGGGAGAAGGAGATAAGCCAATTTTTAAAAAAAGCTGCAGAGCACTGCGAAAGGTGACGCTGGCAGTAATAGTCCCACTCAGTGAAGGGCACTCAGTGACCGTGGCAGGATCTGCGAGAGGAGAGTAATACTGCCAAAGTAATCAGCCTTTATATGAGTGTACGGTCAAAAGGGAACAGAGACACAGATGATTCACCAACAGTGTGAATCGTTCTAATCAAATGTGGAGATGGTTTAACTGTTCTTGCATTTTATGAAACATATATTTCAAACGCTTACACAAGCAGTTGATTGTTGAAGTGCTAGAACATGCTCACGATGCGTGGGATTATTCAAAGGGGATTCCAATGGTAGTAGGCAACTTCATCCTCAGATCTTCAGCTATCTTTGTGTCTTCTTTGAATAAAAGTCGCCTCCATCTAAATACTGAGCTATTTAATCCGTGCGATGTGTCACTTGAAATCATGGAGGACCACCCCATGTTGCAAAATGAAGTTTACAATCTGGATCATAGAGCATTTTCATTGCCTCTCAGGGAACAAATTGCACTGCACACAGTAAGCGAGGAGATTAGGAACATAGGAACAGTAGTAGGCCATTCAGCCCCTCCAGCCTGTTCCATCATTCAATTAGATCATGGATTCTCTACTCCAGAGGGCTATGGATGCTGAGTCATTGAATATATTCAAGGCTGAGAGAGGCAGAATTCTGGACTCGAGGGGAATCAAGGGATATGGGGATCGGGCAGGAAAGTGGTGTCGAGGTCGAAGATCAGCCATGATCTGATTGAATGGCGGAGCAGGCTCGAGGGGCCGTATGAACATAAGAACATAAGAAATTGGAGCAGGAGTAGGCCAATCGGCCCCTCGAGCCTGCTCCGCCATTCAATAAGATCATGGCCTACTCCTGCTCCTATTTCTTATGTTCTAATGGCTGATCTGTATCTAAACTCCATCTATCCACCTTGGTTCCATAACCCATAATACCCTAACAAAAATCTATCAATCTCTGTTCTGAAATTTTCAATTGGCCCCCAGCCTCTACAGCCTCTACGGGGAGGGAGTTCCAGATTTCCACTATCCTTTGTGTGAACGGCCTAGATCTAATATTGGGCCATACTTTACTGTGGGGTCTGCCTTTAGTTAGACTTGTCCTTGCACTTTTAGGTTTTTAAATTTTTGGTGTGGCAAGTTGCGGAAGGTGCAAGCGGATAACATCACAGCGAGGGGAAACAGGGCATTTGGGACCTGAGTGAACAGGGCAAGCGACTGGGTATCTCCTTAACCAAATCAGAGTGAAGGATTGAGAGATTAACAGCGCAAGAACTGAGAAAAAAGTGTAAATTAGAGTGGGCAAATTCAATGTCAAATCAGGTGCAGAGAACCAAAGAGAGGGAAAGAAAGATTGCATGAAGAGAGAGAGAAAAAAAAGAGACAGAAAGGAAATGTAAAAGTAAAAATGTTAAGTTTAAAATGTTACATTTTTAAAATCTCCAACTACAATTAAAATCTGAAAGAATGAGACTCCACACTTGTAATAGTTAATTGTAATAGTGCCACATAAAAGATTACTGCACAAGATAAGAGCTCATGGTGTTGGGGGTAATATACTGGCATGGATAGAGGATTGGCTAACTAACAGAAAACAAAGAGTCGGGATAAAAGGGTCATTTTCAAAATGGAAATCTGTAACTAGTGGGGTGCCGCAGGGCTCAGTGCTGGGGCCTCAACTATTTACAATATATATCAATGACTTGGATGGAGGAACAGAGTGTCTTGTGGCCAAATTTGCTGATGATACAAAGATAGGTGGAAAAGCAAGTTGCGATGAGGACACAAAGTGTCTGCAAAGGGATATCGACAGGTTAAGTGAACGGGCAAAAATTTGGCAGATGGAATATAATGTGGGAAAATGTGAAGTCATCCACTTGAATGTAGAAATACTACAAAATGCTGCAGTACAGAGGGATCTGAGTGTCCTCGTACATGAAACACAAAAAGTCAACATACAGGTGCAGCAGGTAATCTGGAAGGCAAATGAATATTGGCCTTTATTTCTAGGAGGATGGAGTTTAAAAGCAGGCAAGTCATGCTACAACTGTACAGGGTGCTGGTGAGACCACACCTGGAGTACTGCGTACAGTTCTGGTGCCCTTATTTAAGGAAGGACATACTTGCATTGGAGGCAGTTCAGAGAAGGTTCACAAGGTTGATTCCGGGTATGGAAGGGTTGTCTTATGAGGAAAGATTGAACAGGTTGGGTCTGTACTCATTGGAGTTTAGAAGAATGAGAGGAGATCTTATTGAACCATACAAGATTCTGAGGGGACTCGATCGGGTAGATGCTGAGAGGATGTTACCCCTCGTGGGGGAATCTAAAACTAGGGGGCATAGTCTCAGAATAAGGGGTCGCCCGTTTAAGATGGAAATGAGGAGGAATTTCTTCTCCCAGAGGGTCATAAATCTTTGGAATTCTTTACCCCAAAAAGCTGTGGCGGCTGAGTCATTGAATACATTCAAGGCTGAGTTAGACAAATTTTTGATCAGCAAGGGAGTCAAAGGATATGGAGAAAGGGCAGGAAAGTGGAGTTAAGGTAAAAAATCAGATCAGCCATGATCTCATTGAATGGCGGAGCAGGCTCGAGGGGCCGAACGGCCTACTCCTGCTCCTATCTCTTATGGTCTTACGGTCTTATTAATTTGCAGTGCCAGAGAGGTTAACCGGTAGTATTTAACACTTGACACATCATTAAAAGGGTACTTAGAAAGAAATGGACGACACTTTACTTTCTGTGGCGAGTTTAGTTTGTTTCTATCGCTCAAATACATCAACTTCAGGCTGTTTGATGTATTTCAATGGCGAGCCGGACAGCAAGATGTCGCTTTCGCGAAGCTAATGGCGGAGCAGCACATCTCGGTAAGCAGCTTTAGGATTTCCGCATTTAACCACGTACCTGCTCTCGCCTGAAGTTGCTGTGCTATTTTCACATAAATAATGGCGAGAGCCAATAGCCTCATTGTTACTTTGACACCAAATTCCGGTCCTTTAAGATTATGCCTTACGGGAGACTCAGCAATGGAGCCCTGGCTACACATGGGTGATTTTTAATGCAGATCAGTCAGCATCTGAAAGAATGGCAGGAGGGTCGGTAACCAGAGGACACAGATTTATGATAATTGGCAAAAGAACCGGAGGGTAGATGAGGAGAATCTTTTTTACGCAGCGAGTTGTTACGATCTGGAATTCGCTGCCTGAAAGGGCGGTGGAAGCAGATTCAGTAATAACTTTCAAAAGGGAATTGGATAAATACTTGAAAAGGAAAAAATTTACACGGCTATGGGGAAAGAGCGGGGGAGTGGGGCTAAATGGATAGCTCTTTCAAAGAGCTGGCACAGGCACAATGGGCCGAATGACCTCCTTCTGTGCTGTGAGGTTCTATGATCTTCACAGTTTTGGGCAGCAGCGGCAGAGAGTCCTGGTATGGGTAGGGTGAGAGATTCAAAGTCAAGATGCCCACCGTTAAACACGTGCTGTGTTTGTTGTGCAGTGAACAGAAGGGGCCACTCAGTGCCACTTAGAATTGGGACATATTCCTGGTGGTTTTGTCACATAACCAACCACCTCCAACCAGTCAAACCGACTTTTTTCTTCCCCCCCCCGCCCCAGCTCCAATATTTTTATAACTAATAAAACAAAAATATTCAATGAAAATTAAAAGAAACGCACAATTATTTTAATGCTCCTCTGATTTTTTTTCCTCTCAGGTTGCTTGCAGTCTTTAATTCCTGGAAACTCCAGGTCAGTCCTGGAACATTGGCAACCCTACTGCCACATTGTGTTGCATTCTCCACAAACAGCACAGCAGATGTCAGCAGTGCTCCATCAAGTGGGGGCTCAGCCAAAAACACTGCTCCAGCCAACATCTCAATTAAATGGGTTTCTTCCAGACTGCAGCCCCACCGTCCCTTCTACAGTGAGGATCATTGCTCCCCTCACGGCTCTAAAGAAAGAAAGACATATATTTATACAGCACCTTTCGTGTCCCAAAGTGCTTTACAGCCAAGTACTTTTTTTGAACTGTATTCACTGTTGAAATGTAAACAATTTTACAACACCAAGTTATAGTCCAGCAATTTTATTTTAAATTCAAACATTTATTTCAAACATTTGCCTGAGGAAGGAGAAAATCTCCGAAAGCTTGTGAATTTAAAATAAAATTGCTGGACTATAACTTGGTGTTGTAAAATTGTTTACAATTGTCAACCCCAGTCCATCACCGGCATCTCCACATGTTGAAATGTAGGCAATGCAGCAGCCAATTTAATAAATGACCAGAGCATCTGTTTCAATGATGTTGGTTGAGGGATAAATGTTGGCCAGGCCACCATGGAGAACACACCTACTCTCCTTCAAATAGTGCCATGGGATTTTTGCATCCACCTGAGAGGGCAAACAGGGCCTCAGTTTAACATCTCATCCGAAAGATAGCACTCCCTCCGTACTACACTGGGAGTGTCAGCCTAGATTTCATGCTCAAGTCTCTGGAGCGGGACGTGAACCCACAACCTTCTAACTCAGAGGCAAGCGTGCTATCCATTGAGCCTTGGCTGACACCTAATAGAGCCTTATCACCTGCTCTATGAATGGGGGGATACCCCTATTTACTACCAGAATTCCCTTGCTTTCTCTCTGTGGGCAGCACATGGAGGAAAGTGGTCCGTGATGGATCCCAGCTGTGGCAACATGCCACGAGCAGAGATGTGTTGCCAGAGACGCCAGAGCAGCAGGGTCAGTCCAAGGCCACAGGTGAAAAGGAGGTGGGCCACAGACGAACCTTCGGCATGTTTCACTGATCGTCAATTAATCTAAAATTTCTCTGTACCAAATTCTTTGAAGAACATAGGAACAGGAGTAGGCCATTCAGCCCCTCGAGCCTGTTCCGCCATTCAATTAGATCATGGCCGATGTGTATCTTAACTCCACCTACCCACCTTGGTTCCGTAAACCTTAATACCCTTACCTAACAAAAATCAATCTCAGTTTTGAAATTTTCAATTGACCCCCAGCCTCAACAGCTTTTTAGGGAAGAGAGTTCCACGTTTCCACTCCCCTTTGTGTGAACATCATTTACTCTTTATTTTAATAGTTTTTAAAAAATGAACGTCGACTTCCACTGACCAAATCCTCGATCATTCCGGCCTGAATTTCATGCGACAGCACACTTTCTGAACAGCTCCAGGGGTATAGATGACCTTGCCAGCCTGTGCTTCCTTTATCTGTGGACTTCTCCACTTCACTGGTTACTTCCTTTGCCGTCATTTTGTTTTTCTTTAACTACTTGTTTCAAACTTCTGTTTCAGTTTCACTGGAGTGTTCTGGAAGCGATTGCTCTTACATTCCTCCCCCCCGTCTCTCCCCGCCCCCTCCTCTCCCCCACGTTAGGTCTCTATAAAAGGATGACTAATAACTACACGGCCAAAGTACAAAAAGTACAACATGTGTCTCTGCTTTCCAATCATCACATTAAAAGTATTAAGAAGTAACAGCACCTCCACTCTACTGAAAATGCCACTGCCTAAATGGTCCCTTGTTTATTCCTTACAACAGTGCGATGCCATTAACGGCAAACCTTCAGAGCCTCTGTCCACTTTTGGCATTGAACCGAATCGAGACCTAGATGCATTAGCGTATGACAGCTAAAACGCCAATTAAGCAGATATTAGCGATGGATCCAACTTAAGTAAGCTAAGCTGATATCTTTTAAATTATGGATACCTGCTAAGTACAAGTTTAAAATGGAATCTAAGAACAGCCATAATGTTTACTCATTTTTAAGCTCCCTACACAATCATGGAATTATACAGCGCAGAAGGAGGCCATTCAGCCCATTGTGCCTGTGCCGGCTCCCTGGAAGAACTATCCAATTAGTCCCACTCTCCTGCTCTTTCTCCTGCAAATTTTTCTTTTTTATGTATTTATCCAGTTCCCTATGGAATCTGCTTTTACCATCCTTTCAGGCAGCGCATTCCAGATCGTAAAAACTCGCTGAGTAAAATAAAAAATTCTCCCCCCTGGTTTTTTTGCCACCTGTCTTAAATCTATGTCCTCTGGTTACCGACCTTCCTGCCACTGGAGACAGTTCCCCCCTATTCACTCTTTCAAAACCACTCATAATATTATATATATTTTTTTTAAAAGGCTGCCCCGATGACTCATTTGGTAAATGCACCACCTGGCAGACCAGGAAGGTCCTACTTTTAATACCAAGTCTGTGCTCAGTTAGCTGATTCTCAGCTGGGATGCAGTTGGACCTCAGTGTCCCTCGTTTTAAGTATCAGCCCTGGCTCAGTGGGTAGCACTCTCGCCTCTGAGTTGGAAGATTGTGGGTTCAAGTCCCACTTCTGAGGCTTGAACACAAAAATTTAGGCTGACACTCCAATGTTGGAGGTGCTGTCTTTCGGTGAGATGTTAATCTGAGTCCCTGTCTACCTGTAAAAGATCCCGTGACACTATTCGAAGAACAGCAGAGGAGCTCACCCTGGTATCCTGGCTAATATTTATCTCTCAATCAACATCACTGAAACAGATTATCTGGTGATTATCACATTGCTGTTTGTGGGACCTTGCTGTGGGCAAATTAGCTGACACGTTCCCTACATTACAACAGTGACTACACTTCAAAATTGGCTGTAAAGCGCCTTGGAATGTCCCAAGGTCATGCAAAGCGCTCAACAAATGCAAGTTATTTCCTTTCTTTATATGCAAGTTTCCGCATAGTGGGATACCAGATTTATGTTGCACAGGCAGAGTAACCTTTGGATGAGTATAGAGGTGTGCACGTGTCACACTCCGCGTGTGTCATTGGCTGGAGTGCTGGTAATAATTTCTAATGCGGTTTTACAGAGATCAGATTACAGCAGGCACTCAAGGGAGCTCCATGCGACCGCAACTGGTCTTAAGCTCCCCGCGTCACGCCCTAATCCTGGTACAGCTGAGTACACTGGCCACTAACGGGAACGCGGGCTAGAATGTGCCTTGGTCAAAGGATTAAGCAAAACACTGAAGCGCCACAGGCAGAGACACAGAAAGCATGGCTGTACAAGATCGTTCTTTCATAACCACACAAGCCAAATTAAGTGAATTTTAAATAGGTTTCTGTCCTCCTAGATGCTGACACTCTGGTGCCACGTGGAGCTAAAAGGGTCATTTTAGCTTCCATAATTTTTTCATTAGAGAGATTATACTGACCTGAGTCACCTCTAAGTCAGAAGGCCATGGGTTCAAGCCCCACACCAGAGACTTGAGCACAAAATCTACACTGACACTTCAGAGCAATACTCAGGGAGTGCTGCACTATCGGAGGTGCCGTCTTTCGGATGAGACGTTAAACAGATGGACGTAAAAGATCCCACGGCATCATTTCCAAGAACAGCAGGGGAGTTCTCCCAGGTGTCCTGGCCAATATTTATCCCTCAACCAACATGACTAAAAACAGATTATCTGGTCATTATCACATCGCTGTTTGTGGGAGCTTGCTGTGCGCAAATTGGCTCCCGCCTTTCCTACATTATAACAGTGATTACACTTCAAAAGTACTTCATTGGTTGTAAAGCGCTTTGGGACATCCTGAGGTCATGAAAGGCACTATATAAATACAAGTTCTTTCTTTCTTTAGACACTGATTAATAACTGGCTGTGGGGATAGGGGATGCTACAAAGTTACAGGGCCTGCTTCACTGGGCCTCACCCCATGCTATCTCTCTCTCCTCCACAGCTCCTCACACCCCTAGTTCCCTACCTTCATCATCTTCACTCTCCGGGTCTCGCCCCATACTGCGTGGCTCCACCCTGCTATCGCTCTCCATCTTCATCTTCACTCTCTGAAAGAGATATAACAACGTGGACAATTGTTTTCAGATTCTCCTTCCATATCCAGACTGATCAGCGATGCCCTGCAAATAAGAAATCAATGTTATTTCATTTTTATAATCAGGGCCATTTCTGTGAGAAATTAATTAGCAACTACAACCTTCCTAATCCAATTGGCAGTGAGTTACAGACTGGAACTTAACTTGGAGAATTCAGTCCCTTGATACATTAAATAATGGATATCCGGGAGTGAGTTAAACTTGGAATCTAAACAAGTTTTAGATGGTTTATATAGAGAATAACAGATACCTGGGGGTGGGTTATGGACTAGAATCTAATCGATGGGCTCAGATGGTTTATATATCGAATAATAAAAAGAAAGACCTGCATTTATATAGCGCCTTTCATGACCTCAGGAAGTCCCAAAGCGCTTTGCAGCCAATGAAGTACTTTTGAAGTGCAGTCACTGTTGTAATGTAGGAAACGCGGCAGTCAATTTGCACACAGCAAGATCCCACAAACAGCAATGAGATAGTGACCAGATAATCTGTTTTAGTGATGTTGGTTCAGGGAAAAATATCGGCCAGGTCACTGGGGAGAACTCCCCTGCTCTTCTTCGCAATAGTGCCATGGATACCCGGGCGTGAGTTAAAGGCTGGAATCTAATCAAGGGGTTTGGAAGGTTTATATGTAGAATAATGAATACCGAGAAGTGAATTCTGGGCTGGGATCTAATCGAGGGGCTCAGATGGTTTATATACAGAATAATGGATACCTGGGAGTAAGTAATGGGCTAGAATCTAATCGCAGTGTTCAGGTTGTTTATAGCAAGTGATAATTCAAGTTCCTGGTATTGAGACAATCATTTCACATGATAGAGATCAGATAGTGCACATTCTCCATAACTCAAAACTGTAAATTCTGTAATTTATGAAAGTGAAGACAATGGGGTATTTTTTTTTGCTAAATGGGGGAATCAGATTGTTGGAGCTGCCCTGTGCCTCGGTTGGTAGGTACACTGCCCAGTCTGGAATTGAGCCATACAAACCAGGAAGGGTTAAATCGCGATCTCCAGAATATACTGACCAACCTGACCTCAGCTGGGGTTACTAACCAACCAGGGCTCGTGTTCTTGATTAGTAGCCAATAACTCCTATGGAAAAGTGCGATCGTCAGTAAAGCCAGGATTGGGCTCCGCTGTGATGCGTCCATGGGTGAATAGCTCACTTGTCTAGGCTGACACATGAAGGATGACTACTTGGGAGAGGCACTGGAGGGCAGGAAGCCCCCATGGTGGTGTAACTCAGCACGAACCAGCAGAGGAGAAGAGAAAAATCAAATTTTAAAAAGGAAAGTGTTCTAGTTTGTCGTAATTTGCGTAGAAGATGAGGTGATGTGGAAAATACATTTTCTTCCTTTGCTCAAATCCTGCAAATGGCTGGAACACAGACCAGAAAGAAAGACTTGCATGTTCATAGCGCCTTATCACATCCTCATGACGTCCCAAAGGGTTTCACAGCCAATGAGCAGCTTTTCGGAATGTGGTCACTATTGTTTCGTAAGCGACCATGGCAGCCAAGGCGCGCACAGCAAGATCCCAGAAATGGGACGAATGGCCAGGTAATCTGTTCTTGGTGGTGGTGCTCGAGGGCGAGCTAGTTTGCCGGGACACTGGGAGAACTTTCCGCTCTTCTTCCAATATTGATGGGTGGAATCTTTTATTTAAAGCGCGATGAATATTTGGAATAAAATGTCAGGCAGGTGAGTTGAAACTCAGGCTTTATAGGCATTGAAAACACAGTTGGCCGCAACACCGGGAGAGTTAATATGATCAGAGGGGTGGGCTGTGGTGAGCTGAATCACCCTTTCTCATCCATTACTTTCCCATGTTCGTACAGCATGGTCGTGCATTAAAGAGTTGTCCTTTGATTTATAAAGGGAGAAGCACTCGGGGAGGTTTTGAACGAGATGTTTCATTTCATGTGTTGCTGTGCAAGCAGCAAAGTTGTCTGAAATGTTGATCTGATTATTATGGAGTGCTGAGGGGCCGCACATCAACATCACCAGGTCAATGTAGGGGGGAGAAAAAATCACTGGAATAATAGACAGCAACTGTAGTTACACCGACACCTCCAACAGATGCCGTGATTTGTTGGAGTAAATCATTATGTTAGAGTCTGTCTCTGCAACAGCATCTTTATCAGAGTAAAAGCCTCCTAATGATAAAATCCTCATGGAGCACATTCCTTTTATCTCGTCTTTCCCATTAAGTTTGTGTATTGATTCTATGTGCTATTAATGGGTCTGCTAAGCAGCTAAAAATGAGTCATGAACCATTGGGATTGTATTCGGTGCTGAGCTTTCAATTGGCCCATTGAACCCCTCAGGGCTGGGTCTATTGTATGGCAATAGGAACACTATATATACTATATAATCTATTTCAAATCTATTCAATCATGCTTAATCAATCTTATCATAAACGTGGTTAAACATGGAAGGAGCAATAATCAAAGCAATGATTCCTAGGACCAGGAAAGTTCATGTCAAGGAGGGTGGCCAGACAATAGCGAGTACTATAGGGGGTATGGTTAAATAGGAAGTGTGGAACTTTGCTGGATTCACCTTTAAAGACAGAAAGAAAGACTTGCATTTAGATAGCACAACCTCAGAACATCCCAAAGCGCTTTACAGCCAATGAAGTACGTTATGGAGTGCTCAGGGTCTCACTGTCGGGGGTGCCGTATTTCGGATGAGACGTTAAACCGAGGCCCCATCTGCCCACTCAGGTGGACGTAAAAGATCCCATGGCACTATTTTGAAGAAGAGTAGGGGAGATCTCCCCAGTAACCTGGCCAATATTTATCCCTCAACCAACATCACAAAAACAGATTATCACGTTGATGTTTGTGGGATCTTGCTGTGCGCAAATTGGCTGACGCAGTCCCTACATTACCACAGTGACTACATTTCAAAAGTACTTCATTGGCTGTAAAGCATTTTGGGGTGCCCTGAGGTCGTGAAAGGCGCTATATGAATGCAAATTTGTTCTTTCTTTCTCGACCGTGACCGCAGATAATGATTGCGTGTGACATCACAGCCGACTCCAATCCTATCCCTGTCCAGGAGTGGGGTCACTGGACAGTGATTGGGAGTGGGAACCCTGGCTGATTTTCTGTTCCCTAACCCAAGATACAACGAAGCCAATTCTTGTACCACGATTGAACTGAGCGCAGCTAACTCGGTACACGTGGGGCGTTTCGGTCTGCATAACTGTCACACACTAATTTTATCAACTGAGCCACGAGGGATCTGCTTTGAGAAGCTGAACCTTTTGCATCGAATGACAGCTGGTACATTCTTCCTCAGCCCCTCTCCTCCCAAGCATTCCCTTGAAAGTTGTGAACATTTCCCAAGTGGCATTTGCAGGATGAAGAACTTCATCAATTTCATCCCAAGTCCTGAGGGAAATCATTGAATTTTCTTGTCTCATCATCAACCAATTTAGTCTTTAAAATCCTACCTTTTAAAAAATTAATTCTCGGGATATGGGCATTGCTGGCAGTGGCCGGCATTTATTGCCCATCACTAGTTGCCCTGAGAAGGTGGTGGCGGGCCTTCTCTTGAATCACTGGTAGTGGTTTGATACAACTGATTGTTAATGGTTTAGCTAGGCCACATCGGAGGGCAGTTAAGAGTCAATCACGTTGGTGTGGGACTGGAGTCACATATCGGTCCAGACCGGGTAAGGACGGCAGGTTTCCTTCCCTAAAAGACATTGGTGAACCAGTTGGGTTTTTACGACAATCCGACAGTTTCATGGTCACTTTTACTGATACCTGCTTTTCTCTATTTCTGTATTTTTTTTAAAACTGAATTCTCAAACTGCCTTGGCGGGATTTAAACTCACGTTCTCTGGATTATTAGTCCAGTAGCATAACCACTACCCTACCATACCCAATCTTACATCCCAGGTTCCAAAACTTCAAACACAAAATACTAATCTTTCCAGTACAGCTTGTGATATGGCAATGGAAAGAAGATGTTAAAAGGGGAACGGTTTTAAAATCTATATGATCTGATATCACCGAAAGTCAAGATCTGCTGGCAGTGTTGCCAATTTTCCGTTCGTTGAAAGTTGGGAGCACCGCAAAACAGGCACACTAGAATGGACTTGCCCCCCAGAGCAGTGTCTGGGCGGCCTGGTCGTCCTGCCTCCATTTTGAGGACCAGGCCTCATTTGCATCAGGCCAGAGGCCGAGCGCCCCAGGGCAGCTCGTGTAGCTCCGGGCTGCGGCAATATCAGGCAGCCCAGCCGGCCTCCGTGCCGCAGGATGGTAGGTCCCTTGGCGGAGGAGGGGGTGGTGGGGGTGAGGAGCAGCCCAGGCTGGGTTTGCGAGGCCAGGACGAACACCCCTTAGAGGTCCAGCCGCCAGCTGATTCTGGCACACGCTCTGCCCACTTCTGCCCAAAAATGGCATCGGGATCCTAGTGACGTCGTGGGACCCCCCCCCGTGCCACCGATTTAAATATTTTAATCAGCTGGGTGCCCTCTTCAGGTGACCTCTCGGAGGGCCCCAGCAAAATGGCGGCGGCAATGGGGCAGTGAGTTGTGACACTCCATCGTCAGGTTGCTGTCAAGATGAATTGGATATTTCACTGCCCAGATTACACGCGCTATCACACTCCCAGCCCAAATGACACACGACCACGTTCCTTCAAAAAAAAAATAAAACCTTCTGCTACATCTGTAATCTCCCAAAGGACGACAAAAGTAACTGTATCCAGCACTTTAACATTCCGTCAAACCTTCCATTCAATGAAAGGTCGGTAACAGAAAATTCCTGACAAGTCAGGCCCGTTGATAAGCGAGTAACACTTTGTGGCAACCAGGTTATCCCCCCCCTCACAAGAAGCACTGCCTTCCTGCGTGCCAATAATTCCAATAGCTCCTACACTGCTTTCTGTTCCTTACAATCTCCTCTTAGGACCACATGCTTCTCTTAGCCTGGTCATCTAGTGTACGATCATTTCATTAGTGGTGCCCTCCTCCGATTGAGGGGGCAATTGAGGTGGCACTTTCTGTCCTGGTGACATTGTTTTCTACCCTTATTGGTCCAACTAAAATAGACTCAACCCTATAAACCTCACTCTTTCCTTAGAGCAGAGAAGGTTAAGGGGAGATTTGACAGAGGTTTTCAAAATCATGGAAGGGTTTTGATGGAGTGAGTAAGGAGAAACTGTTTACAGTGGCAGGAGGGTCGATAACCAGAGGACACAGATTTAAGGAAATTGGCAGAGGGGAGATGAGAAGAATTTTTTTTACACAGCAAGTTGTTATGATCTGGAATGCGCTGCCTGAAAGGGCGGTGGAAGCAGATTCAATGATAACTTTCAAAAGGGAATTGGATAAATACTTGAAGGGGAAAAATTTGCAGGGCTGTGGGGAAAGAGCAGGGGAGTGGACTAATTGGATAGCTCTTCCAAAGAGCCGGCATAGGCACGATGGCAGAATGGCCTCCTTCTGAGCCATATCATTCCATGATTCTATGATTCTAAAGGCCCCCAATATACTTTCAGAGAGGCTCCCAGACTTGACTGCACCAGGTTAACCTTCCAAGGAGCCTTGGATATAAAGCACTACCCGCAGTAAACATAATGGGGTGTTGGGCTGAGCTCTCAGTTTGCTCATGCAGGGCGGTAACACAGCTTTTACACTGACAGCCTGGTCAGGCTCCACTCCCACCCCAATCATCGGGGAATGTCGGCAGCCTGAGACTGCACGCACAGTTGCTTCAGTGTTGGACTTGGTGCTCTGCAACGTAAACAAGGCAGGTTCAGGCATCGCCGACCTTTCACATATTGCGGAACTGCTTTCGTTATCACTTTCTGGGAGGTCCCGTAAGCCGTGGCTGATGACAAGCTGCAACTAGACCCTCGGGGGGTGAAACAGGCGATGGCCAATCGGCAGCCCGTTTTATGCTCCATCCGTTTTTTTCCCATTGGGCTGTCGACTCGCTATCCCCGGTTTTGCATTACCCCCAAGATGAATCTTACCCCCTCTGACTTAAGTTAGTAGGGTGCATCCCTAAGGAGAGAGTGTGTGCACTCCACAATGGGCAAAGAGCAACCCTGCCTTGTGGATTTTCCAATATCCCTCGGATAGGAAGAACAAAATTCAGCCAGGGTTTCTGCTCCTGACCGCTATCCGGTGACCCTTTTTTTAAACATCCACCTGAAAGGGCGGACAGGGCCTTGGTTTAACATCTCATCCACAAGACAGCACCTCCAACAGTGCAGCACTCCCTCAGTACTGGCACTGGGAGTGTCAGCCTAGATTTTTTTTTGTGCTCAAGTCTCTGGAGTGGGGATTTGAACCCACAACCTTCTAGATCCAAGAGGCGAGAGTGCGCCCAACTGAGCCATAGCTGACAATACTAAACACGAGCGAGGTTGCATTCTGCCATAGCACGCCATAGGTAATCAACAGAAGCCGTTAAATAATCAATGGCAAGTTTGACGTGGAGCGATTTCATACAAATGCGATCCAGGCCCACAAGGTTCTGTGCTGCTAGAAGTGGGACTAGCAGGAGGTCGGCCCACCACTCAGTCCCCACCCCACCACCCAAATCTTGGGGACGGTGTCATTAACATAAAAGAGGCATTTCCGTCATTTATGGGGCTTCCTGGGTGTTTGCTCTGCGGGCGACAGGTAAATCAGAGCAGCCTCTTGTCGCTCCGTCGGGGGTGCGGGGGGGGGTTGGGTGGGGAGTGCACAGCCCATCGTGGTCAAAGATAAAGCCAAAACATTTACCAGTCGGCCAACTTAGCAGTTTCCACCTACATTTGGAGAAATGTTGACATTCAAAATGTAACTGGGACGTTTCGGATAGCGAAGAAACTTAAATTAGAGGGGCTGAATGGCCTACTCCTGTTCTATGTTCCTATGAAACAGCCATCGTGGGCCCCACTTCCACCATCATCATATTCGGGCAACACAAGTGTGTCTGCATCATTTTTTTTTTAATAGTAGGAATTTCAGGGCGAAAGTCTCCAAATATCTCGTACAAAGTTTCTCAGCTGCCAGCTGAAAGTCTCTCTCTGTCGCCTAAAGGTCAGGATTCAAGTTTCTCAACGCGATGTGGATTGAGGCTGGTCGATGAAGCCAATCACCACCTTAATATATGATGTGGAGATGCCGGTGATGGACTGGGGTTGACAATTGTAAACAATTTTACAACACCAAGTTATAGTCCAGCAATTTTATTTTAAATTCACAAGCTTTCGGAGGCTACCTCCTTCCTCAGGTTACCTCCTTTCCACATCGTTCACCTGAGGAAGGAGGTAGCCTCCGAAAGCTTGTGAATTTAAAATAAAATTGCTGGACTATAACTTGGTGTTGTAAAATTGTTTACACCTTAATATAAGCAGCAGGATCCAAGGTCAGGCTTGAACACTGATAGGGGACTTGTGTTTGCCACCAGCTCAAAGTGTTACTGTGAAGAGAAATGTCTCCAGTAATCACCATCATTATTGCAAAAATAAATTCTCTACCTAAAGCAGCCCGCAGCCTCTTAGCTTATATCATAGTTAAAGATGACAGAAGTACAACATATCGGACCATTTAGATTCTCATACACAAAAATGAATTGGGTATAATTTTAATTTTTTTTTGCTTCCAGTTTCTCCCTTCCACTCCTGAAGGTGTTGTGTCTTATTCGAATGCAAGCGAACTTGCTGGTATGCCCAAGGGGTCAATCTTTATCAGGGATGGAGGAAGAACATAAGAAATAGGAGCTGGAGTAGGCCGTGCGGCCCCTCGAGCCTGCTCTGCCATTCAGTAAGCTCATGGCTGATCTTTGACCTCCACTCCACTTTCCCGCCCTATCCCCATATCTCTTGATTCCCCTAGCGTGCAAGGAGCAAGGGAAGGGAGAGAAGGGATGGAAGGGAGAGGGGAGGAAAGAAGGGTAGGAAACACGGCAGCCATTTTGCGCACAACTAGATCCCACAAACAGCAATAACCATGTTATCTGTTTTACTGATATTGGTCGAGGGATAAATATTGGCCAGGAGACTGGGCAGAACTCCCCTGCCCTTCTTCAAATAGTGCCATGGGATCTTTTAGGTCCAGCTGAGAGCTAAGTTTAATCTATCTTGTTACAATTAATCACTGATAACAGTCTTGAATATTATGTACTTGCTATGGAGATGTTTTCTGTTATTTCAAAATTGTGCTTTAATGGCTCCAAGTATCTAGGAGTAATATCAGACTGTAGTTGTTGGAGGGTGAAGTGCTTTGGCACAGGGAGTAGTCGAGGGAGAGAACATTGCATCATTTAAGGGAAAAGTGGATAAAAGAGTGAAGCCGAAAAAGATACAGGGTGATGGGGAGAGAGAGCGGAGCAATGAGTTTAGATTGGGATTGATACAGGGTGATGGGGAGAGAGCGGGGCAGTGGGATTAGTTTGGGATTGATACAGGTTATGGGGAGCGAGCGGGGCAGTAGAATTAGTTTGGGATTGATACAGGGTGATGGGGAGAGAGCGGGGCAGTAGGATTAGTTTGGGATTGATACAGGGCTGTGGGGAGAGAGCGGGGCAGTAGGATTAGTTCGGGATTGATACAGGGTTACGGGGAGGGAAATTATGTGGAGAGATTAGAGATGCTGGGATTGTTCTCCATAGAGTAGAGACGGTTAATAGAGACGTTCAAAATTATGAGGGGTTTTGATGGAGTAAATAAGGAGAAACTGTTTCCAGTGGCGGGTGGCTCAGTAACCAGGGGACACAGATGTAAGATAAAGAATCAGAGAGGAGATGAGGAGAATCTTTTTTACACAGTGAGTTGTTTAGATCTGGAATGTGTTGCTTGAAAGGGTGATGGAAGCAGATTCAATAGTAACTTTCAAAAGGGAATTGGATAAATACTTGAAAAGGATAAAATTTGCAGGGCTACGGGGAAAGAGAAGGGGTGCAGGACTAATTGGATAGCTCTTTCAAAGAGCCGGCACAGACACGATGGGCCGAATGACCTCCTTCTGTGCTGTATGATTCTATAAGTACTGGTATGGTTGGCCCAAAAAATGTTCCTTGTGAATTCATTGTGTTTTATGTGAGGGCAGCTTCACCCACCATGGTAAACACTCTGTCGTCCTGTTGACATCGAGTATCCTCGATTATTTCATATAAATATATACACATAGATAAAATGAGGCTGGGTTGCAAGGAGTTCTTCAAAACCTAGTCAAACATGTTATGTCTTTGAGTTGTTATGGCTTCTGCAAGTGGGAACGTAGCCAGTGCTCCTCTAACTGTATCACAGTGACGGGGTTAACTACACAATCTGGAAAACACTGACCATAAATTTTCATCATTCATTTAAATTTCTATTGATTTCTTTTTGCGAAACACAACCAGCAACACAATGGACACCACATCCCATTTCACGGAACATATTCGACAGTCAGTCACACAGCCCGTTGAAGGTCACTACACAAAGGCTCACACAGTGTAACGTCACATGCTTGGCATCGTGCGTATCAGGGACCATGGTTCACAGAGCCTGTTCAGTCTATCTTTCTGCCTCGTGGACGGTCAAGGACACGGCTCCTGCCCTGTTCGTGAAGAATCCTGATAGCTCGGGAGCAAGACGCTCCCGTGTCTTGTGTTACTGAGAGGCAGCAGAGGGACTGGTGCAAGCAGTTCACCATACTCCTGATCCCAACTGTGCTTTTTGTGGGGAGGTGCTGAGCACAGAGCCCAGTATTTTTCTCGGAAGGAGGCTGTAAAGAATCATTGGGCCAATCAATCCCGACCGCTCTGGTGTGTTGCCTAGAACTGTAGCTTAGAATTAACCCAACTCTCCTCTTTGACTAATAAATCCAATAGCAAATTAAGGAGAAACTTCATTCCCCAGCGAGTGCTTAGAATGTGGAACTCGCTGCCACGTGGAGTGGTTGAGGCAAACAACATAGATGCATCTAAGGGGAAGCTAGATTAGTACAAGAGGGAGAAAGGAATAGAAGGATATGCTGATAGGGTTAGATGAAGAGGGGTAGGAGGAGGCTTGTGTGGAGCATAAACACCGGCATAGACCAGTTGGGCCGAATGGCCTGTTTCTGTGCTGTAGGCTCTATACAACTCCATGTGCACAAAAAGTATTGCCCCATTCCCTACAACATACTGTTAAAAAAAAGATTATTTATATATAAAATTTCACATGGAGCATTAAACTACTCCCTTCCTCCCCTTGAATCGCTCTCTTGCTAACAAAAAATAGTAGACAAGAAAATCAATATTTTTTTTTGTATTCAGCAAATTCCATTTAATGTTCTTTTAAAGTAAATTCTCCACTCTCCATTGTGCGAAAATGATGATCTCAGTGAAAGTGTTTGGTTAAAATTCTCCGTCAGGCCAGTGGGCTGTGGAGCAGGACCCAGATTAAGATGCTTATTCGAGAACTCGCTGTCCTGTAGGACCAAGAGGCTGGAAGCTGCCCACAGAGGGAAAGTTACAAAGTACGCGGATGTGAAATGGCGGAATGGAAGAGTAAAACTGGTGTTGTCAGGTGATGCCATTCACTGGCCTTGATTTCTAGGGGTCTTGTTTATATATTTCCTTTGGCACATGGGAGTCTTGGAAAGGCAAGAAGAACTTGAATGAGAAGACATGATGCAGTGCCAGCATGGAATCTGCATGGATTTGACATCAATTTAATATGAGGAAGGTCACAAATTAAACCTCTGTCCCACTCCAGAGATCTGAGCACAAAATCCAGCCTGACACTCCAGTGCAGTACTGAGGGAGTGCTGCATGGTCGGAAGTGCTGTCTTTCGGAGGAGATGTTTAAATCAAGGCCCCATCTGCCCTCTGAGGTGGATGTAAAAGATCCCATGGTACTATTTTGAAGACGAGCACGGGAGTTTTCCCCGGTGTCCTCATCAATATTTATCCCTCATCCAACCACACTAAAACAGGTGATCTGGTCATTATCTCATTGCTGTTTGTGGGACCTTGCTGTGCGCAAATTGGTTGCCGCGTTTCCTACATTACAAAGTGACTTCAAAAGTGCTTCATTGGCTTTAAAGCACTTTGGGATGTCCTGAGGTCGTGAAAGGCACGATATAAATCCTTCTTTCTTTTATGACATGACAAGGCTGTTGTGAACCCATCACTTTGACAAATCCTGGGCTTTAACGGACTCAAACCTCTGTGAAAAGTGATGCCTGGTTGATGACTGTGGGGAGCACTAGAGCGTTTTGTTCTTAAAGGAGCACTGTCTTTGCTAAACACAAATTGCACGAAGCTTGCGATTGGTATTATCAGGATAAAATATGCTCCTCCCCAGAAAAAAAAGACTTGGGAGACATTTTCTCATGGCGGCATTGCCCCTTTAAAGTCATTAACCTCTTGATTCTTACTTTAAGATTCAGTGGTGAATCTTCTACTCATTAAGGTGAGCAGCGACAATGCTTGGAATGGAACACTTTGCGCCCTTCAGTGCCCAGCCCCATCATCAAGCACTCCCACACGTATGCGGGGAAAAGCTTGTCTATTCTACCTCAGCAACATTCACTAGCACCAATCTCCGAAGCCTGTTATTGCACTAGTGTGGCATTTTTATTTCCCGTATCAGCCATTCTTGCTTCCTTCACGCGAAGATTTGGACCTAAACCCAATAGGAAACTGGTCGATGAGACCCATTGGTAAACAGCCAAGATGATTTCCCCAACAACAGAAATTTAAATTACATAGAATTTACATTACAGAAACAGGCCATTCGGCCCAAATGGTCTATACCGGTGCTTATGCTCCACATGTGCCTCCTCCCACCTTACTTCATTCAACACTATCAGCATATCCTTCTATTCCTTTCTCCCTCATGTACTTATCAAGCTTCCCCTTAAATGCACCTATGCTATTCGCCTCAACTACTCCATGTGGTGGCAAGTTCCACATTCTATAAATATAAAGAAAGGATTAAGGAAGTTGTCCTTCCTTCCTTTGTAAAAGAGAAGACTTCGAGATGACCTGGTTGAAGTTTTCAAGATGATCGAGGGAACTGACAAGGTTTAACCAGACAAAGAGTTCACTATGGCACAGGGTTATGCGGCTGCAGAATACACTGCCAGAGGTAGTGACTGAAGCAGAGACCATTTAACCATAGGTGGTTGAAGGAAAGGAGAATAAAGGGATAGGGGAGCAGAGTGGGAACACGGGATTAGGACTACTGCTCATGTGGAAGATAAACACCAACACAGACTGGTTGGGCCAAACGCCTTGAATCCATGTTGTAATTTCTATGGAAGACATGAAATACCAAGGGACAGAAGTTAAATGGAAGTTGGGAGTAAGAAGCCAGGTAGAGCTTTTCACCAATAAGATAATGAGTTGCAGAACGATTTACTCTAGAAGACTATTGCAATGAAGAGTATGAATAGGTTCAACAGGCCATTGGATGCATCTGTGGACAGAGGAAGGATTTGTGGATTATGACAAGAAGGTGTGTAGGTGAGATCTATGAACATACGAACAATGACGGACAGGAAAAGACCCTCTGGTCCATCCAGCCTGTCCCACACGATCATGATACCTTGTGTGTCACAATCATAGAATCTTACAGCACAGAAGGAGGCCATTCGGCCCATCGTGCCTGTGTCGGCTCTTTGAAAGAGTTGTCCAAATTAGTCCGATATCTACACTCTCTACCCCACCCGAAACCATGTGATCTCCTGGGAGAGGCGAAAAAACAGATTTGGGAGATAAAAATCTGGGAAATTCCCCTCCGACCCTCTGTCTCAGAAAGAACACGCTTATTGGAGTTAATGACCTTTTTCCAGTTTCAAAAATGTTTTTATATTATGAGATTGCCCAAACTTATTTTACTTTGTCTTGGGACCTTACCAGAGAAAGGAGACTTTCATCCCACCGGAATGGACCATGCCTCAGAGGTGAGAGTGAATGCACCATCCATTCCGCCAGACGAATTCTTCTATAATGCTTTGACTTGCTGATTACACAACCGTGCTGGGAGAGACACTATGAAACAGTAAAGTGCACCATCCCCTGCACACACTGTACCACAGGCAAAGATGAGATGGAAAAGCAAACTGACAGAAACAGTGCGAACTATAAAGGTCAAACAACTCTGGCCGGCATGAAGCCGAGGGAAATAATCTAATCATTTTTAAAACATTGTATCTACGAGAAGCAGTAAGGAACCATTAGAGAGAAAAAAGTTGTCATATTTGTTTTTTTCATAAATAAAAGTTTCCAATTTAATCTGCAAGGTTAACCTGATTCCCGTTGAAAAACAATGGGAGCTTTAATGCGCTGTGTATCTCTTTTATTTTTCTGATGACACCGTGTTTTCCTTGGAAACAGAGAGTGCTGTGACCGTCCTGCCCAATGTTGCATCTGATGTTCAAGTTGAATCCTTTACAGCTTCATTTTGTAAGTATTCTGCTTCTTCCTCCACCTAGCCACATACGCGATGATCTCTTACGACATCTCCATGGATACCATGTGTCACTCTTTAGTCAGCCATACAGAGGATTCACAAGTTGTTCCCCTAACCCCGCCACCGAGTCTCTCCAACATAATCAATCCCAAACTAGCTTCATGGGCAAGAACATTTTTGATCAAACATGGTGGCGTGCCTGGCATCAACTGACCCCCGATTTCGACCGTACGGGTTTTTATCTCGCGAGATACTTTTGCAACACAAAACTGCCTCTTCACATGCCCTCAAATAGACCCCCCTCGGTAGATAACCAAGAAAGGCCAAGCTTTGGTTCATGCTTAGCTCAGCCGAGGCAGCGCTAAGGGTGCTGTATATGGTCTCAACACACCTGGGCTGTGGAGGGAGAAGTCACTTAGAGTTCCCGTCCTTGATCATTAACTAGCAAATCCTGTTGTGGCCACTGAGTGAAAAGATGATCCTGTGTGTTGCAATGCCTTGCATGGTTGAATAGCTTTTGACACTATCTGTGCTTAGATATGAATAATGGCCAGTTGAGTACGGTACAGGAGTGGAGGGGAGAAAATAGGCAAGAGGAACGCATTTAAAAAATGTCCTGAACGGTAGCTCAGTGGGTAAATGCACTGCATGGGGTGGTTCTGAGGTCCAGGAGGGGCCCAGAATCAACATGGCACAGTGCTGAGACAGCTGATATCAACACTACAACTGACCTATGTCCCTGGGCCATGGAAGGTGCAAACCTTAAGCCAGAATTCCCAATCCTAATTGATATCCAATCATCCCTGGTGGAAAGTCTGTGTCCGGGACATCAGGCATGGTTAGGATTAGGCTTGGCTGTGATGCCCACCAACATGCAAATACTCAATGTCTAAACACACACATGAAAAATGACTACTCCAATGAGCTATGGAAAAAGCTGCCAGCACCTATATAGAATGGGTCCCAAGTGTGAATCGAAGGATAGGAAAGAAAAAAGGACCATGCATTTATATAGCGCCTTTCACTACCAGGATGTTCCAAAGCTTTACAGCCAATGAAGTACTTTTGAAGTGCAGTCACTGTTGTAATGTAGGAAATTTGGCAGCCAATTTACACACAGCAAGGTCCCACAAACTGCAATAAGATAATGACCAGATAATCTGTTTTAGTGACGGTGATTGAGGGATAAATATTGGCCAGGGCACCAGGGAGAACTCCCCTGCTCTTTGAAAAATAGTGGGATCTTTTATGTCCACTTGGTTTAACATCTCATCCAAAGGACAGCACTTCTGACAGTGCAGCACTCCCTCAGTACTGCCCTGGAGTGTCAGCATAGACTTTGTGCTCAAGTCCTTGGAGTGGGGCTTATCAACCCACGGCCTTCTAACTCAAGAGGCGAGAGTGCTATCAATTGAGCCACGGCTGAGACCTAAGGGAGAACATCAGTGGGAAAAGAATCCACCTGCATGGAAGGTAGTTTCCTACTGCAATAAATGTTGGATCCTTTGTTAAATGGGTGACAGGGAGTTGCGGTGTGCTGGGCTATTGTTCTTGTGCATGTGAGCTAATTTTACTGAAGAAGGTAATTTTTTAACAATTCCCAATGGAGAGACACCAATCAATATAGCATTATGAAGGACTAGAGGAATGCACAGGCGGAATCATTAATTAGCAGTTTCCGTTTACTTCGCTTTTAAAAGAGAGACAGCATCCTATCTGCTAGCTTATCTGGGAATATATAAATTATAAAACATGTGACATTTCTTATGACCCTTCCAGACCCACTATTTCCCGCATCAGCAATCGTGATAACTCTTTTGAGTGAGATTGCCAATTTAGTGCTGAATTGAAGGGTCGTTTAGAGCTGTGCCTGAGACTTGATTAAGAGTTCATTTCACATAGGACACTTACAACAGGCAGAGGAAACTCTCAGCGCATCTATCTCAATTCAAGCTGAGGTTCTTGAGGTGAAAGGACAGTCTGTAACCGATTACCACCCAGATGCCCTCAGCATTGGTCACTGGGCTCAATTTTTCTTTTTTAATTATCCCTCCTTGTGTTGAGCTCCTTCATATTGCCTCACACCACTCGTCAGTGGAAAGTGGTGTCACACAATGTGCTCGGAAGACTCTCACATACTGTTGTTCAAAGGCACACGAGAGCAGAGTGAATCCCTCTCGTTTTCACTTCCTCCCTCGCTGAAGCGTGCGTCCTCTGATAGCACATTTAAGACGTGCGTGTCCGCACAACGTACGGCGGAAGTGGCCAACACCTAGTTCATGAGGAGTGGTCTGCGCACCACGTGATGGGTTAGGGAAGATGAGCTGTATGGTGGAAGGCGATGTGATGGGTTCCAAGTGTGAAAAGGGCCAGGTGGATGGTCAAAGCTGAGACAGTGGGAAGGCCTAGATGGAAGAGGGGCAACGAGCAGACAAGCTTTGGGGGCTCAGAAAGAACCACGGTGAGGTCTTATGCCAACCCGGTTATGTCAACTGACTGATTATTTGAAAGAATAGCAACGAGAACAAGAATAGCAAATGGCTGGTAGACAGTAATTAAATCCCCCGGTTTTGCTGATGTTGATCAGAACTGTTCAATTGATTTACTGCCTTATAACTTCCTGCCAACCGTCTATCAGGTTACACTTAATAAAGCAAATGCGTTATTTTATTTTTAGATGGTTCCACTGTTACCAAGTACACACCTCAATTGGATGATCTTTACAACTGGAGAAGTAAAACTTGGGCTCCAAGTGCCCACTGTTCCTAACTCTTTGACTCAGTTAAACTGGTTGATCACATATTTCCCCCCCTTTTTTTTTGTCCTTCCCTGAAGGTGTTGACCCTTACTGGGCTACAGCTCCACAGACACCAGCAGCCCTCTGGTACACCCAGGAGTCAGTTTCTCCTTTATGAGGATAGACATTGAGGACCAGTGAGTTATTTGACCGTAGAGGCAATCACGACTAGCCTGATTCTGTTCTCGCCCAACACCCGCGCCAGCCCATACACACACACACAGGCATGTATTCCAGCAGGTTAAGGGGAAAATCAAAGAGCGGTTTTCAAATTGATGAAAGGTTTTGAGAGGGTAAATAGGGAAAGATTGTTGCTGTTTGTTAGTGAGTCAGCAACAAGGGGGCATAGACTCAGGATTATCATTAGAAGAATGAAGGTGGAAATTAGAGGAAATCTTTTCACGCTAAGAGTTATTAAAACATGGAATGCTTTACCACAAAGAGCTATTGAGGCAAGCACTATAGTATTGTTTTAAAAAGAATTGGATAAGTACTGGAAAAGGGAGAATATTAAAGGATATGGGGAAGTGGGATTAGAGTAGACAGCTCTAATTGAACAGCTAGCACTCGCACAGGCATGATGGGCCGAATGGCCTCTTTCACTGCTGTAAATTCTAAGATTTTATGGCATGACTCAAGTTTGTTGTTATTATTAAGAACTAAGGCCTGTAGTGCAGGACAGCAGCAAGGCTGTAAAGAGTGGGAGAGAAGACAGTGTAATTGAAGAAGCAGGGAGGAAGGGAAGACTGAGGGAGGAGTTTTGAGGTCTGAAGAATGAGTTGAGCAGGAGATGGGTGCAATGGTCCTTGATTTTAACACAGGGAAGACACTGGGAGCGTGTAGAATGATGTACTTAGAGCTTTAGATGAACGAGAGGGGAAAGTTTGGTCTAAAATTAAATGGAATCACGTGATTCCCACTGCAGTGCTATCAGGTTTTATATGAAACGGAAATAAAAATCTATATATCTCAGATTTACACCATCAGTTTGAGTTATGTGGTAATGTATCACCTTGGTTTCAATCTTATGATGTCCATGGGCTTTCTTTCTCCCCAATTGTTGCTGCTGGCTCGTTATTGTATTCAAATTTCTGATTTAATATTTCACGTTTTATTGGCTGTATCATAAGGAGTAACACATATCGGAGTAAATGCTGGAAACACTCTGCTGGTCGGGCAGCATCTGTGGAGAGTTAATGTTTCAGGTCGATGACCTTTCATCAGAACTCCAATCACATACAGGAGTGAGGGTGCCCATATTAAAAAAACTCCATTTTGTTCAATAAAAGGACGAATACTTTATACACATTATGCAGCAGCAGCCATAACAATGAGTAAGCCAACTAAAGGGGAAGAAAGATGCAGACTTAGTACATTTTGTTCAAAGTGCTCCATAGAGAAAAAATATATTCTTACTGGATATTTGATTGACTTTTGTTAATGTCAGTAATGGTGTTGAATTGCAGACCCTCCAGTAGGGTCTCGCTTCCTGATAGGTGCTCCAGTAGAAGGCGTTGGTAAGGAGCCTCGCGGAGTAGCTTCATTGCAGACAACAGAGAACCTGCTGACCTGATGGTCACTCTGCAGCCAACCAGCCCCGAGACACCACAAACAACAACAACAACTTGCATTTATATAGCGCCTTTAACATAGTAAAATATCCCAAGGCACTTCACAGGAGCGATTATCAAACAAAATTGAGCCACATAGAGAGATAATAGGACAGGTGACCAAAAGTTTGGTCAAAGAGATAGGTTTTAAAGAGCGTCTTAAATGAGAGAGGTGGAGAGGCGCAGATGTTTAGGGAGGGAAGTCCAAAGCTCAGGGCCTAGGCACGGCCGCCAATGGTGGAGCGATGAAAATCGGGGATGCGCAAGAGGCCAGAATTGGAGGAGCGCAGAGATCTCGGAGGATTGTAGGGCTGGAGGAGGTCTGGAGAGATAGGGAGGGGGCGAGGCAATGGAGGGATTTGAAAACAGGCCGTGACTCAGGCTGGGGTGCGACTCCACAAGAGCCTCCTGACCTCCTGTGCCTCACCCAAGTGGCTCGTCTTCATTTTGTGAGCCCGGATAGCGAGTGTCCATGAGCTAGCTACTTGGCCATGGAGGTCAGAGCTGAGCCTCAGCTTGTCTTTACTTGACAACCCCACAAGCATGCTGTCTAGCAGGGTGGTGATCAAGAGAGCGGCCCCCGCCCCCATTAACTTTCCCCCTTCGCTGTGTTGCTCCATGCCACTCCATAAAGAGACTAATTTATGTATATTTTTTCTACTTATCTCAGGCAAGATACAGATTTTTTTTAATAAAACAGACAGCCTGGAATGGGTTAGTGTTCGATTTGTATCAAAACTATTCCAATCAAAGGTGTTCAGGATTATTCACATATCAAATTGAATTGTGAGCTCATCCCGCCTGGTAACCTTTGATTTTTGTGAGCTCATTTGATTTCAGATACCTCATTCTGTCAACGTGCCAATTTTCGGAAAACTCTATTAGGGGGTGGCTTGATCAGACTGTCCCCCCCTCCGCCACCTTAAGAACTCTGCTCCTCCCTCAGCCCTGATGCACTGCTGTGGTTGTAGAGCCAGGCGTTGGAGGTGGGACAGGTGGCGAGAGATGCTGGCGAGAGAGCCTACTAGAGACTGGGCTTCCGCGAACTGACAGGCACAACGGTACCAGACTTCAACCTGACTTAGACACAACAGGAGAGCCCAGAGGCAGCCAGGGACCGAGAGCAAAGGGATCGCCAGTGTCCTAACCAAACCAGACAAGAGATCCAGCAGTGGGAGAGCGGCTGTATCACAGGTACCATGGGGGAATGTTAGAATCGAACAACATTTAAGGACAGTATTTATTGAGAGTGATCATTGAGAGTAATAATGCAGGATTTTTTTGGGAGGGTTAAATTAGATAATTTGTGGGGTTAAATCTCATCCCATCACCGATATGAAAATAATGTTTTACTTTTTTTGCAGGCTATACACGGTTGTAATACTTAAACATTTATTTGAATGAAATCTTTGGCTTGCAATTTTTTTTTTGGATCTAAGCGATTTGTGCAGAGACTAATCGAATATTAAAATGGTTACTGGGATTGCAGTCAATTCCCCTGGACCCCCCAATGAAGAAAGTTTATGTACAAACAAACGCTTTTGGCTGCTCCACATTTTTTTGCAATGACATGGAATGTAAAATGCGTCAAACTATCCAACCTTGGCCAAATTGCATCGTGTTGTAATCGGTGAGCGGTAATGGGACGCTTGCTTTCCATCCATCCCACCACTAACAACAACAAAAAATACCACTCACATTTATTTTATTTTTCTCTTATCGAAGTAAGAAGGGAGAGGAGTGGGGGGGATCCTGAATTACGTGAAGTTAACCGAGCAAATGGGGGGTAGTTCATTCGGAGGAGACTGAGGTTCGAGGAGCCCTCTCGGTTAATCCGGTTTGAGTTGGGCGAATATTAAAAGAGAAAGGATTAGATTTGGGTGAATGAGATTACAATATTCTCGGGGCTGGGAGACACCGGTTGAACCGAATCTTAGTTTCGGTGGGTAAAAGATAAAAGTGCAGCTGCCAATCGGTTACAATGGGCAAAAAAAATTTAAAACTGGATCAGAATCTCACCTGTGCAATGAGATAATTCTCTCCCAAATTAAAATGCATTTTGGCACTTATTATTTAGTGCATTTTAAAAATTTACCATGAGTCTTTATTGTTAAACTGTCTTGCAGCTGTATTGTTAAACTGCAAACTCCCTAAGAAATCTGCAAATAACGTTTGTTTCAATTATTTTAGCGAAAGTTTTCTAAAACTGTACCTGGGTTCATACCTCGTGAGAGAAACAGGACAAAAGTGTTTCTGGAAGGTTTTTGGCTGCTCCCCTTTAAGGTCTAAATTGAACACGCTTGAGTTAATATACCTGAAAACACAGAGTCCCCTCTCAGGCTGGGACCGAGGGGGTAGAGTGCTTTGGGGAGGGGGAAGTTACTTCTGGAAGAGGGATGAGAGAGAAAAGACAGCGGCGCCTCTCGTATTATTGAAATGATAAATAAGACGTTGGACTCCCGGACTGTTTATTTTGTACTCCTGAGACAAAATGATTAATGACCTTCAGTTCCATCACTGTAACTGGCTGGACTAGTGAAGCGTGTTTAAAGTTTAACCTCCACTAGTAAACTAGGTGCCGTGTGACCGCTGTAGTGTGATAAATGTCCTTGCTCATGATTTACCTTGTACTCTGACCATCAAGCCAACACTTTTAAGTGAAGACGGAAAATACTGCAACTGCCTAGCCGGTCCCTCGGTATCAGGAAGCAGGAGAAAATGTTAAGGTTTTGTTCTGTACCAGAGAGTCAACCCAAAAACCTTAACCCTTCTTCGTCTCTTTACAGATGCTGATTAACCTGTTGTGCATTTCCAGCATTTTTTTAATTTCAGATTTCCAGCCTGAACAGTCTATTTTTTTTTTCAATTTGTACCAAGAGAGTATTTCACCGCCCTTCCTAAACTGTACACTCTTTTACACAGAGTAATCTCACAATCAGTGCAGTGGCATGAAATTATTTGATCCACTGTTTATAAGAGGCATCAACCCGCTTATTTTAACAGCTCCATTAAAATAGCAGAGAGATGGATTTCACATCTTACCCCCACCCCTCACACACACTTTTCCAATTGTCTTAAATCAGAAATGGTTCTCGACTGCTCCAGAACAACGAGATTATAAAAAAAACTCCCTCCCCAAAACAACCACCCTTCTGTGTAATGTAACAGTAGGGGCAGGAGGTATGGTGAACAGTCTTATACTTGTGATGCCTAGGAAAGAATCCAGACATCCAGTTGATCCAATTGATAATTAAGTTATTGGGGATACTTTTAACCTAACTCGCTGGGCAGGAATCCCATGGGATCGGTTGGAATGCCAGTTCCACACCCCGTCCATTGACTTCAATGGAGAATAAAATCAGGCAGAATGTAAAACCAGCGTTGCAACCAATCCCATCAGTTTCCCGATGGGTGGGTTAGGTTAAAATTGCCCCTATTTTGTCAGTAAAGCAAGTGATTTGTTACAGTGCAGTCTGGCCAATTTCTACACGTCATAGAATCTTACAGTAGGAGGCCATTTGGCCCATCATGCTGGTGGCAGCTCTTTGAAAGAGCTATCCAATCAGTCCCAATCCCCTGCTGTTTCCCCATAGTCCTTCAAATTTTTCCTGTTCAAGAATTTATCCAGTTGCCTTTTGAAAGTTACTATTAAATCTGCTTCCACCGCCCTTTCAGGCAGTGCATTCCAGATCATAACAACTTGCTGCGTAAAAAACAAAATTCTCCTCATCTCGCCTCTAGTTCTTTTGCCAATTATCTGAAATCTGTGTCCTCTGGTTACCGACCCTCCATACAACAATTTGCCATCTTGATATCGCAATTTTGGACTAAAAAAAATATCCTGGAGGCAGCGATAATTTAACTTTCTGAGAAGATTGGAGTGATAATACATCACTTAACGTAACAAACCGCTTGCCCTATCCATCAGTCCCATCTTCAGGGCATACTTAATCATTTAGTCCTCAGACAATTTAATTTTGTTTTGGGGCGGGACATAAGTTGTGAAGTTTTGTTGCTTGTAGAGAAAGAAAGGGAGTAGCAGTGTTTTTATTTTAAACAAGTCACTTATGCTGTATTGTAAACTCGCAGAATATAAAACCGGCTCTGACCGAAATAAGGTTTGCAAAAGGGGGAAAAGAAGCAGAGCTGTTGAAAGTGTAACCAGGAGTCGTGTACACTGCGTACATGCGTCACTCTATATGGGGAGTGCCGCTCTGTGATTTGTCGTGTGTTATGGTATCTTTCGGGGCCTTTTGAATGCCAGTCACGCGGCGTAGCAACAGATGCTGCTGGGATGTGCTGGGCATCGGTCTGTTTCTGCGGAAGTGAGTACCCACATTGACGCTTACATGTAACAAGATGCCTGCTCGGGACCTGGTGTTTCACAGCTTTGTACAGGCTTGGCTGAATTAGTAACACTCTGGCCTTTGTGCCAGAAGGTTGTGGGTTCAAGTCCCATTCCAGAGACTTGAGCACAAAATCTAGGCTGACGCTCCGGTGAAGTACTGAGGGAGTGCTGCACTGTCGGAGGTGCCGTCTTTTGGATGAGACATTAAACCGAGGCCCTGTCTCCCCTCTCAGGTGGATGTTAAAGATCCCATGTCACTATTTCAAAGAAGACCAGTGGAGTTCTCCCCGGTGTCCTGGCCAATCTTTATCCCTCAACCAACATCACTAAGACAGATTATTTGGTCATTATCACATTGCTGTTTGTGGGACCTTGCTGTGCGTGAATTGGCTGCTACGTTCCCTACATTACAACAGTGACTACAATTCAAAAGTACTTCATTGGCCGTAAAGTGCTTTGGGACGTCCTGAGGTCGTGAAAGGCGCTATATAAATGCAAGTTCTTTTCTTTCTCTTTATATTATACAAAGTACTAAATTCACTGTAATTTATTGGTTCAAAATAACTTTCACATCATATCAGAAGATAGATAATCCTTCAGGTCCTACATCACAGACAGAAGCATTGCCCCATGACAGTAAGAAAAATTATTTTTAGAAAAATTCAGCCTTATAATCTAGGCACTTAACAGATGTGATTCGGTTAATGTAACTCAGGCTGTCAGCAGATTCAGGGAAGACTCTATCTCCCGAGGGCGAATGGTTTTATTTGGTTTCAACTCATGCACTGCAATGCTGAAATAATGTAATTTTGTAGCAATACTCAAACAACAATTTTATTACTGCGCTACTAACCCAGAAGTATTAAAATAAATACTAAAAAGTATTCATGCCTTACGTAGTGAATTACCTTTAGAGAGCAGCAATTGTTGTTATGTAGGCAGATACAGCAACACTGCACAAACAGCACTGGAAGGATTGACCAATTAGTCTGTTTTTCCGGTAGTACTGTTATGAGCGAGGAGTGTTGATGGGATCACAGGGAGAGTTCCTTACTTTTCTTGAAATAACGCCAAACCTCTGAACTATCTGGATATGGAGAAGGGATCTTGCTGTAATGTCCCATCTGAAGGATGCATTGTAACACTCCGTCAGTTACTGCCCTGGTACGGGCTTTAAACCACAACCTTCTAACTCAGAAGATGTTTCCACTCGTGAGGGAGTCTAAAACCAGGGGTCATAAATATAAGATAATCACCAATAAATCCAATAGGGAATTCAGGAGAAACTTTACTCAGAGAGTGGTGAGAATGTGGATCTCGCTACCACAGGGAGTAGTTGAGGCGAACAGCAGAGATGCATTTAAGTGGAAGCTAGATAAACCACATGAGGGAGAAAGGAATAGAAGGATATGCTGATAGGGTGAGATGAGGTAAGGTGAGAGAAGGCTTGTGTGGAACATAAAAACACTGGCATAGACCAGTTGGGCAGAATGGGCTGTTTCTGTGCTGTATGTTCTATGTAAAAAAAGATAGAGGCCACCAACTTAACAGAGTGGGCACATCCTCCGTCTTCCCCATCATAATTTTAATTGGATTCTAATTCAGGTATTTGGGGGTGATGCCAGGAACCAGTTCTTCACACAAAGGCTAGAGGAAATCTGGAACTTTCTTCCCCCACAAAAAGCTGTTGAGGCTGGGGGGTCAATTGAAAATTTCCAGACTGAAATTGATAGATTTTTGTTAGGCATGGGTATTGAGGGTTATGGAACCAAGGCGGGTAGATAGAGTTAAGATACAGATCGACCATGATCTAATTGAATGGCGGAACAGTCTCGAGGGGCTGAATGGCCTCCTCCTGTTCCTATGTTCCTAATTCTACTTTTTCCTGCCTAAGGAATATTTTATCTTTCCTAATCTTTTTCTCCCTTTCTTTTTAATTTCTGGGAATTCAACTATCCATTTAGGAGGTAGAAGCAAGTTTTGAAACACTGAGGTTCAGATAACCTGAAGCCCAGGCTTGGAAATCTGGCCTGGTCATAATTATAGATGGAACCATTTTTTCACTTGTTAAAATTAGGGATCAGGCTGTCAGACAAGTGCGGCTAGAGTTGGTATCTGGAGCCCAATAGCACCTGGATGAATGAGCTGCTCTATGTTGCATTAATATAGCGCCTTTAACGTAGTAAAATATCCCAAGGCGCTTCACAGGAGCTTTATCAATCAAAATTTGACACCGAGCCACAGAAGGAGATATTAAGGCAGGTGATGAAAAGCTTGGTCAAAGAGGTAGGTTTTAAGGCGCTTCTTGAAGGAGAAGAGCGAGGTAGAAAGGCGGAGAGGTTTAGGGAGGGAATTCCAGAGCTTAGGGCCTAGGCAGACGAAGGCACGGCCGCCAATGGTGGAGCGATGAAAATTGAGGATGCGCAAGAGGCCAGAATTGGAAGAGCGCAGAGATCTTGGAGGGTTGTAGGGCTGGAGGAGGTTACAGAGATAGGGAGGGACGAGGCCATGGAGGGATTTTGAAAACATGGATGAGAATTTTAAAATTGAGGCATTGCCAGACCAGAGTAGGTCACTGAGCGCAGGGGTGATGTGTCAAAGGGATTTGGTGCGAGTTTGGATACGGGCAGCAGAGTTTTGGATGAGCTCAAGTTTACAGAGGGTGCAAGATGGGAGGCCGGTCAGGAGAGCATTGGAATAGTCGAGTCTGAAGGTAACAAAGGCATGGATGAGAGTTTCAGCAGTAGATGAGCTGAGGCGGTGTGGAGACAGGTGATGTTACAGAGAGTTAAGGCCATAATCCAATCCTTGGGACCCGATGATGAATCTTTGCTCTTGCAATTCGTGACATCAGTCGAACCTCTCAATTGGGTTACTGCCTTATAATTTGCAAGGAAGCATCCATTATCTTCCATACAACAGATTACATTACAACACAAAACTCCGATAGAGCAGGGTGAGCTTGCAGTAGTCATGCAATGTCTGGCATTCCAAACGATTTAAAATTTCCAATTGTTCTTAAATTTCCAATTGTGCTTAAACCCAAATCATTTATGAATTAATCATATTAAAAAGAATTCATCTTGGGCCCATCAATATAGAAATGGTCTCACACTAAATGTGTTGTGATGAATTTTGTAATTATCAGGGTGAGATTTAGTACTGGGGAATGGAGCACATTGCATGTCACACATCCAGTGTCAGCATCAATCACTCCAAGGTCAGATATAACATGGTTAGATACAGAATGAAGCTCCCTCTTTCTGTCCCAATTTCAGAAGTGCGCCCTCTCCTGCACCAGTGTGACATTTTTCCATTTCCCACCAATTTGGATGACTGAATAGGCAAATAGTGAACGTTTTTTGTGCTGTGGTCTTGGAATTGGACCGAAACTGCCTAAACTCATATCTGAATTTGGACTCAGGTCTCCAAAATGAAAGGCCAGTGTCTAACCATTAAGTGCATTTTAAAGAGTAAAAGAGAGTTGACATGCCTGACAGCTACAGAGGTTCACTCTGAGGTTTGGGGTTGTTCTCCTTAGAGCAGAGCAGGTTAAGGGTAGATTTGATAGAAGTGTTCAAAATCATGAAGGGTTTTGATAAGAATAAATAAGGAGAAACTGTTTCCAGTGGCAAAAGGGTCGGTAACCAGAGGATGCAGATTTAAGGTAATTGGCAAAAGAAACAGAGGTGACATGAGGAAAAACATTTTTATGCATTGAGTTGTTATGATCTGGAATGCACTGCCTGAAAGGGCGGTGGAAGCTGATTCAGTAGTAACTTTGCAAAGGGAATCAGATAAACACTTGAAGGGGAAAAATTTGCAGGGCTATGGAGAAAGAGCAAGGGAGTGGGACTAATCGGATAGCTCTTTCAAGGAGCTGGCATAGGCACGATGGGCCGAATGGTCTCATTCTGTGCTGTATCATTCTATGATTTTATGACTCGCCGCTCTCTCAGAGAGGATTTAATGACAATTAGTATTGCAAACACCTTTTGTGATTGGTTAATGAAACCTTTTCTATGCCATAAGCACCATGTATTCTTTGTTTAACGGAACAGCATGTCACTTTAGGGACGACTTCCTTTGCTCCAGGTTACGTTGAGGCTGTTTGCCTAGCTGCTGATGCATAGCTGTCCAACAGCATAGTGAGCAGGCTGCCTACAGTCTTGCAGGATCAGCTCATTGACTATTTATTCATTGCTGCTTGTGCAACTTTGGCCTTAGGCACAAAATTTGCTGACCAGATCAAAAAAAGGGAAACGTGTGCTTAAAGTGTCTGCCTTGACTCAGTGGGTAGCACTCTTGTCTCTAAGTCAGAAGGTCATGGGTTCAAGACCCACTCCAGAGATTTGAGCACATAATCTAGGTTAACACTTCAGTGCAGTACTGTCAGAGGTGTTCTTTCAGATGAAATGTTAAACTGAGGTCCTATCTGCCCTCTCAGGTGGATGTAAAAGATCCCATGGCACTATTCGATAGAAGAATTCTCCCCTGATGTCCTGGGCCAATATTTATCCCTCAACCAACATCACTAGAACAGATTATCTGGTCATTTATCACATTGCTGTTTGTGGAATCTTGCTGTGTGTAAATTGGCTGCCGCGTTTCCTACATTACAACAGTGACTACACTTCAAAAGTACTTCATTGGCTGTAAAGTGCTTTGGAACATCCTGAGGTTGTGAAAGGTGCTATATAAATGCAAGTCTTCTTTCTTTTTATCAAATGGCCTTTTCCTGGAGCTGAAAGCTGTTATGTTGTTTAAGTTAGGTTGATTTCAAAAATAGTGTTGCAGTTGCTTACAGCAGTGAACCAAACAACTAATCCATCACATGATGATGTGCAGGGAACAAACTTCCTCCTGTTCTATAATCTGTTGGATTGGCAACACTTGATAATTTCTGGTCCGGTGGGGAGTGTCAGAACACACAATGGGCCCTTTTGCTTTGTAGCCCCAATTTCAGGAGAGTGGCATTATACCTACTGGTCTCCCGGCCCACACTCCCCCATTTACATTCCCACCTGGTGTCCTTCCCTATCGGATGCTTTGTACGAGTGAATGATGTTCAAAGAGTCTGTTTTCAATTATTTCTAACTTTCCTTCCATTTCTTTCAGGTTCAACATGAGTGCCAAAATGCTGTTGGCTGCTGTCGTTTTGTTGTGTGGGACTGTTAGACACCTGGAAGCAACCTGCCAGGCAATTGGGAGCCAGAAAACTGCCCCAAGCCCTGAACCAGAACTTCAAGACTGTCCATTATATTCGAAGAGTAAGTGTTTGCATACTACATAGAATTACATAGAATGTACAGCACAAAAACAGGCCATTCAGCCCAACAGGTCAATGCCGGTGATTATGCTCCATATGAGCCTCCTCCCATCCCACTTCATTTAATCCTATCGTCATTCCCTTCTATTCCTTTCTCCCTCATGTGTTTATCTAGCTTTCCTTTGAATGTATCTATGCTATTCGCCTCAACTACTTCTTGTGGTAGCGAGTTCCACATTCTAACCACTCTCTGGGTAAAGAAGTTTCTCCTGAATTCCGTATTGGATTTATTAGTGACTATCTTATATTTATGGGCCCTAATTTTGGACTTCCCCACAAGTGGTAACATTTTATCTATGTCTAGCCTATCAAATCCTTTCATAATCTTAAAGACCTACTGCAGAGACACGGGGTGGGATTAAGATATAATATATACTGCATTCCTGCAGATGAATATTGAAATACCACAGACACTCTGTCTTCGGCCTTTTAAATCTGCCAGAAGTATCATGTTATGGTTTTTGAGAAGGGGCATGAGTTGACCGAATAACATGTTGCTTTAAGACCAGTATTGTATTTGTTTAAGCATCCAAGGTGCAAGAAAGGTGAGGTTGGTGCATTTTTCAGCAGAAGATGTAATGGGATATTTTCCAAACACGAGTTACCCTCTGCTAATCATTGCGTTGCAATTGTCTTGTTATCTATGCACCATGAACTAGAGGTGAAAGGAGCTGTGGGTCATGAACGCGGCCTAACTAAAGCTAACTACATATTTGGAGGTGCGATGTCAAAAAATGGTCTGCTCCAGGTAATGAGTGTCGACATCAAGCACTCTCCAGTCAGGTATAGTATAGGATGTACATAAAGTAAAGCTCCCTCCATTTGTAGAAAAGTCCCAACCCCGTGCATCAATTTGAACCCACGACCTTTAGCACCGTTCGCAGAAGAGCAGGGGAGTTCTCCTAACCAACATTTATACCTCAACCAAAAATAGATTAACTGATCATTCATCTCATTGCTGTCTTGTGGGACCTTGCTGCAAGCAAATTGGCTGCCACAAATGCCTACATAACGACAATACTTCAAAAGTACTTCATTGGCTTTGAAGTGCTTTGGGACGTCCTGAGGGTGTGTGACAAGCGCTATATAAATACAAGTTCTTTCTTTATTACAGATGTAAGTAATCATCTGTTGAATGCTTCATATGTCTCCAAGTGGAGAATGCTGCTTTCATAATTGTATGTCCTCGTTTTACATAGATCCAATAAATGGGGCAGAACAAGATAATGGATTTGCACAATCCCCTAAAGACTATTAAACAAAGCCATGGCTGCAATAAGGGCTTAATGGACCTCCCAATACCATTGTAAGAGAAACCTGAAGACCCATCTAAAACTTAAATGTGAGGATCAAAAGTTTCTCAAAGTAGAGGAGAGCCCTCTACTCTAAATATCAAATGCAGTAATATTCTGTTTCAGGAAGAATTAAACTTGGCCATATTGGGGAAAAACTCTGATCACAGTAGACTCCACATACTGCTTGATTTGCAAGATTTTGGAACACCTTTGTTTGGAACTCCTGAGCAGTTCAAAGTTTCCCGCTCTTGTGCAGTTTTTGTTTATGATTCCCAGAAGCTCCGATTTAGCTGTAGTCAGGTCCCCATTTAATTGGTAGAGGGAAGTTGCTTAACGATGTGCGGAAGGGGGAATCAGAAAAGGAAATCAGCTTGGGTTTTGTCCTTCTGAACATATGACCGCGTCTGAAGGACACAGTCAGTGATGAGCAATAGCTGTGCGTGAGAAGCGTGTTTGAAAACGGTCACCCTCATGGCGCCTTCTCAAACAGCAGAGGAGTACACAGTGCTTGTTATTAACACCAGGAAACCATCTGCCTTCACTGGCGCATTATCAATGTTGATTACTTCTCCTAAGACATTAATCTTAATACTATGAGCAACGAGGACGTGGAGAGTTAAACCCTTCTGTCTAGAACTGGCTTTATGTCCAAGGATTCAGCAACAATTGGATTATTTCTTTCGAATGATAACGTTTGCATATGCTCTCATTTTGTTTACTGAAGAGAACCTTATTGTTATAGCAAACCCTTCAGTGAATCAAAGAGGTGAGGATTGTTCAGAAGAGATGTTAAACCGAGGCCCCGTCTGCCCTCTCAGGTGGACGTAAAAGATCCCATGGCACATTTCAAAGAAGAGCAGGGGAGTTCTCCCCGGTGTCCTGGCCCAATATTTATCCCTCAGTCAACATCACTAAAACAGATTATCCGGTCATTATCACATTGCTGTTTGTGGGATGTTGCTGTGCGCAAATTGGCTGCCGCGTTTCCTACATTACAACTGTGACCACACTTCAAAAGTATTTCATTGGCTGTAAAGCGCTTTGGGATGACCTGAGGTTGTGAAAGGCGCTATATAAATGCAGGTTATTTCTTTTTTTTAAACCGTAAACATCTGTTGACTGTTGCCAACTATGATTTGATAGAATTGTACATGCAGCTTCTCCATGGCCCTTTCACATTGTGTCCTCCCAGAGCTTAAATTTCCAATGCTCCAATGGCACTCACAAAACATGTGATAGATAGAGTTCAGAAAGGCCTCTACACTGCTCGCCTGGCCAAATACGCCAGGTTCACGACAGCCCGTTCCCACCATTGTGCCATTTGCCCTCTCGAAAGCAATGCACATACTTCTAAATGTTGGCAAATGGATGCATCAGAAATCCAGCAAAAGTGTGAGTTGGCTAAGTTAAAGGGTACTCACCAGGACAAGTAGAACTTACCTCATCAGAATAACGTGAGCGGAATGAACTCAAGCTATATATTGTCCCCTTCCAACATCGTTCGGGGGAGGTGGATCAGGAAGGGAAGCGGCTTGGGTATTGTCCTGTTTAATTGAAAATGCCCAGTTAGTGAGTACTTTTGTGCCATCAATTTCCATCCATTGGAATTTGTCCAACTTCAATTCTGAGTCCCAAAACCATTAGACAGAGGAGACTTAATCCTGTCTGTCCAGTTGTGATTTGTACGCCAATTACTAACACCTCATGGATGATGGCGAAACAATTTGCCTATTTTCCACACTTCACTTATCAAGGCCAGAACTATACACTGTAAGCTCAATCTAGCAAAGTGCTGAGTGCACCAGTGTTTGCTCTAGATTACATGGCGTTTCTCCTCCGCAGTCAGGTACAGCAGTGGCTGCTTCACATAATGCTGACTGATGCCCATTCAGATCCCAAGCTGCATCAAAGGTCAGCACATGTGCCCTTGAAATCAATCAATTGCCATCAGCAAACTTTCAAAGGTTGAGTAATTCTTCAGCTGTTAATAGCTTTTTGGACATTCAAATTCCTACTAGTTTAAAGCAAAATTCCAGCATTGGTCGATAAATAATGAGAATGCAGTCAGGTAGAGTCCTGTAGGATGCTCCTATTGCCTGGTAAATTGAGTAATGTTGGGAATTTCAAAATTGCAAGGTCTAATTTTCTGCATATGTACAATGGGCACTCCAGGAATCAAAGTAACAGATACAAGAGTTTCCCAGTTTTTAAAAAAAAATTGTTTTCCATATTTTTCTATCACCCGTCATGCTGAAGATTCTCCCATTGGCACTGACCACCCTCCAGTATCTCACACTGAAACCCAGTTAGTATCGGTAGACTGTTCGACTCACAGCTGAGCCTAAATCCTGTACTGATTGAACATGCACACAAATACAACACAGACTTTCCAGCAAGAATCAGTGGGTAATGATCAAGAGTGGGAAGCCTGGTTCTTTTTTCTCTTTCTGCGGCAAATTGTATTGCTCTGTCCCCGCCCCAGCTGAGATCGGTTAACTCGGCACAGAGAAGGGACCGAATACTGGATGCTTACCGGGTCTGTATGGCTCAGTTTCACGCCACCCCACCAACAGAATTGTCATTGATACATTCCTCTGGTGTGAGAAATGTGTTAAAGAAGATTACATGGATCTGGGTGGGTAAAGAAAGAACTTTCATTTATATAGCGCCTTCCCCAACCTCAGGATATCCCAAAGTGCTTTACATACAATAAAGTCCTTTAGAAGTGTAGGCACTGTTGTAATGTAGGAAACGCAACAGCCAATTTGCACACAGCCAGGTCCCACAAAACAGCAATGAAATAAATGATCAGATCATCTGTTTTTTTTAGGTGTTGGTTGAGGGATAAATATTGGCCAGGACACCAGGGAGAACTCCCCCACTCTTCTTCGAATAGTGCCACGGGATCTTTTATGCGCCCTCTTGAGAGGGGAGACGGGGCCTCGGTTTAACGTCTCATCCGAAAGACGGCACCTCCGACAGTGCAGTACACGGGTACGGTAGCATAGTGGTTATGTTACTGGACTAGTAATCCAGAGGCCTGGACTAATAATCCGGAGTCATGAGTTCAAATCCCGCCACGACAGCTGGGGAATTTAAATTCAATTAATTAAATAAAAAATCTGGAATTAAAATACTAGTATCAGTAATGGTGGCCATGAAACTACCGGATAGTCGTAAAAACCCATCTGGTTCACTAATGCTCTTTAGGGAAGGAAACCTGCCGTCCTTACCCGGTCTGGCCTATAGGTGACTCCAGACCCACAGCAATGTGGTTGATTCTTAATTGCCCTCTGAACTGGCCTAGCAAGCCACTCAGTTGTAAAATCTCGCTACGAAAAGTCATAATAAGAATAAAACCAGACAGACCACCCGGCATCGGACCACTGGGCACCGGATACAACAATGGCAAACCAAGCCCAGTCGACCCTGCAAAATCCTTCTCACCTCACTAACTTCTGGGGACTTGTGCCAAAATTGGGAGAGCTGTCCCACAGATTAGTCAAGCAACAGCCTGACATAGCCATACTCACAGAATCATAGATTTCAGCCAATGTCCCAGACTCTTCCATCACCATCCCTGGGTATGTCCTGTCCCACCGGCAGGACAGACCCACCAGAGGTGGCGGTACAGTGATATACAGTCAGGAGGGAGTGGCCCTGGGAGTCCTCAACATTGACTCTGGACCCCATGAAATCTCATGGCATCAGGTCAAACATGGGCAAGGAAACCTCCTGCTGATTACCACCTACCGTCCTCCCTCAGCTGATGAATCAGTCCTCGTCCATGTTGAGCACCACTTGGAGGAAGCACTGAGGGTAGCAAGGGCACAAAATGTACTCTGGGTGGGGGACTTCAATGTCCATCACCAAGAGTGGCTCGGTAGCACCACTACTGACCGAGCTGGCCGAGTCCTGAAGGACATAGCTGCTAGACTGGGCCTGCGGCAGCTGGTGAGCAAATCAACACGAGGGAAAAACTTATTTGACCTCGTCTTCACCAATCCACCTGTCGCAAATGCATCTGTCCATGACAGTATTGGTGGAAGTGACCACTGCACAGTCCTCGTGGAGATGAAGTCCCGTCTTCGCACTGAGGACACCATCCAACGTGTTGTGTGGCACTACCACCGTGCTAAATGGGATAGATTCAGAACAGATCTAGCAGCACAAAACTGGGCATCCATGAGGCACTGTGGGCCATCAGCAGCAGCAGAATTGTATTCCAGCACAATCTGTAACCTCATGGCCCGGCATATTCCTCACTCTACCATAACCAACAAGCCAGGGGATCAACCCTGGTTCAACGAGGAGTGTAGAAGAGCATGCCAGGAGCAGCACCAGGCGTACCTAAAAATGAGGTGCCAACCTGGTGAAGCTACAACTCAGGACTACATGCATGCTAAACAGTGGAAGCAACATGCTATAGACAGAGCTAAGCGATTCCACAACCAATGGATCAGATCAAAGCTCTGCAGTCCTGTCACATCCAGTCGTGAATGGTGGTGGACAATTAAACAATTAACGGGAGGAGCAGGCTCTGCAAACATCCCCATCCTCAATAATGGCGGAGTCCAGCACATGAGTGCAAAAGACAAGGCTGAAGCGTTTGCAACCATCTTCAGCCAGAAGTGCCGAGTGGATGATCCATCTCGGCCTCCTCCCAATATCCCCACCATCACAGAAGCCAGTCTTCAGCCAATTTGATTCACTCCTCGTGATATCAAGAAACGGCTGAGTGCACTGGATACAGCAAAGGCTATGGGCCCCGACAACATCCCAGCTGTAGTGCTATGGGCCCCGACAACATCCCAGCTGTAGTGCTGAAGGATTGTGCTCCAGAACTAGCTGCGCCTCTAGCCAAGCTGTTCCAGTACTGCTACAACACTGGCATCTACCCGACAATGTGGAAAATTGCCCAGGTATGTCCTGTCCACAAAAAGCAGGACAAATCCAATCCGGCCAATTACCGCCCCATCAGTCTACTCTCAATCATCAGCAAAGTGATGGAAGGTGTCGTCGACAGTGCTATCAAGCGGCACTGACTCACCAATAACCTGCTCACTGATGCTCAGTTTGGGTTCCGCCAGGACCATTCGGCTCCAGACCTCATTACAGCCTTGGTCCAAAAATGGACAAAAGAGCTGAATTCCGGAGATGAGGTGAGAATGACTGCCCTTGACATTAAGGCAGCATTTGACCGAGTGTGGCACCAAGGAGCCCTAGTAAAATTGAAGTCAATGGGAATCAGGGGGAAAACTCTCCAGTGGCTGGAGTCATACCTAGCACAAAAGAAGATGGTAGTGGTTGTTGGAGGCCAATCATCTCAGCCCCAGGGCATTGCTGCAGGAGTTCTTCAGGGCAGTGTCCTAGGCCCAACCATCTTCAGCTGCTTCATCAATGACCTTCCCTCCATCATAAGGTCAGAAATGGGGATGTTCGCTGATGATTGCACAGTGTTCAGTTCCATTCGCAACCCCTCAAATAATGAAGCAGTCCGAGCGCACATGCAGCAAGACCTGGACAACATCCAGGCTTGGGCTCATAAGCGGCAAGTAACATTCGCGCCAGATAAGTGCCAGGCAATGACCATCTCCAACAAGAGAGAGTCTAACCACCTCCCCTTGACATTCAACGGCATTACTATCGCCAAATCTCCCACCATCAACATCCTGGGGGTCACCATTGACCAGAAACTTAACTGGACCAGCCATATAAATACTGCGGCTACGAGAGCAGGTCAGAGGCTGGGTATTCTGCGGCGAGTGTCTCACCTCCTGACTCCCCAAAGCCTTTCCACCATCAACAAGGTACAAGTCAGGAGTGTGATGGAATACTCTCCACTTGCTTGGATGAGTGCAGCTCCAACAACACTCAAGGTCGACACCATCCAGGACAAAGCAGCCCGCTTGATTGGCACCCCATCCACCACCCTAAACATTCACTCCCTTCACCACCGGCGCACTGTGGCTGCAGTGTGTACCATCCACAGGGTGCACTGCAGCAACTCGCCAAGGCTTCTTCGACAGCTCCTCCCAAATCCGCGACCTCTACCACCTAGAAGGACAAGAGCAGCAGGCGCATGGGAACAACACCACCTGCACGTTCCCCTCCAAGTCACACACCATCCCGACTTGGAAATATATCGCCGTTCCTTCATCGTCGCTGGGTCAAAATCCTGGAACTCCCTTCCTAACAGCACTGTGGGAGAACCTTCACCACACGGACTGCAGCGGTTCAAGAAGGCGGCTCACCACCACCTTCTCGAGGGCAATTAGGGATGGGCCATAAATGCCGGCCTCGCCAGCGACGCCCACATCCCATGAACGAATGAAAAAAAACCACCCTCGGTGCTGCCCTGGGAGTGTCAGTCTAGATTATGTGCTAAAGTGTTTGCACTGACACGTTTTGCCTGTGAATCCCAATCCTACCCACACTATCTATGGTGGAGGCAGTGGGGATGAGTGAAAAACTGGACGGCAAACACCTGCAAAGGAAATACGGAGAGCATTATTGAGACAGAGCAAGTCCGGAGGTGTGCACTCACGCTCTTGGTTGGAAAGGGAATCTATATTTGCGTGCAAGGACTGCATCGTGCAGGTTTGATATTTAGGAAGCTACGTTGACGTCATTACCACAGAATAATCGCATCACATGAATTACAGAAGGGTATAATCAGAGAATTACTTGGCAGACATGGTGTTAAATAACTGGAATTAAGTGACTATTTATATAAATCTTTTGCTTTCCGATGACCTTGTCTTCTCCTGGAAGAATCGAATGTTGGGGAGTGCGGCCGGTCGCTGAAGTGTTGCAAAAGGTCAAACAGGCTGAGCCCATTAACTTGCGTAAGCTGCTTTCTTTCTCGTTTGGGAGCCACCTGATGAAATCACAGTTAGAAAGAAAAGAACTTGCATTTATATAGTGCCTTTCACGACCTCAGGACGTCCCAAAGCGCTTTGCAGCCAATGAAGTACTTTTTGAAGTGTAGTCATCGACCCCCCTGCCAGTGGAAACAGTTTCTCCCTATCTCTATCAAAACCCTTCATGATTTTGAACACCTCTATTAAATTGATGAGCTCCCGTTACCAACTCCCCAAGTCTTACATGGATCACCTTGATTCTCTCACCTACCCCTCCACATACCTGCAAGTTTTACATCAACTTTACCCTCTCTTTACCTTTCGACGTACCTCCAAATCTCACCTATCCCCTTTAAACTCTCACCTACCCTCCACCATATTTCATGCGCTGATTACTTAATGGTTTAAAAAAACTATTTTGTTGTTAAGCTATGCACTATATGATAGAAAGAATAACAAACCGCTGACAGTGCATTTAAAGCAGCAAAATCAATGGCCATATCATGCTGATGTAGAGGAACCATTCAAGCTTAACGTGCTTAATTTATGACCTCATCAGGACAGTTTGATTGATTGAGTTGGAAATCTGAAATTCTTTGATAGATATGGATTATTTACAGACGACCTGTGTTTAAGGATATTCTTGCTTTCGTCCTTTTCACGTATTTATCTCACTTGCAAGACAAGTGAACTCTTTTTTTTAGAGCTGGGGGTAGAGGATTTGAGTTGCAATAATGCCTAATAAATAAAATAAAAGCTGAGCATGCTGGAAATACTCAGCCAGCCTGCCTGAGTCTCTAGAGAAAAGTCAGCTTAATGTTTCCAGTGAATACTTGTCATCAGAGCTATACGTCTAATCTATTTCTGATCCACTCTGTGTGGTCCTCTTCCTGCTTTTATATTGCGCCTAGCACGACCTCAGGATGTCCCAAACTGCTTTACAGCCAATAAAGTACTTTTGAAGTGTAGTCACTGTCTTAATGTAGGAAACGCAGCAGCCAATTTGCTCACAGCAAGGTCCCACAAACAGCAATGTGATAATGACCAGATAATCTGATTTTCAATGATATTGGTTGAGGGATAAATATTGGCTAGAACACCCCTGCTGTTATTCCAACTAGTGCTATGGGATCTTTTATGTCCACCTGAGAGGGCAGACAAGGCCTCAGTTTAACATCTCATCCAAAAGTAAGCACCTCCCTCAGTACTACACTGTTAGCTTAGATTTTTGTGCTCAAGTCTTGAACCCATACGCCTTCAACTAAGAGGTAAGAATGCTACCTACTGAGCTACAGCTGACACACAGATTAGAAAGAAAGAAACAGAACATGTTGAGGTAAAATGAAAAGTCATGACTCCTGCTAGAATATTAGACCAAGGGGGTTATCTCAGTCACAACCAATCTTCTCCTCACCCAATAGCTACACAAAAGCATTTTCATCAGGAGTCAATGGATAGTATTGAGGAGCAGGAACCAGAGGTGAGGTGAGAGTGACTGCCCTTGACATCAAGGCAGCATTTGACCGAGTGTGGCACCAAGGAGCCCTAGTAAAATTGAAGTCAATGGGAATCAGGGGGAAAACTTTCCAGTGGCTGGAGTCATACCTAGCACAAAGGAAGATGGTAGTGGTTGTTGGAGGCCAATCATCTCAGCCCCAGGACATTGCTGCAGGAGTTCCTCAGGGCAGTGTCCTAGGCCCAACCATCTTCAGCTGCTTCATCAATGACCTTCCCTCCATCATAAGGTCAGAAATGGGGATGTTCGCTGATGATTGCACAGTGTTCAGTTCCATTCACAACCCCTCAAATAATGAAGCAGTCGAAGCCCGCATGCAGCAAGACCTGGACAACATCCAGGCTTGGGCTCATAAGTGGCAAGCAACATTCGCGCCAGACAAGTGCCAGGCAATGACCATCTCCAACAAGAGAATGTCTAACCACCTCCCCTTGACATTCAACGGCATTACCATCGCCGAATCCCCCACCATCAACATCCTGGAGGTCACCATTGACCAGAAACTTAACTGGACCAGCCATATAAATACTGTGGCTACGAGAGCAGGTCAGAGGCTGGGTATTCTGCGGCAAGTGACTCATCTCCTGACTCCCCAAAGCCTTTCTACCATCTACAAGGCACAAGTCAGGAGTGTGATGGAATACTCTCCACTTGCCTGGATGTGTGCAGCTCCAACAACACTGAAGAAGGTCGACACCATCCAGGACAGAGCAGCCCGCTTGATTGGCACCCATCCACCACCCTAAACATTCACTCCGTTCACCACCGGCGCACTGTGGCTGCAGTGTGTACCAACCGCAGCAACTCGCCAAGGCTTCTTCGACAGCTCTTCCCAAACCCGCGACCTCTACCACCTAGAAGGACAAGAGCAGCAGGCACATGGGAACAACAACACCTGCACGTTCCCCTTCAAGTCACACACCATCCCGACTTGGAAATATATCGCTGTTCCTTCATCGTCGTTGGGTCAAAATCCTGGAACTCCCTTCCTAACAGCACCGTGGGAGAACCTTCACCACACGGACTGCAGCGATTCAAGAAGGCGGCTCACCACCACCTTCTCGAGGGCAATTAGGGATGGGCAATAAATGCCGGCCTCGCCAGCGACGCCCACATCCCATGAACAAATAAAAAAAAAACCTTGGCTGATTTCCCAACCTAGAGGTGTTGAGACCAATTGTAAACCCTCACTGCCTTATCTGTGCTCAGCTAACTCACTCTAGACCAGGGGTTGGACCTGAGTCCTTCCTAGATTGCATATAGCATGTATGATAGTGTGGTGGTTATGTTACTAGGTTTATAATGTAGAAGCCTGGACTAATAATCCCGAGAGTTCTGAGTTCTAATCCCACCATGGCAGTTTGACAATTTTAATTCAGTTAAAAATAAAAAAACCGGCACCAGTTTTTTTTTAAAAAAGTGGCCATGAAGTTGGCGGATTGGCGTAAAAACCCAAACGGTTCACTAATGTCTTTTGGGGAAGGAGATTCTTACCCGGTCTGCCCTATACGTGGCTCCAGTCCCACACCAATGTGGTTGGTTTTATCTGCCCTCTAAAGCGGCCTTGCCAGCCACTCAGCTAACACTAGGGATGGTCAAGAAATGGCGGCCGTGCCAGTGATGACCACATCCCAAGAATTAATTTTTTAAATATTTGATTCCACACGGGACTGATCAAGCAAAGACGTGAAAAAAAAAAGTTTTTAAAAGTCAGTAGTTGATTTTACTGTGAAACTACTTGAGAAAAGTGTTGCCGATTTGCAGCGCAAATTTCTCTAGCATGTCCCGCGAGTCATTATGTTTCTGGATTTCTTTTAGTTGACATAATTTGAGCATCTGAGACAAGGTGGGTATGGAGAGGAATGCAGGCATTCTGGTGTTTAAAGGCATTGCTTCGTGCAGCACTAAACTGCACAGACCAGAGAGCGCCAGATTTGATTCTCAGTCCATGCTGAGTTAGCAGGTCTAAGCTGGGGCATACCAGTTGGCTCAAGGTCCCTAGACTGGGGCTGAGGGCTTGGAGCAAGGGGGAAACCAGTCAGGCTTCCTGCTTCTGGTTGTTATCCAGCGATCCCTCCTGGAGAGCGCGAGTATGCTGGGCAAGGATAGGGTTTGCTTCGGCTGTGATGCCCTGACTCCAACGGTCAAGTAGTCTGCTAACAATCAATCTAGAGGAGAGAAGGAGAGAAGCCTGGTAAAACAGGAATGATGCAGAATAACAGCGAGTATTAAATCCTCCAGTCTCAGGAGAATGGGATTTACTGTCATGTAATTCATGCAAACAAGGAAATGCTGTTCTGAGGTTATGTGCTTGAATCCCTTTAAACGGGGATTAGCAGGCGAAAGGTTTAAGCCGAGCGATTAGTGGTGTAGAGATTCAGGGGCCGATCTGAGAAACAAACGCAACAAAAGAAAAATTTCTACCTGCTGCTTGCAAGGTTAAACAGTTTTTGGTGACAAATATTGAAGCCACTGGTAAAATTTCACCGCAATATTTTGTAGGGTTGTCCATCTTCCTGTGTCAGTGATTGTAATCGATGTCATTGTTGGACACCAAGGCCAATAGGTGCATGGGTCATATAAATATGAAAACACCGGACAGGAAATGTCCAGCTGGTCCACCTAGCCTGTCCCATACATTTGTGATGCCTTATGCTTCACTATTAAGACGCTCTCTACCCACTCTCACCTCTATAGTCAAGAAGGTTGTGGGTTCAAGTCCCACTCCAGTGACTTGAAGACAAAATCCAGGCTGACACTCCCAGTGCAGTACTGAGGGAGTGCTGCACTGTCGGAGGTACCGTCTTACACATGAGACATTAAACCGAGGCTCCGTCTGCTCTCTCAAGTGGCGTAAAAGATCCCATGGTAATATTCGATGATCAGGGGAGCTCTCCCAGTATATTGGCCTATATTTATCCCTCAACCAACACCTAAAAAAACAGACGATCTGGTCATTTATCTCATTGTTGTTTGTGGGACCTTGCTGTGCGCAAATTGGCTGCCGCGTTTCCTACATTACAACAGTTCTACACTTCTAAAGGACTACATTGGATGTAAACAGCTTTGGGACATCCTGAGGTCATGAAATGTATATAAATGCAAGTCTTTCTTTGATAAAAAATTGTATTTTGTTGCTTCTTTTCCCCTTTCCTTGGTCCCCACAAACACTGCATGCTCCACTGACAGCAGGATACACTTGGTCCCAGGCTTTGGCAGGACTACGCTATGTCCAGCTGTTATGGTACATATGAAGGCAGCCAGTGCCCTTCCTGCGGTATCTCTGTGCAACGGCGCAGCTTAAGCTGTGAGCTTACTCTGCTGAGAATCGTAGGCATGAACCCAAATCATATCAGTTTGTAGCGTAAGCTGTGTGCAGGCTGACCTTGTCTGGAGGGGAAGCCTACCCAATGAAATGCTTGAGAACTGAATGTAGAGAGGATTTTACAGCCCAATCTGGGAAAATAAAACTCACCGAGGCTGAACTGAGAGAAATCGTCCAAATACCTGGCACCCATTATTGGCTACTGCCAGCAACAGACTGACACACTGACTGCACTCCCTGTAATAGTGAGAGACCCACGACAGCCCACTCCACTGTAACAAAAAAACTTAATGTTATGATAATCTGACCAGAACTTCACCAGATATGGAGACAGTGCCAATCACAATAGGACATCCAATTGCCACATCTACCCTGATAATTCCTGGCGGAACTGACTCATTAGTGAGTGGACTGATCCATACAACAAAACAACAACTTGCATTTCTATAGCGCCTTTTAACATACTAAAATGTCTCAAGGCGCTTCACAGGAGCGTTACCAGACAAAATGTGACACCGAGCCAACATAAAGGCATTTTAGGACAGGTAAAGAGGTAAGTTTTAAGGAGCGAGGAGGGAGAGGTAGAGAAGCTGAGAGGTTTGGGGAGGGAATTCCAGAGCTTAGTGCCTAGGCAGCTGAAGGATCGGCCGCCAATGGTGGGGCGAAGGAAGCTTGGATCTCCAATTTATACTTGTTTGTTGATCTCAGCTGGGTGACAGTTGGTCTGGGCTAAGGAGGGGGAGAAATATCAGCCATGCACCTGATTGTTATCCAGTGATAAACCCCCATTTGCATGTGTGTGACGGGGTCCGGTTCGGTTGCGATGCCCTCCAAGCTTGAATGGCCTGCTAACACTCACCGTCTAGGCTCACACATGAAGTGGCCACAGGCGTACAGTGGCAGAGGATTGCCAGTCCCAGCAGAATAATACCGCAGAGGATTGCCAGTTCCTTCAGGAGAGAAGGGGAAAAAGTTGGAAGGAGGAAAAAATGCACTTGTTACTACTTACCACAGCTGGTGGTCAGAAATTGCACAGGGCAGTGTCACCATGAAAACAATGTATGGACACGTGCTGAGAAAAATTACAAATAAAGAAAAGAACTTTACAAGGAATCCAGTTCAAGATAGCTTTGAAAAGCATAGCTGGATAGTTTGTGCTGCTTAATATGCAGCCAGTGTAAGCTGGCAAAGGAGCAGTGCTAAACTTTTTGTGCCATTGCCACATTTTTAAGGTCAGAGCAGGAGATTTTGGCATCTGTCAGACGAAACACATTTAGATTGGGAGAACTGTTGAGTTTCACTGAGATGTTTGGGGGTTGGGAGTTACTCAGTTCCGTCCAATAGTTGTAACTCTTATCAATCTCAATGAGTTTACAATCGCTGCTCTCAGTGGGGCAGCGTTTAGGAATGGCTACAATTGACCTCAGAGTCACTGCGTTAGGGAGGGATTCAGCCTCATAATCACCCTCCAGTGACCCCCCCCTCCCTTCTCGCTGGAAAGGGCACAATTCTAAAAGGGGTAGAGGAACAGAGGGATCTGGGGGTATATGTGCACAAATCGTTGAAGGTGGCAGGGCAGGTAGAGAAAGCGGTTAAAAAAGCATATGGGATCCTGGGCTTTATAAATAAAGGCATAGAGTACAAAAGCAAGGAAGTCACGATGAACCTTTATAAAACACCGGTTCGGCCACAACTGGAGTATTGTGTCCAGCTGTGGGCACCGCACTTTAGGAAGGATGTGAAGGCTTTTGAGAGGGTGTAGAGGAGATTTACTAGAATGATTCCAGGGATGAGGGACTTAAATTACATGGATAGACTGGAGAAATTGGGATTGTTATCCTTGGAACAGAGAAGGTTGAGAGGAGATTTGATAGAGGTATTCCAAATCATGAAGGGTCTAGACAGAGTAGATAGGGAGAAACTGATCCCATTGGCGGAAGGGTAAAGAACCAGCGGGCATAGATTTAAGGTGATTGGCAAAAGAACCAAAGGTGACGTGAGGAAAAACTTTTTTACACAGCGAATGGTTATGATCTGGAATGCACTGCCCGAGGAGGGTGATGGAGGCAGATTCAATCATGGCCTTCAAAAGGAAATTGGATAAGTACTTGAAATGAAAAAATGTGCAGCGCTACGGGGATAGGACGGGGGAGTGGGACCAGCTGGATTGCTCTTGCATAGAGCCGGCGCAGACTCGATGGACTGAATGGCCTCCTTCCGTGCTGTAACCGTTCTATGATTCTATAAAGTGCATGTCTGTGGGCGATGGAAGAGGATAGTAACTGGGTAGCCTGGGATGCTCCAATATTGAATTGGTGCCAGGTAGGGGTGAAGTTGAGCAGAAGCTGCATGCTCCTTGTTAGGGAGGGAGGCAAAGTACTTGAAAAAGTCTCATCCCTGGGTGCTGTCGGGCACCTCCCGGAGACCAATTACACACCAGGGGCCTTACACAACCACTCAGCCGTGGGTGTATTTTTTTTAATTGAGAAGCCTAGTTTAATTGTAAACATCAATAAACCCGGAAGAAAAATTAAATGACTGTTCACATCGGATTTTATGTTGTTTAGTAATTGCTGTATTAATTGCCCCCATTGCTGTACTGAAAAGCAGTGGGGCCCAGATTTTCCGCCTTTCGAGTTACGTAGGAACAGGAGTAGGCCATTCAGCCCCTCGAGCTTGTTCCGCCATTCAATTAGATCATGGCTGATTTGTATCTTAACTCCATAATCCTTAATACTCTTGCCTAAAATCAAAACAAAAATCTATCAATCTCAGTTTAGAAATTTTCAATTGACCCCCAGCCTCAATAGCTTTTTGGGAAGAGGTCCAGATTTCCACTCCCCTTTGTGTGAAGAGGTGTTTTCTGACATCACCCCATGAACGGCCTGGCTCAAATTTTAAGGTTCTGCCCCCTTACCCTGGACTCCCCCAACAGAGGAAATAGTTTCGCTCTGTCTACCCTATCAAATCCCTTAATCATCTTAAACACCTCAACGAGTTTCGGCCCATTACAATGAACGGAAATCACCGGCTGGGAAGCGAAAGAGGAGAGCCTCAGTCTATCAATTTAATTAACTAGCAAATCCTCTCAGAAAAAACGTTCTTTAAAAATCATATTGGGTTACACACAGGGACTTGACCAGACCTTGGAAGCCTCACTAACCCGAGAAAAGTGTTGGGATCTTCCTTGGCAGCATTTCATTTAAAAACTGTGGAAGTCTAGAAACCTTTTCTCTGGGTGCGCTCGCAAGCGACTCACCGCTCCAAAGAGTTAACCTGATCCCCAGCAACATAAGATGAGACACTTCATTATGTGGATCAGACAATAAAAAAATATTCTGAGATCTGGGCGACTTGTGTTGTCACTGGGCAGAACAACCGAGATTCCTGTTTACCACCCAGGGCACCTCTCTGCCTTGCACGGCCTGTCAAAACAGATTTAATTTACAATTTCGCTAAAGCCCAGTGAAAGCCCCTCTGGGTTAATCAAAGCGGTGCACATGACAGGCTCTCTATGTAGGTCGCTCGGCTATTTTTCTGAAGCCTCTGCAAAAACTGACCTGTCGCATCTTTGACTGGCTGATCTCCATCTCCCTCCTGCATGCAATAACAGAAAAGGGAAGGAGCATTTATTTTTACTGCACCCCCCCTCCCCAAAAAAGTTAAAGGAAAGACAATACAAAAATAGGACTCGAGCAAGGACAATGTATTTGAACGGCGGTGTTGCACCTCTGGGACCTGGGCTTGTGTGCGTCCTGTATACGTGATGAAAGTCTCCTTGTGCCCAAAGGTGGTGAAGTTAATTTTGACTCAGCCAGCTCCCTGCGGACATGAACTCGCTTTGGTACCAAGTTACCGCGTGTAAAGATAAAGGAGAGCAAATGATGGTACCTATGCCGTTATACAAGAGGAATGATAAAGTCAAGACCTCACGTATTTAGGTCTTTGAAAAGTACATAGATGGAGTGTCTAAAAGGCCACTTCCGTAATAAGTAGATAACATGGCAGCCTTCCTCCGTTAGCAAGGCATATTAGGATAACCCAATCTTCGAATGGTTCCGTGCTTCAGTCACTTTATTGCTCAGTTGTTTGCCTGTCCTTTCCTCCAGGGTGTCTCACGTCTTTTTTTTGCCCCCCCCCCCTCCCTCCCACCCCCCCGCTCGTCCCCGTCCAAGTGGCCATTTCTCATATGTGAAGCTAACAGAGCGCGTCGGCAAGCTATTCAACTATGAAGGGCATCGCTGTCAAGCTCACTGCTCTCCTTACCCAATGAGTGCTTTACCAGGAAAGTTAAAAGGACAGTAGTGGCTGATTTCCATCTCCCCCTCCCCACTCACACCCTCCAACCCCAGCTAAGAGCAGCTACCTCAGTACAGATCAGGGAGTCAGCCGTGTGTGAGGAAAATATATCAACACGAGTTGGCAAAATAATATTAAAATCCATCAGAATTCTTTGCAACTGAATTTTTAGAAGGGATCTTGATGCCAAGTGCCTTAAATAGAGCATTAATGTCACACTGGTCCACACGAAGGTCACTCTGATACCAGGGTGAGGTCCACTGTTAGAGCAGAGTACAGCAAGCTTGACTCTGAATCTAACCGTGCTGTTCTTTGATTGGGAGAGCTTAATCCTAACACTGGGTGCAAAAGGTGGAAGCAGAGTGTTCTGTTCTCCACTCTATCACTTCAATAAGGATAATTAAGGATCTAAACCCTCCATAAAACTTAAAGCAATGTGGAGGAGGAAGAGGCATTCTGAAATATTCTCTGCAAAGCTTGGTTATCAAACATTCCGAAGGTTTTTGTTTTTGCACAATTGTGCAACTGGTGGGAGACAGCAGCAAAAAAAAAAATCTGAAGAGGAAGGTGCTGACATTTTATTATTTGAAACCAGACAATACTGTAATTAAAAATAATGTGAGAGAAGACACTGTACTGAAAATGAGAAGACAGCTGGAGCAGTGTTACATGAGTAAAATTCAAGGCAAATTAAGTGTGTGCTTGAAGAGCAGTGTTGTGAGATCTGAGTGGATTATTACTGGAAAAAACTTCCAGGGATCATTAGCGATGTCTTAGGTATCATACGCTGATGTCAGAGAAGACCTGCAGTGGTGAGAGCATTGAGCAAAATGTCAAACCTCAGCTCTAGAGGGTGTAATATCCACCGCTTAAAATCTTAGATATAAGGGAACGAGATGCAGAACTTCCAACCTGAGGGAAGTTTCAAGAGAGTGAGACATGTTACCAAATGTGAGTCAGTGTTCAGAAATGAGGATGTCACCCGACCATCATCCCTGGAAACTATGTTTGAATCCAGCCCAGAGGGGTGGGTTGAAAGTCCCCCTTCTCCGTTGCCAGGATGCGCACTAAGCTTGGGCAGTCTCGACCCAGCTCTTAGTTGGCATGGCGCCATAGTGCAAAAAACCACCCTTCGGTTGGCGCTAGTTGAAAGAAATGATAGCTGGTGTGGGAAATGGAAAAATGTCACGCTGGTGCAAAAGTGAGTGGTCTTATTAGGTTGGACAGGGTGTGAGTTTTACGTCTCACCTATACCCTGGTAGCATACCTCTCAACTGTCCCAATTTAATCAGGATGGCCTGACTTTGTGGGCTAATTTCAGTCCTGCTCCGCTGTTGCTACATCAGAGCAGCGGTCCCAAATGTTTAAATGTGTTCCAAGTTTAAGGTTGCTTGTTCTACAGGCACTAGAGGTAGAAGAGGATAAAGAAAATATAGTATGTACTAAATTAGGAAGGGGCTAAAATCAATTGCAGTGCCTGTATTACTAATTGCCATTGTGACCAATGAATCAATCCTGGGTAATTTTAGTTATTTAAGTCTGAATGATTCTTTGGGAATTTTAAGCTCCTGGAAATGACATGGTCTTTTTGTTTGAATTACAGATGCTTGCTGCAAAGCGGACGCAAAGAAGATTAATATCTCACCAGAGACTAAGTACTGGAACCAATGTGGACTCTTAAGTACAAAGTTAGTACAACATAAAAAAAATTCACTTGAAATTATTTTTCAGTAAATTGCCTGAGGTGAATTCAGTGGGTTTTTCTTTGCGTTAATCAAGGCGAGGATTTCTACTGGGGAATGGAAACCTGAGCTCTAGCTCAGTGGGTAGCACTCTCGTCTCTGAGTCAGAAGGTTGTGGGTTTAAGTCTCACTCCAGGGACTTGAGCCCATAATCTAGGCTGACACTCCCAGTGCAGTACTGAGGGAGCGCTGCAACCAACATCAATAAAACAAATTATCTGGTCATTATCACGCTGCTGTTTGTGGGATCTTGCTGTGCGCATATTGGCTGCTGTGTTTTCTACATTACAGCAGTGACTACACTTCAAAAAGTATTCAATTGGCTGTAAAGTGCTTTGGGACGTCCTGAGATTGTGAAAGTGCTATATAAATCCAAGTTTGTTCTTTTCCATTTCAGGCACTCCCTGTCAGCATCAGCACCAGGTCAAGTATGGTATGATTAGGCACAGAGTAAAGCTCCCTCTGCTCTGTCCTGACAATGCACCAAGATGCCACATATTGCACCAGTGTGACATTTTCTCAGCCATCCTCTGGTCTCTATGCTTGAGCTTGCCAATTAGTGAACCATGCCGAATAAAGGGCCATATTTTGGTGCTATGGGCATATGACCAGTAACAACTGAACTGAAAATACCCCAACTCATTTCATGTAGGACCCTTACAGCCAGCATGGCAGAGAAGACTTCTGTCCCATCAGTTTGGATTGGATTTGACTCCTGATCCCAGAGGTGAAGTGACACCATCCAAGAATTTTGTATTTCAATTCAACCTTGGAGAGGGTGCAGCGCAGATTCACCAGTTGACACCGGGGCTAAAAGGGTTAAATTATGAGGACAGGTTGCACAGACTAGGCTTGTATTCCCCTGAGTATAGATTAAGGGGTGATCTAACTGAGGTGATTAAGATGATTAAAGGATTTGATAGGGTTGTTAGAGAGGATCCATTTCCTCTGGTGGGGGGAGTCCAGAACAAGGGGGCATAACCTTAAAATTAGAGCTAGGCCATTCAGGGGTGATGTCAGGAAGCACTTCTTCACACAAAGGGTAGTGGAAATCTGGAACTCTCTCCCCCAGAAAGCTGTTGAGGCTGGGGGTCAATTGAAAAATTCCAAACTGAGATTGGTAGATCTTTGTTAGGCAAGGGTATTATGGGTTACAGAACCAAGGCGGGTAGATGGAGTTAAGATTCAGATCAGCCATGATCTAATTGAATGGCGGAACAGACTCGAGGGGCTGAATGGCCTCCTCCTGTTCATGATGGGGGAAAGAGTGATTCTTGCAGTAGCTTACTCTTAAAGCTATAATGTCTCTTTCCCCGTTCTGCTCCTGAAAACACATTCTTGTTACGGTGCATGTTCACAGGTGCCTGTAGCCTCTGGTACCTCACCCAAATGGCCATTCTTCACATGCAAGCTGGTATAAAGATTTGGGAGAGTATTCAACTGTGAAGGGGAAACTCAGAGCCAAGCCAGTCTGTCTACACCTAACATTCACATGTGCATTTTCTGGCAGTGATCAGAAACAAGAATCCTGAGTAGTGTAGGGGCCAATGGTAACTTGCCTGGATTCAGCCAATTCAGCACAGAGGGGATTGAACCTGGCTCTATCCGAGTCTGTACCGCACTGGACAATGCTTGTATTCATCCTTGTTTTCAAATCCCTCCATGGCTTCACCCCTCTCTATCTCTGTTACCTCTTCCAGCCCTACAACCCTCTGAGATCTCTGCGCTCCTCCAATTCTGGCCTCTTGCGCATCCCTGAGTTTAATCACTCCACCACTGGCGGCCGTGCCTTCAGCTGCCTGGGCCCTCCCTAAACCTCTCCACCTCTCTACCTCCCTCTCATCCTTCAAGATGCTCCTTAAAACCTACCTCTTTGACCAAACTTTAGATCACCTGTCCTTATGTGGCTCGGAGTCAAATTTTCTTTGATAATCGCTCCTGTGAAGTGCCTTGGGACGTTAAAGGCGCTATATAAATGCAAGTTGTTGTTTTTTTTAACAACTGAGCCCTTGGGGAAGCTTTCACACTTTGTCATAATGAGTTTGAGAATATTTAAAAGGATTTTTACTTTTTTTTTAAAAAAAAGTTATGGACAAGCTCACAAATGGGAAAAAACTTATCACACATCTCAGACTTTTTGATTCTGTATTGCCTCCATTAGTATGCTCAGAACGAGCGTCATTGACCAGGAGTCAGTAATTCAGCTCCAACAGTGGATGATAAGCTATAAAACAGTCTCACTGAGTTCCTAGGGCCTATCTCCATCACATGGGAACAGCTAGAGGTTAATCAATTTTTAATATACTTAATGGTTTTACAGAAATTGGAATTAAGGTACATCACAGAAGTTTAAATGAAATGCAAATTAAACTGGAAGAGAGCTCCAAGAAATATCAAACTGTCTGTGTGGATTCAACCAATTATATTATTAAATGTCAGCCATAGCTCAGTATCAGCACTCTCGCCTCTGAGTCAGAAGGTTGTGGGTTCAGGCCCGACTCCAGAGACTTGAGCACATAATCTAGTCTGACACTCCCAGTGCAGTACTGAGGGAGTGCTGCACTGTTGGAGGTGTTGTCTTTCAGATGAGATGTTAAACTGAGGCCCTGTCTGCCCTCCCAGGTGGATGTAAAAGGTCCCACGGCACTATATGAAAAAGAGCAGGGGAGTTCTCCTGGTCTCCTGGTCAACATTTATCCCTCACCTAAAAACAGATGATCTGGTCATTTAAGTCAATGCTGTTCGTGGGAGCTTGCTGTGTGCAAATTGGCTGCCTTGTTTCCTATAATTACAGCAGTGACTACACTTCAAAAGTACTTCATTGGATGTAAAGTGTTTTGTGATGTCCTGAGGTTGTGAAAGGCACTGTATAAGTTCTTACTTTCTTATATCTGTTTTTGCCTGCTCAGTGACTTCCGTCCCTGTACTGTCCTGACACAGGGTAGAGTGGAGTACAATGTAATGAAGTGCTGATGCACTAACCTCTGTCTGTGTTAAGCTGGCTAACCTTAGTCAGGGCAGAAACTACAAATAACCACAGGGCCTGAGCTGTGGAAGAGAGAAATCAGCCAGGAATTTTTACACTTCATCGTTGTCCAGTGGCTCCTGCTGTAAATGCATTCTATGGCTGAATAGGCCATCGACACTAACTGTCTAGGCGCACGTGGAAGATTGCCATTTTGGTAAAGTACCAGAGAGTTGCTGGTGCCCATGGATCCAAAGAGTGAAAGGGCAGAAAGAAAAATTACGGGATATTATAGGACCCATGGTCTTATTGATAGAAGAAAGGCACTGCTGTAATCCATTAATGAATTTCCTTTTTCTCTAGGTGTGAGCAGTTCTTCAGACAGCTATCCTGTTTCTATCGCTGCTCTCCAGATGCTGCAATTTGGGCTAACCCGAACCTTCCTAATCACCTTCTGAACGTACCCATCTGCCATGGCTTCTGTGACCAGTGGTAAGTACATTGATACTCTTGCAGGTATTTAGGGACTGAACATCTCAAAAGTTAAGAAGTGAGTATACTGGGCAGCGACTCACAATATGGTCCTTTCACTTTCAGATTAAATACAAACTGATGGGGATAAACTCTTTTCATCTCTGTCACCTGTAAGAATCAACAACTTGCATTTTTATAGCGCCTTTAACATAGTAAAACATCCCAAGGCGCTTCACAAGACTGTTATCAGACAAAATTTGACACCAAACCATATAAAGATACATGAGGACAGGTGACCAAAATCTTGGTCAAAGATGTAGGTTTTAAGGAGCATCTTAAAAGGAGGAGAGGTAGAGGCGGAGAGGTTTAGGGAGGGAATTCCAGAGCTTAGGGCCTAGGCAGCTCAAAGCATGGCCGCCAATGGTGGGGCGAAGGAAGTGGGGTTGCGCCTATCAGAGAACAATCTCTTTATCCTTATTTTTCTGCCTTCCACCTCCCAACCAGTTACCAACCCATATCACAAAGTTAAATTTGGCCAGGCAGATCTTTAAAAATGATCCCCTCCTCTACATGGTGCTGGTCACCCTCCAGCTAAGCATCGAGTGCCAGCAGGTTGCTTCATAGAGGGGAGCCTCCTGCTTCAGCCCGAACCTGTGCTCACCCAACATCCATATGAGCACACTTCTACCAAGGCCACTGGATCGTGATCGCAAAGGGGAAGAATTTCTGTTATTCCCATCCTTAAGCCAGGGACACCTAGGTAAACTTACTGTCCCGATGCTCCCCCAATTGAGGTCAATTAAGTCAACACAGACCAGGGTCTTAACTTGGTGTTTTCTTGATCTGTGTGGCTCTGCTACTCCCTGGATAAACTTGGTGAGGCCTCTGAAGAGTGACGAGACGGATCTAATTTCCTGACTGTAGTCCCTAACTCTGGTAGTGCAGCGGACTGAATATCAGTACTAGCCATACTGACCTCATTTTTCAACAGGTAACTTTGTGAGGTGGAATCTACTAAATTTCTTGTTTCCTCAGATATCCTCATTAACAAAAAAAAATAATCTGACAGAAAACCTGTTCCTGTGATAGTGTTATTTTATCAAGAAGTGCCAGCTATAAAAGTCGGATGAGAGCCAGTTCCCAGAGGGAGCTGCCCCTCTACCTCCCACTTACTGCCACTCTCATTACATGTGGGTTAGTAAATGCACTGTCTGATGTGGAGCTGAGCCTTACAGACCAGAAGAGTTCCAGATTCAATCCCATTTTGCTTTGGTAGCTGATCTCCGCTGGAGGAGTTGTGGGGTATTATGACCGGGAGGTGGGAAAACAAAATCAGCCAGGGTTTACTCCCGGTTGCTATCTAGAGACACCTGCTGGTGTGCGTGTGCTTGTGCCCGTGCTCGCACAATGGGTGAGGATAGAGTCAGTCTTGCCCGCGATGCTTCCCGCAGTCGAATAGTTTGCCAACACAATTTCACACAAGATGAACAGCCATTTGAGCAAGTAGCAGGGAGGATACCAGGCACACGTGGAACTGCACCGGCACGTGGGTCAGTGCCTGCAGAAGAGATGGGGAAGGAGGCATCTTGAGCTGAGAGGGCCTCCACCGGCGAAGTGGCTTTACGGCTACTTGCCGGATGAAAATGTCATTGTAAAAGCTGGTTCATTAGATCACAGGCCATGTCAATGGCTCGTATGACAGTGATACTGTTGAACTCATTCATTTTTAAACAAGCTTAATAGGAGAGCTGCTGATGGCATGGCTTTTCTGAGACGATTCTATTCTCCCTCTACAGGTACAAAGCATGTGAGAATGATCGGACCTGTGCCAGGAACTGGAATTCGGATTTAAAATGGTCAAATCAAATTCGTGCCACCTGCATCTCGGAATGTACTCCTTACAATAAGGTAGGAACGGTGAAATGCCTAGAGCTGCTACAACAGCTTCAACAAGAGAGCAGCTACGATATTGCAATAATTATCAAATTAATACAATACCGATCCCACCGTGTGAGCTTGGTGTAGCTGGTGGCACTACTGGGTCTGAATCATGAAGGTTGTGGGTTCGAGCCCCACTCCAGGACTTCACCACATCATCTAGCAATCCAGTATAATATAAGATTGCATTGTCAAGAGCAGGCAGTTCACCTGATGTACTATCCAATATTGCTCCCTCAACCAAAAAAACAGACATAACAAGTCAGTCATCTCATTGCTGTTTGTGGGATCTTGCTGTATACAAAAACACCCCAGTTGCCTGCACAACGGTAAATGCACTTCAAAGTAATTCACTGCGTATGAAACTTTCTAAAAGACATGATAAGGCAGAAGTATTTCTTTCTGAGCTGAAAGACACTTGCCCAGTGAGTATTTTGGTGCTGCACGGGAACCTGGCAGTAATTGGACACGAGTGAGTGAGCACAATTCCCTACACAGCCAGTTCCCAGTGTTTAAGCAGAGGCACCAGGCGTTTCCAAAGAAGGAGGCACGCTGGTAAAATCGGAACGGAAGGTCAGCTCCCAAACACCTGCGCTCATGCGTTTTATCAGTTAATTCAAGAGCTGGATGACCAGTGGCCCACAAGTATACTCTCGACTTGAGGGGTGGAGAGGAATGCATGGCACAGAATAACCTAACAGGCAGAAAATGAAATGCATTTAAAAAAAATAATGTCTGCATTGTTCATCCACCTGCCCTTGAGCCTTAAAATGCGATTTTAAAATGTGTCTGCAAAGCTCATCAGATCACATTTTCCACTGAGGGAACAGACACATGAAGCCCCCTGCTGGCGCAGGCAAATAGTTCATGAATATGTATGGGGATGCGTCGCACATCACCAAAATAATCTGGGCAAGATATTATTTTAATCAGTTTTGCTGGGGAGTTTCACAGGTAGAAAGCCCCACAGCAGTTTTTGAAGAGTGAAAATGGCGACGAGTCTCAAACATCGGTTGAGAAGTTCAATCTTCTCGGGATTACAATCACTACAAAAACCTCAGAGTTGTTGAAGCGGGGAGGGAGACTGTTGAAGCAGGAGGTTTACCTTAGATTAGGAGGTAATTATAATCTGCTGTTAATTCAAATTATCTGACCGTTCTAATTATTTTTAGCATTAAATTCCCATTTTGCTGTTATTTACACTGCTTAATTCAAATTATTGGATAATTCACTTTTTTTTTTAAGCATAAAATGATTTTTGAACGATTAGTAGACTGCCAAAGCATTTCTGTGGTTGCGAGGCAGCACCTATTCGCCTGTCTGCTGTTATTATTTGATATTGGTGGAGCTGGCTTTTAAATACAGTAAGTATACCCGACATAAGAGACAGAACGAGGGCGACAGAGTCATCTGAATCACTTAATAGGCTCAGACTTCTTGATAATTCAGCAAACGCACAAGCCCACGTGGCAGCTACTGTCCCGATTGTAGACAAATCCTTTAGGAAATGGGCTTAAGTTCATCCGTTATTCCATGATACAAGTGCCACATTGTGGAATACTTTCCTTTCCTCTCCCGTCTGCTTGGCCCATTTGGTAGCACTCTCACCTCTGAGTTGGAAGGTCTTGGGTTCAAGCCCCATTCCTGGACTTGAGCGCATGATCTCGGGTGAAAATTAACCGCGGTACTGCGGGGAGTGCTGCCTTGTTGGAGGTGCTGCCTGTTAGATGAGGCGTTAAACCGTGGCCCTGTCTACCTGTTCAGGGGGGGGGCACAAAAGATCCTCCTGGAACGATTCACAGAAGAGCGGGGAAGTTCTCCCGGTGTCCTGGCAAACATTTCTCCCTCAAGCACCACCACCAAGATCAGATTAACTGGTCAATTAGTGTTTGTGCACAAATCAGCTTACACGACGATATATACCTCAAAAATAATTCATTGGTTATAAAATTGTTTGGGGCATGCAGAGGACATGAAAGATGCAAGTTCTTTCTTCCTTTTAATAGTTGGTTTGCTGCCAAAAGGCTGAGACTGGAGGAAAGAAAAGAGCTTGATGTAATGGATACTCAGGGAAAAAAAGCAAACCTACAAGGTTGGAATAATAGGTTTCCTCCATATTATCAACACTGAGTAACTGTGAGCATTGATACAATTGAGCTGGAAAGATCAACATTCAAAAAAAATAGGCCACACGCTGCTGTCTGGGTTTTGGGAATGGGAACAAAGATGCGAAAACGGCAATACCATAATAGCAGGTTTCTGGTACCTGTAACCACTTATATTGAAGCAAGAACATACAGGGTTGGTGTAATTTTAACTTTTGGGTCGTGAGTTAGCTGCATTTGAATGAATGCATCACAAATCAGCTGATTTAGATAACACTGAAGGGAAAATCCAAAAGTGATTCAGCATATCAGAGAAAATAGTGTGAGGTATTTTTCAAACTTTGGGCCCGCTCTGCCAGATTGCAAGGGTCCCTTCCAGCCCGCTATGTTCCTATGACAAATATTAATTATTTTATTATCCAAGAAGAGGAAAGGGAAGGAATGGTTGAGAACTAAACCATCAAAAACCTTAAAATGTAGGGTTCCGGATGAAGGTCAAATCGAATAAAGGAGTCAGACAGAGCTTTCAAATTATTTTTTTTTTAAATTGAGAAAAGTAGGGATCAGGATTTGCAGCGCAGGAGAATAAACAAGATTAGTGACTGGGTGACATTAAGCTTGAGTTTTAAACCCTGAGGTTTGTAAGAAGAAAGGAAGACTAAAAGTAGTTTGACAGTTTTGAGGTCCTGGGAAAGAATGAGTTACAATGGGAGACAAAGCAACGAATCTTGATTTCAGTGCAGTTTTGGACAGTGTAATGGGGCTTAGAAGGAGGCACAGAGAAGTAACGATGTGTTAGTATTAATAAAGTAGCAAACATTCATATGACACTATTTACTGAAGGGGTATACTGTATATGTCTTCAGTAATAAGCTTATTATATATAAAAGCTCATTGTAAAAAAAACACATGACCATATAGTTAGTGCATTACAAGTTAAAACCTTATGAACCTATATTTTCCCTCCTTGCTACTTGTTTCTCAATCCTTCCTCTCCTGAACACAGGCACATAGGAACAGGAGTAGGCCATTCAGCCCCTCGTGTCTGCTCCGCCATTTGATAAGATCATGGCTGATCTGTGATCTAACTCCATATACCTGCCTTTGGCCCATATCCCTTAATACCTTTGGTTGCCAAAAAGCTATCTATCTCACATTTAAATTTAGCAATTGAGCTAGCATCAATTGCCGTTTGCGGAAGAGAGTTCCAAACTTCTACCACCCTTTGTGTGTAGAAATGTTTTCTAATCTCACTCCTGAAAGGTCTGGCTCTACTTTTTAAGACTGTCCCCCTACTCCTAGAATCTCCAACCAGCGGAAATAGTTTCTCTCTATCCACATTGACATCTCACTGCAGTATGGTTCCGTGGACACTGGCACCCCCAGTAACTCACTCAAATGTTCATTGTGCACCTGTGACCCTTGACAGTGACCACAAGGATCATCCTGACTCACCCTGCCATCCATTCAACCTGCATTTCCAGTAGGACTCTCTGGATAGTGATCGGGACATGATTTTGACCTGGAGCCCGGATGGGGGTTTCCCCAGACGTCCTTACGATTTTGGCGTAAGGACGTCTTTTATTTTCTCTTGTCGGTTTGCTGTCTGACTGGCCGGCCTGATTGACAGGCTGGCCTCAGTCAGGCAGGAGAGGACATGAAAAGGTAAGTCTTCAGTTAAGTCGTTGATGGTATGGGGGAGGAGGGGAAACAGGGGGGCATGGGTGGGCACAGGTCATGGGCGCGCCAATGGGCATGGGGTCACGGGGGTCGTCAGTCATGGAGGGAGGGATCGGGGGTCAGTGACCGGTGGTGGGGGGGGGGGGGTGGTGTCAGCATCGGGGGTCGGGATAGGGGGTCATTGAGGGGGGGGGGGTCTGCGATCACTGGGGAGCGGTCGGGGGTCATCGCGGCAGTTCGTGATCGTTAGGGAGGGTCAGGGGTCATCACGGGGATCCGCAATCGTTGGGTGGGAGGTCGGAGATCAGAGGAGCCGCGATCGTTGGGAGTGAGATTGGAGCAGGGGGGCTGCGATCGTTGGGGGCTCGCTGCAGTTAGGCTTGTTGGGCCTGGGGGAAGCACTCCTGCTCCTTCGGGCCCACAAGCTGTGCCAGAAAGGCATCATTACCTGCAGTTTCAGGCCTTCTCACCTCCTCTCACATGGTGTGAAGGAGAAGGCCCAGAAATCCCGGGTTGAAATTGCAAAACCTGAAAAAATGGAAGCCTGCAGCCTCCTTGAAAAGTATGTGACCACCCCCGTGAAAACCAGAAATGAGCGGGTTGGAGGCGGGTCTGAAATTTTTGCGATTTTCAATGCCACCCCCGCTCCCCAACCCACCCATTTTTCACTGTTAAAATTCTGCCCCAGGAGTGGGAACCCTGGCTGATTTTCCTCTCCAACTTAGGACCACCGAGGCCAGTTGTGACACCGGTAATGCTGCCCCAACTTAGATCAGCTAACATGACCCGCATCAAGGATGGATCCCGAAACAGTCCCGGTCGTCACAACTCAACTACTCATTTGTTTAGAAAAGAAAGAAAAAAAACTTGCATTTATATAGCGCCTTTCACGACCTCAGGTTGTCCCAAAGTGCTTTACAGCCAATTAAGTACTGTTGAAATGTAGTCACTGTTGTAGTGTAGGGAAACATAGCAGCCAATTTGCGCACAGCAAGGTCCCACAAACAGCAATGACCAGGTAATCTGTTTTAGTGATGTTGGTTGAGGGATAAATATTGGCCAGGACACCAGGGAGAACTCCCCTGCTCTTCTTTGAAATAGTACCATGGGATCTTTTACACGCACCTGAATGGGGCCTTGGTTTAACGTCTCTTCCGAAAGACTGCACCTCGGATAGTGCAGCACTCCCTCAGTACTGCACTGGGAGTGTCAGCCTAGGTTTTATGCTCAAGTCTCTGGAGTGGGACTTGAACCCACAACCTTCTGACTCTGATGACCTAGCAAGGGTGCTAACACGGAGCCACAGCTGACACCTGATTAAAGTCGCTGAGTGAGTTATATGCTCGTTAATGTCTCCTTGAAATATGAGATTGGAGATAACTGGATGTGGGTTATCAGCATAGCATTCACAATGGGGTATGGAGCTTCATTACTTCAGCGCTCTTTGTTGTGTGGCTGGGCCAATCCCACTTCCTAAGTGCTCTGTTCCTTCATAGCACTAGAGATTCATCTCAGCCCTGGTTCCAGCTGACTGATAATTGTGTGACCATTTTGCTGAAAGATTATTGTATGCATGACAAAGAGTCGCAGATGTCTGTGAGTTATGTCGCATTGATAAGCTTTGTCTTTTGAAGGATGCTGGGCCTCGGGGAGAATTCTGCAGCCAGCTGGAAATTTACTGGAACGTTGCTGCTAGTGCTGAGGAGTTGTCAGAAAGATGAACTCTCTGTTGTGATGTGTTGGACAGGATGTCTCAGCTATAAACTGCCAGCCATAAAGGCCTTGCTGTTCCAATATCGTTTCTCCTTTTCCCCCCCTCCCGTTTTCTCCTTCCCCCAAAGGCATTGACTCGTGTTGGGGTACAGCTTCTGCAGGTACCAGCTGCCCCTTAGTACCTTACTCAAGAGGCCATCCTTCATCCTAGATCGGGAGTAGCAGCAGGCTATTTGACCAACGGAACCCATCACAACTGAGCCACACCACATCTGGTCCTCACACAGTTGTCCACATGCGCATTGTCCAACAGGGATCATGATAGTGGTCAGGAATTGAAACCCTGGCTGCTTTGCTTGCCCAAAAGTCAGTGTACCCTAATACTGCCACCACTCCCTTAGTCAATCATCAAGGTCGTCCACAAGCCAATCCACATTGTAAGGCTGAATTGCTTTCACATTAGACTTTGGATACTGTATACTGGGGTGTCCAAACTCCAGCCCACAGTCCAGATCCATCCCCCCTAACGCTGCCTCCTCCCATTCCCCTGGATTAAGCTTCATGCTGCTCTCCCACTCAGCACTGTCGCTGGTTCCACTTCTCTGCCGCTTCAAGTGACAGAACAGCACTGCGGGTGGGAATACTCGTAATATGAATTCCCAGCCACGGTGTGCAGCGTGAAACTGGATTTGGGACAGAGAAAGAGTGCCGCTTTGAGCTGGGGGAGCGCAGGAGGAGAGTCCCAAAGCATCAAAAGGATGCGAGAGGGGTAAGAAATCCTAAGGGTGGCAGGTGGAGTGATAGTGTTAGGGTACTACCACCCCTTGGTGTGCCCTGATCCTTCAGAGCACTAGATATACATCAAAGACCTGGTTCCAACCCACTGCTGTTCTTTTATATGCGGCCTGCGGATTCCCATGATACGCAACCGAGTGTCCCACAAAGAAAACGTTTAGATGCCACTACTGATAATGATATACGACAATGCACACTAAAGAACAGAAATTAGAAAAGAACACAGCCTCAGGTGAATTGTCCTTTAAGTGGGCTGACGCTGGTGGGTTAACAGCTCTCTCTTTTTCTCTCCTGTCTTCCCCAAGATGTACAAGGATGGAAAGGACATGTGCGAGAGTTTGTGGGGAGATACTTTCAAGGTCAGATCCTGCAACTGCCTGAACATGGACCAGAACGACGAGCAGGTGATTAAAAACCTGATGCAGGAGGACAGCACCAAGGCCGGCAGTAACGGCGAACTCCCATGCAGAGAGAAACGCAGCACTGTGAACAAGCTTAGGCTCTCCATCCGCAAGCGCTCACTCTTTGTGGAAGACATTGATGGCAGTGGAAGTGGGTTCCAATCAACCGAATAGTTAATCCACAGGCACTGTCTTTTTTTTTTGCATAGTTGCTGCTCTCGTTAACAAAACCCCCTCGCTACGATCACGCTGATAAAAGCTACAGAGTTAACGCTCACCCCCACCCCACCTCAACTATTCTCCATTCTGACATGCAACCCATCCACATCGCCACAAGCACCATCAAACCTCCTCCTGATACAAGCCCACCATTTACCAAGGAGCCATAGATGAGAGTTCAGGGAAGGAAAAATATCTCCTGTTCCTCTCTCTCTTCCCCCCCCCCCCCCCACCCTCCCTACCCCACCTTTTCTTGGTCAGCTTTCCCTCTCACAATCCAGCCAGTTTAGAATAAGGATTCCAACCGGAGTCAAAAGTTATAACATAATAACCGAGTTGCTGATTTAAGGGGGGAGAAAGGTGATGCAATACCATTATATTTGGGTCACTAAACTGAAATATCTGGTGGTCAAATGTTGTACCTTGGTTGCCATTAGACTCCTCCAATACCAAGTTAGATATTTTTTAACCCAGTAGTTTTGAGTTATCTCCACCTACCTCCTAATGCATATTGATCATCAACTAAAATGTAACTAACACAAAAATACAGAAGTGATAATGGACCCTTTAAAGAAAGCAATTGTAAGAGACAAATAGCGAGGTTATCCCATTAAAAAAGGACAGGCCTAATGGGCATTTCCCCATTCCTAAAACAATTCTCAGGTTCTGATTTTCCCCCTTTGAGTCAGTTCCCTCCACAGACTGTGTGCAATTTTCCTCAACAGGCATACGATTTAATCTGAGAGAGGTGACTTGGTACAGGTAAAACTGGCAAGCAGATAAACATTCTGAAAATTCTCCCTAGCCCCTGAAGTAAAAGCCCCTCCAGGATATTTACCCAATCGTACAACAACCTTCTACATTCATGACTTGTGTGTTTCTGGGACCATTATTTTTGGTGGAGTATTTTTTAACATCTATCCCGAATCTTAACTTTCAATCCTGCAAGAACCAAATCAGCAGCTGTCTAAGGGACTTAGTAAAGCAGGTTCTATTCCAAATAGCTACCATTCTTTTTTGGGTGTTGGGGAGAATTCCTCTGATCTCTGTTGTCCATTAAGTCTAAGTTAAATAACCTGCTCACGTCCATGCCTCACCTCATTTTAAAAGCCTGAATCACATCTCCTCTGAAATCATTCCTCTGATGAAAATAGCAGACTCAGAATAAAATATAAAATAGATAAAATTAAAACAGAAAATTCATCTGGCAACATGCAAGCAACTCACAGAGTTTCCCAGCAAAGCTGCTTAACTTCGATCAGGACCTCTATTAAACACTGGATGCTTTGGGACAATTCTCAAAACCCACCTGCAGCTGCAAAAATTTCAGATGGTACAATTCTGCAATGGTTTCCATTGAAAGTTCCAGTGTAAACCCTGTGGAATTTACTTACTCTGATTCTAGCTCCTGCCATAAGGAAGCAGGAGAATTCATATTAGGCATTTTTAACTATTGCCATAAAACTTGGATTGCAAATCACACTTTGTATAGGTCACAGAGCCTATTTCTGTTGGGGAAAGAATAAGTTGCACCCTATATTTAAAGAACATAAACACATACATGAAGATGTGATTTACACGCTAGATTTTACAGTTAGTGACCTTTATTGCTTCCAAAATATACAAAATGATCAAATTGATTTTTCTGTAAACTTCAAATGGTCATTGCATAATAGAATTAAAAGGATGCAATAACTACATTAGACACTATATTCTTAAAAATGTAATCTGGTGGTAATTTTCAGAATTTACATGGGTGTCCAAATATCACTGCAGTGCTCATGGGGATGAACAGCAAAGCTGAGCATATAATCGATACAGGACTGGTGTATAATGCTACACATTGTACAACAAATTCACAAAGGCACAGGTATCAATTGGCCTGAGCTGAATACAGTTATGTAATATAAACAGAGATTTCAAATAATGGGTGAGTGTGGCAGTCATTGGTAATATTTTTATTAATAAATGACATCACCACCTTTGATCCCCTCCTCTCCTGAAGGCACCAACTCGTGCCAGAGTACAGTTCAGTGGATACCAGTCACTCTCTAAAACTCTCTCTCAAGTGACCATTGTTCATACACAAACTTTGACCATGAGTGTTGGCAGTCTATTTGATTGGGGGGAGCAGGAGGTCGAAAACAGTCTAGAGGTCAGGAATGGAAATCCTAGCTGATTTTCCACCCTCTCTTTAGCCCAGGGCTGCTGTGGCCAATTATATCACCTCAACTGCCAAACCAATCAAATTAGTACAGGCCCATTTTAAAACTAAAATACTCTCGATGCACCTTGTATGTGGCTATTGCCCATCCCTGACCCAAGCCCATTGCAATGAAAGTACGCTTTAATTGTAACAATCAATACAATTTTATAGCGGAGGGGCCAATGACAAATGGCGCATTATTGCTGGCATACCAGTTCGTATGACTTGATATCACAAGGTGTCTCCATTGATATCTGAGGATGTAATAACTGCAGTTGGGTGACTGGTGAATTAAGCATTAAATATTTAATAAGGGCACATGTCCTCCAAATGGCATTGATAGATTGAGCTGGTAGAATGTGTGCAAATGCAACCTTTGATGGCCAGACCAATATTTATGTGCTGGTTCACTTTTTGGTCCCTCCAAGTAAAAGAAAAAAATGACTGTTTCCCCATGTTCGTTTAAAAGCACAGAATGAAATGGGTATTAAAAGCTTCTAAAATTATGTTAAAAAAAGTAGTCCACTTAAACTATTTTTCCTTCACTATTTAATTGTAAACTTCAGCTTTGTACTTAATTTTGTTGTGCTATTACACTTCAATTTATTTGGTAATCCTACAATAAATTCTCATTTACTGGAGGGGAAATATTGGCTAGGGATCTCCCTTGATTTGTGCTACAATGACATAAAGTCAGCTTGCAGACTTCTTCAACGCCTCTACTAGCCTATTAGTGAAACAGATGTGTTCGCTTTGCTACTGCTCGACTCCCAGCCAGAGACCCTACTGATGCAGTAATTTAATTAGCAACTTGCTGCAGAACGAGAGTGCTCAGAAACTTCGACTCTTAAAAAAAAATTCCATTTAAAATGCAACAATACTGAATTGACACCAAGACATTTAACACTGAACAGAAATAGGCTGCTAATCAATAGAATGTTGTCCTATCAAAGAGTTGAATTGATCTTGCAGAGGATTAACCTTTATTCATTTTCTGAAGATTGCTTACCATATACCTACAGATAACTTATCCAAGCCTGGCTAGACACAATAAAAAGCATTACTCCCCCATCTCCTGCTCTGTGATGGTGTTGGTATGGTGCCAACTCTAGTTTTACAGAACAGTCTAAACCGCTAAGTCCCAAGGAGAGGTGGGATTTTTGGCTAAAGTCAATTGCAGCTCCGATGGGTGGGAGAAAGAATGGTCCTATTCTTAACCTGGCACTATGATCACCCCTTTTCCATGCAATAAACATATGACATTTCAATTTTCCGTAAACATTTTGCCCTCCAACTGAAAACTACAGCAACTTGTGTCTCATGCCAACAGGCGGAAAATGTTCTTACGTTGATACTGCTTGCTTCGGACTAGATTCTTATTGGCATACTCCTCTCGCACAATCAGCAGTACATTCGTGACAAGTCACTGCTTCCCCCACCCCCGGTCAAGTGCATTTAAAATTAAAAATGAAATAGATTTTATTGCAGCCTCTTTTGTATTTTAGGCACAGTTCCTGCTGTAATGTCTCGTATATGTTTGTTATAAAGTCTACTTACCTTTCTGCGCCAGGTTGTAAACATCTGCTGTGGGTTTGTTGCCTGTGCAGAGTGTGCTGTAAACAGGAACAGTAAGAAATAATGTCCTTGTATAAATGGATAGTGCGCTTTCTTGTCTCTGCTCTTTCTATATTTTTATTAACCAGGTTATCTGTCCCTGTACTACTGATACTGTGCAATTCTACAGAACTGTGAGATTTACTAATAAAATGGGAAACACGGTGATAAAACCTTAATGACATTAAGTTTTATTTATGTTCTAGGATTCCAACGCAAATATCTTAATGTTCCTCACAACTGTCACAAAAATTGTACATTTTACTGTTAAGGTTTGCCTAATACACTATGCCAGTGTTAAAACTGCACAACAGATTTAACACAATAGGCTATATGCAGCCATTGGGAATGCAAGGAGGGAAAACACAAATCATACCCCAGAAGATATTTGCTGCGCACTTTTTCAAATTATTTTTCTCTCCTTTAAACCCTTGGACATGGTAGTCTCTTGTACAAACGGCAGACTGTCATCTTATATATACTTTGGAAACTAAGGGAATCAGCTCTTATCCAAATGTATAGGTGTAATAAGAGGGCATGCCGTCTCCCACAAACCTCTGAGGATGTAAAGTCCTTGTGCCTCCTGCTTACAGTGTGACTTAAACTGTGGCATTTCCTGTCTAAATCTCAACAACCCACCTGGGCTAGTGAAAGTCAGCTCTCAACAGCCCATTGTCACAAGAGGTCTCATTGCACCACTCCAACAGCAAAGTCACTGTTGTAATATATATTTCACATTTAACACATCAAAAAAGTGCAATTTTAAAAAAAACTTCAAATCTTCAAAAGTGTTGTATTTAAAGTGCACTGCTACAACAGAAAATAGTTCCTATTCCAATTTAGGCTCTTGCAATTGTCCACTTCTTGTACGAACTCTAGAAGCCAAGTAACAAACTTTGTCAGAGCTACATTCATACCTTAGAAAGGTAATAAAAAGTATTTACATTAAAGTCTAAACAGAGGTGTTCCAACATGACCTATTGTTGTTAATAAATCGAAGAACACTTCACCTTCACTTCACAGAACCCGAAGCATTTAAGCTAAATAAAAGTCAAATTGGTGGCAATGGAAGTTAAAAATGGCAAACAAGAAAAACTTCAGTTAAAAGGGTTACCTTTAGGGCTGTGCCAGTTAACCCATTATATATGGTGACTGTTTTATACACTTATACTGGCTATATCTCTTTCCATTATTCAAATGCTGATAAATTTACTGGGATCACACTTAAGTTATAAGATATTAAGGGGAACAGATAGGGTGAACATAAGAACATAAGAAATAGGAGCAGGAGTAGGCCAATTGGCCCCTCGAGCCTGCTCCGCCATTCAATAAGATCATGGCTGATCTGATCCTAACCTCAAATCTAAATTCATGTCCAATTTCCTGCCCGCTCCCCGTAACCCCTAATTCCCTTTACTTCTAGGAAACTGTCTATTTCTGTTTTAAATTTATTTAATGATGTAGCTTCCACAGCTTCCTGGGGCAGCAAATTCCACAGACCTACTACCAACTGAGTGAAGAAGTTTCTCTTCATCTCAGTTTTGAAAGAGCAGCCCCTTATTCTAAGATTATGCCCCCTAGTTCTAGTTTCACCCATCCTTGGGAACATTCTTACCGCATCCACCCGATCAAGCCCCTTCACAATCTTATGTTTCAATAAGATCGCCTCTCATTCTTCTGAACTCCAATGAGTAGAGTCCCAATCTACTCAACCTCTTCTCATATGTCCGCCCCCTCATCCCCGGGATTAACTGAGTGAACCTTCTTTGTACTGCCTCGAGAGCAAGTACGTCTTTTCTTAAGTATGGGCACCAAAACTGTATGCAGTATTCCAGGTGCGGTCTCACCAATACCTTATATAACTGCAGCAATACCTCCCTGTTTTTATATTCTATCCCCCTAGCAATAAAAGCCAACATTCCGTTGGCCTTCTTGGATAGAGAGAAACTATTTCCGCTGGTTGGGGATTTTAGGAGTAGGGGGCACAGTCTAAAAATTAGAGCCAGACCTTTCAGGAGTGAGATTAGAAAACATTTCTACACACAAAGGGTGGTAGAAGTTTGGAACTCTCTTCCGCAAACGGCAATTGATGCTAGCTCAATTGCTAAATTTAAATCTGAGATAGATAGCTTTTTGGCAACCAAAGGTACTAAGGGATATGGGCCAAAGGCAGGTACATGGAGTTAGATCACAGATCAGTCATGATCTTATCAAATGGCAGAGCAGGCTCGTGGGGCTGAATGGCCTACTCCTGTTCCTATATTCCTAAGTCACAAATTCCACTCTCCCCATTTGTGGTGCTCTTCTGAAGCTCTTGACGCTATTACTTGTAATCATGCCCACTGACTCAATCCACGTTTCTCCCCAAGACTTGTGACCTTCAGTTTATTGAAAATGCATTGGATACACAGTGAAAATCCAGAATTATCAAGCATAGTTGAATTGTTAAAAAGGGGTGCCTTACCATCAAGAAGACCCCCTTAAAAAAAAATTAGCTACAAAAAAATTATGGACATCTTTTTCTTTCATTCCATTTTTAAAATATTTCCTTTAAACAGTAAGCGTTGCTGAAATCTGATGGGAACGGTCTTTAAGCAGTTACTGAGGGAGCTGAATTAATCAATAACGGGCACAGACACGGGGATGATTCAGTATTAACTGCGCATGTTAATTGAACTCCCTCATGTTATTGGATTGAACAATCCTAATCCAATTAAATGAGTTTGGGCCATCTTAATCCATTCCTAGCACGCATGGACCCACAGCACGAAACTGAGTGACAGCCAACGTAGCACTGAATTAGAGGCAGATGCCTCAGGGTGGGAAATGGCAAACTGATGCAGTAAGGAGGTGCTCTTCTAAACCTGGGGTTTAAGCAGATTATTGAGCTGCAGTGGGAGATTTAATCTGCATCTAACCATGCTGTACCTGGCTTGGAGGGGTTTGAAATGGAAAATGCTCCATTCCCTATCACTAATGGCCCCTCAACTCAATGAACACAAAATTCACAAAAGAAAAAGAAAATACAAACCTGACTTTTGAGGTGAGATGAGACACTCTCATAGGAACAGTAGGCCATTCAGCCCCTCGAGCCTGTTCCGCCATTCAATTAGATCATGGCTGATCTGCATCTTAACTCCATGTTCCTGCCTTGGTTCAGTATCCCTTAATACCTCTGCCTAACAAAAATCTATCAATCTCAGTTTTTAAATTTTCAATTGTAAACAATTTTACAACACCAAGTTATAGTCCAGCAATTTTATTTTAAATTCACAAGCTTTCGGAGACTTCCTCCTTCCTCAGGTAAATGTTCAGGATCTCCTTGAAGCCTACGCATTTATACATATAGAACAATACATGGTGTTTACAGAATGCCCCTGCAACATTTTCAGTTGAATCCCCAGCCTCAACAGCATTTTGGGGAGAGAGTTCCAGATTTCCACTACCCTTTGTGTGAAGAAATGCTTCCTGACATCACCCCTGAACGGCCTAGCTCTAATTTTAGGGCTATGCCCCCTTGTTCTGGACTCCCCCCACCAGAGGAAATAGTTTCTCTCTATCTACCCTATCAAATCCTTTAATCTTCTTAAACACCTCAATTAGATCACCCCTTAATCTTCTATACTCCTCAAGGCCATACAAGCCTAGTCTATGCAACCTGTCCTCATAATTTAACCCTTTTAGCCTCTCTTTAAAATCAGCCACTGAGGTAGATAGTTTAGGGAGCACAGTGAAGTTCTGGACTGTGAAGAGATTTCATCTGGGCCAAATCTGATCCAGTTCTGCAGGGAAACAGGGATGCTGCTGAAGTGACAAAACATAAAGGCCAGTATTCTTTAGTCAGCAGCAGAGGAACTGACCTGTGCATTGGCTGGAAAATGTCACCCGAACAAATGGAGGAGCACTCAGTGTAACATTAACACATCAGTGCGCAACGCTGCGAGAGCGCAGTCACCCACAGCTGGACCGTTTTTATTAGGTTCAACGTACCTGTCTGAAGTTTCAGAAGCTGATCGAAGAACCATCTGCTAGCCGACAGTGACATCCATTAACTGTAATTGTTAACAGGGAAAAGAAATGCCCCAGCGACCCATGGGGCCTTGCGATTACTGAAGTAGTCAAACAAAAGGAATGCACTCACGGAACATTTAATAATTAAATGGAGAATGCATGGAATAAGGATGCAGTGACTGATTAGAGATTCATTTGCATTTGACTGGATTTTTTTTTAAAAAGAGATGGAAACTCTGGGGTAAAAACAGTGTTCCAGGAACTTTTTATAAATTCATTACATTAATTATATTTACAAAGCTCTTTACTGGGCCTGGTGTGTCCTCTGCTTACTTGCTACAACAATGGAGGTGAGTTTCATAATTTTTACCCTCAAGTCTCCAAATTTTTGTTTAAACACAGTTGAGGTAATTTTAACTTTGGACGATGGGCAATATTGAACGAGGCACCCATTCTACACTCCGCCCGATTTTCCACTATATTGAAGTCAATGGAGACGAAAATCAGAAGAGGTGCGCAATGGGCGGCCAATTCAATGTCGTCCATTTTACACTGTCGCCCAAAGTTAAATTTACCCCCAGTGTGTTTAAACATACCATTGAACAGCACGGAGTTGAGGTGTACTGCAGCCACAAGATCCTGTATACCCTGTGATCAACTGTTGAATGTGGCCCGAGCACCTCCCCACAGGGCAATGGGAAGAAAAAAAAAAATCGATCGTAATCAGCAGGAAAGACTGACCCCAGGCCACTGTCACATGGCTCAGAAGGGCAGTGACGGCAGTCTGCGAGCAGATCACCCATTCACCATTTCAGCCGCAGGATCTGCAACCTCAGTGTCAGCTTGCCGCAGTTTGTACCAGTCTCTGAGGCAGAAGGCTGTGGGTTCAAACTCCACTCCAGAACTTAATTTAGGCTGACACTTCAGAACAGTACTGAGAGAATGATCACTGCTATTTGATTTATCACATATTCTCAGCTACTTTTCAACCTTGACAGTGTCCTTCCTGCCAGGCCTAAAATATAGATGCTGCTGCTGCACTATACAGTTAACCAACACTGAAATATTATACATGTACACAGAGGACCATAAATCATTAATCATGCACTGGTTGACGGTAAAGATGCTTTCTCTATTTACATACATGGTTAACAATACTGTATTAACAGGGGGAGAAATCTGATTTTGTTAGTTTGACTGGGATGACCTGTTATTCTGAGTGATTTATTCCATGTCAAGAGGTTGCTATAAAAGACCCTTCTTCAGGGCTCAAATTTCACTCAACCAACACATCTCAGGTTGTGTTATAAATTGTCACTTACAAATTCTAATTTCTCCAGGATAAAACTGTCAGCACTGTGACAGGACAGCAACTAATAAACTAAAATCTTGTGGCGTCTGCTCACTGTCCTACTCAATTTACCAACGCCCGAGATAATGGGAGTTTAGGGCAAAGATATTTCCCAAAGGCAGCCTGTAGGTTCCAAAAGATAATATTTTATTGGTATAATTTCCAAATTCTCACAGAAGTTCAGCAGTAAATTCTTTTCACAAGCCCTGGGCTCTGTATACAAATGATGAGCTCCCAGCTCTGAAGCAGTGCAACATGGAGTAACAGGGATTAGGGACAAGTTCAAGATACCCTACACAGGGATTTCCCGATCTCAGTCGTTTTATTAAATGAAGGTGGCCAGCCACCTCCCCAGAGGGAAGAGGAGGGGGTGTGGGTTGAACAAAAGAGAGTTTATTCCCAGCCAAACCCTGCCTCCCAGGTACTGGAGCATTGGCCAAGACCAAGGAGCAAGTTTTCAGTCAGTCTCCTTGGGGATCACATAGGGCGGCTTCGAGAGAGGCTGAATCTTTTTTTAAAAAACAAATAAAGTTCAACAACAGGTTCTGTGATAATGCGAAACCACACACCCAGTAATCTAGTCAAATAAGTTGCAACGCACTACATGGTGAGCAGCTCAGCCTAAACTACTATTGGCAAGGAGTAGATCCTTGGCGAATGGTTTAGGGTGCAACATCTGCATTAAACATCTAATGCAGGGTTAATATGACATCCTACATGCATTGAGCGTACCGCTGCTCATTGCCTGATCCACCTCACCCAACGCACTGCATTTTGGAAAAGCTGAAATATCTCTCTCCACCAATTTTAAGGCATTTTATTTTCTCCCCTTCTGTACAGCAATTGTATTTCATACACTTTTTTGCATTTTCTCTGTACAGGGGAAAAAAATATTTAATACTCATAGGTTCACGAGAGAGACAAGCTTCCGCTCGGTGAAGAAACGGTGTGGCTGAACTTTTGGGTCTTCAGTCTTCCTTTGAAAGTAGGACAACACTGAAGGCATGTCCTTTTTGTTGCCATCCTCATCCTCATCATCATCCCTATGAAAATAAAGCAAGTTAAAAAGATGTATTTCAGAAAGCACAGTAGTTGCGACTACAAATGGCATCAGCATCCCAGGCTAGAGAATTGAAAGAAGAATTCGGAGTTCTCGCTTCTGATCGTGATATTGGAAAGTTTCAATGTTAGATGCGGGCAGGATCAGGCCCAACCGACACTCACGTGGCACGGTAAGTTAAACGCTGGCCTTTCAAATCAGGCACAGGATGATAACGGGATAAAAATTTCCTCTGTCTGCAAGTGCCCTGTGTGAAATGAGTTTGGGCAATCTTAATCCAGTTCCCAGATGGCATGGGCCTATAGCACAAAACTGTCCCTAATCCAGCATTAACTTGCAATCTGACACAGCGGCCACAGGATAGTGTGTGAAATGGAAAACATGTCACGCTAGAAAAGTAAGGGGGTGCTCATCAGACACTGGGGCGGAGGCATATTGTTGAGGCAGATTTACTCTGCGTCTGGCTGTGCTAATTCTGACCTGGGGCTGCTTGAGGCTGACAACAGATGCCTGAAACAGGAAGAGCTCCATTCCTCAGCACTAACACCCCTCATCTTGACCTTATGTGCAGGATGCTGAAGGCCTGCCAGTGGAATGATAGGCCAGCAGGTATTTGCACCTACAGATACAAAAGGGAGAAATTGGGGAGAGGGAATAATTTCTGAGAATATTTTCAGGTGTCTGTTAATAGAATTATGCCACGTAGACTTTTTAGAAATGAAAACAATCTCTTGTTGATTATATTTTGGATTTGTCCATATCTTAACAATTGATGCCGCTCAGTACTGGGCCAACAGCAACCTGTCTTTCACAATCACTCACAACAAAGCATCCAGCATAATCTTCTAAACCAAAGGGGGAAAAAATCTGCTGGACTGCAGAGTTGAAAAGGACGATGCAACACCCAGCACCAATCAAACAGAAAAATGAGAGATGGAGTGTAGCGAAATCAATAACAATATAGAGGGTAATGCATGGCTAGCAAAGGAAGGACACCTTGTATTTCATAAGTGGAAATAGTGTGTACCTGGGGTCTTTTCATAATTGAAACAGGAAGAGGGCAAATAATAATGTTCATTCCTGCATCACCATCTGGCCGGTATCACTGCTCTATTTGGCAAACGAGGGAGAATTTAGAGAAGTCGCAGTACATTGTGCACTTGTGTCCAGGTTATTTGCTTCAGTATTTTTGTTTGCAGATCCAAAGTTTTGAATTGCGTCTGAACCACCTTTGAATTTCACCCTTTTCCGAATTGCCCTAACAATGCATCTCCATTGTTGGAGTATGTACTATATTGTGTTTAAAGGAACTCCAAAATAGATATGAGCATAACACGGAGGGACAGTTGCGGAGCCCTAGTTTTCAAGAAACAGGACATAGATTTTAAGTCACTGTCTGCAATCTTTCGCATTTTCCATCCACAAACTCATGTCCTAATACTTTATTGGGGCTGTCAATATTTGCATTCATAATAGCACCTTTCATGACCTCAAGAAATCCCAAAGAGCTTCATTGCCAATGAAGTACTTTTGAAGTGCTGTCACTGTTGTAATGTTGTGAAATGTGGTAACCAATTTGCGCACAGCAAGATCCCACAAACAGCAATGAGATTAATGACTAGATAATCTGTTTCAGTGATTTTGGATGACAGATAAATATTGGTCAGGACAGTGAGAGAATTCCACTTCGAATAGTGCCACAGGGTCTTTTACGTCCATGCCTCAGAGGGCAAAAAGAGGACTTGGTTTAGCACCTCATCTGAAAGTACTCCCTCAGCAGTGCACTTAAGTGTCAGCATGATTACATGTTCAATTCTCATGAGTGGTGCTTGAACCCATGACCTTCTAACTCAGATATGAGAGTGCTACCATAGCCACGGCTGATACCAAATTTGGATTAAGATTCAAAAAACAAATGCATAATTTAGGTGGGTACATGTTCTGTGAAGTAGTTGATGAATTTTAATCCTGCTGCAGTCAGCCCTAAGTACTGGAGCTGGTTCCTCTGCCCTTATGTTCCACCATCCTCACATTCAATTCAAAAATTCAACCCTATTCCATCTTAAGATTTTTTTCCACTGTTTGATGGTAACAAGTAGATGTAGAATTTTAAATGTAATCATCAACATTGTAGGTAGGTAGTTAGTCATTTTTAAAAAGCCCAATATTGCACAACTCAGAATCTGCATTATTAAATTTATATACAATGTAGATTTTCAAACCGATAACCAAGGTCATCAGACTTCTGTATATGTTGACTTACTCGCATGTTATTACTGCTGTTGTATACTAATTAAAATGCTTTCTACAATAATAACTCTTTTCTTTTGAGCATTTGACATTGTTTTTTAAAATTTAGAACAGGGATCCACAGGAGTGCGTCAATATTTGCTGGGGGACCTCACATTGGAAAACATTCCAAATATGCAAAGATACATAAACAATCTCTACCTAGGAATTGAAGGAACAATGGTGAAATATGCTGATGACATGAGTGTTTCATATACAAGTACATATACAAGCTAGCAGCACGTGCTGATAAGATGCAATTTAGTGCAGAAAAGTGTAACGACACATTTTGAATGCAGGGAAAGGAAATGCATCTTAAATGGCAAGATTCTAAGGGTGTACAGGAATAGGGGGAAACTTGCTACGCATGCACATAGGTCTTTAGAATACAAGCAGTTAATATGCAAGTCTTAGGCTGCAGTTGGGAGTACTGTGCACACTTTTGGGCACCCCATTTATAAGATATAAAAGCAATGGAAAAGTTGCAACATAGATTCACCAGACTGTTACCAGGAATCAGTAGTTACAGTTATGAAGATAAAGTTGAGAAGATGGGGCTTTCCCCCCCGCCCCATCCCCACCACTAGAGGCGAGAAGGTTAGAGGTGACCTGCAAGGTCTTCAAGATGATGATGGGTTATGATGTGGTAAATAATCAATGATTCCCACTGTCAGCAAGACAGTAACAAGAGTGTACATAGAGAAGATAAGAAATAAATGGGAGGTTAGAAAAATTCCTTTACACTTTTCTGCCACAAACCATTACTGAAGCAGAGTCCATAAATAATTTTAAAAGGGTATTAGATTATTGTTGAAAAAAAGAAAGAGTATATGGAGAGCAAGGAGAGTGGGATTAAACTAATAGGTCATGTCGAGAAAAGTAGTGGCAGAGACTTGATTGGCCAAATAGACTATTTCTCAGCAGTTACAGTTATGAGGATAAACCCCCCCACTAGAGCCGAGGTGGTTAGGGTTGACCTGGTTCCTTACACAGAATGATCAACATTTGTAATAAACTTCGGGCAGGGCAAGGGAGGATAAACTCTACAATCATTTAAGAAACAGCTGCCTGCTACAGTTGGGGGAGGATTACCGGGTTTCATTTTGATACAGAAAAGTTACTGCATTTCTCAAATGGGTCAAACTAAACAAGGCTTCAATTTCTTTTCACACCACAAACGAGCAATGAGAAGAACCGCAGTGAATGTTAAAAATATGGACAGTGACAGCAGCTTTCTCTTCTGATTCTTCACTCCCGCCAGGCAAAACAAACCACCTGTTAGGAGCTGGGAAAGGGGACACAAAAAATAAATAAAATCAATGCGAATTACTTAGTAATCCCATCAGCTGGAGGGTTTCATTTAATGCAGGGCAAGGTGGAAATTGTGAGCAGCAGGAAGACACTGGTCATCACAGATTTCTCACACTAACTCCTGTTTCTGGACAGTTCGAGGGAGCTCAAGCCCATTTAAAAAAAAATAGCTTCAATGTATAGATTTCAACATATTACCCACAAATGAAATCCCCTCTCTAGTGTTTTTTCCCATCACGTTTTGTTGAGAAACTCAACTTGATACATTCCTTCCTCTCCTACCCTTTCTTCTCCCTTTATTGTGTGACATCATTAGTCAAATGCATTACAATTCAAACAATATAATTCCAGAAAATTCCAGCTGTTTGTTTTTGCACAGCTGCACCGACAGAAGGCAATGGCAGTGATGTCATCCTCCCCAGAATGCATTACACAAAAGCAGCAACAATGACAACCGTGCTCCTTTAACGGTGAATAAAATGGTGTATTTGGAACTCCAGCATTCAGCTGCATGTGGTTCATAACAACTGGAAATGTATGACTGAGCTACAGAAATAGCTTCTTTAATTTGGTTGTCAAATCACTTCAACACCAGGACTTGAGCACATAATCTAGGCCATCATTCCAGTGCAGTGCAGTGCAGCACAGCGCTGTATTATCTGAATTGCCTTCCGTCAAGTGAGCTCAATCGAGGTTCCAACTGCCTGGTCAGATGGACATTAAAGATCCCATGGCAGTACTTTAAGGACAGCAGGGAGTTTACATCAGTGTAGCCAACATTACTCCCTTAAATATATACAACCATAAAATAGTGCTCATGCATCTCATTGCAGTTTGTGGGACGTTGCTGATGCAGATAGCATTCTTACCTACACATGAATCACTACTCCAAAAGCAATTCTTTGTATGAAACACTTATGGGGTGTTTCAATGATGCGATAAGCTGCTATACAAAGGCAAGTATTTCTTTTACTTTCTAAAATTCATGAAAAAAATAGCAGTTCTACAACTTATAAATTCCACACTATCTCTCCTATGAAGATTTATCTATACCATTTTATTGGCTGTATTTGCTATCATATTGATCGTTATGTACCACACTGCTCAACTGCACAGTTCCTGATCACCCAGAGCAACAGAGCCATCTGCTGAAATTCTGGAATCACTGCACAGCATAGCACAGAGCAAGAATAGGCAAATGCAATCCTGTGGAACTGAAACAAAGACAAGAAGGTCCCACATTTGATCCCTGGTCTGTTCGATACCAGCCAGAGCAATATCTGGCATACCACAATTGCCTGGTCACTTCTGGGCTAGAGAGGAAGGAGGGAAATCAGCCAGGGTTCACTCTCCTGATTTCCACTGAGTGACCCTTACTAGAAGGTATGGGTGTGGACATCAGGTGAGAACAGGATTGGGCTCGGCTGTGATGCTTTTCAAACTGAAATGCTGAAACTTAATGTCTAACATTACAAATGGTCACTTGGATGAGGTGCTGAAGAATGGACAGTGCCTGTAGAACTATTCTCCAGCAGAAGTCAGCATTTACAAGACACGAAGAAAGGAAAGGCAAATTGAAGAAAATTGACCAAAAATTAGTAATATTCATTATCTTTGCTTCTAGCACACCGACAATCAGTACACAACTCTAATGTGCTACATTTGGCCTCAGTGGTCCTGGGCTAAAGAGGAAAGCTAAGAATCCCCCTCAGAAAGGCTATCCAGCGATCCCCTGCTGGAAAGTACATACCCGTGTACACCAGGTGAGAACAGAATTGGATACGGTGGGGATAATGCCTGACAGGTGAAAAATCTTCCAACATTGTCTAGGCTCGCACATTAAGAATGGCCACCTATGGACGTATGCTCCAACAACAGGTAGCACATTGAGGTGACAGGAAAAGGGGAGAAAACTGGCAAAAGTAAACTTCTAATAAGGGTTACCAACAGCAAGACTTATTTTAAAAAATGTCACCAACGATAAGATTTACTACGTTAAGAAGGGATTACTAATGGCAAGACTCCCTTCTTAAATGGAGCTCTGTAACCTGTGGGCTAGCTAATCATGTCATTAATTACATACCAGTGCACAGGTACCGCCCTGCTATCGAGAATAGTCTGGGCTGTGCTCCAACTGAAGCGTACAAACTGTGGATACCCAAAAACAGGGTCTACATTGTTCTCCAGCCAGTCCTTTGTTTTAGGGTCTGTAAGAAAAAAAAATATAAAAAAACAATTAATTCCTCAATACCACTCTCAAAAACACAGCAAGTCCTCACTAGAGCTCTCCGATGTAAATCCCCATTATTGATCGATGCAGCATCTGTTTCTGACGCTGGCCTTACTCCATTTGCCCCAAGTTTAATGTTTAAATTTGTCAGATGGCCCATCACGTTATTTGGACAGTTGCATACCCTGGGAGGTGGGGGGGTGGAGAGGAACATTTTATAAGGTAACCATCAACAGAACTAATTTTGTAAACCACAAGATCAAATTTCCAGATAGTTTACATCAAGAAAACCCAGCAATTAAACTCACGACAGTTGCTGCATGTTGGATTTGAATAAATTAATCCTTTGTTCTTAAACTGCAGTTTAAAGACGATCATTTAAGCTTTCTGAAAATCCTGTAAACTTTGAATAGGGGGTAGTAAATCCTAGGTGGAACTTCTCTTTGCATCAATATTTGAAATTCAAGGGATTTTTAAAAGCAAAAGATCCCATTTTCCACTTTATTCAATTTCTTCCCATAGCTTAAGGCTAAGATCATCAATTCTGATGTGTTGGAGAATTCCGGACACAAGCCCAAATCCCATTACTCTGTGGCGCCACTGCAATATGCTGTACAGCTTTTCAATATGACTCAAGGTTGAGCAATAGACACACATAGTTGTAGACACAGGGAAAAAGAGCAATAAAGCAAAAAGTGATGTATGCCTCCCTCATTAACAGAGCAATACTTTTAATTCAATGTGCACTCTACTCAAAATTTCTCTCATGCTCAGCACCAAAGACAACACCTATAAGCTAGTCAACGTTCATGAAGAACTGGAGTATGACTTTATAAACACGATATCTGACAATGTATACTATCCAGCGGTGAACAAGACCCTTGCGTTCTGGAACTGAAAAAAGCCCTCTTGTGCTCTCCTAGTCTCCTGTGAGACTCAGGATATAGACTACAAATTAAGTTTACATGAAAAATGAAAAGTAGACAACAGTAACAAGCCAATATAGCTTAATTTAGAATATTTTATCTACACCACCTCAGGCAAAAATCTAACACACACTAGGCTAACTGCCTTAATACTAAACTTGGACCACTAACATAAACTTGTACCCGAGGTTTTATCTACCCACCATAAGGTCTCTATGAGCCAGCTGCACAGAAGCTGCAGTACACTGGTACAAGAAGTGTCAGCTTGGCTCAACTGGCAACACTCATCTCTGAGTCAGAAGGTTGTGGGCTCATGTCCCACTATGGGTGTGAACACAATCTCGGCTGACACTTCAGTGCAATACTGAAGGAATGTTGCATCGTTGGAGGTGCCGTCTTTCAGATGAGCCATTAAACCAAGGACCCATTTGCCTGTTCAAATGGATGCAAAAGATCCCATGGTGCTATTCATACAAGAGTTGGGACTCTACCAGTGTTTGGGCCAACATTTCTCCCTTCACCAACACCACCAAAAACAAATTTTCTGGTCATCGATTCATTTGGTGTTTGCGGGAACTTGCTGTGCATTGCCATGTTTGCCTACATGACAACAATGACTGCACTTTAAAAGTAAATCATTATTTGCAAGGTGCTTTGGGCAGCCTGCGGACATGATACAGTGCCATATAAATGCAATCTCTTACTTCTAATGAGCTGGGAGCGTGCTGCCTGGAACCCATCAAGACTCAAACCTGAGATACAGGAAATCAAGAAGTTCCCATTGGTGAATAAATCATTAAACTAAAGTGATAGTTTCCTGAATTTCTGATACTAGATCTCAACCCGTTTGTACATGTTATCAATACTTCTCCATAAACAGATTGATTTCAGAACAAAGCAAGCAGTCTATGGCATTTTGCATAGCAGACAGCAATGTGTATACTCTCTAACATGTTGAAAAGAAGTTGGCAGAGAGGCAGCAATTAAGAAATTCTCTCCCAGCAAGATCCAGAGCAAACTTTCTAAATCTTCCTGCTAGCAAGACACCAATCACCTCCCACTACCCCTGTACAGTACCAACCCAAGCGGCCCTCCACCTTCCGCTTATTCTTACCATTGGGGTATCCTGAACCATAATCCAGGTTTACGTCTCCTAGATCTTCTACAAACTTCCATGATTGAACTGCATGGTCTCTTGCAACCTGAAGTGGAGACACAATTTAGAGGGCAGGATGATCTTGACTCATCAACTCCTTCATGACTGCAGTTTATTACAATCAAAAATATAACAAGAATGTTTGCACCATTTAATAAGGACAATTAACAGCAAACCACAGCATTTTTTCAGTCATGTGAATGAATTATGTCTAAATTCCATTTCTCTCCTGAATATTTCAATATTGTGTACAGTTCTGGTCACCCTATTATAGAAAGGATATTATTAAACTAGAAAGAGTGCAGAAAAGATTTACTAGGATGCTACCGGGACTTGATGGTTTGACTTACAGGGAGAGGTTAGACAGACTGGGACTTTTTTCCCTGGAGAGTAGGAGGTTAAGGGGTGATCTTATACAAGTCTATAAAATAATGAGGGGCATAGATAAGGTAGATAGTCAAAATCTTTTCCCAAAGGTAGGGGAGTCTATAACGAGGGGACATAGATTTAAGGTGAGAGGGGAAGAGATACAAAAGGGTCCAGAGGGGCAATTTTTTCACTCAAAGGGTGGTGAGTGTCTGGAACGAGCTGCCAGAGGCAGTAGTAGAGGCGGGTACAATTTTGTCTTTTAAAAAGCATTTGGACAGTTACATGGGTAAGATGGGTATAGAGGGATATGGGCCAAGTGCAGGCAATTGGGACTAGCTTAGTGGTATAAACTGGGCGACATGGACATGTTGGGCCGAAGGGCCTGTTTCCATGTTGTAAACTTCTATGATTCTATGAATATTTTTAAACTCACTCAGATTGAATTCTTTTGTGAAATTATAGTACTCTAAACTTCACTCTTCCAAATTTGTTTGAGTGAAAAATATTGAATGCCCAAAAGAAGTTTTATTAGGTGTCATAAACTGCAAAGATCAAGCATTAAATTTAAACATTTTTTTTAAATTTGGACCTAGAGTTGGACTCATTACTGCCACCATATGGTCACAGTTTTCAAGCCAAGCCTTTTCCATGCAACAGGAAGGTGCAATATGTTACACTACAAACCTAAGCCAAGCTAATTATGGGGATCAGCTTTCAGGGAGAGAGGGTATTTTTAAAATTAAAACTAACTCACCATTAGCACTTTTGTATATAGTGTAGTTTGGTTATCAGAACACATTTTGCAGTAGTTCATATAACTGATATGTTTGACCAGTTATTACTGATTGTTGCATTTCAAGTACCTGAATAATGCCATTTGTTGGAATAGTCAATCATTGCAACTCCCAAGCACAGACCCAGACCTGCTAATCAGTCTGATGAAAAGCAGAAAGCTCCACTTGTTATATCTATAAATTTGTTAGTCAAGCAATTCATTTAAAGAGGTACTGTTCAACAAAAGTGGATCTGTCATTAACAACCTAGTTTTTCTTTCAAAAGCTTCATATTAATTTCAAGTTAAGTAACACTCTGCCTATTCCACGCACCATTTTGCACGTGGGCAAGTCCAGTTCAGCACAGCTGCCCACAATCTGGCCGGGCTGCTTAAAGAAGTGAGTCACAATGGGCTGACTGGCATTTACCACTCCAGCTAACAGGGAGGTGGGAGCAGCTGGATTAGGGTGCATTACTGTAATTATCCAAAAATATTTTTTCCCCAAGTTGCCCTACATGGGAATAAGTGCACAATATATACAGGTTTTTTTTAAACTTAAAAGAAAAACTTTTCTGGAGTTCATACATAAAAGTATGCTGAAATACAAAAATCAATTTACTTGGAGGGGGGAAAAAATGACCAATTTAAGATGGTGTGAAGATGGGGTTGCCCAGAGACTTAGCATAGTGTTGTACCAACATGCTGAATGCACAGCACAAGTTGCCCCCCAAATGCCCCACAAGGAGATTTCTTGATTTCAGCTGGGATGTCAGGGCTTCAAATTTTTTTATTCATTCTCAGGATATGGGCGTCGTGGCATTTACTGCCCATCCCTAGTTGCCCTTGAGAAGGTGGTGGGCCTTCTTCTTGAACCACTGCAGTCTGTATGGTGAAGGTCTTCCTACAATGCTGTTAGATTGGAAGTTCCAGGATAGTACCTGACTTGAAGGGAAACTTGGAGGTGTTGGTGGTCCCATGCCCCTGCTACCCCTGTCCTTCTAGGTGGTGGTGGTGGTGGTCGCAGGTTTAGGAGGTGCTACCAAAGGAATTTCAGTTAAGTAGGCAAGGCAAACGCACGCCGCTGTCAAGTGGATCCTAGTGGTCAGCTCGAGAGCAGGCATATCAGAGGCCCTGACCTCAATCAGGAAACATGAATGAGTCGCACTGCACACCTCCTCCTCAGGCCAATGGTGAGTTGCACGGTTAGTAGAATGGTATGGAATGTCTGTGTGCAACTGGAAGAGAAAATATAACACACTCCTAACACCCAGCACTCACTTTGGCACAGATACTGGCTGCACTGACTATTGGGAACAAGGAATCAGCCTTGGGTCTAACGGTGACCTCCAGCCCCGGGAAACGCTCCTTCAGCTTTGCCTCGTACTTCTCAGCAGGTCCAACAGTGTCTACGTAAACCTAAGGATAAGCAGAGGTTTGTCTATCAATGCAATAATATAAATATCAAGATTAGTTATTGTCTACATACTTAATAGGAATGCTAACTTTGGAATTAGTGTGTGAGTTCAGCGAGGCAGAAAGATTCAACTACTAGTGGGACTGTGATTGTGCTTTGAAACTCCAGAAGTAGTTGCTTAAAAAATACATTTTGAAAACACGCAACTCAGTCAAGATTGGGAATGCATTGTGTAAGGAAATACAGATGTGAAACTCTGTGTGGATAGCTAAATTGCTTTACAGCGAATGAAAGTGACTTAAACAACAATTTCACAGCAGCCAGAAATGAGTGCTACATTAATGGATTTCAAGTAAGAACAACGGGGTTAATTTATTATTGGCATACACGGCAAAACAATGATCCAATTCCAGCCATTAATGAAAACTCTCCAGGCTAATCATCCACATTGGTTCACAGATGGATAAATTCTTCACACTACAGCCCAAGGGACATACGCTGACCCAGGTGTGTGCAAGAAGTGGACAGTGGAAACTAGCCCAGGCTCTAATATAAAAAGCCAGAGGGTTAATAACTTGATCGGCTCATGGACATTGGTCAAACTGTTCTCAGAGCAGCCACCATAATCAATGTTGTATTGAGTCAGGCTTGCGTAAGATACCGTGCACATGGTAAAGAAGTTTTTTTAAAAAACAAACGTTAAAAAAAAAATCTCGCAGTTGAAATAAAATAAGAGCAATGTTGCCAAGGTAAAACACCAAGATATTTTGCCAAATTTATACAGAGGTGAGCATTTATCCATTTAGAGACTTGAAGCATCACTGCATACTCAATCTTGTCGAAATGCAGTTTTGTAATAACCCAAGATAAAAAAAACACTAAAGCCACACTGATTGAGCTTAAACCTTAGATATTGCCTCAACACCAGAAATACATGCTCACAGCAGCCAATTTCAGAACAGGATATTGCAAGAAATGAGTCAACAGCGTCTGCCCAAAACTCCTCATTGATGCATCAGCACTCTGCAGATAGCTTCTGACCTATCTTGACAGTAATAATGATGATCAGGTTATCAAGTCATCGCTATCTTTGACATCTACTATAGTTAATCATTCTTGTGAGCAAATAGGATTTTCTTTGCTAAAGATTTCTTGTGTCCGCCATCTAAGTTGTACTCAATGTACTACCTTCTCAATCCCCGTGTCTTTAGTGACCTCACCTAACTCTTTTATTACTACTTCGCATCCAATTTTTACTCTGAAGTGCTTTGGGTTGCTTTAGAATGGTAAATGCAAGTGTTTAAATGTGTGTTTCTGATTGGTGAGCAAAAATAGAAAATAACCACTACAGAAAACAACCCAATCACGTAAATAGCAAAAAATCTACCCAATCTCATTCCAGGAAAAAAATTCTCCCACCCCACTATACAGCCCTAAAATGAATGTCATCACATAAAATTCACAAACTTAACCATAAACTTGGCTCAAAGAAGTTTTCCCTCCTCTTTATATGCAACACATCACACCCTTCCAGGCTTCTGAGCATCCTGGACTCAAAGTATTGCCTTTCTCATACCGAACATGAAGAATAAAATAATTGTATAAATTCACGATGTATGTAGTATTAAATTAATTTGCAGAATGTACTCTATCTGCCTTCGTTTTTGCATTGAGTGTTATAATAACTCTGCAAGATGCATCAGAACTATATGTGCATTATCTAAAGTAATGTACAAGGATAAACAATAGCTCAATTGGCCAGTCACTAAACTGAACAATAAACCTACTTGTACAATGCTTGTAAATCACAATGGCTTATCAACAGTTGCCAGTTAGAGTTTTAGAAAAAAAATCTAAGTGACTAGACAAAAATCAGGTCATTTACAAGACAATTAATTTCATTTTCTGCTGGTAACTTTTTTTTTTATTGGACTTTACAGGTATTTAAACAAATGACCTCCCCAATGAGTAAATCCAGCATCGCGATCCCAAGAGCAGCAACAGGTCAGAGAAAGACCACGGCATCGCGAGGAATGGCTACACCTGAAGCTCATTGAAGAGAAGGCAGCATTTATAGGAGATTTGAGCAGCAAGAGTTAACATTTTATGGAGAGAAAATTGTAGAAGAGGACCAGTAGGATCATTATTAGTGGTGGAAAAGAGAGTTCTGTACAGGCACTCACAAACAGAAACACTCCTTCAGCTGAGTACGTGCCAAACATTTCTGCTACTCACCTCTTTCACTCGGACACCACTGTCCAATGTGTATTGGATGAGTCCGATGGCAGCATCGTGAGACAATGCATTCAGGTTGTATTTGGTTCTGTTTTGGGAGCAAGGAAAGAGTAAACATGGTCAGCAACTGGTAGTTTCAACCTCAGAGCAGGCTCAACATGTGGCAGAATTTTGCCTTCTTTTGTAATTGCAGAAAGAGAAAACTTCCAAACGATGCCCATTGCATTAATCTTGCCACAGCAAATAAAGCAAGTTTTCAATTTTTTTTTTCAAATAAACAATATGACCATCAAAACTTTAAAAACTGAATGGCTCTAAGCTACTGTGCTCTATGGGATTACCCCTATTGGAAACCTGTGGAAACTTTTCATATTGATGGACTCTTTAGAGGACCCAATTAGAGGTGAACGATTCTTTCAAAAAGGTAGTGGGCAGTTTCAAATGACACAGGCTGTTAGTACTGCATACTGAAAGTGCACTCTGCTTTCCTTTTAGATTGCAAAGTGAATAAACTTCCATTTCCTTTTTTTCACATTTACTGCTGATATTGATCTGGTGTTGATTTTTAATTCACGGGAATGTTGCACAGATTTCCACTGCCTCAATTATAACTAGGCATAGGAAAAGAATGTGTAGCTCCAATGCACTGCGCCACCTAGGACATGAAATCGCACCCACAGATGCCTATGCAGCAACAGTGCGCAGACTCAACTATGGGAAGCTGTTAAACACCAAAGAGAGAAAAGGAGAATAAGAAAATCAGAGGGCACATACACTCCAAGATGAAGTGATTTTTGCATAATACCTATGCAAGTTGACACATACCTACAGCGTGGCTCTGCCCAGCTTAGATCAGTTCCATCTGGGCTGAAACCATTTGAAAGAGGTGCTTTCACACTTGCTGCTGGGCACCAGCTGCAGTGTAACTGCAACTAGTGCAAAACCAACATTTTAAGCTATAAAAGCTCACGCTTTCTGCTGAGCTAGGCTTCTAATGACAGAAAAGAACCAACAATCCCATCAGCTCTTTTCTAATATTAAAGATGTCACCAGTAGTTGGAGGCCAGTAAACAGAGCTCTGCTCTCCTTGATTAATGATCAGTACAAGTGGACAATACCACGGCATGCTGTCCACTTGCATTGCTCCATAAAAACGTGGTTGGCATCATTGCAGCTGCAGTAGTATTAATGTACCATAAAGTTCCTGATGAGTTGCAGAGAGGCTGCCAGATTCAGATGATTATTTATTAGTCTCCCACTTGGTATGAAAGCTAGGATTTAAGATTATGCATCAGTAATTGACACCTAATCAATTGACACTTGATCATACAGGCACACCAAGGGAAAGTGGAGATTATTAAATGGCCATCTGAATCTGGCTCCATTGAAACCCAGCTGAAGGACAACAACTCTTAAGATGCGAGGCAAACCCTTGTAGCAAAACTGCCACATGGTTGAAAAAGATGAATTATGGCAGAATCCCAATTAATCATTTATAATTCTAGGCTGTTGGCAAGAGAACCTGTCATGACATATTTAATGTCACACTCTGGAGGGGGTGGAAGGTACCTTCAGTGGCAAGTTTTGCTTTGGGAGAACTTTCATAAAATAGCCTCAGTACCAGTCTACAGGGGCAACTGGCACCATCAGCCCATTGCACAAAGTCAACTGCCTTCATCTTATGAATGGAAAACATAGAAACATAGAAAATAGGAGCAAGAGTAGGCCATTCGGCCCTGCTCCGCCATTCAAAATCATGGCTGATTGTCTGACTCAGTACCCTGTTCCCGCTTTTTCCCCATATCCCTTGATCCCTTTAGCATTAATAGAATTAATAGAATGTATCTCTTCCATTAGCCTACTATGCTGAGAAGTACCTTTGTTGCATACTAGTTGAGATTACATTGGGTGAAAGGACCTGCAGGGCCCAGCCAATAAAATCTTTTGCTTCATCTAGTTTAGCAAACAGTTTCTCTCTCTCTTTCTCCGTTAGTGTCTTGGAGTCTGTAAGAGAGAACAGAAAGGGAAATTAAATTAAATTAAATTAACCCACTGACATCTGCATTAAGTCTGACAGCTAGAATATACTGGTCATGGGGTATGGGCCAAAAGAAAATTGAAACCAACTACAACATAGCTTGGTGGCACATAGACCATCAGCATGCTAAACGCTGGGAAAACACAGGGCATGCTTGCAATTCCCACACAATGTTGTGCTATTGGCTGGGTCACTTGCGGGAGGCATTTCCCAAGAGGGTAAGGGGAACTGGAGTGACCACTTTCATTTTTTTTTAAGATCTGTGAAACCAAGATGAAGGCTTAAAGTGGAGGACACCACAAAGGTTGAAAAGACAAGATGAGATTAATCAGAAAGTTGCGATCAGGTGGCATCTAGCCTGGGTTTTAAAAGCCTGAAAGATTGTATAAGAAAGGGAAAAATGAGGTGCTGGGAAAGAATAAATTATAGAGTAGGAGATGGTGTGACAAAGCTTGATTTTAACACAGCAAGAGCACACAAAGGCAGATATATGCATCCTAGCAGGTACAACAACCCCAACAGACACTTCACCTTATCTCAAAAGGTCCGGTTTATTCCTCTAGTTTAGGACCGAAAAATTAATTTGGGAAAGTTAAAAGGTCCCATGAGTTTGATTCCTACTCCATTCCCAATCTAAACCACAACGAGCAAGGAGCAAGCAAGATTATGACATTGTTCTGTGGGAGGGAAAGATGATCAGAATGGAGAGTTACACCTGGGAGTACCCAGCACCTCCTGCCAGTTCGCTAAAGGAGCCATTTGGAAACAGCCCTCACGCCACTTTTTGGTAAGAAAAGCTTGAAGGTCACATGGACCTGAAGATATGGATAACTTAAGAGGGGCAAAATTAAAAACAAAATAGTGAGTGACTCTTAAAACTTTTTTTTTCCATCCCTGGCACATGTTTAACATTTTGCAGACAAGATAGTAGGGAACAGTGCTGTTGCTAAATAATTTCTGTAAACAGCGATTTATCACTGATACCGAACACATACATTTGATATAAAGTTCACAATAGAGACTGTAGATTAGTTGCAGGCATCTTCAGAACTTCTTTGAATAATCAGGAGCACCATTACAAAGAGCTGCAGCATCCTGGAGCCAGGGGTGAGCAGTGGAGTCTCGATTATTGGTACCAAGGCACCATGACATAAAGCAGAGATCTAACTGTTCATATCGCTGAATAATTGCTTGTTTGTCATTTCCACATTTGGGTTTTGGCACCATTCGGCAGTTTGACTGTATTATCAGTAGCATTTTGACTTTTTAAAAAAATGTTTTGACTTCCATACCTGCGACCTTGAGCTCCTCAAGCTGCTGTTGCTTAGAAAGTGGGCAAAAACAGGTTCCATACACCATTGGCCCTGAAAACACAGGAAAACAACAAGAGTTAGGCACAACAGTCTTGACACTGCACACAGGTGAAGAAGTCAGTGCGTGTGGTTCAAGACAGACAGGGGACATATGAATGACTACACTGGGGTGCATGACATGGCACTGAGGAATTCAAATGACAATTGTCATCTGGGAGAGTAAAGCTCGAGTGACTTCTGCACATGAATGAACCAAGGTTCTAGAAACACGAGACAGAACTGGAAGCTTAACGTTATTACTGATCTGTTGTTTTAAGAATCACACACAATAGAAATTTTTAGTAAAGATATTTAAATTTCTTACTCCATCTTGTATGCAGTCACTGGGGAAGGCAGTTTGTAATAAGCCTTTACTAAGAAGCTACCCGTCTATAGAAGCATAGCAAAGTAAGCGCCCGCTGTTGCTGGAATGCATCGGCCAGTTTTAAAAGGTAGTTGGTCTGGAAGACCAGTGTTTATTTTGACTCCAGTTCAACCCAGAGATTTCCTTGTACTCATCTCTGTCTCGGGTACATTTGTACTACAAACCACATGCAGTTAAATTATTCTAAACCCTTCGAATTGCCACATCAAGTTTTAAAGGAACTATATTTCTCATACGGAACCGTCACAGAATTGCAAACATTGAGTTTCTACTAATAACAAATAATATTTTTGAGTGGGGCAATGGTAAAGCTCCCTCTTTTAAAATCATTTCCTACCGTTTCTATAATTAGCCCCCCCCCCCCACATTATGTAACATCACAGAGTGTGGTGTGCCACCCACTGCCAGGCCTTTGCTGTATTGCTCTGAAAGCGATGGCTGGATGTGCAGCAGCACACTGGGAATGACTTTCCTCCCTCCCGGTACGAATCATAGAGCACAGGAGGCCATTTGACCCATTGTGCCCATGCCCGCTCTTTGAAAGAGCTACCCAATTGGTCCCACACCCCTGCTCTTTCCCCAAAGCCCTGAAAATGTTTCCTTTTCAAGTATATATCCAATTCCCTTTCAAAAATTACTATTGAATCTGCTTCCACCACCCTTTCAGGCAGTGCATTCCAGATCATAACAACTCACTGTATAAAAACATCTCATCTCCCCTCTGGTTCTTTTGCCAATTATCTTAAATCTGTGTCCTCTGGTTACTGACCCTTGTAAGATTCTCAAAATTCACAGATCCCCCAAAATTCGGAGAAAAACCCTAAGGAAAAGGCCTTTGGACTCTTTTCTAACCATTTCAGGGTGATGAAAAATTGGGCCTAACAGAGGGTGATTCAAGGTCAAAAACCAAGATTTGGTATTTTTTTAAAAATGCATGTTTGGGCTTGTAAAAAAAAAGGCTGCAACAGGAATTGGGATCAACCTCTGTAATAGACAGAGGTTGATCCCAATTGTTGTTCTGTGATTTTCAAATGCGAAGGATTCGAAAATTTCATTTCCACACCATTCACCTGAGGAAGGAGGAAGCCTCCGAAAGCTTGTGGAATTTAAAATAAATTTGTTGGACTATAACTTGGTGTTGTAAAATTGTTTACAATTGTCAACCCCAGTCCATCACCGGCATCTCCACATCATGTAATAGACGGTTTGAGTATTGGAGTTAATCAAACTGTCTGGGGAACTGTGTGACCTCACTCAGCCCCTGCCAGACATTTACATTCAGACAATAGACCCACGGAAGAGCAGTCCCCACCCAAATTATAGGACCCATCCAAAACATGCATAAAACAAATCAAATCACCCCACTCCATAGAAATCTCAGGCCCAGTCAGGAAACTCGAAACCTGAGCACAATGACTTCAATCAAGCAAGAGCTTAACAACTCTTGAAACCATCCTGAAACCACTTCACACATTTGATAAACAAGTTAATCTTAACGAGCCAGCCAAAATCTTACAATAAACCGGGTCAGATTTGGCGCGCAGATAAGGAGGCTTCAATTAGTATAATTGAAGGCTCATTTTCTCAAGAGTTCAGTTTCAAACAGGAGCTCGACAGCTCGGGAGACAACAATTCAACAAGGCGAGGGGACGACAGAAAGGAATTCTACAGAGAAGGTCAGCAGCTCTAGAAGCAGGCCGACACACAGGAAGGAACCAGAGCAACAGCCCCAGTGACCATCGGACACCTCGTGGCAACAAGGGCCTTACGAAACAACCAACCGAATATTACCACCAACCAACCGGGTAATATTGGGCCACCGCGACCAAAGAAAACCAACTCGGGAGAAAACCGAAGATCCGCAAAATTTCCACTCTACAATCTATTTCTGACTTACCTCTGGGTGAATTACTGTCAAGGATTTGTTTGGTGAGCATTATCTCTGGCCCTTTAGAGTCCAATTTAGCTAGTACAGTGGGATTGGGAGGGGTGAGGTATCTTTCTACTGTAATTTCCCTCGTGTGTACCGAAGTGTTCCCCATTTTATTAGAGTGTTAAGATTGTTGTGTTGTATTTTCTCTCTTGAATAAAGGTCAAAATTTCTTGCACCAAAACCAGTTGTCTGCTGCACTTTGTCACAACCCCCAAATAAGTCCAAGGTCTAGAACCCAGGGAGTGGGAGCGATTCGGACCGCTCAGAAGTCAGAGGCGAAGCTGACACACACCACCACCCCCTACACCCTCCTGCCAGTGGAAACAGTTTCTCCTTATTTACTCCATGAAAATCCTTCATAAGACATGAATCTAGATTTTCCAATCAGCTTTATTCTGTTTAAAATGAATGGTGTGGAGATGCCGGTGATGGACTGGGGTTGACAATTGTAAACAATTTTACAACACCAAGTTATAGTCCAGCAATTTTATTTTAAATTCACAAGCTTTCGGAGGCTTCCTCAGGTGAATGTTGTTAGAACGTTCACCTGAGGAAGGAACGTTCACCTAACAACGTTCACCTGAGGAAGGAACGTTCACCTAACAACGTTCACTTGAGGAAGGAGGAAGCCTCCGAAAGCTTGTGAATTTAAAATAAAATTGCTGGACTATAACTTGGTGTTGTAAAATTGTTTAAAATGAATGGGTTAGCCCGGACATTAAAATAACACCAACGAATGACTCTATGCTATAGTTGGTGTTAGGTGCTCCCGACAATACCATGACTGAGATCAAGAGCTCAGTGGCATTTCTAACCATCCTGATGCAATGCAGTGAGTTTTTAAAAATTTACAGTGAGACTATCTTTTTCTTCTATAAAAAGGATGAGCACAAATAGCACTGTCCTTAGACCTTCCCTCCCTCTTCAACAATCTTTCTTGTTGATTTTTTGCTTATACAGGACATCATTTGCAGCATTGACCTGGAGCAGTTAATGTGCCTGGATGATGGGGGACCTGAACATCTGCAGTAAAACAATCAACTTCAGAGAGCATTCATCATTTTATCCCTCTCTTGCACTGCCTAACTCAGTGAACGCACCAGTCAACAGTGGCATTAGAACTTTCTGTTTAAAAATCAGTGGAAACTTTCAAAAAGGGCCCAATGTTTTTATTGCTAGTGTTAATTATCACTAGCCTCTTGTCTGTGTATTTTCATTTGGCAGTACAGAAACTACTAGCTGCAAAAAAAGACAAATATTCTCACTGCATCAGCAGAGCGCAAATCGGTAACAATCTTTTCAATGTTGTTAGCAACCATCAGCTTCCTACCACAATGATTCACTCCAAAAGTCAGCTGTCCTTATGGTCTGAGTAATGCTGCCAATTTAGCTGTCTATTTTTGCCAGTAGTTGGTAAATTTGGAGAGCTTCCTCCTCTCTGCTACATTCTGAATCCTATACTTACTCGATGAATTTTGAACAGGTCAAAAACTAGTTTGGCAACTTTCCAATGTATTTTTAAATATTGTATTCATCAGGCATTGGTCCTAAATAATAAAGTGCTTTTACTGAATGCCACACGCTTCCATTAAAAGGTCTCTTCCATTTTCGTGTACAACAGAGATTAGACCCAACAAACCTTTAACATCAAAATAAAACTCATTGTGCAGCCTGCCAGTACATGAAGATCATGAAATGAGAAGTAGCAACTTGCATAGTGTAATTTCTACTAAAACAATTTTTTGTGCCAAGTACATAAACAGAAAAAAGTCACTGTAAAACCCTGGTAAGAATCTTCTTGTGAGCAAATTTGGTACAATCCACTTTTTAAGACATCCCAATCTACTTTGATGCAGTTTATCCACTAATCCAAACCTTATTCAACAAAATGGGAGTGGATCTTATTAGGATTCCATCAAACAAACATGTGACTTTTCACATGCTTAAATGCTGACTTTGTAAAATATATTTTGAGTACAACTGAAGTTATTTTCTACAAAAGCTAAGAGGTTTAAACAATCAAATCATCAAGCAAAAAGCATCAAATGTCTATTTAGAAGTCAGAAACCTCTTTGCAAAAAGAAATTCCAGTGACATTGTACTCTTACCCAGTGGATGAAGGTATGGCTGACAAACCTCATTCGGTTCTTGGAAAATGCTATTTATTTTAAGGGGTGGGAGCAGGGAAGGAGTTTTTTGTCCTAATCAAGGCAAGACACATCAGCACTAGGGAAAGAAACATATTGTCAGCATCAAGCACTCCCAGGACATGTATATCCAGCTACACAGCAAAACTCCCTCTACTATTAGGGATGAGCAATAAATGCTGGCCTTGCCAGCGACACCCACATCCCACAAATGAATTTTAAAAAACTCTGCCCATCAATACATCTTACCCCTCAACCCTACAACACCAGACATCTCTATTTCCCAGCTAATTAATCTATAGTCTCTCTGAGATTGCTAATTTAGTGTCAATCCATGTTGCATTACATGAAGTTTTGTGCCACTAGAAACTGGATTGAGAATGATTCTAAAACTATGCTTTAGAGGCTTACTGTGAATTATACATTAGTAAACACGAGCAGCAAGCGTCCGGTACTCTTAGTCGTACTGCCACTGACGGTTACCATTAACATTTAATTTAGTCGGTTTCATACAAAATACAGCATTACGGTAAACAATGTGTAAGTGTACGTCTAACAAAAAAGGGTGCCATTCAGTAATATGTGGAGGATTGTGGTTGGTTCAGAAACTAAGATAAATTGGAAAGTATAGACACAGGATACCATTAGGTGAATGAATCGCATAACACTGGCCTATCAACTTTCCACATTCAGCAGGAGTCTCATTCAAGAGATTGTAATCTATCCAGTGTACACACTGTGCCAGTAAATCCTGGAATTTCTCTAGTAGGAGAGAAAGAGAAAGTAAAAGGATGCAATGGAAGCAGGGCTATCCCAGCATTCCTAGCAATTACAAAAGCCCTCTATTAAAACAAAGAGGATGTAGAGTTTTAAAGGAGGGTCTTCACTGTTGCTATGGATGCTGGGATAGCTTCATCTCCATGAGAAATCCCTGGAATTCCCACAGCCAGCCAGACTGTGAAAAAAATAAATGCAGGAAAAGCATCAGAGCAGAGAAGAATACAGTAAATGCCACTTAGCTATCCCTTTAAGCTCATAGGCACAGCTTGCTACTTTTAACCATGTTTATGTTTCTAGTGCAAAACAAATGACACAGGGATGTAGCCTGCAACTAATAATTTCACAACATGTCTTCAATCCTGACTGCCAGAACAAAACAGTGAATATTCCTTCAAATAAAGAAATAAGGTTTGATCAAATTTTATTTGAGAATACTCAAGACTAAATTTTTATTTTTTTGGAGGGACCAACATCACAACAGGTTACTTTTATATTTACAAAAAGGGTTTTATTGAATCAGGAGAGTTCACACATTTTTTTGGGTTACGGTATATTACAGGTTAGTTTGGCTCAGTGTCCCCATCTCTAAGTAAGAACACTGAGGGTCCAAGCCTCAGTCCACAATTTGGGCACATAATCTAAACTAACACTTCGGGGCAGCACTGAGTGAGTGCTACATTGTCTTTCAGATGAGGTTAAATCAAGATTACTTAGGCAGATGTAATAGATCCCGGGGTAACCTTCGAAGAAAAGCAGTTCTCCTGATGTCCTGGCCAATTTTTCCCTCAATCAAAACCAGCTAAATCAAATTAACTGGTCATTCATCTCATTTACTGTACTGTGCATAAATGCCTGCACAACAGTAATTAATTGGACATGAAGCTCTTTGGAATATTCTGATGATGCAATAAAGCACTATATAAATGCAACTTCTTTCTTGCTTTATATTGCATAGTACTTGTAGTTGCACATAGAGCACCGTGCACAGTTCAGTACCTTTGGCTGGCACTTCATATTCATGGTTAAGAAGGGCAGGATCTTTTCCATGGTACAAGTGGGCTTTGGAGAGGCGAGGAGGATGTCAGAGGAAGAAGGTTCAATAAACAAGGAAGGAGCTCGGCACAGCTGAACTGGGCAGTCGGAGGCTGCAGCCTCTTTGGAACATCTGACAGTCCATTCAGCAAAGTGAGGACAGTATGGGTGGAGAGTTTGGGGCGAAGGGTGCAGGGCCGAAAAGGGGGAGGGGGGAGGGGGGGAGGGGGGGAGGGGGGAGGGGGGGAGGGGGGGGAGGGGGGGAGGGGGGGAGGGGGGGGGGCGAAGGTTGCAGGGCCGAAAAGGGGGGGGGGGGCGAAGGGTGCAGGGCCGAAAAGGGGGGGGGGGCGAAGGGTGCAGGGCCGAAAAGGGGGGGGGGGCGAAGGGTGCAGGGCCGAAAAGGGGGGGGGGCGAAGGGTGCAGGGCCGAAAAGGGGGGGGGGGGGCGAAGGGTGCAGGGCCGAAAAGGGGGGGGGGGCGAAGGGTGCAGGGCCGAAAAGGGGGGGGGGGGGGGGGGGGGGGGGGCGAAGGGTGCAGGGCCGAAAAGGGGGGGGGGGGGGGGCGAAGGGTGCAGAGCCGAAAAAGGGGGGGGGGGGGGGGGGGGGGGGGCGAAGGGTGCAGGGCCGAAAAGGGGGGGGGGGCGAAGGGTGCAGGGCCGAAAAGGGGGGGGGGGGGCGAAGGGTGCAGAGCCGAAAAGGGGGGGGGGGGGGCGAAGGGTGCAGAGCCGAAAAGGGGGGGGGGGCGAAGGGTGCAGAGCCGAAAAAGGGGGGGGGGGGGGGGCGAAGGGTGCAGAGCCGAAAAGGGGGGGGGGGGGCGAAGGGTGCAGGGCCGAAAAGGGGGGGGGGGGGCGAAGGGTGCAGGGCCGAAAAGGGGGGGGGGGCGAAGGGTGCAGGGCCGAAAAGGGGGAGGGGGAGGCGAAGGGTGCAGGGCCGAAAAGGGGGGGGGGCGAAGGGTGCAGGGCCGAAAAGGGGGGGGGGCGAAGGGTGCAGGACCGAAAAGGGGGGGGGGGGGGGGAGAGGCAGAGGGTGCAGGGCCAGAAAGGGGGGGGGGGGGGCAGAGGGTGCAGGGCCGGAAGGGGGGGGGGGGGGCAGAGGGTGCAGGGTTTGGACAGGGGGAGGGGTGGGACAGGGGGGGTGGGTTGGAATGATTACCCTGTAAGCACGGCCTTATTCGGGCCCAATACCTCCTGTCCCTAAGCATGCTTCCCCGGGCCCTGCCGTTACTCACCCAACACAGGCCCCCTGCCCGCCTCGTCGATGCCCAGGCTGCACTCCTCGCTCCGACAGGCGGCGGGAATGGCCGACACCAGCCGGCAGCTGCCGCTATTGTCCTTCTCAAACTCACTCAGATCCATCGCTTCACTGTATAAATTTACTGTGTTTTAAAGTAAATAAAATATAATTCACGTAAAAAATAAACGATCCTTCAACAAATACTGGGATTTAAATATTTAAATCACCGAAGCCCAACGGCCAGACAATCTCTCCCGCGCTCAACCGTGACCTGCCCTCTGACCTTTGACCATACCCTGAAGGCCAGACAACACAATATATTTTTTTAGTTCATGGATCAGAATAAGTTCCATACTGAAATTTTACAACAGGTTTTATTTATTTTAAATTAAAGGTTGATGTTTGTGATCAACTGGGATCCAGTGTGCGTTGCTGCGCATGTGCTAGTTACGCAATGCCTTCTGGGCGTTGTAGTTTTCAGACCACATGGCCAGTTTTCCACATTTTGAGCAGGATGATGGCTGTGGGTTTCTACTTATGTACATTTCTACATGCACATACAACGTAACATCCTCCGCCATTTCCGCCACCTCCAGCGCGATCCCACCACCAAACAAATCTTCTCCTCCCCTCCCCTTTCAGCATTCCGAAGGGACCGCTCCCTCCGCCACACCCTGGTCCACTCTTCCATCACCCCCAACACTCGCTCTCCTCCGCACGGCACTTCCCCGTGCGAACGCAGGAGATGCAACACCTGCCCGTTCACCTCCTCCCCTCTCGCCGTCCAGGGCCCCAAACACTCCTTCCAGGTGAAACAGCGATAACTTGTACTTCTTTCAATTTAATATACTGTAGTCGCTGCTGACAGTGCGGTCTCCTCTACATTGGGGGGACCAAACGCAGATTGGGTAAACACTGAACACCTCCACTCAGTCCACAAGCACGACCCTGACCTGTCGGTCGCTTACTATTTTAATTCCCCGTCCCACTTCTACTCTGACCTCTCTGTCCTTGGCCTCTTACATTGTTCTAATCAAGATTTAAAATCACGAAGAGTCTGGACAGAGTAGATAGAGAGAAACTGTTCCCATTGGCGGAGGGGTCAAGAACCAGAGGACAGAGATTTAAGGTGATTGGCAAAAGAAGCAAAGGCGACACGAGAAAAAGCTTTTTTACACAGCGAGAGGCTGTGATTTGGAATGCACTGCCTGAGGGGGTGGTGGAGGCAGATTCAATCGTGGCCTTCAAAAGGGAATTGGATAAGTACTTGAAGGGAAAAAATTTGCAGGGCTACAGGGATAGGTCGGGGAGTGGGACTAGCTGGATTGTTCTTGCATAGAGCTGGCGCGGACTCGATGGGCCGAATGGCCTTCTTCCGTGCTGTAACCGTTCTATGATTCTATGATTCTATAAGGAATTAGCTCACCAGTATTAGCATAGTACTGAGCTCACTGAGCGTCAGAGTACTAATGAATTATTCCACCTGAAATATTAGCCCAGATTTCTCTTTCAAATGCTGATTGACCTGCTCTGCATTTCCGTTTCTACATCAGATTTCCAGCATTTGATTTATTTTTATCTCTACAATAAGATCATTTACCTCACAAGTTACCATGGAAACAACACGTCTGCTTGTTCAGGTGGATGTTAAAGCCTCCACACTGTTCAAAGAAGAGCAGGAAGTTCTCCGAGTGACCTGGCCAACAATTTTCCTTAACCAGTACCACCAGAGAACTGATTAACTGTTCTAACCCACATCAAGTCCCGCTCATCCATCACCCCTGTGTTCACTGATCTACTTTCCCTCCCGGTCCCTGAATGCCTCAGATTTAAAATTCTCATGCTTGCGTTCAATGGCCTCGCCTCTCCCAACCTCTGTAACCTCCTCCAGCCCTACAACCCTCCGAGATCTCTGCGCTCCTCCAATTCTGGCCTCGTGCATCCCCGATTTCCTTCGGCTCACCATTGGTGGCTGTGCCTTCAGCTGTCTTGGCCCTGAGCTCTGGAGTTCCCTCCCTAAATCTCTCCTCTTTTAAGTTGCTCCTTAAAACCTACCTCTTTGACCAAGCTTCTGGTCACCTGTCCTTCTTTGGCTCTCTGTCAATGTTTTGTCGGATTACGCTCCTGGGATGTTTTACTATGTTAAAGGCGCTATATAAATGCAAGTTGTTGTTGCTGTAGGACGTTGCTAGCACAAAATGGCTGCCACATTTGCCTACATAATGTAACAGATTCAGAGGTGACACCAATTGGTAATCAATGTCTCATTTATTAATAGTCAAAACAAACATGTAAAGTTATCAAATATTTAGACAACAAAGGCCGAAATAATATTACCCCATTTGATCTCTGGGCAGAGGTCATAATTAAGTTGGCGACATGGTTGTTCCGAGTTTTTCGACTGTGGGATAGTCTTCTGACAGTCAGGCGTTCCTCTGACTGCGGTGTCGTCTTCAGACTGCTGGTGGTCTTCGCTGATTCCTCTGCCCTGAGCCCAAAAGACATTGGGTTTTTTTTGTCCACCCTAGCAGGAAATTTTCACCATATGTGGAACAACACTCACAAGACCCTTATAGATCGATGAAGTTGTTTCTGGAAGAATTCCAGACGGTCAGCTTGTTTCAACATTACTTACTTAACCACAAGACCCTTTTCAAGGTAGCCTTGTCTAACTATCTAGCCATGGTCCTGGTCTTATTGCTTTCTTTGGATTAATGTTCCGCTTTTTTTTGGGTCCTTGTTCCTCTTTTATTACATAGCTGCCATTTCTAGCAAGGAGGGTGACACGGGTCAGTCACTAGTGAAAGGTTAACAGTTTACAATTCAGCAAAATAAGCCGCGGACTCAGGAAAATATGCAGCACAGCCTGCAGAGCATGATGGTTAGTGGCTTTAAGAAGAAGATGTCAATTTTTCCCTATTTCCAATATTCTTACAATAATGTCACTGCGCTCCAAAATTAATTCATCATGCAAAGTGCTTTGAGACTTTTCAATGTGGTAAGACACTTATGGCCTTCAATTTCCCCGGACTTTCCGCAACTGCGCCACTGTAACTTCATCGGAATTGCGGCGGAAACCCCGTTTATGTGAGTAAACAGGGTAAATGGGGTTTTCACTGCAATTCCAATGAAGTTACAGCGGCAATCGGTCCGAGGAAATTCAGGGCCTATATTATTTTTTAAATTTGAGATCGTAGAGCGCCATCAACTGGGGATTCATCGTCAAACTGCTCTTTAATTTGACCAAAGACTGCACATTTAACGGGGCAACACTGGTTTTGGGGAATCTTTAACGCAGCCTTTCAACTGTGTTTATCAACATGTGACACGGTGATAGATTAGAGAAAGTGCATTGCATTGCTTGCATGTGGCACCGCTGATCTCAACTGTGAAAAGGGCCATTATCTGAGAATTGCATCAAATAAACTGCTCATCAAGATAAGCTGCCTGAAAGATAAACCAGAAGAATTCAACAATGTGATGTTGAGCACAATTGCAATTCCAACACCAATTCCAGCATATCTGGTCCTCCGGTGTTACCTGCCATTTTAAGAAATAGTTATAATGAAAGTTTCAGCCTTGGCTCAGTGGGTTGCACTCTTGCCTCTGATGTCAGAAGATCTTGAGTCTTGAGGACATAATCTAGGCTGATACTTCAGTGCAGTACTGAGGGAGTGCTGCACTGTTGGAGGTGCAGTCTTTTGGATGAGATGTTAAACTGAGGCCCTGTCAAATACATAACAGGCTCTCAATAATACTCAGTACGGTGCTCAGTACTGCACCCTGTACTCTAGAATCGTAGAATGGTTACAGCACAAAAGGAGGCCATTCGGCCCGTCGAGTTCGTGCCGGACTCTAACTGAGATCTTATTAAGGATGTATATAGGCTCATTGTTACCTCTTGGCTTTTATATTACATCTCTTGTGATACAACCAAGAATTCCATTACCTTTTTTACAACCTTATCAACCTGAGGTGCTGCCTTGAATGTCCTACAAACCTGTATCCCCAAAACCCTCTTCTCTTCTACAGCACTGAGTCTACTTCCATTCAGAGTTTAAATACTACTCTTATTTTGTTTCACCAAAATGCAACACCTCACACTTATTAACATCAAATTACATCTGTCACTTTTTAGACAATTTAGAGAATTGTTTCTGTGCTGTAAACTTCTATGGTTCAATTGTGAAACAGAAATAAATAAAGCCAGTGGAAAAATAGTTTTGCAGATTGGCTTAAATCTCCAATTTACTAAAAAAAATATATAGAATTTACAGCACAGAAATAGGCCATTCGGCCCACCTGGTCCATACTGGAGTTTATCATAGTATCATAGTAGGTACAGCATAGCAGGACGCCATTCGGCCTATCATGCCTGTGCTGGCTCTTTGAACGAGCTACCCATTCCCCTTCTCTTTCCCCGTAGCCCCATAATATTTTTTCCTTTTACGTATTTATCCAATTCCCTTTTGAAAGTTACAATTGAATCTGCTTCCACCACCCTTTCAGGCAGCGCATTCCAGATCATTACAACTCACTGTGTAAAAAAATATTTCCTTGTGTCACCTCTGGCTCTTTTTCTGATCGCCTTAAACCTGTGTCCTCTGGTTACCGAGCCCTCTGCCACTGGAAACAGTTCCTCCTTATTTACTCTGTCAAAACCATCCACGTTAGCCTTCTCCCACCCGATTCTCGTGGGAAAAGGCTCGGGTGGAGCTCGCTATGACATAGCAAATTTCTAGCTCAATGGAGCACTGCAGTTTTGGTCTCCTTCCCTGCAGGCTGACTCCGCTAATGTCTCTGACGGAGAGAAGTTGCCTTTGTCCCAAAGCAACTCCATTCATTTTAACTTTGGGCTGGCTTGGGAGTCATTCTGCAGCAGTCTGATCCCTGGGGGGGATAAATGCATAATTGGGACTATGTAAAATGTGACTTGCATCTGGCATGCATCCAATGTATTTCAAAGTGTTGTATTTTGTTGCAGATGCAAAACAATCTTTTTTTATTTTTAAAAATGTTTTAATCTGGAGCCTGAACTCTCTAAAGAGGTTTTTCCTGCCCTTTGTTCTAAATCCCTTTCATTTAATCTTGTATCCATGGCCCCTCATTCTAGACCCCTCAACTGTGAAAACAGTCTGATTCTATCTACCATATTCCATCCATTTCCTAATTTTAAACACCTCTTTTATGCTGCCACGTAAATCTGCTGTGGAATTTACAAGCATTTACAATTACCTTCCGATTTATTCCCCGTAGGGAATACTTGAGCAGTAGCTTTAAAGGGCAGGCCAGGTAAGCAGCTAAACATCATAACCGTGAGCAATGTCACTGGGGATCGACTGGCACTTTACAATGATATTTAGGCAGTGCTTCGAACAAACGCCTAAACTTTACTTTCTCTTTAAATTAGTCGTTCGCACTGTCAGCAGGCCTCTGTAATAAGTAGCTTTATGCTATTTGTCCATTTTCTCCTTGATTTTTAGTACCTGATGTCTCTTAAAAGTTTGCCACAACTGATGTTCTCCAGTGAGGATTCTGCCCGTAGCTCCTGTACAGCCACTGCTGGCACTACCTCCTTCAACAACACCACCGACAAAATGCCCTCCATCATTTGGGTTGCTGCCTGGATGGTGAGCTGCAGTCCTCAGCAGGGTTGTCAAGGTTACAGCATTGAGAAACTTGCTCAGCGCGCCCGCACAGCTAGCTAGAATATTCTGCCCCATCACCCACACCTGCCTCTACGAACATGTAATGGCTCTCAAAAGTCTGGGACTGTCAGAATCAGCTGTCTGTCCTTGTTGACCTTCAGAGGACTGAGTGCCTTTTGCAGCTTTCAGAGTGCTGTAAAATCTGGTGTATACGTTGCATCTTCAGGTCTGTTTTAATGTCCTCCATAGAAAGTTATTGCATTTTTCTATAATGCCGTATTGCATCTCTCAAAAATATCTCACAGCACTTCACCTACAACGAATTGCTTTGAAGTGCAGTTACCATTATGTTGGCATCACTTTGCACACAGAGAAATGTTAGCCAGGACACTGGGGAACTCCCTGCTCTTCTTTGAATCATGCTATGGGATCTTTAACATCCACCTGAACCATTGGAACAAACAGATGGGGCCTCATTTTAACATCAGTACTGCACTGAAGTGTCAGCCTAGATTATGTCTTCAAGACTATAAGTGCAACCTGCCTACAGCCTTCTGAGTCAGAGGCGGGAATGCTACAAACTGAGCCAAGCTAAAGGAGAGAACTTGTACTCTTGTACTTGTGCAATTCTGAAAAATGTTGGTTAATTTTTATGCTCAAGTGAGGAATGTGCTGGGGAATGAAACACTTTCGCTTTTTAGGCACCAAGTGACAGCATCAAGGGTTCTCAGGTCAAGTACAGCACTGTTCGATGCAGAGTAAAGCTTTTATTCTGTCCCAACAATGTGTATCAGCCCTAACCTCAGAAAAGCCACCCCATTATTGCAGCAGTGTGACATTTTCATTTTGCGCTTCAGCCATCTTGAGACCTATTTAATTACCAATTTATTGGCAATTAATAACAACAATTTGCATTTGTATAGCACCTTTACCATAGTAAAATGTCCCAAGGAGCGTATTCAGTCAAAAATTGACACCGAGCCAAAGAAGGAAATATTAGGATAGGTGAACAAAAGTTTGCTCAAAGAGGTAGGTTTTAAGGAGCATCTTAAAGGAGGAGGGAGAGGTGGAGAGGTTTAGGAAGGGAATTCCAGAGCTTAGGGCCTAGGCAGCTGAAGGCACGGCCGCCAATGGTGGAGCGATGGAAATCAGGGAAGCGCAAGAGGCCAGAATTGGAGGAGCGCACAGATCTCGAAGGGTTGTCGGGCCGGAAGAGGTCACAGAGATAGGGAGGGGTGAGGCCATGGAGGGATTTGAACACAAGGATGAGAATTTTAAAATCACGGCGTTCCCGGACCGGGAGCCAATGTAGGTCAGCGAGCATAGGGGTGATGGGTGAATGGGACCTGGTGTGAGTTAGGATACGGGCAGCAAAGTTTTGGATAATCTCAAGTTTATGGAGTGTGGAAAGTGGGAAGCCGGCCAGGAGAGCATTGTAATAGTCGAGTCTGGAGGTAATAAAGGTTTGGATGATGGTTTCAGTGGTAGATTGGCTGAGGCAGGGGCAGAAGACGGGTGATGTTATGGAGGTGGACGTAGGTGGTCTAGGTGATGGAAAGGATATGGGTCAGAGGCTCAGGTCTGGGTGAAATAACATGCCGAGGTTGCAAACAGTCTGGTTCAACCTCAGACAGTGGCTAGGGAGAGGGATGGAGTTGGTGGCTAGGGAATAGAGTTTTTGGCAGGGACCAAAGACAATAACAATATTTATTTGGAAGAAATCATGATCAATATATAATTAGTTTGGCAAGATGAAGATGATTTGGCTCCTTGTGTTATAAGCTGATAGCCCGGTGGTGAAGGATAGAATACAAGAGCCTGGTCTTCAGTTGCTTCCAAGCCTCTATTCACTGAGATCCACATTACACCCACCCACACCCTGGATAAGCTCTCATATAAATGGATACAAGAGAATCCCCAATTGATACGCACCACCTGAATACAATTAACACTAATTTATATAAATCATATGGATACAATGAACACCTTGAACATTCAGCAGCTATATGCACCATTTTGTGTGAAACTGAGCCATACAGGTGAGAAAGAGCATAGATTTGATGTCCAGTCTATGCTGAGTTAGCTGGGACATTGTAGTCAGTCTCCATGCCCCTTTGCCAGGGAAGGGGGAAAAATATCAGCCAAGGTTCCTGCTCCCGATCCATATCCATAACCTCTGACTAGCCATGGCAGAACAGGCTTGAGGGGCTGAATGGCCTACTCCTGTCCCTTTGTTCTGCTGGAAAATGCAATCTATACATTGGGTCAGGGCAGGATCAGCCTCGACTTTTCTGTTCACTCACACCCTTCACGGGTAAAATGGCCTGCTGACAATATCCAACTGAGTTGATTACAAAGGGCTGGGGTGTTTAAGAATTATGCCTCTGGGTTTTTTGGTACAATGTTGCGCACTCTAATCTGATTCATGTCCCGAGTTCCCTTAATGTGAGAAGCCTCAACTCTAATTAAATGGCAAAAGATTTTACCCTACTTCCACAAGTAGAAAACTGGTATTTTCTTCAGGGGGCCTATCTGTATAATGACGAACTCTGCAGAGGCTGGGCGGGTTTTTATCTGTTCACCACTCAGCCCTATTCTAGAAGGCATTGGTGAACACGAAAGAAGAAAGAAAGAATTTGCATTCATATAGAACCTTCATGGACCCCAGGGCATCCCAAAGTGCTTCGCAGCCAACGGGGTAATTTTGAAGTGTAGTCACTGTTGTGTACTGTTGTAGGGAAACACTGCAGCCAATTTGCACTCAGCAAGATCCAAAAACAGCAATGAGATAAATGACCAGATAGTCTGTTTTAGTGGTATTGGTTGATGGGTAAAGATAGGGCCATGGGATCTTTAATGTCCACCTGAGAGGGCAGGTGGTGCCTTAGTTTAATGTCTCAACCGAAAGAAAGCACCACCGACAGTGCAGCAGTCCCTGAGAACTGCACTGAAGTGTTAGCCTAGATTACGTGCTCAAGTCTCTTGATTGGGGCTCCAACCTACAACCATCTGAAACAGAGTCAAGAGTAGGACCACTGAGCTAGGGCTGATACCAATATCCTTATCTGGGATTGCAGGGTGGGTTCCATTATGCTTTCAAATCATGGTCTGGTTCCAGGCACCCTCTCTCTTCAAGAATTATGCCTCTGGGTTTTTTAGTACAATGTTGCGCACTCTAATCTGATTCATGTCCCGAGTTCCCTTAATGTGAGAAGCCTGAGGCGTTAAGGTGATGGTGCTTTAAAGTCTTGCTCAATTTATTATATACACCCACCCTTGTTTATCTGCATTCCCTAAGAATAAACAGACATCAAGATCCTTGACAGTCCTGTTTTGGGAAGGTGACAAGGCAGAATCTGTTCACCTTTTGAGACCTGTTTTGTTGAACATTTTAAATCAGCAACTGGGATGGTCTTCCAAAATTCTTTGCTGCTATCTCCTGGTCCACCTGCTGCTGTTACTCCTCTGAGCCAATGGAGTAACTGATATTACAGCTGGCAATGAAAGTTTCCAGACCTCACTCTTCCCCTTCCACTCAATCTGCCTATTGTTTCAACCATGCATTTCATTCTGCTGTCTCACTAAATTCCTGCCTAACACTCTGAAGCATCCTTGTCAACTTTATCCGCCCTTGTAAGCCTGCTTTTAGCGCTGGCTTTCAATCATTCCAGCAGCCACACCTTCTGGCCTTTTACCAAAGTCATTGCTCAACACTTTGGTGAAACTGTTTCCCCCCCCCCTTTCCATCCTGATGGTTTATCTACTGGCTCTCCTAAAATGAAAGCCGACCTTTTTGTTTCTGCCAACTCTAATTATGATGATCTCAGCAAAACAAACCTCCTTCCCTTTATATCATTCTGTTTTGCCAGTATAACCAATGTATGGTTTTATTTCTGGCAGGTTGTTGGCTCTCTAAACTCCAACAAGACATCTGGTGCAGACGCCATTAATGCCATTTTTATGCCGCTGCCTGCCAGTCTTCCAAGGCCTTGTGCGTGCTCGGTGACCCTGGAAAGAGATCATATGATAGACACTGGTACACATGAAGCCTTTCACGATCAGTGGGCACAGCTGGACACATCTGTATCATCCATGAACAAAACCAGATCAAACATTGCAATTGCAAACATTTTAGTTTGATTGGGCTTTTAGTATTAGTCAAAACTTGTCGTGATATTTTGCACTGGAGGCATTGGGCAAACCTCAGTGCCACTTAATTGGCTCAACTCAAAATAGACCGAAGCCATGGTCGGATGTTTATTCACTGGGAGAATGACATCAATGAATTTACCTTAGTATCTTCCCTGCACCCCCCCACACTTTTTAAAGGATGTTGGGGTAGAAATTTGTCTGGGGTGGTAGTGCATAATGAGTGGTATCACAATGGCCACCAGTTATCCTCCCTTCACAATATTCAATTCCACTGAAGTCAAATGGAATTGAATATCGGGCCAGGCGTATAATAGGCGGCTGATGCAATACCGCCCGTTTTTACACTACCGTCCTAGACAAAATTCTACAACAACATTTATATAACGTCTTTAACATAGTGAAACATCCCAAGGCACTTACCCCATCGTCTTTATGGAAACAGAACTTGGCAAACCCCTTATTTAAACTCTTTGACTTGCGTAAAAAGCCGTGACAAGTCACAGTTAAAGCACCTAGTCCCATCACCTACGTGGAACAGAAATTGCACACACGGTGACTTTCTCCCTCCCCCCAAACAAAAAGCAGTTTGCCAAATAGATTTTTTTTCGTGAAGACAGTGCCCTTTTAAACGAAAAACAAATCAATAGAAAGAGAAACTAATGTGCACACAAAAGAACAGTTATTTTCCGGCTCTTTACTTTCACAAGAAGCATTGATGGTGAAATATTAAAGGCTGAAGATAGAGGCTTGCACAAGCACACCCTAGGGTGAACTCCTATAACTGTAGTTCCTTATCATAACATGCCAAGTGTGTAGCGTTGCTCTTATCTATGGGACACTGCATGAGGTTTCATAGGTTAGGTTTAACTGAAACAGCACCTTCAAACAAGATGTGTTTAAACATTTACAAAATTATATTAACAATTTGGATTTGGGAATTGGAAGTACAATTTCAAAATTTGCGGACGACACCAAATTGTGGGGTGTAGTTAATACAAAGGAGGAATGCGTCAAAATGCAAGAAGACATTAATAAACTTGCAGAATGGGCGTGTAATTGGCAAATGAATTTCAATATAGATAAGTGTGAGGTGGTGCATTTTGGTGGGAAGAATAAGGAGGTCACATACTGCTTGAATAATAAGAGTCTGAATGGGATAGAGGAGAAAAGAGATCTACGGATACAGATACAGAAATCACTAAAAGTAATGACGCAGATTAATATGGCCATAAAAAAGGCAAATCAATCACTGGCATTCATTTCTGCGAGAGATAGAATTGAAAAACAGAGAAGTTATGTTAAACTTATACAGAACCTTAGTTAGACCACACTGGGAGTACTGTGCACAGTTCTGCTCTCCACACTAAAGAAAAGATATAGAGGCATTGGAGAGGGTGCAAAAAAGATTCCCAAGGATGATACCAGAACTGAGAGGATAGCCTTATCAGGAAAGGGTGAACAGGCTGGAGCTCTTTTCTCTAGAAAAGAGAAGGCTGAGGGGTGGCCTGATCGAGGTCCTTAAGATAATGAAAGGGTTTAATAGGGTAGATGTAGAGAAAATATTTCCACTTGTGGGGGAGACCAAAACTAGAGGTCATAATTATAAGATAGTCACTAATAAATCCAATAGGGAATTCAGGAGAAACTTCTTTACCCAAAGAGTGGTGAGATAGCGGAACGGGCCACCACTAGGAGTAGTTGAGGAAAATAGCATAGATACATTTAAGAGGAAGCTAGATAAACACATGAGGGAGAAAGGATTAGATGGATATGCTGATAGGGTTAGATGAAGTAGGGAGGGAGGAGGCTCGTGTGGAGCATAAACGCCGGCATGGACCAGTTGGGTTGAATGGCCTGTTTCTGTAGTTTTGATGTAACTCGATGTCTCTATAATATAGTACATCTGGTCTGTAATGTGGTTTTAGAGCAGCTACAGGAGATTTTTGCAGGTACTTTTCTGGTCCTGTAATATATTCAAGGCATCCTACTCACCTCTGAAATGCAGATAACTAATGGTTAATATCAAAGCTGCTCACATGGCGTGTTACAATAGCTCAGATGTTACAAATCAGATGATACAATCACAAAATTATCGTCATCACCCAAACTGCTGACAAAAACCACCAAAACTTGCCTAAGGGACTATGGGAGAGGGTGGGGGGTGGGAGGAATGAGATTGAGTGATGAAGTGGATTAGATGCTGGCCTTCCACCTATGAGATCTGGGTTCAGATCCAGCCCAGACACTGGCCTGGTGGCTGTAAGGGCCCCAAGGTGAACTGAGTGTGAAACTGTCTCAATCCAGTTCCTGGTGAGTACAGACCCACAGCACTGCAGTACAATTGTTTACAAGCATCAATTTGGGCACCCCTCCTTTGATTGTTACAAACATATTCCCACATTTCTTAGCACCATGCTAATGAGACCATTTTTATTTGCAGAAAAAACACTGTACCAGCAAACAATATCAATATTTTAGTCAAAATGCCTAAATTATTGGCAGTAGAGTCTGTAACGTTCCTCTGTTTAGTTGATTCCAGATAATCAGACGCTGGCAAGTTTCCTATATAGAACAGCAACTTGCATTTATATAGCACCTTTAACAAAACGCCCCAAGGCACTTCACAGAGCCATAAGGAAAAGAGCAGACGCTGAACCAAAAATTAGGAGGGGGGTCACCAAAACCTCAGTCAAAGAGTTGGGTTTGAGAAGGGTCTTAAAGGAGGAGAGTAGGGGGCACACTACTTATACACTTCTAGCAGTGAGTTATGCAAGGGCCCAGTTCCACAGATAACAGTATCACTCTGGTACCTTGCTCAAGGCCTTCTTGATGTTATTCATGTTTTATCTAGACAGAGTGTTAGCATGCTATTCGACCATGGTGGGCGAGGTATGACTCTTGGCCAAATATGAATATATCCTTATCCAGCATACACACAACACACACCACCCACCCCCACACACACACTGCAATGGTGTGATAATCATGAACAGAAATCCTGGCAGATTATTTTCCCTACCTAAGGGAGGCCACTGCTCTAGCTAAGATCTGCTAGTTCAGCATAGACCAAGAATTGAGCCTCTTGTTGCATAATTCAACTCCATATTAAAAAAAGACTTCAGCTGTTCTATTTTTTTTCTAATGCCTGATGTGAAACTTGTCATGTTTGAGAATCTGCAAGCCAGACTACGGTGAAATCCACACTCACTTCTGATAGGGGCACAGCCCACTTATCTAAACCCAGGAAAGTGTTCATTTCTCAGTGCTGGTTTGCTTGCCCCAGGTTTGCAAAGGCCAAGGCTGAGGACCCCCCCCAAGTATGCATAAGAGTACTATTGAAGTTTTAATCATTTAAAATCACTCTATTCACCAGTAAGCTCCCTATTGTTCATTCAGCTAAGATCACACTAGCTATTAGGGGGTAGGTTTACAGGGTTATCCGGAGTGGGCAGAATCCCAACCTCATAACAGGTCTCCAACCTCTTCAGGTCCCATTAATGAACCAGTTTGGCTGTTCAGCTGTCTGCAGTACCGTGGAGTATTGTGAAGCTGCCTAGTCTACTCGAGGATGGTCTCAATTCCAAACTCCCCATCATCTTGGAGTCATCCTGACCCAAAGAGAACCCTGTCCCTCTCGCAAGGAGGACGTTACTAGTTATGCTTGTACCATGATTAATTGATCTTGAAGCTCTATAGTCATGCTGACGCTTCACGGTGCCTGTCCCTTTAAGTGCTGGGGGCTGAATTTTTTGCTGAGTCACATTGGAGCCCAGCCGTCCTGGATACCTAAACATCGCGAGGTTTCGTTCATTACAAAAAAGAGAACGTGAGGTGGAAGAGGCCACTGGCACCAGGAGCAGGTTCAGGGCAACTTAGTGGACTCGCAGTGCGGATCGATGTAAGTGGTGCAAAGGACCACATCTTTATTTGAAAAGTTGCAGTAAACGTTTGGTGTTTTCTGATTGTGTGTAGTTGCATTTGCGCGATTGTTTATCTTTAAAATTACTTTTTTTGAAAAAAAGTCTGTAGTTTTTTTTTGTAGACATGTATTTGCAAAGTAAGGAAGGAATCCTGGTAACTCTTGTGGTTGGGCTGGGCTCGCTATCTGATTGAGGATGGGCTGAATGGCCTCTTCCTTTGCTGCAGCTCCGTGTAGTACAAAGGGCGCCGCGCGTGACGCAAATCCTCTTTGTTAAAGACACAATAAAACTGTTTTATTTTTTTGCAACTATGCTTGGCGAACTTGATGATGGTTATTTTTATTTTTTTAAAAAAAAGAAACTTACTAAATGTGTGAGCGATTGGGGTCTTAATGATACGGGAATAGCTACAAGAGACAGTAGGTTTTGCAACCTTGCTGATTACATCCTCATTTCATTACAAGTAACTAACGCAATGCTGTGTTGCGAAATGTATCAATCGATTTAATCAGTATCAAATCAAAGTATCACTCGCGGGACTAGATGGATCTAAAAGCAGCCCTACTGCAACATTTAGCTTTAATTATTACCGAATAATTGAGTTTCTAATTTGGGGGTGGGGGAAGAGGCATTTCTGCTGCTTGGGCGGGGTGGTGATGGAAGATCTCATAAACTGAAGAGCAGGTCCAAGAATGTTTCCCTAACTTACTGAGTTAGTTCCATCACCCAAATGGTATCTTGGCGCTTGATTATGTTGGCCTCTATATTTGTTTAAACGCCATTGCAATAGTCTGAGTTGAGGGACCATGCATACTCTATTTACTCAACATGACTTTTGCACTATCTCTAAACTTTTCAGAATGTATCTACTTGTGCCATTGAACTGCTATCTATAATTATGAGCATTACTTGCTGTACAATTTTTTAGAAAAATTGAAGCTGTACAATAATTTTGCTTGCTATGAATTGCCAGATTGGTGCCATTAATTGAAGTGAGATGAATCTACTTTAAACTGTTCACTTTAGGAGCAAGACTCCTTTGCATCCTAATGAACAGTGGATGTCTTTTTTTAAAAAATGGATTGCTTTAAAATATAACAAAAGTAAACTCTCTTCAGGGATCTTGTGTATCTAAAATCAATATCTAGCCTATATGAATAAATGAGCTTGGTGTCCATTGTCTGGGATTTTGAATCTGGCTCTAATCTGTTGAATGAATAGAACTGACTTGCAGAAGCCACTTTGCATACCAATAATTCTAGTTAGACAGCTGAAGGAAAATTGAGTGTTTCTTGTGTAGTTAATAGGAAACTTTGGAAGAGTCACTTTCTTTCCCCCACCCCCCAAATCAGATTAAATGGCTGGCTGATCTATTTTCTGCTGCTAGGTTTAGTAATACTGATTTCCTTTTTTTTGTCTGAGCTAGATGGCAAATGCCTATGATCTGAGGATGGGCATCCCAGCTGCACTTAGCCAGAACTTGTTGGATGCTTGCATCCAGTAAGGGTTGGGCTTGATACCAACTTGGCCACTTGAAAGACTTTACCTGTAGGTCCTCTGGGAAAAATTAGGCCTTCAGTGGAAATTAATCACTTTGTTGCAATAATGTGGAAGTTGCTGATTTTACATTAGTCAGGTTATCATTGTTGCCCAAAATGATTCCAATACCAAGGGTTTTTAAAAAAAATCTACTTCTGTTCTTGGTAGCTTTTTTTCTACCCAATAAAAATAAACTGGACCAGTGGTGAGGAAGCTTTAGTCCTCCATGTTTTATTTTCACTTCAACTATTATGTGTATCCTCCATGGTTAACAGGACAGTTCTGTGCTGTCAATCTGACATTCACAAGGGCCAAACTGATGTACAAAACAGATTAGTTCAGCTGACTGTGTCCAAATGTTCTACATAAACCCACCCAATTTGAGGCTTGATTTATGTATCCCAACTTCTGCCTCTTCCTGGGTAAATTCAGATGCTGGCAGCCCTGTGGTGCCTGGTGCCTTGTGCAAGTATGATCCCAGATTGCAGGTGTTACAACTGGGTCAATGAATGCCCTTTCAGTGAGGGTCACTGCATAGTAATAGATTGGAAATCCTGGCAGTATTTCCCTGACTCTTCAATAGATGAAGCCAATGCTGTTCCAATTCCTGAGATCACTTGATTCTCCACAGACTGGAAATTCAACTGGGGACTTTCTTTTTGTGCTTTGATACACCAGGTGATGGGAATGCCTTGAGAGGGGAAAACTTTTGTAGAGCAAGTGTAAAATTTATTTTCAATATCTTCCATGTGACACATGGTTTTTCTTTCTAAGATGGATTATGGTATTTCAGAGCTTAGCTCTTGCAGTATAACAGGATGTGAGCCTTGGCAGAAGGGCCTGGATTACTGTGAACAGTTTATCTAAAAATTTGGAATGCATTGTGTCCTGCTATTGTAGGTAGGAATGTAAAGTGGTGCACAGGCAGTTTTCAAGTGATGCCTCAGACCTTCTAACTACAGTCCATTTTCTTGGCTCAAATGTTGTCTTGAATTTGCCTTGAGTCTCTTGTGTCTCTTCCCATACAGTAACTGTTCAAGATGGCAGCTGGAAATGCTAAAATTGGTCACCCTGCACCTGATTTCACAGCAAAGGCTGTGATGCCCAATGGAGATTTCAAGGACCTGACTCTGTCCAGTTACAAAGGTAAAGGGGCAGTTGAGATGCTGAACTTCCTAGAGCACTTTTCAAAAAATTCCACTATTTGCTTCTGTTGATTTCAAGGAGGTTTTTGCTACATTCATAGTGTGCTGAATTGCAGCAATCTCAGTGAACCTGAACAGGACTTTGTCCTAGTGTTGGAATCCAAGCAAAAAAACTCAATAGTTAAAGCAAAAAGTCTGCTTTAGTCTCAGCAGCTTCTGATTTTAAATTTGGCAACAGTACCTGTTAATATCTGTTGCAATAACATGGTTTGCATAACTTGCAAAGCTTGCTTCTCCCTTTAAAAGTAAAGGGTGGGGATAGTGAAGAGAATACAATGCAGAATGGTCAGTTGCCACCTTGAAAGAAAACTATGGCATCAATGTTCCAAGTAGGACCATTTATCAGACCTGAGGATATACTTATCAGGAAAGGCTGAACAGGGTGGGGCTCTCCTAGAAAAGAGAAGGCTGAGGGGTGACCTGATGGAGGTCTTTTAAGATAATAGGGTAGATGTAGAGAATGTTGGCCTGAGGGGGGGGGGGGGTCATAAATACAAGATAGTCACTAATAAATCCAGGAGAAACCTCTCTATGCAGAGAGTGGTAAGAATGTGGCACTTGCTTCCACAAGGAGTAGTTGAGGCAAATGTATTAAGGGGAAGCTAGATAAGCACAGGAGGAAGGATATGCTGATATAGTTAGACAGAGGAGGCTTGTGTAGAGTATAAATGACAGCTTGGGCCAAATAACCTGTTTCTGTGCTCTAGTTTTGATGTAACTTGATCCCTGGTAATCTACATTGCATGCTCTGTATTGCTTTAATGTCCCTTGTCAAGTGTCCAAAACTTCTATCTGCAGCCTAACAAGTTATCTTTGCTCTTTGTACTCTGTCCCTATTTATAAAACCCAAATTGCTATTGGCCTTTTTATAGCTTTATCTAACTGCACTTCTGCTTTCAGAACAATGTATTTGAGGCCTTTGGTATCTCTATTCATGTTCATCCAAACTGTGTCTAAATTTTCTACAGTTCTTTTCATTGCTTGCCAAATAATCACCTTTAAGTTTGATGCTGTGTTCCAAATTATCTCTATATACATAGAATGAAAGTAGCACCCATTTATCTTGTTTTCTTTGTCATTAGATGACAACCAAAGCTCCAGTCAGCTTAAGTGGATTGGGTAAATGTGCATTTCATAATGTCTTGATACCAGCTGTTTTCTGTTTTCAATGCTAGGAAAATATATTGTGTTCTTCTTCTACCCCCTGGATTTCACCTTCGTCTGCCCAACTGAGATCATTGCATTCAGTGACCGAGCTGATGAGTTTCACAAGATCAACTGTGAAGTAATTGGTGCCTCCACAGATTCTCACTTCAGCCACTTGGCCTGGTAAAAATTCCTATATTTGTAAAGTGGAAGCAAGAGCTTAGGAATCTTTTAGACCAAACTTCCCTTTGATTTTAGCTATTGGCATCATGACCTATTTAGAAATGCTGCTCCTTGGTGTTTCAAGGTGTTAAGATTATACTACATAATTATTAACTCAAATCTTCTTTCCTGCCCCATAGTTTTCAAATTCTGTACTCTTGCAGCTCAAACTTCTGGGCTAGTTATCTAGTATAATAAAATTGATTGGCTGTTCACAACAGTTTTATTAAGTTCCTTTCTCCAAATCTTTGCACTGAGACATTGGGGAGCTCCAATTTTATGGAACTGAATTATTAACCCAGAATGATTCAGCAGTGGAGCCTTTATTCACACTAAGCTAGTTCCCTGGGGCAGGTTAAATGCAACTATTCATGAAGGAATGATTTTGTTAACCTGTTAATGATTTGGTTAGTGTGACCTATTTTGATTTGAGCAGGGAAGTGAGATTAATTGCTCCATTCCAATAAATAGTGAAAAATGACATGTGTACATTAAAAGCTACTGTCACCAAACTTCCATCTAGCTGTAATAATGCTTTGTCCAATTACTTACACACCTATAAACCAGTCCTGTAGGTTCCAAAATAGTTAATGGTATATTAGCTTCTAGATGAGCATAAATCATTGACTTCTAAAATTTGAAGTAGAAGTTGGGTGTTGACTTGTGGACAATGGCTTTTCATACCAATGCATCAGTGAGTTTGCTTGTTTAGGGAATAAGGAGGATATATTCAAATTCCCTTTAAATTTACAAGCTTTTTTCTATTGCATTTTTTAAAAGCTATATAGACTTCAACTAATGTTCCTGTGTTTTCAGGATCAACACCCCTCGTAAACAGGGTGGTCTTGGCCATATGAAAGTCCCACTGGTTGCTGACCTGACTCAGTCTATCTCCAAAGACTATGGTATTCTAAAGGAGGATGAAGGGATTGCTTACAGGTCAGTAAAAATGGAAGTTACCACCTAACATAAGGTGGGGTCTGAAGTGTTTGACAGTCCTTTTTGACTTTCCTCAATTGGTGCTCTGAGCAAGCTGGCATGCAGTCAGGGCTACTTGATCATTCCTGGTCTTGAGCTGAAGGTTGCTGACTTAAGCCTAATGGTATTAGGATTTTAGTGAAGTGTAATGGGTGCACTAAATTTTATGTCCCCTTGATATGCAGACTATCTAGCAGAAAAACCATATCTTTCCATAATTGGGTTGTCTAGACAGCACTTGATTCCAGTGAGGTACTGGTAGAAACTTTCTAAATATCAAAGGAACAGTGTGGAGTTGGTCTTGTGTTCAGCCTGAAATATTCCAACTTGCTGCAGACTTAAAGGGAAGAACCTCCTAGCTATTGGGATCTGTTGCATGTCAATGAGTCTACAGATTAGAGATTATATCAGTGACCAGTGGCTGGATTCTGCACTTCAAGTTATGACTTGGACAAAATGGAACTGGATTTTAGGCTGAGTTTTTCAGGTTGAGGTTTGGGGTAAATAACCTTTCTATAAACTGATTTCTTTCTCTTATTCAGAGGGCTCTTTATTATTGATGATAAAGGAATCCTGCGTCAGATTACAATCAATGACCTTCCAGTTGGCCGTTCTGTGGATGAGACTCTAAGGCTGGTGCAGGCCTTCCAGTTCACTGACAAACATGGAGAAGGTGATGTATCTTGTGCAGTTTATTAACCAATTGACTTAAAGAAGCTCCATCTCCAGTGGCTGAATGAAATGACCATTCTTGCATTTTCTAAATGCTTGTGCTAGCTGCTCCAATAGTTGACTTTAAATACATTCTACTTGCAGGAGTATAGTCACTGGCCAGCTAGTTTAGTCCTTCCTCTACAATGGCACACCTTTCTGATTGCTCAGAGGCTGGATTCTTGTGTTTAAGTCAAAATGTGGAAGTCTCTTCCCTAGAGCATCTTGTCCTTGTGGTCATGATATTTTGGCTTACTTCCTTGAAGTAAAATCAGCAAGAACATTCTTTAGGGGTGGGGAGCACAGGAGGATTGACAAAAGTGGACATTAGGCCAGCTGTTGGGGTTAAAGGGACCATGGCTGGTGGGCCAGTGGAATGTCCAGTCTATTTTACTTCAGCATTAACAGGCTTTTATATGAAAGGGGTCATTTTGCAAAGTATAGTACAAAATTAACATTTCCTTTTTTTTGTCATCTCTAGTTTGCCCTGCTGGCTGGAAGCCTGGCCATGACACCATCAAGCCTGATGTGCACAACAGCAAAAAGTTCTTTGAAAAACAGTCGTAGGCTCTTGGTCCAACAGTAGTACTGAGCACTGAATTAAGACTAAATGTTGTATTTTTGTTATGAAGGCACCTATGTAGAGATTGCTGCACAGTAGGAGGTTGAATTGTCAGTATTTGTTCAAGCATCTGTGCTCCAAGTAACCAGGTCCAGTCATACTCCTGTAAAATGTTTTTTACTGTGCCAGAATAAAACTTGGGTTGAAAGAGCTGAACTATCTTTGCACCTAATTACTCTGCTCTGATTGGGGTCTAGTCTATAGGCAGCACACCAATCTCCTTCTGTGGGTAAGTGAATGGATTCACTAATTGCCCTGCCATTATTCAATCACTCCTGTCCATTGAGTCAGTACAAATATTGGTATCTTATTCCTCCACCAAGTGCTAATAAACTGAATATCAGCAGATTTGAGGCTGTCTTGCTCCTGTTCTTGGGTATGCAATGTCACCAGTAGTGGACATAGTCTATCTGGAAGGACATGCCTGCTAGAAGTTAAGGATAGTATTAGATTGAGGCTTATAATGTTGCCAAGAGTAGTAAGCCTGAGGCATGGGAGAGTTTTGAAAATCAGCAAAGGATAATGATTTTAAAAAATTGATAGAGAAAATAGAATGAGTGAACTAGCAAGAAATAGAAACAGATTGTAAGAGCTTCTGCAAGTGTAAGAGTAACAAAAGTGAACTTGGGTCACTTAGAGCTGAGACAGGAGAAATTAAAGATACTCAATCCAAAGAGTCATAAAGTAGCAAGCCTGATTGGGAGTAGTTAAGAATTCAGCAAAAATGGACTGAGATGGAGTGGGGGGGGGGGGTGGAATAGTGAGTAAACTTGCAAGAAACATAAAGCAGACTGTAAAAGCTACAACAATGTAAAGTAGTAAAGACAAACATAGGTCCCTTACAGTCAAAAGCAGGAGAATTTATAATTGCAAACAAGGAAATGGCAGAGCAATTAAACAAATACTTTGGTTCTGTCCTCATGGAAGAGGACATAATAACTTTCCAGAAATGCTAGGGAACCAAGGGTCGAGTGAGAAGGATATTAGTTTTAAAAGTGCTGGAGAAATTAATAGGACTGAAAGCTGATAAATCCCCAGGGCCTGATAATCTGCACCCCAGGCTACAAAGGTAGCCATAAAATTCTATAGATTTATGGAACAGTTCCTGCAGATTGGAGGGTGGCAAATGTAACTTTAAAAAAAAAAACTAACCAGTTTGTAGTTCCCTAACATCAGTAGTAGGGAAAATGCTAGAGTCTATTATAAAGGATGTGAGAACAGAACACTTAGGGAAAATATCAATGGGATTAGACAAAGTCAACATGGGATTATGAAATTGTATCTGACAAACCTACTGGAGTTTTTCTTTTGAGGATGTAACTGGTAGAATAGATCTGGGAGAACCAGTGGCTGTGTATTTGGATTTTCAGAAGGCCTTTGATAAAGTCCCACAAGAGGTTAGTGTGCAAAATTAAAGCATTGGGATAATATGCTGGTATAGTTTGAAAATTGGTTAAGACAGGAAACAGTAGGAATAAATGGGTCTTTTTCAGGGTGGCAGGCAGTGACTAGTGGGGTATTGCAGGCATCAGTGCTTGGGGGCCCCAGCTATTCACAATATATATCAATGATTTGGATGAGGGAACCAAATGTAATATTTTCAAGTTTTCTGATTACCCAAAACTAGGTGGGATTGTGAAGAGGCTTCAAGGTGATTTAGACAAGTTGAGTGAGTGGGCAAATACACAGATGCAGTATAATGAGGATAAATGTCAAGTTATCCACTTTGGAAGGAAAAACAGAGGCAGAGTATTTAAATGGTGCTAGTGGGAAATGTTGATGTACAAAGGGACCTGGGGTCCTTGTACACCAGTCACTGAAAGCAACCATGCAGGTGCAGTTAGGAAGGCAAACGGTATGTTGGCTTTCATTGCAAGAGGATTTGATACAGGAGCAAGGATGTCTTACTGCAGTTATACAGGGCCTTGAGACCACACCTGGAGTATTGTGTGCAGTTTTGGTCTCCTTATCTAAGAATATACTTGCCATAGAGTGCAGCAAAGGTTCACCAGACTGATTCCTGGGATGGCAGGACTGTTGTATGGAGAGGTTGGGTCAAATAGGCCTGTATCCACTAGAGTTTAGAAGAATGTGAGGGATCTCATTGAAATGTATAAAATTCTGACCGGGCTAGACAGACTGGATGCAGGGAGGATGTTTCCCCTGGCTTGGGGGGGGGCGGGGGGGCGTCCTAGAACAAGGTCACAGTCTCAGGATATGGGGTAGGATATTTAGGACTGAGATGAGAAATGTCTTCACTGAGGGCAGTGAACCTGTGGAATTCTCTACCACAGAAGGCTGTGGATGCCAAGTCACTGAACATATTTAAGAAGGAGATAGATAGATTTCTAGACACAAGGCATCAAGGGGCATAAGGAGAAAGCAGGAATATAGTATTGAAATAGAGGATCAGCCATGATCATAGAATGGCAGAGCAGGCACAAAGGGCCGAGTGGCCTACCCCTGCTCCTATCTTCTGTTTCTATAATGGGAATCAGGAAATGGCAGATGTGTTAAACAAATATTTTGTATCTGTCTTCACAGAAGACACAAAACATACCAGAAATAATAGGGAACCAAGGGTCTAATGAGTACTGATACTAATTACTTAAGTTCCTCAGTGAGGGGAAAAAGTACTGGCAAAACTAATGGGACTAAAAGCTGATATCCCCTGGACCTGATGGCCTACATCCTAAGGTTCTAAAAGAGGTGGCTGCAGAAATAGTGGATGCATTGGTTGTGATCTTCCAAAATTCCCTTGATTCTAGAACAGTCCCAGCAGATTGGAAGGTAACAAATATGACCCTGCTATTCAAGAAAAGAGGGAGAGAACACAGGGAACTACAGGTCAGTTAGCCTGACATCAGTTGTCAGGAAAATGCTGGAATCCATTAAGTGGTAACAGGGCACTTAAATCATATGATTAGGCAGAGTTAACATGGTTTTATGAAAGGTTTGTCAAACATGATTTCCCTATTAGTTTTATTGAGAATGTAACTAGCAGGGTAGATAAAAGGGAACCAGTGGATGTAGTTATTTGGATTTCAAAAGGCATTTGATAAAGTGCCACATAAGGTTGTTACACAAGATATGGGGTTGGGGGTAACATATTAGCATAGAGGATTGGTTAATGTCAGAAAACAGAAGGGATAAATGGGTCATTTTCAGGCTAGCAGGCTGTAACTAGAGTGCTGCAAGGATCAGTGCTTGGGCCTCAGTTATTTACAATCTACATTAATGACTTAGATGAAGGGACCAAGTGTAATGTATCCAAGTTTGCTGACGATACAAAGCTAGGTGGGAAAGTAAGCTGTGAGGAGGACAGTCTGCAAAGGGATATAGACAGGTTATGGGTGGGGCAAGAAGGTGGCAGATGGAGTATAATGTGGGGAAATGTGAGGTTATTCACTTTGATACGAAAAATAGAAAAACAGAATATTTTTAAATGGTGAGACACTATTAAATGTTGGTGTTTAGAGAGACTTGGGTGTCCTCGTACAAGAAACAAAGTTAGCAAGCAATTAGGAAAGCAAATGGAATGTAGGCTTTATTGCAAGGGGGTTGGAGTACAAAAGTAAGGAAGTCTTACAATTGTACAGGGCTTTGGTGAGACCTCACCTGGAGTACTGAGTACAGTTTTGGTCTCCTTTCCTAAGGAAGGATAAACTTGCCTTAGAGGCGGTGCAGCAAAGGTTCACTAGATTAATTCCTGGGATGAGGGTTGTCCTGAGGAAAAGTTGAGTAGAATGGGCCTATACTCTCGAGTTTAGAAGAATCTAAATTGATCCAATTGAAACATAAGATTGAGAGGGCTTGACAGGGTAGATGCTGAGAGGTTGTTTCCCATGGCTGGACAGTCCAGAACTAAAGGGCATAGTTGCAGGATAAGGGGTCAGCCATATAAGATTGAGATGAAGAGGAATTTCTTCACTCAAAGGGTTGTGACTCTTTGGAACACTCTACTTCAGAGGGCTTTGGGCGCTGAGTTGTTGAATCTTTTCAAGGCTGATAGACAGATTTTTGGATTCTAGGGCAATCAAGGGATATGGGGATCGGGAAGGAAAGTGGAGTTGAGGTCGAAGATCAGCCATGATCTGGTTGAATGGCGGAGCAGGTTCGAGGGACCATGTGGCCTACTACTCCTCCTATTTCTTATGTTCTGTGAAGTTCAGAACCAAGGTGGCTCTTAACTAACTCTGGTTCCCTAATACTCCAGGCAAACCCATGGACCAGTCAGCCTGGCTCCCTAATGGAACCTGGAAGGATGTACCTAATTAGAGACTGAGATTACTCTTTGCTGCAGATAACCCTGCAAGCCAAGTCCCTATTGAGTAGGTTGTTCTAACTGAAAGCTTAATAGTACTCTTAAACTTGAGCAGTATGCATAGCTCTGCTAACCTCTCTGGTCTTGGGTAAATAGGATGCATCCCTGTGAGTTCATTTTATATTGAATATACAAATTCTACAGGTGTAGATTTCATAACTTGATTTGTAAGTAGGTGCCAGACTGGTGACACCATAACATACCAGAGTCAGTTCAGTGCTTTGAGAGGTGGTGGTGGACTTCTGAAATCCAGACCACTGAGATGACAAATGATTGTGGGACAAGATAATGCTGCTCAGTTTTACACACTATTACACTTTGCCACCTGCAAATGAAAGTGGGGCACTGCACTGTGGCAGTCAAACCTGGGTAAGCACAAGAATGCCACTGGAACTAGAGCTGTAGGTAGGCCTAACAGCTTGAGTGCTATTGGGTGATTGCTTTAAGGTGTAGACAACCTTTAAACTTGCTTTTCAGGTTATGACCTGGTGGCAGGGAGTTGCCCGGTAAAATTAAAACTTGGGAACTTACACTCAGGCCATCAAACAAATAAATTGGCATAGGCAGCTACCAGCCAAGCTAATTGAACTCAAATTATGACAAAGTGGGTAGACCACATGCATCAGAGTTTTTCACTGCCTTCCCCTGAGCAGCCATAGTAAAGATCTAAGCAGTAGGGCCACCTGGTTAGAAAAAAGAAACAGACTCTAGAACGCTCAAGTGTTTGCTGCAATTTCAGACTGGTTAGTTACCACCTAAGATGCAATCAAAGGGATTCAATTCTTAACCATTTGGGGTTGACTACCAGACCAGGCAATGCAGCAGAGGAAAGCCAGAGATGGCCAACTTTGACACCATGGATAATGGAGAGGTCAAGGTAGGGCTGTTGTTTGCTCTGGTCCCTGCTAAAGTTCATGGGTAGAGGCTGGGTGTACCGGGTAAGGGGATCACCAACAGTCCTGGTGTACAAAGCCATGTACTGAGGCCATGTCATTTTGCGTAGCGCTGGGCAAGGGGCAGGCATACACAAGGTGCAGTGATGTGTTGGTAAATGTTTGTCATGGCACTAATCAAGATTTTGACTTAGTTGGTGACATATGTTTAGTTGGACACTGGTATACGTTACATAAGGCTCCTGGTACCTAAATTTTACCTTTTTTTAATGCTTATTGAGGTGAGGGATGTTAACACTAGAGAATGGAACTCTTCCCTTTGCAAGAACCCAGTATCAGCATCAAGCACTCCCAGGTTCAGGCATAGCAGAGGCAGAGTAAAGCACCCTCCACTCTGCTCAATATGCCTTGGCCCTGATGAGCCACAGTGGAGGACTTTGGGAACCACAGTCACCTATTCCTCCCAAGCATGCTACACTTACCTCATGTCTCAAATTACTCATATACTGTATCCCAGTATAATAAGGTCACTGATAGTGATTTCTTGGCTTCAGTCCACAAATAAGCGTTACCAATGGGGATCGACGGATAAGCTGTCAGGAGCGGGAACTCTGCTCGATTTTCCCACCTCTGACCTAAGGGTGCTGAGGCCAACTGAAAGGTCCTTAGCACTGCCCCAGCTGAGACCAGCCAACTCGCCAACAAAATATCAATCAGACCACAATAAGTGAAAGCAGGGCAGCTCTCTGAATCTCGGCGACCTGCTCCTTCAGGTGAAGAAAGGCCAGGACAGAATAATGCTGCTGGATACAATATGCAAATAACTGCAGTCGAAACGTGCTGCTGCTATGGTTACAAATCTGTTGTGTAACAACCCTTCGTCCTCAACTCCGCTTTTTCTGCTGCAGGCAATGATTTTTCTAAAGCGTAGGTTTTGAAACTGGGATCCTAGGGATGGGGCTGGAAGATCATCAAATGTTGTCTATCTGTCCGTGATGGATTTCTGCATTTTTTTTGTATTTGTTAGCTTACTAACACTTTATTTCTCATCCTATAAACAGATAAAATATTTTCTACGTTGATAATGCTGTTATCCCTGATGCCATCTTTTGGAAAATAGTTCAAGTGTCACCAGGACTGCTACAGTTTTTTACAGGGGTTTCCCCAGCAGTGTGTCAATACGTTTAGCAATTGGTAAAGAAATGAACTACCAAGCCACAGAGGGAGCGATTAGGCGGGTTGAGCAAAAGCTTCATCTAAAAGATGCTTCTTTAAAGGTGGAGAGAGAAGTGGCGATGCAGAAGGGGTTTAGGAAGCGAGTTCCAAGGCAGCTAAAGGTTCTGCCGCCAATTGTGGGGTGAAAGGAGCTTAAAAGACCAGAAACCCAAAGGTGTGGAAGAGGATGTAAGGGTGGAGGAGGTTGCAGAGATAGGGCCAGAGCAGAACCATGGAGGGATCTGAAGGTGTGTTAATACATTGAGGGAGCAGGAACCAGTGTAGGTCAGAGAGGACGGGTGGTGGGTGAGCACGATTTAGTGTGGGACAAGACACTGGCAGCTACATTTTGGACCAACTGGACTACGGAGAGTAAAGGATGGGAGACCAGTGAGGTGGACATTGGAGAAATTGAGTCTAGAGGTGGCAGAAATGTGGATAAGGGTGTTAATTTTGGAGGGACAGAGGTGGCAATATTGTGGAGGTGGAAATAAGCAGTACTGGTGATGGAGAGGACATGGGGTTTGAAACTCAGCGCAAGGTCAAACAAAACATCAAGGTGTTCACATTCTGGATGAGCCTGAGCAAGTGGCCAGAGAAGGGGATGGAGTCTGTGGCAAGGGAGTGGAATTTGTGGCGGGGGGGCTGAAAACAAAGGCTGTTGACTAACCAATGTTCAATTGAAAAAAGAAAAGAAAGGACCAACAATCAGCCTGAGTGCCCCTGGGCTAAGCAGTGGTAAAATTATCCAGGGACTCTGCTGATTGTTATCCAGTGATATCTAGCTAGAAAGTGTATGCTCATGAATGTTAGGTGAGGATAAGATCAGGCTCGGCTGGGACTCTCCCTGCCCCCAGTGCTGACACTCACACATTAAGCAATTTAATTAAAATTGTTATTCGATTTTTCAGCAACATGGGTGAATAAAAGGATATGAAGTGATCAATTAGGTTAATTCTTTTCTTTCCCTCCTCTCCTGAAGGCGCTAACCCATGCCCGGAGACGGTTTCGTGAACACTGGTCATTTTCGCCACAGTAGCCATTCTTCATGTGTGAGCCTTGAGAGTGAAGAAAGAAAGAAATTGCTTTTATATAGCAGCTTTAGTGTTACCAGCACATCAACTGTTTCAAGCCAATGAGTTATCTTTGAAGTGCAGTCTCTGGCAAAGGCAGCAGCCAGTTTGCAAACAGCAATGAGATCGATGGGCAAGTAATAGTGATGTTGGTTGAGAGATAAATGTTGGGCAGGACACAGGAGAGAGCTCCCCTGCTCTTCGAACAGTGCCCATGGAATCTTTTACGTCCACCTGAGAGGGCGGACGGGGCCTCGGTTTAACGTCTCATCTGAAAGGACAGCACCTCCGACAGTGCAGCACTCCCTGTGCAGCCGGCGCGGACACGATGGGCCGAATGGCCTCCTTCTGTGCCATTAATTTTCTATGCTTCTATGATTTCCTCAGTACTGCACTAGAGTGCCGGCCTTGCTGAGGCCCCCACTTCAAAGGTTCATGCTCAATTCATGCCCCTCCTCCCCACTTTTTCTAAGAAACAGTATTTTGCAGTCCCCCAGAAAGATGGCAAAGTTCAAATGAATTGGTTTCAAAACTGGGGGAAATGAATTGAGAGAAGTTCAAACTGCTCACCCTGTCTTCAGTCATGTAGAGATTGTGGACTTCAACCAACAACTGCTCACGTAGAGTGTACAGCACAGAAACAGGCCATTCGGCCCAACTGGTCTATGCCGGTGTTTATGCTCCCCATGAGCCTCCTCCCACCCCTCTTCATCTCACCCTATCAGCATTTCCTTCTATTCCTTTCTCCCTCATGTGTTTATTCAGCTTCCCCTTAAGTGTATCTGGGGCTATTTGCCTCAACTCCTCCTTCAGGAATCTCTAATTTCATGCAGCAATCAGGAAGTGCCACAGAAACCTCTTTCACTGCAGCTGATGCAGCCTCGCAAAGCCAGAGGAGGTGCATTATGGCATGTTCTCAGCACAGATGTTTGACCTTTGGCATTGGACCTTGTTTGAGTTGTAACTATCGCATTTCCACTGGGGTTTCTTTTAGTAATAATGTTCCTCGGCCAATGAGGGATGAAGTTCGTCAATGACAACAGGCCACCGGATACTCGACAAATTGTAATTAAAACAGAAAATGCTGGACGTATATGGCTGGCTGTGGCCACATTTGAAAAGGGGAAAAGAAAGGTTTCAGGTGTCGACTCCTTGTCAGAACTGAAACTTAGAAGAAGGCCCACTGCTACTTTCTCAGAGTAATGGGAGATAGGATCTTGCTAGCATTGCTCACGTCCAGAGAACAAATCTAAAAAAAAATCAACAAAATGAAGGAGGGGGGGAGGGGGGGCTGGGGGGAAAGCACATCGACAGCCATATTAATGGTAATATCGGACTGGAAGGGGTGCAGCATCATATGACTGTTACTATGGTAATACCAGGGTTTTTTTTAAGGTGTTGTGGGCGCTGACTCTTGGTGGATACGGTTGCACAGATACCCAAATGGCCATCTTTCATGTCTGAGACTAGATATGGCTCATCAGTTTCACTGAAAGGCATTTGTGTCAGACGTGGCTCAGTGGTTAGCACTCTCATCTCAGTCAGGAGGTTGTGGGTTCAAGTCGCAATCTAGGGACTTGAGCACCTAATCTATGCTGACACGCCAATGCAATACTGAGGGAGTTCTGCACTGTCGGAGGTGCCGTCTTTCAGGTGTGGCGCTAAACCGAGGCCCCCATCTGCCCTCTCAGTTGGACATAAAAGATCCCATGGCACTATTTCGAAGAAGAGCAGGGGAGTTCTCCCTGGTGTCCTGGCCAATGTTTATCCCTCAGCCAACATCATTAAAACAGATGATCTGTTCATGTATCTAATTACCCTTTGTGTGACCTTGCTATGCACAAATTGGCTGCCATGTTTCCTACATTACAACAGTGACTACACTACAAAAGTACTTAATTGGCTGTAAAGCGCTTTGGGAAGTCCTGTGGTCGTAAAAGGCATTATATAAATGCAAATTCTTTCTTTTTTTAGACAGTGAAAGTACCCAGTGAGTATGGGGATCACGCCAAGCCTGATCCTACTCTCGCCCAATCCACACAAGCGCATATGTCCCAGCGGGGGGCACTAGTTGGCAGTCAGGATCTGAAGGCCAGGTTGATTTGCTCACCTCCCTAGCCCAGGGGCGCTGAAGCTGATTATAATGGAGATCAGCTAACACAGCACAGGTTTGGTATCTAATCTGGGACCTTCCTGATCCGTACCACAGTGGGTAATACATTTATCGACTGCTATCAGGTAGCAATTAAAAAGTGGCAAAGTACAGGAGAATATAAACTGCAACATATGCGAACTTGGTTATTCTAACCTGCAGGTGGTGCAATTGCACAGTAAAAGCTACTGTTGTATTTCTAAACATTATTTCTCAAACACACCCCTCTTCCCCACCAGAGGACACTGTGGCAAAATAACCATTGTACAACCGACTCAAAGCAAGGCATCACTTGCTATCAAACTGCGAGACAAATAGAGAATAAGGGATAGCTGAATTCATCAATCACATTGACATTTTATAATCATCATCTAAAATCAGCTCGGGAAGGATCACAGCCTTCGACAAACGCTCCTGATGTTTAGAGATACCTCAGAGCAGTTTACTGCATGGTGAGTGGGCACTGAGCAGGAGGGGAAAATCATAGAATCATAGAAAGGTTACAGAATGGGAGGAGGCCATTCAGCCCATCAAGCCCACGCCGGCTCTATGCAAGAGCAATCCAGCTAGTCCCACTCCCCTGCCCTTTCCCCATAGCCCTGCAAATTTTTTCCTTTCAAGTACTTATCCAGTTCCCTTTTGAAGGCCATGATTGAATCTGCCTCCACCACCTCCTCGGGCAGTGCATTCCAGATCCTACCCACTTGCTGTGTAAAAAAGTTTTTCCTCATGTCACCTTTGGTTCTTTTGCCAATCACCTTAAATCTATGTCCTCTGGTCCTTGACCCATCTGCCAATGGGAACAGTTTCCCTCCATCTATCCTGTCTGTACCCTTCATGATTTTGAATACCTCTATCAAATCTCCTCGCAACCGTCTCTGTTCCAAGGAGAACAACCCCAGCTTAGAACCATAAAAAAGATACAGCACAGAAGGGGGCCATTCGGCCCATCGTGTCCGCACCGGCTCGAAGAACAACCAGGTGCCCATTCTAATCCCACCTTCCAGCACCCGGTCCGTAGCCCTGCAGCTTCCAGCACTTTAGGTGCAGGTCCAGGTACTTTTTAAAAGAGTTGAGGGTCCCTGCCTCTACCACCAATTCGGGCAGTGAATTCCATACACCCACCACCCTCTGGGTAAAAAAGTTTTTCCTCATGTCTCCTCTAATCCTTCTGCTAGCTTCTCCAGTCTATCCACGTAACTAAAGTCCCTCATCCCTGGAATCATTCTAGTAAATCTCTTCTGAGCCCTTTCTGAGACCTTTACGTCTTTCCTAAAGTGCGGTGCCCAGAACTGGACACAATACTCCAGTTGTGGCCAAACCAGTATTTTATAAAGGTTCATCATGACTTCCATACTTTTGTACTCTATGCCTCTATTTATAAAGCCCAAGATCCCGTATGCTTTTTTAACCACTTTCTCAACCTGCCCTGCCACCTAAATAGGGTTAGTCAAGGGATGAAAGCAAAGTCAAAAGGGAGGGAGCTTAAGGGAGTCCCATAGGTAGAGCCACTACAGTTTCTAAGAGTGGAGTAAAGGGAGCAGGGATCGAGAAGGGTGCACATAGAGAGGGGATTGAGGAGGTAGGGAGGGATGAGGCCACGGGAGGATTTGAAGGTGAAGAGAAGGATCTGAAAGTCAATTCTCCAGGGCACAGGGTGTCAGTGGAGATCTGGAAGGATGGGGATTGGGCATTATTGTGGGTGAGTAAATGGACTGCAGTATTCTGGATGACTTGCGGAGGGTGGAGAGGTCAGCATGGAGTATGTTGGAGAAAACCAGCCTCGAGGCGCTCAAGCTGTGGCCTGGAGGGTTGAGGTGGAGGAGAGCTCGGAGCAGAAGCAGGTGATGATTCGAACGTGGAAGAAGGTGGTCTTGCACACCATGGGTGGAGGGCGGGGGAGACAGGGGGAGCTGAAGTTAGAGTTGAGCAGCATTCCCAAAGCTTCAAATCACTCCTGGTAAACGTTACTCTTAGAACGTATTTTGTGATGCTCATATAGGTCGTTTGGTGTGGTTTGGGATAGATTTTGTTCTGTCTCCACAGAGATCAGCGACCAATGCACTTTGTGTAAGTGAGATGTGACGATGCTCATGCTGAATAATTCCACAACCACTGCAATCTGACCAATTACAGCTCCGTGAGGGTTTGAATTTCCCACATGAGCTGTGGGCATTAAAAGTACAACTCGTGGGACTCGCAGGTGAATCACACATGTTAATGATCCAACAATTGAATACTGGAAAATAACCGGGTCCTATGTAGGTCGTGGTGATACTCGTGCTATGGCCCAAGAGCCACCTCCACCCATTCTCCCCCTCACTTGTGGCCGTTGGCAGACTTGCTGGTCCAGATGTCTTTCAGGCTTCACTCATGAAGGTGCGATGTCACCAGAGCTGGGCTTCCCCTTCATTTTCGTGGTTAGGAGCCAGGGCTCTCCCAAACCCGCGACCTCTACCACCTAGAAGGACAAGAGCAGCAGGCACATGGGAACAACACCTCCTGCACGTTCCCCTCCAAGTCACACACCATCCCGACTTGGAAATATATCGCCGTTCCTTCATTGTCACTGGGTCAAAATCCTGGAACTCCCTTCCTAACAGCACTGTGGGAGAAACGTCACCACACGGACTGCAGCGGTTCAAGAAGGCGGCTCATCACCACCTTCTCAAGGACAATTAGGGATGGGCAATAAATGCCGGCCTCGCCAGCGACGCCCACATCCCATGAACGAATAAAAGGAAATCCTCACAGCAGGTCAAAGGCTCCAACAGAAATATCAGTCATAGTTTTAATGCATTTATTGGTTGGGGAGTTTTTATTCTTTCCCCTTCATTGTGGGAGATTCGGGAGGGTGAACTGCCTTACCTCCCATGAAGGGGAATAAAAGCCTGGCTAATTGCCTATACTGGTAACTCGGGATCTTCTCACCCTATGAGTGAAGACACACCCCCAACACTCTGCGGCTCAGTGCAATAACAGCTTTGAGAGGTTGGGATTGTGACACCCAATAAAAAGTTAATGAAATACACCAACAGATGGCCGCCAGTCGGATACAGGGCATTAGATGAACTGAGGAGGTCTGATGTTAATCAGAAACAGAAAATAGTGAAACTTGAGAGGTTTTCAGTTCCAACAGACCCCAGTTTTTTCCATCCATTTTACCTTACAATATACGAAATAGTCTTTACTCTCAACCATTCTCTGCTCCTCCCCTGAAGGTGCTGACTCTTGCTGGGTTACAGTTCCATGGAGGAGGACAGCCCTTTTGTATCTCCAGGGCCTTTCTTCAAGTCTGAGTCTATGCAGCAACATTGGCAAGCTATTCACCCATGGTAGGCATCTTGGACAAGTGGAATCCTCTCTTCAGCTGTGCATTTTCCAGGGGGGTACACGGGCAATGGATTACAATCAGGAATGGGAATCTGGGCTCATTTCTCCCCTCCTTAGTCCCCAGCGATTGAGGCTTAATGGTAACACTGCAAAAGAAAGAACTTGTGTCAATATAGTGTTCTCCACATCCTCAAAACATCCCAAAGTGCTTCACAGACAGAGCTACTTTTGAAGTGTAAACACTGCTGTTTTGTAGGCAAACAGCCAATTTGCACACAGCAAGATCCCACACACACACACACACACACACAGCGATGAGGTATTGCTGTTCTGGCTGAGATCAGTTAACTCAGCACAAGCTGGGGATCAAACCTGGTGTGTATGGCTTGGATCCACATTGGCCAATGCACTTCGCCACTGATCTGTTGGGTAGCTGAACGAAACAACACAAACTTACAAAGGCTCCAACAAATTCAGAGCGCAGTCTGTGTCCAGAGACCAGGTGACATTTCTTCGTGTGGTTTATGCTGTCGTTTACATCCCTTTGTGTCTTGCAGCAACACATTCCTAGTACTACATATCCACAAAGGCTAGTGGAGATCTGGAACTCTCCCCCCCAAAAAGCTGTTGAGGCTGGGGGGTCAACTGAAAATTTCAAGACTGAGATTGATAGATTTTTGTTAGGCATGGGTATTAAGGGTTATGGAGCCAAGGTGAGTAGATGGAATTAAGATACAGCCATGATCAAATTGAATGGCGGAACAGGCTCGAGGGGCTGAATGGCCTACTCCTCGTCATATGTTCCTACAAGCAGTCACTTGTTACGCTGGTTAGTTAACTAGTTAATGTGCTGAGCTAGCTTTGAGTTCTGCCATGGCGGCATTTGGAGAGCTGCGATTGGGCTCTGTATTCTGATGATAGGGAGGGCAGTGCTTGACCGAAGTTCCTGCTCCTGCTCCTGTTTGCTAACCGTGGGAACCTTTCACCTTGAATTCAATGGCTACGTGCAGACTCAATCCCTGGACCGTGCTGAGTTGGCTGAGCTCCACCGTGGCAGCAGTCGTGAGCTACAATTAGCTGTCCGAGCTCAGATTCCACACCTGCTCACCGTCCAGTGAGTCCCGCTGGCATGTGAGGACGGGTTTGGGTTTGGTTGTGAAGCCCTCCAGGTGAGAATAGCCTGCCAATGCTCACTCTCTGGGCTCATAAACGAAGCACGAGCATGTGCGTAAGGTACCAGAGCGTGACTGGGCCTCATTGAAATGAATTCCAGCAAGTGTCAACAACGCACAGCAAAATCTCACTAACAGCAATGAGATAAATGACCAGATAATCCGTTTCAGGTGTTGGTTGAGGGATAGATGCTGGCCAGGACACCGGGGAGAACTCCCCCGCTCTCCTTCGAAATAGTACCATGGGATCTTTCACGTCCACCTGAGAGAGCGGACGGCACCTCCGACAGTGCAGCACTCCCTCGGCACTGCCCTGAACCCTGCAATTCTGGCCCAGGGTCAACTCTCTCAACACTGACTGGGAATCAGAGCTGGGACCACCTTGGGCTGTAAGCATCATATTAGGTGCACCATGTACTCAGTGAGGGTAAGGGCAGCCCTACAGGGATTGTACAGAAAGGACATGAGTTAAAATCAGGATGTGACATATACCAAATGGACCAGCATTGTATGGTAGGTGGCAGCATTTTAAAATATTTTGTACTGATTATGAGAATAATATTAATGAATTGGATGAATGTCCTTGTTGATGTCAGAGGTCTCCCAGTATTAGTGTGGGGAGGGGGAGGGGAAGGGGGTGAAATGGAATCGATTAACTCATTGAAACGCCTCCTCCACAGTCACTTTGACGCACACAGGGACACGTCGAGGTTGCGAACGGATCAACCTTCACATCAGACGCGCTGGGAACAAGCATTCACGTCATTGCAAACGCCAACATGGGTAAAGCTTAGGTGGGAGGAGAGAGCTGGAGGGAGCTGGTGCGAAGCCTGCAGGAGGAGAAGGGGGGCCGCAGACGCACAGCCCAACCCACCTCCCCTAATAACCGCTGTTAAAATTGCCTTTTGTTAACCGTGACTAATTTTGTTTGCAACGTAATAAAATCGAGAAACGGGGTTGGCTTCGGGAACGTAACGAGTCTGTTCGTTCAGCTCCTCTCCCCCATCATAAATTATAGTGTCAATAATAAGAATATTATTAATAATGGCCTCTGGTATAGCAGGCAGTTCTCATTCTGCCACAGCAAAGTCAACAATTTTGCAACATTTTGCAATAATATAATGGAGGCTTAAGGGATTTTATTTTTGGTTAAAAGGCTGTCAAGGTTTTTTTTCAGTCAAGAGTCGGTATTTTCAGCTGACTAAATGCACACCCAACAAAGGCATGTTTGCTGGATATTGTTTGACCCAATAAAGTGGGCATTCTGCCAGCAAATCGCCATCAGTCTCTTGACCGGTGCCCCCTCTTTCGAAGGGAGGGCGGGGCTGAAACAACCACCTGCTCGACGAGCTGGAAAACAATGCCTGCGGGTTTAGAATATTACTCTATTTTGACAGCCGACGCAAAGCGGTGAGCCCGGCAGCGCCCGTCGCGTGAGGCCAACCGGCGGGCACTGCGCCATCCCTCTCCAGGGCCACCCGGGCACAGACGGGTCTTCGGAAGAGGGGCAAGCACCCAGAGGACCCCCCCCACCCCCGCTGAAGATAGTGATTTTCTCCATGCAACTGAAAATCCTCGGATTAATATTCCATCGCCCATTAATGGGAACCTTTCAGCTGTGAAGTGAGTGTTTACTTATGTTTCCCTCCCCCCCCCTATTTATTTGTAAATGTCAATCCAATACAAGAAAAATTATAGGTGCCAGCCATGGCTCAGTGAGTAGCACACTCGCCTCTGAGTCATGATAGGTTGTGGGTTCCAGTTCTACTCCAGAGACTTGAGCACATAATCCAGGCTGACACTCCCAGTGAAGTACTGAGGGAGCGCTGCACTGTCTGAGGTGCCGTCTTTTGATAATCTGAAAAATTATTTAACTGGGTCCCTGGTAAGTGAATGGGATTTAATGGAAAGCGGATTATTTGTTACCACAGCTATATCACCAGACGTTCGCCCGTGGCATTGCTCTTGGTAGGTCAGATCATACGTTGGTTTATAAGGGCAGAGCATTATACCACATGGTCCACAATGTATTACTCTGCTGCTAATGTGGATCTCTGTGCATCTAGACTGTCCCTTTAATGCCACAAGGTCTAATTGCTCTGAGCAGACACACACCGAGGTCAGTTAGAGCATAATTGTTTCTTTGTAGATTAGCAGCTCTCTGTAAATCCCTGGCTCCTCTCCCAAGGTCAGAAAACCAGCAGGAGATAACGGGCTTTCTGTTTTATACATTTTTTTAAAGATTACCTTCCATTTACAACAAACTGTGATGCCTGCAGTGTGACGCCTGCAGTGTGACGTCTGCAATGTGACACATGAAGTGCGACCTCTAAATGATAGATCCTTGCTAAATGCAAGACTTTTATATGCAGTGGGTTACAATAGTTGTTTTAAAGTACCATAACGGTACTTGTGTAAATAATAGACAGGTTTTACTGCATATTTTGCATTATTGCAAAGCTGATTCAACACAAACTGTATCGTGTAACTCAGGTATGAATTTAGAATTTAGACAACCTCCTTGGGGTGGTCTCACATTGTCCCGTTTTCTGCGCCAGCTGCAGTATAACTGCGACTGGTGGAAAGCCGAGTTAAAAAAATTGGGCTGGTCTTGGGAACTTACAAACTTAGTGTTAATCTTTTTTTAAATATTAACCGAGAGACTCTTTCCTTAACATTAAAGTTTAGCAGTAGTCAGATGCCAGTGAACAAGAAGTTCTGTTTTTTTTCCCAGCCACTGAATGACACAGAGCTGGCAATATAACATAGGTCTGCTGGTCCCCACCTACTGGTCTCAAATCAGTACTTGTAGTATAACAGAACCGGTGATATTAGTAATCTCCTTATATCTCATAGATGTACGTGATGTGCACTTCACTTTAATGTACGACCTCCTGACAACCTCATGAACTATCGGGAGGATGGGGGGTGGTGGAGAAAGGAACACAACTTGGAAACATTAACAAAGGTTCCTGTTCCTCCATGGCCTCGCCCCTCCCTATCTCAGTAACCACCTCCAGCCCTACGAGATCTCTGCGCTCCTCCAATTCTGGCTTCTTGCGTATCCACGATTTTCATCGCTCCACCGTCGGCGGCAGTGCCTTTAGCTTCCTAGGACCTAAGCACTGGAATTCCCTCCCTAAACCTCTCTGCCTGTCTACCTCTCTCTCCTTTACAACGCTCCTTAAAACCTGCTTCTTTGACCAAGCTTTTGGTCACCTGTCCTAATATCTGCTTATATGGCATGGTGTCAAATTTTTGTTCGATAACCCTCCTGTGAAGCGCCTCGGGACATTTTACTATGTTAAAGATGCTGTATAAATGCATGTTGTCGTTTGGAGAAAAATTAATACCCAGTAAGTGAAGCTCTGCGTCATTCTGTAGCTGGGAAAACCAGAACTTCCTGCGCACTAGCAATCTGAACACCATTAAGTTTTAATGTTAAGGAAAGAGTCTCTCTGTTAATATTAAAAAAAGATAAACATTAAGTTTAAAAGTTCCCAGGACAGCCTAATTTTTTAAGCTCGGCCTTTGCACCAGTCACAGTTAGACTGCAGCTGGCAGTACCTGATAAGTGAAGCACTGGTGGGGACTTAATTCAGATTCCAGAAGGACATTGCAGAAAATTACCCGTACATTTTTGTTAATTCAAACCAACCCACGTGGGGCAATTCTCAGATGCAGAATACAGTAGGTTTAAAACTGTTGCTGACAATGCTGGAGCTAATTAACCAGGTAAATGTCAATTAATATATAGACACACACACACAAAAAAAAAACACTCACTGGGTAAAAGTGCAGGGAATTTTTATGACCAGATGTCTTTATCACAGAAACAGCTCATCGTCAATGTTTACCTTACAAACAAAACCTGCCGGGAAACTGAAACCGCTCACCATCAACACCCTGCAACAACCTACTCCAGGACTCTACGATCGGGCTACAGGCGCCTTTAGATCATCTCCAATACCCACCGTCATTTTACTGTAAGGGGGTTCGCCTTCAGGATGCCCTACATATAATTTGATAAGATTTGGTATCTGACACATCCATGCATCAGTTACGACGAAAGCTAAGGTTAATTATTGGTTATTTTATTCAGAGTCAAGGAAATGATCATTAAGATTAAAAGGACATAAGCACTGACTTTCATTTCTATATACCTCAAGGTGTATTCGTAATATGAACATAGGAACAATGACGGTCAGGGAAAAGACCCTCTGGTCCATCCAGCCCATCCCAAAAAATTGTGGAACCTTGTTTATCACAATATATACACTCCCCACCCAACCCGAAACCATGTGATCTTCTGGGAGCGGCAAAAAACCAGATAAAAACCCAGGGACTGACATCAAACCACACCATTACCTGACAACTGGTAAAATCTTTGCTGCTTAGTGGGGTAAATGTACCAGTGGTACTGAGCCACCCAGAATAGAAAGGTGCCAGGTTCAGTTCTGAGTTAAGCTGGTCTTGGCTGTACAGTGATGAGGGAGAGATAACTGCCTCAGTGCTACTGGGCCTGTGAGGGGTAAAATCAGCCAAGGTTCCTGGTTCTGACTGCTGTCCAGCAACCCCTGCTAGAAAGTGTGTCGATGTTGAGTGAGGCCATGATGGAGCTAGGCTGTGAGGTTCCCCCATGCTTGATTAGCTTGCCTTCATTCACTGGCAGGTGGTTTTCTGTATGAGGGACCACCCCCTTCCACCCTACACTCCCAGAGACCCTTGGAAATGTTGACCCACTCCCAGAGACCCCAGAAAATATTGACCCCACTCCCGGAGACCCCATCAAATATTGACCCACTCCCAGAGACCCTCTGAAAATACTGACCCACTCCAGAAGACCCCCTGCATATACTGGAACACTCCCAGGAACTCCTTGCAAATATTGACACACTCCTTGGGACCCCCTGCAAATTCTGACACATTCTGGGACCCCCGACATATATTGACATTCTGCGACCCCTGACATATATTGACATTCTGCGACCCCCGGCATATATTGACATTCTGGGACCCCCGACATATACTGACATTCTGGGACCCCCGACATATATTGACATTCTGCGACCCCCGGCATATATTGACATTCTGGGACCCCCGGTATATATTGACATTCTGGGACCCCCGACATATATTGACATTCTGCGACCCCTGGCATATATTGACATTCTGCGACCCCCGACATATATTGACATTCTGGGACCCCCGACATATATTGACATTCTGGGACCCCCGACATATATTGACATTCTGCGACCCCCCGACATATACTGACATTCTGGGACCCCTGACATATATTGACATTCTGGGACCCCTGACATATATTGACATTCTGGGACCCCTGACATATATTGACATTCTGCGACCCCTGGCATATATTGACATTCTGGGACCCCTGACATATATTGACATTCTGCGACCCCTGACATATATTGACATTCTGGGACCCCCGACATATATTGACATTCTGCGACCCCTGGCATATATTGACATTCTGGGACCCCTGACATATATTGACATTCTGGGACCCCCGACATATATTGACATTCTGGGACCCCCGACATATACTGACATTCTGGGACCCCCGACATATATTGACATTCTGCGACCCCTGGCATATATTGACATTCTGGGACCCCCGACATATATTGACATTCTGGGACCCCTGACATATACTGACATTCTGCGACCCCTGACATATATTGACATTCTGGGACCCCCGACATATATTGACATTCTGCGACCCCCGACATATATTGACATTCTGGGACACCTGACATATATTGACATTCTGCGACCCCCGACATATATTGACATTCTGCGACCCCCGACATATATTGACATTCTGCGACCCCTGGCATATATTGGCACATTCCTATATCTCCTTATCTTAACTTGCAAAGAACAGTATCAGCTACCACAAAGGCTACCATTGCAGAAAATATTCTTTATTAGTAAGTAGCAACATAAATAAGGGGTTAGTTAAATTAACAGATGCCAGATAGAAATCTAATGCCTATGGGTCCTGGTAGACTCTCTAAGATCCCTTGGGTCCTGGTGGGCTTTCTAGGATCCAGGCACTTTAGACCCTGGTGAGCTATGGTGTAAGCTCACATATAAAGACTGGGCACTTGGGTGAAGTACTGGAGAACAGCTGATGCACACAGAACTGTACCCGAGAAATGGTCAGCACATCTGGAGGGGAGGGGAGAAAAATGGGGAGTTCAAAACATTGGAAAAAGTTTATTAGCAAATTGTAAGGGATCTTGTCGTGGCGGGAAGAAATTTAAGACAACATTCTAATCATGTTAAACAAACAATAATTCCTTTATGCTACAAATAAATCATTGTAGAAGAGTTGAAGTTATTTCTTGATCACATAATTAGTGTTTCTTCGAAAAGGCTTGTTGTGACCCATTCTGCATTCCATGTATTATATTGCACTGCTGGGAAACAAACCCAACAAGTTTGTAGCACCTACACATTCTCATTGCAAGGCACGCTCCAGTTATACAGAGACACTGGGGTTTTTTTTGTCAAATTTGTGCAGCTATTTCGTAATTCATATCAGTTAGACTCCAACACACAGACCAACAATTAACATGTTGGCATTTACAGTGGCCAGGAACAATGAGGCCAACTGTTGCCTGGCTGAGATACACTAAGTCTGCTTGACTATAGATGCAACTGAACAGATGCTCACAAAAATTATTGGGGAGGGGGATTCTGCTATTATGCAGTTTTAAATAGGATGTAGATTTTGAGACACTGTGCAAAAGCTACAGGTGCCTCTAGAGAGTACCTCTCATTAAAACATACTGACTTAAATTCTTTCCAGCCTTGAATTGATCATCTCCCTGGTGTAGCACTAAGCCATATGGACTAAAAGGTCTCGGGTTTGATGAGTTAGTTGGTCTCAGCCAGGCCAAAGTTGGGGTGCAACGATTTTCGGTGCACCCCTGGGCTAGAGAAGAGAAAAATCAGGCAGGGCTCCTGTTCCTGATGCATAACGTCTGGGGATGGGGGAGGTTGTGGGTTGCTGCTTGGGATAGGGATCCCCTATTGGTACATGGCTGGTATCGACCTTGTCTTTTCCTTCCATCACACTTGAGGGCCACTGGAGCCTGCTCCGCTATCCTTCCACTCTGCTATTCTGCTTTAACCATTCACACATCCTTTGTGTCTCCTATAAACTTTTATTACTCCGATTTCTATCATCGTGTCTCCTTTTATCTTGCACTATTAACATTTCTGTCATTTAATCATCTCCTATTCTCCGACTACCTTGGCTCAGTGGGTAGCATTCTCACCTCTGAGTCAGAAGGTTGTGGGTTCACAATCCCACTCCAGAAACTTGAACACAAAATCTAGACTGGCACTCCAGTGCAGTACTGAGGGAGCGCTGCACTGTCAGAGGTGCCGTCTTTTGGATGATATGTCTGCCCTCTCAGGTGGATGTAAAAGATCCCATGGCACTATTTTGAAAAAGAGCAGGGGAGTTCTCCTGGTGTCCTGGCCAATATTTATTCCTCAACCAACATCACTAAAACAGATTATGTGGTCATTTAATTAAATTAACCTTTGTGGAACATGGTTGTGCTCAAATTGACTGCTGTGTTTCCCTACATTACAACAGTAAATATACTTAAAAAGTACTTAATTGGCTATTAAGCATTTTGGGATGTCCTGAGGTTGTGAAAGGCGCTATATAAATGAAAGTTCTTTCTTCTTTCTATACATACGCATTAAACTGTCAAAATCTCAGATGGATTCCACTCACTTTCTTAAAGATACACTTTCTCTGCCATTTAACACTTTGATTTAGCTGTGAATTAAATTGTGCATTGAGATTATTATAAGCAGCCCAGGGGACATGTCGGTAAATATCATGATACTTAGCAGTAGATAATGAAGTATTAAGCTCAGCCATGATTCCAATGTGTATTAACTCTTTGCCAATATTCTACAGAGTCTTCTTCACAATATTGTGCTCTAATCTTAAAGAAATAGTAAGAGAATCTGGTTATTGTCAAAATAGTATTGTTTCTTTGATCTTCAAAGAAATTAAAGTGGATAAAAGTCACAACCTTTCAGCAAGTTGTTAGTTCCTAAAGACCTCAGGACGTCCCAAAGTGCTTTACAGCCAATGAAGTACTTTTGAAGTGTAGTCACTGTTGTAACGTAGGAAACGTGGCAACCAATTTGCACACAGCAAGATCCCACATATATCAATGAGATAATGACCAGGTTATCTGAAAGACGGCAACTCTGACAGTGCAGCACTCACTGAGTATTGCACTGAAGTGTCAGCCTAGATTTTCTGCTCAAGTCTGGAGTTCCTAGTGGATTTCTGAAGAATGTTCAGACTAAAGAGCCTTGTAAGCATTCAGTTTACCTATTTCAGGTAAAACTCTCTACCTGATGTCAAGAGACATTTGGTGTCAGATCGCTCTAACTGCTGGAAAAAGACTGGTGAGAGGTATGAATGTATTTTTGAGTTTCTTACAAAATACTGTTGCTTTGCATTTCATGGTATAAGTGTCCAATATATTTTCTTCTGTATAATTAAGTGTGAATAAATTACAATGGTTGTTTTAGCCTGGATAAATCTGGTGAGAGTGTGATATTTTCCACCATCCAATGGACTGGAGAGATAATGGGAATCCCTAGCTTTGTAATCCAGTGCGCAACTTACCACAACCAGGGTTAATTGTTAGACTTATGCTACATTATTGCTGCAAGGGTAGAAAGCAAAATAATCTGAATTTTGGATGTCAGGGCATGCAATCTGCAATCAGAAACTGTTGCCTGGTCACTTTAATGAGAAAGTAGCATTTTAAAAACCCTAATTGTAACAATGCATTGTCCAATATGGCGTTGTACAGGACAGTCCCATGTTTAATCCCTGATCTGAGGAGAGCTAGATGATCTTAGCCAAACTGACAGTTAGGGTACTAGAATTAGTCACAATATCTCTAGCCTTAGGGGGAAGAAAAGTCGGACGGGGCTTTTGTTCTTGGTCGCTATCCAGTGACCACTGTTGGAAAGTGTGTGTGCGCATGTGGATCTGTATCAGGCCTGGCTGTGCTGCTTCCCCACAGTTGAATAATCTGGCAACACTCACTGTCTAGGCTCACACAACAACTTGCATTTATATAGCGCCTTTAACGTAGTAAAATGTCCCAAGGCACTTCACAGAAGTGTCATCAGACAAAAACTGACACTGAGCCAAAGAAGAAGACATTAGGACAGATGACCAAAAGCTTGGTCAAAGAGGTAAGTTTTAAGGAGGGCCTTAAAGGAGGAGAGAGAAGTGGAAAGGTTTAAGGAGGGAATTCCTGAGCTCAGGGCCTAGACAGCTGAAGGCACAGCCACCAAAGGAAAAGGAAACAGCAAAGGAAATCAGGGATGCACAAAAGGCTAGAATTGGAGGAATGCAGAGTTCTTGGAGGATTGTAGGGCTGGAGGAGGTTACAGAGATAGAGAGGGGCGAGGCCATGGAGAGATTTGAACACGAGAATAATTTTAAAATCGAGGCGTTACCGGACCGGGAACCAATGTAGGTCAGTGAGCACAGAGGTAATGGGTGAACAGGACTTGGTGCGAGTTAGGGTGTGTGTAGAATGGGCACTTATTACAGTAATCCAACTTTGAATCAGCGTCTTCACATTGTTCACCTGACGAAGGAGGTAGCCTCCGAAAGCTTGTGAATTTAAAATAAAATTGCTGGACTATAACTTGGTGTTGTAAAATTGTTTACAATTGTCAACCCCAGTCCATCACCGGCATCTCCACTTCAAGAAAGGAGGGAGCAAACCAGAAAAAGCGAATTTCTAACGGCACATCAAGGTCCCTTTCAATTTCTACTGATTGGGTTTGGGCCGACTGTCCTCAAATATTCATCATGGCTAGAAACTGAATAAAGCCAGAGAGGCCTGAAAGCAGCACCCTGTTTGTGTGCCTGAAAGTGAACAGTGTCGCAATGTAAACCCAGGTATATAAAGTTCAATCCACATGTCAATCCATCGAACTGGAGATATTCCTGAGACTTGTTAAAGGGGCACTGTCCTCACAATGTAATCTGTGTTTACAAACACAGAATATCATGACATGAATCACGTCAAATTTCACAGTTGTGTCACTTGCCCCTGACATCATCATGACAGGAATTAAGTCATTTCTCTAAATCATGCCCAAACAAAAAATTTTGCCAAGCCAAATACAGTCAATACTGGAAGTACATTTTAAAGTTTCACCCAAAACATTATCCTTTCTCTCCACATATGCCAACAGGCCTGTATTGTGTATTTCTGACATTTTCTGTACCTATTTCACCTCTAGAGTGTTGTTAGACACCTTTTACACGAGGGCAGTGAAGAAATATACAGGCATTTTTATAGCACCTTATCATATCATCTCAAAATGCTTTTTACTCGATGAATTACTTTTTGGACTCAGGTGACTGCTGTTCAGTAAGCGAACGTGGCAGGCGTTCTGCGACAGCTCTGTCCACCAGCCAAAGCAAAGCCTTTAAATGCTCCTTCCAATCGTGTGTCATTTTAAGTCAGTTTTTTTATTACTACCCTCGACTCATCGAGGTATCAGAACTGGGGAGTATTAATAATAAACGGCTCAGAAAGGGGAGCTGTACCGAACATAAGGAATCATTTATTAGCGTTGGCTTGTGAAACATTAAATAGCGTTGCTGGGAAGAAGGATGCTTTTTGCAGTAAGGCTTTTTTAAACAAAATTATTTTCAGACCCATTTGTTTTAAAGCATCACATTGTAAAAATAGATCTATTTGCAAATTGGAGTTTTTTTTGTATCTTTTTTTGAGGATTGTACGCGTTTTTAAATGTCAGACTGGAAACTCCCAGCTGCTCTGGATCAACACACGTGGGAGGGGGTTCCCGGAAAGCAAGCCGCTCTGACGTCACTCTTCTTTCCGCTTTTGCCCATATTTGGACTTGGTTTCCGCACGTCAGAGCGGAAAGCCCCGGTCACCTGCTCGACGCAACACGTCATTGGCACACCCTGCAAAAACTGTTGCAACTTTTAAAAGTTTTTACACAACTTCAGGGTAGGGCAGGAAACGAGTGTAATTCATTATGCCAGCCTTTGTATCGTCAGCAGATTTTGCAATAACCTACCAGAACCAATAAATACATTCAAATATATATATAGAATCATACAACACAGAAAGAGGCCATTCGGCCCATAGTGTCTCTGCTGGCTCGAGCTATCCCATTAGTCCCATTCCTCTGCCCTTCCCATAGCCCTGTAAATTTTTCCTCTTCAAGTATTTATTCAATTTCCTTTTGAAAGTTATTATTGAATCTGCTTCCACCACCCTTTCAGGCAGCGCATTCCAGATTATAACAACTTGCTGTGTAAAAAAAATTCTCCTCATCTTCCCTTCTGGTTCTTTTGCCAATTATCTTAAATCTGTGTCCTCTGGTTATCAATCCTTCCACTGGAAACAGTTTCTCCTTATTTACTTTATCAAAACTCATCATGACTTTGAACACCTCTATTAAATCTCCTCTTATCCTTCTCTGCTCTAAGGAGAACAACCCCAGCTTCTCTAATCTATTCACGTATCTGAAGTCCCACATCCCTGGTACCATTCCAGTAAATCTAATTAATTATCTAGTTAACATAAATTTAATTCCAATTCTAAAAAAGTCCATATTAAATATTTGAATGAAATAATTTGATTTTTAAAGGTATATAATTTCAATTTATTAAATGAGATATTAAAATACTAGTTCAATTTTATGTCTATAGATAGAGTGAAGGAAAAGGTTGATTTTGCTAGACATATGCTTAATCTGAACCTCTGTGTGTTTCGTAAGGAGCTAACAGGGACAAAGTAAAAAGCCAAATTTTTCATCATGGAACATAGGAATGTATAAGATGGGAAGAAATCATTGTGCTATATTTGTGGTCAATCCCAATGTTGGCAAGTATCATTGACAAGTAGGGTTTTTTTACCAAGTATTCCCCAGCATCAAGAAAACTCCACCAGTATTGTTAGGAATTCCTGAACCCATTACTCATTATCTTCTGATACGCACTGGCAGTGGACAAGATTCTTTGTTGCCAGAAGTATTGGAAAAAAATTAGATTCATACCCCTCCTACACTTTCTCTGCTAACACTACCCACCTCCACTACCTCACCAGGCAGCCTATTCCATATATTCACATAGGAATTGGTAGACAAAAAAAGACCAAGGTGCAAGTTAAAAACAGTGGATGTCCAAAGGGACTTAGGGGTTCAGGTACATAGATCACTGAAGTGTCATGAACAGGTGCAGAAAATAATCAAGAAGGCTAATGGAATGCTGGCCTTTATATCTAGAGGACTAGAGTACCAGGGGGCAGAAGTTATGCTGCAGCTATACAAAACCCTGGTTAGACCGCACCTGGAGTACTGTGAGCAGTTCTGGGCACCACACCTTCGGAAGGACATATTGGCCTTGGAGAGAGTGCAGCGTAGGTTTACTAGAATGACACCCGGACTTCAAGGGTTAAGTTACAAGGAAAGATTACACAAATTGCAGTTGTATTCTCTAGAGTTTCGAAGGTTAAGGGGTGATCTGATCAAAGTTTATAAGATATTAAGGGGAACAGATAGGGTGGATCGAGAGAAACTATTTCCGCTGGTTGGGGATTTTAGGAGTAGGGGGCACAGTCTAAAAATTAGAGCCAGACCTTTCAGGAGCGAGATTAGAAAACATTTCTACACACAAAGGATGGTAGAAGTTTGGAACTCTCTTCCGCAAACGGCAATTGATACTAGCTCAATTGCTAAATTTAAATCTGAGATAGATAGCTTTTTGGCAACCAAAGGTATTAAGGGATATGGGCCAAAGGCGGGTATATGGAGTTAGATCACAGATCAGCCATGATCTTATCAAATGGCGGAGCAGGTGCGAGGGGCTGAATGGCCTACTCCTGTTCCTATGTTCCTATGCATCTATAATTGTAAACAATTTTACAACACCAAGTTATAGTCCAGCAATTTTATTTTAAATTCACAAGCTTTCGGAGATTTTCTCCTTCCTCAGGCAAATGTTTCAAGATCTCCTTGAAGCCTACGCATTTATACATATTGAACAATAATAAATGGTGTTTACAGACTGCCTCTGCAACTGCCCGTTGCCAAGGCAATCACCGTGTTCAGACAGAGAGGTGTTACCTGCAGAACCTCCGAATACACATTCAATAAAAAAACAAACAGGGAAAAAAAAACAGAGAAAAAAAAACACAGAGAGAGGCAGAAACATCCGGAAGGCAGAGAGAGCCAGCAAATGACCCATTATATTAAAAACAGATAACATTTGTTCGCTGGTGGGGTAACGTGTAGCGTGACATGAACCCAAGATCCCGGTTGAGGCCGTCCTCATGGGTGCGGAACTTGGCTATCAATTTCTGCTCGACGATTTTGCGTTGTCGTGTGTCTCGAAGGCCGCCTTGGAGTACGCTTACCCGAAGGTCGGTGGATGAATGTCCATGACTGCTGAAGTGTTCCCCGACTGGGAGGGAACCCTCCTGTTTGGCGATTGTTGCGCGGTGTCCGTTCATCCGTTGTCGCAGCGTCTGCATGGTCTCGCCAATGTACCATGCTCTGGGGCATCCTTTCCTGCAACGTATGAGGTAGACAACGTTGGCTGAGTCACAGGAGTATGAACCATGCACCTGGTGGGTGGTGTCATCTCGTGTGATGGTGGTATCTGTGTCGATGATCTGGCATGTCTTGCAGAGGTTACCGTGGCAGGGTTGTGTGGCGTCGTGGACGCTGTTCTCTTGAAAGCTAGGTAGTTTGCTGCGAACGATGGTCTGTTTGAGGTTGGGTGGCTGTTTAAAGGCGAGTAGTGGAGGTGTGGGGATGGCCATAGCGAGGTGTTTGTCCTCATTGATGACATGTTGAAGGCTGCGGAGAACATGGCGTAGTTTCTCCGCTCCGGGGAAGTACTGGACGACAAAGGGTACTCTGTTGGTTGCGTCCCGTGTTAGTCTCCTGAGGAGGTCTATGCGATTTTTTGCTGTGGCCCGTCGGAACTGTCGATCGATGAGTCGAGCGTCATATCCCGTTCTTACTAGGGCGTCTTTCAGCGTCTGTAGGTGTCCATCGCGTTCCTCCTCGTCTGAGCAGACCCTGTGTATTCGCAGGGCCTGTCCATAGGGGATGGCCTCTTTGACGTGGTTAGGGTGGAAGCTGGAAAAGTGGAGCATCGTGAGGTTGTCCGTGGGCTTGCGGTAGAGTGAGGTGCTGAGGTGCCCGTCTTTGATGGAGATTCGTGTGTCCAAGAAAGAAACTGATTCTGAGGAGTAGTCCATGGTGAGCTTGATGGTGGGATGGAACTTGTTGATGTTATCGTGTAGTCTCTTTAGTGATTCCTTGCCGTGGGTCCATAGAAAGAAAATGTCGTCGATGTATCTGGTGTATAGTGTTGGTTGGAGGTCTTGTGCAGTGAAGAAGTCCTGCTCGAACTTGTGCATGAAAATGTTGGCGTATTGGGGTGCGAATTTGGTCCCCATGGCTGTTCCGTGTGTTTGGGTAAAGAACTGGTTATCGAAGGTGAAGACATTGTGATCCAGGATGAAGCGGATGAGTTGTAGGATGGCTTCCGGAGATTGGCTGTTGTTGGTGTTGAGTATTGATGCTGTCGCAGCGATGCCGTCATCGTGGGGGATACTGGTGTATAGTGCCGAGACGTCCATCGTGGTGAGAAGTGTTCCTGGTTCAACTGGTCCGTGGGTACTGAGTTTTTGTAGGAAGTCTGTAGTGTCACGACAGAAGCTGGGGGTTCCCTGTACGATGGGTTTCAGGATGCCCTCGATGTATCCAGAGAGGTTCTCACACAGGGTTCCGTTGCCTGATACGATGGGACGTCCTATGCATCTAGTTCGCCTTCCACCGTCCTGATAGTCGCAAGATACAACGATAATGGAGTTCTTGACTAAAAACAGCAATCACGCTGTATAAAGTAAAATCAGCATACCCTAACTAAAGGCAGTGTTCTATCAGGCAGCAATCTATGCGCCGTCAATCTCCTTCTCCCACACCCTCAATTCACAGGCTTTTCAGTGGAAGATTAAAGTGCAATGGATCCTCCAGGCCATACAATGGACTCCTCCCCCAACTTAAAAAAGGCATCTCAAATTCCTCTCCCTTCAGTGTTTCCACCTCCCTGACAGACTATAGTCCTCCGCTGCCACAAACACAAACTCTTTTTTTTTGGAACAAAATGTAAATTTGACAAATTTTAAATACCCTTCATTAAATGATACCTTAATAAGAGAATCTTAATGTACTTGAGCACAAAATCTAGGCTGACACTCCAGTGCAATTAGGGACTGCCGGAGGTGCCATCTTTCAGATGAGATGTTAAACCGAGGCCCTGTCTGTCCTCTCAGATGGACGTAAAATATCCCATGACACTAATTTGAAGTGCAGGGTAGATATCCCAATATTTATCCCTCAACCAACATCACTAAAGCAGATTATCTGGTCATTATTAATTTGCTGTTTGTGATACCTTATTGTGCACAAATTGGCTGCCATGTTTTCTACGTTACAATAGTGACTACACTTCAAAAGTACTTCATTGGCTGTAAAACGCTTTGGGACAACCTGAGGTCGTGAAAGGTGCTATATAAATGCAAGTTCTTTCTTTCTTAGAAGAAAGACATTCCATTTTTTTTGATGTTGGAATTAAATTAGATTCAAGGGGCTCAATTATTTGGTGAGGATTTCAGCTGCTTACTTAGCCCAGGATGATTGATGACCCTAATCTTACCTATGTAAAAATATAGTGTTGGATTGATTTGCAGTCTGTGCTGTGTTAGCTGACCTCAACAGGGGTGTCATTTGAGGTGCTACAATTGGCCTCAGTGCCCCTTGGTTACTGGGTGGAAGAATCGGGGGTGAGGGGGGGGTGTTCTGCTACCGATCACTGTCCACTGACTTCTGCTAAAAAGTGCGTGGCTGTGGATACTGGGATATTGGGTGAGGACAGGATTGGGCGAGGCTGTGATGCTCCCCACGGTTTAGCCTGTTGACACTTTGTCCAGGTTCACACATGGCCAATTGGGCAAGAAGGGCTTCCAGTGCAGTGCCCCTGGGATTGTAGCCCAGCATGCGTAAGTGCCTTTGGGTGAGGAGGGGAACAAACAGTGCTGGGCCAGATGTGAATCTTCCTTTTATTCTGTGATTCAACAAGGTTTATCCATACAATGTACTGTGCAAGAACCGGCAGCTAACACTTAGCTTTCATTCTGCTGTCATTTCTTCAGCCGGATCAAAGGTTATGTTACCTACATTGCTTGACCTGAGGAAATGAACCCCCAAATTATGAACAAATGATATGTGCATGTATCTCGTTTTCTTGCAAACTTATTTTCTTATTTACATCTTTTTATAAAGGAGTTCTCGGTAAACAGAAAAATAAACTTCTAATGTTTCATGAGGGAAAGCCTTATAATTACTTATTAAAATTGTTTACATTTTTATTTAGAAAGACTTGCATTTATATAACGCTTTTCAGAACCTCAAGATGTCCCAAAGTGCTTTACAGCCAATTAAGTACTTTTTGAAGTGTAGTCACTGTTGTAATGTAGGAAATGCGGCAGCTAATTAGGTTCATAATGATGACAGTTTTGTTGAATTGATTAGGGAGCACAAAAAACTGATAAGCTATATGGGCTTGAGGTTTTTTTATATATATAATGTATGGGTGTGTGTGATTCTTCCCTCCTCCCTTCCAACACAGTGACTCAACCTGGGCTCCAGTTCCACAGGCATTTGCGGTCCTCTGATGGCTATTTTAATGTGCAAACCTAGTCACCAAGCATTCGTTCACTGGTCAGTCAGGCACTAAAGCATCTCAGTCAAGCCTGATTCTGTCTTCAACTGATAACCATGGTAGCCTTGGCTCAGTGGCAGCATACCTGCCTCTTGAAATCAGAAGATTGTGGGTTCAAGCCCCACTGCAGAGACTTTAACACATAATCTACTGCTACACTGTTAGATAAGACATTAAACTGAGGCCTGGGTACCCCTCTCAGGCACTATTTGAAGCAGAGCTCTCCTGGTGTCTAGGTCAATATTTATCCCTCAACCAACATTGCTAAAAATATTGTCCAGTTACTTTTTCTCATTACTGTTTGTGGGACCTTGCTGTGCAAAAATGGCTGCTGTGATTCCCTACATTACAACAGTGATGATTCTTCAAAAGGAATTCACTGGCTGTAAATGTCCAGAGGTAACGAAAAGTCCCATATAAATGGCTGCTTCTTTCTCTCCAAAAGGGATCACTTGATAATGTTCAGGAGCAGGAACCCTGGCTGAAATGTCCCCCTTCCTAGCCCAGTGAGGCAGAAGTTGAAAGAAATCTCCACTAGAATTGTTTAAAGGTTTCTACAGGTAAAATAAATTGTGGTCTGGCACCTCTTGCAAGTGTGAGGGCACGGTCTCCAATGCTGACACCTGTGGGATGGCAAGGTGGCAACATTCTGATGCAGCTACTGAATGCCAGTAGAGAAACAGGCCACGATTGAGGGGACTTTGGCTACTTCCTTGTTTAAATATGTTGATCACTGCATCCACGTCATAAATGGATTTCAAGCAGCCACAAGCTTTGAAGCCAAAGATCAGTCAAGGATTGGAAAAGGCCATTCGGCCCATCAAAGCTCATCCCTCTAACATCATAACTCTCTCAATTTATCATTCTTTAGTGAGGTAATTCATTCTATTATGTTTCAAATTTACTTGTCCATTTCTGTCCTCTGGTCTTAAAACCCTGATTTACTTTAATATTCTAGGTTTACTTTCTGTACACCATTTAATATTTTATACACCACAATTAGGTCCCCTCTCAACTTCTCTCTGGACAGTACAGCTTGAGTTTCTCTCATTCACCCTTACAGCCCATCCCTTTTACTCTTCGATGCCTGAATGTCCTATTCCCTCGACTTCCCCCGCCAATTGTATCATTGCCCCTCCTCCTCTCCTGAAGGAGTTGACTCCTTGCTTGGGGTATGAGTTGACGGGTGTCAGTCGACCTCCAGTACCTCAACCAATCGATCTTCATACGAGGTTAGACTGCAAATGTGAGCAGGCTATTTGACTGGGGTGGGGGGGGAAACTCATAACCAAGCCCAATTCCACCTTCACCCAATGTACACAGGCGTGCCTCCAGGAGAGTTTGCTGGTAAGCAATCAGGAGCAGAAACTCTTGATGTTGTCTCTCTCCCTAACCCAGGAACATTGAAGCCAACTGTACTACCCATCGAAATCAGCATGGTCCAAGAACAGAACCAGAGACTCATCTGGTCCAGCCACTTATTGTGCTAATTTGCCTATGCCATCCCCACACCACTTCCTTCCTCTCCCAAATTAATAAGAAATATGAAAATAAATATTTTAACCCAACCACCATAGTTTCAGACTTGGAGGCCAGTGTTTTGTATGAACTTGACTCAACCATGAGAAGTTTTTAAATATGAAACTCTTGCATTTTTTTTTTAAAAAAGCAATCCAAGTTTAGAAGGCCATTTGGATCAGCAAGCGAATGGAGTGCTCGAGGTGACGATGGGGTTGAGGGTGCAGCTAGACCAGGTGGAGAAAGCTGACTGCTAACTGACGCTGAGAGTGCCGATCTTGATAACGCCCCTAATCTGTTCAGGATGAAGTCTCGGAGGTCACGTTTGTAGCAACAACACAAGTTCTGAAAATTAGATGGTATCTCGGCAAACCCAGACTTTGAAGTCATTTTCTATTACACGGAATTCACAAAGAAGAGGCCAACAGCGCGCGAAAAGTTCACAGTTGAAAACATTTACTTAAATACATGTAAAAACATAAAATTGTCAAAATAAAACACATTCAACTCAGTTTGTTACAAACTAAAACAGCAAAAAAAAAATTCAAGACGAGAAAAATAATAATTTACAAAGTAACTCTTGTGTGCAGCATCGAGCGAAAATTCAGTGACCATCTTAGTACATGAAGTCCCCCCCCTCCCCAAAAAAAAGACATCTTTTCTTTTCTGTGCAAGACTCCCCTCGCTGGACACTGGACATAGTTCTCTGTGCCTCCGTTACCTTGTGTACAGACTTCAGTGTTCTTGTAAGGTTCAGTCTCACAGCTTCAGAACGGATCACATGCAACTTTCTCGGAGTTCCAGTGTGATCAGAAAAAAAACTTCACAAGTCAGTTTTATTTTTTTTTGTTGTTTTCTTTCTCGGCTCTCAGAAGCCCTGCAGTTTGTGAGTTAATACTATCTGGCAGCCACTGCTGATATGAGTCATAACTTTCTGTTTCAGCTGAGAGACCTGGTCCCTCAAGACCGTGGCGGTGGAAGCCAGACCCGCGTTGTCGGATTTCAGAGTCTTCACCTTGTCTTCTAGCCTGGAGATCCTCTCCAGCTTCCTCTTTCGGCACTTGGAGGCCGCCACCCGGTTCCTCAGGCGCTTCCTCTCCGCCTTAATACGCTCTTGGTTCTCCATGTCAATGGGGGAGAGCGGAGGGGTCTCCCCCCGGCTCTGAACGTCCGGGACAATCTGAGGTTCTTCCTTGAGGGTCTGCAGCCTCGGGTGGACCATGGGGATGGGCAGGTTGTAAGCGTGAGGTTGCGGCAGGTAGTTGATGGTGGCGGTAGGGTAGCTGTTGCCAGTGCTGGAGTTGTAAGCGGTGAGGTTGGTGTAGACGGGTGGCACCTCGGAGGGCACCGAGGTCCCGTAGGGATTGTTGGCGGCGGCGCTGCAGTTCATCACTGGGTTGGAGATGGACACATTGGGTGCAACATGGTTGATCTTATGGAGCTCCTCCAGAGCCTTCACGAAACCATCTGCGAAGCCTTCCTGCTCGTCTGTGATGTTCCTTGCGCAGCAATATTGGCCGGGAGTGGGCGTGGTAGTGATCACCCCATTGCTGGATTGGATGATGAGACGCTCCAGCTCTGGAGATGCCAGTTTGAGAAGCCCCACGTCCGGCGCACTCAACAGGTTGCCCTCTGGGTTCCTCAGATGAGGCTTGAGGGACCTGGACGGGTCAACCAGGTTGAGATTCATGTTTTGCTTTAAGAGTTTAGAGCTGTAGTCATGGAGACCGCTCTCTGAAGGTACGTAGCCAGAAAGGAAGGCGTCATCGTGGTAAAATGGTTGTTCCATCTTTGTAGACATAGAAAAAAATATCTGGTGGGGAAGACACTTGGGAAGAGTCTGAGGCTTGGAGAGCGCTTCTGTCTTACGCTCCCCTCTTGAGCAGCCGGTGTCCAGTTGCAAACAGGTCCCGGACCTGCAGGCTTGTTCGGGAGAGCTACAAGTGCAAAGTGCTCTCGCAACGGTACCAGATCGCCTCTTTTCCCCCACACACAAAGTGTCCGCAGCCACAATTCGCCTTCAACCAGATCCCCGGGACCTCGTCTGGCGTCTTCACAGCAGCAAGAATCCGCAGCCGAGGTTGGTAAACACAAGAGTCCTTTTGCTTGTGGATGCTACTGGTGGGGTGATGATAGTGCGAGCTGGGAGTCTCTCTCTGTGTTGCTTGATGCGAGCTAGGAGTCTCTCTGTCTCTGTTCCTCTACAGTAACATCCTCCAGTCCAATGCAGCCGCTTGTGTTGCCATGACTTCTTAAATAGCCGGGGTGATGTCACCGTTCCTGCCCACTGATTGGTTTTGTGTGTGTCTTTTTCCCTCTCGCTCTTGACAATAGAGGCCACTAGAGGGCTTCTGAAATCCTTTAACCCTCTTGGTACTGAATTTCGTTCAGTTTGGTTCAGCAGACTTATTTAATTTCACTTATTATCTTTGGGTGCAACATTTTTTTTTTGTGGAATGTTTTAAGATAGAAATAGGTAACTCACGTACGGTTCACATTTCTTCTCCAAGCTAAAAGAATGTGTTGCGTATTGGATGTTGTAACAGAGTGAGGTTGGAAGGATAGTGTAACCTGGGCAGACGCCACACAAACTAGACCTCAGGTAGTTGGTGGGGGCACAAAAAGGCTACTGTTGGCGTCAATGCCTCTGGACTAGAGAGGTGAAAAAAACAGCAAAGGTTCCTGACTCTGATCTCTTTCCAGTAGTCTACAGTTTTATGATTGGCCTGCTTATAACACCAGAGGGTTACCCGTGTGTTAAAATATCGTTGATCAGAAAATTCAGGTAGTGACCCCCTGCTTTAACGTGAGGTGATGGGCAAAGCAAGGATTGGGCTCAACTCTGATGCCCTTCACGGTCAAATAGCTTGCCAATAGCTCAAATGTCTGGACTGACCACATCTCTAAAATAAGCAGAGCTGAGGAAGGTCATTTGATCTATCTACCACACCCTTCCGTAGAAATCTTCCATCACAGCATCTAACTGCCTCCACTATCCTACCCCAATCACCGTCCCAGGTATTAGTCACCCTTTGTGTGAAAAGTGTTTTCTGACATCAATCCTGAACATGCGTTTTACCAATTTGTACCTATATCCTTCCCTTGTCTTGTAATCCTGGTTTAACTTGAAACAATGCTCGGGATTAACTTTTTCTATTCCACTTGTATCTTATACACCTCTACAAGGTCTCCTCTCATTCACTTCCTTTCAAGGGTGAAGAGTTCACGTTTTTCAAGCTTTTCCCCGATAACTAAGCCACTAAGAATCAGCATTGTGGCCCTTCTCTCAACCACTTCCAACTCCTGGATGTTTCCCTTGTACCCAGAACTTTTCCTCAGTAACCAGAACTTAATGCAAGAAAGAAAGAATTTGCATTTATTGCGCCTTTCATGATTTCAGGACGTCCCAAAGCGCTTTAGAGCCAATGAAGTACTTTGAAATGTAGTCACTGTTGTAAGGTAGGAAACGCGGCAGCCAATTTGCTCACAGCAAGGTCTCACAATCAACAATGAGATAATGACCTGATAATCTGTTTTAGTAATGGTTAAGGGATAAGTATTGGCCAGGACTCCCCTGGTCGTCTTCAAAATAGTGCCATGGGATTTTTTACTTCCACCTGAGAGGGCAGACAGGACCTCGGTTTAACGTCTCATCCGAAAGACAGCACCTCCGACAATGTAGCACTCCCTCAGTACTGCACTGGAGTGTCAGCCTGGATTTTGTGCTCAAGTTTCTGGAGTGGGACTTAAACCCACGACTTTCTGACTCAGTAGGTGAGAGAGCTACCCACTGAGTCACGACTGACACCAGCACTTAGTGAATGACCAAAGCTCCATATAGCTGCAGCCCAACTTATACTCTACTGATCTGGCAATATAGCTGAGCACTCTGTTAGTTTTGTGAACTGCTGCTCTGCATTGACTGATCATAGTAAGTGTTCAGTCCACTGTCATTCGCAGATCTCTTTTATCCTCCCCTTGGCCAGTTTTGTACCGTTCATTAAGTATGCCGCCCATTTTTTCCTGATGCATTGAAAATAAAGAATGACCGTTTAGGTGAGGTGCAGGAGGGCTTTTTGTGCCCGTGGAACTGTATCCCAGCCGGGGACAAATGGGAGGAAAACTGGAAAAATAAAAAGACTCGGAGGAGCTGTACTGGGCTCACCAACTGTGAAGTCATACATTTCCTGTAGTCTAATGAATGATTCAGCAACCCCGGTTCGATAAGTGATGGTTAACATTGTATTCAAATCTATGCATACAAGGGACACGTGTACAAGACAGGGAATATCTAGGTAATGCACAGCTGAAATATATATAAAAGTACGTGTAACTTGTGAGGTTTCTGTTCGCTTCAGTAGACGGTGGATCACTGAACCTACTGTACTGTCAGGACAGCTACCGTGCCAGTCTCCCCCTTACCAACTCATGTGAATCTTACAACAAGAACTGTCACCTCTACAGCCTAGATTCAAATTCACTCCATTCAAAATGGAATGGAAGTCTGTTGCTGGGTCACTGTCTGTCTGCTGGTAGGAAGTGTCTCTTATGAACTGATGAAAATGACGGGCAGGAAAAAAGCAGCTGATCCAGCAAGCCTGCCCCACACTCATGGAGCATCATAACTCCCACCGCACTCCCCCCCCCCCCCCCCAGCCCATCCTCCCAGCAGCCATGTAATCTCATGGGAGAGGGAAAAAAAACTCTGGAAAATTCCTCTCCAATCCCCTCCACAACAACAACCTGCATTTATATAGCACCTTTAACATAGTAAAACGTCCCAAGGCGCTCAGGCAAATCGAAACCAGTCCAGGAGATCACATGGACCAATTGTTATCCTGTGAGATAAGTTTGGGCTGTCTGAATCCAGTTCCTATAGTGGGCATAGCCCAGAGCCAAACGCCATCCCTAGTAGGCGACCAAATTGTTAATGCCACTCAGACAAGCCATAGGATGGCTGGTGTGGTAAATGGAAAGAAGCCACACTGGAAGAATAGGAGACTTCTGAGTTCGGGTTGAGGCAGAATATAGAAAGCTTTACCCAGCATTTGTACCTGACCTGGGAGTGCTTGCTGCTGAACCTGAGTGCCCAGAATGGAATGTATCCCTCCCCCTCCCCTCCCTCCCTCAGCACTGATATCCTTCACCTTGATGAACACAAGAAGAAAACTAAAAGAAAAGAGGGAGAGCAATGGAGCAGCAATTACTTATCAAATGAACTGCAGAAGATGTGGTGACACAGTCAGTTATTGCTACAGCACAGGGTTCTGTAGAGTGTGTGTGTGTTTTGGGGGGGGGAGGTTGGAATTGCAGGTTAATTCCTGTGATTTCAAGGAAAGAAAATGGGTGCTCCTTCATAGAAAAGGAGGGGCATTCAGGAATTAACTCGAGCTGATCCCACGTATGTACCAGCAGTTGGATTAATAAAAAGAACTGGAGAAAATTAAATGCAAATACAGGGAAAACACCGAATTCTACGTACCAGGTGTATCAAGTTATGGGTCCAAGTCCCACTTCAGAGGCTTGAGCACAAGATCTAGGCTGACACTCCATTGCAGGACTGAGATAGTCATGCCCTGGAAGTAGCACTGAGAGTAGCCGCATGTCTGATCCTAAAGTCAGAGGACTGAGTAATGTGGAATTCATAGAGGTATATAATATAGTAAAAGCGGTAGAAAAGTCAATTCACAACACTACTACACACTGGCAGCAGGATAAGGGGGCACAGGTTCAAACTGGCAAGTGGGACGTCTGCAGCTGATGTTAAGAAATTCGTCCCCGCACAAAGAGTGACCGACACTTTGAATGGACTTCTAGGTATGCTAGTAGAGGCCTACCACTGGATGCTGTGATTGGGGGGTGCGGGGTTGGGGGGCAGGGGTACTGTAGGCTCTTTCTGGATGGATGAGCTAGGATCGTGGAAAAGGCCTTCCTTGCGTGTATCAATCTCGTCACCAGTTATAAAATCATCTGGGTCCCGAGGTTGGGTTAGAGCGTTGAACACCCTTCTTGGCCTTTGCTAATCTCTAGACTTGTTGCAGGGTCCAATGTTCAGACTTGCACTATTATTTACATGCATTTTTACAAAGCACGATATATTTACACTGTTTTTGCTGCTCGCCTGGCATTTCCTTTTTACTCCTTGCTTATCCAAATAGTCCATCCCCTTTATGGCATTGCATTATTTTAAAGATAGGCTATAAAATATACAATAAATACAGCAATATAATCATTACATATATCAATTTTTCCAACATCACTTGAACCCTGAGCTAAGTTGCATATTTAAAACACACTCCACCCTGTGCTGTTAAATATAATATACACAGCTGCACTTCATAATATCACTAATTCTGTTTTCTTGCAAATTTCTTTTGACTACAATAAATTTTGTGGTGAATTGTGACAGACAACTGAGTCATGTGATTTGAACTAACATCACATCTGTTTTTTTTTTCAATTCATATTACAGAGGAGTAACACACCCTACATATATCTTACAATAATAGTGCATTTTATATAGCATAATCCTATATATCTATCTATGCATATAACTGCCTTGCTTCTGGTTTGTGTCTGTCACACTTCAGATGTCACATCAGGCATCACACCTCAGATGTCACACAACTTGTCACACCTCAGATGTCACATAAGTGTCACACTTCAGATGTCACATAAGTGTCACACTTCAGATGTCACAAAATGGATGGCACGCATCAGGTGTCATACTTCAGACATCACACTTCAAATTGTCAAAAGTAAAAAAAAAGGGCAGTCATTTCTTGCTGGTCTCCTCTGATTTGGAGCCAGAAATTTACAAGCCAACCTGAAAATGTACCCACCAACAATTAACCTCTAATTGACTGCAGGATGTGCCCATTTACAGCAACTAGACTTTGGGGCCTTAGAAGAACAGGCCACCTTATACACAGTTCCAGATTAATAGCAGCGGAATAACACGCTATGTATTACATGATATAACACTCCTGTTATTATAAAACAGAGCATCAACTGACTTTCACTGAACAACGCTACAGGAGATTCCTTAGTATAATAATATATAATGCAAGGCTATGGGGAAAGAGCAGCAGAGTGGACCTAATTGGATAGCTCTTTCAAAGAGCTGGCACAGGCACGTTGGGCCGAATGGCCATCTTCTGTGCTGTATCATTCTATACAATAATTCAACCAGTTTAGGCAACCAATAAAGACAACCACAGCAGGCTTAACACTCCCATGTGTATTATATGAATACACTGGTTTATAAAGGGATAACAGTCCTGTATAACGTGCCCGCCTGTTATTGGAGGTGTAACCTCACTGTGTATTTTTATTTTATTAAAAAAAATAATAGTTGAACTACAAAGGTTTGTGTAGTTCCTTGTTAGCTTCAAGCTTAAATCGATATGGTTAGCATGAGCAGTGTGACCAACCTAACCTCAAGCATACTTAGGACCCCATGTGCTTTGTAATACACCCCTGAACCATACATTACTCGGTATATTCCCAGACCAAGAGGTAAGTTGCTATCAAGCTTTCAAGCTGCTTCATTCTGTAACCATCAGGGACCAAGCAAATGAGAGTGACTCAAATTACTGATCATCACCTCTCTCTGTCCTTGTGGGTGAGAATGTGGTCTCATCTCAATTCACAGGCTGCTCTGAAATAATTGGTTTAATCTTTCAGCTCAGGACCTCTTCTTCAAAATTCAGTTACTAAGAATTCTGATTAACGTGCTTCTATTTGTTTCTGTTTATTTAACCTCCCTCCACTGATACGGTGGGTCACGGTTTCACAGATGCTGGCAGTACTCCAGTACTTCATCAGTGGCCATTTTTCATGTGTGGGCTTAGACAGTGCGCGTACTCAGGCTATTCGACCATGTAGGGTCACGGCTGAGCTAATCTTACCTGACGTCCACACACTGACAGACTAGCAAAGGTCGTCAGATAGTGATAAGGAGCAAGATCCTCGTGTGATGTTTCTCCACCCTATCCCAACACCAACAACAACTTGCATTTATATAGCCCCTTTAACGTAGTAAAACGTCCCATGGTACTTCACAGGAGCGTTATCAGACAAAAATTGACACCGAGCCAAAGAAAGAGATATTAGGACAGGTGACCAAATGCTTGGTCAAAGAGGTAGGTTTTATGCTGAGTCTTACAGGAGGGAGATGGGGCGGTGGAGAGGTTTGGGAAGGGAATTCCAGAGCTTAGGGCCTAGATGGCTGAAGGCACGGCTGCCAATGGTGGGGTGAAGGGAGTGAGGGATGCACAAGAGGTCAGAGTTGGAGGAACATAGATTTGAAGGAACGTAGAGTTCTCGGAGGGTTGTAGGGCTGGAGGAGGTTACAGAGATAGGGCTATTTTAGTGGCCCTGCAACTATCCCAGCTGAGATTAGTTAATTTACCACATAATAGGGATCAAATGTAGGGCCTTTGGGCTCTGTATGGCTCAGAGTTCTGCATTTACCAACAGAACCATCGAGGGGTGCCTCTATTTCTGTTCACTTGGCTATTAAAAGTGAATGCTGCAGATATGACCAGGGGATCTGTCTGGGAGGAGGTACTGAGCCCCAGCAGTGTGCTGTGCGGAGCTGAAATGACACAGGCACCCTGGGGTTAATGAGCATATTTCTACTGACGTTGGTCCAGCCCTTGTGTACTGCCAGGCTTAACAACTCCTCACAGCAGAGTCACTGATGATGTCAGCAAAAACTGCTGTTTTGTATTTTGAATTAAAGAAGGATATAGCATTAGTCACAATTCGATCATTTACATTTTAATACTTAATTTTCATGCTCACCAGAATCAGGGATGCATTGCTGGGAATCAAACACTTTGCATTTTTTACACGCAGTTTCTGCATTGAGCGCTCCCAGGGCAGGTACAGTACAGACAGGTGCAGAATAAAGCTGCCTCTACATTGCCCCATCAAGCACTCCCAAATCAGTAACAACAGTTAGATAAAAAGGAAGACTTGCATTTATATAGCGCCTTTCATGACCTCAGGACGTCCCAATGCGCTTTACAGCCAATGGAGTACTTTTTGAAGTGTGGTCACAGTTGCAATGTAGGAAAAGCAGCAGACAATTTGTGCACAGCAGGATCCCACAAACATCAATGAGATAATGACCAGATAATCTGTTTTTGAGTAATGTTGGTTGAGGGATAAATATTGATTCAGAGAAAAGATGCAGAGTAACGCTCCCTCTACACTGTCCCATAAAACATTCCCAGGTCAGGTCCAGCACGATTTAGATAAAGCTCCCTCTACACTGTCCCATAAAACATTCCCAGGTCAGGTCCAGCACGATTTAGATAAAGCTCCCTCTGCAGTGCCCCAACCATGCACCTCAGCCCCAAAATCAGGAAAGTGCCCCAATACGACATTTCCATTTCCTGCCTCTGTAAGTAAGATTACCAATATTGCACCATCTAAGCAGTTTTGTGTAGTGGGACCACACTCTAAAACGACTGGATTGACACCGGCCCAAATACATTTCATGCAGAACTCATAGCCAGGAGAGAAAGAGACTTTCATCCCATCAGCCTGAGCTGGATTCAATCTCAGGTCGTAGAGGCAAAAGAAAATTGTGACAGCCCAATGCACTATCCAGTCCCTTAAAGATGATCGTAACTCCTGCTATGGTTCTGATGATGAGGTTCGCTCTTATATTGATTGTGGGGCAGTGGAAGAGCAGCACGTGAGTGGAGACCCCAGCTCTGAACCTTACCCTAACCCTAACCCTCCCCTTTTAACATTTACCAGTGTGCCACAGGTGGTTGTTCAGCCTGTTTTGGGGCAGGGGGGCAATCAAAAGGATCGCTGCGCTTTCCTCAAGAAAAGTCGGACACCATCGGAGGTGTGGAGTCCACCTTTTTACTGGTAGTGAGCCAATGGCCGTGGGAGTGTTGTGACCCCTGCAGGCGACAAAATAACTTTCAAGGAAACATCCCCAACAGAACTCCTCTTCTGTTCCGATAAAGGGTCCAGGAATTTCCTTTGGTTCTTTCTCACCCAGTTTCCCTCCTTCCTCTCTCCTAAAGGTGTCGACTCCTTGCTAAGATATGATTCCGTAAACGCCTGGCACCTTGTGTGTGTGGCCGCCATTTGTGGCTTTGAGAACGAGTGGCGGCAGGCTAGTCGACCCTGGGGGGCAATCCTGGCCCCACCTGCCACCTACATACTCACAGCCCGGCTGGAGTCAGACTGAATAGCGATCAGGGAAGTGAATCATGGCGCTCTCCCACCACTACAGTTAACTCAGTGTAGACTGGGGGGGGGTGAAACCTGGGACATTGCAGGTCAGTGAGGCTCTGCTGCTCGCTGGGCAAACTCTTCAGGGGGAAGCCTTTGGTGAAGGGAATTTCCTGATATTAATCTGTCTTTTCTCTTTCAGACGCTGACTGACTTGCCCCATATTAGCAATATTTTCTGTCTGTCTCAGTGGGTAGCATTCTCGCCTCTGAGTCAGTAGGTCGTGGGTTCAAACCCCACTCTGGGCACATAATCCAAAGCCGCAGTACTCAGGGAAAGCTGCACTGTCAGAGGTGTTGTCTTTCGGATGAGATGTTAAACCGAGGCCCTCTCAGATGGATGTAAAAGATCCCATTGCACAGGCTCAATATACCAAATGGCCTCCTCCTTTGCTGCACCTAATATGATACTATTTTTAAGAAGAGCAGGGGAGTTCTCCCCGGTGTCCTGGCCAATATTTATCCCTCAACCAACACCATTATCTGGTCATTATCTCATTGCTGTTTGTGGGATCTTGCTGTGCCCAAATTGGCTGCCGCGTTTCCTACATTACAACAGTGACTACACTTCAAAAAGTACTTCTTTAACTGTAAAGAGCTTTGGGACGTCCTGAGGTCGTGAAAGGCGCTATATAAATGCAGGTCTTTCTTCTTTTCTTTCTTTTATGCCAAATGTATTTGAGATTTCACTTCAGGGTTAAGACTGTAAGGATCCAGTGGAAGGCTCAGTCAGGGGGAAGGGAGAAGGGAATTTCACTCAGAGTTATACAGCACATGGGAAGTCTTAACATGCTGGTGCAGTGTGAAGTCACAAGCTTGCAGCCAAACCCAAAAGCAACTGAATCATACTCGTTTGATTCCCCGCAGAGGCAGACTGTTGTAAACAGCCTCTGGTGTGTCAGAACCTCAATCTGTTCTCAGTGATCGTCCAGTACTAATAACTCCTCCGTAAGGGTGACGTGACCTTTTATAATCCGTTTAGAGGCTCGTCCATGGGTCAAAGAAGCCTGTTTAAATATCACTGAGCCACACAGACTAGGAAGGCTCCAGGTTCGTAGAATTACATAGAATTTACAGCACAGAAACAGGCCATTCGCTCCAACCGGTTTGTGTCGATGTTTATGCTCCCGATCAACATCTCCTTCTATTCCTTTCCTCCTCATGTACTTATCCAGCTGCCCCTTAAATGCATCTCTGCTCTTCGCTTCAACCACTCCCTGTGGTAGCAAGTTCCACATTCTCACCACTCGCTGAGCAAAGAAGTTTCTCTTGAATTCCCTATTGGATTTATTAGTGACTATCTTATACTTATGGCCCCTCGTTGTGGTCTCTCCCACAAGTGGAAACATCTTCTCTACATTTACCCTATCGAACCCCTTCATAATTTTAAAGACCCCAATTAGGTCACCCCTCAAGCCTTCTCTTTTCTAGAAAAAAGAGCTCCAGCCTGCTCATCTTTCCTGATAGTTATACCCTCTCAGTTCTGGATTATCTTTGTAAATCACTTCCTGAGTATCAACCAACTGATCTGTGGCAGCACTAAGGGGAGGCTATAATTGGCTAAGGAGGGGAGAAAACAGCCAGGGTCCTTGCTTTAGATTGCCGTCCAGTGACTTCTGCTAGAAAGTGTGCATGTGTGGACATTGGGCGAGGACTGGATTGGGCACAGGTGGTGAGGCTCCCCATAATTTAAAAATCTTTATTGCCACATCCAATATGGACAATGGCAGCCAGGAGAAAGAAAAAGTTTTTTAAAAATGTATTCATTCTCTGGATATAAGCATTGCTGGCAAGGCCTCCATTCATGGCCCATTCCTAGTTGCCCTTGAGAAGGTGGTGGTGGGCCTTCTTCTTGAACCGCTGCAGTCCGTGTGGTGAAGGTGCTCCCACAGCGCTGTTAGGGAGGGAGTTCCAGGATTTGCACCCAGTGATGACGAAGGAATGGCTGATATATATCCAAGTCGGGATGGTGTGTGACTTGGAGGGGAACTTGGAGGTGTTGGTGTTCCCATGCATCTGCTGCCCTTGTCCTTCTAGGCAGCGGAGGTCGTGGGCTTGGGAGGTGCTGTCGAAGAAGCCAGTAAAAGCTTTTCAGGAAAAAAATGAGTTAACAAAGATAAGGTGGCTTAGATTAAGTAGAAAATGTAATAAAAAGTTAACGGATAGATAACGGGAGGAAATGAAAATGGAGAAAATAGAGATGACAAGGGGCGAGCCCAATTACTTTTAATTTTCAGGCAAAATTGTGTTTAACTTAATGCTTTAAAGTTAATATTAGAGACATAAAGCTGTTTTATTAATGGTATATTGTGTTTTATTTGTAGCGTCACCGTGCCCAAACAAGCAAAATTAGTTGGACCATAGAGACTGAAGTGTCCCTGACATGTTGGCAGCCTAAGATTTAATGCATGTTAAGAGGTAGAACGGTGAAGATCTTTGCAACATCTGAAGGCTGGCCAACACTCCAGCTGAGATCAAATAATTCAGTGCATACTGGAGATTGAACCTGGAACCTTCTGCTCCATATGGCTCAGTGAACTTCCCCTGAATGCTGGAATTGATCTCAGTGCTCCTGGCCTAGGAAGAGAAACAATCAGTCCGGGCCCAATCCTCACTGCTGTCAAGTGAAAAGAAAAAGAAAGAAAAGAACTTGCATTTATATAGTGCCTTTCAAGATCTCAGGACGTCCCAAAGTGCTTTACAGCCAATGAAGTACTTTTGAAGGGTTGTCGCTGTTGTAATGTAGGAAACGCAGCAGCCAATTTGCGCACAGCAAGATCCCACAAACAGCAATTTGATAATGACCAGATAAATCTGCTATAGTGATGATGGTTGAGGAATAAATATTGGCCAGGACATCAGAGAGAACTCCCCTGCTCTTCAAAATAGTGCTGTGGGATCTTTTACATCCACCTGAAAGGGAAGACAGGGCCTCAGTTTAATCTGAAAGACAGTGCAGCACTCCCCTGGCCATGTCAACTTAGATGCTGTGCTCAGGATCTCTGGAGTGGAGATTGATCCCTCGACCTTCCTGACTCAGAGACAAGAGTGCTAACCACTGAGCCACGCCTAGTGAGTTGCAAATTGTAAACAATTTTACAACACCAAGTTATAGTCCAGCAATTTTATTTGAAATTCACAAGCTTTCGGAGGCTTCCTCCTTCCTCAGGTGAATGTGGAAAAAAAAATAACTTGGTGTTGTAAAATTGTTTACAATTGTCAACCCCAGTCCATCACCGGCATCTCCACATCATAGTGAGTTGCAGGGAGAGGTAGATGCAGAAAATGGCTAATCTAGTGCCACTCACACCACTGTATCCCAGTAACATACCACCAGAACCCTGTAACAGGGTTGACTTAAATGGAATCCTGATTCCCAGCACCATCTAACATATTCAAAACACCAAATCAATCAATTAAACAGTAATCAGATGCATGCGTTAATTGTGGGTATTTTTTTATACCAGTGATGACTGACATGAGGTTAAGCATCAGATAAGCGAGTACCTATGAATGGTATTAAATCATGGGTGTGTGTTTTCGGCTTGATTTTTTAATGCATAATTTATTTTTTAATGTGGAGTGATGACAGATTCAGAGCGGCCAAGAAACAATAACTGCACTGTACCTTTTTGCAATAATCTGAGCTAAACCAAACATAATTTCTTTTTCAAATCTCCCCCACCTAAAGGAGCTGACCCCTACTGAGGTACAGGTCCATGGATACCAGACACCCTTCGTCTTATCACGGTCTTATAAGTGGCTAGTCCTCACACACAAGCCCAGACGGTGAGGGGCGACCGGCTATTCGACTGTGGGGGCACCACAGCCTCGCCTGGTTCCCGTTCCCATCAGCAACGAGTGACCCTGCTAGAAAGTGTACATAGGTGGGCACCGATACTCACTGTCTAGACCTGGGTACCAAAGGGCAGGCAGTGCCCGTGAAATGGAACCCAGCAAGAATCAGGGGAGGTGGGGGGAGAAACCTGGGAATAAGAAGGGAGTAAAAATACATTTTTAATGTTTTCACTTGTATTAAACTGAAACTAATATCTCAGATACAATGGGGGTAGATCTCGACTTTGTGCGATAGTGTAAGACGGGTGATAGTAAGTCGGCAACCCATTTTACATCTCTCCCCATTCTTATTTCCATTGCCTTCAAATGGAGAGAGATGTAAAACAAGCTACTGACACATCTTACAATATCGCCCAAAGTCAAAATCTACCCCAAACACACTCACAGACATTGATTTAATGATTTAAAACTGTAGAAAAACCCTGCTCTGGGAATTAACTTTTTGAAATTCCTTTTGAGTACGGGGGCTTTTTAGGGGAAAGAAAGATCCTAGCACCGTTGCTGTGAACATCTGGTTGTGTTAGCTCAAACCTGTCAGGACTGACTGAAGTCCTTATGCATTCAAACGGATTACACTCAAACCACAGTAACACCAAGCACGGATACAGCCAGCATACCTGAACCAAACATGGGATTCCAATGAGGCAGCTCACTTTCCATCCACCCCCACTGCTGTGTACAGCATTCCGATGTTAACACATCACTTCCTACCGAGTCCCAGTTTGTAGTTATTCCGACCCGAACAGGCCTCTACGCAAATGCTTAATCCCAATCCAACTGTGAGGTGTTTCCTGTGAGTCATGTTCTCATTTTGCTTTTCTTTCTAATTTTCTCCCTCTTGCTTCCCACCCCCCCCCCCATCTCTCCCACAGAAGCTCTGACTCATGCTAGGGAATGGCTTCACATCCATAGGCTGACCTTCTCTGCCTCGCCTATCTGGCCATTCTTCATGTGCCAGCCTTAGATAGCGAGTAAGTCTTTGATCTGTGGTAGGCATCGCAGCCGATCTGGATCCCCCATCTTGCCCGCGCCTGGCACCCACACATGCAGCGCTGCAGCACGGGTCGCTGGACAGTGATTAGGACAGGGCGATGCGCCGATGGAAACTAACACCTGATGCACATCGGGCATTTACTGCTCTGTGCGGGCAATTTGTGCACTCAGACCCTTGCTCTATAAAGCAGTTGGCCCCGGAGCAGAAATCCATATCCCCAATAAAGTGGACGCCTAATAATAATGATAATAATGATAATAGGGTGAGTCTCAGATAATAGTGAGAGCCTCCAAAAATAGTGAGTCTCCGATAATAGTGGGAGCCTCCAATAATTGTGTGAGTCTCTGATTATAGTAAGCCTCCGATAACAGTGAGTCTCCGATAATAGTGAGTCTCCAATAATAGTGAACCTCCGATAACAGTGAGTTTCCGATAATAGTGAGCCTCCGATAATAGTGAGCTTCCGATAATAGTGAGTCTTCGATAATAGTGGGAGCCTCCAATAATTGTGGGAATCTCCGATAATAGTGAGCCTCTGATAACAGTGAGTTTCCGATAATAGCGAGTCTCTGATAATTGTGGGAGCCTCCGATAATAGTGAGTCGCCGATAACAGTGAGTTTCCAATAATAGTGAGTCGTCGATAATAGTGGGAGCCCCCGATAATAGTGAGCCCCCGATAATAGTGAGCCTCCGATAATTGTGGGAGACTCCGATAATAGTGAGTCTTCAATAATAGTGTGTGCCTCTGATTACAGTGAGTCTCCGATAACAGTGAGTCTCCGTTAATAGTGAGTTTCCAATAATAGTGAGTCGTCAATAATAGTGGGAGCCCCCGATAATAGTGAGCCCCCGATAATAGTGAGCCTCCGATAATAGTGAGCCACCGATAATTGTGGGAGACTCCGATAATAGTGAGTCTTCAATAATAGTGTGTGCCTCTGATTACAGTGAGTCTCCGATAATAGTGAGTCTCCGATTATAGTGAGTCTCCGATGATAGTGAGTCTCCGATTATAGTGAGTCTCCGATTATAGTGAGTCTCCGATGATAGTGGGTCGCTGATAATAATTGGAAGTTCGGATAACAATAATAATAGGCTCCACTGAACGTCAATGTCCTCCTCTCAGTGCTTATAGACTCTGGCTTCTCACTAACACAGTGAACTCCCACTTTCAGCCAGGTGTCATGGCGTCATGAGGGGCACAAAGCAAGGCAGGAAATATATTTGTTTGAGTTAAGGAGGGCAGCTCTTGCATGTCTGCTAATGATGGAGACCAGATCACCCACTTAGACCACAAAATAGTTCAGATGAAGAAGGGCCTTTGCCCTATTTAACCTCCTCCTTCCAGAATACCACCCCTATTGCCTCCCCATTACCGAGTCTGTCCTGGCCACGGTCACCCTTCGGGCAGCCTGTTCACTTGTTCATCACCCTATTTGTAAAGAAATACTTCCTACCATCTGTCCTAAACTCGCTCTTCACAGCCCTGATCCTGTGCCCTGGTGCGTCCGAAAATATTTTTGGAGGTTCGCTTTACCACATTAAGTATCTTAATTAACTCCATAAAGTCCCGTCTGAGATATCTCCTTTTTTGAGGCTAAAGATCCCAAGTTTATCAAGTTGCTCCTCACAGCACTTCCTTGTAACACTGTGGATCAGCTTTGTCGCTCACCTGAATTACTCTCTTATGTACCAGGCTCCAGATGTGTGTATCATATGCTAAGCAACTACCCAGTGGTGTTGGGAGAGTAGATCCTAACTGTCATCAAGTCCCATTCACCCATTACCTCTTGTGCTCACTGACCTACATTGGCAACACCTCGATTTAAAAACTCATCCTTGTGTTCAAATCCCTTCATGACCTCGTCTCCTCTCTATCTCTGTGACCTCCTCCGGCCCTACAACCCTCCGAGATCTCTGCGTTCCTCCAACTCTGGCTTCTTGAATGATAAGAGAAATCTGACACATTTCAAGTCATAAGTCTTTCTATTTTGATATCTACTTACAAGATGTGGCCAGTCATTTGAAGATTTTGTTGGTAACAGGTGAGTGAGCTGAATTTACAAGTAGACACCAGACGATACCCGTGGCCCTCCCAACAACAATTTGCATTTATATAGCGCCTTTAACATAGTAAAATGTCCCAAGACGCTTCACAGGAGCATTATCAGCCAAAATTTGACACAGAGCCACATAAGGAGATATTAGGACAGGTGACCAAACGCCTAGTCAAAGAGGTAGGTTTTAAGGAGTGCCTTAAAGGAGGAGAAAGAGGTAGAGAGGCAGAGAGGTTTAGGGAGGGAATTCCAGAGCTCAGGGCCTAAGCAGCCAATGGTAGTGCAAAAGAAAGTGGGCATGTGCAAGAGGCCAGAATTGGGGGAGCACAGAGATTACGGAGGGTTGTAGAGCTGGAGGAGGTTACAGAGGTAGGGAGAGGCAAGGCCATGGAGAAATTTGAACACAAGGATGAGAATTTTAAATTCGAGGCATTGGTGATCTGTGAGCCAAAGTAGGTCAGCGAGCACAGGGTGCAGAGAACTTGGTGAGAGTTAGGATACGGACAGCAGAGTTTTAGATGAGCTGAAGTTTTACAGAGGACGAAAGGTGGGAGGCCGGCTAGGAGAGCATTGGAATAGTCAAATCTAGAGGTGACAAAAGCATGGACGAGGGTTTCAGCAGTAGGCAGGCTGGGGCAGGGGCGGAGAGAGGCGGAGGTGGAAGTGGGCAGTCTTGGTGATGAAGAGGAAATGGGGTCAGGAGCTCAGCTCAGGGTCAAATTGGATGCTGAGTTTGAGATCAGTCTGGTTCAGCCTCAGTCAATGGCCAGGGAGAGGGATGGAGTCAGTGACTAAGGAACAGAGTTTGTGGCGGGGACCGAAGACAATGGCTTCAGTCTTCCCAATGTTTAATTGGAGGAAATTTCTGCTCATCCAATACTGGATATCGGATAAACGGTGTGACAAATCAGAGGCAGTGGAGGGGTCGAGAGAGGTGGTGATGAGGTAGAGCTGGGTGATGTGTTTTTGGATGAAGTCGTCGAGGGGCAACATGTAGATGAGAAATAGGAGGAGGCAAGGATAGATCCTTGGGGGACTCCAGAAGTGCAGGAGCGGGAAGAGAAGGCATTGCAGGAAATTCTCTGGCTACGACTGGGTAGATAAGGATAGAACCAGGCCAGGGCAGTTCCACTCAGCTGGACAATGGAGGAGAGGTGTTGGAGGAGGATGGTGTGGTCAACCGTGTCAAAGGCTGCATTCAGGTCGAGGAGGATGAGGAGGGATAGTTTACCATGGTCACAGTCACATAGGATGTCATCTGTGACTTTGAAAAGGGCCGTTTCAGTGCTGGGGCGGGGTGGATAACTGATTGGAAAGGTTGAAACATGGATTTGCGGGATGGATGGGCACGGATTATGGAAGCGACAAGACGTTCAAGGACTTTGGAGAGGAAAGGGAGGTTGGAGATGGGGCAGTAGTTTGCAAGGACAGAGGGGTCAAGGATGATTTTTTTTTGAGGAGGAGGGTGATAACGGAAGATTTGAAAGGGAGGGGGACAGTACCAGAGGAGAGAGAACCGTTAACAATATCAGCTAACATGGGGGCCAGGAAGGGAAGTTGTGTGGTCAGCAGTTTAGTGGGAATAGGGTTAAGAGAGCAGGAGGTGGATCTCATGGACAAGATGAGCTCGGAGAGGGCATGAGGGGAGATGGAGAGAATCTAAGAAAGGTGCGAGTTCAGAGCTAGGGCAGGGGGGGGAACTTAGAGGAAATGTGGCTTGGTGGGCTAGGGAAAGGGAGGGATGCGGCAGAGGCAGCTGAACGGATGGTCTCAATATCTTAGAGATAAAGAAATTCATGAGCTCCTTGCACGTTGCTGGAGGTGAGCATGGAGGAGGCAGGGGAGGGGGGGTTAAGAAAATGATTGGTAGTGTTTTGGCATCTAGGTAAAGTTCACGAAACCAACACTTTACTTTGATCAGCTTTGTCCAATTCTGGCCTCTTGCACGTCCCCAATTTTAATCACTCCACCACTGGCGGCCGTGCCTTCAGCTGCCGAGGCCCTGAGCTCTAGAATTTCCTCCCTAACCCTCTCCCGCCTCTCTACCTCTCTCTGCTCCTTTAAGACGCTCCTTGAAATCTTCCTTTTTGACCAAGCTTTTGGTTACCTGTCCCAATATTTTGTTATGTGGCTCAGTATCAAATTTTGTTTGATAATCGCTCCTGTGAAGCGCCTTGGGACGTTTTACTACATTAAAGGCGCAATGTAAATGTGAGTAGTAGTTGTTGTTATTGTAATGGTAGTAGTAGTAGTTGTTGTAATAGCAGCAGTTTGTTGTTGTTGTAATGGTAGTAGTAGTAGTTGTTGTAATAGTAGTAGTAATAGTGCAAGTAGTACCCCAGTTTTGAGCTCAAGGATACGAGTGGTATTCACAGGCAATGTGCTCCCAGCTAGTCCGTTCTTCTCATCCCAGTGCACTGCACCCAACAGCCTTCTGAGCCCACTGAGGTGGAGGCGGGAGGCACCTTGGATGTTAGTCGAAACCCCATGTATACATTTTATGCTACTGACGCTGGTCCAGGTGTAGTGTTACTAAGACATTGTAAGCTAAATGTTTGTGAATCAAGGGAAATTCTGCTGTACTGATTTACTGTCTTCACCTTGGCTACAGTTTATAGTCTAAGTCACTGAGGGGGGCTGGCAGAAATCTTAAGTAAGTATTTCCAAAAAGATCAGTCCTTTACTTCTGAAATGGATTGCCCACAAATCAGTATATTAAAAGGACATCATTCCCCATGAATAGTTGCTAGGCAATAGTTAACAGCCTGTACATTAATACAATGACATCATCACATTATAATGACTTCACTTCAAAGTGTAAACACATCAGCTGCGTCTTCCACTTCCAGCTCCGTAATATCGCCCGCCTCCACCCCTGCCTCAGCCCATCTGCTGCTCAAATCCTCATCCATGCTTTTCTTACCTCCAGACTCGACTATTCCAATACTCTTCAGGCTAGCCTCCCATCTTCCATCCCTTGTAAACTTGAGCTCATCCAAAACTCTGCTGCACGTATCTTAACTCTCATCAAGTCCTGTTCACCCATCACCCCTGTACTCGCCGATCAATATTGACTCACGGTCCACCAATGGCATGATTTTGAAATTCTCATCCTCGCGCTTAAATCCCTCCATGGCCTCGCCCCATCTTATCTCTGTGACCTCCTCCAGCCCTACATCCCTCCGAGAACTCTGCGTTCCTCCAACTCTGGCCTCTTGTGCATCCCTCACTTACTTTGCCCTACCATTGGCGGTCGTGCCTTCAGCCGTCTAGGCCCTAAGCTCTGGAATTCCCATTCTATACCTCTCTGCCTCTCCATCTCTCTCTCCTCCTTTAAGAACTTCATAAAACCTACCTCTTTGACCAAGCTTTTGGTCACCTGTATTAATGTCTCCTTCCTTGGCTCAGTGTCAATTATTGTCTGATAACTCTCCTGTGAAGCGCCTTGGGACTTTCCTACGTTAAAGGCGCTATATAAATGCAAGTTGTTGTTGTCTTCACACATCATGTATCATTTGCATCTGAGCGAAAGAATGCAAGGAGACTGAAACTCATTTCCTTCGAAGCAGGCAATTATGGTTTCCCTCCACCCAAAACTACGAACCTTCCCTCTCAAATTAGAGGCAGCGACCTTGAGATGCCTCAGTTTACATTGGATAAATGCAGTGGCTGACATGGTACTGAACCACACAGACTAGGGATGTCCTCAGTTCAATTTCCGGTCTATGCTGAGTTAACTGATCTCAGTCCAGCCAGCTTTAGGAGTGCTGACGTTGGATTCAATGCCCCTGCACTAAGGAGGGGAACCATCAGCCGGTGTTCCTGATCTCAGCTTTCAGCCATGGCTCAGTGGGTAGCACTTTCTTCTCTGAGTCAGAGGGTTTGTGGGTTTAAGTCCCACTCCAGGTACTTGAACACACAAGCTAGGCTGACACTCCACTGCAGTACTGAGGGAGTGATACTGTCGGAGGTGCCATCTTTTGGATGTGATATTAATTTGAGGCCGTATCTGCCCTCTCACATGGACATATAAAGATCCTACGGCCACTATTTCAAAGAAAAGCAGGATAGTTCTCCCCGGTGTCCTGGAAAATATTTATCCCTGAATCAACATTACTAAAAAAATTATCTGGTCATTTATCTCATTGCTGTTTGTGGGATCTTGCTGTGCTCAAATTAGCTGCCGTGTTTCCTACATTCCAACAGTGACTACACTTCAAAAGAACTTCATTGGCTGTAAAGCACTTTGGGACGTCACGAAAGGCACTATATAAATGCAAGTTCTTTCTTTCTCAATCCAGTGACTCCTGCTGAAAAATGTTTGTGTATTTCCCTCTCTGACCCTCTCCGCCTCTCTAAATCTCTCTCCTCCTTTAAGACGCTTCTTAAAACCTACCTCTGACCAAGCTTTTGGTCACCTGTCCTAATATCTCCTTATGTGGCTCGGTGTCAAATTTTGTCTGATGATGCTCCTGTGAAGCACCTTGGGACGTTTTACTACATTAAAGGCGCTATATAAATGCAAGTTGCTGTTGTTGTATGGAGGTGATTAGGCTTCACTGTGTTCTCTCTCCTTCGTCCTCCATGGTCAAACAGCTTACCAACACTCACTCACTGTCTAGACTCAGACATGCAGTCACTTGGATGAGGTACTGGAGATATAAGGCTGGGTATGAGTGGGGGAAGGTCTCTGTGAAAGCCAGCTTCCTGTGGGAACGTTATCCCAGCAAGAGTCAGTGACTGCAGGTGTGAAATGGGAAGGACAAGAAACCAGCGGCATCTCCCCACACAGGAGCCTGGCTTTCCTATAAACTCCCCTGTGCCAAGGAGTAATCAGAACAATTTGGCAATTTGTACCTTGCACCTGGCTCGGTTCAGCAGGGATCTGGTAAGGGCCAGACTGCACGAAGCAACGTCAAGAATGTGAGCCCCACCCCTAATTCCCAAGGAAACGAGAGTATTGTGAAACTCTGCACCAGCTTAACTGTCCTGTTTGCACGGAACTAAGATTCGCATGAAGTGTTTTGCATATAGATGAAATGATTGACTTTATTAAAGATATGGATTTCTGTGTATCCTAATTGTTTGTCAAACGCCTCTCAGTTATCATTTGTCTGCTTCAGGAACTTGAGAACAAAATCTAGGCTGACACTCCCAGTGCAGTACTCCCTCGGAGGTGCCGACTTTCGGATGAGATGTTAAACCAAGGCCTCGTCTGACCTCTCAGGTGGACACGAAAGATCCCATGACACTATTTGGAAGAAGAGCAGGGGCGTTCTCCCTGGTGTCCTGGCCAATATTTTTCCTTCAACCAACACCTAAGAACAGATTTATCTAGCCATTATCACATTGCTGTTTGTGGGATCTTGCTGTGTAAAAATTGGCTGCCACGTTTCCTACATTACAACAGTGACTACACTTCAAAAATACTTCATTGGCTGTAAAGCGCTTTGGGACGTCCTGAGGTCGTGAAAGGCGCTATATAAACTCAAATCTTTCTTTCTTTAAGCAAGGACGGCCAAGCTTTTAGTGGGCAGTATAGGTGTCTGTCATGGAGCTTGAGGGGGAGATATAATGGTTAAACCCATGTAGCCATTAATTTGCATGTATAATATGTTGCTGAGATTAACAGATCTTGGCCTAAGGACAACCCCTGTCTAAATTTCCGAGCCCAGAAAATTCAAAAATGACGGACCAACAAAGATCTGATTAAAAAAAAGATTATGGAGCGTCTGAAATTCCAGTGGCTCGAGCTGGCGGCCTCTTTCTCTTTCAATTCTTCCCTGCCGTTGTCTGTTGAATCCCTAGATCCTGTGGCGAATACTGAGAGTCTCCCGGAATCAAAGAGACCAGTGCAGCTGAACAGGAACCATTACCAAAAAAGGACAGGTTGGTAACATGAGCCCTGGTGGGAGTGTTCCTGTTTTCTTGGCCCTGGTTTCCTCTTGCTGACAGGATGAGGCAGGGAGTGGAGCTCCACACCTTAACCTCAACTACGTGATGCACCCTCCCCCCACCTCTCTCCCAGACATGTTCCCACCTGCATGGGTTTGTCGCGTGTGCCGTTTGTATTTCGCAATGTCTTTGCTTTGCACAGGTTTTTGTTTTTAACCCTTCGCAGAGTTCATAGGATCACAGAAGTAGGCCATTCAGCCCCTCAAGCCTGCTCCGCCATTCAATTAGAGCGTAGTTGATCTGTATTTTAACTCTATCTACCCGTCTTGGTTCCATAACCCTTAATACACTTGCCTAACAAAAATCTACCAATCTCAGTTTGGAAATTTTCAGCCTCAACAGCTTTTTGGGGGACAGAGTTCCAGATTTCCACTACCTTTGTGTGAAGAAATGCTTCCTGACACCACCCCAGCTCGAATTTTAAGGTTAATAGGCCTCCATCTGTGTCTCTGATAGGGGCTATTGACTTCTGCTTTGGCTGATAGTTTGAGATAAGCTTAGTTCTGCCCTGAGAAACCCACTCAATCGCCAAAACTTTGGGTGAGTTAGTTCAATTCTATCGGCCGCAGAACAGAAATTCCCCCTTCCCCTGGCAGTGTGGATTCGTTTCGGGGCATGGCACCACATGAGCCCAGCAGCATGTGGGCACACCCCCAAGCAACAATAACAATAACTTGCATTTATATAGCCCCTTTAACGTAGAAAAACATCCCAAGGCATGTCACAGGAGCGTAATCAGACAAAAATTGACACCGACCCACATAGAAAGAAAGAACTCTGCATTTATATAGTGCCTTTCACAACCTCAAAGTGCTTTACAGCCAATTAAGTACTTTTGAAGTGTAGTCACGGTACTGAGGGAGTACTGCAGTGTCGGATGTGCCATCTTTCAGATGAAACGTTAAACCGAGGCCCCGTCTGCCAAAATGGATGTAAAAGGTTCCATGGCACTATTCCAAAAAGAGCGTGGAGCTCTCTTGGTCCATGTTTATCACCCAACCAACACCAGCAAAAAGATTTACTGGTCATTACTGTTTGTGGAATTAGCTGCCATATTTGCCTACAAAACAGAAGTAATTTATTAGCCATGAAGTGCTTTGGGGTGTCGTGAGAATTTAAAGGTGCTGCATAGATGCAAGTTCCTTTTTCCTTTCTGTCTCCTGTTAACAGAAATGTGAACACGCTAAGGAACAATGACATTATTCCGATAGTTCTCTTTATATTTTCCGCTCATGTGCATAGGAGGTTATTTTAAAGAGACGCCTTTTATGAAAAATTGTTTTGATTAAGCTTTCTTTTTATATTGTTGGGACATAGACAAGCCAGGACAGGCGTGTATCATTCTTAGTGATGACTGTAAATAAACAACAACTGTTTGCCAGACACTTGTTCATGAGAACAGTGTCCCTTTAAATGGAGGGTTAATTAATATTTATAACCAGTTGCTTGCCCCGAAGCTGCCTCTTCTCAATCTCTTTGTTGTTTTGTACGCTGTCATCTCCCTTCTCCATGAGCTGAGTTGTCACTGCCATTAATTTACAACTGGTACAGCAATAGGCACAATTACAGAACTTGTTCCCCCAAAACTCCAATGAAAACTTCACGTGATAAAGACAAAACTTGACTTTTTTCACTCACTGCAACTCATGGTCCTGCCCAGTCCCGAAGGGACTGACGGACTCAGGCTGGGGGTACAGGTCCACTCGGGCTGGCAGCCCTCCAGTACCTCGCCTCCCACTCCCCAAGAGGGTCACTCTCCACATGTGAGCCCCGACAGTAAATGTCAGCAGGCTATTCAACTGTGGATGGCACATTACAGTCGAGCTTGATCTTGTCCTCAGCTGACTTCCAGTGGTGGTGAGGGGGATCACTGGACAGCAATCAGGAGCTAGAACCCTCCTTAGACCACAGAGGCCAAATATAGCTCCATTTAAAAAATATAAATATTAGTTCTTGGGATATGGGTGGCGCTGGCAAGGCCACATTTATTGCCCATCCCCAGTTGCCCTGAGGGCATTTAGAAATAGAAAGAACGTGCATTTATATAGCGCCTTTCACGACCTCAGGACATCCCAAAATGCTTTACAGTCAATGAAATACTTTCAAAGTATTGTCACTGTTGTAATGTAGGAAACGGGCAGTCAATTTGTGCACAGCAAGATCCCACAAACAGCAATGTGATAATGACTAGATCATCTGTTTTTAGGTGTTGGTTTAGGGATAAATATTGGCCAGGACACAGGGAGAACTCCCTTGCTCTTCTTTGAAATAGTGCCAAGAGATCTTTTACGTCCACCCGAGAGGGTTAGACGGGGCCTCGGTTTAACGTGTCATCCGAAAGATGGCACCTCCAATGGGGCAGCACTCCCTCAGTACTGCACTGGAGTGTCAGCCTAGATTATGTATTCGAGTTTCTGAAGTGGGACTTGAACCCACGACCTTCTGACAAAGAAGGGAGAGTGCTGCCAACTGAGACACGGCTGACAGTAAAACCGAGGTGGCTGAAATTCACTGTAAAAGTTCCATTTTGCAAAAACCCTTTCGGTCCTCGTCGGTAACCGATGTTCTCCCCATCCAGTCACCGGCCTCTGCTTTCCTGCGGGGACTTGTCAGAGGGTGGTGGTGGGCGGTAATAGGAGATGCCACCTGTGGTAGCCTCATCTCCTTTGGGATGTCGGGGAGACCGGCAGCCTCTCGGCTATGCTGGGCTGGTGCACACAGAAAGAAGGAAGTGGGAGGGCTTTACTGTGACCCATGCTGGGAATGAGCAACAAGAAAGTGGAGAGAATGTGAAGTGGGTGAGGCCTTGGCACCGTGCCCAGAGCATTTCTGGGAAACAACTGGCAGCCTTCCCAGCACCAGGACCAACTCTGATCAGCAAAGCTGCTGTCTTGCATCATTTCTCATACATGTGATATATGCTTTTATATACCCTAATATATATAATATATTCATTTATATACCTCATATACATAATATATTTCTTTATATGCCCTGATATATATAATATATATATATCAGGGCATATAAAGAAATATATTTATATATTCCTTTATATATATAATATATTCCTTCATATACCCTGATATATTGTTGATATATATAATATATTCCTTCATATACCCTGATATGTATAACATATTCCTTTACATACCCTATATATAATATATTTATTTATATACCCTGATATTTCCGACATATATGATATATTCCTTTATATACCCTATGGCTCATATATATGATATAATTCTTTATACACCCTGATATGGCTCATATATATAATATATTCCTTAATATGCCCTGTTAGAGCTTATATCCCTCTACCCTTCCTCCTACAATTTCAGATTTTCAGGCTTGACATCACTACTCCTCGATTCCTCCTGTCTTCTCTCCTATTCTTTCAGATCTCAAGGTGAACACAAACTAGATTTTTCGGTTGGCAAGCCAGATTTCAATACCTGATCACAACACACCCTGAGCGCATCGTGACGGACTCAGCTCTTTAAGTAGCTGTTTGCAGAGTGTCCCTGGTGAAAGGTGACAGTTCCCTCGTGTACGTCACTGTACAGATCGTGCCAAACACAGACCCGGCCGTACACCACAGCCGATGCAGCGGCTGGAGGAGTTGGCATTAAACTCTCTCTCTCTCTCTCTCTCGAATCTCAAACAGGACGGCAGCCAAATCAGTCGAAACTCATGTACGAGTGATGCATGCCCCACCCACCCTGTAGTCCTGGCTGAGGGCAGCACAGACTGGAGATCAAACATGGGTCATTCCTGGTCTGTGTGTCTCAGTACCACACCAAGTAATGACTTCGACAGTATCCACCAATGACATGGTGGGATGAGCAGTGGGATACCATTACTGTAACAGGCTTAGAATAGAGAGGAACAGGAGAAAGTCTGGAGAAGGAGCTTTCCCGGTCTTTAAGCCGGTGTCTGGCACTGTGCGACTCTTAGGAAAAAAAATCTTTGGTATCTCCTGGATTCCTGTCAGTCTGTGTATTCACTCTGCTCCGCAGACTGGGCCTCAGATTATCCCTCAAAAAAGATTCCCAAGGATGATACCAGAACTGAAAGGATATCCTAATCAGCAAAGGCTCAACAGGCTGGGGTTCTTTTCTCCAGAAAAGAGACCTGATAGAGGTCTTTAAGATAATGATAGGGTTTGATAGGGTAGAGAAAATGTATCCACTTGTGGGGACGTCCAAAACTAGAGTTCATCGATATAAAATAATCGTGAATAAATCTAATAGGGAATTCAGGAGAACCTTCTTTACCCAGAGAGTGGTAAGAATGTGGAACTCGCTACCACAAGGAGTAGTTGAGGCAAATAGTATAGATACATTTAAGGGGAAGGCAGATAAGCACATGAGGAAGAAAGGAATAGAAGGCTAACCTGATAGGGTTAGATGAAGCAGGGAGATAGGAGGCTGGTGTGGAGTATAAGTGCTGGCATAGATCAGTTTTTTAAAAATTCGTTCATGGGATGTGGGCGTCTTTGGCGAGGCCAGCATTTATTGCCCATCCCTAATTGCCCTTGAGAAGGTGATGATGAGCCGCCTTCTTGAACCGCTGCAGTCCGTGTGGTGAAGGTTCTCCCACGGTGCTTTTAGGAAGGGAGTTCCAGGAGTTTGACCCAGCGACGATGAAGGAACGGCGATATATTTCCAAGTCGGGATGGTGTGTGACTTGGAGGGGAACGTGCAGGTCGTGTTGTTCCCATGTGCCTGCTGCCCTTGTCCTTCTAGGTGGTAGAGGTCGCGGGTTTGGGAGGTGCTGTCGAAGAAGCCTTGGCGAGTTGCTGCAGTGCATCCTGTGGATGGTACACACTGCAGCCACAGTGCGCCGGTGGTGAAGGGAGTGAATGTTTAGGGTGGTGGATGGGGTGCCAATCAAGCGGGCTGCTTCGTCCTGGATGGCGTCGAGCTTCTTGAGTGTTGTTGGAGCTGCAATCATCCAGGCAAGTGGAGAGTATTCCATCACATTCCTGACTTGTGCCTTGTTGATGGTAGAAAGGCTTTGGGGAATCAGGAGGTGAGTCACTCGCCACAGAATACCCAGCCTCTGACCTGCTCTTGTAGCCACAGTATTTATGTGGCTGGTCCAGTTAAGTTTCTGGTCAATGGTGACCCCCAGGATGTTGATTGTGGGGGATTTGGCGATGGTAATGCTGTTGAATGTCAAGGGGAGGTGGTTAGACTCTCTCTTGTTGGAGGTGGTCATTGCCTGGCACTTGTCTGGCGCGAATGTTACTTGCTACTTATCAGCCCAAGCCTGGATGTTGTCCAGGTCTTGCTGCATGCGGGCACGGACTGCTTCATTATCTGAGGGGTTGCGAATGGAACTGAACACTGTGCAATCATCAGCGAACATCCCCATTTCTGACCTTATGATGGAGGGAAGGTCATTGATGAAGCAGCTGAAGATGGTTGGGCCTAGGATAATGCCCTGAGGAACTCCTGCAGCAATGTCCTGGGGCTGAGATGATTGGCCTCCAACAATCACTACCATCTTCCTTTGTGCTAGGTATGACTCCAGGCCCCACTCCAGAGACTTGAACACAAAATCTAGGCTGACACTCTCAGTGCCAGTACTGAGGGAGTGCTGCACTGTCAGAGGTGCGGTCTTTCAGATGAGACATTGAACCAAGGCCCTGTCTGCCCTCTCAGTGCACGTAAAAGATTCCATGGCTGTATTTCAAAGAAGAGCAGGGGAGTTATCCCCGGTGTCCTGGCCAATATTTATCCCTCAACCAACACCACTAAAACAGATTATCTGGTCATGCTGTATGTGGGACCTTGCTGTGCGCAAATTGTCTACTGTGTTACTTACTTTACAACAGTGACTTCACTTCAAAAAGTACTTCATTGGCTATGAAGCGCTTTGGGACATCCTGAGGTAGTGAAAGGCGCTATATAAATGCAAGTCTTTCTTTTCTTTCTTTCCCAGATAGCCCTGGCCATACTGCCCCTAGACTGCCTCTCAGATTATCTCTCTCAGGCAGCCCTCATTAGACTCTTCCCCTCCGACTAATACCATAGATTGCCCTTCTTAGGAATATAGGAATAGGAGCAGGCCTTTCAGCCCCTCGAGCCTGCTCTGCCATTCAATTAGATCATGGTTGATCTGCATCTCAACTCCATTTACCCACCTTTGCTCCATATCCCTTGACACCCTTACCCAACAAAAATCTATCTATCTCAGCCTTGAAAGCTCCTAATGTCCCAGCATCCACAGCCTTCTGGGGAACAATGTTCCAGATTTCAACCCGAGATTTTCCGACTAATAGCATAGATTGCTTCCCTCAGATTGTCCCTGTCTGCCTTTCCGTTAGCCCTACAGGCTCTCCTTCAGTTGTGTTTGATCAGAACCAAGTAGAGCAGCAGCCAGTGCTAATCACAGTACACTGAATTTGAAATGGCTCAAATTTAAAATTCACATCCTGGTGTTCAAATCCCTCCATGACCTCCCCCCACCCCATGTCTCTGTAACCTCCTCCAGCCCTACAACCCTCCGAGATCTCTGCGCTCCTCCAATTCTGGCCTCTTCTGCATCCCCGACTTCCTTCACCTGCATTGGCAGCCGTGCTTTCAGGTGCCTAGGCTGTAAGCTCTAGAATTCCCTCCCTAAACCTCTCCGCCTCTCTCTCCTACTTTAAGATGCTCCTTAAAACCTACCTCTTTGACCATCTTTTGGTCACCTGTCCTAATATCTCCTTATGTGGTTCAGTGTTAAATTTTGTTTGATTATCGCTCCTGTGAAGCACCTTGGAACGTTTTAGTACGTTAACGGAGCTATATAAATGCAAGTTGTTGCTGTTGTGTACTTGATGACCATAAGTGGTTGGTACAGCTGGGAGTTCTCAATTTTAACAGACTGAAGTCAGAACTGGTACTGCACCAGCAAGGCCAGGGCAACAAGTACATGAGTGACATCACGAGCCTGCAAACAACAGGAAGTGTGATGTTAATCCTGAACCTTGATCGGAAGGCCTGGGCGGCAGGTGTTTAAGATAAGGAGCTAGAGTCTGACGAGGTGAATGAACTCATTTACGTGCTCAGAAAGTACCAGGCAGTTGAGGAACCTTTATAATCTGCTGGACTGATGCTAATTGAGGAGGTTGTGGGAGGAGGGAGTGTCTCCAGTATGGATCAGCCACAGAGAATGTCAATGTTTATTCTCAAACTCTGTAGATTCAACAGTGCATTATCAAACCTGTTAACCTGCACGTACTGGCCATAGGGATCAAACATTAACAGCTAGTGTCATACTCTCTACTGCATTAATTAATAAAGATATTAATTCTCCCCCCCCCCCGTCCCATTGTGTCAGGGACAGACCATGCTCAATTCCCAATCTGTGCTGAGTGACAAAATCTTATCTCGGGCTGGTGGTAGGGGGACTACAATTGGCCTCATCACCTCTGGGCTAAGGAGAGGGGAAGGGAAAAATCAGCCAGGGTTCCTGCTCCTGGTCACTGTTGAGTGAGCCCCATTGAAAAGTGTATGCAAGTAGATGTCGAATGAGGGCTGGCCCCAGTGTCATTCTCACTTGGTCGAATAGCCCATTGAGACTCAAGCCTAGAATTTCCGACGGCCATTCTTTTCACTCCAGCGAAAAGCCCCATGTTAACGCTGGCTATAAATATCGCCAATAGGAAAATCTAGGCTTCAGTGTCTAGGATTGACATGTAAAATGGCGACTTGATTAATGGCTTAAAGTAGGCATGATCAATTGGAGAAAAGGGTGGTGAGTTGTTATGCCAGATTTCGTCCCATTTAGAAGTTCTGTATTGGCTCCAGGAGTGCCCACCAGTTATATTAACATTAGCCCCTCGATGATCTCATTTAGACGTGTATGCAACTTCCCAGTATTTAAACTGGTTTTGCATTCAGTTTTCTCCCTGTCCAGATAAAATTGGGATCAGAAGAAAAGAGAAAGACAAACAAAAAAGGCTGGAGAGAAACGCAGAAAAGAACTCAATGGTTAGAAAGTAGAAGAGAAACAGAAAGAGAAGCAGAAGAGAGAGAGAAGCAAAAGAGGAAAGAGGAACAAGAAAGAGAAACAAAAGAGAGAAAGGTAGAAGCAGAAATGGAGAGAAGCAGAAGGGGAGGGAGAGAAACGCAGCAAGAAGATGGCAGAGGCAGATAAGTGAGAGAGCGACTTACTGTGGGCAAACCCATAGAATCATACAGCGCAGAAGGAGGCCATTCAACCCAATGGAGATCAATAGTTTCAGACTGGAAAGGGTTCAATCATAGAATCGCACAGCACAGAAGGAGGCCATTTGGCCCATCGTGTTTGTGTTGGCTCTTTGAAAGGGCTATCCAATTAGTCCCACACCCCTACTCTTTCCTCGTAGCCCTGCAAATTTTTCCGTTTCAAGTTTTTATCCAATTCCTTTTTGAAAGTTATGATTGAATCTGCTTCCACCGCCCTTTCAGGCAGCGCATTCCAGATTATAACAACTCTCTGCGTAAAAATATTTCTCCTCATCTCACCTCTGCTTCTTTTGCCAATTATCTTAAATCAGTACCCTCCTGCCAGTGAAAACAACCCACATAAAATCCATTAGTATTTATTTATATATCTATATATTATTAAAAATCTTATGTGTGTGCATACTCACTATCCAACTTCCTGTTATCACAATTTTTGGTCATGCTGTTATGTCATCATTTAACATTGAATTTGCCTATGTAAACATTTAGAATGGTAATCCTGTACATAAACAGTTGCCTGTAACAATGTAGCTGCAGGCTCTGACCAGCAGGTTGGCACTGTGAAGCTAGTTTCTCAAGTCCGTTGTCATCTTGTATGTAAAAAATAAAATCATCAACTCACTGATGGCGACACCATAAGCAATTTACTAGTTATAAATAAAACTCGTTCATACATCACACTCCAGACATCAATCTCCAAAATCTCACTTTGTTACAGATGCAAAACAATGTTAAAAAGATAGAAAGAGAGCCAGTAATTTTCTGCTGGTTTTTCTGACCCTGGGGAGGAGACAAGTATTTTCAAGCAGCTGCCAATCTACACAGAAACAATCTATCACCCTTGAATTGAGCTCAAGGCATCGCTAAGAGAAACTGGCCTCTAGTAACCTCAAGACCTGTTGAAAGTGATTGACTTCATAGCCATAAGAGGACAGAGGACTATATTAGCAACAGAACACCATTTACATCCTGTCTTTATGAAACGACTGATCTTCTGACCTACCTTGAGCAATGCCATGGAACATAGGAACAGGAGTAGGCCATTCAGCCCCTTGAGCCTGTTCCGCCATTCAATTAGATCATGGTTGATCTGTATCTTAACTCCATCTACCCGCTTGGGAGATCTGCTACTGCATGTGTATAAAGAGAGACGGAGGCAGAGGCAGAGACAGAGATAAAGAGAAAGAATAAATTGTTCTGTAGAAGCTGTGAATTCAGGTGTTTGTTCATGCCCATTTACACAGGAAGTGAGTTGTGTCAGTGATCTGACACACTATATCCCAAATCCCAGTGCTGATGTACGTACGCAACTCGAGTAGATCAGCAAACAGCCACCTATCCGGGGAAACCACTGAACCTCCTGGACAGAGTTGGGAGGAGGGGTGGAAATGAACCAATATTAGGTTCATATGCTCATTACAAAGAGCTCAGGAAGAGCACTAAAGGCAAGTGGTCACCTGGAGATAACTCACCACCATGTTTTGAGACCAATGGTTTATTCACACGAAAGAAAGAAAAAACTTGTATTCAAATAACGCCATTCATGACCTCAGGGCATCCCAAAGTGCTTTATAGCCAATGAAGTACTTTTGAAATGTAGTCACAAACAGCAATGAGATAAATGACCAGATAATCCGTTTTTTTTTAGTGCTGCTTGTTGAGTGATGAATATTGGCCAGGACATCGGGAAAATACTGCCATGGGATCTTTCATGTCCAGCTGAGGTTTAACGTCTCATCCAAAAGGCGGCACCTCCGACAGGGCAGCACTCCCTCAGTACTGCACTGAAGTGTCAGCCTGGATTGTGTGCTCAAGGCTTGGGAGTGGGACTTAAATCCATGACCTTCTGACTCAGAGGCGAGAAACTTCTGACACCCCAGTGATCTCACTCTGATGAAATAGGGTTGTCAACTCTGTTTGGACATATTCCCGGAGGTTTTGTCATATGACCTCCGCCCAGTCAAACAGCCTTTTTTCCCCCATCTCCAATATTTTTAATAACCTAATAAAGAAAAGCGTTCAAAGAAAATGAAAAGAAAAACATACAATTTTTTTGAACGCCCCAAAGGGTGTTTGCTCGCAGAGGCGTCCAGGAGATTAATCTTTAATTTCTGGAGACTCCAGGACAATCCTGGAGGTTTTGCAACCCTATATAGGATTACAAATGTAAACAGGAAGCAGAACTATCAGAAGTAGGCCTCGTTTGAATTAGTGTTAGACAAGCTCGTTTACCGGGAGATTTGGGACATTGCCTTTGAACTTGGCAAACAAGTGTTCCAATATCCCAACGGCATTGATTTTTTAAATTTATTTTTTCGCGTCATTGAAAATGGCATTATTTTTATTGCCCTGAGCTTCCTCTCCATCTCACGTCGCCCACAGATCGTTCAACAGTTTTATAGGGGGTTACATCCTGTGATGTGAAAGGCACAAGGTTCACGTTCATATCCTGTTGTTATTTGTACAGAATGAGGAAATATTGAATAAAGGGACCCAAAAGGCCTCAGCACCTGGGAGGTGTTTGCAGCAAACCAGGATTCAGTTGTTGTACGGGAAACTATTGAAGCTAGATGAGAAAATAAGAAATGAATCGAGGGATATGCTGATAAAGTTAGATGAAGAGGGGTGGGAGGAGGCTCGTGGGGAGCATAAACGCCAGCATAGACCAGTTGGGCCGAATGGCCTGTTTCTGTGCTGTAAATTCTATGTAATCTATGCATTTATATAGCGCCTCTAACGTAGTAAAACATCCTAAAGGCACTTCACAGGAGTGTTATCAAACAAAATGTGACACCAAGCCACATAAGGAGATATTAGGACAGGTGACCAAAAGCTTGGTCAAAGACGTAGGCTTTAAGGAGCATCTTAAAGTAGGAGAGAGAGGTAGGGAGGTGCAGAGGTTTAGGGAGAGAATTCCAGAGATGGCTGAAGACATGACTGCCGATGGTGGAGCGAGGGAAGTAGGGGATGCATAAGAGGCCAGAGTTAAGAACATAAGAACATAAGGAATAGGAGCAGAAGTGGGCCATACGGCCCCTCGAACCTGCTCCGCCATTCAATCAGATCATGGCTGATCTTTGACCTCAACTCCACTTTCCCGCCTGATCCCCATATCCCTTGATTCCCCTAGAGTCCAAAAATCTATCCATCTCAGCCTTGAATATATTCAATGACTCAGTATCCACAGCCCTCTGGGGTGGGGAATTCCAAAGATTCACAACCCTCTGCGTAAAGAAATTCCTCCTCATCTCGGTCTTGAATGGCCAATCCCGTATCCTGCGATTATGCCCCCTAGTTCTCCAGCCAGGAGAAACAATCTCTCAACATCTACCCTGTCAAGCCCCCTCATAATCTTATATGTTTCAATGAGATCACTTCTCATTCTTCTAAACTCCAGAGAGTATAGGCCCATTCTAATCAACCTCTCTTCATAGGACAACCCTCTCATCCCAGGAATTAATCTAGTGAACCTTCGTTGCACCACCTCTAAGGCAAGTATATCCTTCCTTAGATAAGGAGACCAAAACTGTACACAGTACTCCAGGTGAGGTCTCACCAAAGCAGTGTACAACTGTAGTAAGACTTCCTTACTTGTGTACTCCAACCCCCTTGCAATAAAGGCCAACATACCATTTGCCTTCCTAATTGCTTGCTGTACCTGCATACTAACTTTTTGTGTTTCTTGTACGTGGGCACCCAAGTCTCTCTGAACACCAACATTTAATAGTTTCTCACCATTTAAAAAATATTCTGTTTTTTTATTCTTCCTACCAAAGTGAATAAGCTCACATTTTCCCACATTATATTCCACCTGCCGCCTTCTTGCCCACTCACTTAACCTGTCAATATCCCTTTGCAGACTCTTTGTGTCCTCCTCACAGTGTACTTTCCCACCTAGCTTTGTATCATCAGCAAACTTGGATACACTACACTCGGTCCCTTCATCTAAGTCATTAATATAGATTGTAAATAGCTGAGGCCCAAGTACCGATCCTTGCGGCACCCCACTAGTTACAGCCTGCCAACCTGAGAATGACCCATTTATCCCTACTCTCTGTTTTCTGTCTTTTAACCAATCCTCTATCCATGCTAATATATTAGCCCCAACCCCATGAGGCCTTACCTTGTGTAACAACCTTTGAACCTTATCAAATGCCTTTTGAAAATCCAAATATACTACATCCACTGGTTCCCCTTTATCTACCCTGCTAGCTATATCCTCAAAAAACTCTAATAAATTTGTTAAAGACGATTTCCCATTCATAAAACCATGTTGACTCTGCCATGTTGACTGCCAAGTTGGAGGAACGCAGCGGGTTGTAGGGCTGGAGGAGTTTACAGAGAGAATGCTGGAAATACACAGCAGGTCCGGCAGCAAGATAACATTTTGGGTGTGGACCCGTCTTCAGAACTAAGAGAAGGCAGGAGCAGCCTCTTGGCAGTACTGGCCGAAACAAAGGGAGAGGGGAGACTGATAAGTACAGGTCACTAATCAAATATGCTAAATACCCGCACAAGTAATCTGCTAATGGGTTTAATAGCTTGGGGATGGAGTTTTAAGGAGTTTTGATAGCTAATATAACCGGATTCTCCAAAGCGGAGTCTTGCACAGCCAGCTGCTAGCCAAATGTAAAACTCCTGGGACTTGCTAGGAGTGGCCTGGAGATCTACTAAAAACAGTTCTGTTCAAATGAGTTCAAGTCCCACTCCAGAAACTTGAGTATATAATCCAGGCTGACACTCCCAGCGCAACACTGAGGGAATGCTGCACTGTTGTATGTATTGTCTTTTGGATGAGACATTAAACCGAGGCCCCATCTGCTCTCCCAGGTGGACGTAAAAAAAAAATCCCATGACACTAATCGAAGAAGTGCAGGGGAGTTCTCCCCGGTATCCTGGCCAATATTTATCCCTCAACCAACATCACTAAAACAGATTACGTGGTCATTATCATATTGCTGTTTGTGGGATCTTGCTGTGTGCAAATTGGCTGTTGCATTTCCTACATTGCAACAGTGACTACACTTCAAAAGTAATTGGCCGTAAAGCGCTTTGGGAAGTCCGGAGGTTGTGAAAGGCGCTATATAAATGCAACTCTTCTTTTCTTTACACTTGGAATCATTCTTGATCCCCCTTCTCTGTATCCTCTCCAGTGCTTGCTTATCACTTTTGTAGATTGGCAGCCAGATCTGTACACCATACTCCAAGTGTGGTCTAACCATCGTGTTGCGCATCCTTGGCATAACCTCATCAGATTTGTATTCCGCTATTGTGGCTGTACGTCCTACTTATTTTTTGTTGAGCTTTTTTTTAATTGCTTCACCACATTGTCTAGACACTGCCAGAAATGAGGCCACTCTTACTCCAGGTCTCTTTCTGAGTCACCTTGTGCTATTTCTATTTCGTTCATTCTGTAGTTATGATGCACATTATTTGGTCCAATCTGCAATACATGCCATCTGACGGTATTTCATTTGCCACCTGTCTGCTCATTCGAGTAAATGATCTCAGTGGTAGATGCTCTTCCATTTTAGTGACCTCCCCAAATTTGACCATCGCGCAGTTGGATTGAAACCCAGATACAAAGGCAAAGGTTCATACAGCCAGTCTCTAGGTAATGTCGTCCCTTAGAAAGAAAGACTTGCATTTATATAGCACCTATCACAACCTTAGGACATCCCAAAGTGCTTTCCAACCAATGAAGACACTGTTGCAATGTAAGCAACGCGGCAGCCAATTTGCGCACAGCAAGGTCGCACTAACAGCAATGAGATAATGACCAATAATCTGTTTTCGGTGTTGATTGAGAGATAAATGATGACCAGGACACCAGGGAGAACTCCCCTGGTCTTCTTGGAATAGTGCCATGGGATCTTTTACGTCCACCTGAGAGGGTGGACGGGGCCTTGGTTTAATATCTCATCCGATAGATGGCATATCCGACAGTGAAGTACTCCCTCAGTACTGCATTGGGAGTATCAGCTGGATTATGTGCTCAACTCTCTGGAGTGGGTCTTGAGCCCACAACTTTCTGACTCAGCGGTGAGAGTATTGCCAGCTGAGCCACCGCTGACACCTATTCAGCAGTTGCCATCCAAGCCTCGGAGTTTCCTCATCAACTTTGTGAAGGACATCTGTCCTCAGAGTGCTGGAAGAACCTGCCAGCTTCTCGATCTAGATACCGAAGTCCAACGACTAATTATCACCAACTGCATAATCTAGGGCCTCTTAGAATCATAGAAAGGTTACAGCACGGAAGGAGGCCATTCGGCCCATCGAGTCTACACCGTCTCAATGCAAGAGCAATCCAGTTAGTCCCACTCCCCCGCCCTTTCCCCGTAGCCCTGCAAATTTTTTCCTTTCAAGTACTTATCCAGTTCCCTTTTGAAGGCCATGATTGAATCTGCCTCCACCACCTCCTCAGGCAGTGCATTCCAGGTCCTAACCACTCGCTGTGTAAAAAAGTTTCTCCTCATGTCACTTATAAGGAGCTTTGGCAAACGTGTGCCCACTGCAATGTTGACTTCCCCTCCAGGGCGCTGCGTGGATGGTTGGCACAGCAATGTATCACTTTGAATGTGAGAATTTAGAGATGGCCCCTTAAAAGCTGTATCGATGTTACAGTTGGGTGTCAGTCGTGGCTCAGTTGGGAGCACTCTTGCCTTTAAGTTAGAGGGTTGTGGGTTTAAGTCCCACTCCAGGGACTTGAGCACACAATCCAGGCTGACACTCCCAATATAGTACTGAGGGAGTGCTGCACTGTCTTTTGGATCAGACGATAAACCGAGGCCCCTCTCAGGTTGATGTAAAAGATCCCATGGTGCTGTTTCAAAGGTCAGGGGAGTGTGTCTGTATTTACTGGGGGTCTCTGGGAGTGTGCCAGTATTTACAGGAGGTCTCTGGGAGTGTCCTGGCCAATATTTATCCCTCAATCAACATCACTAAAAACAGATTATCTGGTCTTTATCTCATTGCTGTGTACAAATTGGCTGCTGTGTTTCCTACATTGCAACTGTGATTACACTTCATAGTAAAATACTTTGTTAGCTGTAAAGCGCTTTGGGATGTCCTGAAGTCATGAAAGGCGCTATATAAATGCCCGTCTATTAATTAAGCAATCAGTTAGATGCAGTCTGGAGAAGTATGTCAGTCTGCACGATGGAGTTTGTAAGCACATTGTGAGCTGCTGAGGGCAATATAGTTTAAAACCATAAAGATGTACAGTAATTGACAATTCTTATTATTGAATGCTGGATTATTAGGAACCCCAATAATATCGTAAAAGAATTACACAGTCACTGTAGGCTGGGGCAGTCCTTCCCTACTACTGGTTTCCTTTTTTTTTGCCACAAAAGCAGCTCCCTCGATAACCCTGGATCCTATACATGGGCCGAAGCAAGATTTTCCAGTGACAAATATAAGTGGCTTTCTACGCAGTGAGCCCCCAGTAAATGCTGACACACTCCCAGAGACCCCCAGTAAATACTGACACACTCCCAGAGACCCCCTGTAAATACTGATACACTCCCAGAGACCCCCTGTAAATACTGACACACTCCCGGAGACCCCCAGTAAATACTGACACACTCCCAGAGACCCCCTGTAAATACTGACACACTCCCAGAGACCCCCTGTAAATACTGACACACTCCCAGAGACCCCCTGTAAATACTGACACACTCCCAGAGACCCCCTGTAAATACTGACACACTCCCAGAGACCCCCAGTAAATACTGACACACTCCCAGAGACCCCCTGTAAATACTGACACACTCCCAGAGACCCCCTGTAAATACTGACACACTCCCAGAGACCCCCTGTAAATACTGACACACTCCCAGAGACCCCCTGTAAATACTGATACACTCCCAGAGACCCCCAGTAAATACTGACACACTCCCAGAGACCCCCAGTAAATACTGACACACTCCCAGAGACCCCCTGTAAATACTGACACACTCCCAGAGACCCCCAGTAAATACTGACACTCCCAGAGACCCCCAGTAAATACTGACACACTCCCAGAGACCCCCTGTAAATACTGACACACTCCCAGAGACCCCCAGTAAATACTGACACACTCCCAGAGACCCCCTGTAAATACTGACACACTCCCAGAGACCCCCTGTAAATACTGACACACTCCCAGAGACCCCCTGTAAATACTGACACACTCCCAGAGACCCCCTGTAAATACTGACACACTCCCAGAGACCCCCTGTAAATACTGACACACTCCCAGAGACCCCCTGTAAATACTGACACACTCCCAGAGACCCCCTGTAAATACTGACACACTCCCAGAGACCCCCTGTAAATACTGACACACTCCCAGAGACCCCAGAAAATATCAAGGACCTTCCACTCTCATTTCTGAAAGATAGTGTCAGGCACCTGAAGGAAGATGCCTGTCATCGCAGAACATGTGTTTTATTAATGTACAGGAACAGGAATAAGTGAGGAAGCAGATCAACAAATACTGAAATCTGATGGCCTAATAGATCTCTGGGATTTCCTCAGGCACTCCTCAGGGACTGGGCCCCCCAAATTTGGAAACCTATGATACCCCCTATTTATTTGCATGTTCTAACCGTCTGAGAGGTGAGTGGCCGTTGCATCACTGGTGCAGCGTGCCCTGCACTCGGGCATCAACTGCGCTGGGTGTGTGAGAATTGTTAATCTTTTAGCTCAGTGTGATGTGTGAACGCTCAGGATCTGTCACAGTGAGTCACACAGGTCCTACGGTACAAAGGGTGAGAAAATTGTTACCTTTCATCAGTGCAGGTTAATGCTGGTCTTGAGACATACACAAACCAGGAGCAACAAGGTGTGAGTAAACTGTTAACTTATCCTCCCTTGCACTCATTTCCCCTCTCCTCGGCTGAAGGCGATGACTCATACTGTACTTGACCAAAGTGGCCATCCTTCGTGGGTGAGTCTAGACAGCAAGCGTTGACAGGCTGTTCCACTGCGGAGGCATCACAGCCTGCCCTTACCCACCACCCACAGACACTCAGTCCATAGGTGACACTGGACAGCAATCAGGAGCAAGAATCCTGGCTAACAGAACCATAGAAACATCCAGAGGCCATTTGCTTCATCGTATCTATGCCGACTCTTTGCTAAAACAATCCAAAATTCATCCCACTGCTCTGTACTCTCCCCATAGCCCTGTATCATCCTCTGCTTCAAATACTTATCCAATTTTCCCTTACAAAAGATGCAGTGGTCCCGGCCTCAACCACTCCTGCTCCAACGACCCCCCCGAAGAAATTTCTCCTAATCTCTCTCCTCACTCTCTTAGTGACAATTTTAAATTGATGACCCCCCCACCACCTCCATCTCGTCACTGATTTTTCACCATCCTCAACCAGGTGCACCAAGGCCCAGTGAGGTGCTCCCAGCACTGCCCCAACCTACTCAACACAGAACAGGGATCGAATTTGAGGAGGCCCCCTGGTCTGTATAGCTGAGAACCATACAGGGGCAATGCACTTCCAGGGTGTCAGTTGTGACTCAGTGGGTAGCACTCTCGCCTCTGAGTCAGGAGTCATGGATTCAAGCCACACTCTAGAGACTTGAGCACAAAATCTAGGCTGACACTGCAGTACTGAGGGACTGCGGCACTGTCAGAGGTGCTGTCTTTCGGATGAGATTTTAAACCAAGGCCTCGTCTGCCCTCTCAGATCCCATAGCACTATTTCGAAGAAGAGCTGGGGAGTTCTCCCCGGTGTCCTGGGCCAATATTTATCCCACCCAACATCACTAAAATAGATGATCTGGTCATTATCTCATTGCTGGTTGTGGAATCTTGCTGTGCGCAAATTGGCTGATGCCTTTCCTACATTACAACGGTGACTACACTTCAAAGTACCTCATTGGCTGTAAAGCCCTTTGGGACATCCTGAGGTTGTGAAAGGCGCTATATAAATGAAAGTTCTTTCTTCTTTTCTTCCCGAGCAAGCCATGGGGGTGGGGGGAGAAGCTCATGAATTGTGAGATCCTCACAACCTTTACCCCAGTCCACACTGCGTCTGAAATGGGTTTCGTCCCCTTCTAATTGGCTGCTCAGGCAGCAAGCAGGCCTGAAGTATGACTGGTATTTTCACACAATGTGGAGATAGTCCGGGGCCCTGGTCGGCTGCCAGACTCTCCCTACACGCATTACCACAAACTAGTTTCTGCTTCACTGTGCAGGCATGAAGCAGGATATGTATTTTTTTTTGTAACAGAAACCAGTTGCCAAGGCGACAATATCAACAAAGAAAAGCGATGACTTGTGTTAACCCCCCAAATATACAGGAACTGTGCCTGGGCTGCAAAAACAATCTAAAAAAAAAATACAAATCCTGCTTCAAAGTTTAATGCTTTCATGATGTTGTCAAGGAAAAAAAGAGAAGCTCACGAAATGGAAATTGTATAAAGGCAGCTTCGGTCAAGACATTAAAACTGAGGCTCTCTGCCTGTTCCCGTGGTACAAGTGGACGTTCGAAAGAACCGCTGGCACTGCTTGAGGAACAGGGAGTTCTCCTCGAGTCCTGGCCAATCCTCCTCCCATAATTGACACCACTTAAAACAGATTAACCGGTTATTCACCTCAGGGCTGTTTCTGGGACATTCCAGGTGCACATTGGCTCCTGTGATTTTCTACACGACAGCTGTTACTTCACAAACGGGTCCGTTGTGGAAAAGTACTTTCGGTGTTTTTTTGGCGTGAATGGCACATCGAATGACTAAAGCAAGTTTCATCGGAATGTTACGAACAGCAGCAGGCCATTCAACTGCTTGAGCCAGCTCCTTCCATCGAATTCGATCATGGCTGACTTGTGTCTTAACTCCATCTACCCGCCTCTGCTCCATATCCCTTGAAACACCTTACCTAACAAAAATCTATCGATCTGAGCCTTGACAGCTCCAAATGTCGGAGCATCCACATTTCATTTTTAAATTAACCCCGGAGTGTGGGGTACGGTGGGAATGACAGTGGAGCTTCCTATAGTTTTCGTTATAACAATCTTTTTGTAATATTTCATATTGTTCAAAATTACGTTAATATGTTACTGTGGACCCCACGATAGCCGCCATGTTGGATTTCCCCCCAATTGGCTCATCGAATGTCCTTCTGGTAAGATATCCCCGCACCCCACTTACCCCCTTCAATTCCATTATTTTATTCTCCGGTTCTGTTTACCATGCTCCCTCTGGTTTCCCCTGGTTGTCTGCCACTGGATCTTCCCCCTCAGCCGCGGAATGAGATGGCTATGGATTTTTTGTGCAGCCACGAAAGATACGAAAAATGATGGACTTTAAAGACCTGCTGGTCCATCCTGCCTGTCCCATACAGTTGTGATGTCTTGTGCATCACAATATATACACTCCCCACCTCTCCCGGAAGCCATGTAATCTCCCGGGAGAGGCGAGAAAACAGATAATCTGGAAAATTCCTCTCTGACCCCCTTAAGCATTCAAAACTAGTCCAGGAGACCATTCTGGCCCTTATTAATGTTATACGGTACCTATGGGTGGGGTGGGCAGTTCTCCCACATCCTCCTCTCAATCAAGGTTAACTAAAGCATGTGCTCTGTCTCAGGTGTCAGCCATGGCTTAGTGGGTAACACGCTCCTCTCTGAGTCAGAAGGTTGGTGGTTCAGGTCCCACTCCATGAGTCTTGAGCACATAATCCAGGCGGACACTCCAGTGAGGTACAGAGGGAGTGCTGCATTGTTGGAAGTGCCGTATTTCGGATAGGAACAGGAGTAGGCCATTCAGCCCCTCGTGCCTGCTCCGCCATTTGATAAGATCATGGCTGATCTGTGATCTAACTCCATATACCTGCCTTTGGCCCATATACCTTTGGTTGCCAAAAAGCTATCTATCTCAGATTTAAATTTAGCAATTGAGCTAGTATCAATTGCCGTTTGCGCAAGAGAGTTCCAAACTTCTACCACCCTTTGTGTGTAGAAATGTTTTCTAATCTCGCTCCTGAAAGGTCTGGCTCTAATTTATAGACTGTGCCCCCTACTCCTAAAATCCCCAACCAGCGGAAATAGTTTCTCTCTATCCACCCTATCTGTTCCCCTTAATATCTTATAAACTTCGATCAGATCACCCCTTAACCTTCGAAACTCTAGAGAATACAACCCCAATTTGTGTAATCTCTCCTCGTAACTTAACCCTTGAAGTCCGGATGAGACATTAAACTGAGGCCCTGTCTGCCCTCTCAGGTGGACATAAAAAAATCCCATGGCATTATCTGAAGAAGAGCAGGAGAGTTCTCCCTGGTGTCCTGGCCAATATTTATCCCTCAACCAAAATCACGAAAACAGATTATCTGGTCATTATCTCTTGCTGTTTTGTGGGACTTTGCTGTGCACAAATTGGCTGCTGCTTTTCCTACATTACAACAGTTATTTCATTTCAAAAGTACTTAATTGGCTGTAAAGCACTTTGGGACGGCCTGAGGTCATGAAAGGTGCTATATAAATACGCCTTTCTTTCTTTGAGAATCACCCAGGCTGACGAACAGAGGATTTATTTCTATAAGTGAGGCGGATTCGATAATTCATGAGTGCCAGTATTCTCATTACATCCTCTCTGTGAAAATACAAGTTATACTACCCAAGGAGGAGATGTGTTTTAATTTATCAGCATCACTGCAAGTTAAAACGAGGGCTGCTCAGAAAGACACTGTTATAACAGTTCCCCTCTTTTTTCTCAAGGTGTGCCATGTTAATTGTATCCATGTGACTTATATGAATTAGTGTTAATTGTATTCAGGGGGTGTGTATCAATTGGGAACTCGCTTGTATCCATTTATAAGAGAGTTGATCTAGGGTGTGTGGGTGTAATGTGGATCTCTGTGAATAAAGGCTTGGAAGCAACTGAAGACCAGGCTCTTGTATTCTATCCTTCACCACCGGGCTATCCAGTTTGTAACACTAAGCTCTGGAATTCCCTCCCTAAACCTCTCTGCCTCTCTACCTCTCTCTCCTCCTTTAAAATGCTCCTTAAAATCTACCTCTTTGAACAAGTGTTTGGTCACCTGACATAACGTCTCCTTCTCTGTGGCAATTTTTTTTTGTCTGATTATGCTCCCGTGAAGCCCCCCTGGGACGTTTTACTACATTAAAGGCACTATGTCAATGCAAGTTGTTGTTGTTGATCTGCCTTTAAAAGAAGGATGTTTTCTGAGGACCAAGCGCTGGTGCAGACGTTGGGGACCTTGCCAAGATGGCGGCTCGGGTGAACAAGTCCACTGGCTGTGTGTGGTAGCCTTGCATGGATGGTTTCACAATGCACAATCCACCATGGAGCACGTGATAACTCCACGATTATCTGCACTGCCAGAGGCCCTAAGAGCTGTCTGAGCTTCTGACATAGTTAGCCAGGCTGTTGTGGTAGAGATCTCTGTTGCCGTAGAAACCAGAGGGGGAATGGGCCATCTATCCTGGATTGGACAGGTTTGGGAATTGGCTTGAGAAAACCATGAGGCAGGGATCACTGCACCCACCCATCAGTGCTCCCAGAATCTACAGGCAGAGATGCCTGTGAAGGCTACCCCTTACAAGGGACACCATAGCTAAGTTGCCTGTTCCAAGCAGAGCTGTAGCTGGTCTGTTTCTCAGGACTCCAAAGCAACTGAGCCTTCCCACCAGTGCCCTCGATACCTGCACATCTGGCTTAGAGCAGGCAGGCCCAGGCTAGCGGATGGGGCGTCACCTGTAGTTGGTCCATCCCACATCATAGCTGGCACAGGCACAATGGGCTGAATGGCCTCCATCTGTGCTGTATGATTCTATGATCAGGAAAAAGAGACCACCTCAATCCCAAGAGGATCATGTGCATGTACAGCATCAGCCGCCTCATGTGCACTCGACACTGAGGTAACACCTAGAAGAAACCTAAAGTTAGTCCAAGAGCACGTTCATCGCACAATGTCTCAAAGGGAGAGCACACTGGAAGCAAAGACTAGACATTAACATACACGTGACAAGCCTTTAACAATCTGGCTTCACTGAAGCTGTGTACAGAGGGTGTTCTAGCTAAAGTTTGGGAGCATGTTTCAACAAGTGACAGGAATGTATTGTGAGTTGCCTAGAAGGTTTAAGGCATTGTAGGTGGAGACATTTTTGCAGCAGGCATGTGAAGATATAGATAGGACTGTTAATGCAGTGGCCACATTTGCAAGTTAAGAGGTATCCCTGTGGAGAACTTGCTTAGTGACCCTCGGTTCTTCTCTGCAGCCTCTTCAGGCTCCTCTCAGTGGTCTCCTGTGGTCAGGTTCTTCTCTGCCTAGTTGTTGGTGAAGGTTCCATGAGCTGGCAGAGGAAGCGTCCAATCCCAGGTGGTCTAGTAGCAACAGTTGGTAGAGGAGGTGTTGCTGCAGAGGGGAAGCTAACGGCTGACAGGGTAAGTATCCACTCTCTGATAGTCCAGTGATGGTGGTCCATGTGTTGGCAGACTCATGAATTCTGCGGTTGACATGCCTGGATAGTTAATTCTTCCCTAGCCACAGTCCTGTTGTTGTGTATCCTCGATATAAACACCGTACCACACAGGAAGTGGACACATGGGTTCTTTGAATAGCTCTATGATTTCATCGCTCATACTTTTGCCTCATTTGTGGATTAAAAAAAAACACAACCCAACGGTTTCTCAAAAATTCACTGCTCTGTGTAACTTCCCATATCTGCAGCCTGATTTAATCCACACCACCTACAGAAGCTCAGCATGTATGTATATACATTAAATAAGAATCATGTAATGGGGCTTTACACAGGAACCATCAGTCTGAGGTAATCGGGTGCACCCATTATCCTTTGCAGAAAAAAGGATAGGGAGCACAGAACGATCTAACCAGGGAATTAAGCAAAAGAAAACGGGGGGATGTGAGGTAATGCAGTGGATGGCTTTGCCACGAGTGTGTAGATCCTTCTCCCCCCAGCCCTGAGTCAGCAGCCGAATATCGTGGGGGATGTGTGTGAGTGCTTGTAACATGCATGAGGTACAGCTCAATTTAGGGTTGCCAACTCTGGTTGGGCGTATTCCTGGAGGTTTCATCGCGTGACCTCCTGCCTCCAACTGCCCCGCCCCACACTCCCGCCATTAGTCGCCCGATACGTCCATCCTCGCGGCACCGTCTTCCCACGCCAATCGGAACGTGAATAGATTCTTCATTCCCCATTTGGATGATTCTTGAACATCGGTCAAACAGCCTTTTCTCCCCCATCCCCAATATTAGTAAACAAAAGTGTTCAAAGGAATGTTTATAAAAACATTATTTGTTTAACACCTCCTATGATTTTTTTCCTGGGGTTTGCTCGCAGCAGTGCCCTGGAGATTAGTCTTTCTTTCCTGGAGACTCCAGGGCAATCCTGGAGAGTTGGTAACCCTACATCTCAGTGAGAACTAGGAGGAGCCACAGCCAAGTGTGATGGAGGGGGGGGGGGGGGGATTTTCCCTTATTGAAGACGGGCAGGTGTCTGATCATTGCTAAGGGTCTCCTTGTTGCGTTACGGTTGCCCTGCAGAGAATCGCGTGTTACAGCCTGCGTCCCACCACTTCGTGGCATCACCAAATCCTAACACCACTCGACATCACACACAGCAGGGCTGCTTTGAGTAGGGCTGGCCTGCTAAAGCAAAGAAGTTGGTCACAAAACACTTCTGTCCGATCAACGAGCAGAGTCGGTGTGTTGAAATCCAGCAAGCAGAGTACTAAAGGAAGTGGCCCTGGAAATAGTGGATGCATTGGTGATCATCTTCCAAAATTCTATAGACTCTGGAACAGTTCCTACAGATTGGAGCGTGGCAAATGTAACCCCACTATTTAAAAAAGGAAGGAGAGAAAAAACAGGGAATTACAGACCAGTTAGCCTAACATCAGTATTGGGGAAAATGCTAGAATCTATTATAAAAGATGTGATAACAGAACATTTGGAAGGCATTAACGGGATTGGACAAAGTCAGCATGGGTTTATGAAAGGGAAATCCTGCTTAACAAATCTACTGGAGTTTTTTGAGGATGTAACTAGTAGAATAGATAGGGGAGAACCAGTGGATGTGGTGTATTTGGATTTTCAGAAGGCTTTTGATAAGGTCCCACACAAGAGGTTAGTGTGCAAAATTAAAGCACATGGGATGGGGGGAATATACTGGCATGGATTGAGAATTGGTTGACAGACAGGAAACAGTGAGTAGGAATAAACGGGTCTTTTTCCGGGTGGCAGGCAGTGACTAGTGGGGTACCACAGGGATCAGTGCTTGGGCCCCAGCTATTCACAATATATATATCAATGATTTGGATGAGGGAACTAAATGTAACATTTTCAAGTTTGCAGACGACACAAAGCTGGGGTGGAATGTGAGCTGTGAGGAGGATGCAAAGAGGCTCCAATGTGATTTAAACAAGTTGGGTGAGTGGGCAAGAACATGGCAGATGCAGTATAACATGGATAAATGTGAGGTTATCCACTTTGGTTGTAAAAACAGAAAGGCAGATTATTATCTGAATGGTGATAGATTGGGAAAAGGGAAGGTGTAACGAGACCTGGGTGTCCTTGTACACCAGTCGCTGAAAGCGAGCATTCAGGTGCAGCAAGCAGTTAGGAAGGCGAATGGTATGTTGGCCTTCATTGCAAGAGGATTTGAGTACAGGAGCAGGGATGTCTTACTGCAGTTATACAGGGCCTTGGTGAGAACACATCTGGAGTATTGTGTGCAGTTTTGGTCTCCTTATCTGAGGAAGGATGTCCTTGCCATGGAGGGAGTGCAACGAAGGTTTACCAGACTGATTCCTGGGATGGCAGGACTGACGTATGAGGAGAGATTGGGTCGACTAGGCCTATATTCACTAGAGTTTAGAAGAATGAGAGGTGATCTCATCGAGACATATAAAATTCTAACAGGACTAGACAGACTAGATGCAGGGAGGATATTCCCAATGGCTGGGGAGTCCAGAACCAGGGGTCACAGTCTCAGGATACGGGGTATGCCATTTAGAACCGAGATGAGGAGAAATTTCTTCACTCAGAGGCTGGTAAACCTGAGGAGTTCTCTACCACAGAAGGCAGTGGAGGCCAAGTCATTAGATGTATTCAAGAAGGAGATAGATATATTTCTTAATGCTAAAGGGATCAAAGGATATGGGGAAAAAAGCGGGAACAAGGTACTGAGTTAGACGATCAGCCATGATCATTTTGAATGGCGCAGCAGAACCGAAGGGCCGAATGGCCTACTCCTGCTCCTATTTTCTATGTTTCTGTGTGATGCTTCCCACCTGTGGCCAATTATAGTGGGAAACCCGGCCACAGTGACGCCATCGAGGCAGCAATGCATCATCTTCAAATTTTCCACAATGGATCTCTCCACAACCCAGTGGCACAGAGGTCAGAACATGCGTCACAGGGTTGCCTCTGTGACTAAAGTGCATTCAAACATTCTTTTTTCCTCACATTTGTCTCCCCTCATCTCCCGAAAGCGCTGACTCTTGCTGGCGGATGTTTCCACGTGCACTGGCTGCCCTCTAGTCCCTCACCAAAGTGGCCATTCGTCTTTTGAATGAGACGTTAAACCGAGGCCCCGTCTGCCCCCTCAGGTGGACGTAAAGGATCCCATGGCACTATTTCGAAGAAGAGCAGGGGCGTTCTCCCTGGATTTCCTGGGCCAATACTTGTCCCTCAACCGACATCACTAAAACTGATTGTCTGGTCATTATCACATTGCTGTTTGTGGGATCTTGCTGTGTGCAAATTGGCTGCCGTGTTTCCTACATTACAACTTCAAAAAACTATGGCTGATGCTTCCTCTCTCCCAGGGAGGGGGGATTGAGGATGGAGTGTCTGTATCACTTCCGTAGCTGAGAGAGATATACTCTTCACGTGGTAGCAGTTAAAGGAGATCAAACTGAATTTTAGTATCAATAATTTAGCTCGATATCAACGCAATTCTTCATTATCACATTTGCTCCCTTGCAGTCACAACCCCCAAGTACTGACCAGCGGCTTCAACTCGAGGGAATCTCGAGAGAGAGAGAGAGAGAGAGAGTTGCCAGGTTTGAATCTCCAGCCCAGACTTTGAAAATTGGAAGGTAAATGTCTTTATAGATAACACTTGGTCCATGTGATCTCCTGGACTGGTTTCAATCACCTGAGAGCAATTTCCCAGAGTATTTTTTCCCTTATTTTCCTCTGGTTTTTCCTCTGGTTTCTCGCCTCTCCCAGGAAATTACATGGCAGTGGGGAAGCGGTGGGGGCAGGGTGAAGAAGAAGTCTAGTCATGATACTCTGGCCATCATGGTGTGGGGCAGCCTTGATGGACCAGCTGGTCTTTTCCTGCCCATCAATTTTGTATGTTCGTAAATCCTTTAGCGCACGACAAGTGGAAGGTCGATAGTGCTGTAATGTCCAGATGATCAGCTAAAGCTAAAAGGCAGCAAACTGACATTTGGGACGTCCTGAGGTCGTGAAAGACGCTCTATAAATGCGAGTCTTTCTTTCTTTGCTTTTTTCACTGGGATCAACTAACTCAGACTAGGGGCTGTACCTGGCATCTTCTGGTCTCTATGGCTCAGACTTCCTCCAGGCAGTCCCTTTAGGCTTTGAGGGGAGGGAGCGTCCTTATATTCTGGCATATCAGGCACATTGTTATAAACCAGAACTCTTTGCTCCCAAGGGCTGTTATAAGTGAGAGTAGACCATGTAATGGTTTGACTGTGTGTTCATACTCATTCTAAGGTAAAGTTGCATTGGACAGCATGAGACTAGTTATAAAGAAACTCATAGCGATAAGCTACTGGGATCCCCCTCTCCCTCGCACTCTCACAGTCTGAATGCAGTGTAAAACACTCCCACATTCAAAGGAGAGACTGAGACTTTGGTGCCATGACTGCAGTTTGCTGCCTGACAGGCTTTAGCTGATCATCTGGACATTACAGCACTATCGACCTTCCACTTGCCATGCGCTAAAGGATTTACAAACATGCAAAATTGATGGGCAGGAAAAGACCAGCTGGTCCATCAAGGCTGCCCCACACCATGACTAGACATCTCCCTTCTTCCTCATCCTGCCCCCACCGCTTCCCCGCTGCCGTGTAATTTCCTGGGAGAGGCAAGAAACCAGAGGAAAAACCCAAGGCCAATAAGGAAAAAAATATTCTGGGAAATTGCTCTCAGGTGATTGAAACCAGTCCAGGAGATCACATGGACCAAGTGTTATCTATAAAGATACTTACCTTCCAATTTCCAAAGTCTGCGCTGGAGATTCAAACCTGGCAACTCTCTCTCTCTCTCTCTCTCGAGAGAGAGAGAGATAGATTCCCTCTGAAAGCGACAGTGAGTTGAAGCCACTGATCAGTACCTGGGGCTGTGACTGCAAGGGAGCAAATGTGATAATGAAGAATTGTGTTGCTATCGAGCTGAATTATTGATACTAAAATTCAGTTTGATCTCTTTTAACACTCACTGCTACCACGTGACGAGTATATCACTCTCAGCTACGGAAGTGATACGGGCATCCATCCTCAATCCCCCCTCCCCACCCCGCCCTGGGCAAAGGAGAGGAAGCATCAGCTATGGTTGCCATCCTATGACTGGAAAGTCTAAATGGGTAGAGGACGGATGAGGACAGGATCGGCTGTGATATTCCCATGGTCAAATAGCCTGCCGGTCCTCACTGTCCAATCTCACACATGAAGAATGGCAGCTTGGGTGGAGTGTGCCCGATACCTATGGAACCATATCCTGTCATGAGGTACAGAAGGTAATACCATCTATGCCCTCAGCTAACCCATCTCATGCTGTTTACATTGCTGTTTTTACATTTATCTTTATTGACAAACTTAGGTGAACGGCCAAGGCCCAAAGTCCGGGACGTTACTGAGATTTGAAGGGTGCAAGAGTTAACTCAAGAAGTAGTGATTAAGTGATGTCAAGTCTATAAATGATAAATAATAAGACCATAGATTACAAATAACAAGAACAACTTTCAGCAGCGTCTTTCACATAATGAAGCGTCCCAAGAACAAACCAAGTGATATTAGAAGAATTAGGAGAGGTGAACGGTAGCATTGCCATAAAAATAGCTTTGAGGAAGCTTTTAAAGGCGGGGAGAGGAATAGTAAGGCTAGGAGATTTTGGGGAGCAAGTTCCACAGAGTAGGACCAAGATGGCTGCACAGGAGGTCAAAGTCAGAAGACTATAGGGCGCAGGATGGGACAGGCTGGAAAAGCTGGCAGTGGTAGGGCAGGGCAAGGCCACGGAGGGATTTGTAAGTGCAGACAAGGTGCATTGGGAGCCAGAGAAGGTCGACGAGGGCAGGGATGATGGGCGGGGCTTACTCAGGGTCAGGATGCGGGCGACAGAGTTTCAGACAAATTGCAGTTTGAGCAGGGAGCCTCTCGGGAAGCCCGTGAGTAGTCAAGTGTTGAGGTAACGGGTTTGAGCGAGGGGAGATGGAGCGAAGGAGGGCAGTACCTATGTTAATTAAGAACAGAGTTCCGCTGGAGGGGGTATCACACCCAAATCCCAACAAATGCATAAAGCATTAACTAAGGAATGATTAGCTGGGATCCAAACTTGAAGGTACACTGGAATTCTGGCTTGGTAGATAAATACATCATCGGGTGTACTGCCGGAGAAAATGTTCCCAGGCCAAGTGATTGAATGGTTGGCTAATGTTTGGCCTCAGACATCCTGGACTATGATGAGGCAAAACAATCACCAGGGTTCCTGCCCCAGATCACTACCTAGTGACCCACAATGGAAAGTGTGCATGCGTCAGGTGAGGACAGAATCAGACTTGGCTGTGATGCCCTCCACAGTCAGATAGTTTCCTGACACTCATTGTCTAGGATTATGCATGAAGAAAGGCCAGTCGGCAGTCTATCGGAGGGAAACCACATGAATCAGATTAGGGGTAAGAGCGGGTACTTCAAAAATTAGACATAGCACCCATAGGAGAAACAATATCGGATTCAACCACGACAATTTGCATTTATTTAGCGCCTTTAACCAAGGAAAATGTCCCAAAGTGCTTCACAGAAGCGTAAACAGACAAAAATTTACACCGAGCCAAAGAAGGAGACATTAGGACAGGTGACTAAAAGCTTGGTCAAAGAGGTAAGTTTTAAGAAAGGTCTTAAAGGAGGAGAGAGAGGTGGAGAGACAGAGAGTTTTAGGGAGGGAATTCCAGAGCTTAGGGCTTAGGCAGCTGAAGGCACGGCCACCAATGGTGGGGCGATGGAAATCGGGGATGCACGAGAATCCAGAGTTGGAGGAGCGCAGAGATCTCGGAGGGTTACAGAGGAGGAGGTTACAGAGATAGAGAGGGGGCGAGGTGATGGAGGGATTTGAAAACAAGGATGAGAATTTTAAAATTGAGGCATTGGCGGACCGGCAGCCCACGTAGGTCAGCGAGCACAGGGCTGATGGGTGAACAGGACTCGGTGTGAATTAGGATGCGGGCAGCAGAGATTTGGATGAGGTCAAGTTTATGGAGGGTGGAAGATGGGAGGCTGGCCAGGAGAACATTGGAATAGTCGAGTCTGGAGGTACCAAAAGCATGGAGGAGGGTTTCAGCAGCAGATGGGCTGAGGTAGGGGCAGAGACAGGCGATTCTGTTGAGAACGTAATGTTCTTGAAAGTATTTTTGGGTCATGTGGTACCGTGAAGCTTCGTTCAGCTTCCTGCTTTGAATCATCACCTCTTCAAGCTCACTCACCTACGGTCTGATACAGCGACACATGATAACATCATGTCAAAAGATGGTAGCTGAGAAAACAGGTCCCCTGTTCCCAGTTAGACATTTAACTGCCTAATAATTGACTCTTAGTCTTTTGGAGGGTGAGGCTCAGTGGACTCGACGCCAACGACAGCTTACTGGTTGGAAGAACGCAGGCTGGGAATCCGCAATTTTCCAACACACAGTCCTGGCCTGTCCCAGAAGCGCTGAAGCAGGAACGCCCCCCTTTACGAGAGGTGGAGGGAAAAGCGGGAAAGCATCTTTGTAACAAGTTGCGACTCATCAGGTGTTTTATTCTATTGAAGAACTTAGGTGCAGGGGTCTAGTGCAGTGCACTACCTAGAAGAGAGCAGGAGAAAAGATGAGGTAAATCATAATTTACCACAATGGTACCAGGGATGAGGGACTTCAGTTATGTGGAGAGACTACGTTAAAGGCGCTATATAAATGCAAGTTGTTGTTATTGTAGAGAAGTTGGGAATGTTCTCCTTAGAGCAGAGGTTAAAGGGAGCTTTAATAGAGGTGTTCAAAATCATGAAGGGTTTTGATAGAGTAAATAAGGACTTATTTACTCTACTGGCAGGAGGGTCGGTAACCAGAGGACGCAGATTTAAAATGATTGGCAAAAGAACCAGAGGGGAGATGAGGAGAAATGTTTTTACGCAGCGAGTTGTTGTGATCTGGAATGCGCTGCCTGAAAGGGCGGTGGAAGCAGATTCAATAATAACTTTCAAAGGGGAATTGGATAAATACTTGAAAAGGAAAAATTTGCAGGGCTATTGTGAAAGGGCAGAGGAGTGGAACTAATTGGACAGTTCTTTCAAAGAGTCGGCACAGTGTCGAAGGGCCGATTAGCCTCCTTCTGTGCTTTAAGATTCTATGATTTTATGATTCTAAGATCAGGGAAGTGATACAGGGAGGGGGAGGGGAGTAATAGACAAGAATAAAGTTAGTATGAACCAAATATTCGGGAATATTTTCTTCTAATTTTAGTATGAAATTTAGTATGAGTGTAGATTGGATTCCATGCTGTACACATTTCCCCTCCTCCGTTGCAAATTTTAGTTTCCATAGAAAGTTGTGATGCCCCCCCTCAAGGACAAATAGCGCGTCCAGGCTCACTGTCGTGTGCTGCTCCCACACAGTGGGGATGAGGCAGCAGTTTCCATGCAGGACGAAGGGAAAAAAAACATCAGCGAACGGTGGTAAAATGTGAACTTTAGATCTCAAGCTGTGTTTTCCAGCCCTTTTTCCCATCCCCTATCCTGGACCCACCTTGATCGCACTCAAGACAGCTTAGCAACGGAAAAAAAAAAAAATCACAGTAACCTCCCGCACAGCAGCAGGTCTTGTTAAACTCCTGAAGTTCAGTCGACATGTGGCTGATGGATGCAATCGAGCAAGTCTTAGGCTGAATTCAGTGGGTGTACCCTACATTAACAACACTGTAAACTGGCAGGTTGCCCTGGTCTGCGCCGTCTCTTAAGCATACAACTCTGTTAAAAAGAACTTACTACGTTTCGCCACCCCTGTTACACATTTTGTTTCCATGGCAACCCGCTCTGTTGCATCAACAATTAATGTAATCTTTTTCTGTATCTTTCCTACTCACAGTACAGAATAGTGGAATGCACTGCTCCCTCCAGTCACCACTGCACCTTTAAACCATTAAATATTAATTGGTTAATTATACTGCTTGAATCCTAGCAACAGGCCATAGCAACCAAGTAACCAGGACCAGATTACCACAATTTAAGAAGCACCGATATCCTTTGGCATTGCTCATGGTAAATCAGATGTTAAGATGGTTTATGAGAACAGGAGGGTTGCACCATTTAACCTATAATGTATTATTCTGCTGTTAGACTGGAGAGGTGTGTTTAAATGGCCTGTCCCTTTAAGGCCACAGAGTCTCTTTTGTGAATAGGCACGTCGTGAGGTCAGTTAGAGGCTAATTGCTTCTCTTTTTTAAGACTTTTTTTTACGATATTGGATGGTTCAATAATCTTGGTTGATTCAGCTCTCTAACAACAACGCTGGAACCATTAGAAGTCCACTCAAATGTTCCTCACACTGCCTGCCCACCCCCCTCTGTTTACACCACGCTGTTGTAGTGCATTAGGTTAGATTATCATCACAGTATGGTTATTAAATGGTTATTGTAACTCAGTATAGTTTCTTTACGTGCTGGTCCACTGACCTACTTTTGACAGAACCCCAGTTTAACCCGACTCAGTCCCAGTTGCATGCAAATCTGTAGCAATCTCACTCCTCATCAAACAAGACTATGTGACTGAGTCCAGGATCCTAACACTGCTCTGAGGGAATAATAACTGGAATGAACTTAGCTTTGTCGGCAAAACGCATGTGTGTGGGTGTTAGCTGAGAACAGAATTGGAGCTGTGCCAAAAATGAAACAAGCCAATGAGCGTGCGTATGAAGAAACTGTGCTGAAATCTGAAACGTGGTACAGTCAGTGGACAGGACTGGGCTCAGCTGTGCAGTTCTCATAGTGCAATGGCCTGCCAGCATTCACTGTCTAGACTCACACATGAAGACAGGCCACTTGAGTGAGGTGACAGAAGGCAGCTGATGCGAGTGGGTCTTAGCTAGTGTATCCTAACAAGGAGTCAAGGACTTCAGGAGAGAAGGGGAGAAAACTGAGAGAAAGATCCCAAATTGGGCAGCACAACACAATGTGATAGTGCAGTGTACTGGGGACTCAAAGAAAGAAAGAACTTGCATTTATGTAGTGCCTTCCACCACCTCAGGACGTCCCAAAGCACTTTGCAGCCAATGAAGTACTTTTGGAGTGCAGTTACTGTTTTAATGTAGGAAACGTGGCAGCCAATTTGCGCACAGCAAGGTCCCACAAACAGCAATGTAATAATGATCAGAAAATCTGTGATTTTGGTTGAGGGATAAATATTGGCCAGGCCACCAGTGAGAACTCTTCTGCTCTTCTTTGAAATAGTGCAGTGGGATCTTTTACTCTACCTGAGAGGGCAGATAATATCTCATCTGAAAGACGGCACCTCCGACAGTGCAGCTCTCCCTCGGTACTGCACTGGGAGCGTCGGCCTAGATTACGCGCTTGGGTCTCTGGAGTGTCTCCTGCAATCCACAGACTTTTAAAACCCAAGCCTGACATCGCCTAATGACAACCCTTAGTTTGTCTTGTCTTCTCTCCGACTCATTTGAACGTTGGCGATGTCCTACACTGGGGGCCTTGGACTTTCACCTGGAGAAACCTCCATGGTGTGGTTATTTTTTCAGAATACGGTAGAATTGCCAGAGGCAATTTTATTTTTTGAGTTCACTCCGTTTTTTGAGTAGGGGGGGAGGAAGGATCATGTCATAGATCAAAGGCCAAAAGGCTCCATGCAAAAGACGCGTGATGATTACTAAAAGACCAACAATTCGCTGCGACTTTATCGAGAGATGAGTCTGTAGCGAACCTGCGAGAATTTTTAAAAATTGAAATAAAAAATATTTTCCTCATGAAACCCTTTTCCCCTCCCCCCCCCAAAAAAATTACATATTCAAGAAATTAAAAACATCACTTCCCAAGAGAAGTAAATCAGATCGACAGAAAAGGCAGAGGTTCGGCCTGTTTACGTGAGCCGGGATTCTATAACAAGGGCTTTTGGGAAATTAGGAAACACAGACAAGTAATTTACGATAAGCCCGAGAGGCAGGCAGTGGGCGGCACTACGAGCTATGAGCAAGCAGGATGTGTCCTGGCCTGTGGTCAGCAGCTCCCTGTTTATTATGCAATTTTTTTTCTCTGTTCAAACAGACTCCGAACTCCATGAACTCCTTTTTTTTTCTGGCCTGAAGAGAAAGGCTTTCCAGTTACAAAAGAAAAGAAAGAATTCCAAATGCTTCCCGTACTGGATCTACGAGAATAAAAATAGATTTGAGAAAAAAAACAATTGTCGTGCATGGAGTTGTCATCAGAGGGTTCACGGCACAAAGTCAGATGACTAAAGGCTTGCTGAGTTAACCCCTTCTTGGAATGATTCCTGTGCTACGGACAGCAAAGCCTGTTCAGAGCAGAAATCCCTGAACTTTGCCTTAATTAGGGTTATAAAGGGTTGGACAAACTCCTTTATTACATGGCCTTCTGCCTCGAACCACCCCGCCCCCACACTTCCGCCATTGGTCCATCACCCAGACGCACTTCCTTCCCACGCCAATTGGAAAGGGAACAGAATCTTTGTTACCCAATTGAATGAACCTTGACTGTTGGTGAAAGAGCCTTTTCCTCCCCATCACCAATATTTTTACAACTAATAAATGAAAGTATTCAAAGAAAATGAAAAAAAAAACACCCTTTTGTTTAATGATTTTTCTCCGGGGTTTTGCTCTCAGCAGTGTCCAGGAGATTAATCTCCCATTTCTGGGGTCTCCGGGACAATCTTGGAGGGTTGGCATTCCATAGCATGGGAAGTACTCATGGAACAAGCAGTCAAGGCCTTTGGGAGAGGAGGGGATTAAGCTGAAAACAGTTAACCCTATCATGGATGGAAAGGCAACCGTTTAGAGCCTTCCCGCCATTGTATACCGAGGGGATGCAATCAAGGAGAAACCCCCGCGGGCAGAATGTAAAATTCAAATTGATGTAATGTACCTGTAATGAATCCTGATTGGATGATTCTCAACTTCCGTCAAACAGCCCTTTTTCCATCTCCAATGTTTCTTTATAACTAATAAGCAAAAGTGCTCAAAGAAATTTTTTTTAAAACACGCAATTTTTAAAATGTCCTGTTGATTTTTCTCCTGGATTCTCGCAGCATTGCCCTGGCGATCGATCTTACATTCCTGGAGACTCCAGGACAACCCAAAGGGTTGGCAACCCTAGGCTGCCAGTTAGTTTATTTCCTCACTGTCTCTTTCTCTCCCACTATCTTGAGTTCTTTTGCACCTGTGTTCTCTGAATTGGGCTTTCTCTTTGTTGTTCTCTCTTTCGCTTGCTGTTTACTCCTTTCTCTCCCTCTCTTTCTCTTGCTCATAGAAACGTAGGAACATAGGAACAGGAATCGGCCATTCAGACCCTCGAGCCTGATCTGCCATTCAATCAGATCATGGCTGATCTGTAGCTCAACTCTATTTCCCTTGATCCATATCCCTGGATACACTTATCTAACAGAAATCTGTCGATCTTAGTCTTGAAAATTTCAACTGACCCCCAACATCCACAGCCTTTTGGGGGAGAGTGTTCCAGATTTCCACTCCCCTTTGTGTGAAAAAGTGCTTCCCAATTTCACTCCTAGCTCTAATTTTAAGATTATGCCCCCTTGTTCTGGATTCCCCCACCAGAGGAAATTGTTTTTTTGTATCTGCTCTATTGAATCCCTTTATCATTTTAAAGACCTTGATTAGATCACCCCTCAACCTTCTAAACTCAAGGGAATACAAGCTCAGTTTATGCAAGCTGTCCTCATAATTTAACACATTAAGCCCTGGTATCATTCTGGTGAATCTGCGCTGTAGCCCCTTCAAGGCCACTATATCCTTCCTGAGGTGCGGTGCCCAAAACTGAACACAGATGTGGTCTGACCAAGGATCTGCACAACTGAAGCATCACTTCCTCCCCTTTGTATTCCAGCGTCTTTGAGATAAAGGCCAACATTGCATTAGCCTTTTTGATTACTTTTTGTACCTGTGCACTAACTTTTAGTGACTTGTGTTCCTGGACACCCAATCCCTTTGCTCCTCCATAGCTCCTACTCTTTTGCCATTAAGAAAATATTCCAATTTGTCTTTCTTGGATCCAAATTGAATGACCTCACATTTCCCCACAATGAACTCCATCTGCCACAGTTTTGACCACTCTCTATCCATCTCTTATTCACTTGCTTTCTCTCCATCTCCCATTGTCATTTTCTCTGTCCCTCTCTTTCATTCTCTTACTCTCTGTCCACCTCATTCTCACTATATCTCTCATTCATTGCTTTGTCTCTCATTCTCTTATTCTCTCTCCATCTCGCATTGTCTTGTTTTCTCTCTATCTCTCTCCATCTCTTGTTATCTTACCCTCTCTCCATTTCTAATTCTCACTGAAATGAGTATAGGTAGCTGAGCCCAGTTCCTTGTGGGCAAGTTCACCGCACGAAACCGCTCTGAAGTCAGCACCAGTTTGGCAATCTCAGAGAGGCCATCGGGATAGCGGCTGCTTGGTGTGGAGACATATTACACTGTACGGGGCGCGACTTGGAGGTTGGGGATCAAGGCGTGTTGTTGAGGTAAAGTACAGTGAGCTTTGCTCTGCTCCTGACCTGGGAATACCTGATACTGGCACTGGGTGCGTGAAATGGGAAAGGGTCCCATTACCTAGCACTAACACCCCTCATCTTGATTAACAGGAAATCCACCAGAAAAACCCTCTCATAGCTCTGCAGATAGAACCATCGCTAAGCATCTGGGGAGGGAAAATCTCAGATTGTGGCGGGGGGAGTGCACAATTAAAACCATTTTCCTGTCCAGTCCTGTCTGTGTAACAGCATTTACAAGCATTAATTTCTGACCCGGATGAAGTCATAAGTGAATTTCCCCTCTCCTCCCTGTATGACTGATTAACCTTTAAAAACAAATGTACGCAAATCTAAAATACATCTCAAATTCAACGATGTCACTAGAATTTCGGTAAAGTACAATGGTGGGTGTGTCAAAGTTTGGTATAATATGTCCATTTGAAATGTGACAAACACCCTGGTACACACTTTGCCCTTGCAAGCCTGAGCTGTGCCTTGAGAGCAATTTGAGCTGGTGGTTATAGGTCTGTGGGAGTGAGAGTGATGAATTACAAGCATCACATGAACAGCATAAAATTAGTGCATTTGCTTCAGTGCAATTTTAGATAAAAGACTTGCATTTACATAGCGCCTTTCACGACCAAAGCGCTTTACAGCCAATGAAGTACTTTTTGAAGTGTAGTCACTGTTGTAATGTAGGAACCGCGGCAGCCAATTTGCGCACAGCAAGATCCCACAAACAGCAGTGAGATAATGTCAAGATAATCTGTTTTAGTAATGGATAAATGTTGGCCAGGACACCAACCCTGCTCTTCTTCAAATAGTGTCGTGGGATCTTATACACACATTTGTGGAGAGCAGACGGGACCTCGGTTTAACATCTCATCTGAAAGATGGCACCTCTGACGGTGCAGCACTCTCTCAGTACTGCACTGAAGTGTCAGACTAGATTATGTGCTCAAGTCTCTGGCATGAGATTTGGACCCACACCTGACTCAGAAGCGAGAGTGCTACCAACTGAGCCACAGCTGATACTGGTGCTCTTTTGGTTCAGGTGCTGGGACGAGTCGACTACCTGAATTTGCATGACTAAAACCAGCTCCCTTATCACTGCGGCAGAGGCATAGACCCACCGCAGCTTGGTTTGCTTGGAAATACAAAACTAAACAAGCACCAATATAACTTTAGCGGTGTCCTTGCAACAGATGGAACAGTTCTGCATCTGGCTGTGTATTGACCCGTGTATCGCCAGTTCAGCGTGGTCCTTGCCAGGTAGGCTCCCCTCTGCCTGTAAATGTGGATGAGAAGGTATTGGCTAGTGGGCACTATTTGCCTCTGGCGCAGCCTTACCTGCCTGGCATTCCTTCATCGTTTCTCCTCTCCTTCCTCCTAAAAGTTTAAAGGGGTTTGCCATTGGGAATGCCATTGTCCAATATCATGTAAATACCAGGATACTTGGCATAGAGCCTCCTGAGCAACTAACTGGAAACAGGAAAGAAACAAAAGCAAAACACAAGCAAAAGGGTTTGGAAATAGCTTCAAAACACTGATATGAATCTCACTATAAGATCTTTTTAAAGGTATGTCTGTAAACAGCTCACTTTAGCAGACCTGGGCGCCCATTTGGTACTTGTCCTCCGGATATGGGCAAGACTGCATTTCCTTCCCTGAGAAGGTAGTCCTGGGCCGCCTTCTTGAACTGCTGCAGATCTTCCCAGGATCATGATAATTATGTATAAGGAAGGCCATTCCACTCATCTTGATTCACCCATCTAGTGAGATCCTAACAGGCCCCCTCCCCGTCATCCCCCCACCCCCACCAAAAGTAGCATCCGGTTGATTCTTGAATAATCCCAGGGTTTCTCCCAGGCAGAAAGTGTCACACACCCACCCCTACCCAGATCCACTGGCTCACTGCACCTTCCCATCCAATTGATTTCAAGATCCCGATGCTCGTCTTTCCGTGACCTCATTGCCGCCTCTCTGGGGAATCGTCTCCAGCTCGCTCCTTGGTTCTACTGATCTACTGCTTACTCTGTGCGCTCTCACTGCACCATCAAAGACCAATCTTTCAGCCATCAGGAATTCTCTTCCAAACCATTTCCCTTCCTACCTGCATTCAAAAACTTCCTTAGACTTTACCTTCGCTTCCCCTCCTCAAATTCCTTCACTTCCTGGCCTCATCACGACTCTCAACAACAACAGCTTGCATTTATATAGCGCCTTTAACGTAGTAAAAAGTCCCAAGGCGCTTTACAGGATCGTTATCAGACAAAATCTGACACCGAGCCAACATAGGAGATATTAGGACAGGGGACCAAAAGCTTGGTCAAAGAAGTAGGTTTTAAGGAACGTCTTAAAGGAGGACACGGAGGTAGAGAGGCGGAGAGGAATTCCAGAGCTCAGGGCCTCGGGGGCTGAAGACACGGCCGCCAATGGTGGGTCGAAGGAAGCGGGGGGATGGAGGTATGCTACATATATGCAAGTTATTGCTGTTGTGATATAATGCAGCTTATACATTATGGATTAACCCCATCTGTTATCATAAACATAAACTTGACACATTATAGTCTTGTACACTCAATTGTACAGCAATAGCAGAAGACTGAAGGACACTTCTTCCCTCCCCTCCCCCACTTCCCACACAGATCGAGATTTTTCTGTGGTCCAGGCTGTTTCCTCCGCTCTTCCAGATCCAAACCTCCTCCGCCTCATTCATAAGTAACATGGTGTCTTTCACTTTAAAATGCTTCCACACGGTGAGTTACATCTGAAGCACATGGACTCTTATGTGGGCATGTGACGACAGAGTCCCCCGCCACCTTTCAATCTGTACAAATCTCTCCTGGGAGGCAGCAGCTCCAAACTTTTCCTGTGCGAACGACCCTTTGCAAATATTGATCAGCCAACACAGCACAGCCCAAGGGATCGAAGCCGGGGCCTTCTCATTCTAAATGACTCAGTTCCCACATTACAACAGTAACTCCGCTTCAAAAGGTACTGAATTGGCTGCAATGCGCTTTGGACGTCCTGAGGTCATGAAAGGCGCTATATAAATGAATGCAAGTTCTTTCTTTTGAGATGCTGCGAATTGCCAGCATTTTCTGCTTTCATTTCCAAACTTTAGAGTTTAGACTGTGGATGATTGTAAACAGGGCGGCTGGGTGTTTTTGAATCAGTGGGGGAAATTTTATTGCAGAGTTCTAGGAACAGAAAGTGAAAAGAGTTACTGTACGCACAGATCCTTGTACATGTGGACATGAGCTCCTGTTTTCTTTTCGTTCTCCAGAGCTCGGTTAATCTGTTAAGTCTACCCTGATAACTAGGGTAATTCCAAGGCTCACATATGTTTATTCCGTAATTTCAGCGTCAGGGCTTAAATATTTAACCAGCTCAGTCCCGAAGGCCTTTGGCAGCTCTCCACAGTAAATGCAGAAAAGAATTCAATTCAAATGCCCTGATGCTTGATGTGGAAAGAAAGAACTTGCATTTATACAGAGCCTTTCACATCCTCAGGACGCCCCAAAGGGTTTTACAGCTAATTAAGTACTTTTTGAAGTGTAGTTACTGTTGTAATGTAGGAACTGAATCATTTAGAATGAGAAGGCCCCGGGTTCAATTCCCCGAGCAGTGCCACGTTGGCTGATCTCAGCTGCTCTGGCAATTAGGTGTGCTACCACTGGCTTTAGTTTCTCCTGGGCTCGGGAGGGGAAAGATCAGCCAGGGTGCCCACTCCTGACTGCAGTCCAGTGGCCCTACTGGAAACTGCACGAGTGCAGACGTCGGGATGGAGACAGAATCGGGCTCAGTTCTGGCGCGTCCCCGTGTATATGGCCCAGTGTATATGGCCCAGTGTATATGGCCCAGTCTCAAATGTGAAGAATAGCCACTGTGAAGAAAAGTACTGGAGGAGTGCCACAGCCTGTGGATCTATATTCCACCACGAGACAAAGGAATACGGGTTTCAGCCGTGGCTCAGTGGGTAGCACTTTCGCCTCTGAGTCAGATGGCTGTGGGTTCAAATTCCACTCCAGAGACTTGAGCACAAAATCCAGGCTGACACTCCCAGTGCAGTACTGAGGGAGTGCTGCACTGCCTAAGGGTGAGATGTTAAACTGAGGGCCCCATCTGCCCTCACAGGTGAATGTAAAAGATCTCACGGCACGATTTCGAAGAAGAGCATGGGAGTTCTCCCCGGAGTCCTGGCCAATATTTATCCCTCAACCAACATCACTAACGACAGATATTCTGGTCATTATCACATTGCTGTTTGTTGGGGCTTTCCTGTGGCTGCTGCGATTCCCACATTACAACAATAGCTACACTTCAAAAGTGGCTATAAAGTGCTTTGGGACATCCTGAGAACATGAAAGGTGCTCTATAAATGCAAATCTTTCTAACAGTGAAGGAAGAAAAAAGGAATTTGGGTCAGACGACCACAAGTCTGAGGGATACCAGTAAAGACCAGGATTGGACAGCACAGCTCATTGCTTCTCCAGTATTCGTGGGCTGTTAGGGTTTGCAATCTGACGTTCCCCACACCTTGAGTTTCCATTCTCATTCGGGTGGGGCCTACGAACTTTCCTCATGAGGATGGAGGGAAAATCGGCGATTCAATAAGAGCAGTTTTATACTGGGAGCTCTTGCCACTAGGAAGTGGATTCAAATTGTCCCAACTCATTTCAGGACCCTTCAGCCAGCAGGTTAGAGGAGACCTTCATCCCATCAGTCTGGGGTGAATTTGAACAAGCTCCTCTTTTTAAAAGGAGTTAATCAAAACAGCACTAATGAGCTTTACTGGGAATCTGTACTATAAATGTACCAGTCTCCAAGGGAGCAGATACACTTCTAATCTCAACTCTTACCCCTGGATGTGCCATTTTTGTGCTCATGCCCTCAATCATAGTTTAAGTTAAGTAATATCGACATTATCAGAGCCTTTCAGCATTTTACTGACTTTGATCATGGTTCATTTCAGTCTTTCCCCCTCTTGTGAGGAGTTCAAACTCTCTCAGTCTATTCTCAGTACTTTGAGTCCCGGAATCATTCTTCATGCTCTGTTGATGGATCGTGAACAATTTCCACTGCAGTAAAATTGCACTGACTTACTCATCTGCTGAGGAAGAACAGCTAGAGTTAAAGCTTCCATATTTTGTTTTTAAATGGATGTGATATAATCAGCTGGAATTCAGCCAATGACAGCAAACACTAAGCTAATTAAACTAAACAAAATCGTGAAAATTCCCCTGTACATCCAAAGGCGGGAAAACAGAAACTTCTGAATAACAAAGTAAAGTTTCAATCTTCCTCTCCAGCTATGTTTATACATGATGTTCCCATGGACCCTTTGGCTTGGATCCATCATGTTCTATATGAGTTTTTGCTCATCTATATTGATTCCCACAAACTTTTTGCACTTGATGTGGGGTCATGGGCAGCCTGGCATTTGTCTCTTGATCTGATGCCACTTGACACCATTCTTTTCACTGTCCTTGGGTTAAGGGCCCTGGCCTTCAAATGAAGTCCTTATTCTTCTGCATCCGTTGGAAGGCGAGGGGAGTAAAGTTTTCCACAGCATCAGGCTTCAAAGATACTCTGTGTTTCTGTGAAAGGGGTCGACACTGTTCCAGCTGTTTTTTGCAAGCAGCTGTTGCCCTGACGTACAAGTCCAAAAGCACTAGCCTCTCAGAGGTGTATGGTTCCTAGCGTCAGGTCAGAATAGCTAAGAACAGAGATCTTCTCCCCTGGGATCTGGGTGATGCAGTGGGTCAAGCAATGCACTCACACCTCTGTGCTCCACTCCAGCCCACATGAAGGGTGTAATAATTTCCTCTCTTGCTCTATGTGTACTTTAAGGACCCTGCTACTAATTGGCACAGGACCACAGTACTAAATAACCCATAGTTCACCACTAATTGGCATTAAGTTGACAGCCTTATTCAGCGAGGCTACAAAGATGTAAGAAATGGATTGTCACACCAACTTAATAAAGGATGCTCCTCTGAGGTTGGGATCAATAGAGTGTTTGGACTGAACAGAAGGATATTAACCTTGCATTTAACTGAGGTATCTGAGCTTGTAGTATTTATTACGCAGTAGAGGTAAGGACATCAACTGCCCATCTACGATAGATCACTTCTTCTTCGAGCTATGACAAGGCAGGAATTCCCTTCCTCAATCTGTTGTGGGTTCGGTATCAGACAGTTTGAAATGCTTTACTGCAAGACAGACTATAGCATCGTCTTAACTGGGTTTTGAATAAGTATTTGAAAAAGAAGAATACAAAAGGATACAGGGAAAGAGTAGTGAAATGGGACTGGAATGGACAACTCTTGTTGAAGAGCTAGCACCAGCATAGGTTCGATGGGCCCAATGGTCTCCCACTCTACTGTAATTTCTAGTATTTCTCAGAGTTTTTATGAAATGAGTTGCTTATTCAATAATTGATTACATTTTTTACGTCATTGACTCTAGTCATAACAGAGTTTTAGCATTAATGATTATAATCTGTTTGACATTACAGTTAACCTCAAAGTCATCTTAAGTGCTAAAATAAATTCAGATTATCCAGCAAATAAAAGAGCACAGGTGGCTTTTTGTGCACAAAACAAATTCAAGCCAACAGATCATTCGAATTAAGTGACTTTGAATTAACGGGAGAAGAAGTGAAAGAAAAGTAAGTAAGAAAGACATGCGTTTATTCGGCACCTCAGGACGTCCCAAAGCATTTCACAGCCAATAAAGTAATTTTGAAATGTAGTCACTGTTGTAATGTAGGAAACGCGGCAGCCAATTTGCGCACAGCAAGCTCCCACAAACAGCAATGTGATAATGACCAGATAAACAGGTTTGTTTTTGTGATGTTGGTTGAAGGATAAATATTGGCCAGGACACCGGGGGGGGGGAACTCCCCCTGCTCTTCTTCGAAATAGTGCCGTGGGATCTTACACGTCCACCTGAGATGGCAGACGGGTCCTCGGTTTAACGGTTTATTTGGACACATGCGAGGACCCTGAAGAGCTTCCAGCCACTGAAGGACTGAGGCGAGGCCATCACACTCACTCGGTAGAAATTTAAAACATTGTTGCATAAGACGCTCAGCAGTTAACTTTGTTTTGACTTACAGTTTAAATAATAATAAAATTATAAATTCTGAGATGACCCAATTGAAGTTTTCAAGGGGGCTGATCCAGGCAAAGTGTGCACAATGGCAAAGGATTCAAGCAGCAGAAGCCACAAGTTAAAAATTAGGAAGTTAAGAGTAAGAAGAGAAATCAGGCAGAGTTTATTTTTACCAAAAAGGGTAATAGAATTGTGAAATAAGTTACCAGGGAAAGTGACTGAAGCAGACAATATTAACGGGCGCAGTGTAAATAGGCTGAAGAAGTAATTGGACATGTTTCTGGTAAAAGAGTTTGAGGGATATGGTGAGAAGGTGTCTGGCCTATTGTGCATCTCCCACTCCCTTTGCCCCACCATTTGGCGGCCATGCCTTCAGCTGTTTAAGCTCCAAGCTCTGGAATTTCCTCCCTAAATCTCTCCGCCTCTTCACCTCTCTCCTCCTTAAAATCTATTTTTGACCAAGCTTTTTGCTCACCTGTCCTAAGGTCTCCTTCTTTGGCTCGGTGTCAATTTTTGTCTGATTACACTCCTGAGAAGCCCCTTGGGACGTTTTACTATGTTAAAGGCGCTATATAAATACACAATATTGTTGCTGTTGGGACAGGTGGTGTTGAGATTTAGCAGAAAGGGATAGGCCTGTTGCACAGGGATAATTGCGTATCGCCTTCATTTTACATTCCACTCTCTTATTTTAGAGCTGTTAACCTGTTTGGAATAAATGAGCTAAAAACTCTGCTAAAATAGCAGAGAGAGGACTTTTACACAAAGGCTTTGATCGTTTGCACACGGTAATCCCACAGTGTAATTTTAAAGCCGATGTTTGTTTCCCAAATGCTATGTTGAATGTGTTGGAGAGAGCCTATAGTTAAGCTCTTCTGCTGCTGGGGTCTCACTAACCGTCTCACATAAGAACTATCAGCCTTTTATAAGAAATGTAGATGATTTCTCCTCACATCAGTTTCACATTTACTCAACTCCTGTAGGATTTTCCCTGGTGCTAATTGTGCAGCATTAGTACAACCCACTAGGAATGTCAGCTTGGCTCAGGTTGGCTCTGAGTCAGAAGGTTACAGGTTCTCAACTCCAACCACCCACCTTCTCACTATATCCCTCAATCACTTCTCTCACCAGAAATCCACTCAACTGCCTCTTGAACCCACTAATGGCCTTTTTCATTAACTTATTCTACTTCAATGGACTTCTCTGGCAACTTATTTTTATGCTCACTTCCCAACTTACTCCTAACTTTTAACATGTTTCAGTTAACTTTTGTCTCTTTTAATTTATGTTTCAGTTTGACAGGTTTGGGGAGAACCAGGAGACATGAGTTTAAACTAAGCAAGTGTAGGAATAGACTGGATGTTAGGCAGTTCTTCTTCTCCCAAAGAGTAGCGATCCTCTGGAATGTGTTGCCGGCTGGTGTGGTGGGTGCCGACTCTCTGACTTCAAGAGGGAGCTGGACCGCTTCCTGACTGGGACAGAGATCGCATCATATAGAAGGTAAGTGTCTTTATAGATAACACTTGGTCCGTGTGATCTCCTGGACTCCTTTCTATTGCCTGAGGGGGTCGGAGAGGAAATTTCCAGAGTATTTTTTTTCCTTATTGGCTTTGGGTTTCTCTTTGGTTATTTTTTGCATCTCCCAGGAGATTACATGGCTGCAGGGGAGGGGTGGGGGGGTGGGAGGGGTGGGATGGGGGGAGTATCTGGTCCTGATGCTGCATCCATCATGGTGTGTGTGCCAGGCTTGATGGACCAGCTGGTCTTTTCCTGCCTGTCATTTTCATATCGTCGCATGTCTCCTGCGTTTTGACGGTTTCGCCGTTTCCCTTTTTTTCCAAGTCCGAAGAGAAAAGTGCTTTCCCTGTAAAGTACAGGAAACTTTGTAGATGTGGGATCGGGAGCATTCCCTGGGCTGCACTAGAGCGAGCGGCAGAAAATGGACACATTGCTGTCAAAGACATGAACTGATTTGTACATACGCCTTTAACAACCAGTGAACCGTGGGTGTATTTGAGTCATGTTTGCAATGACTGCAGGGAAATGTAAAAAAAAATCACATCAGCTGCTTTTCTCTAATTCTCTCTCCACTCGATGGGAGTGAGTCATTTTTATGAATTTGTTTATTTTTTTGAGGGATTGAAAAGTTCTTTGAACAGCTTTGATCAGAAAGTTGAGTAAAAATGGGCCAACGTTTTTTTTTTAATGTTTCTCTCTGAAGGCCTTAATTTAAAATTTTATTTGAAAATTTTTTTAAAAATTCTACTCGCTTCCCTTGCTGAACCTTCTCATGAAAGATGCCCACAAGTTAGGCATTGGCTGGTGGCCATGTCTTTGGTGCCAGTCACAAATCCAGCCAATCTTTCCAGCTGTTAATACAAGTGCCCCCTTTCTAACATAGAACTGCTATCCTTGCAGTCATTTCCTCTGTTCTAACCGAGATATTGTTTTAGTGTCACCCTGCACCAGGGAGCCAATTTACACACAGCAAGCTCCCACAAACAGCAATGCGATGAATGACTACTTAAATCTGTTTCATATGGTGTGGCTTGAGGGATAACATTAGTCAGGACAACCCCTCTGCTCTTCTTTGAAACAGTGCCATGGGATCTTTTACGTCCACCTCTTCAGGCAGACGTTTAACATTTGTTCAAAAGACGGCACCTCCAACAGTGCAGCACTCCCTCAGCACTGCACTGGGAGAGTCAGCCTGGATTTTGTGCTCAAGTCTCTGGAGTGGGGTTTGAACCCACGACTTGCTGACTCAGAGGTGAGAGTGCTACCCACTGAGCCAAGGTTGGCACCTAACTTAATTTATTCGTGTGAAATTCAATTGAAGTGTTAATTCTTTTAAAATAAACACAAGAATTGCATGTGAACACATTAATATATTTGTTGCTAAAACCGCACAGCCTAGTTTCAATCCATTGTTTAGTTCAGTCTATATGGACTCAACTTCCACCCTCTCCATCACCAATGTACTGTGTGTGCAGTATGTATTCCCATCAGGATGCACTGCAGCAACTCACCAGCTTACTTCAACAGCATCTCCCGACTCTGTGACCTCTACCAACAAGAAGGACGACAGCAGCAATGCTGTGGGTACACCATCGCCTTCCTCCAGGTTCCCCTCCGAGTCACACATCACCTGACTTCTATTCCCTACCTAACATCACCATGGGAGCACCTTCGCCACACGGACTGCAGCGGTTCAAGAAGAAGGCCCACCACCACCTTCTCAAGGGGCAATAAATGCTGGCCTTGCCAGCGACACCCACATCCCAAGAATAAATAAAAAACAAATCCCATCACATGGTGGATTTACCCATTGAGTCATTGGGGGAGGGGATAGAGCTCCTTCGACCAGGTCGATGTCAAGGCTTTGGAATTTTTTCTTAACATTCCTTCAGCTGGAGTCTTCTATAAAAAAATAGGGACTTTTCAGGCAAAATTATATCACAGTACAACTCCCGTTTCCACACGCTGAATTTTAATGCTTCAGATGTACTAGGTATTACATGGGATCATTCCTGCTGCTCTTTGCTGTACGATTTGCATTCTTATCTCCAAGGTATTTTCCCTGCTTCCCTTCTGCTGGCCTCTCTGTGCCATATACCCAAGCCTCTGCCAACGCCACTCCATTTAGATGGAAACCCGATATAAGCAGATTGTTACCAAATCCCATATTGTTGCTGATATTACAAAACCACTGCAACTCTTCTTGTTCAATGCCAGCCTGGCTACGTGTGAGTTCTATGGGGAGTTTCTTTTTCATTCCTGATCCACAGCACACAACAGGTTTATACTGTGAATGGATTGCTATGTCAGCTGGTAATATCCTTGTCTCCGGGTTCCTGCTCCTTGGTTCTGGACAGTGCTGAAGGAGTGCTGCACTGTCGGAGATACCGTCTTTTGGATGAGGCGTTAAACTGAGGTCCCATCTGCCCTCTCAGGTGGACGTAAAAGATCCCGCGGCACTCTTCGATGAAGAGCAGGGGAGTTCTCCCCGGTATCCTGGTCAATATTTATCCATCAACCAACACCACTAAAAACAGATGATCCGATCATTTATTTCATCACTGTTTGTGGGAACTTGCTGTGCGCAAATTAGCTGCCACATTTCCTACATTACAGCAGTGGCTACGCTTCATTGGCTGTGAAGTGCTTTGGGACGTCCTGAGGTCGTGAAAGGCGCTATATAAATGCAAGTTCTTTCTTTTATTGTTAAGGGTGGTGTCCATCAGATGAGACTGAGGTCCCATCTAACTGTTGAGGTGAAAGCTGAACCATCCCATTGATTCAAAGAAGAGCAGAAACTTCAACTGACACCACTGGAAGACAGACTGTTGATTGTGCAACTTTCTTGGTGCAGGATTTCTGCCGGTGCAAATTCCAGTCCCTGCACTCCAACTTACTAGTGTGAGGTGTTTGAGAGATTTCAGTAATGTGATAAGCCATTATATAAATGCAAGTATTTCTATATCGGAGGCCATGCATCAGTATAGCTCCTGCACAGAACTGACGAAGAATCGGATTAATATTTACTCAGGGTACCTGCACGCATTGTTAAGGCCCAGCATTATTTTGAAACTGGATTAAGGATGTCTCTTGTGCGGACCCTTACCACAGCATGGTTCACTTCGGTTTTTCACATCCTCATTACTGTGTTTTTTTTTGTAACCTGGCTTTCACTTCACTTGTGACAGACCTTGGCACAGTTCACGAGCACTAGATACGATCTTTCACTTCCGCAGAGAGGTGGGGGGAGGGGGGTGAGGCCCGTTTTTTTGCTGACACTGTCTTTTTCTGATGCATGTTTCTGTTTTCTTATAATCCTCTCTCTTCCACTCTTCCTCCCGATACCTGTTTTTGGATTCTGAGTACTGACTAAGCAGCAAGTTCACATCATGCTATCTGCACATGTGATTCCTCTGCCCTGTGTGGGGTGCCAGTGACTGATGTAAGTACGTGAATTTGCTGAGGCAAGGTTGGCAATGCCAGTTTGCATGCTTACTAATATACTTTCCAACTCACCCTCATTTCTGAACAATCATCTGCGATGTTTCATATACGCCCGAGCTGATCTCCAGTGGCATTGCTCAAGGGTAGTCTGGGGTGTGGATCACTGTTGTGGGAGGTAGAAATTCACCTTCACCGGTATCGCATCGTCTGCTTGTCCTACACCCAGCTTGATATACAGTTCTATTGAATATCGGGCGGGAAGTATAACGGGCAGCCGGTAAGATACCACCCAATTTGCGCTATTGCCCGAAACAAATTTTTACCACCTGCTGTTTAGCTGCTAACCTGGTCTGTCCCTTTAAGGCCACTGCTCTAAACAGGGAAATCCAGGTAATTGTAGCTACTTGTAAAATGCTGAGGCCAATCAGAGGACAATTCTAACTGTTTGTAAATTTCAGGCTCCCGGTCATCATCTGGTTTTCTATTTTTTTTAAAGATTGTTTTGCACACGTAACATGTTTGACACTTTGAAGTGTGATGGACACACGTTAGATTTACGTACATATAGATACACTTGTTACTCAGTTTATTGGCATACTGTGTGTTAAATGGAATAACTGAAGGGTATGTGACGACCCAAAGCTTCCAGGGCTCTGAATCAGCTTCTGCAAGTGTGGCTACATCTCACGCCTTCTCATTTGGCTTCCAGCAAATTCATGCCGGTACATTGGGAAGCCCCACTTCCCCAGAATCCATCAGTGTCAGATTCCAAATTTAAAATTGAAAAGGATCCACATTTAATAAATGGAGAAGGGTGGGTGGGAGAATAAAATTGCACAACAATAATTACCTCAAGGGGTTTGGATATTGCCACAAACCACCAGTGAGTCCCAAGCAGTTTGTTCTCTCAAGCTGAGATTTTCCATTGTGGTTCCTCCTACACACACATTACTTATTTATAAAAAATATATATTAAAAACTGGGTTTTAAATGTATACAAAATAAGTTAAATCTGCAGCTATCGTGGCAAATATCAATGGCAATGATACTTCATTCAGCTCATGTGCAATGATGTTCTCACTGCAAGATTAAACTTGGATTTAAGCACCGTTGGGCCACTGGAGTTTAACTTGCAGGGGATTACTGAGAAATAACACCGCAACAATAAAATCAAAAACAAAATACTGCGGATAGTGGAAATTGGAAATAAAAACAGAAAATGCTGGAAACACTCAACAGGTCAGGCAGCATCTGTAGAGAAAGAGAGTTAACCATTCAGGTCGATGAGAAAGGTCACTGACCTGAAACGTTAACTCTGTTTCTCGCTCCACAGATGCTGCCTGACCTGCTGAGTGTGTCCAGCATCTTCTGTTTTTGTATTATATATCAATGTTCTACACATAGCATAATAATGCTCTGTGTATTTTATAATGACATTTGCCCTGTATATTATGTAGCACTGCATTATATAACAGTGTTCTGGTTTGTGCATTGTATAATACTGTCTCTACATTTTTCTATGTTAAAGGCACTATATAAATCCAATTTGCTGTTGCTGTTGCTCTGTATTATATAACACTGTACTCTATTATATAGCACTATTCTGAGTATTATATAGCACTCCTATAGATACTCTAACACTGTTCTGTGTCTTGTATAGTACCGCCTGTATTAATCAGCACTGTTCTATATTATACACCATTCCTATGTGTATTATGTAACTCGCCAGTGTCTGTACCCAAAGATGTCAGCCTTGGCTCAGTGGGCAGCACTCTCACCTGAGTCAGAAGGTTGTGGGTTCAAGCCCTAGTCCAGAAACTTGAGCACAAAATCTAAGCTGACACTCCCAGTGCAGTACCTTTCTAGAGGTGCCGTCTTTCAGACGAGACATTAAACCGAGGCCCCGTCTACCCTCTCAGGTGGACGTGAAAGATCCCATGGCACTATTTTGAAAAAGAGCAGGGGAGTTCTCCCCGGTGACCTGGCCAATATTTATCCCTCAACCAACATCAGCAAAAAAAAAAACAGATTATCTGGGCATTGTGCCATTGCTGTTTGTGGGATCTTGCTGTGCACAAATTGGCCCGCACGTTTCCTACATTACAACAGTGACTACACTTCAAAAATACTTTGTTGGCTGTAAAGCACTTTGGGATGACCTGAGGTCATGAAAGGTGCGATATAAATGCAAGCCTTTCAATCTTTTCACAGAGGGAAGTTTTGCTGAGTTATACTGTGTTGTGTTTGTGCAGAATACTCTCTTGCCTTCTGTAATGATCCTGAGGGCCGGGTGATGAAGGGGGAGTTGTAGTTCAGCACAGCGGGGTTAGGGAGGGAGGCCAAGTTGGATATATAGAGCAAGACCTGGGAGCTTTTAGGGGGAGAAGAGAAGGAGGGGAATGGTGAAATGCTGTGACTTGTACAGCGGAGACTGTTCTTAATTAAACTTTCTGCTCCACATTCAATTGTGTCTGGAGTTCCTTCAGATGAAGTTGTAGGCTCTGTCAAAAGGTGCCGTATACGGTCCTGACACTGCTTACTGAACAACAATAACTTACAGTTATATAGCACCTTTAACATAGTAAAACATCCCAAGGAGCTTCACAGGAGCATTATTAAACAAAATTTGACACCGAGCCACATAAGGAGATATTAGGACAAACAAGCTTGGTCACAGAGGTAGGTTTTAAGGAGGAGGGAGAGAGAGGTAGAGAGGTGGAGAGGTTTAAGGGGAGGAAATTTCAGAGCTTAGGGCCTAGGCAGCTGAAGGCTCAGCCGCCAATGGTGGAGCAATAAAAATCGGGGAGGCGCAAAAGGTCGCAGACATTGCACTGCTGCAAGGGAACCGAAAGTGTGAGTTGCAGCTGGCTGACGGAGTGAGGGGCAGCCATGCCTGGTTGCACGTGCTCTTTCTGTGTCCGCAAACTGAGCTTTCTAGTTCCAGTTCTAATTTAGGAAGTGGGAATAGGATGTTTGTTTGTGCGAAGGTTCTCGGTCGCGCATAACAGTTCAGCGTCTGCAGCACCTGAGCAGCATCAGCGAACCCTGTTGACCTCCCCGATAGTTCAGATGGTACATGGCATGGTATTGAGTCACACAGTGTCAGAAGGTTCAGGTCGATGCCCTGGTCTTTGTTGAGTTGGCAGATCTCAGTCATGGTGGTGGTAGTGATGCAACAATTGGCTCCTTAAGTGTCAGCTTGTCAGGAGAGATCAACCCTGTGCTCGCTGACCTACACTGGCTCCCAGTCCACCAATGCCTCGATTTTAAAATTCTTTTCCTCGTTCCCAAATCCCTCCATGGCCTCGCCCCTCCCTATCTCTGTAACCTCCTCCAGCCCTACAACCCTCCAAGATCTCTGCGCTCCTCCAATTCTGGCCTCTTGCGCACCCCCACTTCCTTTGCCCCACCGTTGGCGGCCGTGCCTTCAGCCATCTAAGCGCTAATCTCTAGAATTCCCCCTCTCAACCTCTCAACCTCTCTACCTCTCCCTCCTCCTTTAAGATGCTGCTTAAAACCTACCTCTTTGACCAAGGGACCTGTCGTAATGTCTCCTTATGTGGCTCGGTGTCAAATTTTGTTTGATAATTGCTTCTGTGAAGCGCCTTGGGACGTTTTACTATATTAAAGGCACTATATAAATGCAAGTTGTTGTCATTGTTTGGAAGGGAAGACTAAGGGAGGTGAGGAGTTCCACAGTTTTGAGGACTTGAGGAAGAATAGGAACAATGATTTCAATGCACTGAGGATGAAGAAAGGTTTTGATGGAGAGAGGGAAAGAAGGTTTGAAGGCTCAAGGACCACTAGCTCCTGTTCAGGAGTGCAAGAGAAGGTGCGAGAACAGCTTTCTCAATTGTGACAGCAGTATTCAAATCTCAGACAGATTTGGGTTTTAAGCAAAGTTATGAGTTTGTGAGGAGAAAAGGAACATTTCGTGCAAAACTGTATGCCTCTGGGGCATCATCGCACTTCCAGGTGCACTCACTTCCTGGAACAGCCAGCTCCAGAAACTCATTCACAGTTGCCATCGTAGAGACCACATAAGGAGGTAGGAATGGGAAGGGCCAATCTGCTCATTTATCCCAGTCTGTGTAGGACCAGTGACTCGCACCTCTTGCAATGGAACTGAGATAAGAGTGGACTGTGAATGCAAGGGAGGGGAGTGTTGTGGAATGCACAGCCTGACAGGGAGATGGAAGCAGATTCAATAAGAACTTTCAAAAGGGAATTGGATAAATATTTGAAGGGGAGAAATTTGCAGTGCTTGGGGGAAAGAGTGGGGGGAGTGGGACTAATTGGATAGCTCTTTCAAAGAGCCGGCACAGGCATGATGGGCCGAATGGCCTCCTTCTGTGCTGTATCATTCTATGATTCTATGCTGTTAACAAAACTGGAGATAGAAGGGCCTTTTGCAAAAAGGATATGGCGGTACTGGAGAAGGTGCAAAAAAGATTTACAAGGATGATACCAGAAGATGATACTGAGAGGTTATAACTACCAGGAAAGAATAAACAGGCTGGGGCTCTTTTCTCTAGAAAAGAGAAGCTTGAGGGGTGATCTGATAGATGTCTATAAAATTATGGAGGGCTTTGATCGGATAGAAGTAGAGAAGATGTTTCTACTTGTGGGTGTGTCCAAAACTTAAATATTAGACAGTCACTAATAAATCCAATAAAGAATTCAGGACAAACTTCTTTACCCAGAGAGTGGTTAGAATGTAGAACTTGCTACCACATGGAGTAGTTGAGGCGAATGGCATAGATGCATTTAAGGGGAAGCTAGATAAGCACATGAGGGAGAAAATAGAAAGGTACGCAGATAGGGTTGGTTGAAGTAGGGTGGGAGGAGGCTATTGTGGAGCCGAATGGCCTGTTTCTGTGTTGTAAATTCTATGTAATTCTATGTACCCCGTTCACAGGGATCCACCCCCAGTATTGAGCTCTCAATCTCACTTCCTGTCTGTTCTGACTTTTTGCTTTAAATCTGAATTATTTTCAATAAAACCACATTAATCTAAAAAAAACTCAAAACAGCCCAGCTCTCACGTTCACATTGGCGCTGCTGCAATGCAAATCCCCAAAGCCTTTTACTAGACCAATAAGTTAGTAATCTTCCACAGCACAGTGTCAGCCATGTTAATCTGAGTTAGCATTGGAGGGACGTGCTGAAAACAAGCAGAAAAATTATGAGCATGTGATGGCTCCCCTGCTATAGCTGCTGTGTGCTTCGTATGTTATACAGCGTGTCTCAGTGATAGCACTCTCGCCTCTGAGTTAGAAGGTTGTAAGTTCAAGTTCCACTCCACAGGCTTGAGCACAAAACCTAGGCTGACACTCCCGGTGCCAGTACTGAGGGAGTGCTGCACTGTCGGAGGTGCCGTCTTTCGGATGAGACGTTAAACCGAGGCCCCGTCTGCCCTCTCAGGTGAATGTAAAAGATCCCATGGCACAATTTCCAAGAAGAGCAGGGGAGTCCTAGCCAACCATCGTCACTTGAAAAAAAATATATTATCTGGTCATTATCTCATTGCTGTTTGTGGGACCTGGCTGTGCGCAAATTGGCTGCTGCGTTTCCTACATTACAACAGTGACTACACTTCAAAAGTACTTCATTGGCTGTAAAGTGCTTTGGGACATCCTGAGGTCGTGAAATGGGGCTATATAAATGCAAGTTCTTTCTTATGTTATATTGTTCTTATGGCTCCTAATAATCAAATGAAAGAAGTCGACAGATTTTTGGACACTAAGGGAATCAAGGGATATGGGGATAGGGCGGGAAAGTGGAGTTGAGGTGGAAGATCAGCCATGATCTGATTGAATGGCGGAGCAGGCTCGAGGGGCCGTATGGCCGACTCCTGCTCCTATTTCTTATGTTCTTATGTAGGACAAACAACCAGATTTGTTCTGGGTTGAAAACAACTGTATGTTCAGCAGCTTGGCTTCTGCTTACAAACTCCACCTTGCAGAGAGCGTCAACCTAACTGGTTGTTGCTTAATTGATGCGTAAGTGCACGCCTCTAATTAACACATTGCTTCATCAGCACGTGGAAGCTGGTCAGCCCTCTGAGTGGAGTAGGCGTGCTTGAGCACGCCAGGCAGAACTGTGGGTGGGGGAAAAGATTAGCAATTCACAAAACTAAAGCAGGCACTCAGCGTCAATTGTTTTAATAATGTAGGTGGTTCGACCAGAATGACGGCAACAACACTTTTTGGGGTGGGCGGAGGTGTTCCTTGGGGTAAGGCAATGGAACACATTTTGACAGCAGTGTCAGCGTCAAGCCGTCACAGGCCAGGCACGCAGCATCGATCTAATGTACGGGGTCATTTTAGGCAACTGTATTCCCAGGGGGAAAGCCTCGCCCACTGGGAGCACATGTTGGAATTCAGGCGGCGCGGTCCCCACATAGTTTTCTGTCTATAAGGATAGAATATTTTGGGGATTGTGGGGATGAAATTGGACATGAGCGGGGAAGCAGAACAGGTTGAATCATATTGGTCTTCTGTTAAACCCCCAGCCCAATATTCAAGCTCCATTGACTTCAATAGCACTGACTATTGGGTGTGTCGTATAACGGGCAGCAAAAGCCATTCTGCCCATGTCCAATTTCACCCCCAATGTGTCCAAATTCCTGATATAGGCTCTGGGTGGGCAAACCAAGGTTCGTGTTAATTCGCTGGTACAATAAAGCTCGACCTATTATTAATTCACCCTCTGCTTTGCAGCTCCTTAACGGCCCAGACGAGGTCAGTCTGAATGGAGTCAGCCATTTTCAGCCTGCCGCTTGACTCAACCTGATTGAGACTCTCAAAAATCATAGAGGCATTAAAAAAAAATTGTATTTTTTTTCATTTCCTTTGAACACTTCTGTTATTAGTTATAAAAATATTGGAGCTGGGATAAAAGGCTATTTGACTGACAGTCAAGAATCAGCCCAAATTGAGTAATGATTGGCCGGGGGAAGGCGTGCGTCATGAGGATGGACATGTTGGGCGGGGCAGTTGGAGGCAGGAGGTCATGTGATGAAACCTCCAGGAATATGTTCAACCAGAGTTGGCAACCCTAACACGAGGATCATGGTGATTAGATGGCAGTGGTTATGGGCGAGTGTTAAAAGGGGTAAGTGCAGCAGTTAACAGGAGACAATGGTTCCTGTGTTGCTGAGGATGAGGGGTAGGGGTGATCTGGAGGACAATAGGTCAGGGCTGAATAATGGAGAAGGGATGATGGATGGATATTCTGGAAGTTTTTTGTCTGATAACAACAATAACTTGCATTTATACAGCTCCTTTAACGTAGCAAAACATCCCAAGGCGCTTTCAAACAAAATATGACACCGAGCCACAAAAGGAGATATTAGGACAGGTGACCAAAAGCCTGGTCAAAGAGGTAGGTTTTAAGGAGCGTCTTAAAGGAGGAGAGAGAGGCAGAGAGGTGGAGAGGTTAAGGGAGGGAATTGCAGAGCTTAGGGCTTAGGCAGCAGAAGGCACGGCCGCCAACGGTGGAGCAATGAAAATCGGGGATGCGCAAGAGCATAGGCTTTCAAACTGGGGTCTGTGTACCCTAAGGGGTTTGATGAGGTCATCAGATTTCACTCCTTCCAGGGCTGGACATAGCACAAGCACAGTGCCTCAGTAGCTGACTCTGTCAGAAGTTAAGACAAGGGGTCCTGAGGGTTCCTTTGAGAGCGTCAGTATTTTCAGGGGGTCCCTTGGCTGTGCATCAGTCTTCCCAGAAAGTCTTCCTCAGGAGATAAAATGGGTGAGGTTGAGTCCTTGACAGGGTAGATTGGACATGGACTAGACGCAGTAGGACTGAGGGACCTGAATGGCTTTTCCCCATCTCATGCTTACTGATGTCCTCAGTGTGCATGTTACAGAAAGGGAGTTATATATGGGTTTATATAGTTTCTGTATTAGAGAAGGAGCCACAAATGATGTGTATTAGAGGCTGTGGTATATCAGAGAATGTTACAGTAAGGGGTGTTATGGGGAAAGTATTTGTACAGTTTCTATATTAGTGGGAGAGCTAAAGACAAAGCTTATTTCAAAGAGTATTATGGTGAGGGGTTACTGTACTGCAAGTGTGTGTCAAAGTGATAGCTGTAGCATCTGTTAATAAAACATCAATGATCTTATTATATCACAACAGTAGTGTACTCATAAGGATAATAACAAAAACGTACTGGAAACTGAAATAAAAACTGAAAATGCTGGCAATACACAGGTCATTCAACATCAGAAAAGGGAAAAGAGGGGTTAATGTTTTGAGTATAAGCCCTTTATTAGAAGTTCACACAAACGAAACATAATTTCAAGGGATAAAAAGAACATTTTGAAAACTAAAAAAAGAATTTCTTGTATTTATAAAGCACATTATTGTGTCTCTCAGAATCGTCCCAAAGCACTCGCATGCGATGAATTGCTGAGATCTGCAGTCACTGTTGTCATGTGGACGAATGTGACAGCCATTTTCACACAGCAAGACCACCACCGGGATGAATGGCCAGTTAGTCTGCTTTTGGTGGTGTAGTGGAGACAGGAACGTTGGCAGTCTTTAATGTCATAGTAGTAGTATGATACAGCACAGAAGGAGGCCATTCGGCCCACCATGCCTGTGCCTGCTCTTTGGTAGAGCTACCTGAAACTACTGGAACAGGCAGGCTGGGCTTCAGCTTAACATCACCACCTCCGACAATGCAGCACTGCCTCAGCCCTGCACTGCAGCGTCCACCTAGATTATGCACTCAGGTCTCTGGAGTGACTCCACCACGTCCTGGTTTAGATGTCACAGGGTGCTGCCAACTCAGCCAAGCTGACAAGAAAATGCTGAAGAGCCACAGCAGGTTGGTCAACACCTGAGAGAGAAAGGCAGGTTAATATGTGACCCTTCCTATTGTAAGCCCAAAGAGAGAAAGAATGAACTTGCATTTATATAGCACCTTTCATGACCACAGGACGTCCCAAAGTGTTTTACAGTCAATTAAATACTTTTGAATTGTAGTCACTGTTGTAGTGTAGGAATCACTGCAGCCAATTTTCGCACAGCAAGCTCCCGCAAATAGCAATGTGGTAATGACCAGATTAATTAGTTTTTAGTGATGTAGGTTGAGAGATAAATATTGGCCCAGGACACCGGGGAGAACTACCCTGCTCTTCTTCGAAATAGTGCCATGGGATCTATTACGTCCACCTGAGAGGGCAGATGGGGCCTTGGTATAACGTCTCATCCGAAGCCGAGACAAAGTGTAGGCTACTGTTGAGCTTGATCCTGTCCTTACATGTGAGGGCCAATTTTTCTCACGGGTGCCCATTGGGTGCTCAACAGGTACAGGGAACCTCAGGTGCACTCCTCCTGTGGAGGGGTAGCTGCATACATTTTCCACCCTCAGACCATTTGTACAGCCCAGGAGCTGGGCCTTGTTCGTGCAGAACAGGGGCAGGTTTGAGCACAGCTGTAGACCTCTTAGGCCTGCAGATGCACATCAAGCCTCTGAGATCGGGGCCTTCTGGAGATTAGTAGCCACGAGGCCCGATTGCATCCAAAAATATTGGGGGGCTGGGGTGGGGGAAGGAATAATAATGGAGATGACATACTCAACCTTCTGTCTTTGGCCTGCCCCTGGATCCTTAAAGACTAGGGTTGCCAACCCTCCAGGATTGTCCTGGAGTTTCCAGGAATTGAAGATTAATCTCCAGGACACTGCTGTGAGCAAACCCGGGAGAAAAATCATAAGGGTATTAAAAAAAACTGTGCTTTTTTTTCCCCACTTTTCTTTTGAATACTTTCATTTATTAGTTAGGAAAATATTGAAGACAGGATAAAGGTTGTTTTGACTGACATGCAGTCGGCTTTCCAATTGGCCATGGTGAGCTCTGAGGATGGATGTGTCGGGCGACCAATGGCGGTAGCTTGGCGGCGGGGTGGTTAAAGGCAGGAGGTCAGATGATGAAATACATGCAATCAAAGTTGGCAACGTTACCAAGGATGCTCTGGCCGGTGGGGGTCTGAAGGCAGGCCAAAGTACAGGTTTAACTGAACTGGGGCATCCAGCATGGGGCAACCAGCAAGCACTGTCAGAGGAAATTGACATGGGAGGCGGTGGTTTCCCCCTCCCACCTCACTATGTTAGGCAGGTGTAGGCCCATTTGTGAAGGCCCCAGGGAATTCCCAGTGAGACGAAATAGGGGCAGAGGCCTGGTGTCGTGAGTCCACTCCCTTTTCCTCTGCCCCGTGCTAATGGAACATGAATTTCCCAGGCACAGGGCAGAAGAAAATCTATCTCAATGCCCCTTCCAGGACAGCGATCAGGAGCTCTGGTTCATTTTACCCCTCCCTGAGCTGAGGCTAATTGTAGAAATACCACCAACAACGAACAGATCAGGATAATGATCAGGAGGAGAAGCTCTGGTTCATTTTTTCTTGATTCCCGGGATGCGGGCGTCGCTGGCAAGGCCGGCATTTATTGCCCATCCCTAGTTGCTCTTGAGAAGGTGGTGGTGAGCCGCCTTCTTGAACCGCTGCAGTCCGTGTGGTGAAGGTTCTCCCACAGTGTTGTTAGGTCGGGAGTTCCAGGATTTTGACCCAGCGACGATGAAGGAACGGCCAATATGTGTCCAAGTCAGGATGGTGCGTGACTTGGAGGGGAATTTGGAGGTGATGGTGTTCCCATGCACCTGCTGCCCTTGTCCTTCTAGGTGGTGGAGGTCTCGGGTTTGTACCCCTCCCTGACATGAGACCAACTGTAGTAATCCTCCCACCATCAACTAACAGACCAGAATTGAACCCGGGGCCGTTCTGCTTCATGTGGCTGTGCAGATATCTACTGAACCATCGGAAGGACTTCAGAACTTGAATTTTATTTAACTCTTCAAAAATCACACAGGATCTAAAAGGAACAACAACAACAACTTGCATTAATATAGCGCCTTTAACATAGTAAGACGTCCCAAGGTGCTTCACAGGAGCGATTATCAAACAAAATTTGACACCGAGCCACATAATGAGATATTAGGGCAGGTGACCAAAAGCTTGGTCAAGGAGATAGGTTTTAAGGAGCGACTTAAAAGAAGAGAGGTGGGGAGGCAGACAGGTTTAGGGAGGGCATTCCAGAGCTTAGGGCCTAGGCAGCTGAAGGCAAGGCCGCCAATGGTGGAGCGATGAAAATCGCGGATGCTCAAGACAATAATTACCAACAATGGCTGTGACCTCCACCTCACCCATGAGAGACGTATAAAGTTCATTAACTGCGCCATCTCTAACACGTGATTTATGGGTTGGGTTCGCTCATGTACTGTGTAGTGTTGGATTCATAGCGTTTGCACTTTCATTCACTCTTGCTTCAGTAAGTGATGTCTGCAACCTACTAAGCAGTTTCCATTTCTGCGGAGCATTGACTACCGTGTGACCTACTTAGTGACCTACAGCAGAGTGACACAGTCAAGGCATGATTGCTGGTTAAAGAAGCTGCTTAGTCCTAAGTTAATGTGACCTAGTTAGCTGCCCGGCCAGGAGTTTCTGTGTCAAGTTGCCTCTCACTGCCTGAGGATGTAATTCACTGAATTCATTCTCACCCATGTAAGAAAACGGCACACTTTACATGATATCATTTCTACGAATGGTGCAGATGCCAACGTCACTCTAAGACAGCCCCAGGAAATATGTAAGCGCAATGAAGGCTCTTTTTCATTCTGTTGTAGGGAATAAAAGGCCCAGTATTTATGACAGGACATAGCAATTCCTGAATATAAAACAGGAATATATTGTATATATTACAAGTGGTAGGCCCTATGTATATTACAGGGATTAGCATAACCTGTATATATTATAGAAGATAGCAGAACTAGGGTTACCAACTCTGGGTGGACGTAATCCTGGAGGCTTCATCACATGAACCCCCGCCTACCAACTGCCCTTCCCAGTAAAACAGCCTTTTTTCCCAATATTTTTATAACTTATAAATGAAAGTGTTCAAAGAAATTGAAAAAGACACATTATTTTTATTATGCCTCCTGAGTTACTCGCAGCAGAGTCCTGGAGATTCATTTTCAATTACTGGAGACTCCAGGGCATTCCTGGAGGGTTGGCAACCTTAAGTAGTGGAAGGAATCTTACAACACCAGGTTATAGTCCAACTGTTTTATTTGAAAATCACAAGCTTTCGGAGGCTTTCTCCTTCATCAGGTGAGTGTGGGATTCCATGGAAGGTTACCGCATTTATAGTCAGAGAACAATACCTGGTGATTACAGATAATCTTTCCAGCTGCTCGTTGTCAAGGCAATCAAAGTGTTCCGACAGAGAGATGTTACCTACAGGACCACCGAATATATAAACGGCCAGAACAAAAGACAGAGAGAGAGAGAGAGAGAAACATCCGAAAAGAAGAGAAAGACAGAGAATGACCCGTTGTATTAAAAACAGATAACTTTTTTTCGCTGGTGGGGTTACGTGTAGCGTGACATGAACCCAAGATCCCGGTTGAGGCCGTCCTCATGGGTGCGGAACTTGGCTATCAATTTCTGCTCGACGATTTTGCGTTGTCGTGTGTCTCTAAGGCCGCCTTGGAGAACGTTTACCCGAAGATCGGTGGCTGAATGTCCTTGACTGCTGAAGTGTTCCCCGACTGGGAGGGAACCCTCCTGTCCGACTGGGAGGGAACCCTCCTGTTCAACCTTAAGTAGAACATATACAAAAGAGAATTGCATATCCTGTGCCAATAACAATGTATAACTGGCCCTGCCTATAATATAAGTTATCTGTTATAAAAGTTATCTGTTTTTAATACAACGGGTCATTCTCTGTCTTTCTCTTCCTTTCGGATGTTTCTCTCTCTCTCTCTCTGTCTTTTGTTCTGGCCGTTTGTATATTCGGTGGTCCTGTAGGTAACATCTCTCTGTCTGAACACTTTGATTGCCTTGACAACGGGCAGTTGGAAAGATTATCTGTAATCATCAGGTATTGTTCTCTGACTATAAATGCGGTAACGTTCAAGGAATCCCACACTCACCTGACGAAGGAGAAAGCCTCCGAAAGCTTGTGATTTTCAAATAAAACAGTTGGACTATAACCTGGTGTTGTAAGATTCCTTACATTTATAATATAGGGAACAGCACATGTTATTATATATTACAGGGAATAGCATACCCTGCATATATGACAAGGAGTAGCAAATCCTGCATCTATTACCTGTAATTGCAGGCATAATCATATAGTAGCTTGTGTATGAGCATTTGCGAATTTTCCCATATTTAATTAAACAATCAATTAGATTCAAACTGGCAAAGTGTATCTGCAAGTTGGAGTTTGTAAGCTGGCAGTGAGCTGTTGAATGTAAAGTTGTTTTCTCCCATAAGAAATCTAGCTTTTCTTTTGTCATTCAATGATGGATTATTAGGAACCCTAACAATATAACATAAGAACAACACAGGAGGCCCTGAATATATTACAGGGAATAGCAGCTTCTGAATAACAACTACAACAACCTGCAGTTATACAGCGCCTTTAATGTAGAAAAATATCTCAAGGCGCTTCACAGGTGCGTAATCAGACAAAAATGGGCACCAAGCCAAAGAAGGAGATATTAGGAGGGATGACCAAAAGCTTGGTCAAAGAGATAGGTTTTAAGAAGGGTCTTAAAGGAAGAGAGGGAGGGAGAGAGGCGGAGAGGTTAAGGGAGGGAATTTCAGAGCCTAGGGCCTAGGCAGCTGAAGGGGCAGCCACCAATGGTGGGGCAAAAAGGAGGGAGGAGAGTGCACATGTGGCTATAACAACAACAAGAACTTGCATTTATATAGCGCCTTTAACGTAGTAAAACATTCCAAGACGCTTCACAAATCCGACAAAATCTGACACGAGCCACAACAGGAGATATCGGGACAAGTGACCAAAAGCTTGGTCAAAGAGGCAGGTTTTAAGGCGTGTCTTAAAGGAGAGAGAGGTAGAGAGGCTAGAGTGAGAGGAACACAGAGCTTTGGCGGGGGGGTGGGGGCGCGAGGTGGGGATTGTAGGGCTGCAGGAGGTTACAGAGGTAGAGAGCGGTGAAGCCACAAAGGGAATCAAACACAGCAGGCCCTGAATATATTACGAGTGGTAGATCCTGTATATGGTAGAGGGAACAGCAGCCAAATTACTCGGAATACTAGTACATAAGGAATAATAGACCCACATGGGAGATTTCAGATAATTAATCTTGAATGGTTTATTTGCACCAACTCAACCCTGAGATATTATTACTCGATGTTATAAAATACAAGCTGAAGCCAGGATACAAGACAAAGCTTGTTGTCTGATACGCAGCCCTTGTACTGGAGGCTGCTTGTTATCCTGTATGTAAATAGCCAGCTTGTATTCTGGTGGGTGTGAGAATGTGGGCTGTGGACTTTTCTCTGCTAATGCCTAAAGCCTCTGTATAATTGTCTGTTGTTTAGGTGTGTTTCTCCAGAGAGGGGGTGGCTCTGATCTCACCAATTTTCTCTTTCCTCACCCTCTCCTCCAGCTGAGCGTATTGTGTTGTCAGCTAGAGCTCAATTTACCTCGTCCTAAGAACACCCATGGAGGTACTTAACTTACTTTGAACTTGGTAGAAACATACCACATTGGCACTTCCTTACAAAAGGACTCCCGCACCCTGTGTGTTCTCGCCAAAACGGACACTCCCTGGCGGGAGCACATCCTTATACAAATTTCCCAGGAATCTTCTATAGTCACATGCTGTTATGCAGCAATAATACTGGACTACTTTAAACATTCTACATTGCAGCCCTGGTGGCACACAGCACCAGCCAGAGGCAAAGCATCAACTGCAGCAAACCTGATTGACCACTTTGTTTTTGGACACAGGTGGGGTGAGCTCGTACAGGCCAGCCATGTGCTTTATATAATTGCTGGGTCTGTACAGACGTTCCATTGGCAGCAGGGATGATCCTCAGCAGAAGCAAACACGTGACCTTTACACAACTGTTCCAGTCTTGTTCCCTGTGCCTTAAATCTGCCAGGCTGTGTAAACAGGATGAATTCAGAACACCAGCCACTTCACCGTACCAATTGTTCTGTAATGCGAATTAGTCGCAGGGTCTTGTATCTAATTTAGGACTGAGTTAACTGATCTCAGCTGGGGAAGCAGATGGGGTGCTACAATCGGCCTGAGTGCCTCAGGTTAAGAGAGGGATAATCAACCAGGATTCTCACTTTCGAACAATATCCAGTGACATTTGGTCGATAAAAAACGATGAAAGCTACTATATGTGGATCACTTAAAATGACATTGGTGGAGAGAGGTCCAACTCCTGTTGCAATTTGTGACATTCCTTGGGTCTTGCAACAGCAATACCAACTAGAGCAACAATACCAAGAGTAATACTATCAACACCAATACAACCAGTAATACAAATAACAGCAGCAATACCAAGAGTAATCCTAGCAACACCAATACAACCAGTAATACTACCAACAGCAACAATACCAAGAGTAACACTATCAACACCATTACAACCAGCAATACCAGGAACAGTAATATAAGCAGCACCAACAATATCAACATAACAATAAAAACAGCAATATGAACATATGAACATACAAAAATACGAACAATGACGGACAGGAAAAGACCCTCTGCTGCATCCAGCCTATCCCACACAACTGCGACGCCTTGTGCATTAGACTCTGCACACCAAACATCAATAGCAACAATACTAACATCAATATAAGCAACACCAACAATACCTAGAGCAACAATTCAAACAGTGGTATGGTAATGTAGTGGTTATGGGACTGGACTCGAAACCCAGAGGTTGTGAGTTCAAATCCCATCAAGGCAAGTTGTGAAACTGAATTCAATAAATTGGGTAATTTGTGAGCTGGCATCAGAAAAAGTGACCATGCAAGCTTCTGGATTGTTGTCACTAGTTCACTAATGCCCTTCCTTCAGGGAAGGGAACATGCCACCCCTATCTGGTCTGACTCCAGTCCACATTATGTGGTTGACTCTTACGCCAAAGTTATGACAGCAGAGCAGGAGAAGCCCAGGGTTAATACAGTGTGAAGTTGCCTATAAATAATCTCTAGTCGAGAAGAAGACCCACCACCTTCTCAGGGCAACTTGGGATGGACAATAAATGTGGCCTTACATCCCTAGAACAAATTAAAGAATACCAGCAACCACTTGTACTTATACAGCAACTGTAGCAAACCATCCTCAGGTGCATTAGAAGAGGATGGGGAAAGGATGGACACTGAGTAGAAGCTGGGAGAAGAGTTAGGTGCAGGGAGCAGGAGGGTCAAAAGGGTATGTATTCAGGAGAATTTTGATGGTGGGATAGATGTAGCAAGGAAGAAGGATTTAGGAAGAGAATTACATGGAAATACATAGAATTTACAGCACAGAAACGGACCGTTCGGCCCGACCGATCAATGCTGGCGTTTATGCTCCACACGAGCCTCCTCCCACTCTATTTACTCCATCTCCCCCTATCAACATACCCTTCCATTCCTTCCTCCCTCATGTGTTTATCTAGCTTCTTCTTAAACGCATCCATGCTATTCGCCTCAACCACTCCTTGTGGCAGTTGCAGAATGCAGGACCATGATGGTGGTGCAGAGGGAAAGGCGTCCACAGCACGCTAAAGTTGGAAGAGCAAAGTATATGAGCTGGAATGTAGGGCTGAAGAAGATTATTGAAGGTGTGTGGGGAGAGGCCATGCAATGATTTGCAAGTGATGACAAGGATTTTGAAATCAGTGCTCTGGGGTTGGGGAACTGATGGAGGTTACTGAAGACAGAGTTGACGGACGAGTGGGATTTCATCGAGTATCAAATTTGTGCAGTGGAGTTTTGTTCATGTCGGGTGGAACGAGGAAGCCAGCAAGAAAAGAATGGGAAATGTCAAACCTGGAAGTGATGAAGGTGTGGATGAGGGTTTCAGCAGCAGTGGGGGTGAGGTAAGGAGAGGCAGGCTATCTTATGGGGTTGGAAATAGGTGGCCATTTATGCTTTTTGCTTCATTACTCATCTCCATCCCCTCGCAAAGTCTGTTGATAATGGGGGCAATTTTGACTTTGCGCGATAGTGTAAAACGGGTGATATTGATTCAGCCGCCCGTTATACATCTCTCCCCATTGATATTGCTCATTTTACACTAATCGCCCAAAGTCAAAATGACCCCCCGATGTCACTTTAGTACCTGTTGCAGGTGCTTTCATCCCACCTCACTGGACTAGATTCCAACCCAGAGCACCCAATGCCTCAGCAAATTTCTCCAGTGATTAGCTGAAGCAGACAGACCAAGAGGCTCGTGGACCTGTACTGAATTACCTGAGCTCAGCCCAGGCAACAGTTGGCCTCAGCATTCCGGGTTGGGGGTGGGGGTGGCTTCCTGCTCCCAGTCATTGTACAATAAATCTTGCAGGAAGTCCACATGTGTGGGTGCTGGGTGAGGACGGGATCAGGCTTGGCTCCGATGGCCCCTGTAGTTGAATAGCCCGCCGACTTGTGGGGGAGACCAAAACTAGAGGTCATAAATATAAGATGGTCACCAATAAATCCAAATAAGGAGTTCAGGAGAAACTTCTTTACCCAAAGAGTGGTAAGAATGTAGAACTCGCTACAGGCAAATAGCATAGATGCCTTTAAGGGGAAGCTAGATAAGCTCATGAGGGAGCAAGGAATAGAAGGATATGCTGATAGGATTCGATGAAGAGGGGTGGGAGGAGGCTCATGTGGAGCATAAAGGCAGGCATAGAGCAGTTGGGCCGAATGGCCTATTTCAGTGCTGTGGAAATGATGTAAGTCTATCTATGTAACTCTATGCGACTCTACATGTGAAGGCTCACACGCAAATTAGTGGCTACTTGGGATGAGGTGCTGGAGAGTGACTCGTGCTTGTGGAGCTGTCCCCAGCAAAGGGGAGAGGTTGATAATTGTCACAGAACATGGAAAGTCGACTCTAATTGTGACAGGACAGTATCTCCAAGCTGTCACTTGTTAGGGACAAACAGCACATGACACTGGGGAGTTGTGTAGACAAAACACAGCATCGCATAGCAGCTGTGTGGTCAGAAGTCGGTGTTACTGAAGTCTGGTTTCAAGTGTAATATCATGTGTCATAAGGTCACATATGTTTTCAACTTATTTACACTTTGCCCCCCAGCCGAGTATTAAACTGTCAGTGGGAATTTATGGAATCTCTTGGTCACATTTTCATATTCGTGGTTAGATAAATAGTGTGGGGTGATTGGCTTATTGCTGACACCAGCGGGACATATTTCAACTATCAGAGCGGCTCCATTGGTCCATTTGCATTGGCTGTTGCTACGTTAATCATACCAATCATGACCACAGCCTCTCCCTTCCCAGAAACCAATCTCCCCTCCCCCCCCCCCCCCCACCTCGAGACGTGTAATAATTAATGTTACTGGCTTTCCTTGGCTTGTTTTTTTAACCTTGTTCCTACCATTGCCTCTTGGTGCTACTTCTCTTGGTGCTACATACCTCCCACCTCCTCCACTTCTTCAGTCAGGAGAGGGCCAGCAACCTCACAGTCCCCTTCAGGGCAATGAGAAAAAAAAAGAAAGAACTTGCATTTATATAGTTCCTTTCACAACCTCAGGACGTCCCAAACACTTTACAACCAATGAAGCACTTTTTGAAGTGTAGTCACTGTTGTAATGTAGGAAACCCGGCAGCCAATTTGCGCACAGCAAGATCCCACAAACAGCAATGAGATAAATGACCGGATAATCTGTGTTTTTTTAGTGATGTTGGTTGAGGGATAAATATTGGCCAGGACACCGGGGAGCACTCCCCTGCTCTTCTTCGAAATAGTGCCGTGGGATCTTTTATCTGAGAGATCAGACGGGGCCTCAGGTTAACATTTCATCTGAAAGACGGCACCTCAGACAGTGTAGCACTCCCTCAGTACTGCTCTGGGAGTGTCAGCCTGGATTTTGTACTCAAGTCTCTGGAGTGTGACTTGAACCTACAAACTTCTAGGAACATAGGAACATAGGAACAGGAGTAGGCCATTCAGCCCCTCGTGCCTGCTCCGCCATTTGATAAGATCATGGCTGATCTGTGATCTAGCTCCATATACCTTCCTTTGGCCCATATCCCTTAATACCTTTGGTTGCCAAAAAGCTATCTATCTCAGATTTAAATTTAGCAACTGAGCTAGTATCAATTGCCGTTTGCGCAAGAGAGTTCCAAACTTCTACCACCCTTTGTGTGTAGAAATGTTTTCTAATCTCGCTCCTGAAAGGTCTGGCTCTAATTTTTAGACTGTGCCCCCTACTCCTAAAATCCCCAACCAGCGGAAATAGTTTCTCTCTATCCACCCTATCTGTTCTCCTTAATATCTTATAAACTTCGATCAGATCACCCCTCAACCTTCTAAACTCTAGAGAATACAACCCCAATTTGTGTAATCTCTCCTCGTAACTTAACCCTTGAAGTCCGGGTATCATTCTAGTAAACCTACGCTGCATTCCCTCCAAGGCCAATATGTCCTTCCGAAGGTGCGGTGCCCAGAACTGCTCTCAGTACTCCAGGTGCGGTCTGACTCAGAGGTGAGAGTGCTATTCACTGACCCTTGTCTTTATGTAAGAGTTTTATGAGCTCTTACGTGACCCTACTCTTGTCCTTTATTTGTTTCTCTCCCCTCCACCCTTTGTTTTGGTCAGTCCTGTAAAGGGATTCCCTACACCAGTTCTGACGAGGGGCATCCATCTGAATCGTTACTCTCTTTTTCCGCTTGCAGATGCTGACAACCCAGCCCCACATCCCCAGCGTGTTCTGGTTTCATTCCTTCCGGGCTCAGTTACTACCGTGGGATGTTTATGAGCTGATTGTTTGGGTTGGAGGGGCCGGTCTTGCTTTGGCCAAGGAAATGATGCCAAGTGAGCTGTGAGGAGATGCCCTTTCACCTCTGGGAGTCCAGTGATTTTCCAGACAGCAGGCAGACTGAAGAGCCACCACAGAGAATCAGTAGAAACTCCCTGAAGACTGCATCTGTCCAGAGTATAAGACAGGCTTTGTGTTAATGAGCATCAGAGTGCATAGGAGAGCCTCGCAATCTTACACCTCCCCCAATCTTATACCTCCCCCAGATTTTTCACTTCTTTGACATTTATTTGAATACAGGTTAACATCTCCAATAAATAGCAGATGATGAACATTTGTATGCTAATATTGCACAGCGTAATTTTAAGGCCTTGTTTCCTTCTCCTGCTCTATTATTTTCTTTCCTTGTTTGATTCCAGTCCATCCCCAGATGCTGCTCTTTAACCAATCGCTGGGGTGGTCAGAGCTCCTCCTCTGTATATTTCCCTTCTTCCCTATTGGAATGGGACTCACCTCAACACAGAGGGGACCATTTTGACTTTGTGGCCCCCTCCCTTTTGTTTTGAGGCCCCAGATTCATTTACCTTCGCCGGGTGAGCTGTTTGGAGCCAAACGGGCCGTCCCAACACAGCTTGGCCGATTCGGCAAAGGAAACCGGGCCAGAGCTGCCGCCAGGAAGGTAAGTCGTGGGGAGTCGGGGCGAGGGGGAGTGGGAGTCGCGATCGCAGAGGGTGGGGGTCCTGGGGAGGCAGCGGCCCAGATTATTTTTGTGGGTCCCGGGGGGGGGGGGGGGGGGGGTGCACTCCTGTTCTTCCTAGGCCCATAGAGATAACTCGAGACTTACCTTTGGTGGGGCCTCTTCCCTTCCATCGCTCCGTGGAGCTGGTTGGAGTCTGCACGGCGCAGGCTCGACCTAAATTGGCAATCAGGGTCCCATTGACGTCATAGATTCTGGATTGCAACATATTCTTGGAGGTTTCATCACTTGACCTCCCACCGCTAATGGACCTGCCCAGTCAAACAGCCTATATTCCCGTTTCCAACATTTCTATAACTAATAAATGAACATATGTTCGTGTAATGTCCCTATGAGATTTCTCCCGGGTGTGTTGCTTGCAGCAGTGTCCAGGACATTAATCTTTAATTCCTGGAGACTCCAGGACAATCCTGGAGAGTTGGCAACCCCTAGCCCCGATCCCCTCTGCCCACTTTGTTTCAAAGCCTCTGACCTCAAATTTTGGAGCAAATGTTAAAACGCCATTTATCTCATTTGACGAAAATATAAAATCAAACCAGAAAGAAACTTAATCAATTCCTGGAATCTCAGCTGAACAAAGTCACAAGATCGAGGCAGTTTCTCTCGGAGAAGTGGGGTGTCCTTTATTTCATTTAAGCTGACACATTTGAGTAAACGCCTTCCTATTTGACCCAATTTAGACCCACCCATTATAATATGTAACTCATTCCTTCTGCTGTAAGGAGCAGCAACCTTTGACTGTTAAAAGCCTCAGAGGCCTCGCCTGCATGAGCACAAAGGACAAGGTCACATCACGTTACCTGCACAGGTCAAAGCTCGGCGCTGGAATCACTTGGCCGCGTCTCAATATTTCGAACCCCCACTTTTTTTGTTAATCGCCAAAAATAACCTGGTTCGCTCCTTGGCGCAATTTCCGTCTGTGAGTCTGTCTCGCTAACGTAACCGTGGGCTCCCTTGACGGCTCTGCGGGCAAACGGATATCCCGTTGTCATGCTGAGTTACGCTGAGCGGGAAGATCCCAGGTCCAGACTCCATTCTCTGCCTCGCTACCCAGGTTAGGGAAATCCAGGCTCACACTCCAGTGCAGTACTGGAGGAGTGGGTCTGCCTTCTCAGATGGACGTAAAAGATCCCATGGCACTATTTCGAAGAAGAGCAGGGGAGTTCGCCCTGGTGTCCTGGCCAATATTTATCCCTCAACCAACACCTAAAAACAGATTGTCTGGTCATTTATTTCATTGCTGTTTGTGGGAGCTTGCTGTGCACTAATTGGCTGTCGCGCACCCTGTATTACAACAGTGACCACACTGCAAAAGTACTTCATTGGCTGCAAAGCGTTTTGGGATGGCCTGAGGTCGTGAAAGGTGCTATATAAATGCAAGTTCTTTCTTTCTTTTCTTGGGAGGGAAAAAGTCAGTCAGGGTCTCATTCCGGATCGATGTCCAGCGACTCCTGCTGGAAAGTGTGCGTGCCTGAACATTGGGGTGAGTGACAGGATTGAGCTTGCTGAGATGCCTCCCAAAGTAGAGTTGCCCACTGACACTCACTCTTTCGAAGCACCCATGTAGAATGGGCAGGAGTGAGGTACTGCCAAGGCAGCCGGTGCCTGTGGAAATGGCATTCCCTGAGGCAGAAGGAAAAGGAAAATGGTCTTCACTCACATTGTGCTGTCCCAGGACTCCTTGGGGCTTCTCCTAGGTAACAGGAGGCGGAGTTCCCGGCCTCCCAGTTAGGGTTGCCAACCCTCCAGGATTGTCCTGGAGTCTCCAGGAATTAAAGATTAATCTCCAAGACACTGTCGCGAGCAAAACATCCGGGAGAAAAATCATAGCGGCATTAAAAAAAAAATTGTGTTTTTAAAAAAATTCTCTTTGTTTATTAGTTATAAGAATATCGGACATTGGGGAGAAAACACCGTTTGACTGACAGTCAAGAATCATCCAATCGGGTATAATGAAGAGTTTGTTCGCTTTCTGATTGGCCGTGGCAAGGCGGCCAATGGCGGGAGTGTGTGGGGGGCGGGACAGTGGGAGGATGGACATGTTAGGCGACCAATAGCGGGAGTTGGGGGGGGGGGGCAGGGCAGTGGGAAGATGGACATGTCAGGCGACCAATGGCAGGAGTGTGAGGGCGGGAGTGGGGCAGTGGGAGGATGGACGTGTCAGGCGACCAATGGCGGGAGTGTGGGGGCGGGGCGGTTGGAGATCACATGATGACACCTCCAGGAATACGTCCAACCAGAGTTGGCAACCCTACTCCCAGCTCACTTTCCAAGGAGTTGCTCGGCTCCACAGCCGATGGCTGTGTGTAAGAAACCAGCACAAAGGCCTGCCCCTGGTGCCCTGTGGACCGGAGGATCTGTAGGCGGGGGATGGGGTCCCAGGGAAAGGCCAAAGGCTCATGAGCACATGTAGAACAATGTGATGCCTTTGGAGCCTTCTGGCTGCTGCTCTGAGTTGTCAGGCCTCGCTTTCCCCCGTCGAATACCCAGAGGAAAACCTAGCCTAATATCTACGAGAGGAGAAGGAAGAAAATGGAGGAGAAAAAAAAGAGCAAATAGGGGTTTTCCCTGTCAAAAGTGTATAGGGAGAAAATATCGGAGGTCCTTTGCACTCAGTTAAACAACCAGCTTACCAGACTTACCTCTGAACAAAGAGAATTCCACAGAATCACAAACTCTCCAGCTGCATAACAAAATTTACCTCAGACAATAAAATTATGACCTTACATGTATCTTCATTTGTGAGGAATGTGATGATCAAGCAATTTAGGCTTTGGGCCCAGCCCACAAGCCGAACGGACCAGTAATAAATCCAGGATACACAGCCACATGGAATTGCTGGAATCTTCACGCCGTAAAATAATTATTTCATCGGTATCTGTGGGTTTCATGTGGGCTTTCTTTTTGAGTTTTTTTCAAGAAGAAGGAAAGAACTTGCATTTATAGAGTGCCTTATTATGGAAGGCCAAAACTAGGTTAGATGTCAGGAGGTGGCTCTTTTCCCAGAGAGCAATGGATCTGTGGAACAGGCTACCGGCTCGATAGATTCATTAAATTCCTTTAAGTTAGAGCTGGATCTGTTTCTGGCTGGGGCGGATATCACCTTGTACAAAATGTAGGGACATTAATCAGGGCCAGAGTGATCTCCTGGACCAGTTTTGATCATCTAAAGGGGTCAGAGAGGAATTTTCCAGATTTCTTTCCCTAATTGGCCTGGGTTTTATACGGTTTTTCGCCTCTCCCAGGAGATTATTGTCTTTCGGGTGGGATGGGGAGTGAGGGAGTGCTGCACTGTCGGAGGTGCTGTCTTTTGGATGAGACGTTAAACCGAGACTCCGTCTGCCCTCTCGGGTGGACGTAAAAGATCCCATGGCACTATCCGAAAAAGAGCAGGGGAGATCTCCCCGGTGTCCTGGCCAATATTTATCCCTCATCACTAAAAAAAAAGCAGATTATCTGGTCATTATCTCATTGCTGTTTGTGGGATTTTGCTGTGCCTAAATTATTTCCTACATTACAACAGTGACTACAATTCAAAAGTACTTCGATGGCTGTAAAGTGCTCTGGAACGTCCTGAGGTCGTGAAAGGTGCTGTATAAATGCAAGTCTTTCTTTTACGAGCAGACAGTGTGCGCTCCTTAGCAGATTGTAAATCCATTGTCTCACACACACACACACACACACACACACCCCTACACATACACACACATCAACACACACATAGACATACACACATACATGCATGCACACATCTATAATCACATATGCACAAGTACCAATAATAATACATATACGACCATACCTACAGACACAAATACAAACACACACACATGCAGTGTGTGGGATTTCTGGTCGGTTTCTTAGTCATTTTTTTGAGTCATGTTGACGTCACTGCTGGGAACCTGGATCCTTTCACTCCAAAGCTGTCTGCATCTTGCCAGCAAGTTGATGCTGGTAAGTTTCCAGCATTAGATCGGCCCTGTTGTCCTTGTTTATAATCAGAAAACAGTATCAATTTTTTGCAGCTCACTTTCCTCTGGCCTGCGAGGGTGTAATGCTCATCGATATCATCACTATTAACCTCTCCTTGTCTGCGGTAGCACTTAGAACATTTAAAAATGCTACTGCAGTAAGATGAATATTTTAATTTCTGCATCGCAAGAGTTTCGATATACCCTGTTAGATTTAAATAATAGATGCTATCAAGTTGGGGAGAGATTAGGATGTTATCGCATCAAGCGACAATGAGATGACTGGTTGGCCTACAGTCTCTGCTAAATCTTCCACATCAGACATGCTGCGTATCGTGTTTCCAACAGACTTGGCGGAACCGACTGAGAGCAATGCAGCTGTAAACGACGGGCTTGAAATGACGCCATGGGACGCTCGCGAGCAAACTTAATTGAAATACCTCTCCCCGACATTGTGGTGGAGACTGCTCAAGGCCGTTTGAATTAGCAGAGATAAGAATCTCAAGACGAAAGTTTTAAGTGTCGCGGCAGCACAATTTCACGGATAACGAACTTTGGCCGTGGGTTTTTAACTATACGTTCTTGTAGGTAGCTGCAGGCCCAGATGTTCACCTCCTCTCCCCGCCTCCTCGCTTTCCCACTCCGTCATGCAGCATTTGAGGCTGGAACGGCTGCGGCTATTTCATACCCCTTATCTTTTCCTCACATTCCATTTTTCTCCCATCCTCTCCCAAAGGCTTACACATGTGCAGCAGACGACAGCAACACCTTCATTGCAACAGTGACTACACTTCATTAGCTGTGGCACATCTTGAGGTCTCGTAAGGCGCCATGTGCTATTTTGGACAGTAAATGTTGGCAGGCTATTTGACTGTGGGCGGCTTCACAACTAACGCAAACCCGTCCTCGTTCAATGATCACCTGCAGAGAGTAGATTGCACGGATGCATGGCTACACCATGTTGCTGTAGCCTTTGCACATGTTGGCGGGGGGAGGGAGTTGTATGGGGAAGAGGTCGGGGGGGTCAGTGCACATTCTGGCCCCCAGTTTCCCAGCTGCCTCTGCTGCATTTCCGGCCTCGTTCTCTTGCAGCTGTCGGCTGATTCCTTTCTGAAATTCACACTTTTACTTTTGTTAAATAAAGACACGTAACATAAATCAGACAAGCGAGTATTGCATTCTCTATCGGTGCCTATTGGTGATTCTGCCACTGGATCAGGATTTTAAAAATTAATCTTCTTCCAGTTCTGACTAAAGGTCTTCGACCTGAAACGTTAACTCTGTTTCTTTCTCCACAGACGCTGCCTGACTTGCTGAGTATTTCCAATATTTTCTGTTTTTATTTTAGAAAATAACTGTGGTTTTTAAGCCAACCGCACACTGTACACTCCCTGTACTGAACACAAGTCAAGAGGACCACAGATAGATACCCTGCCCTTTCTATGTTTCACTTATTGGGAACAAAAACATTTGTTTCTCATTCAGTTTTGAGGTCAGGCATTTAGCCTTAAACACACCAACCAACACGGTGATAGTTACATAATATGCAAAGATGTCATCCTGTTTCAACTAATGAGAGGGCTCCCTGTCCCTTCCTTCCTTTGTGCACATATGCACCACCTTGTCCCTAAGTGTAATTCATTATTTTAGGTTTAGTCGTCCTATAAAGACAAATTTTCAAACTAGACAATAGATCTTGCCATTCTTCATGTCTTAACCTGGTATAGTGAGTGTCAACAGACTACTCAACTGTGGGAGGGCATCACAGCCAAGTCCGACTCTGTCCTCACTAGATGTCCACACCTTTCAGCAGGAGTCACTGATCAGCAGCAGGACTCCTGGCTGTTGCCCCTGCCCCCTTCCCCAGGCCAATTTAGCTCCCCTACAGACACCCCAGCTGACATCACCTATCTCCGGGATTGAACCTGGGACCCTGTGTTTCCACTGGCAGGAGGGTCGGTAACCAGAGGACACAGATTTAAGATAATTGGCAAAAGAATCAGAGGCGACATGAGGGGAAAAAAATTACGCAGCGAGTTGTTATGATCTGGAATGCGCTGCCTGAATGGGTGGTGGAAGCAGATTCAAAAGTAACTTTCAAAAGGGAATTAGATAAATACTTGAAGGGGAAAAAATTGCAGGGCTATGGGGAAAGAGCAGGGTGGAGTGGGACTGTTTGGATAGCCCTTTCAAAGAGCTGGCACAGGCACAATGGGCGGAATGGCCTCCTTCTGTGCTGTATCATTCTATGATTCAGCTCTGTGCGGCTTGTATCATACAACGTATCTATCCAGTGGGCCATCAGGGGAGCAGTGCTCTATTTTATTAGATTTTTTTTAAATGAGGGATTAATATGATCGCAGAGCTTCACACGTGAGCCACTGTCTCCAGACACATCTGGCAGCTATCTTGAAAACCCAGTTGGCGGCCGATGAAGCACTAACTTCCAGCCACAAACGCCACTTGAGCTGCTGGTGCGGTTGGCTCCTCACCTCCGTACCAAAATACATAGCGGCCGTCCAGATGGCTCGGTGGGAAAACGACACGGTAAAAGAAAAAAAAACTCCCATTGATACGGCGCCTTTCATGGCCTCAGGACGTCCCAAAACACTTTATAGTCAATGAAGTACTTTCGATGTGCGGTCACTGTTGTAATGTAGGAAACATGGCAGCCAATTTGCACACAGCAAGGTCCCACAAACAGCAATGAGATAATGACCAGATAATCTGTTTTAATGGTGTTGGTTGAGGGATAAATATTGGTCAGGACACTGGGGAGAACTCCCCTGCTTGTCTTTGAAACAGTGCCATGGGATCTTTTACATCCACCTGAGAGGGCAGATGGGGCCTCAGTTTAACGTCTCATCTGAAAGACGGCACCTCCAACAATGCAGCATTCCCTCAGTACTGTGCCGGGAGTGTCAGCTGAGATTATGAATATTCTGATTTATTATACAGGGACAGGATTTCCTGGTCCTGCACCTGGGGCTATTGAATCTCACAGATACATCACATACAAGTCTCTGGCAGGGGGCTTGAACCCACCACCTTCTGACTCAGAGGTGAGAGTGCTACCCACTGAGCCATGGCTGACACCATTACAGCACGGTATGAGAGAAAGCAGAGTGATTGGGGACAAATACCCCTGGAAGGAGTTAGTGCCTTCGGGGGGGAAGACAAATTGGAGGAAAACGAGTAAGAAAATGAGGCTGCAGAGGAAAGAACATCTGTAGCATTACCCTACCCTGAAGACACTGCACAGCAGGCTGTTCCAGGAACTGCGTCATCAAATGATGAGCACAGCTCCTTTAATTCTTTTAGTGCTGCCAATCGTCTGTCACTTTCTTACCACTCGCCTCCTTACTTTCATAAAATGCCCGCAAGAATAATATTCTGTGAGTTCCCACTGACAGGCAGCAGAGGACCCACAGGCACATGGCAGTGGTGTTCTCTGGGCAGCTGAAGCATACAGACTAATGGCTACAAGGAGAACATCACGACCAATTCTACAGCCGGGCCCAAACATTAGCACATGCCCAGCCGGCCCCTCCCTCCCCACGCTCCCAGGAATACTTGTGCTGGTCGAGTGGAATCCCGACCCCCCCCGACCCCCCCGCCGGACGGACTCCGTGGGATCAGCTCATTAACACCGTTTAAATAATCTCCCGGTGAGCTTTTGCTGTGCGCAGTGAAAGTTCAGTCACTTGCGAGGATGGGAAACCAAGCATGCAGCAGGTCTTAAAGCGTAACTAAAGGAGCTCTTAAAGGACAACTAAAGCTTATTAAAGTGCAAATATAGGAGTTCTTAAAGGGCAATTAAAGGAGTCCTTAAAGAATGGCAGTGGGCAGCATTCACTGGTGAGATATGAGACTTAACTTCCCCCTCCCATGGGCAGAGGGAACATAGTGAGGGCGAACTGGTGGAAAGTGTTACTCCAGGCTGCTTTCACATACTTCCTGATAGTCAATTTCAGAATAGCCGAGCCTGACTTCTTGGTAAGAGATGACATGTGGCACCAAGAGATCCAAGAAAAGGGGAATAATCAGTTCAAAATAAATATAACTCCCCTACACTACAACAGTGACTGCACTTCAAAAGTATTTCACTGGCTGCAAAGTGTTTCAGGACAACCTGAGGTTGTTGATAGAATGATACAGAACAGAAGGAGGCCATTCGGCCCATCATGCCTGTGCTGGCTCTTTGAAAGAGCTATCCAATTAGTCCCAACCCCTGCTCTTTCCCCATAGCCCTGCAAATTTTTCCTGTTCGAGTATTTATCCAATTCCTTTTTGAAAGTCACTATTGAACCTGCTTCCAGCGCCCTTTCAGGCAGCGCATTTCCAGTGATAGGCGCTATATAAATGCAAGTTCTTTCTCATTTGTTCTTTAGAAAATGGCTCCCCACACACCCTCCCCCACCCCCCCCAAACCAGGGCCCATCGCGGAGATGCACTGGACTGGCACTGAATCACGCACATCTGGAAAATCCTAGCTTCACTCTTGGTTCTGCCCAGTTTGATGATCTCAGCCAGGGTAGGAATAGGGCTCGGGAGTGAAGAAAGTGGGGGAAAAAAATCAGCTGGGATTCCCGCTCCTGATCCGGATTACCCCCTTTTGCTGTGTCGGTGGATGTAAGTTGAGGGCAGGATCTGGCTCGCCGTGCGATTCCCTCCATGATGGAATAGCCTTCCGTCTGGGCTCACAAATGGGGAACGGTCACTTGGGCAGGTGACTGGCAGGCGACCGGGCAGGTATCAGATGGCTGGGAAGAGTCCACAGGAGAGCAAGAGAGAAAATCGGCCTGGAAAATACAAATGCTAGTTGCATTGAAGTATTTGTGAAAGTCGTCTTCATAGTTAACACAGCAGGAAATGCGAAGGCGGGGGGGTGGTGGGGGGAGAAATCATGATTTCTGGAAAGCATCACAATACTCTTAAAGGCTTTCAAGAAAGCCTTGTCCTATCTTCAGAGAACAATTTTTTTTTTTCATTTTTGGTTTCACCTCTGGAACAATGCAGCCTGCGCAACAGTGGTTCAAACATCTCACAGTGCCCGAAAGTACCAAGGGGACTTGTCAGAAAAGAAAAACATTTCTCAAACGTGAACACTTCCATGCTAAAAGACAATCCCACAGGCTCTGTCTGTTTCCGATTAACATCCATTGTCTGGAAACTGTGGCTGGGTGCCATCTGTGCTAATGTATTAAACTCTCCAGTTGTAAACACATGGAGTGCATCATTGCCAGTAAGAGACAGTTAAGAAACAATAAACTGCTTTGTCATAACTTCCAACAAGTAGCTTTAACTCCTTGGTTGCTGTTAAACCGTTGATCTGATTCTTGGAAGTTTGGGTCAGGAGCACTGATTGAGATGGTTTGTTGACCCACATCTTCACTGGTAGAGCACGATTACTCCTCCACCTTTAACAATCTCAACAGGCTCTGTGGTATCTCACGTATCTCACCCACACACAGTGGTCTCCCATCAACAGTAAGTTGCTCAAACAAAGAAAAGAACTTGCATTAATATAAAGTCTTTCACGACCTCAGGACATCCCAAAGTACTTTACAACCAATGAAGTACTTTTGAAGTGCGGTCACTGTTGTAATGTGGGAAACACGGCAGCCAACTTGCGCACAGCAAGATCCCACAAACAGCAACGTGATAATGACCAGAAAATCTGTTTTAGTGATGATGGTTGAGGGATAAATATTGGCCAGGATACCGGGGGCGAACTCCCCAGGTCTTCTTCGAAATAGTGCCGTGGGATCTTTTACGTCCACCTGAGGGGGCAGACTTGGTTAAACGTCTCATCCGAAAGATGGTCAACACATCCACTGCACTCAATTCGATTACATTTGAGGCACGGCTAAACTAGACCATGTGCCTTTGCACTTTCTCTTCTCGTGAAGGTGCTGACTCATGCTGGGGTTTTACAGATGCTGGTAGACCTCCAGTACCTCGCACGCACCAAGATGGCCCTTCGTCTTATGTGAGTCTTGACAGTGAGAGCCAGTAGGCTGTTCAACTGTGGGGTGGCATCACAGCCGAGCCTGATCCGACCCTCACCCGGCTGCCACATGCACGCTTGCTCCAGCAGGGATCACTGGTTGACAAATGCAAGTGTTAGGAAGGGTTTTGATAGAGTAAGAAACTGTTTCCAGTGGCAATAGGGTCGATAACCAGAGGACACAGATTTAAGGTAATTGGCAAAAGAACCAGAGGCGACATGAGGAAAAAAATTTTTAGGCAACGAGTTGTTATGATCTGGAATGCACTGCCTGAAAGGGTGGTGGAAGCAGATTCAATAACAACTTTCAAATGGGAATTGGATATATACTCGAAGGGGAAAAATTTGCAGGGTTGTGGGGAAAGAGCAGTTGAGTGGGACTAATTGGACAGCTCTTTCAAAGAGCCGGGAGAGCCGCGATGGGCCGAATAGCTTCCTTCTGTGCTGTACCATTCTATGATTCTAAGTGGCAATCCTGGATGATTGTTCCCCCACCCAGCCCAGGTGAATGGAGGCAAATTGTAGCACCTCAATGTTGTCCTAGTTGGGAAACCTGTGACTTTCTGATCTGCATGCCTCATTGAATCATGACTCCTATGTTCCTCTGCTGCAGTAAATGGTGTTTTCTGCAGTTGTGGCTGAGACACATTGGGGTGGAATGTCTAATTTGGTCACAGAGATGGTAGCAGCAGGAATTTCTGGCTCATTATGTATGCACAGCGAGATGCCAGCGTAACTTGATCCCACTGGATAGAGTTGGCGGAAGGGCGGGATTTCTTGCACAGGTGCAGCAATTTAAAGGGCCACTTAAAGGGAATGTAACTTGTTGCCTATTTAAAGGGGATGCGGGCTGCCATGCTTTAAAGCGAAGCTGTGGTGGGCCGTGTAAAGGAAATGCTGCACCGTTTGCAGATCTGGAAATTGAAGCTACCTCTGCAAGAGGTGCATCAAAGGTTGGTTACCCTGCCCAGCATTCTAGGGCACGCTGCCCACATGGCAGGAGTGCATGTTGGTGCAGGATGAAGAGGTGGCAACCATTGAGAATGCCAACAGCACCAAGCAGTGCGCATGAAACCAGACGTGTGAAACAGGTTTGTGACTATCAATAGATCAGCCAAAGTAAGGCCACCCAACATTTTCATATACCAGACAGATAAGCAAAGTGTGAAGGCCACAAAGAGTATTCTCTTAACCTGTTGTGCATTAACTATAACGGTATGCAAAGCATTCAAACAACCGTTCAGCTCTTTCATTGCTTACGGCCACCATGGCTGTTTGAGAATTTGAATTGAGTTTAATCAAAACTGTTCAAAGAAAATGAAAAAAAAAACAATTTTTTTTTAATGCCCCCGATCATTTTCCTCCCAGATCGCTCGCGGCAGTGTCCAGGAGACTATTCTTTAATTCCGGGAGACTCCAGGACAATCCTGGGGGATTGGCAACCCTAAGGAGGAGGGGCCTCTAAATGTTAAGCCCTCACTGCCTTCGAAGAAGCAATTGTTAGTGATGAGAGCATAGAAGGAGGGGAGGGAGCGTGAAGCTGAAGACTTCTTCCAAGCTGAGGCCTAGTACCATCCTTTCCTCTTAGTTCTTCTCAACCCACCCATTCACTCACTCAGTTGTTTACTCACAGCATACACTCAAGCACAACTCAATGCTGTATGGTATATTTCCATGTAAGGAATATTTGAAGAGGTCATGGAGTCACGATAGAGATCAGCCATGATCTAATTGAATGGCCAAACAGGCTAGAGAGGTGAATGGCCTCCTCCTGTTCCTATGTTCCAGCCAGCATTCTGACATGTGATCCTCTTCTGTTTCTACAGGTGTTCCCCAAGAACCGATTGCAGCTCGCAGGGTGCCCAAGAACAGAAGGTGGCAGAGCCCAATGTGCTAACTAAACATGCTGGTGGAATAGATGGAGAGAGCAATGGTGCGAGGGCTTCATCCTCCTCCTTGCTGCCCAGACATCAGCTCTCATGCAGGTCAGTGGACATGGGAGCGTGGCTGAAGTATTTAGCATGGCTGCCTTCTCTCGAGGTGATGCCGCTTTTGATCTATCCAGCACCCTCCTTTGCTCAAGTGACAGAAGATGTGCCAGAGAGGGCCAGGCTTGCCAGACAACCCAGCACTGAAAATGGCAGTACCATCTCATGACCCCACAACTCCTTCAGTCAGGTGAGGGCCAGCATCCTGGACTCTAACTTCACAGTCCCCTTCAGGGCAATGAGAAAGGAAAGAACTTGCATTTATATAGCTCCTTTCACAATCTCAGCTCTTTACAGCCAATGAAGCACTTTTTGAAGTGTAGTCACTGTTGTAATGTAGGAAATGCAGCAGCCAATATACACACAGCAAGGTCCCACAAACAGCAATGTGATAATGACCAGGTAATCTGTTTTATTGGTGATGTTGGTTGAGGGATAAATATTGGATAGGACCCCAGGAAGAACTCCACTGGTCTTCTTCAAGATAGTGCCATGGAATCTTTTACATCCACCTGAGAGGGGAGACAGGACCTTGATTTAAGGTCACATCTGAAATATAGCACCTCCAACAGTGCAGCATTGGCAGTATCAGCCTAGACTTTGTGCTTAAGTCTCTGGAATGGTGCTATGAACCTACAACCTTCTGACTCAGAGGCAAGAGTGCTACCCACTGAGCCACAGCTGACACCAAATGGTAATGGAGGTACTGCAGAGGTAGATGCTAATGAAGGGCTATTCAGCCACTGCATAGTGCAGGAGTGCACACATTAGATTGGTCAGAGGTTCCGGGCAAAGGGCAGGTGACTTCCACTGACAAATCAGTTGATACAGATACCACACCTAGTACTGGTAGCTGTGCAGTGATTAACCAGCGAGGTTTATCGTGAGTTTGAGCACGTCACAGACTGAGAAGCTGAGCCCCGGTGCAACTGGAACAGATCTAGATACTGAATGTGAATAAAATGCCTCTCACGCTGTGGTGCAGTAAAACCCAATAATTGGTCCAGCTTGAAGGTCACTTGACGCTTTATTAGTAATTAGAACAATAAGGGTCTAACTGCTCACAGTGTGGGAGGGCAGTCCAAGTACCCATGCATATACTGAAATCAAGAGTTGAGATATACAAAGTAGAGCTGGTACAATGGTGCAACCTCAAAACCAGCACATAGTGTCCCTGGGATGTTATGATTCATCAACCTTGTGTCAGTCCCCCAAAACTAATGTGTAATAATTACATGTTAAATGACTAACTTTATTCAATGTTAAGTAGCTGGTGATTAGCACAACCGAATACAGCGGCCTACACTCACAGGCTCCTTTCCATGTTATCCCAAAGGGAGCATTGTAGTGAAGCATTGCTGTACTTAAAACAGCATCACTGAAGTAACAACTTGAGAGGCATATAGTGCTGCATTGCCCTAGGTTACACAATGATCAATATTGAGGTATTGATTGATTTTGCTGTATTGCGAGCCTGGCAATGGTCTGCCCTTTTAATGAGCAATTTAAGTTGCTCCTTTCAATATTTTGATTTCAATATATGCATGGGTACCTGGACTGCCCTCCCACACTGTGAGCAGTTAGTCCCTTAGACAAAGCAGTGAATGCTACATCAATTAACACCTTTTAAAAGGAGCTGGAAGAATATCTGCTTAGGTAAAGGTTTGTGAGTTATTAGGGTCCTGGCTCAGTGGGTAACACTCTCACCTCTAAGTCAGAAGGTTGTGGGTTCAAAGCCCCACTCCAGAGATTTTGAGCACAAAATCTAGGCTAAAGGTGTGGTCAGTTCTGAGGACACAAAAGATGCTAAATTAATGCAAGTTTGTCCTTTCTTTATTGCAGGTGTGTGAAGTCCTCCGTTGGCCGCTCTGGATGTCTCTTAAGCAGCAAATGCTGCTTTGCAACTCCAGCAAATTTAGGCTGGGGTTGTTGCTGGCTGGGCCAGGAGTTAGCATCATTAACACCGCAGTAAATTCAAAATAAATGCAGTTCAAATGGGTTGGGCAGAATACATTATAGAGGAGATTGATCAAAGTCTGTTGAAAGAGATGGGCCTAGTGCATTTTTCTTGTTTCATGATTTATGTTCTTAACCACAAACAGACAGCGGTCAAACTGGGATTTTAAAGTGGGGAGAACTGATCTTAAGATTACAGTAAAATGAAGAGTGAATCCAGATATTCATTCCTAAATACTCCATTTCCAGTGGTCTCTAGTCTATAATTCAGTGTGGGATCAATCTGCATTGAAATCTGGAACTCTCTCCCTCAAAAAGCTGTTGAGGCTGGAGGGTTAATTGAAAGTTTCAAAACTGACATTGATAGATTTTTGTTAGGTAAGGGTATTAAGAGATATGCAACCAAGGCGGGTAAATGGAGTTAAGATACAGATCAGTCATGATCTAATTGAATGGCGGAACAGGCTCGAGGGGCTGAATGGCATCCTCCTGTTCCAAATGTTCCTCTACCCCAGCTCAGTAACTGCAACAAGATGGATTTGGGGAGAAATGTAAGAAATGTCTACCTCGCTAACCCACCCACAACTGGCTGCTGAGATGAATGCCCCGCGTTACTGAATTGTTCCATCTGTGAATGCTACTCCTCCAAATCATCCACAAAACACATTCCCATTAAGTATCTAATAAGGAACTAAAGTCCTGAAAGAGAATCTCTCCGCCTTACCTCTTTTAAAAATCACCATCTGGCCCGCTCTCCTTCTGGCGCAGTTTGGAGGTTTTCAAACTTTTCTGGATGGGGGAACTCCCAGCAAATATTGATACATTCCCAGTGAACCACCACAAATATTGACACACACCTGCGGGGACGGCCTATAATAACTTCTGAAAGACAGCGTCAGCTACCCGGAGGAAATGAATGCTATCACTCCACTTTTTTTTATTAGTCTACAGCGACAGAAATAACCAGCAAATAAGTCAACAAATAAAGAAATGTGATGAGTTTGTCCACCCCTTGGGTCTGGGGGACCCCCAAATTTAACGGCCTAGTAGGTAAAAGCAGTCATAGAGGCTGGGCTCAATTGCTGATCTGTACTGAGTTAACTGCTGTCAGTGGGAGCGGCATCTGGGTCACAAGAAATGGTCACGGTGCCCTGGACTGCAGGAGGGGACAGATGTCAGTGAGGCCTCCTATCCAGCGGCCCTGGCTGGAAAATGCGTGCGTGTTTTCACTTGGGTGTCACACATTTCTTTACAGATTTCTCTTTCCAACCTGTGTCCCTTTTCCATCCATTTGCAGCAGATATTGGAAATAACAGGAAGCAGTGCAAAGGTTGGGGGGGGGGGGGCATCACCATTCACTCCTTTTAAGGAAAGGGCCTTGGAGGGCGAGGAGCCAGTGAAGAGGTTGGGGAGGGGACTTTGCAGCCCCCCGACCGCCCCCCACCGCCCTCTCCAAGCTCATGACTAGTATCACCTCTTGTTTCTCATTTTTTTAAAAATCTCCCTACATTAACCTCACTTAAAACGGGAGCTGGCAGAACAAAGTAATAGCTGACTGTTTGTTGTACGGGACCACTTGCACACTTGCTCCTAGAGAGCGGTTTCTACCTCTATCTCTGACTAGCCTGAGTTCTGACTAATGCCGGCATCATCCACTATCATCAGCATCTTCGCTCGAGCTTGAAAGCATTTACTGTTCTTGTTCTGAGCAATCCCTGTTGTCTGGTTCCAATTCTTTTCCCCCTCAGGTACCTGTCAGTATGTTTTGCTGCTGAGAGTTTTTTTGACAGCTCTCGAAGGTGTTGACAGATTGATGGGCTGCTGACTCGCCAAGTTACAACTTGCATCCCTTCCCGAAGTTGCTTTGTTTCCCTTTACTGCTTTTCAATCATTGGGAAGCAGGGACGGGAGGGGGTGAAGAGCAGACATTTTACCATACATTGACCTTACATACAAGAAGTCCATCACATAGCAATAAATTGACTATTGGCAAGTTTAGTCTCTCCCTTTCTTCTTCCCCTTCACCTCCCTGCATCAGACACCGTGCCTGGCCCAAAGGAACAATGGTCAATCTGTCGCCAGATCTCAGCCAATGTTGACCTGCACATGGCCACCATGAGCTATTTGAGACAGGCTCCAGGGGGTATGACCTTCTTTCTGACTTCCCTTTCACCTTCTGTGCAGAAGCACCTGTCCTCTGCTCTGTACCTGCCCATGACGGCACGACTCGTGACGGATGTCACCTTGCAGGGAAATCACAGGCGCAATAACAGACTGCCGCACTAAGATGGTGGGCTCACTAACACTCTGGGACACTGAGGGTAGCTATAGGTAAATGGACTTCCTCCACAACAACGTCTGAACAAACTCTGTGCTCATCGAAAGCTGGTGACAGATGTTTTAAAACAAGTACCTCATTGCTAGTTCATACCCCCCACCCCCATCTCTTTTTCTACCACCCTTGTATTAGAGCGACACCCCCCTCTTTTGCCATCTTTTGCTGTATAGAATTTATTTTTATGTTACAGCTCCAGTCTCCCTGTCTGCCAGCCACTGTGCTTGTTCTCCTCATGTTGTAAAATGTCACTGCCACCACCTGTTCACATTGAACCTGCGCCCTGACCGTACACATGATACATCCAGCGTAACTGCGAAACAAAGACTGGCGTTTATATAGTGTCTTATCACATCTCAGAAACATCTCAAAGCACTTCACACGCAATGAACTACTTTGAAGAGTAGCGACTGTTGTTATGCAAGTAACCATGGCAGCCACTGTGCATGCAGCAAGATTCCTAAAAACGGCAATGAGATGAACGATCAATTCATCTGCTTTTGGTTGAGGGGGGAATGTTGGCCAGGACACCGGGTGAACTTCCCACACTTTGAATAATGCCAAGTGATCTTTAATGTCCACCCGAGCCACCAGAACAGGCAGGTGGGGCCTCGGTTTACTATCTCATCCAAAGAGTTGCATGTCTGGCAATTCCTCAGTGCTCCGCTGGAGTGTCGGCCTAGATTTATGTGCTCATGTCCTGGTGTGATTTTAAACTGAACGCCAAGTTCTGTGACTGGCCTCAGTAGAGTCACTGCATAAGTTATTCTCTTCCTACCCATGGGTGGCGAGACTAACAGTAGCAACATTGCCACCACTTTGGCTGAGATCAGCTGCCTCAGCGCAGAGCTGGGATCAAACCTGAGACCTTCCTGGTCTGTTTGTTAGCTGTGACTCAGTGGTTAGTGCTCTCACCTCAAAGTCATGGGTTCAAGTCCCACTCCAGGGACTTGAGCACAAAATCCAGGCTGACACTCCCAGTGTAGTACTGAGGGAGTGCTGTGCTGTCAAGGTGCCATCTTTCAGATGAGATGTTAAACCGAGGCCCTGTCTGCCCTCTCAGGGGGATGTAAAAGATCCCATTCACTATTTCGAAGAAGAGCAGGGGAGTTCTCCCCGGTGTCAGTACTGAACTAAAGTGTCATCATTGCTGTACAGAGAAAAGGGACAGAACAAGCTCATATTGTAACCGGTCTCTTTATGTTGGTGTTCTCCATTAAGAAAAACTTGGGCCAAAACCAGATTTCTCAGAATCAAAAAAATACAAAAATAGCAATCTCAGAAAATAAATCAGTGACCAGGAGACTGAGTCTAATTTCTTACTTCACTCCTACCTTAATTGTTATACGCAAATACAATTTAGTTTAAAGGAAACGTGGACTGAGACAAGAGCCAGCAGGTTTCAGTACAGATTTGAGTCGCTGAGACAATTCGTTTTGAAGGTTTCTTATTTTAAGAAAAAATATTTTTAGCTGACAGAATTATCTGAAATAAATTATTTTGTTTGCCAAATGTCAGCATCAAGGGTCACTCAGGACAGAGGGTGGATCATTCCGGACAGTGGGTGGGTCACTCCGGACAGAGGGTGGGTCACTCCGGATAGAGAGTGGGTCACTCCGGACAGAGGGTGGGTCACTCAGGACAGAGGGTGGATCATTCCGGACAGTGGGTGGGTCACTCCGGACAGAGGGTGGGTCACTCCGGATAGAGAGTGGGTCACTCCAGACAGAAGGTGGGTCACTCCGGACAGAGGGTGGGTCACTCAGGACAGAGGGTGGATCATTCCGGACAGTGGGTGGGTCACTCCGGACAGAGGGTGCGTCGCTCCGGATAGAGAGTGGGTCACTCCAGACAGAAGGTGGGTCACTCCAGACAGAGGGTGGGTCACTCCAGATAGAGAGTGGCTCACTCAGGACAGAGGGTGGGTCACTCCAGAGAGAGGGTGGGTCACTGTGGACAGAGGGTGGGTCACTCCGGACAGTGGGTGGGTCACTCCGGACAGTGGGTGGGTCACTCCGGACAGAGGGTGGGTCACTGTGGACAGAGGGTGGGTCTTTGGTAGACTGGATAAAATGTGAGAAGTGAATATCATGTTACATAGAGTTACATAGAATTAACAGCACAGAAACGGACCATTCGACCCAACTGGTCCATGCCGGTGTTTATGCTCTACCTGAGCCTCCTCCCATCCCTTTTTATCTAACTCTATGAACATAACCTTCTATTCCTTTCGCCCTCATGTATTTAGCTAGCGTCCCTTCAAATGTATCTATGCTATTCACCTCAATTACTCGTTGTGGTAGCGAGTTCCCCATTCTAACCACTTTCAGGGTAAAGAAGTTTCTCCTGAATTCCTTATTAGTGACTATCTTATATTCATGACCCCTAGTTTTGGTCTCCCCACAAGTGGAAACATCTTCTCTACGTCTACCCTAACAAACCCTTTCATAATCTTAAAGACCTCCATCTTTAATAGTGTGATTTTGGGGTGGCACGTGAATGGTTCTTAAGTCAGCCTGGGTTCGCATAAGTCTGTTTATCTGAAGTTACAGCATGGCCCAGAGCAGCTGGCATGGGTGATTCACTCAGGTTGAAAATCGAGTGGAGAGTTTCCTGTTATGACCTGTACGGCTGGTTCAGAAAGCCTCATCAAATAGGCTGCTCACAACAGTATTTCAATGCAGCCCGAATACTACATTTACATGGAAGCTTGAAAAGCTAGATTTAAATAATTGACATCAAGGATGAAAAAAAAAGTTACTTTATCTAGAAGGCGACGAGATGCCTGTTTATTTAGAAGGCCTGAAGTGAGTGGGCAAGAAGGTGGCAGATGGACTTGGGTGTCCTCGTACAAGAAACACAAAAAGTTAGCATGCAGGTACAGCAAGCAATTAGGAAAGCAAATGGAATGTTGGCCTTTATTGCAAGGGGGTTGGAGTACAAAAGTAAGGAAGTCTTACTACAATTGTGAGACCTCACCTGGAGTACTGTGTACTGTTTTGGTCTTTATCGAAGGAAGGATATACTTGCCTTGGAGGCGGTGCAACGAAGGTTCACCAGATTGATTTCTGGGATGAGAGGGTTGTCCTATGAGGAGAGATTGAGTAGAATGGGCCTATACTCTCTGGAGTTTAGAAGATTGAGAGGTGATCTAATTGAAACATATAAGATTCTGAGGGGGCTTGACAGGGTAGATGCTGAGAGATTGTTTCTCCTGGCTGGAGAGTCTAGAACTAAGGGGCATAGTCTCAGGTTACGGGGTCGGCCATTTAAGACTGAGATGAGGAGGAATTTCTTCACACAGAGGGTGGTGAATCTTTGGAATTCTCTACCCCAGAGGGCTGTGGATCCTCAGTCGTTGAGTATATTCAAGGCTGAGGTAGATAGATTTTTGGACTCTAGGGGAATCAAGGGATATGGGGATCGGGCTGGAAAGTGGAGTTGAGGTCGAAGATCAGTCATGATCTTATTGATTGGCGGAGCAGGCTCGAGGAGCCGTATGGCCTACTTCTGCCCCTATTTCTTACGTTCTTATGTAAGCATGCTCACAGTGGATTTCCACTCATGGGCTCTGTTTGAAGACCCCCTGGTAGTACCTGAGGTCTCAGTGTGGTCAATGGTAAAAGGCTCCATCTGTGCTTGTGAACAAGACTCCAAGCGTTCCTCCCTGTTTGGTATTTTCTGCCTTCCTCTCCTGGAGGCAGTGGACAGGTCCATGAGGGACAAGCAGCCCCTCTGGCAAGTTGACTTCATGTATGTGAGCCTAGGCAGCGAGTGTCAGCGAGACTATTGGACCGAGGGAGGAAGGGTCATCACAACTGTGTCTGATCCTGTGCTCAAGTCTCTGGAGTGGGACTTAAACCCTCAACCTCTGACTCAGAGGCGAGAGTGCCTCCCATTGAGCCACCGATAAATTTGGACCGAGGAGGGTCATCACAACTGTGTCTGTTCCTGTACATGTGACACTCATAAGAGTACTTTGAAGCTAGGGTTGCTGGATAGTGATTAAGAGCAAGAGCCTTGGTTACTCCCACCGAGCTCAGGCATACAGAAGACAATTGCCGTGGCCTCATCATAATCAGCACAGAACCGAGATTGAGGCTGGGATCTACCTGATATATATGGGTCAGATCACGTGGAATTTTATCCAATGAGCCACCTGTGGAACCCTATTTGGTGGATATTTCTGACTGATTCAGAAGATCTAAGTCATAAAAGTGAGGAGCTGTGTTGTTTTGGGAGCTTTATCTATCCGGTACAGTATTTCTATTTCGCTTTTGCGTCATTTTGAACAGTTTGCAAGAGATTTATGAAAGAAGGAAAGAATTTGCATTTATATTGCGCATTTCATGACCTCAGGGCGTCCCAAAGCGCTTTACAGCCAATGAAGTACTTTTGAAGTTTAGTCACTGTTGTAATGTAGGAAACACGACAACCAATTTGCACACAGGAAGGAGATAATGAACAGATAATCTGTTTTTAGTTGTTAGCTGAGGGATAAATATTAGCCCTGGACACCAGCCTTGCTCTTTTTTGAAATAGTGGCGTGGGATCTTCTTCATCCACCTGAGAGGGTGGACAGAATTTCAGTTTAATGTCTCATCCAAAAGATGGCACCTCCAACAATGCAGCACTCGCTCAGTACTGCACTGGAGTGTCAGCCTGGAATTTGTGCTCAAGTCCCTGGAGTGGGACTTAAACACACAACCTTCTGACTCAGAGGCACGAGTGCTACCAACTGAGCCAAAGCTGACACTTGAATATTATATATATTTATGAATAATGGCCGCTTGGTCAAGGTAGCAGAGGACCATTAGCCTGAGGAAGAGCACCCCAGCAAGAGCCAACATCTTTAGAAGAGGAAGGGAGAAGACTTAGGGGGAGAAACGTTAAATGATCTCTGCCTGAAATTGTTTGCACGAAGTAAGAATGCGGCTAAGAACATTCTGGTATTTTCTTTTTGAAAGAAAAGTTTTCTGTTTGCATGTGGTTTTTTTAGTAATGAGGCCCCTATGCAAATAATTGCCGGCAGCGGCTCCAGTCTCCGTGCCTAGCCACAGCCAGAACCGACTGCTACATCATTCTAACGCTTTCAGAGGTGGATGGGGACCAAACGACCAAGAGTTAACAAACTGAAAAAAACTGATCTATTGGCCTGGCAGACCACAAAACTACTTCTACTTGAGTTTTCATTACTTCTCAGATGAGTAAAAGGAAGACCAACGAGAGCAGCTTTTTTATGGGTTTAATTTTAGACTGTAGCTGGGAGCTGCAATCTTCACAGTGAAATGAGTTCATTATTTAACCGTTGAAATGCTGCTCGTGTTTTTGTATTACTGTTGCACAAAAATATAGTTTGCACTTCCTCTCGTGCCTGATGTTGGTCTCCTTTCCTGATTATAATTTGCTCCTATTTTGCTCTCCCATCCCACTCCAGATAAAAAGGAATGGGATAGGGCGAGATGGAAAAGCCGATCAAAGGAGGGTAAGCCACATGGTGCTGAAAGACAGACTTGCATTTACATAGCGTCTTTCATGATCTCAGGACGTCCCAAAGTGCTTTACAACCAATGAAGTGCTTTTTGAAGTGTAGTTACTGTTGTAATGTAGGAAAGACTGCACCTCTGACAGTGCAGCATTCCCTCAGTACTGCACTGGAAGTGTCAGCCTAGATTATGTGCTGGAGTCTCTGGAATGGGACTTGAACCCATGCTCTTCTGACTCAGACACCTTGGGATGAGTGTCCCTTTACACATCTTGGCGAAGGTTCATTAAAGAGGTGCATCAGCAACGCCCATCTCGCTGACTGTGGCAGACTTAGGCATATCGTCCCTCTCATCCTAGAGTGTAGCCCGTGGTGACCGTGTGATGGTCATGTGCAGAAGGTGTCCGCTGCTCATCCGCAATCTTCACTACATAATGGAGGATGGGTAATGCCCCACTCCCCACCCCAGCTGCCTGTCTTCTGTCTTATTTTTTTAATCAAAGGTTTGTCACCCAGTTCAAAGCATCCTAGGTGTCTGCCCCTCTCAGGTGGATGTAAAAGATCCCATGGCACTATTTCAAAGAAGAGCAGGGGAGCTCTGGGCCAATATTTATCTCTCGGCCAACATCACTAAAACAGATTATCTGATCATTTATCTCGTTGTTGTTTGTGGGATCTTGCTGTGTGCAAATTGGTTGCCATGTTTCCTACATTACAACAGTGACTTTATTTCAAAAGTACTTAATTGGCTGTAAAGCACTTTGGGACGTCCTGAGATTGTGAAAGGCGCTATATAAATGCAAGTCTTTCCTTCAAAGTGAAATAGTGAGGAGCTTACAGGTGAATGCTCCATCTCCTGACCCCTCTGCTCTCTGTGACAGTGCTACCACCTATATCAACATGCCTCCTGATATCCAGGTCCAGCTCCTTTGCATGCAATGCACCATTAGCATTCTCAATCTCGGGTAACAGAGTTTTATACTTGCTGCAATAGCTTTGTAAAACTGACCGATCGTCATCAAGGTCAGTGGTGCCAATAACATGGTCTGGCCACCGTTGATGGCCCCTTTGCTTGTGGCATTGGGCAGACTTGTCACACCCTTACTGCTGCACAACTGAGGTCAACAAACTTAGCACAGACTGAAGATCAAACCTCAGAGCTTCCTGTATGGCTCAGCCACTCACTGGCTTAACCAGCTAGGTCCTCGGGGCCGTCGTCCTCTAATCTTAACATAAACTGGCCCAACTTGGCTCATTTGGGGATAGGCGCCCAGCTCCATCCTACTAATGGGATGGGTTCCCCATGGATGCCAAGGATTCAGTCACCACTGTTTACTGCTGATGACAGCGATGATTTTTCAGAGAATTTGCTGCACCAAGTTGTCATAACTACAATCCCCGGGTATTCTTTAAAATCCGCTAATGTTGAAGTAGAACGATGCAGGGCACAGAGCCCCAATATTTACAGATTCCAATGTGATGTGCCCCTGAAGGGAGTTAGATACAGTTACAGGCAGGAGGGAGGTACTGTTTAGAGCAGATAGACAGAGGGCCCCAAGAAGATCAGCTCAGAACCAGTGAAGGGAGGTGGTTACTGCAGTCAATGCCAATTCAACCATGCCACCCAGTGCAGGAAGAAGTTTAATGACCTTACCTGGTCAGATAAGGTGAAAGCAATCAGCCATGGATTCTAACAATGAACTGTACTAAACTTATCACTGACCTCCCCTTCTCACTGTGTTGAAGTGCTTGAATTGCTTACCATCAGTGCCCAGGAGGTAACGCACTGCTCTGTACAGACCCAGCCTTCACTTGGAAGCTTCTTCACTCGGCCTTATGTGCAATTATCCTACTAAAAGCCTTATCTACAATATAATTGCTTGTCAGTGCCCCCATTAGGGGCTGCAGGCACCTGGGGTTTACTGCATCTCATGGTTACTGATGTTAATGTGACCCATTTCCTTTTCTTCTTCTAGGACTTGACAGTCTATAAAAACCTAGAGAAATCAGTGACAGGTGGGGTAGGCTTCTGAACATGATGCATCTCACCCCTATGAGGAGGAAGCTATGCAGATCCTGGACATGGAGGCTATAAGCGGAGGACTGGAGATGGGCAAGTAGGAGGGCATGTGTCAGCTCAAGATTCCGTGAATCATTCTGCTTCTTCTTCCCTTAATTGTCAGTGAGCCATTCTACGAGCCCTCATGCACTGAAAGCATTGCGTGATCTCCGTTCCTCACAAAAAAACATTCAATCTGTCTTCCTCTTTACCCTCTCCAGATGTGGCACCACACCGTAAAGCAAGCCCCTCAGCATTGGTCAATGGCAGCCCTTCGCAGCATGCGCTGCCTCTATTTAGACAGTGGAATCCCTTTTCTCCGGATGGAAGTGGTGGCAGCGGTCAAGGGAGCAAGCATGGCTTGGTCATACTGCCATTGGTTGTCCATGGGGAAGCGGATGAGATGGTTTGCTCCCACAAATAATACATCAGTGACTTGCCCCATAGATCTGGGTACAGCTGACTGGCTAATGTCCCTGATGTCCCCAGTGCCAACTTGGAATAACCTCGCAGCATAAAAAAGTTCAGGGCAGTTGTGACCTTTGCGGCCACTGGCAGCGCTATTTGTGGTGGAGATGGGCTGAAGTTCAGCTTGGGCCAGGGTTGCTTCCGGACGTCTGGATGTAGCGAGCGCCTCAGTCTGTGCATTCTGATGTGGGGCTACTAGCAGGGCTGGGGGTGCTGTGTGCCTCCAGTGCAGCTTGATAACTCTCTGTTGTTCCTTCTTCCACAAAGCAACATTGTGCCCTCACTACGATGGGGGTGGGGGAAATAAATGGCAGCCCCACAGCAGCAGGCACAAAGGTAGGTGATCAGCCGCCTAACTACCACCTGAGTTACGTGAGAAATAAAGATTTGGTAAAACCTTGCAATATAGTTGCTAGGCCCTTTAAATTCTTTCCCCAGACTCTTTTGTCCTTTTCGGTAGCGCCTAGTGACCCTCTGCGGGTGAGACCATGGCGTACTTAAGACGTGAATGGAAAGGGGTGATCTTATTGAGGTGTTTAAGGTGATTAAAGGATTTGATAGGGTACATAGAGAGAAACAATTTCCTCTGGTGGGAGAGTCTAGAACAAGGGGGCATAACCTTAAAATTAGAGCTAGGCCGTTCAGGGGTGATGTCAGGAAGCACTTCTTCACACAAAGGGTAGTGGAAATCTGGAACTCTCTCCCACTAAAAGCTGTTGAGGCTGGGGGTCAATTGAAAATTTCAAAACTGAGATTGATAGATTTTCGTTAGGCAAGGGTATTAAGGGTTACGGAACCAAAGCGTTTTAAATGGTGTTAAGATACAGATCAGCCGTGATCTAATTGAATGGCGGAACAGGTTCGAGGGGCTGAATGGCCCAATCCTGTTCCTACATTCCTATGTATGATATCAGCATGTTATTACTGCTGCATTTCGAATGTGCCTGCCCATAAAGTGGGCAGGGATGTGGCATAGTGGATCCCTGCCCTACTTCCAACCCCTGCCTGCCCGAACATCAAACAATATGCAGAGGAAACTGGTTGCAGCCTCAAACATCAACGAGCATGGCTGTAATTATAAAAAAAGTCATAATCTGCCAAGTCACCCTAAACATAAAAATACAACCCTCCCCAGCCTTCCTTTACACACACATGACCTACATCTTGTCCCCCAAAAATAATGTGTATTGTATTTTTGGGCCTGTCATTAATGAAAACCATAAAAATTAGATAGTAAATCTTATCCCTTATGCTATGCTTAATGTATGATCCTAAATGGTGGACATCAGTAGCCTATTTGACCATGGGGAAATCACAACCAAGTCTGATCCTGCTCATACACATTGAGTCTCCAGCAGAGATCACTAGATATTGTTCAGAGGCAAGAACTCTGGATGATTTATTTTCCTTCATCCTAGCCCAGGATCTTTGGGCCTCTAAGCCTACTGTATATTCTAAGTCATTAATTCGCTCAGTTTAGGAAGGCAAGGTGGGGGGAAGGGGTGGCGGGAAGTAGCTCAGACATGAAGAGTTGGAACTAGGGCAAGGTATAAGAAGATTCTTGGCGCCTTTTAAAGACAAACTCTAAGCATGGGGAAGAGCTGCTGCCATTTTGAATTGTTACCATCCCTGCATCTCCACTACAAAGCTGCCTCTTTTCCCCTCCCCACTTGCCCTCCCTCCAAATACCAAGGAACTGTGAGACCACATCCCAGCAAGGAATCAATGGTGAAACTGATCTTGGGTGCTGGCCCGTTTTACACCCCACTCGATTTTTCTTTCCAATGCGGAAAACAGAGTGTAAAACAGACCACCAATTCACTATCGCCCGCCTTGCACTACTGCCCAACACCAATTTCAACCTTTCCCTCCCCCATTCCTCTCCTGTGTCTTCAGGAGAGATTTGGGGAGTGGTGAAAAGCGTGGGGAAAAGGAGCAGTGAAAAGATAAGACTTGTTCAAATTGGGGCCTTATTCGTAATTCCAATTGATGCTGATTGGCCTAGTTCCTCATTTTCCATGTCCTTGTTTCACATTTGGTACTTTAATGAGTTTGAGTCAATGACAATCTCTGTGCTTTTTGCTGCAAACCTGCTCTGTAACTCCTCTATAAAACAGAGGGACGGAATCAGTAGATGACTGACACTGTGGTAACTATCTAGGTTTGTTAAAAACAAAAATAATATTTAAACCACATCATAAATTAGTGACAAAGGCCAATACCACATCCTAGGTGGTGGGGCAAGACATTTTTTTTTAAGAGACTGTTTGAAATTTTTGTTCATTTTTGACAACAGAACTTCCTTGGGTCTCCAACAAACAACATCTTTTTTTTGTTCGAAAGGTTGACTTCTTCCTCTGGTGTTTTTTTGTTTACAGAGGGCGAGGCAACAAACCGCCAGATACATGAATTAGTCTACAGTCAATGGAGACCTCCTCACCCCAACGGGCCATCATCAATCACCGATGGATAAATTTCCCATCATTTTTAATAGGAGAGGAAGGCAATGGGGGAATGGGGCCATTTCCTATTTTTTTTCCCATTTATTGTCATGAATTGGAGGTAAACACGAGAGGACAAGAATCTTTCGTTTCAGGAATATAGCCCAACAATCCCAGACGTTTTCGACACATCTGAATACCTGACATGACATCTGAATCTCCTGACCTGACATATCCCCCAATCCTTTCTCTCTACAGAGACGCATCTAGCTGCCTCTTCAGCTCATCTCAATGTCCTTCCCTGGTCATTTATTCCACAATTCTACTGCATTTGTCGGATGGTACATTTGGAATAAAGTTTACCGTCAGTGATTTAGATAATTAGTACCATATATTTTTGTCTTCAGAGCTCAGAATTTGAGCGTGGGCCTCCACAAGTTTCCATCCATTCATTTTAATGTCCTGAATTAATAGATGGAAAATTCCAATATGTGCGCCTGGCATGCAAAGTTTTATATTGGGAGCACGGAAGATGAAAATTAACCCTTCTCCTTTACATTAGAAAGAAAGCGATATTAAAATGTTATTTTTTGTGAGAATTCCCCTCACTCTCATGCACCCCCCCCCCACCATCCGCTTCACCCCGTGCGGTGGAGATTACAGTTATGATGCAGCAGGATGCTATTCATTGCAGAAGTGGGGCTAGGAAGCATGCAAGCATTCTGCAAAAGGTATTTGGATGCTGGCAGTGTTAACAGTTCAGTTTGGTTGTGACTTGTACGAGTGCCTTTTTGCTGTTTGCTGGCTCTTCACAGGAAGGCCACAACCAAGCAGCCTTCTGAGGTTAGCAGCAACATCTTCAGACCATGAAGTTATATTTAGTTAGTGTCTAGTGTGTTGATAAGGAGCTTTTCTTTTCGTAACTTAACATTAAGAAATATAAAGTAATGCAATATCCTAGGTTTATGGTGATGATTTGAGAGAAGACAAGGGTGAAATACATCTGATAGAAGTAACCTCAGCATTATGGTTGTGGAGAAATATAAACACCTCACTAAACTCCAGTGTCGAACACATCCAAGTCCACGTGTACAGTTCATAAGTCCCTAAAACATCAACTGCGAACAAGCTTATATCAGCTCTCCCACAGTTCTATCCCATGAGCTTGTAAGAGGACAACCATCAAGAAGGAATCACCTCGCCCGTAATGATATAGTGGGAGTTTTTAATAGATATTTCCCTATTCCAGCGTTCCATATCAGTTTGAGTACGTCATTTAGAGACCTTCCCTTAACCATCAGTATCTGGCAATGTAGACCATGACAAGCTGTTTCACCTGGTCCAGAGGACACGGCCTGTGACGAAGGGGGTAAATTCAAAAACTATTCTGCAGAAACATTATTTCAGTGAGCGAGTGGTCAATCTACGGAAAAGACTCCCCTGGGAGATCATGGGAGCAGAGAGTATTGATTCCTTCGAATGCAAATTCGATAGATCTCCTTCAGAAGATAATATTTTGGGATACGGTATATGAGTGATTTGAGACAAGACATATGGTAAGTGTGCTTGGGAGGACCAGGTTACTTTGGGCCTAGAAATTGCATCGGGCGCAGCACGGATATCCAAGGCCCCAATATGGCGGACAGGAAGCTCCCGCACACTTCTGGCCGTAAGTGTGCCACTCACCATGTTGGATAAGGACAAACGAGAGGCATCCTGAAACAGGCATTTGGTCCTTTGCACACGCAAATAATGGGCCTAACACCTGCGTGAAGTCCCCACTCCAAGATTGGTTTGACCTGAGGCAGTCAGTGCCAGCGCGGGCTCTACTCGGGGAAACCAGGCCTACGGATCATAAGTAACTTACCTGAGCACTCCTGCTCCTCCCAAAGCAAAATCAATTGCTACATGGGGCAGTGTAAAGGTCCGTTGATAAATGCACTACCTGGTGTGGTATTGAGTCCTCCAGCCCGGGCAGTTCCCAGGTCTGTGCCCAGTTAGCTGATTTCAGTGCAGGCAACAGAAGAGATGTTACAGAAGGCCATAATGCTTCCAGGTGAAGGAAGGTAACAACAATAGTAAAACGTCTCAACGCGCTTCACAGGGGCGATTATCAAACAAAATTTGACACCGAGACACATAAGGATATTTGGACAGGTGATTAAAAGCTTGGTTAAAGAGGCAGATTTTAAGGTGTGTCTTAAAGGAGGAAAGAGAAGTAGAGCGGTGTACAGATTTAGGGAGGGAATTCCAGAGCTTAGGGCTTAGGCAACTGAAGGCACGGCTGCTAAAGGTGGGCCGATGAAAATTGGGGATGCGCAAGAGGCCAGAATTGGAGGAGTGCAGAGATCTCGGAGGGTTGTAGGGATAAATATTGGCAAGGACACCAGGGAGAACTTCCCTGCTCTTCTTCAAAATAGTGCCATGGGATCTTTTAGGTCAACCTGAGAAGGCAGACGGGGCCTCGGTTTAACGTCTCATCTAAAAGGCAGCACCTCTGACAGTGTAGCACTCCCTCAGTACTGTACTGAAGTGCTCAAATCTCTGGAGTGGAGCTTGAACCCACAACCTTCTGACTCAAGAGGTGAGAGTGCTACTAACTGAGTCACAGCTGACCTGTTACCTGGGCAGTGTTGCGCAGAGACCTGAAATGTGTCAGGGAAGATAAATTGGTTGGGAATTTTCAGAATTCCTCAAGTGTCTAAATTTAGATAATCAATAAACCAAACTGTACTTTGCAATTTTATTAAAGCCTCTGTGTGTCTGAAGTCTGACTGCCAGCAAGGAGCTAGACAGTAAATAGCTGCAGGATATGAGCTCGTGGCTGTTAATGGGCCAGTGTGTTCAGCACCAGTAAACACGACAGAAACACACGGCAGATCTGCCAAGGATCTTACAATCAGTGTTAATTTCTGTCAGTATCAATAGTGTAGCATAAGCACCACCCTGTTTCGATTCATTTATTTGATCCTGGCCCTTGGTAGAAATGCTGGGGGGAGTTAGTAGACTATTCAACCATGTGGGGGGAAATCACGGCCAAACTCGATCCTGTCTTTGCTACCTCCAGACTCGACTATTCCAATGCTCTCCTGGCCGGCCTCCCATCTTCCATCCTCCATAAACTTGAGCTTGTCCTAACTTGCACCAAGTCCCGTTCACCCATCACCCTTATGCTTGCTGACCTACGTTGGCTCCCGGTCCGGCAATGCCTCGATTTTAAAATTCTCATCCTTGAGTTCAAATCCCTCCATGGCTTCGCCCCTCCCTTTCTCTGTAACCTCCTTCAGCCCTACGACCCTCCAAGATCTCTGCGCTCCTCCAATTTCTGGCCTCTTGAGTATCCCCGGTTTTCATCGCTCCACCATTGGCGGCCGTGCCTTCAACTGCCTAGGCCCTAAGCTCTCTGCCTCTCTACCTCTCTCTCCTCCTTTAAGACGCTCCTTAAAACTTACCTCTTTGACCAAGCCTTTGGTATCCTGTCCTAATATCTTCTTATGTAGCTCGGTGTCAAATTTTTGTCTGATTACGCTCCTGTGAAGCGCCTTGGGATGTTTTTACTATGTTAAAGGCACTATATAAATGTACGTAGTTGTTGTTTTTATCCGGGCTCAGATCGCTGCAGTTTATCTAGTAATTGGCAAATGAGATATATAACAAATCAGCAGCTCCTAGTTACTACTCAGTGACCCCCTGCTGGAGAGTGACTCGTTTGCCCTTTTCCTTTCCCTCCCTGCAAAAACAAGCTCATCCTTTTGCCCCCCCTTTCCCCAGTTGGTGTGGCTAAGCTCAAATTCACGGTGAAATATTAGTCACGGGTTTCATGTTGAGAGGAATCGCAAGGTGAGAGAGTTGGTGCAAGCACTCAGCTCAGAAACCACCATCTGTGGGGGCACGACTGAACACCTCTTTGTCAGAATCCCCCATAAGACATTTTATAATGGATGGTTCGTTATAATTAAAGGTTCTTCTATGTAAATGGTTTCACACTGTTGTTGCTGGGGCTCTGGGTAGACCGTAGGGGCCTGCACACGTTCTATAACAGGTGGCTGTGTGTAATCTGGGCTGTGAATCTAGCACTCAGTTACACAGGAGTAACAAATGAGAATTATTCAGTGAGTACAAAAAGAAAGAACTTGTATTTATATAGCGCCTTTTACGACTTCAGGACGTCCCAAAGCACTTTACAGCCAATGAAGTATTTTTGAAGTGTAGTCACTGTTTTAATGTAGGAAATGTGGCAACCAATTTTTGCACAGCAAGCTCCCACAAACAGTAATGTGATAATGACCAGATAATCTGTTTTTAGTGATGTTGGCTGAGGGATAAATATTGGGCCATATCAATGGGGAGAACTCCCCTGCTCTTCTTCGAAATAGTGCCATGAATCTTTTACGTCCACCTGAGAGGGCAGACGGGGCCTCAGTTTAACGTCTCCTCCAAAAGACGGCACCTCCAACAGTGCAACACTCCCTCTGTACTGCCCTGGAATGTCAGCCTAGACTTTGTGCTCAAGTCTCTGGAGTGAGACTTGAACACACAACCTTCTAACTGAGTATAGAAAATCAATTCGGTTATATTTACAGAAAACATACTTGAGCTCCCTCAAGGACAAGGGTAGCAGGCGCATGGGAACTCCATTACCTCTAAGCTACCCTCCAAGTCACACAGCATCCTGACTTGGACATATATCGGCCGTTCCTTCATCGTCACTGGGTTAAAATCTGGGAACTCCCTCCCTAACAGCACTGTGGGAGCACCTTCAACACACGGACAGCAGTGGTTCAAGAAGAAGGCCCACCACCACCTTCTCAAGGGGCAACTAGGGATGGGCAATAAATGCCAGCCTTGCCAGCAACACCCATATCACAATAATTAAGTTTTTATAAAATGATTCTGTGGAGAAATGTACCCTCCTGGTTTGGCACCAGGTTCAATCCCTGGACTGCGTTGAAATAGCTGATCTCAGGCAGGATGGTAATTGGAGATGCGAAGGGGAATATCAGCTGCTCCAATTACGTCTCTGTGGCCCATGCTGGAGAATGTTTTGTGTGTGTGGATGGCGGGTGAGGACGGGGCTGGGCTCGGCTGTGATATTCTTCATGGCCATATCTGCTGACACTCGCTGACTTAAGTTCAGACGTGAGGAACGGACTGGAACCCTTCCAACACCTGTGGAACCAGACCACACCCGGGGGGGGGGGGGGGCGGGGGGTACACTTACCAGCTGAGTCACCAGGGGGGCCAAGAGGTTTGAAACTCTAAAATCTCTAGAGATATTAATATCTCTCAACATCAAGATAAAACGCAAATTTCATGATAACATGGTCTGAGTTGGACTGTTTTGTAATCTTGGGCGTTTGGTGGATTGGAGAGTGTACATCACACCTCCAAATTCAGAACTCGTACTTTAGTGCAAGAAGGCGAAGTAAGTGAAGTCTGTTTGTAAACCCTTCCCTTCCCATAAATAGTGACTCACAGGATGCAGTGTGGAATTTGTGGAACAGCTTGTTGTGTCTGGGTTGAGCTGGATGCAGTTCAGTGGAAGGGCCTGTGGCCATCGTTCATGCACGAATCCTTAGTCAGCAGACTACAAATGACAAAAGGGGGCTCTCCCCAAGGGTATGTTGGGGAGCGGGGGAGGAAGGGGGCACTAATAGAATGGACGTCGCAGGCCTTGCTCTAGACAGGAAGTAACAATGAATAATTCAATAAGGGGGTCTCATTCCCAGAAGCACGAGAGTTCAGATGTACCTTATCAGAGGAAGCTGCTAAGACAGAGTGAGGCATTCGTTTTAAACAGCTTGTCAATCTTTTTCCTTTTGGAATGTGCTGTTTGGCTAATGAGAATTTATTTCAGCTCAACCTCCATTATTTAAAAAAAAAATATTGATGATCTGTGACTCAAAGTTAAGACCCGCAGTTGTTACAATCTGAATCATTCTGTCCTGGATATTTTACTCAGATGGTCTCAGAATAGGTTACAGCTTTTTTTTTCAACGAGGACCTCAACCATAATGCGAAAAGGGGGTCCACCGTCAATCAGAAATGAAAACTCCTGGGACAGCCCCTGTGTGAAGTATTAAAGCTCATGTGCGTCCACTCACTTTTTTTTTATTTGTGAGCAGGAAATTCTTGATGGCAGGTCAGCTCATCGATGCAGTAGAGTCCTGACCACAGGTAAGTACAGATAAGGGGAAGCCATTCAGCCCATCCAGCCCATCTTTCCATATAAACTTACAATGTCATCTATCACAGGGTTAATCTGCCTCTTGAATGACTCCAGAGTTTTTGCCTCCACTACCCTGCCCAGGGACTTTTGCAGTTTTTTTGGTCGATCTTTTTGTATGAGGTTCTTCGTGACATCAGCTCTGAACTTGCTCTTTATCGGTTTGTACCTATATCCTCTTAGCTTACAGTTGTGGTTTAACTTGAAATAGTGGTTAGGATTAACCTTTTCCATTCCATTGGTATCTTATACAGTTCTATAAGGTTGCCTCTCTCATCTGTCTCCTTTCAAGGCTGACAAGCCCAAGTTTTCAAATCTTTCCTCATAACTCAGTCCTCTCACGCTGGAGATTTGACTGAGTCCGTGTAATGCTTTTTTTTTTGCGCAGATATTTTCTTTGGCCACTCTCATAAGCAAGCCTTAGCTCCCTACAGACAAGAGTGAGCCCATGTTAGTTGACGTTGTAAGTGTCATAGAGAGTCATAGAGTTATACAGCACGGATAGAGGCCCTTCGGCCCATCGTGTCCGCGCCGGCCATCAGCCCTGTCTACTCTAATCCCATACTCCAGCAATAGAGAGTATGGAAGACAGTACTTGGGTTCCCTATTCCCAAGTACTGTCTTCCAAAACTGCTCCCTTTCAAAACTGCCACCATCAAAACTCTCCTCAAAAAGCCCACCTTCGACTCCTCTGTCCTTGCAAACTACTGCCCCCTCTCCACCCTCCCATTCCGCTTCAAAGCTCTTGAATGTATTGTTGCCTCCCAAATCCGTGACCATCTCTCCTATAACTTCCTGTTTGAATCTCTCCAATCAGGCTTCCGCCCCTGCCAAGGCAATGAAACTGCCCTAATCAAAGTTACAACGACATTCTCTGTGACTGTGACCATGGTCCATTATCTCTCCTCATCCTTTTTGACTCCGCTGCAGTCTTTGACACGGTTGACTTTACCATTCACCTCCAATGCCTCTCGGTTGTTGTCCAGCTTGGTGGGACTGCTCTCGCATGGTTCCACTCTTAACTATCCAATCGTTACCAGAGCATCTCCAGAAATGGCTTCTCTTCCAGCTCCCACAGCGTTCTAGCCAAGGATCTATCCTTGGCCCTCTCCTCTTCCTCATCTATGTCCTTCCTCCTTGATGATATCATTTGAAGACAAGGGGTGAACTTCCACACGTATACTGATGACACCTAGATCTGCCTCTTCACCACAACTCCTGACCCCACAACTGAGTGTGTTGTCAGGTTGCTTGTCGAACATACAGTCTTGGATAAGCTGCACTTTCCTCCAGCTAAACACGAGGAAGACCAAAGCCATTGTCTTTGGCTCCCATCATAAATTCCGTACCCACCGATTCCATCCCATCCGTGGCCACTGCCTCAGGCTGAACCAGACTGTTCGCTGTAAGAATATAGATATGTTTTTACATTATTTCACATTATTAAGTCCCGTTCACCCATTACCCCTGTGCTCGCTGACTTACATTGGCTCCCAGTCCAGCAATACCTCGATTTTAAAATTATCATCCTTGTTTTCAAATCCCTCCATGGCCTCACCCTCCCTATCTCTGTAACCTCCTTCAGCCCTACAACCCCCCATCAATAAGGGCCCTCATGTCCTGCTTAATATCCTGCTACAGTGTTATCTCAGTAACCCTTGCTTCCTATCTTCGCTCTTCCCAAGCTGTAACTTTTGTCCTGGAGTGTCATTATGATTAAAAGACAAGATAAGATCTACCAGAATACAAGCCAAACCGATTTTGATTTACTCATGTGGTTTAACCATGTTATATTAGCTGTTTTGTCTCCGTTCTGTATTAAAATAACAACAACTTGCATTTATATAGCGCCATTAATGTATTAAAACGTCCCAAGGCGCTTCACAGGAGCGATTATCAAACAAAATTTGACACCGAGTCATATAAAGAGATATTAGGACAGGTGATCAAAAGCTTGGTCAAAGTGGTATGTTTTAAGGAGCGTCTTAGAGGAGGAGAGAGAGGTAAAGAGGAGGAGAGGTTTAGGGAGGGAATTCCAGAGCTTAGGGCCTAGGCAGCTGAAGGCACGGTCGCCAATGGTGGAGAGAAGAAAATCGGGGAAGCGCAAGAGGCCACAACTGGAGGAGCGCAGTGCAATCCAGAGGGGGAGAACTTGCAAGGGGTGTACTTGGTTAGGGGCTACCGATGAGAGAGCAGGGGTATATCATACCCATCCTCAGCCATTGGACTTCCGGCCAAATTCATCCTGTATTCCTGGAGTCTCCTAGCACTGAGTTGAGAAAGGGGCACTAACTCTTTTCAGGTGCTTATACTGCACAAATACAGTAGAAGCACTTTAAGTGATTTTGGAAAAGCTACAAGTTTCGGGTAGAGAGAAATGTATGTAGGGCACAAATAAATTCAATAAGTGTGGCACACAAAGGCAGTCAGGAGGGAGGAGGCCGGAAGCACAGGCAGGACAAAATGGGAGGGAGAAGCAGAAAGGATGGTGGGTTGATGGGAAGCAGGAGGAGCAGGGAGAATGAGATGTACAGGGCAAGAGGCTACCAGTGAAGGGGTAGGAGTAACAGGAAAGTTGTCTAATATTCATTGCGGCACAAACGGAGGGACAGATAAAAAGAAGTGTATCCTCCAACTCCCTGCACGCAACACCATGTGAGTTCAGCATATATATATGTCTCTTGCACACATTCTCTACACCTAGACATCACACACCGTATGTCAAATGTCACACTTAGTTACAGATGCAAAATAAAAAAGAAAAGCCAGGCTTTGACCCATAGCCTGAAACTTACAACCAATTATTGCTCTGAGAATGACCTCAGCAGTTGACAGCCATCTACAGTTACCTGGATTTGCCTATTTGGAGCAGTGACCATAAATGGCCAGATGAAGTTAGCCACATTACAAATGTGCTCCAGGACCCAGACTGCATGTGAGCAATGCCAGGGGAGAGCTGCTCATGTTTATAAAGAAGATGTCAATGATTTTGGTACGAAAAGGCAAGCAGAATAAATCTTCTCCTAGGTGAGTATTTGATACCACATAAATCAAGCCTGTTACACTTTTATCACCAGGACATCATTATTGACCCTTTGCCCAAATATCTTTTGTCACCAGGAAAATGTTCAAAATGGGTTCGCACAGGAGTGTACAGGGTTCAAGTCTAGGCTAGACTGAGGGGATGTACATCTGCTCTCTCTGCTGGCTGTCAGTGTCCTACACGAGCAGTCTTAGACCATTCAGCACAAATTGGAACTGGGACAGGCCACAGGTTGGCTGGTGCGAGAAACAGAAAGTGTCGCACTGGTGCAGTGGGGAATGCTGAGGCACATTATTGGGGCAAAGTAGAGGGAGTTTGATTCCACATTTAGTCCATACTATGGGAGTGTTTGATGCTGACACTGGGTGCTAGAAATGCGACATTGCTCCATTCCCCCCTCCCTCACCTTAATGAGCACAACGTAAAAATTCTCATCCTTGTTTTCATGTCCCTCCATGGCCTCGCCCCTCCCTATCTCTGTAACCCTACAGCCCTCCGAGATCTATGCATTCCTCCAATTCTGTCCTCTAGCGCATCCCCGATTTACTTCGCTCCACTACTGGCAGCCGTGCCTTCAGCTGTCTAAGCCCAAAGCTCTAGAATTCCTCCCGAAATCTCTTCGCCTCTCTCTTAAAATGCTCTTTAAAACCTACCTCTTTGACAAGCGTCCTAATATCTCCTTATGTAGCTCGGTGTGAAATTTTGTTTGATAATCGCTCCTTTGAAGCGCCTTAAAGGGGCTGTAATAAATGTAAGATGTCGTTGTTGTTGTTGTTTTCCAACAATAGCACACCTCTTTCCGTTGGCAGGCACTGTCGCTATGATAATGCAAACTATTTCAATGGTATTTTTAAAATCTGTTTGTACTTGCTACTAAAATTAAAAACTGGTAAAGGCAGATGAGGCTGTCGACATGATGATAATGCTGATCATCCCCTCTTCTGTAAGTGTCTTGTGGGGGCGGTTACCATAACAACACAGCCCCTTTAAAGGACATCATTGCACCAGGCATAGTGTACTGTGGTGCCCTGTCATTTCTGATGGAACAGTATTCATAGAATCATAGAATCATAGAAGTTACAACATGGAAACAGGCCCTTCGGCCCAACATGTCCATGTCGCCCAGTTTATACCACTAAGCTAGTCCCAATTGCCTGCACTTGGCCCATATCCCTCGATACCCATCTTCCCCATGTAACTGTCCAAATGCTTTTTAAAAGACAAAATTGTACCCGCCTCTACTACTGCCTCTGGCAGCTCGTTCCAGACACTCACCACCCTTTGAGTGAAAAAATTGCCCCTCTGGATCCTTTTGTATCTCTCCCCTCTCACCTTAAATCTGTGCCCCCTCGTTATAGACTCCCCTACCTTTGGGAAAAGATTTTGACTATCGACCTTATCTATGCCCCTCATTATTTTATAGACTTCTATAAGATCACCCCTTAACCTCCTACTCTCCAGGGAATAAAGTCCCAGTCTGTCTAACCTCTCCCTGTAAGTCAAACCATCAAGTCCCGGTAGCATCCTAGTAAATCTTTTCTGCACTCTTTCTAGTTTAATAATATCCTTTCTATAATAGGGTGACCAGAACTGTACACAGTACTCCAAGTGTGGCCTCACCAATGCCCTGTACAACTTCAACAAGACATCCCAACTCCTGCATTCAATGTTCTGACCTCAGTTCTTGCCGGTTTGATGTAAGGGCAGTGTTTCATGGACATATATAGATTTAAATGGGTAATGCTATCTCAGTAAGAATTCAAACAGCCCAATTTCTTCATACAGCATACTCTGAAACCTCTTCTAATGGTCTACCATGTTAACTACCATTGTAAATTGGGACCACAACAGGAGTTATAGCTGAGGACAGAACTTTTGACCTGAAATAAACCATTAACATCTTGTAGGGCTGCAGAATGAGGTTGACAGGATTGACATCAATATTTCATTGGTCAAATCATTGCACACACCTCCATTTGCTGGCCTTTAAAATAGTCTCCCCCATTATGGGTCAGTAGGTAAACACACCACCCACTGTGGAGCTCAGTCATACAGTTGTGGGAAACATCAGGTTCAATCCCTGGTCTGTATTAACCAGAATTAACTAATCTCAGTTAGGTTATGCTACAGATGGCCTCATTGTCCCTGGCCTTGGGAAGGGAGCAATCAGCCAGAGTTTCTCTATTCCTGATCACTGTTCAGTGGCTCCAGCAGGTGTGTGTGTGTGTGGATATCAGGTGAGGACAGGACCAGACTCAGCCTGTGATGTGCCCTCACATAAAGCAAGATCTTGCATTTATATAGCATCTTTCATGTCCTCAGGGCTTCTCAAAGTACTTCACAGCCAATGAAGTACTTTTGAAGTGTAGTCGCTGTTTTAATGCAGAGAAATGCGGCAGCCAATTTGAACACAGCAAGGTCCCACAAAAGGCAGTCAGATACATGACCAGATAATCTTCTTTTAGTCATGTTGTTTGAGGGACAAATAGGGGTGAACTACACTGCTCTTCTTTGAACAGTACCATGGGATCTTTTACATCCACCTGAGAAGGCCTCAGTTTAACGTCTCATCCGAAAGACGACATCTCCGACAGTGCAGCACTCCCTCAGTACAGAAGGCCCACTAGGGTAGCAACCAAGGGCTCCTAGCATGAGTTACTGCCTTCAGGAAAATGGAGAAAAACAGAAATGAAAATACACCTTGCAAGACACTTTACTGGATGACGAGAGCTCTTTAATTTGACAGCGATAATACAGCAAGTTCAAAGAAAGCCAAATTTAATGCATCTTAAAAAAATTTCCAGCTTGTTTTTTTCTTCATTTTAAAAAGGCACTGGCGACAAATGTAGATTTAAATTATCATTAGTCATGAACTGGCTGATGTGACTTTATAAAGGATTTTTATTTTGATAAATCTCTCACTTGTCGCTCAGGATGGCGTTTTAATCCTTCGGTGACAACACATTCCCATGGCAGGAGATTTATTTCTCTATTTAGCAGGGGATCGCGCACCCAATTTATGCACAGTTTCAGTCAACCTGTATTATTTTTGCAATGGTCTCTCTCAGGCCCCCCCACCTCACCTCCCTCCTCCCGGCATGCATATTCCATAGAGCATTGGTGTCTCAGATTTGGGGATTCTTTGACATGTACTCGTAATGTCTCACAGCGATCGAAGAAGTGGACTCGGTTTATGAAAAATATTAACAAATGCAGCCATAGGGTAGAGTTAGTGTTGTTTACCATGAAAATTTACATGTTTTTTTTTAAAAAGCCCTCTATTTTATGTTTTACTTTTGATTAGAAGCGTGATAGATATCCCCAGTCCTTGCTGATCTCAGTTAGGACAGAGATTTGCGTTTCAATTGGCGGCAGCTCCCCTGGGTTAGGGAGAGGAAAAAAGGCCAGTGTTTCTGCTCCTGATTGCTGCACAGTGATCCTCCCGCCCCATACTGGAAGTGTAAATGTGTGAGAACTGGGTCAGGACAGGGTCGGGCTCAGCTGTAATGTTCTCTGCATTCAGTTGGTCTGCTGACATTCAGGCCCAAGTTTTGTAATCAGCGTTGTTTTAACATTGGCAGTGGGCCACTTAACTCACTGGCGTTAGATTTACGATCTTTCCCCCTTTATGACCCTCATCATGGTTTCTTTTCTGTTCTCTCCCTCCCCCATCTAGTCCCTCGAGGGTCTGGAGCAATGTTAGATACTCTACAGATAAAATGTCCCTGGCCTCACACTGTCAAGGTCACAATGGTTTGCCTCCCGCCTCAGCCCCCCCCTCCACCCTGACTCCCGCCCCGAGTTAAAATCAGGGCTTGTATCTCTCCATGAGGTAGTCTTGAGGGTAGACTTTTCCTGTAGTTTGTAGAATTCCCTAATTTTTAATAATTTCAAGGTATTTCTTGACAAACCAGTGATGGATTTATAAGGATTAAACTGTCCATGTTAAACTTGTATAGAACCTTGGCTAGACCACACTTGGAGTATTGTGCATAGTTCTGGTCTCCATATAATTAATAGAAAGGATATAGAGGCACTGGAGATGGTGCAAAAAAAGATTCCCAAGGATGATACCAGAACTGAGAGGATATACTTATCAGGAAAGGCTGAACAGGCTGGGGCTCTTTTCATTAGAAAAGAGAAGGCTGAGGGGTGCCTAATAGAGGTTTTTAATTTATGAAAGGATTTGATAGAGTAGAGGTAGAGAAAATGTTTCCTCTTGTGGGGGACACCAAAACTAGAGGTCATAAATATAAAATAGTCACTAATAAATCCAATAGGGAATTCAGGAGAAATTTCTTTACCCAAAGAGTGGTAAGATAGCGGAACGGGCCACCACAAGGAGTAGTTGAGGCAAATAGCATAAATGCAATAAGGGAAAGCTAGATAAGCACATGAGGGAGAAAAGGTATCCTGATAGGGTTAGATGAAGTAGGGTGGGAGGAGGCTCGTGTGGAGCATAAATGTCGGCATAGACCAGTTGGGCCGAAAGGCCTGTTTCTGTGCTGTAGTTTCCATGTAACTCGACGTAAATTCAGTCTACAGCCCTGGAAATATATCAGTAACAAGTGCTTGAGGGGCACGAATGATCAGTGGATCTTATCGCAATCAGCGTCAGTTTAGCTCAGTTCAGGAAGGTTGTGAGCTTGAGCCCTAATCCAAGATTTGAGCTCTTAAAATTTAGGCTATAACTCCACTGCAGTAATGAGGGATTGCTGCATTGTTGGAGGTGCTGTACATCAGATGACATGTTAAACTGAGATCTGGTTCAGGGGATATTAAAGATCAAATGGCACTATTTGAAGAAGAGTAGGATATTTTTCCAATGCCCTGGTCAACATTCCTCCCTCAACCAATATCACTGGGGGTAGCGGGGGAAACAGATTCACTTGTCACCCATCTCACTGTTTGTGTGTGGGATGTGACAGTGTTTACCTACATCATAAAATCACTGCATTAGCACGAAGCACTCCTTTCCGATTGGGTAATAGTGCAGTCCTGTCGGGCATTAGTCAGATTAGACGTGACTATTTAGGGGTCGTCCTGACCTATTACACATTCTGCTAGCCCTACTCAAGTAAATTCTTCAGGAGTGAGTGTTTCTGTGAACTGCCCTGAAATTGAAAATCTTCAGAGCCATTTTCTATCTCTGCTTGGCCTCTTTGTGCTTCTTAATGGAATCAATTTAGCTGTATTAGTCCTGCTAAAAGTAAACAGTCTTCTACCCAAGACTGCACCTTCTACTAGTTTCACAGCTCAAGTCCCTTAAAGCTGAGCCGTTGCGTGGGTTTTATTACTTTATGTGTCTTTCGCATAACAGAAGTTAAATATTAATAAGTTTCAAACATTTTACACTTTTTCCATTTAAGATGCTGGTGTAGCACTAAACCATACTGCTCATAAAAGTCCCTGGTCTGTGCTGAGTGAGCTGATTTCAACCAAGGCACAGAGAAAGAAACAGCGTCTTTCACAACCTCAGGACGTCCCAAAATGCTTCACAGCCAACGAAGTACTTTTGAAGGATAATCAGTGTTGTAATGTGGGAAAGGCGGCAGCCAATTTGCGCACAGCAAGCTCCCACAAACAGCACTGTGATAATGACTAGATAGTGATGTTGGTCGAGGGATAAATATTGGCTGGAGCACCAGGAGAATTCCCCTGCTTTTTTCTGAATAGTGCCATGGGACCTTTTACGTTCAATCTGAGAGGGCAGACGGGGCCTCAGTTTAACATCTCATCCGAAAGACACCACCTCTGGCAGTGCAGAATTGTGAATGTCAGTCTAGATTTCTTGGCTCAAGTCTCTGGAATGGAGCTTGAACCCACAACCTTCTGATTGAGACGCAAGAGTACTACCCACTGAGCCACAGCTGACACCAGCAAGTAGTAGCTACAACTGAGCTCAGTGCTGCAGGCCTAAGGAAGGTGAAAGAAATGCAAAAAAAAAAATCAGGGTTTCTGCTTGCAATCGCTGCCAGCTGCTACCCTGTTGGAAAGTGTGGATGTGTGGACAGCAACATTCTTAACTATGATGCTGTCTGCAGTTAATCAGCCGACTGACACTCACTAGGGCTCCCCAGATAAAGAATGGCCACTTCGGTGAGGCCTCCCTGTGTCCATAGAACCGACAAAGGTCTGAGCCTTTCCAAGAGATTAGGGGACAAAAAGGGTAGAGAAAATAAAATGATTACTGCGAATAAAATGCAGAAAACAAATTACTCAGTGAAGAGGAACTTCGATTGAAGCTGACTGTATATGGTAATAGGAGAAAAAGAGGCATATATAAAAGAAACTGCAGGATGTTTGTCCCTCTGAAGATTGAGGGGGATTGCGTGTAATCTGCGATTTCTATATCACAGTTTGTTCTTTGCTGTTGGTAGTCGCTGAATGAAACCTGAAACTCACTGAACCCACAAGCAATTGCAAAGTAACGGTTTCAGAAAGTTTCTAATGACAGTTGGCACGTTTATTAATGCATTCTTAAAACCATCACCACGTTTAACTGAAAGCCTCTTAGCACTGCATTAAAACAGGGGTGCCTTGTTCTTTCTGAATGTGGCTCATTTTGTAGACTTCACGCAAATTTGTCTTTGAAGTTGTTTTAATATCAAGATGAAAACAAAATGCCCGCTGAATCGGCCAGCGGCCGCCATCTCTCCTCCGCGCCGGGTGGAAGGAGCGCCCACCCGAGTCAGCCAGTGGGCCCTTTAATTATGCAAATCGGGGTCATGTAACATACATGGGACTCCCTCCCCCCCCCCCCGCCGTTTGCCATTTGAGGACGGTGCTGGACGGAGCCCAGTATCAGCTGGCAATCCAGCCCAAGAGGGGCCGGTGGGTAAGTTGGTGCTCCTCCCCCGCCTCCACAAAACCAGGCCGGGTCGCTGCTGCTCCAGTTCCCAGGCACCCTCCCCCTTCCCAAGATTGGATGCCACCATGGAGCTGTCTCCTTGTGGTCATAGGCTGGCTACGCTGCACGATATTGCGGCAGCCTGGAGCTGGTGGGATGCTTCCGGGACGCTCGTTTTCCACCTGCCTGCTGAATGCTAATGTCCCTGCCCTCAAAATAGACCAGGCCTCCCATTGGCACTACTGGGCAGCCAGCTGGCGCACTAGTTTAATCTATCCTTTCGGATGAGACGTTAAACCCAGGGCCCCGTCTGCCCTCTCAGGTGGACGTAAAGGATCCCATGGCACTATTTCAAAGAAGAGCAGGGGAGCTCTCTCCCGGTGTCCTAGCCACACTTATCCCTCAACCAACATCACTAAAACAGATTATCTGATCATTATCACTTTGCTGTTTGTGGGATCTTGCTCTGCACAAATTGGCTGCCACGTTTCCTACATTACAACTGTGGCTACACTTCAAAAGTACTTAATTGGCTGTAAAGCGCTTTGGGACGTCCTGAGGTCGTGAACGGTGCTATATAAATTCAAGTCTTTCTTTTTTTCTTTCTTACCCCAAGGTACCTTTTTGGTTTGAGTTCTTATTTTTTTCTCTTCCCTCCTCACTTCACTTATCGAAATAAGACAATATTAAGGGTATCTAGGGATTTGGATCAAAGGCGGGTGAATGGAGTTAAGGTCCAGATCAGCCATCATTTAATTAAAGGGCGGGACGGGTTCAAGGGGCTGAATGGCCTACTCCTGTTCCTATGCTGACTCTTTTTGGGGTGCAGTTCCATGCAGTCCTCCTGTACCTCACCCAAGTAGCCATGCGGGTCTAGACGATTGGGGTTGGCAGCTTATTTGGTTGCGGGGGAGGGGGCACCAGAGCCGAGTCTCATCCTGTTCTCACTCAGTGTCCGCACACACACACATTTTCCAGCAGGGGTCACTGGACAGGAATAGGAACACTGGCCAATTAGTCCCCTTCCTGAAATGAGCAGGGTAGAGGCCAGATGTGTTGTCCCCTACTTCCCCCAGCTAAAATCAGCCAAACTCAGCACAGATTGGGAAACAAACCTGCTCCGAAACATGGCTACTTGGTAAAGACTCTTAACAAAGTGCCACATGTCCGGAAGTGGGATGAGGACGGGATCAGACTGGACTCTTGCTCTCCCCAATGGAATAACCCGCTGACACTCATTGTGTTGTACCGCACCTGAGGAATGGCCACTAGGGTAGGATATCAGAGCCCCTGGGACTGTACCCCAGCATGAATCAGAGGGGAGAAAAGGGAGCCCTCCCTGGTCTGAATGGCTCAGTTCCACACCGGACGATCCATTCAACCACTAATCCCGTGGGGAAACCCTGAAGGTTTTATTCCCAATCCATCCAGAGTGATTTTCAGAGTTCGGTGTAAACATCAGTGCAGATTAATTTGAACGATGTTCAAGAACTGGAGCCTGCCGTTTGAAGTTTGCTGGAATGAGTAATGACTGAGAAAGCAGTAAAGCAGCTCAATGGCTGGGACGGTTTAACCCTCGGAGAACAGAAGGCTCGAACAGCCTTCAAAGCACGCACCTCTCTTACACAACAGCTGCAGGATTGATTCTCTGTTTGACTCTGACGGTGAATGTTAGAAAGTAGAAAAAGACTGAGACACAAAGGAGCACAGCCAGCTGCGAATGTGATTTGTAAATGGAGGTGTGAATTACACAGCCAGTAACACCACACTATCATCTCATTACCAGTCCTCTTGGGTCCTAGAATTTCTTTCCCACCCCCCAATTTTCTGCCCTTTTCTCCCCATCATGCTGAGGTACAGTCCCATGGGCACTGATCACTTTCTGATATCCTATCCCAGTGACCATTCTTCACATGCGATACTACACAATGAGTGTCGACTGGGGAGAGCAAGAGTTCAGCCTGATCCCATCCTTGTCCCACTTCCGGACACGTGGCACTTTGTTAAGAATCTCTACCAAGTAGCCGTGTTTCACTAGCTGCATTCTTTACTCCACAACAGACACCCTCCCTCACAAAACTGTAAACCAGTTTACACTGGTTATCTACTCAATGCCCCTTTAAACTCCAGCAACAATATTCAATGCCATTGGATCGACTTCAGGGAGCCTCAATGTGGTGACAAAGTTGGGAATTGAGACCACATTGTAATATTGTCTTGTTCTGTTGCTAAACTCCCAGTGCAGTTTGTTGACAGCCCGCCAATCTCTAGCTCTAGTTTCCAACAAAAACACTTGGACATAAAATTGCACCACAGGAACCTCCCTCTCCACCTCTTTTCCCCTCAGACTGGAGAATGGTAGAAATCAGAAGCTCAACAGATGGGGAAAACAGAGCAGAAACCTGCACCTCACCCCTCCACTGCACCATACATTGGCACTCCCACAACCATACCCACTCAGCAAGACTCTGTTAAAATTAAATTTGATTAATTTCCTTTTGACTGTTCTGTTTTGGACTATTTTAGATCGTGGTTTTTGATGTCAAACTGGGTCTAACGGGGTCACGAAACCTGGCCTTTTATGCCTAAAAACCATAATACAATAGTGTCAGCCATGGCTCAGTGGTAGCACTCTCTCCTCTGAGTCCAGAAAATTGTGGGTTCAATCCCCATTCTAGGGACTTAAGCACAAAATCTTAGGCCAACACTCCAGTGCAGTACTGAGTACTGCACTATCGGAGGTGCTATCTTTCGGAGGAGACGTTAAACCGAGGCCCCATCTGCCCCCTCAGTTAGAAGTAAAAGATCCCGTGTGACTATTTTGAAGCAGAGAAGTTCTCCCCGGTATCCTGGCCAATATTTATCCCTCAACCAATACGTTAACAAGAAACAGATGATTTGGTCATTATCACATTGCTGATTGTGGGACCTTGCTGTGTGCAAATTGGCTGCCGCGTTCCCTACATTACAACAGTGACTACACTTCAAAAGTACTTAATTGGCTGTAAGCGCTTTGGGACACCATGAGGTTGTGAAAGGCACCACATAAATGCAAGTTCTTCCTTTCTTTGAATTTTCCTCCTTTCTTCCTCCTCCCTTCATTTCCATTGTGTCGAAACCAAGACTCATCGCACCATCTCCTACTCCAATTCATTCTTCCCCAGGATCTGAAAGCCGTGGAGCTTCTCACCACCCTCAATCTTTCCTTCCTCCTACAATCTACAGGCTTTTAAAACCAAAGCTCGGTGTCACCTCATCACTGCCAGGATTTACTTCCTAAACCTTGGTGTCCTGCACCATGGGCCTTACTTTCACCCAGGTTACTTGTTAAAAGACAGTATGAGGGATTATTAAAGAATGCAAGTTGGAGTGACCAGTGCTGAAGCCTTCCTCTCCACTCCTCTGCAGCTGTAAGAACTTTGCATTCTCTTGAATTCACCACCGACAATTAGTGGTTACCTGGTAACATCATTAACATTCACCCCCCATAACCAAATATATACTAAAAATCAAAAATAGACAGAGAAAGGATGTTAAAATTAATCATACTTCCTTTTAATTGATTAATTTTAAAAAAATGTGCAGTTGGCAAAATCCCCTGTTAACTTAAGAATGTACAGTGAGGCAGATGTTGGATTCAACACGGCTTGTGTGCCCAATAAGATTTTTTCCCCCCCTTCCTCTCCTTAAGACACTGGCCCCGATTTTGGTCTCTCTACCTCCCCATTTTTTTAGTGGGAGCGAGATCAAAATTGCTAAGTATTGACATCCCATCCCAGGCCTGTCCACTGCGATTTCCGAGTGATCCTTGATTTGAACGGTCAGTGCTCCCACCAGAAACAAGGTGGGGGGGGGGGGCCTCATTTCACCGTATCAATTGGGGTACTAAAAAAATGACTTGCATTTATGTAGCGCCTTTCACGAGCTCAGGACATCCTAAAGTGCTTTACAACCAATTGAGTACTTTTGAACTGTAGTCACTGTTGCAATGTAGGGAACACGGCAGCTAATTTGCGCACAGCAAGATCCCACAAACAGCAATGTGATAATGACCAGATCACCTGTTTTTAGTGATGTTGGTTGAGGGATAAATATTGGCCAGGACACCGGGGAGAACTCCCCTGCTTTTCTTCGAAATAGTGCCATGGGACCTTTTACATCCATCGAGAGGGCAGACAGGACCTCCAAAAGACGGCACCTCCAACAGTGCCACTCTCCCTCAATACTGCACTGGGAGTGTCAGCCTAGAATTTGTGCTCAAGTCCCTAGAGTGGGACTTAAACCCACAACCTTCTGACTCAGAGGTGAGAGTGCTACCCACTGAGTCACAACTGGCACTGTAAGGAGGAGTATAATTTATTCTCCTTGCTCCTCACTGACAATCCCCCTTCCCTTCCCCCTTCTCCCTTCTCCCTTCTCCCCCTCCCTCCTCTATCCTCCCCCCTCCCTGGAATAATTCTCTCTGTTGCTTCCCCCCCGATCCCACCTGCCTTCTTATAGAATCATAGAAGTTTACAACATGGAAACAGGCCCTTCGGCCCAACATGTCCATGTCGCCCTGTTTATACCACTAAGCTAGTCCCAATTGCCTGCACTTGGCCCATATCCCTCTATACCCATCTTACCCATGTAACTGTCCAAATGCTTTTTAAAAGACAAAATTGTACCCGCCTCCACTACTGCCTCAGGCAGCTCGTTCCAGACACTCACCATCCTTTGAGTGAAAAAATTGCCCCTCTGGACCCTTTTGTATCTCTCCCCTCTCACCTTAAATCTATGCCCCCTCGTTATAGACTCCCCTACCTTTGGGAAAAGATTTTGACTATCGACCTTATCCATGCCCCTCATTATTTTATAGACTTCTATAAGATCACCCCTTAACCTCCTACTCTCCAGGGAAAAAAGTCTCAGTCTATCCAACCTCTCCCTTTAAGTCAAACCATCAAGTCCCGGTAGCATCCTAGTAAATCTTTTCTGCACTCTTTCTAGTTTAATAATATCCTTTCTATAATAGGGTGACCAGAACTGTACACAGTATTCCAAGTGTGGCCTTACTAATGTCTTGTACAACTTCAACAAGACATCCCAACTCCTGTATTCAATGTTCTGACCAATGAAACCAAGCATGCTGAATGCCTTCTTCACCACCCTATCCACCTGGAGCTATGAACCTGTACTCCTAGATCTCTTTGTTCTATAACTCACCCCAACGCCCTACCATTAACGGAGTAGGTCCTGGCCCGATTCGATCTACCAAAATGCATCACCTCACATTTATCTAAATTGAACTCCATCTGCCATTCATCGGCCCACTGGCCCAATTTATCAAGATCCCGTTGCAATCCTAGATAACCTTCTTCACTGTCCACAATGCCACCAATCTTGGTGTCATCTGCAAACTTACTAACCATGCCTCCTAAATTCTCATCCAAATCATTAATATAAATAACAAATAACAGCGGACCCAGCACCGATCCCTGAGGCACACCGCTGGTCACAGGCCTCCAGTTTGAAAAACAACCCTCTACAACCACCCTCTGTCTTCTGTCGTCAATCCAATTTTGTATCCAATTGGCTACCTCACCTTGGATCCCGTGAGATTTAACCTTATGTAACAACCTACCATGCGGTACCTTGTCAAAGGCTTTGCTAAAGTCCATGTAGACCACGTCTACTGCACAGCCCTCATCTATCTTCTTGGTTACCCCTTCAAAAAACTCAATCAAATTCATGAGACATGATTTTCCACTCACAAAACCATGCTGACTGTTCCTAATCAGTCCCTGCCTCTCCAAATGCCTGTAGATCCTGTCTCTCAGAATACCCTCTAACAACTTACCCAGGCTTTTCCCTGCCGCCCTTCTTAAACAAAGGCACAACATTTGCTACCCTCCAATCTTCAGGCACCTCACCTGTAGCTGTCGATGATTCAAAAATCTCCACAATTTCCTCCCTAACCTCCCATAACGTCCTGGGATACATTTCATCAGGTCCCGGAGATTTATCTACCTTGATGCGCGTTAAGACTTCCAGCACCTCCCTCTCTGTAATATGTACACTCCTCAAGACATCACTATTTACTTCCCCAAGTTCCTAACATCCATGCCTTTCTCAACCGTAAATACCGATGTGAAATATTAATTTAGGATCTCACCCATCTCTTGTGGTTCCGCACATAGATGACCTTGTTGATCCTTAAGAGGCCCTACTCTCTCCCTAGTTACTCTTTTGCCCTTTAATACAGTACTCTAATCCTGTGGTCTGTGGCCAGCCCGCCAGATTTCCTGCTCCATCCCCGACCCCCCTCCCAAAAAAGGCCAGCTGCCTATCAGCACCTGCACCTCGCAGGCAGCTGGCCAATTATTCAATTAATCATTGAAGGTGGCAGGGCAGGTTGAGAAAGCGGTTAAAAAAGCATACATGGTCCTGGGCTTTATAAATAGAGGCATAGAGTACAAAAGAAAGGAAGTCATGATGAACCTTTACGAAACACTGATTCGACCACAACTGGACTATTGCGACCAGTTCTGGGCACCGCACTTTAGGAAGGATCTGAGGGCCTTAGAGAGAGTGCAGAGGAGATTTACTAGATTGATTCCAGGGATGAGGGACTTAAATTACATGGATAGACTGGAGAAGCTGGGATTGTTCTCCTTGGATCAGAGAAGGTTGAGAGGAGATTTGATAGAGGTATTCAAAATCATGAAAGGTCTAGACAGTAGATATAGAGAAACTGTTCCCATTGGCGGAAGGGTCAAGAACCAAAGGGCATAGATTTAAGGTGATTGGCAAAAGAACCAAAGGTGTCATGAAGAAAAACTTTTTTACGCAGCAAGTGGTTGGGATCTGGAATGCACTGCCCGAGGGAGTGGTAGGGGCAGGTTCAATCATGGCCTTCATAAGGGAACTGGATAAGTACTTGAAATGAAAAAATGTGCAGGGCTACGGGGATAGGTGTGGGACTAGCTGGATTGCTCGTGCATAGAGCCGGCACGGACTCGATGGGCCGAATGGCCTCCTTCCGTGCTGCAACCTTTCTATGATTCAATGAGCCGCGACCATCATCGTGGGTGAGATTTAGACAGTGAGTGTTGCTGGGCTTTCTGAACAAGCATCACAACTGAGCCCAACCTTGTCCTCACCCAACATCCACGCCCATACACTTTCCCATATAGGTCGCTAGGTAGTGATTAGGAGTGAGGTGCCTTGACTGATTTTTCTCCTTCATTACGCTGAGGCCAAATGTTGTACCCCTACTGTCACCCTGGCTGAGGTGAGCTAATCTGGGACAGACCGTGGATAGAACCTGGAACTTTACTGGGTCTGTATGGCTGCTGGTGCGTTTGCCAAATGAGTCATTGGGGAAGCTTTAATGATTATTTTTAGACCGGTTTCCAATTGAGGCGTTATCAGGAATTTACCAGAAGGAAAGGAATCTGGGGACAGCAGACTTCAATCCCTGTCCAAAATGCATTGTTTTCGCACGTTTGACAGACGACTGTAGATAGACTGACCGGGGGAAAGAAACAGCCGATCCTTATCAGGCCAGACAGCAGAACCAGACAACACAACCCCTCAAACTCAGTCCTGTCCCCTCGCTGCCTCTATTGTTATTGTGGACTCTGCTTCCTCCCATGAGTGTTACCGTCCAGTTTAAACATAATTACTCTGTTTTGGGAGATTGAAATTAAACTGCTCTCTGGACTCTTCAAATGAGAACTCTTCCCTTCCCCAGTTCTCCTGCCTTCTGGTAGATTGGAAAATAGAAAGAACCTGGTTTTTCAAAAAGTTTCTGAGCCTACCCAACAACTACAATCCCATTCATATTTCCATACAGACATTTTGAACCTAAAATAACAACTTATATTTCTATAGCCCTCCTTACCATAGAATGATGTCTCAGAGCATGCAGAGAAGGTGTCAACGGTGGCTCAGTTGGTAGCACTATTGCCTCAGCATAGGAGGTCGTGGGTTCAATTCACCACCCGAGAGACTTGAGCACAAAATCTAGGCTGACGCTCCAGTGTATCACACTGTTGGAGGTGCTGACTTTCAGATGCGATGTTTAGCTGAGGCCCTGTCTACCTTCTCAGATGGATATAAAAGACCCCATGGCACTATTTTGAAAAAGGTTCTCCTGTGTCCTAGCCAATTTCTACCAACAGCACTAAAACAGATTATCTGATCATTTTTGTTTGTGGGAGCTTGCTATGCGCAAATTGGCTGCTGCGTTTCCTACATTACAACAGTAACTACACTTCAATGGTTGTAAAGAGCTTTGGGATGTCCTAAGGTCATGAAAGGTGCCATATAAATGCAAGTTTTTCTTTCTATAAGCAAAACAAAACTGAAATTGGAAACTTTGAAGCAGTAGGCAAGGGCATGGTCAGACAGAAGGGTTTAGAAGAGATCAGTGAGTGAGGTATCGAGGGAGGAAATTCCAAGGGATTGCACTGCAAAAGCTAAGCAAGCAGCCTATTCCCAGGCCTCTGCCCACACTTTTTTGAGTCAGCCACTGAAACATACAAGAGCACCTGCGGCTGACTGGCCTTCTCACTTTCCCTCTCTCCCCAGCTTCTAGTTGGTACTAATCCATAGCCATGTAGTTGGAACTCAGCAGTGTGAAGGATCATGCTCATAAATCTAAAATAGTCACTAATAAATCCAATAGGGAATTCAGGAGAAATTTCTTTACCCAGAGAGTAGTTAGAATGTGGAACTCGCTACCACATGGAGTCGTTGAGGCTAATAGAATAGATGCATTTATGGGGAAGCTAGATAAATGCATGAGGTGAAAAGGAATAGAAGGATTTGTTGATAGGGTTGGATGAAGTAGGGTGGGCGGAGGCTCGTGTGGAGCATAAACACCGGTTTAGACCAGTTGGGCCGAATGGCCTTTTCCTGAGCTGTAAAATTCTATGTAATGTCTTCTTCACTTTCACTCCAGTTCATTGCCTCCCAACTCCAGCCTGCAACATGCTTTAGGGACCCACAGTGGAATGAGAGCACGGAGAACAAGACAAACAAGAGAGCAACAACTAAAGATGACTCGCAAGAACTTTTCTCTCAATACCATTAATATCTGGATTTGGTCATGACTGGATGGTGCAGTGGATTAGCACATTGTGCTTTCACATGCATTGAACCTAGCCCAGGCTGAAAGTATGGAAGTCTCCTCTCTCTGCTAGTTGCAAAGGTCTGATGTGGAATGAATTTGGGCAGTGAGCATGAGCCCACAGCACACTACTTACAATTCGGCACTAAAGGATTAAGTTTATGGAGTCTAACTAGTGGCGAGCTCAGATTGGAAAACTTTGGCTGTAGTGTTACATTCCCATCTCCAACTCAGGCTTGTATTTAACAAGTCTCCACGACAGCAGCGCAGCCTCACAAAATTACCTCAAATTGTCAGTGTCACACAGAGAGGCCACAGGGATAGTAAGCATGGGAAACAAAGTGTCACACTGCTGCAGTGGGAGTGTTGTTCTGAGGTTAAGGCAGGATAACAGTTGGAGTAGAGGGAGCTTTAGCCTTCAGCTGGCTGTGCTAGCCCTGACCCAACAGTGCTTGATGCCGACACTGTGTGCCTGAAGTGGGAAAATATTCCAGTCCCCATTGCTAACTCCCCTTATTTGGATGAGCACAAGAATGAGATAAGACCATGACTTCAAGTCTGCCACATCCTAGATTCAATGACGTGGACAAGGCCTTCAGAATGGTTCTAAACCACTCCCACATGTGAGTTAAATCATGATCAGGCTTTTCCTGCAGACTACACAACAATTTCCCAGTAAGTCCTTGATCCTTTTTTCCTGATGGCACGCAGTGAACAGACAAGAATATTTCGAAACAATGACGCTGCTGTGATCGTATTTGCTGAATAATACGGAAATATAGTGTGTCGCAGTGTTTCTCAAAAGATTTAACCAGTCCAACATACCTTATCAGTGGTTTGAATTTGTTTACAAGTGTCAACTTGCCTCAGTTGTTGGCACTCTTGCCTCCAAGTCAAAAAGTTGTGGGTTTAAGCCCCACTCCAGGGCTTGAGTATATGCTCTACATATAATTACATAGAATTTACAGCACAGAAACAGGCCATTCAGCCCAAGTGGTCTGTCGGTGTTTATGCTCCACAGGAGCCTTCTTCCATCCCACCTCATCTAACCCTATCAGCATATCCTTCTAAAGCTGACAGTGCACTACTGAGGAACTGCTGCATTGTTGGAGGTACCGCCCTTTGGATGAGGTGTTAAGCCAAGGCCCTGCTTGCTTGCCTAGGTGGATGTAAAAGATCCCCAGGCACTATTTGAAGAAGAGCAGCATGATGTGCCAGCCAACATTCGTTTCTCCCTCAACTAATACCACAAACAAAAGCGGATTGTCTGGTCATTCATCTCGTTTGCTGTTTGTGGGATCTTGCTGTGTGCAAACTGCATTTGCCTACATAACAAGTGACTACGCTGAAAAAGTAGCTTATTGGTTGTAAGGTTTTCTGGAATGTCCCGAGGACATGAAAGGTGCTATATAAATGCAAGCTCTTCTTCTGTTATACAACTCACAAAGCAAAGTCTTCTTGGATTGAACAAATGCAATGCAACCATTTTAGAGTCAGGCAGAAATCAAGAGGAGCTCCAAACCCCATTTCCTGTTTTATTGTTTTTTTCTGTTTTCCTTAGGCTTGTGTCCAGGGTGAAAGGCCATGGCTCACGATATAGGGCAGCATCAAGCATGACAAGTACGTGAGAAGACCAGGTGAATCAAGAAGCAGTTTGGTAATGCCAACCTTGGGCCTGTAAATTGTAGAAAGAAGGGGCTGAGGGAGATGAGTTTTTAGGAGCGCGGAAAAGAATTAGTTAGAATAAGTGACAGTCTTAATTTCAACTTAGTGAGGATGCAGGGAGGAGGAAGAGTGCGTAGGACAATGTATTTGGAGTTTAACAGGATGAGAGAGGCCTGTTGCACCTACTGTATATTTGGGGGTGAGGGGTTCAGAAGTGCAAAGTGTCAAGGGTCAGAAAGGTGAGCTCCAGCCGCACAGAACAATCACACAGCTGAGAAACACACTTGTTTGAAGCCAGCAAGACCCAGTTAGAAAGAGAAAAGGTGTTTGCTACTCAACTCAAGGCATTTTGTGCAGACATTTAGAGGACCTTAGTTTAGTACAGAGGGCTAAGATGTGGTAAGAGGACTGTTCCTGCAAAATACTCCTTGATGTGGTTCTATGTCTAGTTCACTTACAAAGAGAAAAACCCACAATACCGGCTGGTGAGGTTCCAGCGCTCAGATACATTGTAAGTGATCTCTGAATATCACTTGTGAAAATGAAAGAAAAAAGATAGAACACAGAGCCTTTTATCAGACACACTCATTGAACAATACCTTCAGAGACGGTTGCACTGAATAAAACAGCCATTGTAGTCTCACAGTCAGGAATTAAACAGTCACCATTCCACCTCCAACCTCACCTGTCCAGTAACGCTGCAAGTGCAACAGGGAGAGTTGGCAGATTCCCGGTGGTACTTTGTGTCTCTTTTTTCCTTTCCTTGATGAAGGTGCTGACTCTTGGCTCCACAGGTGGCAGTGGTCCTCTGGTGCTTTGCTTACATGGCCCTTCTTCACACGCGAGTCCACTGTGACACCGGGCTATTGCACCACGAAAGGGATCATGGCTGAGCCCGATCATGTCACCATCCGATGTCCACACACAAAGAGGTCTTCGGACAGTGATCAGGAATGTGATCAGCCATCTCAACACAGAACAGGAATCAAACCCAGAATTTCCTGGGTTCTGTACAGTTCAGTGTCACACCCAGAGAGGCATTTACCCAATGACTGGAGTTCTCTTATTTGTCACTTTTAACCAAAAATCACAATAAGACACACACACAGCTCTAGACCCAAACCCAAACAGGTAGTTTTGTGACATGGATTCATTACTCTAAGGTTGCCCCACACACATTTATCTTAAGAGTCTTTACAGCTGGTAGAAAATTAAGGCCTTCATTTTAGCAGCCTGGACAGAATTAAACCAAGAACCAGAGACAGTGGTTCTATATTTACACCCAACCTGCACATCCGTCCCCTGTCAGAGTTGAGAGAACAGCGTTTTTAGCAGAATTTCCTACCCAGTTACCCATCAAGAGTTGGACGCCTTCCTCCAATCGGTATGGACTGGACTCAATCCAGATTTAAGTGGAAAGCCAGTGCTCTGAGTGACACTGAAGCATTCAATAACTCCTTGGTAAGGAGGAAGCTATTCTTTTTTTCAGTCTGTCCAGTTGAATTCCAAACCTAGAAGGTGAAACGTCAAGAACTTATCATCTTCACCTCTAATCTCTGCCCCCATTACAACCCGCCTTCTTTCTCAGTTTTATTGACAGACAATAGTCAGGGCTCCTTCTGCATGTTTCCACTCCTGTTCTTCCTAAATCATAAATATAGTGCCCTCGATGCTCCTGTACCCTCTCTGTATCCTCACGGCATTGAAATCAAAATTCTATCACGCCCATCTTCCACTCTTAATTGTTTTTCCCTGGACATCAACATCATGGAACTCCTCAGCCTTCCTCTCCCCCTACAATCTACAGGCTTTTAATGCCCACGCTTGGCTTTGGTTTATCTCATTTGCTCTCCCACTCTTAGCAACCTTAGTGCTTTCCGCACCATGGGGCTCAGTCCTTCACTGAGATGTTCACAATAACAAAAACTCCTGACAAACCGCTTCATCAAGCCCCCTGAGACTTTCAGTTTTACTGGTAATGCCTGGAGGGGGAGGGGTTCTAATTGAAATTGTTAATCCCCCACCCACCATAAACGTCAGACATGCAGTGCGGTAAACAACACCGGCCTGAAAAGAATCTGTGTCTCTCCTCCTCTACTCCCCAATACTGTTCCTTTAACTCCACTTTTGGATTTATAAGAACGATCCTTGCTTTTAACTCCCCTCTGAAAAGTGCTTACCAAAAGGATGTACACGTCACAGAAATAGAGAAATAGGAAACACCTGCCTGGATGGAACACTCTCCAGTAAAGGAAGCGAGGCACACGTGCCTGACATAGAATTCTGAAGCGCTAATGCGTTTTTCAATTGTTTTGTGTGTCAAGAAACATTCCTTCAAGCTGGCAGGAAATGTTGACGTGCGGAGTTACGGAAATTAAGAGTGTTCTTTTCTTTCTTGTCAAGCTGAAATTAGCTTGCAGAGGAATGTTGTTGGTGGGGTGGTGGTGGTGAAGGCAGTTTGCATGTATACAAGTAGGGAGCAGGGATTCTTTGGATTTCCAAATGCAACAGCAGATTTATAATTGCCTTTTAACCCCAATTGTCAGACTGAACCCATCCTAGTTTTTTGGCCCTCCTTAGCCCTGATGCTTGCACCACCACACTGCTGGCTGAGACCAGCTCATCAGCACCGACTGGGGATCAGACCTGGAACCGTTCTGCTCTGTATGGCTCAGTACAACAATAGGGGGTAGAAATTGGTCTTGGGGGTGGTGGCGCAAAACTGTTGGGATCGAATCAGCCGCCCGTTAAACTCCCCGTCTGGTGGTCAGTTCCAGCGACTTCAATATAACCAAATATCAAGCTGGAGGCCGATGTTAGCCGATGGAGCATAAACACCGGCATGGACCTGTGGGGTTAGATGGCCTGTTTCTGTGCCGTACATTCTATGTAAGGTCAAATTTATTATTGTGGTGGTGGGACTGCTCCTTGAACCTTGTGCTGATTGCGTCCCCACAATGGTACTAGGTAGGATTTTGATCCAGCTACAATGAAAGTGCAGTGATATAGGCCCACGTCAGGATGGTGCGTGACTTGGGAGAGGGACTTGGAGATGATGGTGTTCCCATGATCTTGCGTCTCTTGTCCTTCTCGGTGGTAGAGGTCACGGGGCTGAGACCTGCTGAAGCGCATCCCGTAGATAGTACATAATGCAGCCACAGTGCTGGAGGACGTGGAACAGAATGAGTTAGAGAAGGAGACTGTACAATAAGTAGTGTCTTCAACATTAAGGATGCAGGAAGGAGGAAAATTATGATTATAGTAATTATTTCCTTCTCATTATTTTTGTCCCATTGACATCACTTGCAAATGATGTGATGGTATGTTTAAATGAGATTTACGTCACTGGTTTATGCCTTTTCAAATAAATGCAGAAAGGCTTTCCATACATTTTCACAAGGGCTTCAAGCCAGTGAACTGAAATGCTAGCGTATTTATTGACTGGTTAGTCGGGACATCCATGGCAACAAGCAGTGTTCCTGCTGTGATCGGACGTCTACCGGGAGATGATGGGCAGCCAGTTACTTGGTTTGTGCCGTTCCCCTACTGTGCACATGAGGTCACAGCGAATGACTGACTGCCAGTTAAAGTTTAAACAATTACCAGGAAACCGCAGATAAACCAATTTGAAAGATCCCTTCACAGCAGCCACATGCTCCGAAAGAGAGGCGAGAAATGAGCTAACTGGTTAATATGTGTGTGTCGCACTTGGTGTGTGATTCTTATTACAGAGCATAGACACAAAGTGATGAATAGGGAATAAATATGAGATGATTAAATCAGGACTGTGCTGTGTTGGTCTTACTTCAATATAATTAGACTGTTTAATGCATAGCTGATAAATACTGGAGAAGGGAGATCTCCATAATTTGGGTGTAGTTAAATTAGGCACTGAAGCTAGTTACAGCACCCCAACCACTGCCTTGACTGAGATCAGTTAACTCGGCCCACACCAAAGACTAAAACATGGGCCTTCCTGGTCCGTGTGGTACAGTAGCCTGGAGGGTTGGTAACCCTATGTGGGTGTCCTGGAGTCTCCAGGGATTAAAGACACTACTGCGAACAACACTGCTGCAACATCTTGGACACTGCTGCGAACAACGTGGGAGAAAAATCACAGGGCCATTACAAAAAAAGTGTTTTTTATTCCATTTTATTTGAACACTTTTGTTCATTAGTTATAGAAATATTAGAGATTTGGGTCAGTGGGGGTGAGTCTGTTTGACTGGGCAGGGCAGTTGGAGGCAGAAGGCCCTGTGATGAGGCCTCCTGGAAGACATTAAACAAGAGTTGGTGAGCCCAGTACCATGCCAATAAGCACAATGAGCAATCAGGGCAGTGATCTTCACTGATAATTATGAGGACAATTAGGTCATTGGTAAGAGTTTCATACTGGGCTAGTGTTACTGTATCAGGGAGATTCCAGAACAGATTCTGGGACAGCCAGAAAAGTTTACAAGGAATAGAACATACGAAATTGACAGGCAGGAAACAACCAGCTGATCCATCAAGCCTGCCTCACAGCATGATGGCCAGGCCATCATGACTAAAGACTTCCCCCATCCCTCTCACCCACCCACAGCCATGTAATCTCCTGGGAGAGGCAAAAAATTAGAAAAAACCCAGGGTCAATAAGATAAAAAATACTCTGGAAAATTCCTCTCCAACCCCCTCAGGCGATCAAAACCAGTCCAGGAGATCACATGGACCAAATGGTATCAATAAAGACACGAGTAACTACCAGTCCAGTTTTGGCCTAATACAACAGCTAGGGTTGCAGGTTAGTTTGCAGATAGCTCTCCAAGTAAGAACCAAATTTCTCTCTCAAAAGGTGTTAATTATTAAAGCTCTAAATGAATTTTGTCATCTACAGGGGAATCCGCATCATTGCGCCACGATCACATCCCCCTATCTGGTTTCCGACTAGGCAAAATATGAAAAGTTTAGCTCTGGCTACACCATTGCAGAGCCCCAGGGGCAAGGCTGGTATAGAAGCAGAACTTCGAGCACAAACTCTTACAAAGCAGTTCAGTCTTTTTATCTTTGTATTTTTGTGAAAATATAGCTTGAAAATTAACTTTGTAACATAGTCCCGATTGCTTTATTGTGCCCTCTTCTCTGTATAAACATAGTTTATAAGATCTTTGGAGTACATGGGCCTGGTTTAAAAAAAGCAGACATGGATAGAAAGAGAAAAAAAGAATCAGAGATAACGCACTCAGACAGGGGGAACTTGGGAACGAGCTTTGTTGTTTTCCACATCACTCGTAAGTTGATAGCAGCTGATTAACTGTGAACTCCAGCTGAAAACTTTGAGAATTATTTTCCCTGTACTATAGTGCATAACATGGCACAATGCTCTGTAACCGAAGGGGGAATAAATCAGTTCAGTCTGTAATAGGCGTCAACCATGGCTCAGTTGGCAGCACTCTCGCCTCCGCGTCAGAAGGTTGTACTCCCACTCCAGAGACTCGAGCACAAAATCCAGGCTGACGCTCCCAGTGCAGTACCTGAGGGAGTGCTGCACTGTTAGAGGTGCCATTTTTCGGATGATATGTTAACCTGAGGCCCTCTCAGGTGGATGTAAAAGATCCCACAGCATTATTTTGAAGAAGAACAGGGGAGTTCTCGCTGGTGTTCTGGCCAATATTTATCCCTCAACCAATATCACTTAAAAAAATGATCTGGTCAGTGTCACATTGCTGTCTGTAGGACCTTGCTGTGCGCAAATTGGCTGCCGTGTTTACTGCAACAGTGGCTATACTTCAAAAGTGTCACTGTGTAGTAAATTGGCTGTAAAGCGCTTTGGAACGTCCTAAGATTGTGAAAGGCAATCCTTTCTTTCTCCTCATCATGTTTTTTGCTTTTCTAGCACCTCGGCTAATGCCAGCAGGATATAAATCAATGAGCAAACGCAGTGCTATTCTTGGTCTGGAAGAGTGAATTACCTTTTCCTCACAATGAGATAACTTTTGTCCAACCCCGTCCTCCCAGAGCCCAAGAAGGGAAAACAGATATTGGAGACTTTTCAGTCGGCTCGAGTGACTCGAAGTCAAAACAAGTTGGGTTAGTGCCAGTTTGTAGTGGGAAACTGTGGCAATGATACATTTGCTACTGAGTATTTGTAAACAGAGGAGCATGCAGCATCAGAATGACATAATTTGTTGCACTCAGTTTGGAGTACGAGCTTGGCATTAGTTGTATGTAAACACAAGTATTTATCCATTTACCCTACGTGGCATTAGCTGAGTTCCCAAATAGTAATTTACCCCCAGTGCCAAGTTAAGCCATCCGTCGCTAAAATTAGATGAAAATGTAAATTCTACTAATTTACCATCGTAACAACTATTGATCCAGGACTGAATACAACGAAAAGTTCATCACCCGATAAGTGATCTTTCTCTCACCACTGGTCTCCAGCTATTCTTAATTTCTTTAGTTATTGATCTTCACTGAATTGAAATCCCGACTTATCACAGAGTCTCGTGCTGTAACTGCATCTTCCCCAGGGCCTCCAAAGTGTGGAACTCCTGACCTCCCTCAGGTCTTCCATTCTTACAATCTACAGGCTTTTAAAACCCAATCTGGGGGCCAACTATCTAGTACTTCTTGAATTACCTCATCTGCCCTCCGACTTTTTTTAAAACTTTGGTGGGATCCTTGCACTATGGGCCTTGGCCATTAACCTGGGTTTTTCTCCCAATATAAAATAAAACGTTGTTACAGGAATTGCTGAACAAAGACAATATGTCGAGGAACCAACTAGGGAACAGGCTATTTTAGATCTAGTATTGTGTAATGAGACAGGGTTAATTATTAATCTTATAATTAATGATCCTCTGGGGGGGGGGGAGGGGGGGAAAGAATGATCATAACATGTTAGAATTTTATACTGAGTTTGAGAGTGATGTAGTTAAGTCCGAAACTAGGGTCTTAAATTTAAACAAAGCCAATTACGTAGGTATGAGGGGCGAGTTGGCTAAAGTAGATTGGGAAATTAGATTAAAAGATGTGACAGTAGATAAGCAATAGTGAACATTTAAAGAAATAATTCATAATTCTCAATGAATATACATTAACTTGAGAAATAAAAACACCACGGGAAAAGTAATCCAACCATGGCTAACTAGAGAAGTTAAGGATAATATTAGATCAAATGGTACATTTTGCCACCGTCTTTCCTCCATATGCTACTTGGAGGAAAGACTGTGGCAAAATATCAGTATAAAAGGGTGATGTCCTCCTTCGGTTGTCCCCCACAGCTTTCTTCAGTGTAGTACTGAGGGAGTGCTGCATTCTCGGAGGTGGTGTCTTTCGAATGAGACGTTGATCCAAAACTCTGTCTGTAAAAGATCCCATGGCACTATTTGAAGAACAGGGGAGTTCTTTCAGTGTCCTAGCCAGCATTTATTCCTCAACCAACATCACTGGAACAGACGTTCTGCCAGATCTGGTCATTATCTCCTTGCTGTTTGTGGGAGCTTGCTGTGTGCAAATTGGTTGTTGCGTTTCCTACATTACAACAGTGAGTATACTTAAAAATAATTAGTTGGCTGTGAAGCACGTTGGGACACCTTGAAGACATGAAAAGTGCCATATAAATGGGAATTTCTACACCCCCCCACTCATGAACCTCCCTCTCCATACTCGATTGGTTTTGATCTATTGAGAAAGGTGAGAACCCTAAAAGAGGGCAGAACATGGGCTTGAATTCTCATGTTTGCTTTGCTACTTATGAAAATGAACTGAAGTTCATTAACAACGAATGCCTCCACATCATGAGACAAAACAGTAAGTGGGGAAAAAACAGACTTCTATCTTAAGAACCAAGAGGGTGAAATTACTTCTGCTGATAAAGTACAAAACAGGAAATCCAGTTTTGTTTTTTTTTAAACTTACACTGAATTTTTTGATAACATTTTAGACAGAAGGAATTTTATCCCCCAGCTGATGTCTGGAGGTTTCAAAAAGCACCGTGCCTGCCTAGGCTGTCTAGACCTAGGGCCAGATTTCACTGAAAAAATAACGGCGTCTGAATGATGCACGCCGTTATTAATGCGCAAATCGGCCAGCAACTTGTGGCGAGGAAGAAATATCCCATGAATTGCAAAACGCCACAAGTTGCTGGCCAATTTGTGTCGCTCCACCATTAGCTTCGCGAAAACGGCATCTCGTGCTTTATCTCCCCGTGATTTTCATGAAGTTTCTGCATTTGCCCATTAATTGCCCATTAAACACGCCACAGAAAGTTAAGTCTTGTAATTAACAGCTTAAGTACCCTTTTAACGACATGATAATTGTTAATGACTGACAGTCAACCTCTCTTGTCCAGAAAGTGAACAATTATAAAAGTGTGGAATCTCATTCCTTCAAGTTGTGAATTGTTTTTAGAAGATTTCAAAAATGTAAAATTTTAAATCTTTTTTTTTTGCTTTTCCTGTGTCTTTTTTTTTTCTCTCTCTCTCAATCCAACCTTTCTTTCACTATCTTTATTTCTCTTTCTGCACCTGATGTGACATTGAATTACTCTAATTCACCCTCCTTCTCAGTCCTTCCTGTTTATTTCTCAATCCTTAAATCTCATTAGTTAAGGGAATACCCTGTCTGTCCCGTTGTTCACCAAGGTCCCAGATGCCTTGTTGCCCTCGCTGCGCCGTTATCAGCACGCACTTCCAGCAACTTTTTCTTTAAAACCTAAATGTGCAAGAACAAGTTTAACTAAGGGGGCAGGCCGCGAAATGCCCCGCTCCAGCGAAATCTGGCCCCTCGTATTTGGATGCACATACAGGGAAACCTTGTGACCTCCATCATCGCCAAAGATATTAGTGTTTGTGAGGGGCATATTTCTTCCTTTTGCTAAATGATGCAGGGCTTCAGTGTCACATAGCCAAAATACATTTAGTGCTGCACCCTGAGGGTGCAATTAAAAAGTACAGATTGTTTCAACGTTTGTGGTGAATTTTAAGTCAGCTCACCTGATAGTGCTCGGTGTACTGAATGCAAAGTCATTTGAGATGGGGCCCATTTCTCCCAGTGAGCCAGACAGATCAAACCACAAAAACATTCCGTTGTCTGGGTTTAGTGAAAGAAAACAAGATAAAGTACAATAGTACACTTCAGAGATAAGGTTCATTTTTGGTGCCTCCAGTTATATAAACACTCAGTAATGTGGGTGAGGTCCAGACACCAGCTGGGTTGGATCAGGATTAGACATAGTTCAAGGCAAGTTGACAAACGTCCGCCTCTCCAGGTTGCATGAGGAGGCAGGTGTACAATCCACAAGGCTTTTATTAATATCATATTCATCCCTCACAAACATGAGGCCTCAATCTGCTGGTTTCTTAGGTTCAGGTAAACATGAAAGATCCCAGGCTACATCCAAGAGCAGGGAGTTCTCATCGTGCCCAGGGCGATGGTCCTCTTTCAACCAGCACCACTAAAAACTGAAGGAGATAGAAACTGGTTATGGCCCATGCAGTCCAACCGGGAGGCCTGAGACTTACCCAGAATTAGGCCTCGGACCTCATTTTAATGACGCCCGTCTTGTCTCCTGAGGCAGCTCACCCATTTCCAGAGGATGAATTGCGGGCTGCTTGCTTTGGCAGTAAAGGCCCTTAGGCAAGTCTCAGGGTTAGGTAACAGCGACCATTGAAGACTCCAGAGAGGAGCAGGCCCGGCGCCTGCTCCACTCAGCGCCAACCAATTTAACAGATGTAAAGAGCTTCACACCTGTTTTAGATAGCTGCCAGGGATGCATGAAAAATCGCCCGACCCAACATGGGGTTGGACGTCATTCAGGCATCCTTGGGCGCGGGGCATTGCTCCCAGAATTTGGTACTTCTTGCGCCCATTTTTCGCCCGGAAACCGGGCACAACGGGAAACAATTTCTCCCCCAGTAGCTATTTATTCATTCAACTGCTGTTTAGGGGATCTTGCGGTGTGCAAATTAGTTGCTGCATTAGCCTATTCAACAACAGTGTCTGTACTTCAAAGTAATTCACGGGTCCAGTGTAGTACAGATCAAAAAGGTCCTAGGTTCAATTGTGGTTTGAGCTAAACTGGCCCATCTCAGGCGGGAGAACAATTAGGATAATTTGCCTGTGACTCTGGGTGGGGGTGGGGTAGTGGAAATCAGCCAGAGCTCCTGCTCGCTATCAAGCGTCCACTGGTGGAAAGTGCTTGCTTGTGTCGGAATAGCAGGTGAGAACAGGATAAAGCTCCACTGAATTGTCCTGTACGGTCACGTAGTCTGCCAACACTCACTGCGTAGGCTCGCGGATGATTAATGGAGACATGAAAGATGGCGCCTCCGAGTCAGAAGGTTGTGGGTTCAAGCCCCACTCCAGAGACTTCAGCACAAAAATCTAAGCTGACACTCGGTGTGGTACTGAGGGAGTGCTGCTGTCGGAGGTGCCGTCTTTCGGATGAGACATTAAACAGAGGCTCCTTCTGCTCTCTCGGTTGGACGTAAAAGATCCCATGGCACTATTTTGGAGAAAAGCAGGGGAGTTCTCATCTGAACTGCAGCATCCAGAAGATCTAGTCCTGGTCATTATTTATCCCTCAACCAACATCACTAAAGCAGATTATCTGGTTATTATCACATTGCTGTTTGTGGGACCTTGCTGTGCGCAAATTGGCACCCACGTTTCCTACATTATAACAGTGATTACACACTTCAAAAATACTTCATTGGCTGTAAAGCGCTTTGGGATGTCCTGAGGTCATGAAAGGCACTATATAAATGCAAGTCTTTCTTTCTTTTCTTTCATGCAACCATACCCCAGCGGCAGTTACCACCTTTAGGAAACGGAGAAAATTGGTGGAAAAAATACTACATTTTTAGGGACTTGTTTCAATTCCGGTATCACAGGTCCACCTCAAAACATAATCACCTCCTCCATACATGCAGACGGTCCCAATCCTCGAAATGGAATGGCCCCTGCCATTAAGGATACTGTTGGCATAAGACAGATGTGTGCATATGCTTCTGGATTACATAAATATGGACTATTATGGCATTTCTGGTCTTAAGGATCTACAGGGTATCTAAACTGGCTTGTGTTCTCTCCTGGGTTATGCGCCATCACCTTGGGGAGCCCTTTGGCAGACTGTCAACACTTCACCACTTGTACAGGATGCACAGGCAAATTTCCAAACTTGAGTAAGAGGGAGCAAAGGATCCTACTCCAGCCATTATTTTATTTTAAGCAGTAGGTAGTTCGGGTAGGGCTGGGTTGCACTACAACGTGGCAGATGGATTTGTGTTGACAATTCTCCACATACCAAGTGTGCAATGTCTATTAGGTTATCAGGAAGAGGGGTTAAGTTAGGGTTGCCAGCTTTTGCCAAGCTCAAAATTTACAGGGAGCAGAATAGGGGTGAGGGCGAGGGGGTAGGGTCACGGCTTGAGTTTATTCTGTTGCTGATGACAACTCATCGAAAAACTTTAATACATTTTTGTAGATGACCAGAGTGGGGAAAATAGGCTTTTATTTTAGGAATCTAACTTCTAACTAGAAAAGATCTTCTGGAGGCTGAAGTTCAACTCAACATGGTCATACTAAATTCCTCTGTGCAATATTTTAAGCAGCCATTAAACTGCTTTAACTACATGGGTTAATGCCTGCCTAAAAACACCAATGTAATACAAGTTTGTTAGGCATTCGTACTTAAACTTTGCCAATCAAAAGATCTACTTCGTAGTGTCTGGTTTACCTTTTAGAAATGAGGATGTTGAGTGAGGAGAGGAGCTTTCTTAGCTGTGACCTGTCTGCAGTTGTGCAGTCAACTGACACTCAATTGTCCAGGCTCGCACATAAAGAATGGCCACTTGGTGAGACGCTCAAAAACCAGACAAGGTAGCAACTCTAGACTGAGTGGAGATCATATCCTTTCCCATAGGAGAGGGAGGCAAAGTAAGAGAGAGTGAGTCACCCTGAGTGAGTCACACTCTCAAAGCTGCGAGCAATGGCTACACATTAACATTGGCACAGGCCTCTCAATGGAAAGAAATGGGACATCCTGGGGAGGGCAAGAAAATCTAAAGTGGGAGGGGCAAGGAATCAGATAAATGAAAGAACTATTTTAAAAGTTTGGTTCAGTCAATAATATTGCCTTTTCAAAATGGGTGTGAAGGGCGAGACACACAACTCATCCAACTTACAACAAACGAACTCTGTACTCACCCAACTTAAAGTTGAAAGCCTTTTACATGTACACGACTCACTCACCTGACTGCAAACTTTTTCTTTTTACCCCGTCCCAATTTTCTTTGCAATTTTTTCTCTCCTCCTCTCGAGGTCACTTGTCACCCACCAGGACCACGTTCAACTGGCCATTTCTCAATTGAACCTTGTCAATGACTGTTGACAGGGGTTTTAAGCCTGGGGTGTTGTCACAGCTGTACCCCAACTCAGTCTTCACCCAAAAACCAACACTCACTTCCAGCAGGGGGTCACTGAACAACTATCGAGAGTAGGATTTTTCCTTTTCCTAACCCAGGGCACTGAAGCCAATGGTAACACCTCTACTGCCACCCCAACCGAGATCAGCTAAAGCAGCAAAGACTGGTGATTGAACCGGGGACCATCCTGGTCTGTATGATTCAGTTACTAACTGAATAAACTCTCAGCCATTGAGGTAGCCTGCACAACCCACTGGCTGAGAGTTTATCCAGCTATTGGCTGAACCATACAGCAGTACATGATCCCACAACTGCTACAATCCTCATCCATGGCTCCCTCACCTGGAAGATCAATTTCCCTAATGCTCTCCTTGCTATCTTCTCCACTTTCAAACGTTCAGATATTCTAGATCTCTGCAGCTAAGTCTCCCCATACTCCCAATCCCTCATTCCCATCACCCCATTCTTGCCAAGCTACTAGCCTCAATTGAATTGATTTCATAACCTTGATCTTTCAAGATTTTTGATTTCAAATCCCTCTATGATCTTGCACCAACCTATTTGGGGGACTCTTCTCCAGCCTTATGTCCCATGTTCCCTTCATTCCCTGTGCCCCAAGCCCATCCACTACCACTGAAGGTTGATATTTCAGTCATTATTCTTCTGTCCTCAGAGATTCTCTTCCAAAACAACTTCACTTTGCCACCCCTCTCACCATCTTCAAAAAGACTACCTCTGACCTTCAGTTTAATCTCCTGCCCCCTGAAAAACTTCCTTTACTTTCTGACCTGAGTCCACTTCTCCCCTTGTATAGCTCTTCAAGACACCCATCAACACAAGAAGTGCTATGTCTATGTTGTTTGTTGGTGTAGTATAGAGTCTAACATTGAAACATGCACCAATTAAACGATATAGATTAACCAGCCTTTATACAATCTACAGCATCTCCCAGTACTTTCATATAGAATATTTTCCTAATATATACAAACTATTGTATTTCACAGTGCCTTTAAATAAAATTTGATGATATTGCTGATCAAGTTTGATTCAATCATGTGCTCTTGCTGTTCATCATTGGTGTCACTGGCAAAATGCAGAAAACAATAAATCACAAGATTGATTCAAATGAAGGAGCCTCTTCAGTCTAGCTCTTTCTTAACAGAGTCCAATGTTTAATCTAATTTCCCAATCTACCTTAGCTGACTCGCCCTTCATACCTACATAATTAGCTTTGTTTAAATTTAAGACCCTAGTTTCAGACTTAACTACATCACTCTCAAACTCAATATGAAATTCTATCATATTATGATCACTTTTCCCCAGAGGATCCTTAACTACAAGATTACTAATTAACCCTGTCTCATTACACAATACTGGATCTAAAATAGCCTGTTCCCTAGTTGGTTCCTCGACAAATTGTTCTAGAAAACTGTCTCGAATGCATTCCATGAACTTGTCCTCCAATCTATTTTTTCAAATTTGGTTTACCTAGTCTATATGAAGATTAAAGTCCCCCACGATTACCGCATTACCCTTGTTACATGCTCCTCTAATTTCCTGATTTATATTCTGTCCAACACTATAACTACTGTCCTGACCAACATTTATCCCAACCAACATCACCAAAATAGTTTAATTGGTTATTTATCTTATTGCTGTTTGTGGGACCTTGCTATACATAAATTGGCTACCGCATTTTCCTACAACAATGACTATATAGTACTTAAAAAAGTAATTCATTGAGTGTGAAGTGCTTTGGGATGTCCTGAGGTCATGAAAGGTGCTGTATAAATGCAAGTTATATTCACTATATAAAAACAGAAAATGCTGGAAAAGCTCAGCAAATGAGGCAGCAGACTTTTTGTCAGAACTTCTGACGAAAGGTCTTCGACCTGAAATGTTAATGTTTCTTTCTCCACAGATGCTGCCTCACTTGCTGAGCTTTTACAGCAATTTCTGTTTTTATTTCAGATGTCCAGCATCTGCAGTATTTTATTTTTGATTTTTATGTTCACTATATGATGCGTACATGTCAAAAACTGTTAACTACTGTAGAAGGGTAGCTAATAATTTCTGATATTGCCCCAAACATGATGTAGCTCAGGAAGTAAGTACTGTATACACCCCCCCTCCTCCACAGGGCACTCTGCAGTCATGGCACATTTTAGATAAAGTGCGAGCAGCTTTTGAGATCAAACCCTGGTTGCAATCTAGCAAAAGGCTGACAGTCCAGCAACTTGGCTTAAGGAAGTGAACTCCATATAGAATCCTGGTCGAACACAGTTAGCTTTGGGATGAACGGATTTTTAGGAACAGGAAAAAATAATTAGGCCCCACAAGCATGTCCCTTTTTGAAAGATCAACTTTACCTATCTGCCTCTTCACCATATCCCTCAATCCCCCTCTCCAGAAATACATCCTCTTGAACTCATTTACACTGTTCACTTCAATACCCTATGCTGGTATACTTATTCCATACCCTACTACCCTTTAGATGAAAACTTCCACCTGACCACCCCAATTTTTAATCTGTGTCAGATCATATCTGAACCCCTTGTCAGAGGTAACAACTTCCCTGTGTCAATTCTGTTCATAATCTTGAAAATTCAAAGGGCCACCTCAAAATCTCCTTTCCAAAGAAAACAGGCTAACTTTCTTAAATTTTCCACATACCTTAAATTCCTGATCCCTAGAATAGACTTTGTGTAATATATTAAATCATTGTCAGCTACTGTGCAGGAGTGGCTGATAATTTGATAATCACCAACTTGGAAAGTGGGTCAACAGTGACATTGTTCTGATATTCTGCTGAGTAGTGAAGATATACAATAGCTCCACCTGGTTGGACTTGGTGCACTTCAACTCACAAGCTCCATTTGTCAGCCAGGTTCAGCTGGTAGCACCTTTGGCTTTAAGTCAGTAGATTCTCACCCTGCTCCAGGATTTAAGCACATAATACAGGCCGACTCTCCAGTGCATGGAGGGAGTGCTGCATTGTCAGAGGTGCGGTCTTTCAGATGAAATTTGGAATAAACTAAAGCCGCATCTGTCTGCTCAGGAGGCACTATTTGTGGAAAAGAGCAGCAAGTTCTTCCAGTGTGCTGGTCAACATTTCCTCCTTCAACCAACACCATCAAAAACAGATTAATGGTCATTCATCTCATCAGGATCTTGCAGCGTACAAAATGGATACCACATCTGCCTACATAACAGTGCGCATCAAATTAATTCACTGTATGTGAAGTGCATGGGACATTTCAGAGTGGTTTGGTAAGGTTTGCTGAGGTCATTTTGCAACGGTCTGCACGCAACGTAGAGTTTCAATAGATGGAAGCATGGGTGACACAATTGGCCCTGTAGTGTTTAGCCCCCCATCTCTGATCCATGCTCCCATCCAGTGAGGCTCTGCACTGGGAGCGGAGCCTCGAAAAATGACCCCTTATATAACATGAATGTTTTTCACTTTTGCAATGTCCCCCACACTGAAAATTGCTAGTTTGATATCCAGTTTATGTAGTTGGATTCTAAGTAAGCAACAAGAGAGAAGCTAGGTAGTTTACTGACAGTGTCTGTACATATATGGAAGTGCCCAAAGTGGGCACTGGACTAGGCTCCCTGAGTATACAACTTTGTGAGCCCTTACCAAATATTACAGTTACATCTGCAGGGTGGATGTACAAATCCTGCTTATAATGTCCTGATCTTAAAATCACTGCAAGATGTTAATAGAACACCAGAATACATTTCTCTCCCTTATTTTTCCTACTATATCTGCAGAACTCCTGTATGTTGGAACACTAAATTTTCAATTTTCTCTCCAACTCTCCTGGAGATGGCAGCTAATGCTGAGGCAGCAACACTCCTCTGTAAGCTCATACAAGTGGCCATTTTCTATGTTTGAGTTTAGACAGTGAGTGGAGCAGGCTATTATACCAAGGGTGGCATCACAGCAAGCTCAGTTTCATCCTCACCTACATCCACACCGACGCATTTACCAGCAGGGACTCTGGATAATGATCAAGAGCAGTAGCCCTGATGATTTCCCTCCCCCCCCCCCCCCCTCCAGCCCTGGGGCCCCAATTGTTACCTTCCTGATTGAGATCAGCTAACTCAGCACGTAGCTGTGGACTAAACCTGGGACCTTACTGGAGACTTGCTGTTAACCCTCCCAAAGTCGTGGGGAGGGTTCATCTCGCAAATTAAAAATGGGAAATTTGAGGCAGTGGCATGGGAAGGGTTAAAAGGGGATGAGTAATTCTGCAGGGATGAACCATTACTGTTGTATCTAAGGAAGGATATACTTGCTTTGGAGGCAGTGCAACAAAGGTTTACTAGATTGATTCCTGGGATGAGAGGGTTGTCCTTTGAGGAGTGATTGAGCAGAATGGGCCTATATTCTCTGGAGTTTAGAAGAATGAGAGGTGATCCCATTGAAACATAAGATTCTAAGGGGGCTTGACAGGGTAGATGCTGAGAGGATGTTTCCCCTGGTTGAAGAGTCTAGAACTAGGGGGCATAGTCTCAGGATAAGGGGTCAGCCATTTAAGACTAAGATGAGGAGGAATTTCTTCACGCAGAGGGTTGTGAATCTTTGGAATTCTCTACCCCAGAGGGCTGTGGATGCTGGGTCATTGAGTATATTCAAGGCTGAGATCAATAGATTTTTGGACTCTAGGGGAAATCAAGGGATTATGGGGATCGGGCGGGAAGGTGGAGTTGAGGTCGAAGATCAGCCATGATCTGATTGAATGGCGGAGCAGGCTCGAGGGGCCATATGGCCTACTCCTGCTCCTATTTCTTATGTTCTTAAGCACTCGCTCAGATTGGACTGTTATCCGTTAGAACCAGCCCGTCCAAATTTATAGTTTGCTGGTTTTAGCTACAAGCTAAACAACCTCAACTTGGGACACTGGGTCTGATCCAAACCCACTCAGCTCAGGGCCAGACGAGCTTCACTCAGCGCTACTGATGGTGGCAAGCCAAGACTTGATACAGTTCCAATTTACTTCGATTTTTCCTCTGAGGGTTTTTTTTCATGTAAAATACAACATTAGGTCATTTTTCTCGTCTTCCGAGCCCAAATTTGGGCATGGCCCAATCCAGCCCACCAAATTAGCACCAGCTGGGATTTCTGAAATGGGTGATCTCACTTGGGCTGGCTTCCCCTCCCCAAAAGAAAATGTCGAAGAGATTTATAAAAGGGATAATCACAGCTGTGGAGGAACCACAGATATGTTTACAATTAGCTGCTCCGGCAACAAAAGAGTTGCTCAAATCTGTCCAAATTAGAGATCACATTATAGATACACAGATATACATCTGCTCCTTGCACTGCCTATAATAAATAGGCTGTGTCGTCCTAGCTGTAGCTCATCGGCGCCACCTATTGTTTTTCTGTTCCCAGGTCAAGATGTTGAATACTGCGGTTTCCAAATTATAATTCATGGACTTACAGCCCCAGCAGTCCACGTGCGACCCCCTAGGTCACACTTGGGACACTTCAGAAGGCTGAGCAGCTCTATCTCCTTATACTTTTTTTTAAAACTCAAGTTGTTTTGGAAAGGGTTATTCTTAGTACTTTTACCGCAAAGGAAAGGCTGAGGGGTGACCAGATTACGAAAGGGTTTGATAGAATAGACGTAGAGAAGATGTTTCCACTCGTGGATGGCCGCTCTTCACACGTGTGCCTGGACAGCGAGCGTCGGCAGACTCTTCAATCACAGGTGGCGTCGGGACGAGTCATATGCTGGTCCCACCTGACATCCACACACAAACAAGCACTTCTGAGCAGATAGTTACCTCCATCGGGCAACTGTAGCAACCTCCTCCCGTCGCCAAATTACCGTCCCGACTGGGAGCCGCAGACCCACCACAGACCAGTGATCAAACCCGGTACCTTTCAAATCTGTACAACATCGAGCCACTGAGGAGGTCACAACGGCCCGTTTCTAAAGTCGATGTAAATCAATAATTGAGCTCCAAAGTTGCCGAGCGCGCTTGACTGGTTTGTAGTACTGCCACGTTAGTCATTTTTGGCTTTGCCACACATGAAAAAATACAAGCGGAATTCATCTTTAAAAAGAATTGGGTCTTCGCATGTAAAACCTATTTATAGCTCCACATACGTGATAAGAAAGGGGTTTTATGGCCACCAAACAGGAATTTTGTTGTGTTTTTCAATTCCAAGAAAAACCAAAGCAGCTTCGATAGAATTTCTTGATAAAAATCAGAGTGTGGTTCTCTGGAAAAGCAGGGGGACAGGATGCTTGTGGACGGGAAAGGAAGTGAAACACCAAAGATGCTGTCACCAAAAACCAACTGCTTCAACCGAATACATGCACAGTCATCCGAGTCCCCGAGATATCCAATCTCTCACATGAACCCAGTCAGCAATTGTAGTGCAGAGAAACAAAAGGCTTTGCTGTTGCTAAGCAGTTCCAGCATCGATCCCTTTAAAGATGGACCCCTTTCTTTATATACTAACTGATCTCCTATGCCATTGCTCACGGTAAGTTGCAGGAAACGGTGTTTTGTAAGCACGGGGCATTATACCATCAAATGCACAATGCATTATTCTGCTGCTGAGGTGGAGCGGTGTACAAGTGGCCTGTCCCTTTAAGACCACATGGTCTAATTGCTTTACATCAGCAAACCCTGATATCAATTAGAGGCAATTCTCTGGAGATGTTTCTCTGTAGATTGCCAACTAATTGTAAATCTCTGGTTCATCCCTAATTTAATTTTGACACGTTTCAAAACACAGAAGATTTTTCAATGCTTATTAAGTTGAAGATGCCTGGGCTCACCAATTTTCCTATTTTTGTCATCCAATGTCAGCATCAAGCGCTGCCAGATCGGACACAACACAGACCAGCTGCAGAGTATAGCTCTCTTTACAATAGACTTTAGCACCAGCCTCAGCAGAATAAGCCCACTTCCCACACCAACCATTTATGTGGCCTTCCTGAGCTAGATTGCCAATTTAATGCCAAATTAGGGGCAGTTTTGTACATGTGGGTCCAAGCCCACTGGGAAATGAATTGAGTCTGTCCCAAACTCATTTCACAAAGGGCTTTTACAGCCAGCAAAAAAGCAGAAAATGTTATCCCAGTCTGAACTGAGTTTAAAACCAGGTCACAGAGGCAACCCAACGTGATACCCAGTCCTGCAATCATAATTGCTTTCAAAGAGGAGTCTAAAAACAACTTTGACTAACTTTGTACAGATTAAGGAGCAAACCTACATGATAATTGGAACTCAGTCAAATGTAGTTGACTTCAGATCACTTGGGAGTGGTTGCAGCACAGAGCAATCAGAATATATTCCTTTAAGTACGCATGACTGTGTCACACTTAAAAGTTTTCCCTCCATGGTACCTGGCATCAATGGGTGGACTCACAGCAACAAAAACTTGTGTCCTTTTAACATTTTACGGTATGCAAAGATGGTCCGGAGTGGGGGGGGGGTTGATTGTGGTATCATTTGGTTTCCAGGTGGGGTGGGGTGGGGTGGGGTGGGGTGGGGTGGGGGGGGGAAAAGAATTCTCAAGTCGTTGTAGCTCGTTGTCATTGACTTGCGGTTCGGGGTGCAAGGGGAAAGATGGAGGTTCTAATGCCAGTAGTCCAGTGGCCGAGCAGCCCATTGTGTCCTCAATAGTTTGGGGATGGGATGGCTAGTGGAGCAGTAGAGATTTCTATACTCCAAGGTGGATTAGTGGGGAGATACCTTGCTGTTCTTTTGCAATCCAGGTGGTCCAGGCAGTGAATAACTAGGGGTAGCTATGTTTCTATATTTGCTGGCAATCTAGAGGGAGAAAGTAACCATACTTGGTTTAGGGAAGTTTGCATATCTGCCTGTGCTACCATTGACTGACTTATTAATGTGCTGCATCCAAAATACAAATATAGACTCAACCTCCCAGTAAACAAACCATCAGAATGATTTGATCATCCATTTTATTTCCTTCCTCTCTATTTCTGGTACCTTCCTGTGTTTCTTCATCTTATCTATACTAATATAACCACTGCTTATTGGAACTTACTCTTTCTTACTCCTCCTAAGTTTCAAATACACCATCCTACTTACTTTTCCATCTCCCATGTATCCTCCCCATGTTGAAATCAAGATTTATCATCCTGACTCGTGCTCTAATTTACTCTTTCAAAATGGATCAACTCCTTACCTTCAGTCCTCCTACAATCTACAGACTTTTATAACCCAATCGTGGAATCACCTTACCACTATTTCTCTCCAGCTCATTTCAACCTTGATCGTATCCAGTATTGGATGAGCAGGAATTTCCTCCAATTAAATATTGGGAAGACCAAAGCCACTGTCTTCAGCCCCCACCACAAATTCTATTCCCTAGCCACCGATTCCATCCACCTCCCTGACCACTATCTGAGGCTAAACCAGACTGTTTGCAACCGCGGCGTCCGATTTTACTCCGAGCAGGGCTTCCAACGCCAAATCCTCTCCATCGCCAATACCACCTACTTCCACCTCCGTAATATTGCACATCTCCGCCCCTGCCTCAGCCCATCTGCTGCCGACCACCTCATCCATGTCTTTGTTACCTCCAGACTTGACTATTCCAATGCTCTCCTGGCCAGCCACCCACCTTCTACCCTCCGTAAACATGAGCTCATCCAAAACTCTGCTGCCCGTATAACTCGCAATAAGTCCTGTTCTCCAATCATCCCCTTGGTCGCTGACCCCCCGGTCCAACAACACCTCAAATTTAAAATTCTCATCCTTGTATTCAAATCCCTCCATGGCCTCGCCCCTCCCTATTTCTGTAACCTCCTCCAGCCCTGAAACCCTCAGAGATCTCTGCACCCCTCCAATTCTGACCTCTTGTGCATCGTCGATTTCCTTCGCCCCATCATTGGCGGCCATGCCTTCAGCTGTCTAGGCCCCAAGCTCTGGAATTCCCTCCCTAAATTTCTCCATCTCTTGCTCTCCTCTTTTCAGACGCTCCTTAAAACCTACCTCTTACCTGTCATAATATCCTTATTTGCCTCAGTGTCAAATTTTGTTTGATAAATCGCTCCTGAGTAGCACTTGGTGATTTTTTACTACATTAAAGGTGCTATATAAATGCTAATTGTTGTTGAGCTAGCCTGCACATTCACTTTGGTCCTTTGCCTATATTTCTCAAATAACAATCCAAAACATTTTAGTCTGAAGGGACATGGGTAGCTTGCAAAATAAGCTACATTTGTTTGCAGAAAGGAATGGTGAAAAATTATTTTATCATGACTTACCATTTACATGTATTGTTATAAGTTCATTACATTCTGGCAGAAAATGCATTGCAAAAATAAGTTCAGGAAAGAATAACTTTGAACAACATTGGAGAGTGTTGTTTTTAACAAAAAATTATTGAAAACAGCACCATCGTGTGGCTAAAGCTTAAGCATGGCAGGCAGCTTACACATGCAGGCAATGTGTGCAAATATTTACATCACTTAAATCTTTAGTAGCAAATTTAGAAAATTCAGACAAATTAGAGAATCGATTAAAATGAATATATAAAGAAAAGTGAACAATGCTAGTGCATCCAGTGTCAAGCAGTCTTAGGTCAGGTGCAGCCTGGTTAAAGGCAGAGTAAAGCTCCCTCTACTCTGCTTCAACAAAGTGTTAACGGCTGGATAGCCCAGTGGTGAAGGATAGAATACTAGAGCCTGGTCTTCAATTGCTTCCAAGCCTTTATTCACAGAGATCCACATTACACCCACCCACACCCTAGATCAGCTCTCTTATAAATGGATAAGAGAGTTCCCAATTGATATGCACCACCTGAATATAAATCATATGGATACAATAAACACAAAGCACCTCAGGTGCAACCACTGCTGGAAACCAGACTTGTGCAGATGTCAGCCGAGAGCAGCATTGGGCTCAGCTATTATGCACCCAACAATTCAATAGCCCACCAACGACCTTCAAGGCTCACACTTGGCAAAGGTCGCAGGAGCCTCCCAATGTCATTGGAACCATATCCAAGTAAGAGTCGGGCATGACCACCAGTAAAGGTAGAGTAGAAAATTTTAGTGAGGGGCGGACAAATTAGAGAAAAAAAAAATCTGCATTGTGGCTCTTGCATAATCTATCTGATGGCAGCTCAGAAAAGTATAGTTCATCTGAAATGAGGGTGGACTATACCTGTAGCAATAAAATCTGAGGTGCTAAGTCAAAACGAAAGAAGGAAAAAAGAAAGGAAGAGAGAGAAAGGAAGAACTTTCATTTTTAGAACACTTTTCACAATCTCAGGACATCCCAAAGCACTTTATAGCCAATGAAGTACACTGAAGTGTAGTCACTGTTGTAATGTAGGAAACATAGATGTCAATTTGCATATAGCAAGATCCCACAAACAGCAATGAAATAAATGATCATATCATCTGTTTTAGGTGTTGGTTGAGGGATAAATGTTGGCCAGGACACAGGGGAACTTCCCTGCTCTGTTTCGAATAATGCTGTGGGATCTTTTACGTCACCTGAGGGGGCAGACACTGCCTCAGTTTAATATCTGATCTGAAACTCCCTCAGTACGGCACTGAAACATCAACCTAGATTTAGTGCTCAGGTCCTGGGAGTGGGGCTTGAACCCATGACATTCGGATTCAAAGGCGAGAGTGAACCTTCTGAGAATGAGCCTTAACCGAGTGGCCATTCTTCACCCATGAGCCTAGATAGTGTCAGCAGGCTATTCAATGTGCACTTCCAGCACAAGCCACTGGATAATAATCAGGAACAGGAACCTTAATGAGCATCTGGCTTGCCTATGATGCTCCTCACAGTTCAATAGCCAGGGACCAATTGTAGCAGCCCCAAAGAGGGATTCATTTTTCCTTTCCTCTCCTGCACCTTGCTTTAGCAGGGATCTTGATATTTCTCTATAGTCATCATCATATACATCAGCCTACAGTAGATGGGTTTGTGTGGTAGATTGCTTTCCTCTTTCCTTCCACACCCACATCCACCTACATAAACAAAAGCTTGATGCTTCCTTAGATATGCACAGAGAACCCAAGACTAACATCTGCTGAGAAAGCTCTTTATCAGCTAGCAATAGGTTCCATGGAAAGGCAAGATACATAAAAAGATAAAATAAATGCATACAATAATGAAACGAGTTTCCAGTCACTGGATAACAGCCCCCAGGAGCTTTTGACAGAATGCAAGATCATAATTACCGATGAGGAAGGCCATTTGGCCCATTTAATTAATCTAGCCAAAAAGATCTTGTATTCTCCCCCCCACCGCTGCATCTAATTGTTGATTAAATGATTCCAGGGTCATCGCCTCCACTACTCTATCTGTAAGACCATTCCAAGTGTTGATCATTTCTTTAAATTTCAGTCTTAAATTTACTTTTTATTAGTTTCAAGGCAAGTCTTTCTTTCTTTGCTGTGTAAGAAAACCTCTCAAGATGCCTCCTTTCCAGGCTGAAAAACCCAGGTTTCTCCAGTTTCCATTCCAAATTCAAAATATTCAATGATTTGATTTGTTCTGTTCTATTCCATTGAGTAGTTTGTTATGGGCATCCAATAGGATGACTCAATTCTCACACAGTTATCGGGGCAACGCTACAAAGTACAGCGCTATAACATAAGGCTTAATCATGAGTAAAATCATGGCTTAATGTCTATAACTAAGGGTTCTGACTCAGTAAGAGTCAATACTCCATACATGAATGAACATTTCTCCAGAGGATTGGAGATAAAATTGTTAAAATTTACCTCCCATTTGTAAATGGATATTCAATTGTCTTCAGAATTTAAAACAAAATTTAAATGGTTTCTTTTCATTTTTGCAACTGAGGGACACAGTCAGCAAATTGTACCTCCACACTACTACATCATAGGGAATGCTTGATGCAGTCCCGTGAGTGTGGGGGCAGCAGTGTTGAATGGTACATACATTCCACTAGGATTTCAGTGAAACATAATGGAAAGTGTGTGAAATTTTTTACTCGGAGCCCACTGTGCTGAGAAAAAGCAGTAACATTATTGATCGGAGTCATAACACTGAGACAGGGATGCTTCCTTAGATAGGCACAGAGAACCCAAGACTTTATCAAGTTTACGCCAGTGTTTTTCTTCACAACTCACTCCCCTGCTCAATCCCATAATGCCTAATAGCCCTCTTTTTTAAACAACTTCATTATCAAAAAGGTGAGAGTTTTTTAAAAAAACTACAAAGTATGACTGCAACCCCTTTACACATGACCATGGTGGTTTTACTGAGAATTAGAAATGCTTAATCTTAATGAGGAGGTAGTTTAGCGAGATAAGACATGGAGGCGCGCATAAGAATGAAAACTACTAATACATGAATGTCCTTATCATGTAATCTCTTGATTTTATGTCACAAACAGTTAATCTTCCATTAACTCTCGCATGTCATGGGTGATGCCAGTAACCCAGAGATGAAAGTCGGACAATGCAGTGTAGGATGGATGAGTCAAATTCAGAGAAAATATTAGGGAAATAAAGCTGAATCTCATTTACTCAAGATAGGTCAATGGTCAAAAATCATTCAGAACAACACAAACAACCACCTTCATTTATATAGCCCCTTTAAAAAAAAATCTCAAAGCGCTTCACAGAGGCGTAATCAAAAAATGGATGTCAGGCTGAAGGAGATCTTAGAAGGGGTGACCAAAAGCTTGGTCAAATATGTGAGTTTTAAGGAGGGTCGTAACAGGAGGAGAGGCGGAAGGGAATTCCAGAGCGTGGGGCCAACGTGGCTGAAAGGTACCGAAGAAACTGGGTTCAGTCTTCCCAATGTTTAGCTGCAGGAAACTGCGGCTCAAGGCTGGAAGTGAGACAAGCCGGTTGACCACATTGGGGCGGTGGAGCAGTCAAGAAGTGGTAGAAAGATTGAACTGGGTATAGTCAACGTACATGTGGAAGCTGATCCCATGTCTGCAGATGATGTTGTCAAGGGACAGCACGTAGCTGAGAAAGTGGTGGAGCCAGGATAGTTCCCCTGGGGAATTTCGGGGCGAGAAAAGAAGCCATTTCTGGAGGGGCTCTGGCTACGGTTGGATAGGGAAGAATCAAATCAAACGATGATAATCCCACTGAGCTGCACGCTGGAGGAGAGGTGTTGGAAGAGGATGGTGAGCTCGACCATGTCACAGACTGCAGAGAGGTCGAGGGGAACGAGGAGGGATATTGCACCACTACCACAGAGAATGTCGTTCACGATTTTGGTTAGGGATGGAAACATGATTGGAGAGATTCAAAGAGAGTTGCAGGAGAGATGGGCAGATTTTGAAGGTGACAACACGTTCAAGATCCCGAGAGGAAAAGGAAGTTAGAGGTTGGGGGTGGGTAGTTTTGAAGGGCAGAGGAATATAGGACGGATTTTTTGAAAAGTGGAGAGGTGGGGTGGTTTTTAAAAAGGAGAGAAAACCACTTACAATGTGAGCCTGTATATGGGCCAGGAAGGAAAGTGGCTGGTTAGTAGTATAGTGGGAATGGGGTCAAGGGAGCAGGAGGTGGGTCTCATGGACAAGGTGAGGTCAGAGAGGACACGTGGGCAGATGGGAGCGAATTTAGAAAGACGCGGGTTCAGGACTGGGGCAGGGGAGAGCCGGGGGTGGGAATGTTGGCTTGGTGGGAAGCAGGTGAACAGAGGGTCTCAATCTTGATGACAAAGAAGTTCATCCTTGGACTTCTTGTTGGAACCGAGAACTGAGAGGGGGGACAGGGGAAAGGGGTTTTGGATGATTGATGGTGGAGAAAAGAAGCCGGAGTTGGTAGTAGAACAGAACATGGATGTGGGCAAGAGTTTGAATGCCCCCCATTTGCCCCCTCTCCATCTCGCTTGACAGCATAGACTCCTGCTGGGATATAGTTCCATGCATTCTAGCTGCTATTTGGTACTTCATCCAAATGGCGCGAGTCTAGACAGTGAGTTTCGGCAGGAGATTCAAAGGGGCAACAGTCTTCCCTCTCTGCTGGTTGGAAAGATCCTAAATTAATTTTGTTTGGGGAACTTCAGTCCAGATCCTAGTGGGTGCAGGCCTACAACACGAAACAAGTCAGCAGTAATGTGGCAGTCTTAAATCAAAGGGCACAAAGCTGGAAATCCCCAGTACTGAGAATGAAAATGCCACACTGGCATAGTGGTGGTTGGGATTAAAGCACATTATAGGAGGTTGAGTAGAAAGAGCGTCACCTTCTCATGGGCCAGACCTGACCTGTGAGTGCATAACGTGGACAATGGGTGCAGAGACTGAATAAAAATGCTGCATTTCCTAGTACTGAGATCCTCTATCTTGGTAACCACAGAGTTCACACCATGGGCTCTTGAAAGACCAATTTTTTTTATTCAGAACTGTGATTATTTAAAAGAAAAAAAATACCTGACAAGATGGCTTTTATATGAACATAAAAGCAGTGAGCAATTTCTTTCACAAACTTTCCTCTCAACTGCAAGTTATGCAATCTCATAGCAGGCATCTTACAGCAAAGGAAATGTTATAGATACCAATTACAGCGATCAAACATATTACAGCAGTCACCACGATTTTCTCCTTCCTTCCCCCCAACAATCTGCATGACCATTTCTCTGACCACTTGACCCTTGGCATCCTAGTAGTCCTCCGTCTTCCGAGGATGTGGGTCGGTCAGCACTGTGGTACAATACATATCTTCACAAGTGATGCTGCCCAGATAAGCTCACAAGTGTTGCGACCTACATCAGGAGTGGAGATCTTTATCATGTCCGAGTTCTGGTCATAAATTTCTACTTATATTTACGTAAGTTTCAACTTAAATGAACATGTAACAGCCTAGCCTAACCCTATCTTCACCCAAAGTCCACACACATTCTAGCAGCAGTCATTTAATTGCAATCCTCTGAGGTCAATTTATAAATCACTAGTTAGGCCTCAGCTGGAGTATTGTGTCCAATTCTGGGCACCATGTTTTAGGAAGGATTTCAAGGCCTTGGAGAGGGCGCAGAGAAGATTTACTAGAATTATACCAGGGATGAGGGATTTCAGCTACATGGAGAGACTAGAGAAGCTAGGATTGTTCTCCTTAGAGCAGAGTAGGTTAAGATTTAATAGAGCCATTTAAAATTATTAAGGATTTTGATAGAGTAAATACGGAGAAACTGTTTCCACGGGCAGGAGGGTCAGTAACCAGAGGACACAGATTTAAGTTAATTGGCAAAAGAACCAGAGAGAAGATGAGAATTTTTTTTTAAATGAGAGTTGTTATGATCTCGAATTCACTCCCTGAAAGGGTGGTGGAAGCAGATTCAGTAGTAACTTTCAAAAGGGAATGAGATATTTACTTGAAAAGGAAAAATTTGCAGGGCTATAGGGAAAGAACAGGGAAGTGGGACTACTTGGATAGCTCTTTCAAAGAGCCGGTACAGGCACGAAGGGCTAAAAATGGCCTCCTCCTATGTTGTATGATTCTATGAATTTTAGTACCCATGAAACTCCACCTGGTGCAATTATATCTAATGTTGTATATTATTGAGACTCTAACACTTTCTTTGGCTGATAAAATTTACACCCTCAAGTGGAGAATTAACATATATTCAAGTCACCATTACAGTGAAAAATAAATGTGAGCAATTTGAGTCATATACCATCAATCCACAATCAGGATCCAACAAAGTGACAACCAAACTACACCTGTGTTCATCTCCCTTCTTGCACATATGATATAAAATCAATAAAAAACTCAGTAACAAATGGTTAATAGCTCAAGTTATCAGACACCAAGAGGTCACAATGCACCATTCTGGTTCCTGGACTCCTTTAACTGCATGATCCTCTTGAAAAACCTTGCACTGCACACATTTCCAGCATTAGTAGTACTAAAGATTACCTAGCAGCTGGAGCTGTAACTTTGAGCACAAATACACTGAGGTGAGTATAGTGGAGCCTCATTAAATATTAAATTCAGACTACTCATAAGGAACCGAGATACTGGGACTGCAACATCTCAGGTTTGTCTAACCTTTTCTTCTACTCATTGGTGTCAAGGGCCTTTCAAAGAAAAGAGGTCCAAGTCCCAGCCAGCTAATTCTTGAGCCACTTGTTATTGTCGCACACCTATCGATGTGTTTGACAATGATTCAATCAATGCGAATCATCTCCCAACACACTGAAGCAGACCCCGGGCCACTTCAAAGTGCAGCGTGAGTAAAGGGGCATTACTAATTAGTGGTGAGCTGAACAGTAATTCGAAAGTCTATAAAATCAAAATTGGCTCACCAAGTATTCGAGCTTTGAAGCAGCCAAGGATTACATTGGATTTGCCAACGTGTTGCACCAGAGTGATAGGATGCGAGTTCACACCAATAGTTCCCCACACATCTCATCATTAGGGACAGCTGCCGAGGAGAAGCCTCAGGAAAAGAAAAGAAAACAAGCATGTTATTCCTTCTAGCCAGTTACACAGAGGTACAGGCAGAGGCCGCTGAATAATCTAGCCACAGTTAGCAATGAACTCGCCAGTGGAGAATGTGACTACCATTTCAAAAAAAAACACATAGGCAAACTTCCAAAGATTTTTAAACTATAGCTTTTCTTTCACAAATGAAGGTGTAAATCTCATCTATAATATTAAAATTCTTACATCTGCCCGCACTTGTAAGGAGACATGGGTAAGAAAGTTTATTATACATAGTTACAGGTAGAAAAGTTTTCTCTCTCTCTCTATACCAAAGCACTAGAGACCTCACTTCAAATAACACCTGCATGTTTATCATGGTATGAATGAGAGAGAACACAGAAATATTAAAATAGACTGGTGACCTCGGGAAGGAGAGATAAGGAGCCTGAGAAAGTGGAAAGCAAGATGTTTGAAAAATGGAGTCACCATCACCTCATGTCAATCAATAGTATTGTAAAATGACCCATTATTCATGTATTCTGTAGCTCAGAGATGCAAAAGTTGCACATGAACAAAGCATGATCAAGTCACGTGGCGTCTACCATACAAGGTCATTTTGATGAGAACTATGTAGGAATTTGGATTTGAAGGTTCAATCAAACTGAATACGGAGCTCAGAACTGTAATGCATTAGAGACCCCAACCATCATCGCCCGGAAGTAATTACTATTTTACGTGTATGCTTAAATACTATATACTAAATAAAGCTACCAGCACTTGACTTTAATGTTACAAGAAACTTACTGATTCTGAGGGATATAACATCTAATCATAAACAAATGCATCCTCCAGCATACTTTTGGTTAACTTTTTCCATTATTAATTGCTATATCCACATTTATGTTGGAAACTGCCCATGCAAACTTGTCACTTAGTAAACACCGCCCCGCGTAGGTGATGTGATGTCAGAACTGGTAGGAGAGTGTAATTACAGCATGACAAGTTTCCACAGGCAGTTTCCATCACAAATGTGGACATTTCAATTTAAAATTAAAATATAAAAAGACAAGAGCATATGACTTTAAAAATAGGGATTATATGTGCATGCACAGATTCAATCATCACTCACCCTCTAACCCCCTTAACCTGAAGGCTACACTTGGTTGTGACTTCAGCTGTGCAATGCCACAGGAGGTCCATTAGCAGTCATTTAAATCTTGATGGACTGATGCACAGCAGACTTTATCGTTTTGAGGTCAGAGAAGCAGTTTCCTAAGGCAAACCTATATTAAAATTCAATTATCTGCTGTCTGTGCCTGACCTGCTGAAATACAAGTCATAGAATGGTTACGGCACGGAAGGGGGCCATTCGGCCCATCGAGTCCGCACCGGCTCTACGCAAGAGCAATCCAGCTTGTCCCACTCCCCCGCCCTATCCCCATAGCCCTGCAAATTTTTTCCTTTCAAGTACTTTGAAAGCCACGGTTGAATCTGCCTCCGCCACTCCCATCCTCCACCCGCAACCCCCCCCCCCCGCAACACCAGCAGTGCATTCCAGATCCTAACCACTTGCTTGTAAAAAAAAGTTTTTCCTAGTCTCATCTTTGGTTCTTTTGCCAATCACCTTAAATCTACAACCTCTGGTTCTTACCCTTCTGCCAATGAGAACGGTTTATCTCTATCTACTCTGACTAGACCCTTCATAATTTTAAATATCTCTATCAAATCTCCTCTCAACCTTCTCTGTTCCAAGGAGAACAATCCTGGCTTCTCCAATCTATCCATGTAACTAAAGTCCCTCATCCCTGGAATCATTCTAGTAAATGTCTTCTGCACCCTCTCGAAGGCCTTCACATCTTTCCTAAAGTGCGGTGCCCAGAACTGAACACAATACTCCAGTTGTGGTCAAATCTGTGTTTTATAAAGGTTCATCATGACTTCCTTGCTTTTGTACTCTACGGCTCTATTTATAAAGCCCAGGATCCCATATGCTTTTTTTAAACCGCTTTCTCAACCTGCTCTGCCACTTTCAATGATTTGTGCACATTTACCCCATTCCTGTACCCCTCCTAGAATAATTTAGAATTAGAAGTCATCCAGCGCCAGCCACATGCCAGGGCTACTGTCAAGATATATCTTCTTGATGCACTATTCTTAGCCAGAATTAGATGAACAAACCCTCCCAACTTTCCCTGTTCCCCACATTTGTTATATTTTTGAGCTGTCAGAATGAGGGATGGATATCAATACTGGGGAATGGAACACTTTTCTACTTTTGTCAATCAGTATCAGTCACTCCCAGATTAAGTACAGCAGGGCCAAGGTGCAGAGCAAAGCTCCCTCTGCTCTGCTTCAAAAACATTCCTTAGCTATCACCCTCACTATAGCACCCATCACTGCACCACTATGAGCCTTTTACTTTTTCTACACTGAAAGCCCATTTGATTAAAGGGGTAAATTAGAGGCAGTTTCACGCTGAAGACTTGACTCCACTGGGAACTGGATTGAGATTGCCAAATCTGGTTTCAAGACCTTTACTCCAAGGCACACAGTCAGTTTGGCTAAATATGAAACCAAGGCCTGGAGGTCAAAGGTCAACACCAGTTTTTAAAAAGAAAAAAAGAATTCTCACAAAGATTTGGTAGTTCTAGTAAACTGATCCCAAATGTAATTTTACTTTGTTTTTTTTTTAAAAAATGGTCATTCTTTTCATTTATCCCTGAGACTATTCCCTCTAGTTGCTATAATCACTGGGCCTAGTCTAAAGCCTGTATAATTGTAAGCCTACTATTAAGCTCTTAGAGGGTACTCAGAGTGGCTTGGTTGAGACAAGGTACGAGGTCAGAGGGGAATTGTGAATGCAAACATTACTACATTTGATTCTAGATAAATAAACAATTCTGTGATGTGTGTAAAATTCCACCAAAACAAAATTACATTCCATTTTCTAGAATTTCTAACTCAGGCAAAACATTTGGATTAAGTACAAAATATTCAATTATTTTGGCTTTCACTGCTGACCACATTAATTATCATGTCATCCTTCCCCATCCTAACAACTTAAAAGAAAAGAAATCAGATTGTGTCTTATGAAGCATTTTAATTAGATTCAGTTCACAGATGAAACAATTAAATGGGCCAACATACAAATCACAGGGAAGAGGCCAATCCAAATCACAGGGAAGAGGCCAATCCCATATAAACCAGCAGACAATTAATTACATGATCAGGATTTAACTGTGGGCATCAATGAAGGCAACAAAATACATCAAATGGCCACTATGCCTCCAGACCAGCTTGGCTATTTTCTGTTGAGAGAAGAGGTACAGAGGAATCCAATTTAACCCTTTCATGACTGTGACCAGTGCAGCTTCGGTTATTTCTGAATCCAAACTGGCCCAGTTCTAATGCTTTTATTGTAACATAGCTTCTGTTTGGCCCCACCAGGAGCCCCTTGCCACCTTTGCCCACTCCAGTTAAATGTAAGGCCAGAAGCTGTTACAACGGTCAATGCCCACAGCTGCCAATCAAACCATCTGCATCGTTAAGAAATCTGGGTTTCAGAGACTTGGGTCCCAGGTTCTGCTGATTTGTGGTATGTAACAAGTTTACAGGATTTTAGTTTATTCATAAAACATTAAATCATTTTCAATTTTACTTCATTTTACAGACAGTATTTGAAACATAAGCATACTTCTTTTAAAAAAGATTCCCTTTTCCTAGCACAATGCCCCAGGCTGAGATATGACCTGTTCCCAAATACTTCCAATTATGCTCCTGATCCAGGTATTAGGAAGCACATGAGTAAATCAGGGCAACCTGCTCTTCTATTTCCCCGACCCTCCTCTGAGGGGAAACAACAAGCCTGCTGCTCCTAGCTACGATTGGGAATTTGCCCCTTGTTGCACAGCACACTTGAGCCCCAATGCACTTCAACGCCCAACTTATGCAAATATTTAAAATGACGGTAAATGGTATTGCAGAACACAAAGTGGTAGGGTTCCTAGATTTTTAAAGTGCTATTTGTTTCATACTCCATGTTACAAGTCTTAAGTTATAATGAGCAGAATTATATACTGTTAGTTACAACAAAGGAAAATATAGAATAATGTTGCTGCCAAATGTCCTTTTCCTTTCATTAGCACAAAAACGTGAAACAGTTAAGCCTCATCTCGAAGTATTAATACAGCCAAAAAATACACAATGAAACAACTCCCTTAATTTTTGCATTAAGTGCTTTAACATCTCACAGAGCTAAATGGGGTTTTACCGTGTCCGGAGTTAATCTACGCTCGGAGTATGTTTATTTTACCACACTATCTGTGTTGGTAGCCCCATTTTCAGCAGTAACACAGTAAGACCCTCGAAAGGAGGTGGTTTCTTCAGGCTTATCTGAAACCAGCACCATCCCAATCCCATATAAACACAGGTCTTGCTGTTGGATGCTTTCCTGTTGCAGTACGATGGAGCGACTCGCGCCACCTGTACGTATCCACAAAATGTTTCTGCACTGTCTGGTACAGGCTTTCCTCTTTGAAAAAGGTTTAGCAACCAAAACCATTGCCACAAATTGCAAATTAGAAACAACCACACACATCTCAATTGGGATATGCATAGGTCTTTTTAATCTGTTGTGCGGGCTAATGTGGAATCCTCCCGCAATATTTCCATAGCAACGAAACCTGAAACACTACAGCAGGTTCTTCTTGAAGCAGTTTTCCTATATAAAAGGTGCAAAAATGAAGCTTGGTTCTAATGGAATGCTTACCCCAATATAGCAGCTAGGTTACACAGTGGCAGAGCTCTAGGAACAGATTACCTGACCATTCTTCAGCACTGTTTCTTTCAGAGTGTCTAAAGACACCACTGTGTCAGCCAATGAGTTGGAGGCAAGGTGCGACTTCAATGTCTATTTACTCAGCCAACAGCCTATTTAAACAGCTCACTATAGCAAACAGTCTACAGAGTCTATTTTAAAAGAATCTCTACGAACCACAGCAAACATAACTCAGGACCAAAATCACAGCAACGTCTCCCGATAAAAGCAGGGTGATTTCTCCAGCAAAATGCAGTGAGTGTAGGATAGTTACATACAAATTATGTGCGTAAAATCAATCCCAGGCCTGATTGATGGGGGAATTACCCAATCATTTCCATACTGCCCGGGAATAGTGGTGTCACTATATTCAGCCCTGCTCTTTTACTAGAGTGCAACCGATGGCAAAAAATATGTACTTCAGCCATCGGGTACACTACAAAATAAAGCACCTACTTAGTTTGGGCTGGTGTCAACGGAGACCTACTTGTTCCCTGAGTCTTGTGAACTGTCACCAGATTCATGAGCTCCACTTCTAGCCGGGTAATGGCACTGACTGGAAAAGTAAAAAAGAGGGGAAAGCAGAGCGCCCGATATAGCATCGCTCTGCGCAAATCAGAGCAGCAACCTGAAAGTGCCTCACAGAAATGGCTTTTGGCATGGGTCCCGGCAATATGGGGGGGGGGGGGGGGGAGGAGGAGGAATAAAAAAATGTTTCACGTAGCTCTCTTCAGCAGATGCCGACTTCAGTAATGTGTGGTTTGCCATCTCCAAGCTTTTTCCTTTTGCTACTTAGTGCTGACTTTGTCACGAGCAGAAACTGGAGGGCAAAGGACAGATCAGCAGTGTGGATAAACATGTTCTTCAAACAGATCGCAAATCCTATTACCATGATTCACTCTGAAAACAAATTTTGGAACAGGTCAGCTTTCTGGCTTTCCATGTACATGGGAGGGCTAGGGGTGGGAGAAAGGAAGGAGAGATTAAAATAAATTTTAAAAATTTACAAATAACAGGCTCTGCAGCTCTGAGTCAGTTTGTAAAAGTTGAATCAAGCAGGGATGAGAACAAGGACAGGTTCACCCAAGAAATAAAATCTGAAGAGAGTTACAACAGCTGAAAGTTATTTTGTTTAGGAAAGGAAAGATGCAGCACACTTTCAATACAACTAAATGACATTAATTTATCCAGTTTGTAAATAAGCACACTAGTGACATCTAATGGCTGCAAGCTAACACTGCACTTTTCCCCCCAAAATAAAAGTCTAAGCTTATGACAGCTAGCACAAGGACATTCAGCAAAGCTCTGAATATCAACAAGTCACTATATCAATAAAGCAAATTGCATATTATGAAAACAGCAAGAGTGTTAAAAAGGCAGCAGCATTTGAGATTCAGACAATTTATACAAATAAATGGCCCTCCTTTGCCACTGGGTCCACTTGTTCCTGCCCTTCCCCATAGATAGCAGGCAAGTGTCTTAAAAATTAGCAGTCACTAATAAACATCACAACCAGCTGCAATAACGCCAGTAAGGATTGGCTTGAAACAAGGAGAGATTGTGGGAATTTTTTTTTGTGCTGTTGCTATTGTGGAGTGGTGTGTGGCATTACTTTACCTGGTGACATCCATTTCAAATGGAGCCTGAATTTGAAAATTGCTTTGTGATTAAAAAATAAATTGAAACTAGAAACCAATAGTTGATACAATGCCCTTCCTGGCCCTGTGCAATTGAACATTTTTATTCAACCTATGGTTCCTAACTTCCTATGGTTTTGTACAAGGGCCCATGAAGAAACTCTCATCTCTTGCAAATGATGGGAAAAATATACTTTTAAAATAAAATATTGGAAAATACAGCTCAAAAATAACAGTTCTTTATTTTGCCAGTCTACTGGGCTGGTCAAGTTATCAACTAACTAGCAAGAAGTTTAAAACTTGCCCATAAGAAAAACCGCCTGCCCTAGTTCCAGCATAATAAAGCATTCTGCTTCATGTAAAAGGTTAAGTAAATATTAACCATTTTTTGAATTAGTCTCAGTAGCTGCAACAATGCAGTCTGTGGCATGAACTGCCCAAGATTGCAGTCACAGAATGTAATCTCGCAAGATAGGATTGGATAAAGAAGGCACTTCCCCCATTTGAACTCATTCTTCGACAATGCCGACCGTACAGCTTGAATATCCACCTGAACAGACAAACAGGACTTCAGTTTAATGTCTCATCCAAGTCAAAGCAGCTCTCCCTAAATGTACACTGGAGAGCCAGTCTATATTACAACCTCAGGTTTTGGTATGAGGCTTCGACACACAGCCCTCTAAAATGCAGTGCTATGAAGTGATTCAAGGTGACTTTCCCCGTTCCTGCTGCTGCTGTTTTTTAACTCTCTCCTACGTGAAGTTCTGCTGACGTCCAGTTGGTTGAGCAACCCTTAGTTATCAACTTGTTAGTACAGAACCCAATGCCTATGAGATAATCTTCATTCGATAATGTTCAAAATATTCAGGAAGGATTTGATACAGGTTATTGGAACTGAAGAACCTGCTGGATTTTCTAGAATAGTATGAAAGGGGTTGTGAGGGCTATACTTGTAAAAGTTTAACCTGGCTGTTGATAGGTGAGAATCTGGTAGTTTGATTAGATTACTTAGGTAACATCCAAATAATCAGAATAAAACTTCAATTAACCCAAATGTATATTTTGAGTACAAACTGAAGGTTTTCCACACCAGATTTTGTTACATAGTACAATCGCTGTAATAATAGGTTTCTAAATACTTTATTTCCATTTAAAACAAAACACAAACTATTATGCTTGAGTTTGGATAGTTCGTGACAGCTGTACAGCCTAGGGATTATTATGGGAGCTCTTTCCTCACCTCACAAATTGTCACTATTTCACCTGTCATTTGAATTACCTTTGCCTCAATTTAGTGCCATTTATACACAAACAGAGCTCATTTGTACTCAATTCTAATGCAAGACAAAGTACATACAGCCATTTTACACGAAAAACTGGCCTGTTCTCAAATGAGTGAGCTGATGCACAAGATTGACTGAGCTCACAATACAAGCTCAGAATGGATGGTTCTTTAAAATACATTGGTTAGAAGTTTACCTCTCCCAGTTTTTTTTTAAAGTTATATTATATAAGGATATATACATATACACACACACACACAAAGATTTAAACTGTTTCTCTCTCTATTTCCCCTATCCTTTCAGATATCGAACAGGCTCTAATACATCTCTCCTGTTCCCCTTTTCTAGGAACAAGGCCAGTTTGGACTCTCGACTACTCTTTTCCTTACACATTGGTCTTTGGGATGAGACGTTAAACTGAGACACTGTGTGCCTATTTGGGTGGATCCCACAGCACTATTCAGAGAAGAGCATGGAGGTTTCCTGGTGTCCTAGCCAATATTCCTCCTTCAACCAATACCACTAAAAACAGCTTATCTAGTTATTTATTTCTTTGCGGTTTGTGGGACCTTGCTGTGCGGAAATTGGATCTCCCATGTGCCTACATAACGACAGTGACTACACTTCAAGGGTACTCCATTGGTTCTAAAGCGCTTCGGGACATCCTCAGGACATGATACGGCGCTTATATAAATACAAGTTCTTTCTTTCTTCTCATATGTTAATCTCAAATGTAATTTTTCAATAAAAGTTATATAATATGCAAGCATCTGACTACAAATAGCACTGCAATGTGGAGCCATGATAAACAGCAGAACACCATGATTAATGATTTTCTTCAGAATTAAAATTAAAACTCTACTTCCATTTATTTACAAAAGAAAAAGAGCAAATGTGGCACAGGTTTCCCCCAAAAGTTTCCTGCTAAAATCAAGGCCCCATTCCTCACAAATAAAAAGAAAATCAAAATTCACTTTTGGGGAGGGGGCTCCGCATTGGTTACCAGGTTCTGTGGTTAAAGGGGAATTGTTACCTGATTAAAAAAACATTGCCGATACAGTGATATTTTAAGTAAAAATGAAAGCAACAACTCTCCAAAAATAAAGTGTGCACCACAAACTTTGTGTTGAAACAGACAGATGTTTTGCTACAGTGCAACCACTGGCGACAAACATAGCAGAGCTTTCAGTGCAAACCATTCCATGGACATAGCTGGTCTGAATCACAACCTCCTCACCCTTCCCATACCCTTTAAAATAGCCAATGCCAACCACAAGAGGGCTGACAATTTATTCCATTTCTTCACTGATATGTAGGAACTGTGCTCCTGCTTGTTACTCAACCATTTATTTTATGTCCTTGACTTACTGATTGTGTCTGTCTGCTATTGGCACTAAGTACTCAAGGACCTCAAATGTTTGGTTATGAACACGATTGAATTTTTGGGGCCACCTGAACTGAAAAGAACCACGTCTATGAAGGAGACCATTACCTGTAACGTACAATATGAAACATTTCCTGCATTTCTTTTCTTAAAAAAAGAGAACTCCCTACAAAAAGGAATCATACAGTTGCAATTGACCAAGAAAACAACCATGTCCATCCTACATCAAAGTGTTAGTTTGATACAGTGGCCACCACGTTGCCATCTTTGACCACGATATATTTTAAGTTAGTGGATCACTGACCGCTATGAATTAAGATGATTTTATCCACCACCTGCGTGACTTGATACTAATCCCACGTTCAATGGCATAATATTGTTTCCAAATAACCAGCATTGTTCAATAAGCTAAAACAGGCAAGCGTATTGGTCAAAAACTTCAACTTTAGGGGATACTGGAGGAACCATGGCACTGACGTTTTTCAGTTTTCAAAATTCGAATCATCCTTCTCTTCATTTTCTTTGCTCCACTTCTTGTTGGAAACAGCACCTTGGTGCCTCTCTGTTCTGCAACCTCTCGTCTTTCCCCTCCTGCGTTCCTTCCATAAGTCCCCTGTCCAAGAGCAAATGACACCGCTTGTCTCTATCCTCTTGCATTTCCTGCTGGGTAAACTGTCTCATTGCTTCCCAAATTCTACATAACATGTCTTCCTTTTCACCCTCGTTCTTCTGTTGGCGCCGGTTCTTGATTCCTTCCCAATTTTTACGCAACCTTTTTTTTCTTTGCTCCTCAGTTTCCTGTTCACGGCGCCTTTTAATTCCATCCCAATTTCTACGTAACCTTTGCTCTCGTTCTTCCTCAGTTTCTTCTTGCCGTCTGACTTTGGTCGATTCCCAGTTTTTTCGCAGTCTCTCTTCTCTTTGCTCCTGCGATTCCTGCTGCCGCCGACTTTTAATTGATTCCCTGTTTTTTCGCAACCTTTCGTCTCTCTGTTCTTCGCTTTCCATTTCACGGAACCGTTTCATAGCTTCACGGTTCTTGCGCAGTCGGTCATCTCGCTGCTCGTCTGATTCCATCTGCCGGCGCAGCCTCATTGCTTCTCTGTTTTTGCGCAGTCTATCTTCCCTCTGCTCCGCGGTCTCTTCTTCCCGGTGCTTTTTCATAGCTTCCCTGTTCTTCCTTAGTTTCTCTTCTTTCTTTAAGTCCACAGCCTGTTTCTCTGCTAACAGCTCTCCAATCACTGGATCTTTAAAAAAAGAAAGACACGACTGAGAGTACTTAAAACGGAGACAGCATGTAGCTTTGAGACCGACATTGATATTTTACAGAAGGAAGAGCTTTCGAATCACGACGTAATGCTGTTCTTTGTTGGTTCAAACATAAAGAAATGATCCAATAGCAGCTTTTTAAAAAATGAATTTAATGAGGGACTAGTACCACCCATATTTTAAAGATTGGACTGTAGGAGCAAGGTGGAGATGCAGTATGCAGGTGAAGAGGGTTGCTAACCAAAGTTCCATGCCATAAATTAGTAGAACATAGGGGCACATCCACAATTTCCCCATTTGTCATGTTTTTGTCAACGGTGCCAGTGATGGAACATGACAAGGCGAGACTAGGTGCTTGTCCATAACAGTATGGGGAAAAATATAGATGCGCACGCACATATATTGAAGGTAGTCACTCAGAGCCTCCAAGTGGCCAGTTCGAGGACAGCATTGGCAGAAGCAGGATACTAAACTGCCCTCAGCTAGGAAGTAGTTGGAGAAGCAGTGGAGAATGGAGAAAAAATTTAAACAGAGCAAAAATAGTTAAAGAAATAAAATCAGTTAAAATGAGCAATTTCTTTCCACATTCTTCTACTATTCATCTAATTATATTTGTTTGAACATCATCAGGGTAACAGACTGGATAGGGTTACTGAGCCCAGTGGTACAGTGAAGCTGGATTATCACATGTATAGTTGAAACAATATCTCTGAAGCATCCATGGGGTTGACTATTTCTGTACTGACGTCAGTTCAGCCCCCTCTCTCAGCTGGAGTCAGTAATTCTTGCCAACCAGTCCTTTCTATTCAGGACAGAACAAAAAGGATTTGAAAATTAATCATAATACTTTTTAATGGTTTGATTTTGTTGTAAAAAAGTTAGACTACTTGTTGGAAGACTATCATATTTTTACATTACTCTTAACTACTGCACTACAAATATGAAAAGAAAAACCACAAATAGGAAATAATCTGAAATTAAAATTGTAAATGCTGGAAATGCACAAAAGATTGAACAGCATCCGTCAGAGAAAAGATAGCATAACATTTAGAATAGAGGCAAAGAAATTTATAACACAGGAGGCCGATTTGTCAATTACACCTGTGCCAGCTCTCTGAAAGAGCTAGCCAGTTAATCCAATTCCACTTCCCTTTCCCCATACCTTTTTAAAAATGTCTTTTCAAATAGTTATCCACTTCCCTTTTAAGTGCTGTTGTGGATGATGCTTCCACCACAGTTCCTGGTAGGGCATTCCATGTCCTATCAATCCTCAGCGCAAAAAAAAATTCTCCTAACCTCTCCCTTCATTCTTTTGGTGATGATCTTAAATTTATACTCTCTAGTTACCCACTCAACCAGTGGAAATAATTTTTCCCTATTTACCTTATCAAAAGCCCTCATAATTTTGTGCATTTCTATCAGATCTTTTAATCTTCTTTGTTCTAACGAATAGAAGGGTCTACACTTGAAACATTACTTTCAGATGCTGCTCAAACTGCCAAGCATTTCTAACATTTTTTTTGTTACAGTTTGTAGTAATGCGATGTTATTCACTTGTGCTCACACAGCTGTTGAATATCATGCAGCTCAGAAGTCTGAAATTTGTTTTTCTCTGGTTCAGGGTTTAAGAGAAAATAACTATAAAGTTTATGTACAGCACACTGGAATACTGCACCACAGAATGATACAACACAGGGTTAGGCCCATAATGCTGCTGTGCAGTGAGCTCCTGATCTGTTGGACCACTGGAGAAATGAGGAGGAAAACGGAAGTATCAATGCTAGAACATTCTCAAGACGCCTCCTCAAGCCCGTTAGAAATCACATCAGCAGGGGTCTAGCAATGGATCCAACATGGAGCTCCTACCCTAATCTTTGATTGTACATTACCCTAACAATTTACTTAACAGCCTCTAGGAAAATCTGCTGCCCATTAATATTTTCATTCTTCATACTCAACATTATTGTGGCCAAAGCAATATCCGCCAATTTGTGCTTGTGGCCAAAGCAACATTGGCCAATTTGTGCCACAAATCACCGAGGCCAAATTCCTGACGTACCGAAACTCAAGTGCCTCCAGAACCACTAAAAACTGTCAGATTGAAGACCTTCATCTCCTCTGTCAGAGCAGATTCCAGGGTCTGACATCAGATTTCACACTGATTCAGCAAGATGTAATTTCCTCCTCCCTCCCTTCGTTTAGGCAAGCTACATACAAAGAAACACAACGGGTTTTAGAAAGGAGTGGGAGGCACAAAATATGTGCTGATAATTATTAAAGCAATGCAAAGCAAGCAGGGCTGGAAATTTCCAGTTAATGATGAGCTGACTTACTTTCTAGCTTCAAGCTGAAAAGCAATGTTTGTAGTAACTTGATGTTTATTCCCCAACTTCAATCCCTTGATTCTTTCTCTACTTTCCTGCTGAATCTGAGCGTTTGTGGCCTGTTCCAGTTCTTCACTATACAACTAACACACAAAAAGGGTGCAATTTATATTCCTTTTTAGGATTAAATTCGTTGATTTAAGATTTCAGTTAAAGGCTTCCTCCAATATCCTAGTGAGTAAAAAGGCTGCCTGGTGTAGTAATAACTTATTCAGACCGAAAGGTCCTCTGTTAGATCCTCAGCCTGTGCTCAATTAGCAGATCTCAGCTGGGGCAGCAGCTGGGGTGCTACAATTGGCGAGAGGATCCATAGCTAAGGGGGAAAGTGAAGAGAGGGAAGAAGAAAAAGAAAAAAAGAAATCAGCCAGGGTTTCTGCTCCTGATCACTATTCGTTACACGTGGACATCAGGTCAAAACAGGCTCAGACTCAGCTGTGATGCCCTCGTGGTCAAATAGCCTGCCAACACTCATTGTTATCACAAAGAATGGCCAGGTGGGAGAGGTACTGGAAAGTAACTAGTACCCACAGAATGGTACACAAGCATGACTTGGCACTTTCAAAGAAAGAGGGGTAAAATAAGGGAAGAAAATGAAAAATAAATTCAACATTTTTAGCTAGTGAAAGTTTTAGCAAGTTTACAAACTCATTCAAAATCTTAGTTGCCAAGCAATCATTTTTTTTTTAGGTTGCTTTGGAATAGCAGGAGGCAAATTTGATAACATGTCAGCTCATAATTTTGCAAGGAGAGGCGACAAGTTAAAGTGAGGAGCTATCCCAAAAGGAGAGAGCAGCTAAAACTAATCACATAAATCAGAGGCTTTGTTCCATTCATTGCACTAAACCCTAAATAAGGGAAGAAAATGAGGAAGCAACTTTGACACTTAAAAGAAGTACATGCTAGAGATAAGGCTATTAATTTATTGCTAGGCAATCTCCCATGGCTGCGCTTACAGTTAGTTGTAGAAAATTGTACGTCTTTTAGCGTACATTGCAACAGGCTGAGGCAGGTTACAGCACCACCTCTGGAGTAAGTAAGAACAGAAATTGTCACTTTTGTTAATATAAAAAGAGGCCAGAATAGTGTTACTGGTGCAGTATTACCCACTGATTCCAATGTACCAAGTGTCACAATCATGACAAACTCAAAAGTAACCTCAAAAGATTTTAAATTTGTTACAAATAGCTATGCAATTTAAATAATATCAGCACATAAACACCTTACCATGCAGAAGTGGAAGACCTTTTAAAGACAGCTCGGTCATAGTTCTCCTGAGGTGATCCCAATCTACAAAGATTTAAAAAAATGTAAACTACCTCAGAAATTTTTTTTAAAATATAATTGTCAAATTTCTGCAAACATGTTTGAAGTTTTCTGTGAAGCAGCAGAGCCATAAAAAAAAACTTTACTACAACACACCCTGAAGAAATCCCGTTATCAGGACCACGGTTCAATCAATAATGTCCTTTTGCTTTCTTGTACCAGTGTATCACTAAGTACTGATGATATCATCAGAGATACAGCCTTGAAGCAGTTGCCAAGGCCAACTGTGAAGGATTAATACAGAGCTCAGGAATGATTTAGCACTCATTATGTATATTAATTCTGCACCTTCACGTTGTGACCCTTCCAAATCAGCACTTCTGATAATGTCATCAGCATTTCTGATGAGTTCACCAGCGCTCACTGTTTAAACAAAGGCATTTAGAAACAAGTGAAATGGGTAGAATAACAAAATGTTAAAAGGTTCATAAGTCTTTGTAATCGCCGATTTGTAAAATGGATCCTGAAGGCAAGTCTTCTACTTAAAAAAAAAATGCAAACTTATAATAATTCCTGACATCAGAGTATGAAAAATTCAGGATTCTTTCTCCTGAACCCCCAAATCTTACTGAATTTCCCCTGTACTTTCTGAAAAATAAAAATCCTGTGTTACTTTTATTTAAAAAATGTCACACCTGCCCTGCCACCCCACCACCTCCTCTAACTCTTGATGGGGGATGGTTCTATGGTTGCTAGAAGCCCTCCAATACTCCACCCAAACAGCTATTAATTCTTCACATTGTGAGCCTAGACAGTCAGCAGGCTGCTTGACCATGGGAAGCATCACAGTTGTACCCAATTATGTCCTGTCTGGTGTTCTGTACCTTGGGTGAAGTACTGAAGAGCAACAGGCACTTGTGGAACCATACCCCAGCATGAGTCAGCACCTACAGGAAAGGTAGGGAGAAAATTGAGGGGACAAGAAGTTTAAAACACAATATATATCATTTAGCATCCTCTTCATTAAGCTGTCAATAACTTCTACTGCTGCCAAGCTTCAAAAGCCGCATAACAGAACTATTATAGAATTATATACTATTATAGAATGTCACGTGATGTCAAACACCTTCAGGCCCCATATCCTTTTTCCTTTTACCAACCTCTCACCTAAATCATTTGTAATTCTGCTTTGCTCAACAACAATGTGATATAAGAACTCGAAAGGTTTAATAATATTTAGTGCCTCTATCATACAATAAAGCCTAATGGTAACTCTGGTTTCATTAGCTATAGAAAAACATTCATTATATACAATACAAAAAACAAATAACTGGCAGGAAGCTGAAACCAGTGGTTCGGTCTCTGAAGCTCTTGTGGGATTAGGATCTCATTAGAACTCCTCAAGTGGATTGTAGCTCACTGCAAACCACCTTTTATTCTCTTAGTTTATTTGAGGTGGTTTTCTACTCATTTCCTCCAATAGTTGCAAGCTGTGCAGCTTCCTGATTTAATCCAATTAGCTGATTTTCAAAGCATTGTCACCAGGTAGCCTCTAAAAATGGAGTCCTCTTTCTCCTCTTCAATCTTCCCTACTCTCCTCTCCAGAGGCTGATGACTCTTGCAAGGGTAAGATCCCAAGGACAGCACCTTTCCTCTAACACCTCACCCAAAAGGTCATTAAACAAGCATGAGATTTAACAGTGAGTGTGGCAGGCTTTTTGACTGCAGAGAACATCACAGCCAACCTGATCCTGCCCTCACTCAATCTCCAAACCCACACACACTTCTAGCAGGCATCACTTTGTAGCAATCCAGAGTGGGATCCCTGGCTGACTTTCCCTCTTCCTAACCCGGGGTGCCAGGAACAATTATGGCATCCCAGGCTAAGATCAGCTAATTCAGCTGAGAGTTTGAACATGGGACCTTCCTAGTCTATATAGCTCAGAGATGGTTTCTTTAATCAATTGCAGGAGCACTGAATGAAGTCTCTTCAATACAGAATGGCACAAATTCACTTTTTTAAAAATTGTATAAGAATTTGGGTCAGCAGCTCTATATTCTTGCACATTTTACCCCTCGGATGTTCTTATTATCCTGTTTAATATATGTTCTTTTTTAAAAATAGTATATTCTTTTCTAGTCCCATGCAAGCTTATTGCAATCAAAAGTTCATTATTACTTCAAATATTTAATTTATATCTGGTCAAGTTCACCTGGTAAAAGCTTGATGTACACCATAGGTTTTCAAAGTGGGGTGCTTGGATCCTTTAAAACAGGTTTTTGTCATTTTAGTGTTAAGCAAACTGTGCACCATAGACCCAGTATTTCAAGAATTCTATACTCTACTTTTTGACTCACAAGTACATAATAAAAACATTGTTACAATAGCATGATTGCCTTTGTTTTTCTGAAATTTCTGCAGGTGGTCCCTGCCTGTGTGTTAGGGAGTGTGTTAACATTTGCAGAGAAAGTTTGAAAATCACAGGTGTACACATTTCACTAAAGTAGAACTCATTATTCTATGTGGTCACTTATTTGAAACACTGTCTACAGTTGTTAGAGATTTTTAAAGTCTTACCACAAAGAAAAGGATGCCCATTCGAAGACAGATCATTCATAATTCTTCAGGGATAATCCTGACTCTATAAAGAAAAGCCCTGAAATATTACCTCTTAGAATGTAAATATCTATACCCTAAAATAAAGCATGTTAAATAGCAATAAAACATGGAACATCTTTAGGTTAGGTCTGGAAGAGCAATCCTTGAGCAAGTCCTGCTCAGGATTGTGCCCTCAGATAACAGACTGTTTTATAAGGACTAAATTTCCTACATTACAACAGTGACTACACTTCAAAAGTACATCATTGGCTGTAAAGCACTTTGGGACATCTTGAGGTCATGAAAGGCACTATATAAATACAAGTCTTTCTTTCTTGAAAAATCAGAATGCATAATGTATTATTCTGCTGCTAAGGCACAGCTGTTTCACTTTAAGGCCACAAAGTCCAATTATTATTAAGTAAACACTGCCTCAGGTGAAACAGAATTGAATTGTCATTTGGCAAGGTAATTTATTGGGAAGTGGTTGTGAATTTCAGGCTCCAGGTCAGAAGCATTAAGTGATTGGCTTTCTTTCTTTTTAAGATTGATTTGGAACTGTAACAAAGTGTGATGTCTAGAGTACGATGGACAAAGCACATGCACATGTACTGTTTTTATTATGTTACTTGTGGGCCTCCCATGGCGTTATTCATGGTAAGTCAGAACCTGTGTTGGACATTTGAGAGTGCTAAAAGTCCCAAAACCTTAACAGGTTATTACTTATTGATGCACATTACACCCCAGATTTGCAAGAACCCTGCACATAACAAGTACAACCAATATATCACCATATTTCACCAAAAAATGTTTTTGAGGTATTTGCTTTAAGACTTCACCTCAGATTCTGGTTTTGTGGTCACCATTAGACCTGGGATGACTGGAGGCAGACAATTTGTCAAATACTGTACTGAAAAGTAGTAACAAGTGACATAGGTCCTCAAAGAATAGGATTTTGTTACACCGTGCCCTGTATTTAGTTTTGAATATTCATTAAAATAACCAGGAGTTCCTTTCATAGTTCTGTGTCATACAGACTAGATAGTAGGTTTCCTTATCATCTTTGCTGAGTTGCCTCATCTCGTTTGGCTCATCAACATTGACTCAGTGCTTATTAGTTATTGGGAGGGGGGTGGCAGAATCAGCCAGAGTTCCTGCTCCTGATCACTGTGCAACAGCCCCAGTTGAAGAGTGCACGTGTGGATTCCAAATTAGGACAACATCATGCTTAGCAGTGATGCCATACTGCCACCCCAGTTGAATAGCCTGACAACACTCACTGTCTGGGCTCACACAGCTACTTGTGTGAGGTATCAAAGTACAATTAGTGCCTGTACCCTTGAAGGAGTCAGCATCTTCAGGAGGGGAAAAAAATTCTAAAGAGTCTTAAGTACCAGTATTAGCTACAACGTGGGCACACAACAAAGGCAATCTACAATGCATTGCAGCATCACAAGTGATAGGCAACACAAAAAGCCATTAACAAATAGAAAGGTAGAAACTCCCAATGCTCAAATAATAAACGGGCGTTAATGAATACAGTAGCCTTTTTTTGAAACTTAGCAAGTGTTGGCTGTGAATAAGGACCATTATTCTGAGTTGATTAAAACTCATGTTCTTCATCCAAATTCTCCAATTTGACATCATTTATTCCCAATTCCCTACTTTACACACCATTCCTTGGCCAGTTCTGAGGACTCAGCCAATACTGTACCACTTTTAAAGACAAGTTCTATAAGGTTAAACTCATTTCAATAGCAACTCCCAGCCCTGTGACCTCTGCTACCGAGAAAGACAAGAGCAGCAAGATCACGGAAATACCACAATGTCTAACTTCCCATCGAAGTCTGAGGCATGATGGTTGTTGTTCCTTCATTGTCATTGGGTCAAAATCCTGGAATTCCCGTCAGAGTACCATCACCACGGGAACTGCAGTTCAAGAATAAAATTCACCACCACTTGCTGCATTATATAAGTTTTATTTCAATGTCATTTTCATTAACATCTGGAACATCCGGCAAGGAGAGAACCATCACTGAAATCACCACGGCCCAGCTTTGATCCTTGATCTGTCCTAAATCAACTAATCGCAGCTGGGACAACAATGGGAGCTTAGTTTTTTTGTAAGGGGGGGGGGATTTTAGCAACGGTTCCCTTTCCTAGTCATTAGTCTCTGGATGCCAGACAAGGACAGAATCAGGCTCAGCTGTGATTCTTCCTTCCCTCCAATCACATAGCTTGCCAACACTCACTGTCAAGGCTCACATATAGAATGGCAGTTTGATTAGGCACAGGAAGGTGGTTGGCACCTGTGGAACTGTATCCTAGAATCGGCACCTTTAGGAGAGAATAGGGAGAAAAATGGTAATAAAAGACACTTTCTTATGGTGATATCTAGGGTTACTGGCTTTGTATTTAACGATTAAACCACACAAAGAGGAATTTTTAAAATGTAAATATTCTGACAAGTTAAAACACCAGTCTTCAATAAAAAGGTTGCAGCTAAAATGACTGTTGCCAACCAATGGAATTAGTAATTATGGTGAAAAAAAAATCAGGTAGGTTTCAGATTTTACAGAAAAAATATCTTGTCAGCAAGTAGCCTTACAAAAACAAAGAAACATTATTAAAGGGACAGATCACAAGATAGATATGGCTGAGGAAGGCCGTTCAGCTCATCCATCCAGAAAGACCCATCACGGCATCCAACTATTTCTTAAATGATTCCAAAGTTGTCACCTCTACTAACCCATCTGAAAGAATATTCTGTGTGAAGAAGAATTTCCTGACATCAGCCCTATATTTGCCTTTCCCTAAGTTGACCCCCTGTCCCTTGGTCTTCCAGTCATGGGTTTAGTTTTAAGTAGAGTACATTTATAACAATGCAAAAAAAACAAAAAAGTCACTTGGAATTGAACAAAGTTATATATATCATGCACTCATATAATAATGTGGACATACAAACATTCATCAATCTCACAGCTACAAAGATATTTTGATTTTAGTTCAGATTATAAACATTTTGGGAAAAAAAATGACAGTTGTTTTAGTTCCAGATCCTGACTGCAGCAGAATGAATGAAGTATTTAGAAAGTTGATTGGGGAGGAGGGGGGGGGGGGGGAAGCGAGAGGGAGAGGGGGCAACAGGACACGTAACGTTGCCCTTCCAAATTCCTCTCAGATTGCAACTGTGATCAAGTTTCCATTTTGGGCACAAAAAAATAAATTAAAAATGGATCATTTTGTTTTCAGCAAAGCAACTCTCATTTTTAAAGAGGGAAAATAAAGGCAATTTTGTTTTTAAAACCAAAAATGCAAGATGAGGCACACTTTTTCTTCAAAACGTGTTAGCAATAAAAGCGTTTAAAAGGGGGAGAATGATCAGTAGGAAAAGGTTTAGCAAACCCAGTGCCCTCTGCCTCACCAGCTCTTTCTTACCTCTGTAGTTCTGGGTGAAACTACCTCCAGCTCAGCACAGTCCGAGTCCCCACCGCTTCCCCTCTCTTCATCCCTCAAAATAAGAACAGCTTCTTTTTTTAATATGTATATAATAACACGGATTACAAGTTAGTTCAGTCTTTCTTTTTTGTTTTGACAACAAACCCGAAAAACCAGGCCACAGCCTGCGCCTTTGCCAGCTCGCTCGCGCTCCCTCACACAAGAGAATTTTTTTTTTTTAACCGGCAGGCGATCGGCGCGGACGACTAAATCTTGACGGTTGGCGCAGGCGCGGGGCGGAGCTGGGCTCGTGGGAAGGACCCCTCCTCCCTCCTCCCTTTGACGGTTGGTACGGAAGCCGGTGCGAATTGCGCGAAGCGATACGAAGAAAAGTAGGGGGGAGAAGAAGGCGGTTTTTTTTCTCTTCCCCCACCACCACCACCACCATCGGTCCCGCTCGCAAAGAAAGGATGAGTTTGGATAAAGCAGAGCTCTGCGACAGTCTGTTATTATGGGTGAGAGGAAAGAGGAGGGTGTTTTGTGAACGATTCCCTGTTGACTTTTTTTTTAAATCTCAGTTGTGCGCAGGTTGGCTGCAGGTGACTTGACGTGTTGGAAGAAGCAACTCCATAACCCACTGCAGCAGCAGCAGCACCAGCTGCTGAAAACTACAGCAATCCCACTCAAACCACAACTGGAAAATGCTTCGAGCTGCCCAGCACGTCAGGTGGCATCTGTGTTTGAAGGGGGAATAAAAGTATAATCCTTTCAGTTAAAACTGGAAGATATTACAGTTGAGCAGCTTATGTAGGGGAAAGGGAGGGGGTGGAGGGGTGAGACCTGTAAAGTGATTAAGTGGAGGGCAGGAGATGGTTAGATGGCAGAAGTAGGTCGAAAGGAGAGAAATAAAAGACATAAACAAGGCCCAGAGTATGTTTGAATAATTAAAGCAGGATAGCGAGGCAGAGAAGTTCTTCCTGGGCTTCATTTCCATCTCAGGGGATAGGCTGTCTACTGAAATCTATTACAACTACTAAGATTATACTTATTCCCACCCTGTTTCCTCCAAGGTCTCCATTCCCTTCTCCCAGTTTCGCCGACGCACCTGCTTTGACGTTGCCACCATCCACACCAAAAGCTTCTGAAATGTCCACTTTTTCCCTCAGCTGAGGAGTCCCCATTCACTGAGACAGACGGCCCGTGAAAGAGTCCATCCTGTTCCCCGTGCTTCTGCCCTCTCCTCCCAAGAATCGTGATAGGATCCCCCAGTCCTTACCTTCCACCCTACCAGACTCTTCATTCAACAGTTCAGCTGCCATTTCTGTCCCCTCCAACACGATCCCAGCCTCAAACACATCTTCAACTCCCCTCTGCACTAATCTCTTTTAAAATTCATTATTTTTTCTTATCTATGTGGTCTTCCCCTCACCCCACTGCCATCCTTTTTTCCTTGCTCTCTGTTCCTTCTTCTAGGCTGTTCCCCTGTAATATCTTCCATTTTTTTAAAGGGGTCATACCTGAAACGTTAACGTCTATCCCCACAGATGCTGCCTGACCTGCTGAGTGTTTCCAGCATTTTTCTGTGTTTTGTTTGATTTCCAACATCTACATTATATTGTGAAAGTTTGCTTGAAAGTTGTTCTGAATATACTTTTTCCCAAAAAAATGTCTAGTTGTATAACAATCATTTTTGTTTTTAAGGAATATGAATTAGTTGCTTGAAAAAGAGGAATATTAAAAGCTATGGAGAGTGTGCAGGAGAGTGGGATTAGTTTAGGAGGCTCTTGGTACTGAGCCAAACTGGCCTTTTTCTGGCTGAGATGTTCTGATTCTATGAATAAGTGGTGTTCCTGCTATATAAGAAATGTGTTTATGGAAAGCAATTTAAATATTTTATGATCAAAGTGTGAGTTTTTGAAAGGAGTTGGAAATTACAGATTAAATTTTGCATGCAGAATTTACAATTTAGGGATAACTTTTTAAGTTAAAATAATTTCTGGTGTTGAGCATGCTAGATGATGAGATCTCTGATGTGAAACTGGGAGACCAGTGAAGTCACAAAAGTTGCTAAGGAGTTGCAGGCATTCTTAAGCATAACCTGTGCTCACGTTTCAGTACTGCTGCAAGAGTGTCGCATCGTCACAGATGCTATCCTTCAGATGGGATGTTAAACCGAGGCCTTGACTGTCTGTTCTGATTCAAGCACTTGTTAAAGATGTTAATGTACTACTTCCACCTTTGTAACACCGCCCATCTCCACCCCTGTCCCACCATATCTGCTGCTGAAACCCTTATTACCTCTAGACTTGACTATTCCAATGCTCTCCTGGCCGGCCTCCCATCTTCTACCCTCCATAAACTTGAGCTCATATAAAACTCGACTGCCCATATCCTAACTCGCACCAAGTCCCGCTCACCCATCACCCCTGTGTTCGCTGACCTACATTGGCTCCCGGACCAGCAACGTCTCAATTTTAAAATTCTCATCCTTGTTTTCAAATCCCTCCATGGCCTCGCCCCTCCCTAACTCTGTAACCTCCTCCAGCCCTACAACCCTCTGAGAATCTCCAATTCTGGCTTCTTGTGCATTCCCAATTTTAATCACTGCACCATTGGCGGCCGTGCCTTCAGCTGCCTAGGCCCTAAGCTCTGGAATTCCCTCCCTAAACCTTTCTGCCTCTCTCTCTGTCCTTTTAAGCCGCCCCTTAAAACCTACCTCTTTGACCAAACTTTTGGTCCCCTGTCCTAATATCTCCTTATGTGCTCAGTGTCAAATTTTGTTTGATAGTGTTCCTGTGAAGCACCTTGGGATGTTTTACTATGTTAAAGGAGCTATATAAATGCAAGTTGTTGTTACTATATGAAGAAGCGGAGTGAGTTCACCCAGCCCTTTAGCCAATGTTCCTCCCTCAACCAAAGCCACACAAAAAAACAAATTGGTCATTTGTCTTATCACTGTTATGGGATCTTGCAGTACAAAGTTTGGCCTCCAAAACAGACAGTGGAAGCAAGAAGGCTGAAAGATATGGATAAAGCATTTTAAACTTCAATAAGTTTAATGTTACCACATGGAGTAGTTGAGGTGAAAAACATAGATGCATTTAAGGGGAAGCTAGATAAGTACATGAGGGAGAAAGGAATAGAACGTTATGTTGATAGGGTGAGATGAAGTAAGGTGGGAGGAGGCTTGTGTGGAGCATAAATACTGGCATAGACTTGTTGGGCCAATTGGCCTGTTTCTGTGTCATAAATACTATGCAACTCTCAGCTTGGCTCTGTTGGTTGCACTATAGCCTCTGAATCAGCAGGTTCTGGATTCAAGCCCCTCGCCAGAACTCATAGTCTAGGCTGACACACTGAGGGAGTACTACATTGTCAAAAGTGCTGTCCTCCCAAGGCCCCATCTGCCTGTTCCTTAGATTTAGGTGGATGTTTTAGGTGCCCCTCTCTATCTCTGTAACCTACACCAACCCTACAACTCTTCTGAGATCTCTGTGCTCCTCCAATTCTGGCCTCTTGGGCATCCCTGATCTTCATCGCTCCACCATTGGCGGAGGTGCCTTCAGCTGCCTAGGCCCTAAGCTCTGGAATTCCCTCCCTAAACCTCTCCTCCTCTCCTTTTTAAGGTGCTCTTTAAAACCTACTTCTTTGACCAAGCTTTTAGTCACTTGTCCTACAATCTCCTTATGTAGTTCGGTGTCAAACTTTATTTGATCACTCCCTTGTGAAGCGCCTTGGGACCTTTTACTACATTAAAGGTGCTATATAAATGCAAGTTAATTGTTGTTGTTAAAGATCCCATCATACTGTTTGAAGAATCAGAGCATCCTCCTTCAACCAGCACCACCAAAAACAGACACGCTGGTAATTCATATCTTGCTGTTGTGGGATATTGCTATGTGCAAGTTGACTGCCATGTTTGCATACATAATAGTGACAGCTCTTCAAAAATTGTTTGTGAAGCATTTGGGACATCTTGAGGGCATGATGAGGTGCTACACAGATGCATTTTTTTCCCTTTTTAGTAAAGAACAATAAAGTTTTGAATTATTAAACCACTGAATTAATGTTTAAGTTGGAAGTATTGTCTTTTTTTTAAAATCCAATGACCATCATTAATGAGCAATCAAAATGACTGTTCAAAGTTGGTTGAATTTCTGTCTTCTATTGCTGTTTTTTTTAAGTTGTTCTGTGTATACTGAATGTACTGCATGTGTGGTGATAGTGTAACAACTTTACTGACAACATTTTATTTAAATTTTCTGATTTACTTTTCTTCCCCAGACAGCCTGCAGGGGAGACACTACTCAGTCATGTTGGGGCCTCTACTATTTTTTAATTTATACTGGAAAAACTCCCTGCTCAAATTCAAATAGCGTGCAATCGTTAACATCCTGTACGAACCAGTAGAACAGGTAGATCCGGGGCCTTGGTTTAGTGTCCAGTCCAAAGGGCAACATTTGCAACAATCACTTCTGCACTGAGATGTCAGTCCAGATTTTATGTTCCAGTCCTGGACTGGGTTTTGAACCCACAGGCCTTGTAACAGAGTCTGCAGTATTAGAGAAACTGTAATTCAAAAATTGCTTTTTGAACTTCCTACTCTCTTTGGTATAACATTGTATCTCTGTCACCTCTTAGCTCCAGACATTTCATGTACCATCACCCTGTGCCACCAAACAGCAGCTGACCAGTGGAGTTGCAATCGCTCAGGTTCTTAATCATATGTAAGTTGTAAGAGAAGTTCTGGTTGTATTTCAAAGTTAATGTTTGGAAGTGAGTTGCTGGTGTGAAATGTTCTTGCATATGGATTAATACTGAGAACTGCATTGTTATTGCAAAGCCCAATTACTTGAAAATGAGTTACAAGGTTGTAGCGTGGTTTGGGCAATGCTAAAAATGGTTTTATAAATGCCATCTGAACCATGAAGATGTATACCCCATTGATATTGAATCTCACGTGTCCTTGCACACATGCAGTAAAGGCCAAGTGTAGTTTTCAGATAATGCAGGGTTAGAGCGTGATGGAATCATTGAACTAGGGTATACAGATGTAATTCTGTCCTTATTTTTATATTTTCATTATAAATTCCTATGTCTACATTTATAATGGAAGCTGATATGTAAACTTGTCACACCGCGGTACTTCGGCTGCAAGGAGGGTGCCATTACAGTTTTAAATCGGCAATTTCCATTAGAAATGTGGACATGGGAATTTCTAATGGAAAAAATTTCACAGGAAGTGTGCACAGATGTAAGTTTTGATATATTAATAATTTGTTTCTGGAGGCAGCATTCTAATAGAAATGGGATCCTTTTCATGACTTCCGAGACAGAAAGTGCCACATTATGAACTGTTTTGCTCTTATCAATGGGGGCAGACTGCTGCCAGTGGGAAAGGCAAATGACCATTGGTGCCATTTGAGGCAGCCATTTTGCTCTGGTCAAGGATAGATTGAACTCTCAGCGCACCCATACAGGTAAGCTGTACAGTTTTCCTCCTCCCTCTGATATTAGCAAATGTCCAAAGCCACAATAGCACTTAGAACAAATAAACACAGGCATCTTTAGCATGCACAGTTGTTCCCACATTCACTTTTGAGTCCACTCCATAATATAAATGTGAATTTGGAGCATATGAAGCTGTGTTATACAGTCTTACATTTGCTCTGTGCTGCCACAGGTGGCAATTTGAAAAGTGGTGCCAGCACAAAGTAGCCATTTTAAGTCTGCTTTACTAAGTGAAAATGGCAATCTTCTACTGCGTGTATGTCAGGAAGAAGTGAGATCGGTTTTCCTTTGCATTACAAGCAAAGGATTAATGTTTTCAATGCACTGTTTAAAAGTGATGTGGAGATGCCGGTGATGGACTGGGGTTGACAATTGTAAACAATTTTACAACACCAAGTTATAGTCCAACAAATTTATTTTAAATTCCACAAGCTTTCGGAGGCTTCCTCCTTCGTCAGGTGAACGGTAACACGAGTCTGTGGAATATGCAGAGTTAAGCATTCACAAGTACCTGACAACATAACTCGATCTTCAATTTGTGGGTTACATCATCTGCTCTGGATTGTGTTGAATGATTCACACTTTTTTATATTGTTTCCTGTAACAACTTTCAGCCATTGTTTCTTTTTTTTTAGTGATCCATCCTGGTTTAATGAGGCCTGGTTGGGGCGTATTAAGGAAGATATCAATGACTGGAGGCTGAAGGTATAGTAGTAGGATACAGGTGGTTTTTGTTCTTTTCAAAACTGAAAAAGGTCAACACTACACAAGTATGTATTTTGAAGATAGACTAGTGCTAAAAAGTATGCAGCCTGTTTGCTGGAAACTGAATGGTACAGAATAACCAAAGTATATTGTATAAGGGTGTAGTCAGAACATTTTTGAAGCAAAATTCCAATTGTTCCTACTGACATGTGCAGACCATATTCGATCCCTGCTCTATAATGAATTGGGGGCACTAGGCCACAAAAGCCCTTCGGCGAGGAAAAGGAACTGTCGGCTGTGATTCCCACCGTGGATTATTATCTCTTATCTAGTGACGTCTGCTGAAAAGTGTTCACGTGAAAGGGGATCCGCTTGGCTGTGATACCCACTCACAATCGAATAGCTTTACTGCCTAAGAAGAGCAGCTATTTGGAAGGAGTACAGGAGGCCTACAAGCATCAATAGAACTATGCCCAGTATAAATCAGTACCTACAGTAACAGGGAGAACAGAAAAAGACTCTAGTTGTCCTACCCTGGACTTTTACCCATGATGCCTTTGCCAGTACTGGCCTGACAGTCTCTAACTTACCCTGTTGAGTGTCAAAGGAGGAGTGTTTTTATTTTATTGTGTATGTGCTCACCACTAGTGCGGCTTATTTATATTATATCATATGTTTTCTCTCTCAGCCTGGAGCCTGAAGCAGTTTAGATCCTGTATAGTGCTACAGCTGTGAAACAGGTCAATTCTAAAGAAATTGTAGTTTGCTATAAAGTTACACGACCTGACAAACTGATATGTTCCCACATATTAGTAGTTCATAGAGTTGCTGAAAGATAAAAGTGAGCTGGGAATAAAGGATTGATTGGGCCTAGATAGAGTGGATAGGAAGGACCTAATTCCCTTAGAGGGGTCAATAACCAGGGGGCTTAAATTTAAAATAATTGGTAGAAGGATTAGAGGGGAGCTGAGGAAAAAATTTTCACCCAGAGGGTGGTAGGGGTCTGGATCTCACTGCCTAAAAGGGTGGTAGAGGCAGAAACCCTCATTGCATTTAAAAGGTGCTTGGATGTGCCCTTGAAATGCCATATCCTACAAGGTTACAGACCAAGAGCTGGAATGTGGGATTAGGCTGGATAGCTCTTTCGGCCAGCACAGACACGATGGGCTGAATGGCAGCCTCCTGTGCCGTAAATTTCTATGATTAATGATTTGTTCTGTAAATCTACTGAGAGCTATAAATGAGATGAGCACCTGCTGTACAAAGTCATCATTTTGTATTGATGGCAGCTTTACATGTGGTGAGGTCTTAATACTGACTACTGTTAACAAGAGTTGACAAGGAACTGATATCCTTTGGTGTTGGTTTAGTGGGTAAATGCACCTACTGATAATGAAAGAATCTAGCTTCATCCCTGGTCTCAACTGAGTTAGCCGATCTCAATCAGAACAGCAATGGCTCCTACAATTCCTGTCAGGGTCCCCACACCTAATCACCATTCAGTGGCATCTACTGGAAAGTGGGGTGACGCAGTGAGGGTGGGATCCGGCTCAGATCTGATGGCCTGTGCAGCACCTCATGCTCCACATAGCCAAATAGTGTGCTGATATTCACTCTCTAGGCCCAAACAGGAAGAATGGCTGATTGGGCAACATATAGGAAGGCCATCAATCTTTGTCAGTCCATATCCTAGCAGGCTAAACCTTCAGGGGAGAAAAGGGAAGAAACTTTGTTATTGCCAAATGACTACATCTGGCACAGGCACGATGGGCCAAATGGCCTCCTTCTGTACTGTATCATTCTATGAAATGGACAACTGTGAATGCAAATATTACAGTAAAGTTTAATTTTGAGTCAAATCAATGTGAATATTTCATACCGTATCTTAAAATGTAATTGTTGGGTTTGTGCTTGCTAAAGTCAGTTCTGTGACCTTCTTTCTAATCCACGAAATAGCTTGCTCTTCAGCATTGAATGTAAAATCAAATTATCAGAACGGTGTTTAATGCTACAAGTAGTAATCTGCAGGATGTCCTTCATGTATGTGTTTATCACTATAAAAAGAAACCAGTTATTAAGACTAATTGGAGGCCCAACCTGTTTATCAGCAGAGGCAAGTGAGTATGCCCTTCGACCTTCCATTGAGATAAAATGCAAACTTTGAACCTTGTATCTAAAAATAACATGCCAAACCTGAGCCCTGAATAATAACGTTTCCTCCATTGTACAATGCTAGAGGGGGAAAAAAAATCAGTGTCAGTATAGTGCTTTTCCTGCTTTATACTTGCTTACGGGGAACAGAGTAAAATACTGATTACACTGATGAGTTGCAATCTCTAAACCCATGTTAGGATCTCTCTTTATTCCTTTCCCCTAACTGTGATAATAGGTTAAAATCAAACTATTTCTGTTGTGTGTAAACAAATTTGAAATTACATGGAAAATTGCAGAATCAAATGAGCTTTCTCACAATCTTTGTTATTGGTTGGAATGTAATTGCTACATTGGAGTTACAGTGCCTTTTTGAGCTGATCTGACTAAAAAGGGATGAACCAAATCCCTGATTATTCTCTTCCTTTGTACTTGACTGAAAGATTCTGACTGTTCACATCTCTTACAATACAGGTAAGCAACCTGAAGAAAATCCTTCAGAGCATTTTGGAATATTACCATGATGTAAGTATTTCTAAACTCTTAGTGCATGAGCTTGTTTTCAAAGTACAGCAGCAATCTGAAATTTGCAATGTTGCAGTGCACAGCAAGAAACCATGCTGTGCATCCTAGATATTACACCAGTAGTGGTACAACACTGAATTTACTTCAGGAGCCTGTAAAACCCCATAAAGTTACTGTGCAAGTGCTTTATGGCATTTTTCCTTCTTCTGGAAGATCTTGGGTCAAATGTGGCCATTGGTGTCGTTAGTTTCTAAATGTGCTATGCTAACTATTAAGAAAGAACTTGCATTTATAGAGCACCTTTCACGTCCTCAGGATGTGCTGAAGTGCTTCACCACCAGTTAATTGTTTTTGAAGTGTATTTATTGTTTTATAGGCAAAAGGGTACCAAAAGACATTTAGCATAAAATTTGGTGTATAATCACCCCTTCTCTCTGACCTTAATGACCTGCGTCTGTGATTTTCAGTGGGGTTTTTGCCGTAGCATTTTTTGATCTTCACTATAATTGTGTTTTGGTCACTGAAAATATTGCTGATGCCTATGTAGCAAATTACAAAACAGAATCTCTCAATATATGAAAGTTGGTATATTTCACTTTTCATAGTCTTGGCAGCTGCAGCATAGTTGACTGAGTGCATCTGTTCCAGTTATTTAGCCTAAAAGAATTTCAAACAGGGCTATTTTCATGTAAAGAAGTTCATGTGACATTGATGTACTGGAGGCTTTCATGAAAATAATTTTAGACAAAAGATTGTGATGGGAGTTGTCTTCACCCATGTTCAATACTACTGCCTTTATTGCTAAATTTATCATTCTCAATTGCTTATCCTTCACACTCCTCAGAATGATGCTCTTTAAGGTCATTATAATGGCCATTGTTCCCATTACAGACACACATCCGCAATGATTTGTGAAGGAGGATTGTCATGCTATCGTCTTGGCCCAATGGTACCACTCACCATCTGAGTCAGAAGCTAGTGGGATGAACCCACAATATACATTAGCACGTAATGTCAGCTGACCCTTCAGTACTGTTGGAGGTGGCGTTAACTGGGTGAGATGGTAAACTGAGGCCTTGTCTGCTCAGGTGAACCTAAAAGATCTCATAGCACTATTCAAAGAAGAGTAGGGAGTTCGCTTGGTTTCCTGACCAATACTTCTCTCTTAACCAGCATCACCAAAAACAGATTATCTGGTGATTTATTCATTTGCTGGTCATTCATCTTTTTGTTATTTGTGGGATCTTGATTGGCTGCCATACGTGTCAAAGTTAATGCATTGACTGTAAAGCACTTTGGGACATCCTGAGGATGGGATAAGATGCTATATAAATGCCCCTCCCTCCTTCCTTCCTTCCTTCCTTCCTTGTAGCTGGCTGAACAGTAGCATAGAGCTATACTGAAATGCTCTAAATGTAAATCGGTGAATGTGGCGTGGTACTGATCCATACAAACCAGGAGGTCATAGGTACACAGTCTGGTCTGTGCTGAGTTAGCTAACTTCAGCTAGGGCTCCCATTGGAGCACTGCATTTGGCCTTATTATCTCCAGGCTAGGAAGGAGAAAATCACCGAGGGTTTCTGGTCCTGATTACTGCCCAGTGCGAGTGTGGCCGTTAGGTTAGAACAGGATGCCCAGTAACTTAACAATTCTTACTGCATTGTCTTAAAAAAAAACAGCAATAGCTACTTGGGGAAAGTTCAGCTGAAGCCCTGTGTAGAATTGTACCCCATCGATTCTTTCGGGAGAGAAAAGGAGAAAGTTGGAAAAATAATAGAAAATTTAAATAGACAGGCCTGGGTGCTCCGCACGGCTAGGATAGATCAGAAGGGAAGAAAAATGGTCATAAAGAGAGAACTTCTGCAAAATTAGAGAGCAATAAACCCTCAAAACGTTTTTAAGATCACTACCCCATCATTGGAAGAATCAGTGTTCCCATATCCTGTAACGCTAGATGTAGCAATCCCCGTTAGCATTAATACTGAACATTGCAGCTTTGAAAATATGCCTTTGAAAGTGAGTTCCAAATGTTGAATTAGAAGCAAATTTTAAAAAAATATATACTTTTTTTTTTCTTCAGGTTCTAGGTCACCAGATCTCCGAGTATAATCTGCCAGAGGTCAATCTAATAGGAGAGCACTCTGATGCAGCAGAGCTTGGTCGAATGCTGCAGCTTGTGCTTGGCTGCGCTGTCAGCTGTGAGAAGAAACAAGGTAAGATACCAGCTGTTACAGTGGGCTGTGTAATAACTCACAACTTTCTGATGGGCAATTACCACAACATTCAAAGTTGGGGGACTGGATGCTTCAGTGGGTTATTAAATGCTGTCTTTTCACCTCTAGCACCTGACTTCAAATACAGCCCAGACTTGTATGGGATGAAAGCCTGTTCAGTCTATTTTTGGCAGTAAATTGAATTTGGGCAATATCAATCCAGTTATGAGCAGTTTCCCAGCACAAAACTGCCTGTTATTGGGCAATATTGCACTAAACTGGCAATCAGCTGATAGGGAAAATGTCACGCTGTACCAACCTCAAAAGCATCCCCTATTACACCAGCGTACAATAGTGGGGTTGAGTAAAAGTGAGCTTTACTCTACATCGAATCATACTTTTACCTGACCTGGGAATGCTTGATGCTGACACACTGTTCCTATAATAGAAAATGTTTCTTTCCTCAGCACCAACATAGAATCATAGAAAGGTTACAGCACGGAAGGAGGCCATTTGGCCCATCAAGTCCGCGCCAGCCCGCCTTCACCTTGATTAGCACTTTTAAAAAATGCATGCGAGTGTCATTAATAGAACATGGAAGTTGATGTTACTTTAAAGAATTTGAAGCTTATATATTGGGAGGTGGGGGAAGTGTTGAGAGAGACTCATGACCTTGCTTCTCCAGGATGCTGCACTTGGCTTTGGTCTAAAGCCAAAGAAGGGTTACTACCATTGTTTGGAATAGTTACTATATGATATATATGCAAACGTTTACATATAAATCTTTCACTGCTGCCCTGTTTCCCGAGGGCTGTGGGACTTTCCAGACCATGGACCCCTCTGCATCTGTTGTAACCCAGTTGTTTTTCTTTTGCAAAATCCTTTCTTTTCCTCCCCCCAACCCAGCCCACAAATGGAATGCTGTGTTGGCATGTGGCGTTCCATCTAACAACCCAGCTGCTCACTGGCAAAATAACCCTCTATGGAAAGACGGAGTGGAGTTCAAACATCAGTCAAGGCTAGAATTAGAAATCTGGCCTTGAGAGTGAGACTTTTGTGCTATATCACAGCAGTTACTAGGTCGGGTTCCATCTGAAACATTTCTATGTAACTGAGATTCTGCTCCCTAAGAGTACTTGGAACCTTTTATTGAAGTATGTTTTTAACATAACGAGTATGCTACTCCACGTCTGAAGCACTTTTCCCTTACAGAATACATCCAGTATATCATGACCCTGGAGGAGTCTGTTCAACATGTTGTCATGACGGCCATTCAGGAGGTAAGCAGACCACAGCTGAATGTAGCTTGGGATATAACAAACTCTTCTTTGAAACTGCCTTCATCCTGTGTGACACTTTTCAAATGGCTGATCCATTTACAGTAGAAATGAACAGGCAGAGAAAATATAGCAGATGCTTTATGATGTTTGGCTTGCCAATCGATCATCTATTGCAGTAGATACAACTATGGGGCACTGAGGTGGTGCAAGGCTTCGAAGCACCAACATGTCCCACCTGTAGCAATGGGACACGGATGTATGTTTTTTACCCCCAAGTCTGTTGAGCTTCTAATCTGAGCCCTTAAACTCTATTACAGCTTGGAATCTCAGTCTAAGCCTACATGGTTATTCAGATTACAACTAACTGTTCTGGTTTAAACCAAAATCTACTGTTGCAACAATACCAAGCTGAAAATGTTCAAGCATTTTTATGGAATTAACATTGGGGAATGTAGAAAATGCTGCTTCTTAACTACAATTATTTTTTAATGAGATTCTATGTTATATTTTCTGTTTCCTGTCTTGTATTTTTAGAGAATTGATATGCAAAATTACTTGTAAAGTGTGAAAATTCTGAATAATTCAATAATTTAAATGTTACAACACAAGAGCCTATATTTCAACAACTTAGACAAATGCAGCCTCAAAGGCTTGAATTCCATTCAATTTCAAGCCCTTTTGTTGTTTTTATATTGAGAGTAATTTTTAAACCTCTTAAAATATTTTGCAGATAAAATGACCAAAAATAGTGCCAAGAATGTGGTAGTGGGGGAATAGGAATAGAAATCTTGAAAGAATTTGCATTTTATATAACAGGACATCCCAAAAGTGCTTTACAACCAACAACTTTTTTTTAAGTGCAGCCACTGCTGCTGTGTAGGTAAATGCAATAGCCAACTGCGTACAGCAGGGTCTCACAAATAACGAATTGATGGTCAGTTTTTCTGTTCATCTTTTGTGTTGGTTGAAGGACGAATGTTGGTCAGGACACCGAAGAAGATCAGGGAGTTCTCCTAATAGTGCCATCAGATCTCTTATGTCCTCCTGAACAGGCAGACGGGGTCTTGTTTTAATGTCTTATCTAAAAAAACAGCATCTCTAATGATGTAACATTGCACCGGAGTGTCAGCCATTTTATGTGCTTGAGTCCTGGAGTGGGGCTCGAATCCACAACCTTTAAACTCTGAGGCGAGAGCCAGGTTGACACTTGGCTTAGTTGGTAGCACTCTACTTATAATAGATGCTCAGTGTAAATCTTGATGAATAGAGAATATTACAGTTCTTGTGTGATTCCAGTTATATTCAGTTCCTATACCTCTGACCATTTTAATACTAATTCTCCTATTTCATGTTGGTGAGTTTAGTGTGCATTTGTGAAACTTATCAAAAAAAAGGTTGTAAAAAATTTAAAGTATCTAATCTTTTTGAAGTTCTGCTGCTGATTATAAACCTCTTGATCAATTTTCAGTGTATATCTCACATGTTGCCATCTACCTTGCATTTCCTGCTGCCTTGACCCTTTTACATTTGCCACTGCACAATTAGTAATCACTTCATTTTTCCTTTTGCCACAGCTTTTGACCAGAGATCCTAGTGAACCAGTACATAGCGACAGCTATAGTGATGTGGACTGCCAGGTAACCTTTTTTGAATTTTAGTTATTGCTAGAAATCCTGCTAGTGATAATTCACTTATAAATGGTAATGTTATGTATATTTAAAAAAAACATATTGACTTATGTACAGTGGAGGTGAGTGGACTGTTAAATGAATTCATAGAATACCTTAATAGTTATTTTAGACCTTGATGTGGCTTTTTGGTCTATGAGAGCAGCCATAGAGTGAACATATTCTAACAGTGAATAAAGTAATATGTAGAAATTATCAAAATAAAAGCAACCTTCTCTTTCCAGTTGAAGAGATTCAGTTTGTGTGACGAGGTGGAATCAAAGGATGAGCTCTCTCAGCGCTGCCATGAACTGGATCTCCAGGTATGTGCTTACAAATAAGTTGGATCTCTCTGTTAAGGTGGCTACAGCTCAATAGATCTCAAGATATTTGAAGGAGACCAATAACTGATATTGGTGATACACTTAAATGCAAATAACTCTGCATTGTCTTAACTTTTTATGACCTACCTGTTGTTTTCCCAACTGCACCTCCTCCCACCCACCCCCCCACCCCAAATGAGAATGGAAATACCCAGTAAAGAGTTTGAAGAAATCACCCTTCTCTCTTTCCCACACCCCACCCCCAGCTTTTGCCAGTTGCTATGCCGGTTTCACAGTGTATTTCCACCTGTGTATGCCAACTGTGGGTTGTTGCTATTGTTGATCGACTAGATAATGTCTCTTTGTTGCTAAGACAAAGATAGTACAGATGAATCTGATCTGCTAACTACACAAATTTTCACACAAAAGTCACTAGGTTATTCCTTTCAATGTGTTGCTGTCATATGAGCTGTCAGTAAGGGCCAAAAATATGAAGCTGGTCTAATGCAGCTTGTTTAATAAAATGGCATCTATGTTTTTTCCTAAATCCTTAATACTGTCAAACAACTAAAACTGAATAATCTAATCTGAGTGCATTATAATGATATAGTATGGCGGAAGCTGTATTGACTTGTTTAAAGCTGCAGTGCACTTACCGGTAGACTTGACTATTTTTGAGCAAGTACTCTGCTGGTGGTGTTGTTTCCTGGGGCTCACATGGCTCCACATCAGTTCTCAGGCCGGTTCGAATTCACAGGCCTAGTTATTTCCAACGGAGCCATTCGGCACACGGTTACACTTCCTTGCCTATTCCATCGGTGACAACCTTGCACAGAGGGTGATTGGACTTCACGATTTCCACGCAGGTACTTTTTAAAAGGCAAATGGCATTCTTGTTATTATCTTTTTATCCTTTTTTCTAGGCGCTATATAAATGGAAGTTAGGGGAAGGGAGGATAAAATACTCCTCTAGATGTTACTTCCCCTTTTTAATGAAAAATTCCATTCCAAACAGAACCTCTCACAGCTGCTATCTCTTCCCGGGGATGCAGAGGCCTGACAATACGTGTGGTGTTCAGTCTGCCCAATGGTGCAAAGCACTGCTCAGCACTTTTGAACCTTTTTAAATAAACTAGAATTGTTTTTCAATGAAACGAACATAACCTTAGAGAGTACTAACTCATAAAGTCAAACCAGGTTTAAAAAGTGTTCGGGGGTAGGAGGGGTCCCTTGGAAACCTCTCGCCACTTTATAGACTTGTGCAGAGTTGTTACGTTTTCACAATGCGGATGCTCAAAACATTTAAAAAATGTAATGGCTTGAAGGCGAGTCCTATGCGTGCATATAATCACAGATGCACAGCGCACTCTCCTGGTTGTGATAATTAGATTCAAAGCTGGGCAAGATACTGCCCGGTTGGAACAGATTCTGTAGCCAACGACAGCTCAACAACAGCTAATATCTTCACATCACATTATGTATCCTCTGTGAGACAGAATAAAAGATGTGAGTTTGTGTCCAGTTGCCACGAGGTGTTCCGTCTGTTTCTTGTTCTCCCTTCCACTGCCCACCCCCAAAAAGATAGAAAGTGACATTGGCAGAGACCTGCAAATAGGTCTCCTATCCCTGTTCTCAAATAGTAAGTGTTTTGAAATTGTTTCCTTTGAATGAAGGATTAGCTAGAAGGTGAATCTGAAACATTAATGTACGATTCACTCCCTAAATAGTGATACAGTCTGTGTGGTGTCCCCCAAACACAACTGCAATTATGACCATTTTTTACTCAGTACTTTAAATATTATCTTTTAAAGAAAAGAGCAACTTTTTAAAAAAAAATTATAGACTGTAGATGAAGTTCTGCACTGGAACATTTGTATTACCGAGTTTGTAACCCTTCTGAGAGACTTTATTCAGCTTATAGCTTTGGTGATTGCATCACTGATTTATTTAACCCATGGAACAGTGTACACACTGCTATTGACATTGCTATCCTTCAATTACCAAAAATAGTACGTTGTTGGTGGTATTTTTCTGATAATTGTAGACTGATTTCCTCCTTGAAGATGATGTCAAATCTAATTGATTTAACTACAGAGAGGTGCTCATGTGGAAATGGCTCATTTTTGTTAATTATCATAGAATCATAGAAGTTACAACATGGAAACAGGCCCTTCGGCCCCACATGTCCATGTCGCCCAGTTTATACCACTAAGCTAGTCCCAATTTCCTGCACTTATAGAATCATAGAAGAGGGGAGGTGGGAAAGAATGGCCCCGTCACAGATACTCTGTTGTCACTGGATATCTAATAATATAGAATTAAACTCTGGTGGCTGTGAAGATGCTTTTTCAAAGTTTAATTTGTTATTTAACTATTTAAAAGCAGGGTCATTTCTAGTTGTCTTGATTCTAAACTTCTAATATAACAATTCTCCCACTAACAGCTGATTTTAAAACTATATGTTCCAGTGAAAATCTTGTCACCAGAATGACCTCTGTCTTAATTCTGGCCCTGAATGAAGGGAATTTAGTTAAAGTCACCAAAGGATGGACTTTACTAGGTGAAATGCTTTGCTGTAGCTGAGTGTTTCACCTATAGGGATGTAAAAAGAGGAGTAAAGCTAGTAAAAGCACTTCAACCCACAGAAGCACATGTCCTCTCAGCCTGTCATGGGACGGGATTAGTCCTGACTGAACAAGCCTGTTAGTAAGAGCTAGAATATGGGTGTCTGAACTTTGTACAGAATACTAGTAAATTACCAATACTATTGTCCATGAATAATCAATGATTTTTAAATACAAGATGGCAGTGGTGGTGGGAGAAAGACTTCAGAAACTCCTTCCACGAAGCCATGAGCACACCTCATATTAACAGTGTAACCTAACAGCTGCGCTAGGCATGGCTTTTGTGATGCGGCTCAAATTTTCTTTTTACAATGACTGACTGACTGCCATATATAATCAAATGTGAAAGTTGTAAGGATCTGCAGACTATGTTACAATATAGATTCAATTTGTTGCAATGTCCTTTTACAGTCTTCATGGATATAAACACTGTTAAGAAGTCACAGGCCCATTTGGATTAGAAAAGGGGCCAATTATCTGACTTGATTGCTGGAGCAGTGCCCCATGTGGCGGACTTGCATCCAGCCTTGGTTGCTACTCAAGCCAAGTAGTCAGTACTGGGCTAACTTAATGTTCCTGCCACTCTTTCTGGGGTAGCTTTCCACAGGTGCTGACAGGTGAGTACTACCAAGCTATATAGCTCTGGGGGGTATTACATGTGAGCTTGATCTGTCCACACATGAATACTTGGGTCACTTCAGGACCAAGCACCTTTGTTTCTTTTTTTTTTCCCCTCCCCCTCTCCCTCCTCAAGGCCGGGGGTACTGGGGCAATTGTACCACCCTTACTGCCACTCCAATTGAAGTCAGTTAACTGTAACATAGACAAGATATTGAACCTAGATATTTCTGGTCCTTTTGGCTTAGTACAAGACTAAGCAGTGCATCTGTCTGTAGACCATTGGTCATGGGAGCATGAACTAACTTAAATGATTCTTGGACAAAAGAGGGGAAGACTGAGGGAGAAAAATCCCAGCCTGCAAAAAAGGTGTTATATCTGATTCAGAGCAGTGTTGACAGCTGCTGTGGAGAAGTTCACTGCCATCTCATCCTGCCTTCCTGGCTGAAATGGAACTAAGAGATTGACTTAAACTAGTAGTTTGTATTAAAAGGGCTGTGCACGATCACTGTAAACTTGACTAATTGGTGGTTGTTAAGAGCACATGTTTATAAACCATAAAATACTATCACAGCACTATTTGTATCCACTTCCAGTAGTTTCTGTTCACTATTATGTGTGGCGTATGCTATTGCTTATGGTTGTTTCATTTATTTAGAGAATTAGACAACTGACATTTCAATTTGGGTCTCACCGTATGCACCAAGTGAGATCTTGGGATAGAGGGAGGAGAGTGAGGGAAAGGGAGGTGGTCTGCTGCCACTGAAGAAGCAACAACATTGTCTGCAGAGACATCTGATAGCTGTGTTGTGCTGTTCTGCTTGAGGATGAGCCTGAGGACAGGGAAGAAGAGATTTTATAAATGTAAACGATTACTTTGCTGATAAACTTGACTTGAACCATTTTTATATTGCTGCCTTTACGTGATGACCAAAAACTCACTGCAGATAAGTTTAGTTTAGGAGCACCATGGTCTGTGTAAATGGGTGCAGACACTGCATTGATACCTGGAGTGTGTCCACTAAATGCACTCCCTCTAGCAGTGCAGATGGCGAGGAACATTCCTAATGCCTCATCTTCACTTCATTCTAAAAAAAACTTAGTGGGAAGATGGTATTTTTATTCTTTATCTAGAAGACGATCACAATGTGATGGGTCTTGATGAAAGGGTTGAGACTACTGCAGGAAAAACATGCCAACCCCCTCTGATTGGCAAGCATTTTCCTTACACCCCTCTTCAGTACTTCCAAAACTTTGACTCTTGCCAGATTTCCCCCACAGGTCACAACTCTTCTGGATGAGAAGAGCAGTTTGATGGCTGAGAACAAAGTGCTGCGTGAACGGATGAACCGCTCTGACTCCTTCGAGGAATCGACCAACGTCACCAACAAAAAGCTCCTTTTACTGCAGAGCCAGCTGGAGCAGCTACAAGAGGAGAACTTCAGGTTTGATTCTCATTCTTCCAAATTGTTGCAAACAGTTTTTTAAAAAAAGAAATTATTTCACCATATCCTGGCCTTTCAGTACATTTAGACAAATTGCATTTCAAATGCAGCAGCGGAAAGTTATTTTGTAGTGGACACCATCCCCAACAGCCAAAATGAGCGAGTGTTGTGTTTTTTTAAAAAGCCTTTCTTGAACACAGAACTGATAACTCCCAAGTATTTTAAGAGAAGGCCAAAGATTGTAAAAATAGTTATGATTAAAACTTAATGGTGCTTATCTTCTCCTTTCACCTTCCATTTTCTCTCTCTCTCATTGGCACACTACAGACTAGGAGCTTGTTGTTTGGGAAGTTCTGGGTGCAAACAGACATCCAACATTCCAGCCTAATGCCACACTCTTTTTCACAAGAAAAGTTAAATCCTTTCTCTTTTCCCCAGGTTGGAAGGAGTGAAAGATGATTTCCGTATCCGGTGTGAGGAGATGGAAAAGGAGGTGTACGATTTGCAGCACAGGAATGATGAACTCACCAGCCTGGCTGAGGAGTCCCAGTCTCTCAAAGATGAAATGGACATTTTAAGGTAAGATTGCAAGCTCTGGTCACTAATTTGCTATCGTAAATCAGAGAGATCTGGAAAAAGTGTAAAAAAAAAACACCACTTTGCCGGGTAGCAAAAACTGTGTTGATGTGGTAGCACAAGTACTGAAGATCTGAATTACAACCAGGAAGGGCATTCACCTCCACTCACCTTACCCACGTAGAGATGACGACGTCTGACTGGTGGAATAGTGGGTTGCTGTTGGCTTTCTTGTTTGCCGGCAGTCGCTGTTGTTCTTATTTTTTATCTTTGTCAGTCTAAATCATTCACCTCCATCGTCTCAGTTGGTCACCATAGTTCTTCGCCTTTGGTTGTTCTCTCTTTGTGACCTTCAGTTGTTTGTGATAAACCAATAAAGATGGATTCTTTCCGGCGATGCTGCCCAAAACTGAAGTTTTCCCAAGTCAGAAAATGGGAACTTCCACAGTTCACTCAAGTACTATATAACCTCTGGTGGCATCAGGAAATCTTCAAATGGCACACAAGGCATTTTTCTCTTTCCTCCCCCCACACCCAATTTTTCAGTTAGTTTTTATCTCTCTGGATTTATTTCTTCCCTCTTCCCCTGTGCCTTGTACCATTTCTGTGGAAAAAAGACATGTAGTGCACCTGCTACTCTGTCTCTTCAACTAGCCACTAGGAGGTGCATGATAGCAGCCCAGCTTTCCAGGGTTTTGTTCTGATCACTTATGTAGACGTGCTTCCAATGTCTAAACTTACTAAAAATGTTAACAAGCACAGTAAAGACAGCATGAAGTAGGTGGAAGGATAAAGATGATGATTAATGACACATGAAATTTGCAGATGACACCAAACTTGTAAGTTTGGTAAACAGTGATGAGGATAGTAATAGACTTCAAGAGGACATAGACAGGCTGGTGGAATGGGCAGACACATGGCAGATGAAATTTAATGCAGAGAAGTGCGAAGTGATACATTTTGGCAGGAAGAACGAGGAGGGGCAATATAAACTCAGAGGGTTTGTAAATCTTTGGAATTCTCTACCCCAAAGGGCTGTGGATGCTGAGTCGTTGAATATAATCAAGGCTGAGATTGACAGATTTCTGGACTCTAGGGGAATCAAGGGATATGGGGATCGGGCAGGAAAATGGAGTTGAGGTCGAAGATCAGCCGTGATCTGATTGAATGGCGGAGCAGGCTCGAGGGGCCATGTGGCCTACTCCTGCTTCTATTTCTTATGTTCTTAAATGGTACAATTTTAAATGGGGTGCAGGAACAGAGACTCCTGGGGGTATATATCTTTGAAGGTGGCAGGACAGGTTGAGAAAGCAGTTTAAAAAAGTATATGGGATACTCTGTTTTATAAATAGAGGCATAGGGCTCGATTTTAAAAGGGTGGTGGGATGGCAACGGTTGTGGGGGGGGTGTCAATGGGCATTCGGCAAACCCGAATAATAAAAAATTACTGTTTCCCACATGATCCCGACTTAGTTGGTGCCCCTTAACCATGTTTCCGGGTTTGCCATCCAAAAGCAGCGCAGTGGGTGGACTGTGCAACCACATGACAGGCTGTCATCTGGAGCATCTGGATTTAAAGGGCCATTGCTCCAATGGATTTTGCTGGAGCAAGGAGCAAGACGACTCAATGGAGCACCACAGGGGCAAGGCTGCTTCAAGATTCAGCGATGCTTTACTTCAGCTGCTACTGGCCGGGGTGAGGAGGAGGAGGGAACTATTTTACCCAACCGACAGGAGGACGTGCCCTGCCTCGAGGTGACCCCACCACTAGCACTCACCCCAATCCTGATCCAGTGCGATGTGTCTGTCTCATACTCACCCTCTGATGCACCTCTTTCATAGTCACCCAAAGCAATGCATTCGTTGGCTGACCACTTCACCATCACTCACTCACACGTCTGTACTTTCTCCCCTTCTAGGAGAAGAGAGTGCAAAAAGCACACGAGAGGGCGAGGACTGGAGGGGGGCCATAACAGTGGTCCTTACCGAGGCGGAGGAGGAGGCCCTGCAGATCAGCCGCACCGTCGAGTGCCTGTCCGTCGGGGATGCCGAAACTGGCACCCCACAAACATCTGGTGACACAACTTTAACATTCATCACACAAAACATGAATTGATGTTAACAATGCTTGGCATGTTGAACACCTCAGTATGCTCATTGCAACATGACCCATCTGTGATGATGCTTAATATGGCCTTCTGTTCTCTTAAAGGCCCTTCAACGACCGCAGTGACGGGGGAGTGTGATTCCTCAGAGGAACTCACGGCCTCTGAGGGTGCACCATCACATCTTGGTGAGCCATCCACCAGTGCAGCTACTCACACCTCAGTGGCCCCTAGTAGTCAGTTAGTTGGGTTGGCACCTGGTGAGTCACCCCACACAAATGAGCACGAGCAGATACTGGTGGCAGGGGCAGCTGTGGAGAGTCCACGTCAGTGGGCGCGCTCCTCTCCAGGCTCTGCTTAGCTGGACACAGATGCTGAACCCTGGAGGCCATCCTTTAAAAGGAGAATGATCGAGGGACAGCAGCACATTTGCGAGGTACTGGAACAGGTGCCACGCACATTCTCAATAGTGCAGAGGATGGAGGAGTCCAACTCCTGCATTAGTGGAATGGTGGCACAGGTACGTGAGGGAATCTCTGAGATAGTGTCACAGGGACATGAGCAACTGTCTGAGATAGTGTCGCACGTAACTGCTGAAATGTCCGAGAAAGTGTCACAGATAAGTGCAGGAGTGTCTGCGATGGAGAGAAGGCTAGCCTCCATTGAGCTTCAAGCGTAGCTCACAAATGAGTCCATTCGGGCCCTGACAATGGCCATTCGGACTCGGCGAGCAACATTCTGCCGCCGTAAACAGACAGACCGAAGCTTTACAGCTGGGCTCCAAACTGTTCTCCAACAGGGTGGTAGGAGTGATGTGGGCCTGGTCCAGGAGAGGGATGATGGTGAAAGGGGACATGGAAGTGGGGATGCCATTCAAAACGCTCCTATGTCTCACCCGTTTCCCCTCTCTCAACCAGTACCCGCAATGCTGCTTCCTCTCCAGGTGGCCGAGTCTGCCCCCGCACAGGTGCAGGTGGAGCAGTCTTTGGAGCGGCCCTCACGGGCTCCAAAACCCAGAGGGCATAGGCCGAAAGCATCTAAGCAGTCCGGCCATGGACATGAGTAACCTGCCACTAAATCTGCTGCAGCCGCAAGAGATGACCACGTACCATTACCAACAAGCCAGGGGATCAACCCTGGTTCAATGAAGAGTGTAGAAATAGCATGTCGGAAGCAGCACCAGGCGTACTGAAAAATGAGGTGCCAACCTGGTGAAGCTACAACTCAGGACTACATGCATGCTAAACAATGGAAGCAACATGCTATAGACAGAGCTAAGCGATTCCACAACCAACGGATCAGATCAAAGCTGTGCAGTCCTGCCACATCCAGTCGTGAATGGTTGTGGACAATTAAACAACTAACGGGAGGAGGAGGCTCTGTAAACATCCCCATCCTCAATGATGGCGGCGTCCAGCACGTGAATGCAAAGACAAGGCTGAAGCGTTTGCAACCATCTTTAGCCAGAAGTGCCGAGTGGAAGATCCATCTCTGCCTCCTCCCGATATTCCCACCATCTCAGGCATCTTCAGTCTTCAGCCAATTTGATTCACTCCACGTGATATCAAGAAACGGCTGAGTACACTGGATACAGCAAAGGCTATGGGCCCCGACAACACCCCGGCTGTGATGCTGAAGACTTGTGCTCCAGAACTAGCCGCACCTCTAGCCAAACTGTTCAGTACAGCTACGAACAGTTTGGCATCTACCCAACAGTGTGGAAAATTGCCCAGGTATGTCCTGTCCACAAAAAGCAGGTCAAATCCAGTCCAGCCAATTACCGCCCCATCAGCCTACTCTCAATCATCAGCAAAGTGATGGAAGGTGTCGACGACAGCTTCCATCAAGCGGCACTTACTCACCAATAACCTGCTCAACAATGCTCAGTTTGGTTTCCGCCAGGACCACTTGGCTCCAGACCTCATTACAGCCTTGGTCCAAACATGGACAAAAGAGCTGAATTCCAGAGGTGAGGTGAGAGTGACTGCCCTTGATATCAAGGCAGCATTTGACTGAGTGTGGCACCAAGGAGCCCTATTAAAATTGAAGTCAATGGGAATCGGGGAAAGCTCTCCAGTGGCTGGAGTCATACCTAGCCCAAAGGAAGATGGTAGTGGTTGTTGGAGGCCAATCATCTCAGTCCCAGGACGTTGCTGCAGGAGTTCCTCAGGGCAGTGTCCTAGGCCCAACCATCTTCAGCTGCTTCATCAATGACCTTCCCTCCATCATAAGGTCAGAAATGTTCGCTGATGATTGCAGTGTTCAGTTCCATTCGCAACCCCTCAGATAATGAAGCAGTCCATGCCTGCATGCAGCAAGACCTGGACAACATCCAGGCTTGGGCTGATAAGTGGCAAGTAACATTCGCACCAGACAAGTGCCAGGCAAAGACCATCTCCAACAAGAGAGAGTCTAACCACCTCCCCTTGACATTCAATGCCATTACCATCACCGAATCCCCCACCATCAACATCCTGGGGGTCACCATTGACCAGAAACTTAACTGGACCAGCTATATAAATACTGTGGCTACAAGAACAGGTCAGAGGCTGGGTAATCTGCAGCGAATGACTCACCTCCTGACTCCCCAAAGCCTTTCCACCATCTACAAGGCACAAGTCAGGAGTGTGATGGAATACTCTCCACTTGCCTGGATGAGTGCAGCTCCAACAACATTCAAGAAGCTCAATACCATCCAGGACAAAGCAGCCTGCTTGATTGGCACCCCATCCACCACCCTAAACATTCACTCCCTTCACCACCAGCACACTGTGGCTGCACTGCAGCCACAGGATGCACTGCAGCAACTCGCCAAGGCTTCTTTGACAGCACTTCCCAAACCCGCGACCTCTACCACCTAGAAGGACAAGGGCAGCAGGCACATGGGAACAACACCACCTGCACGTTCCCCTCCAAGTCGCACACCATCCCGACTTGGAAATATATCGCCATTCCTTCATCGTCGCTGGGTCAAAATCCTGGAATTCCCTTCCTAACAGCACTGTGGAAGAACCTTCACAACACGGACTGCAGCGGTTCAAGAAGGCGGCTCACCACCACCTTCTCAAGGGCAATTAGGGTTGGTCTTGCCAGCGACGCCCACATCCCATGAACGAATTTTTTAAAAGTGGTAGGAAGAGAAAGGCTAAGGTTTCGTGATCACGAAGGGTATGCACAAGGGTGTCTGACAGACTGTCATGTTTTACGTTTATATTTGTTTTTTGTTACCCCTCTCTGTTGCACCATGTTGTGCAGGACACAACACACTACTACAATGCGACCCACTCTCGCTGGTGCATATTGAAGCGCTCCCCCAGAACGATCAAGGCACCAAAATCAAATCTTCAGTAGCCCTATTGCATATTCAATTATAGACCTGGTGGCGATGTGGCTGTTGCTCACTGATGTGGCTCATGACACCTGAGGAACCCCGTGTGCAGGGGGTATCCCTTGTCCCCGAGGAGCCAGCCCTTAAGGGTGTTCAGTGAGCGGAAGAGGCCTGGGAATTTGGGTTCACTCAGAATGAATGAATCGTGACAGCTGCCAGGGAGTCTGGTGCGGTGGTCACAAATGATCTGAGCATTGATGGAGGTTATCACTCCATGTGATACCCCTTTCTGCTGATTAACAATCCTGGCTCGTGTGGAGGTGCTCGGATTACTATATGCGTGCAATTGATTGCATCCTGTACATATGGGAAGCCAGCCACAGAGTGGAATCCCACTGCCCTCTCCGTCTGGCTGAGGTCGTCCATGAGGAAGTTGACGTATTGTAAGGCCCTGCGAACCAAGCCATCGGTGACCTGCCTTATGCACTTGTGTGCAGACGACTGAGCGACCCCGGTGACGTCACCGGTGGCACTCTGGAATGATCTGGAGGCGAAGAAGTTGAGGGCGGTGGTCACTTTAACTGCGACAGGTAATGAGATGCCGCCAGGCCCAGCCGTGAGCAGCTCGGCATGAAGGAGGCTGCAGATGTCTGCGACCACCTGGCAACTCACACTCAGCCTCCGCATGCATTGCTCCTCAGAGAGGTCCGGGAAGCAGACCCTCTGATAAGGGTAGTGCCTCCTGTGACGTCGCTCTCTCTGTTGTTCCCCTCTGTGCTGTTGTGCAGGTGCCTGTGGCGTAGCACTGTGTTGTGGAGCTACAAGTGGCAGAACTGCACGCCGTGCCTGGCAAGGACGGTGATATTGATTTTCCTCTGATGTACTGGTGAATGCAGCCATCATGCCCCCCCCCCCCCACACACACATCCTGATGGTGTCAGTTTGAGAGGGTCCGAAAAGTTGGTAAATATGTGTAAACAGAACAATTCTGAGTGGAAACCAAGAATTTTCAGTCTGAACACAAAGGTCTCCCAGCCAAAAGTTTGTCTGAGAGAACTGAGTGCCCTGTTGCATTAACTTACCTTTTATCCCCATCTGTCAAACAGGGATTTAAATGTCCAAATGGCTGCCGGCTGAAACACAACTCCTTCACCATGGCGTGTTTCACACAGCACGGGAAACATGCTGAGGCAGTGTTGAAATCGCTTGCCTTCATAGCTAATTGTATTTTTGTATTTTTAAACTAGATTAACTAGTTCAATTGCTGCTTTAAATAACGTCTCGTCGGCTTTAATTGCCCGCAGGACCTCCGGGTTCGGGTACGGCGCACACACCCAGATGACACTGGGTCATGCACGTTCTTGGGCGTGTTGGAGCCAGAATTTCTGCCCGCTCCTGGAAATCCCGATTTTCTTCACTCCCCGCACCTCCATTTTTGTTAAAATCAAGCCCATAGAGTACAAAAGCAAGGAAATTATGTTGAACCTTTATAAAACATGGGTTCAGCCACAACTGGAGTGTTGTGTTCAATTCTGGGCACCACACTTTAGGAAGGATGTGAAGGCCCTAGAGAGGGTGCAGAAGAGATTTACTAGAATGGTTCCAGGAATGAGGGACTTCAGTTACATGGATAGACTGGAAAAGCTGGGGTTGTTTTCCTTAGAGCAGAGAAGGTTGAGAGGAGATTTGATAGAAGTGTTCAAAATAACGGCTGGTTTAGATAAAGCAAATAAAGAGAAGCTGTTCCCATTGGCGGAAGGGTCGAGAACCAGAGGAAACAGATTTAAGATGATTGGCAAAAGAACCAAAGGCGACATGAGGAAAATCTTTTTTACACAGCGAGTAGTTATGATCTGGAATGCGCTGGCACAAAGGGTGGTGGAAGCAGAAACAATCGTGGCTTTCAAAAAGGAATTGGATAAATACTTGAAGGGGAAAAAAATTGCAGGGCTACGAGGAAAAGAGCAGGGGAATGGGTCTTAACTGGATTCCTCTTACAAAGAGCCGGCGTGGGCTCGATGGGCCAAATGGCCTCCTTCTGTGCTATAATCATTCTATGAAGGCATCGTGGAACTGCTGCAGTATTACCGGCTTTCTCTTCCTAGCCAAATATAAGGAACTTGTACTCTAGAAGTGCACAAACTGTTGTAGCAGGTTTATTTAGTACAAAGAGTCAGAACTATTGAGGATTTTGCTGTTGATGTTTACAGGCATTCTTCTGACAAAGTCAGTAAGCTGGAGGCTACCGTGGAGGCTTATAAGAGGAAGCTTGAAGATTTGGGAGACCTGCGTAGACAGGTCAAGCTCCTGGAGGAGAGGAACACCGTGTATATGCAGAAGACCTTTGACCTGGAGGAGGAGCTGAAAAAAGCAAACTCAGTACGCAGTCAGCTGGAGGCTTACAAGAGGCAGGTAATGTGCAACACACTGTTAACTCATTTCACTGGGGCTAATCCTTCCCTATCTCTAACCTCCTCCAACCCAACAACCGCACCCCCCCCCCCCCCCCCCCCCCCCCAAGCTCTTCATTTTTCTGACCCGCTGGCTGTGGCATCTTGTGTATTCCCCCACCTTTGCTCCACCATTAGCGGCCATGCTTTCAGCTACCCAGGTGCCACTCTCTGGAATTCGCTCCTTAAATCCCTCCACCTTCCTCTCTTTTGGAAGACCATCCTTAATACCAATCTCACGCTTTAAATCACCCCTCCTAATCACGCCTTTGGCTCCGCGTCCATTTCCCTCACGTTTCTGTAAAACATTTTTTTTTACATTAAAGGCGCTATATAAATGCAAACTTACATTTATTTTTTTTGGAATACACAGTGTTGACACTGAGCTCGCTCAGATCAGGTGTAGCATGAATTACAAGGAGCCTGTGTTTTAATTAGGAGCCCAACATCAAGAACACCTTCCACTGCATCAGGGTGGCATTTCCATTTCTCACATTAATCACCTCGTGGTTACCCTGACTGACTGATATTACATTACATGTGGGCCTATCTGATTGATATTACATTACATGTGGGCCTATCTGATTGATATTACATTACATGTGGGCCTATCTGATTGATATTACATTACATGTGGGCCCACCCCTGCTGGGAACTGGTTGAGACTGTCTAAAGTAATTTCTGAGAGGATCTATTGAGCTTATTCTACACAATAGGCTTAGTTTTCTTGTTTCATTGAAGTAAATATTCTGGCCTTTTTTTTCTCCCCCTGTCTTTATAAATATGAAGGTTCATGAGCTTCACAACAAGCAGACAGAAGAGTCAATGAAAACAGAAAAGTGGCAATTTGAGTTCAAGCACCTGCAAGAGAAACATGATGCACTGCTGAAAGAGAAAGAGGTAAGCCCAGAATACTGGGTCGTGTGATTAAAAATAGGCAACAGTGGAAATATACAGCATGTCATTCAGCATCTGAAGGAGGAAGCCTAGCTTCAGGTCATCAGAACAGCAGTTTGGGAAGATGTGTTTTGGTGGGAATGAGAGGGGGAGTATCGAGTACACGAGATGTGAATAGGACTTGGAGCTGATCGTGAGATGTTAAATTGATGAGATCATGGTGCACCAGGAAATGACTGACATGTTATGGTAACTTTCTCCACAATCAGAGTGGGCAGGAAAAGAAGCAGAGGAGAGAATATGTGCAGGATAATGCACAAGTCAGTGACTTGTTCTCCTGCAGCTCAATTTCTGCTGCAGGTTTTTTTTTAGGCCGCTGGCTAATTTGCCTGTTTAAATTCGGATGGGCTGCAGATCAGAAAGGGTCTGCTTTCATTGGTGGGTTTTAGGTTTTATCCTCCAATTAAGGAGAGGACTGAGAACATAAGTTGGCAGAACCACCGTTCTAATGGGTAAACCCAGCCAGCAACATAAGAACCTGCAGTAGGAGCAGGGCATTTCATCGGTAGTTTTGCAACTTCACGAGCTCTTTGCGAGTTGTTAATCGAACTTTTCGAACTGCCTTTTTGCCAAATCGTTAACACTGGGAGCGGCAGCAGCCATGAAGAATGCCATGGAATATTCCTGCTGTAATGCCATGTTTAAAACAGCAAAGTTTCGACATTCAAAATGTTAAACTGCACATTTAATTGTAACCAGCAAACACCAGCTGATTTCTAGCAATAAAGTAATAAGCTGTTTTGTTATTTTCAGCGGTTAATAGTAGAGAGAGATGCCCTCAGGGAGACCAATGAAGAGCTGAGATGTGCACAGGCGCAGCAGAAGTTCTTGAACCAAGCAGGTAAACTTGAATTGCACCACCTCCTTCTCCTCCTCCTCCTCTTTTGTGCTGAAAGGGTGGAATTCTGGTTGACATTTGGAGCACAAGTGTGATTTTCTGTAGAACCATGGAATTGTATGATTTTGCTGGGTTAGGAGCATGGTCCAGTTTAAGTAGTAGCCAGTGACGCTGAATACGAATAGAATGTAGAGCGTAAAACCCCAAAAAATAACAGTGGTACCATTAAAAGCTTGGATACCCCTTCACTTTCTTTCTTACCGCCTCTCACAGTCCAACGTAAACTTCCTGTTTTTAAAAAAAAAAGTTTTAAAATTATATAAATGTCACATATTGAATGTATGCTAACTGGAAAAAATGTTGTATCTGCAACCTTGCATTTTACAGTAATGATTGTTAACCTGCTGCTATCTATGACTAGGTTTCATTCCACTTCCTGCATTGTTCTCCATGTGCTTTGTGTATTTGCTCGTTTGGTTCTAAAATTGTCTTTCAATTCATGATACTATTTCCACTTTTTGTTTCCTGTAATTTTTATAATCTTTGTCTTCTCTCAAACTCTTCTTTTCCAAAGCCTCTGATCATTAAAACACCAATCATGAGGTCGAAATCCTGGAACTCCCTTCCTAACAGCACTGTGGGAGAACCTTCACCACACGGACTGCAGCGGTTCAAGAAGGCGCTCACCGCCACCTTCTCAAGGGCAATTAGGGATGGGCAATAAATGCCGGCCTCGCCAGCGACGCCCACATCCCATGAACGAATTTTTTAAAATGAGTATATTGCTCCTGCTTCAGGAAGCTATAATCCAATGTTCTTTCTGAGCCATAAAAAGAGCGGCGCGCTGCAGCAGTACAGTAATCTGCATTTTAATGTCGCTGATGGTGCAAGCTTACGGTCACTACTGCACTTTGTAAATGTGAGGAATGTATGTAGTTAAGGACACATAACACGTACGGTGCATATAACGATGGTTGTCTGTGTTTTGTGCTCAGATACATCATCTGAAGAAGATTTGTCAGTGGGGAATCTTGCAGCCGAGATGGTTCCTGCAGAGCTCCAGTAAGTCAATGTTTAACTGTATTCCCCATTCTGGTCCCTTGTCCATGCCCAGCTTCTTTTGCCAAAGTTTACATTTATACTTGTTTATGTTTAGTAGTTGGCACTTTGTCAATGTGCAGATTCCGTCAGTTGATAGACCTTCCCTTGTGCATGTTGCAATGTACCTCACACTGCAAATAAAGAGCAGAACTTGTTGCCTCTGAATATGTTCACCTCATAAAAATGAAACAGACAAGTGCTGACCTTGTATCCACTTCCTCTAGTTGGTAAAGTCGATGTTCAGGTGGGTCATACTGACCCAAAGATCCCAGATTCGATTTCTGGCCCCTGCTGAGTTAATTGGGTTACTGTAGGAGGAACATAATTGGCCTCACTTCAAGGAGGGTTCCCGCTCCTGATCGTTTATCTACTGACCCTTTCTGGAAAGTGTATGTGGATGTTGGGTGAGGACAGTATTGGCCTTGGCTGTTGTATACCCCCACCCCCTTAATCAAATATCTTGAGACAGACATTTGTCATCCAAACTGGCATGAAGTATGGCCACATAGTTGAGATACTGAAGGGCAACAGTATCTGCGGAACTGTATGATATGAGAAATCATATCATATGCTTTAGGAGAGTGGTGGGGGGTGGGGGGGGAGATGTAATTGAATTTTGAGAAGAAGAAATTGATGTCGTGCAATGATTTTTCACTTAGAATCAAAGAATGGTTACAGCACAGAAGGAGGTCATTCGGCCTGTCAAGCCCGTGCTGGGTCTCTGCAAGAGCAATCCTGCTAGTCCCGCTCCCCCACTCTTTCCCCGTAGCCCAACTTGAATGCAAAAATAGTTTTAAAAATATCTGATTTGAAGTTGAAGAAATGCAAATCTATTTTCAATTTATGATTAAGACAAAGTAGAGATATAATATATTTTGTATAAAAATTGGAAATGTAGTGCCCCTTTTTAACCACTAGAGGATACCAGTAAGCTGCATAAATGATTCAGCAGTTAAAATCGGCTACTGCAGTAGTGCAACCTGCTACTGGTTTCAAAGCCTATCAGATTTTTGACTATGCTCCGCATGTCTGGTTGTCTTACCTTTCCCTTCCTCCTCTCTCTCCGACTGCCCCCGTCCCCCAGCTGTCATAAAAAGATCCCTATGTTACAACAGTGATTACAAATCAAAAGTACTTTATTGGCTGTAAAGCGCTTCGGGATGTCCTGATGTCGTGAAAGGCTCTATAGAAATGCTTTTCTTGTAGCCTAGCTCAAACTACTAGGCTCTTCAATTCCTTAAAAGAGCCACCCTAGTACTTAGTTTGGCTTCACAGCCAGTCAAGCACTTTGGATTAAGGGGTTGCCATGACACTGACTTGTGGGCTGTAATGCTTTTAGGGAGAAGGTCATGCGGCTGCAGCATGAGAACAAGATGCTGCGTGTACAGCAAGAGGAGACGTACAATGACCGATTAACAGAGTTCCAGAGCGTGCTGGATGATGCCAACCGGAACAAAAACAAACTGGAGAATGAAAACAGGTTGGCAGAGAGTTGGCAATGTGTTCCTTTCTAAGGGGTTGGGAGGAGGGGTTACACCCAGTAAGATTTACCACGCAGTAGTGTCTCTGTGTTTTTGCTAGAGTTATGTAAACACCTGTTTGAATTGTGCTATTGCGCACTGTAGAGAAATGAACGCCATGCGCACAGGAACTCCTTTACAGAATGGGATCTGTAATAAAACGGCATGTTTGCTCAGTAAAACTGCATTCCATTACATGAAGAGGTTTTTGCAGAAGTCGGTAGACTTCAATGGGGCAATCACTATCCTGAAAATCTCTCTCAAAAAAAAAGTTTTTGTCCAGTGGAAAGTCACTGACCCAGGCTTTATTTGTATTGCTTTTAAATGCAGGACACGTGATTTTACCACATGGCAAGTTCCTTGTTTCAGTTAGAGTGGTCTTTTAGGGGTCAGGGTGGGGGGGGGGAAGGGAAGAGGGAAGGAAAGAGAATGAAAGAATGGGGTGAACATTGATAGTGAGTCATCTGACACTACTCTCCAATACCTCCTGGTGCTGAGATCAAGCAGTGTTGCGATAAACCTTCCCCATCTCTGAGAGGCTTGTAAATCTAAATCAGGGTGTCCAAAATATGACCCCCAGTCCTAGATATGCAGCCCTAAAAGGCAACTCAATTCTCTATCCTTATTTCTTATTTGCTGGTCAGTTCCGTTTGAAGGTAATGGGCCTGGAGGTTTAGAAAGGACCTTTGCCGCATTGAAGGATAAGTCCTAAATCACAACACCAAGATCTGTTAGTACCAACCACTTGAGATGAATGTAAACATTGATTTAAACTTTGTGTGGCTAAGTGAAGGTGTTGATTTATATTCAAGGGTTACAACAGTTCTCAACCAAACAAAGGCTAAAATGGGACTAAAAGGATTAAATTATGAGGGCAGGTTGCATAGACTATGCTTGTATGCCCTTGAATATAGAAGATTAAGGGGTGATCTAATTGAGGTGTTTAAGATGATTAAAAGGATTTGATGGGGTAGGTAGAGAGAAACTATTTCCTCTGGTGCATGAGTCCAGAACAAAGGGGCATAACCTTGAAATTAGAGCTGGGCTGTTCAGGAGTGATGTCAAAAAACACTTCTTCACACAAAGGGTAGTGGAAATCTGGAACTCTTTCTCTCTCTTCCTCCATTTCCCCCCCCCCCCCCCAAAGTTGTTGAGGCTCGGGTCAATTCAAAATTTCAAAACTGAGATTGATAGATTTTTGTTAGGCAAGGGTACTGATGGATATGGAACCAAGGCAGGTAAATGGAGTTAAGATACAGATCAGCCACAATCTAATCGAATGGCAGAACAGGCTCGAGGGGCTGAACGGCTTACTCCTGTTCCTATGTTTCAAAGCAAAGCTCTTCTCTGCAGATCACTGATTTTCTTTTAGACCTGTAATCTTTCTTAAAGCAGGCGTTACCTAAACCACAAGAACATTTTAAGAAGCTCGATGTTAAAGAATGCATTTTTAATCCTGGTAACCAATGTGCTCCAGGTTGAATCAGCAGCAGATCACTGAGTTACGGTCACAAGTGGGACAACTCCAAAGGGCTTTACAGGAGCAGGGAAGCAAGGCTGAAGATGTGAGTACATGTGCTGGGGAATTGTCTGGCATGGTTTTCAGGAAAGAACAAAGTGGATCAGATGGGCTTTAATGAATAAAGTGAACATGCATATTTGGTTTTTAAATACTGCAGGAAAATGAGCTAAGTCAAGTGAAGTCTCAAACTCTTTGAAGTAATCCCACTCCCTTCCCCTCTATGTGTCTCTTGCTGTCGCTCTCTTCCCCCTTTTCCCGCCCCCACTTTCTGTTTGTATCATGTCCTAAGTGAAGTTCAGCCTAATGTATTCCCAAGGGTCCTAATTGCACTAATTTGCCTGTGAAGCTGGATATGGATTGAAATGCAGCTAAGACGGTGAAGCAGTAAGGTTTGCCCTGCAGTGATTGCTTGTTGTATGTTGTTGGAGCAGTTTGTTGGTGATATTTGCACAAATGTAAAGAGGAAGAATATTGCATTTCCCCAGCCCTGTTATCCCTCTCCATTATATAGGTGTTTAAAGAAAGATCAGTTGTAAATTTGGATAGAAACTTGAGATTGAAGAACATACTGCTTTATATGTAGCTTTTATACAGATCAATTTTAATTATTCCTCCCCTCATTGGGCCACTATATAATATTTCAAAAGCTGCAGCTTTGTTAATGAGGGGCGATTAATATGTACAATGTGACACTGACTAATGTGGAATCATTTTTGGCTTATAAATGTCTAATGTGTTTCTTTCTCTTCCCTTTTGTGTGTTCTCATCTGCAATAGGCCATTGTAAGTATACCAGCAGTTGGAAATTCATGCAAAATTAGTGTACAGAAAAGCACAAATCAATGGAAAAATTGCACAGACAGGTTGGCCTGGTGCTCTATTTAAACTCATTACTTATTTTACTTGCTGTTAAATCGCCTTTAATTTTGAAATCTCCCACCGGCCAGTGCTTCCTTTTTCTTGATTTATGGTTTGGGTGTGGTTTAACCCTTTGAAGACTGCAGTTTTCTCTACCAAGATGAATGTAGAGCCTTGTTTACATCCCATACTTTGTTGCTGAAGTTGACCTCATAATACTAACGGGTCATAAAACAGATATTTCTTGAGCTCCAATACCAATTCAGATGAACCCAGTTTAGTTAAAGAGAGAAATTTGTTTCTTGCATCTTGTAAATTGCCCATCTTGTATGCTCTTTTTCCTACACTAACATATCCCTTCCCAGGACCTTAAAATTGCAGAACTCCTCACTTCCCTCAGCCTTGTCTTTCTCATTCATCTACAGGCTTTTAAACCCCAAATTTGGTGTTACTGGGACTGGCCAGATGGACCACTGTGGTCTTTTCCAGTACTGTACATTCCTATGTCCCTGTTGTTAACTGAGTGAAAGCTTGTGCCACAAAACTAAGCAGTTCTGTATTGGATGCTCTTTGTTGCTATGCAATTATCAATTTCAAGAACTTTTTACAGCCAGTGTCTCACTAACAATATTGCAGTCAGGCACTGTTCATGGTTTTAGAACTTCCTGTAATTGGAAATTTATAGAGAGTAATTTTGGAAGCACAAGTGTGTTATTCCTGGCACTTTTCAAAGGGTTAATGCTGTAGATAGTATTCGCTGCTGGTTATTATGAATGTGATATGGACACCTAACCCTTTCACTGGGCCTTCATATTAAGTAAGATCTTGATAAAACATTTGGAATACTTTGCATTGGTTTAGGATTTCCTGGACTGTTGTAGACATAACATCAAACGACGATATGTAACAAAGTCAGTTTTTCAAATTCAGGGTTTCGTTACCATAGAACAGTGAATCCTCAATGATCTATTTTACAGAGGAGGCAAAATAAACTAGGAGGTGGAGGGGTCAGAGCTCATCTGGCCTACAGATCTGGAACTTTTTTTTTAAAAAAATAATTGTTACCTAGATAAACTGGCTTAGAACGAGGCCCATGAAACAATCCAAAATTTCAGGCTGAATATTTCAAATTTCATTATAAAGTAGGCAAAGAAAAGTGATTTAAATATAAATTTGATGTAGAGCTAGGAATGGGTTAAAAGGGGATTCATAATTATGCTTCAGAAACCAAGCTTTGTGTTTCGGAAGTGCTGCATAGCCAATAATATTTTGACTGATTTTTTTTTTATCACTGGATGCATGGAGCTGAGGTTTCCCCTGCTTGCAGAGATAAGTCAAGTCAAGCAAGGTAAACACTCCCTACTGAGAAAGAAAAAACTTGCATTTATATAGTGCCTTTCACAACCTCAGGACGTCCCAAAGCGCTTTACAACCAATGAAGTACTTTTGAAGTGTCACTATTATAATGTAGGAAATGTGGCAGTCAATTCACACAGAGATCTGTCATCAATCGGTATAATACAGTTCTGGCCCTTTAAGCCTGTTACCATTTCACTGGTGAGGTGTCTCCTTGGCAGAGTACAGCATTGATCTTCAAAGTTTTGTGTGCGTGGGGGCAATTCCTGTTAATATTGACACACACCCAGGAACCCCATATCCTAACTTCCAAAAGACAGTGTCAGCTGCTCATAGGAAAACAGTGTTGTAATTCCAGAAAATGTTTCATCAGTACACAGCAGAAATAACACAATAATAAGTTAACAAATACAGAAAAATGCAGAAATGGAAATCTGATGACCAGTGAACAAAGATCAATTGATGATCTAGACCCCCTTTAGGATCCCCTTCTAGGGTCCAGGGCCCCCAGTTTGAAAGCCTCTGGAGTACAGCAAGTGAACTTTGAGTAGATAATGAACTGAGTTTGTAATATTGTAAATTTGCTTCATAGGTCACTTTGACTTGTATCTTGGGAAAGATAATGTGTCCTTCACCACTAGAACCAAAGTTTTAAATCCATTTTGAGGGCTTAATGACATTTTCTGAAATTATGGAAATCAAAGCTTTGGGAGTGACCTTGCCATATTTCTAATATTGTGAACCTTGTCTTGTTTTAAGTAGGATGTGAAATCCCTTACTTTTCTCCCTCTGCCCATTGCATCTGTGGATGGGAGACCTGCTCTCTCACCTTCACCATTGCTGCTATTCTACCAGCTACTGGAGAAGTGCATGTCAAAAGCAGAGTGAATGTCCTTCCCTGCAATACTGAGGCTGAGTTTAGGAATCCAGCAGAGTGAGGGAATAGTGTTGCTGCTGGGTATCTCTGTATTTTCCAGGGTACTAGATTAAATCCATAATCTGCATGTAGAATCTGGAAGGGAGACCATTACAATCGTTCATTAGTAACTGAAGAGGGAAGGAGTCATCTTATCTCGAGGTTTAAGCTCCGACTTTCACTTTCACAGAATTTGTTGGGACCAGGTGCGTTTAACTAGTTCTGGTATAAAGCTTGTAATTTTGTTTCCACCGAATCTTCAGTTAAATAGATGTAGTTAAGATTTAATTAGATTCTTTTCATCAGCCTGAAACATCTGATTGGTTAGTTTCTTGATGTGACTGACCCATTGGTGTGAAGGTGTGAAAAGTGCTTATTGAGGGAGCTTCAGAAGTCAGTAGGTAGGCAGAGCCTGTCAAACTATTAAATAACATTTTGTATCCTCGTCGCCACCTTAGGTACCCCATGACTGGTGTGCATGTTATGCATCAGTTTATTTTTTAATTTGAAAAGCAAGGTGAAGAACCAAGGCCCATAGTGCATGATATTGGCAACGTTTGGGGGGAAGTAAAAGGAAGAAATAAAGATTATGTGACATCAAACTTGGGTTGTAAAAGGTTGTGGATTATTAGAAGAAAGGTAAAATTGAAGGAAGTAAGAAGTTCCAAAGTTTTGAGGCCTGGGAAAGAAGTGCAATGAGTTATGATTTCAACACATTGGAGATGCACAGTTGAGGATGTGGTTGTAGGATAGCATTCCTATCTACTCCTCGTTGGGTTATGTCTACTCCATAAACAGAAAACCAGTTGTAACTGCAGTCTGATTGGCGCAAAGTGGCATTTGAGTGACCCCCTTCTGGATTCAGATTTAAACCATTGCTTAAAAAGGACACTATGAACTTGATGGCCGAGTGAAAGAGTTGAGATTTGGGGACGTGGAATCCCTTCAGATTATCTTGTGTGGAGCTCTGCTGTATTTGGATCCCTTTGCTCAATCATGCTTTTTTTTTTCCCTGTGTGTTGTGATTAACTTATGTAAAAGTGAGAATTATTTCAATGGACCTTTGGTGAAAAGAACAGTTGCATGTTTCTGTTGCAGACTGTACTAAACTGTACCTTCCTCTCCTCCCCCTCTTTCCCCCCCCCCCCACCCTTGCAGTCTAATCTGCTGAAACGGAAGCTGGATGAACACTTGTAAGTAGAATGAATCTCCTTCACGAGTTTGGCCTTTGAATCCTCAGGATTGTAGATAAAATTTGAAAACTAGAAGTTTGTGCTGAAATGTTGTCACAAGTCCTCCAATTAAAACCATAGCAACAAATATTTTGCTGCTTTAGTTCTACAAGCATATTACTCCTGATACCCTCTGGATGTTTTCCTGGCACTTAGGAATTGCTTTGGAAGCCTTGATAGTATTATAGCAGAACACTCGGCTGTGATCCCTCTCTCATGCTGAGGATTTGGAAAATAGGCAGAGGCTTCATCAACTTTGCATCAGCATAAGTCTTGATTTGTGTCTGTCTAAATGGAGTTTAACATGCAAACTCCTCTAACACTTGTGTGAGCATAGCTAAAAGAGCTAATTGAGAACTCATCCATGGAGTAAAGCAGTTGCAAAGTATGCATGATATTAGTAAAGAGATTACTTTGTCTGGACTGTGGTAATTTCCTCCCACTAACATTCTTGCAAATAGTTAACACAATCTGGGAGAGTTTATTTAGCTTCTCCCACTGATTCTTGGCAATTCTTCACGTCGTGATCATGAGCAGGTGCTCTGATCAATATTGCGTTGTGATTTTTCTCCTCCCTAGCCTAAGAAACTTGAGGCACGTTATATAGTGTGTTCTCATTAGAGTGTTTTAATGGTTCTAGGCAAATAGTACTTTCCCCTGTTGGCTTTCTCTTTTTATTATATTGAGGAATGAGTGGTTTTGGGGAGGATGGAAGCATTCACTGACTGCACCCAAGGAGGTAGGCAGACAATCTGCTCTCAGGCCACAGCCAGTAAATTACCAGGATGCAGGTGCATAAAGTGGCCTTGGAATGAGGCCTTTTGCTCTGCTTGATGCCACAACTGCTCTTTAATGTTTCAAAAGCAAAGTACTGCGGATGCTGGAAATCTAAATGTTGTTTCATGTTGGTTTCTCACCAAATTGCATCACCTATGTTTCCATGTAGAGTTTTTTTTTTAATCTACCTGTCCATGATGGTTAGTCCTACAGGAGATCAGGCAATTTACATGTGGTGAGGGTAAGTTCCTGTTCATCTGATGTGTGCAGTGCTCAATCAATACGAGAGCAGCGGACATCTTAAGGTGCTGACCTCCATTCTTTCAGAGCAGCTGCTCTGTGGCTTGTCTCGCGGCCTGAGTTGAACTGTCTCCGCCTGACTCAATATGCTGAGGTCTCCTGGAATCGTAACTTGCGGTGAAAGTATATGCCCCTCCCATATTAATCCCTAAATAAAGGAAGTTGTGCTGTATTTTGACAATGGAGAACGGCACACTTAACAGTTTTCAGCCTACTTTTATCAAGTTCCTGGTGAAAGTTCAATTTATGTTGGTAAACACGTTAATAAAATGAATTCCTGTGTAAGGATTCTGCCAATTTTCCCCCCATTTTTTGTAATGTGCCTGACTAGTTGAGAAAGGTGCTGCTCCCCATATTGAGTTCCTTCACATTACAGAGAGAAGCTGCATGAAGCCCACACTGAACTTCAGAAAAAGAGAGAATACATTGATGACCTGGAGCCTACAGTTGACAGCAATAGTAAGTATTGGAAGTGGTAGGATTTTTGGTAAGGAACACAAATTACTTGCACTTGTAAAGCTCCTCAGCACATCAAAGCACTTCGCACACTGAATTATCTTTGGAATACATTGACTGTTACATTGGCAAATGTAGCAGCCGTTCTGCACCAACAATGACCCACACACACCAATTAGATGAGTGAGCAGATAATCTGTTTTGCTTTGGAGGTATTAATTGAGGGAACCATATTGGCCAGGGCAGAGGGAGAGTTTGCTGCTCCTCTTCAAATAGTGCAGTGGGATCCACTGGATCGGGTAGCCAGGGAACTCAGTTTAACATTTGTCTACCTCTGACAAAGCATCACTCTGCCACTATTGGACTGAAGTATCAGCCTAAATTATGCACTCGAGTCCTGATGCGGGGCTGTTGGTAGATTAGTAATTAGACAATCAACAGTTCAAGTCATGGATTTTGGCTGTTGTTGGAGTGAGTGCTGACACTAAATGCAGCTCCACAGATAACTTTAGGGGAAAGAGACAGAAGCAAGGGGAGACACTCTCCTTGAAACATGAAGTAACACTGCCACAAGTTGCAGAGAAGTTTGGAAAGCCAGAAACTCCTTTAAAGAAAGGAAACTATTCACAATGCATTGCAAGTTTAGACTATAAACATAATGCTTTTAAAGCACAATTCATTTCTTAAATTTGTAGCAGCCCGTAAGATTGATGAGCTGCAAGAGGTTTTGAAGAAGAAAGATGAAGATATGAGAGCCATGGAGGAGAGATACAAGAAGTACTTGGAGAAGGCACGGACGGTAAGACTTTTGACCACTCTGTGGTAGAATTTCACTTACTTCATAACCTGCAATGACTCAACTTCAGAGTCCAAACTTTTTAAAATTAATTTTGATGGACGGATTAAGATTACCCAAGGTAAGGGAGACAACAAGATTCCAGAACTAACTTTAACATTTTGAGCATTCGCCAGTACAGGACATTTTCACCAACTGATACAAAATGTTGCTTTTTTTCTTTTTTTTTCAGGTGATTCAGACTCTCGACCCAAAACAAACTACAACAACCGCTCCTGAAGTTCAAGCCCTGAAAAACCAACTGCATGAGAAAGAGGTTAAGATTCAACTGTTGGAGGTAAGGCTTTCAAGTAACCACTGGGAGGAAGGCCACCCCAACCCACTGGGGTTTGAAGTGCCTTTCTCTGACTTTTCTATTGGGCAGATGAGGAAGCCAATGGAAACTATTGGAACAATTCTTTTTCTGGAAATGGTGCACGAAGAGGAAATGCCATGGAGACTCTTGAATAAGTTATTGCTCCTTGCTAGGCCATTCCAACAATGTCATTTCATAAAACCGCTCTGAACATCCAGAGCAGCTCCATTGTAAATACTGCTCTGCAGCTGCCTGATCTCAGGAACTTGTGCTTTGAGACACTTCCCATAACTGACGTGTCGGGAGCAGCCAACAGGGAGGGAGACCTACTCTAGGGTCTCCATGGAGGGTAAATTGAAAAGTTTCTTTTTAAAAAAAAATCAAATTTAAAATAAGTTTATTAATTTCTCTAAAACAGGACAGTACTTTTTATTCAAAGCACCCCTCCTCCAGATCCCTGAATTCCCTTTCCTTTATTTACATTGACTCTATCTGCAATATTCTTTTGTGTGTCAAACTCCTTTAATGCTCTTGAATCCTGTTGTTCTGATCCGCTTCAAGATGCTGCCCACTTACTGAATTATCTTTGGAATACATTGACTGTTACATTGGCAAATGTGGCAGCCGTTCTGCACCAACAATGACCCACACACAGCAATTAGATGAGTGAGCAGATAATCTGTTTTGCTTTGGAGGTATTAATTGAGGGAACCATATTGGCCAGGGCAGAGGGAGAGTTTGCTGCTCCTCTTCAAATAGTGCAATGGGATCCACTGGATCGGGTAGCCTGGGAACTCAGTTTAACATCTGTCATGCACTTTGGACACTTTTTTGATAAAATTCAATGACGTGGACTAGTATCAGCAAATGCATTTTACCCTAACACTTCTGCAATGGCTTGGATGATTAAACATCTTGTAACTGCTGTAAATAGTATCTGGTTTGTTGGACAGGAGAAGGAGAATAGTTTGGTAAAACCTTGAATCTTCAACAGTCAAATTGCCTTGTGTTTGACAGAAATCCTTGAATGCCTCTCAGGCATATAACTTGCTACAGTTTTTGAAACAGCCCTACATATGCTATTACGAGACCTCCCTGGTAGTGACACAGAGTCAAGAGGCTATGAGCGACATACATAATGCCCTTGTTTTCAGAATAGCAGTAATTGTTCGGCCTTGGTTTGTTTTTGGATTGGTTAATTTTCCTGTTGTTACTATTCGTACGTAGTTAACTGCAGAGGGTGGTACGTTCAAACTAGAGCAGAAAGATTACAGGAAACATCTTTTGCTTTGTATAAAATTCCGTTCCAACAAAACAAATGAAATATTTTGCCATCTTTTGTTTCTACTTTTTCAAAACCTTTGAGACTTTGAACACAAGCCGGGGTTTCCCCTTCATTGCCTTTCATGTTGGCCATGACCTTGCAGATGGTATGCTGGGGCATTTAGGGTGATTGCATTCTTGTATAATACATACTGGGAGTTTTTTTTCCTTGCAATTCTGGTTTTGAATTGAAAAATAATTCCCTTCCCTTCCACTCCACTCTGAATCGTATGATATCCTGCAATGGTGATGACATAGTCCCCACTTTTGGTGTTACAGCTCCTCTTTTAGAGGTTACCAGTGCAGTTTTCGTTGTTGTCCTTATTCCTCCCAGTTTCTTCCGTCCCTGCCACTGCCTGCTGACTCCTTGAGGTACAGTTCCATGGGTATCAAGCACCAGTTGCATGTCCCGAGTCAACAGCTTTAAGCAGGCTGTTTGACTGTGGTGTGGGATATCGTAGATGAGCTTAATCCTGGACATACACTCACTTCCACCAGGCACCCATGGTCATTAATTATCAAACAGGAAGCCTGGCAGGAAATTATTTCCCCTACCTAACCCATGGTTTCAGAATTCAAATTGCATGCCCCCTGTTTCTCTTTTCCCCCCCTACCCCCCCCCCCCTCCAAACTAGATGAGCGACTAGCTGGGCCCAAATCAGGGATCTGACTTGGGACCTGCCTTGTCTTTCTGACAGTTGCTCACTGTCTTAATTAACTGGATCATCAGGGGAGCCATGGCTTCTATTTTAGAAAGTTTTTCCTAGGTATAGAGATTGATGTTGGAGTTCATAGGCATTCGTAGGTAACTTTTCACATCGGTTGCAGATTTAATGTGGAATCTCTTGTATCCTGGAGAATACAGTTTAATTAAGTGAACACATCAGGGTGCCTCAAATTACATTGTTAGTGCTTCCTTCCCTTCATAGTTTTACATCTGATGTGTTGGCTGTCTCTGATTTTGTAATGTGCCTGTAGTATGGACACACTGCCCTCTGACAATGGGAATAGCTCCAAGCACTGTTCTTTCAGAGGCTGACGTGCTCTGGTAAATGTGTTTTCAAATGACTTTCTGTTCCTTGTTAGAATGACTTTGAAAAAAACAAAACCCAAAGAGACCAAGAGGAGAAATTGATCATCAGTGCCTGGTACAACATGGTAAGTTTAAAATTTACTGAAATTGATCTGTTTTATTTTTCCTCACTCTGTAATATCATGGAGGTTATTGTAAAAAAAAAATGTTTTATATAGTGTTCATTTATATAAGGCCTTATCGCTGCAATGAAACATCTCTAAGGGCTTCACACTGGCAATTACTTTTAGAGAGTAGTGACTTTTGCTACATCGGCAAATCTAGAGGGAAGGGAGGGGATAAATGAGGCAATTGTTTTCCAACATTGAGTAAACAATGTGCCAGGCAGGAAAGATCCGATGAAACAAATTTTCTTACCCACGACTTTCTGCAGGGTATAAAACCTGACCTGTTGCTGATATTCCAGTTCTAGGTTTAGATTTGAACTCTGGTTTCCAGAGCAGTGCAGTCCTACTGGGACTACCAGGCACTGTAGCCTTTGCGTTTCCCATTAATGCCACTAGGTGGTGGTGGTGCACTTCTAAGATTAAATTTGTCAACGTAGAATTAATCTTAAAAAAAACTTTAATATCGGGATGAAACTGCTTTTATAGTAACATACTATCTCAACCATTGAGTTTAAACAGAAAGTTTAGTTGATAAAGATATAAAAGAACTTCAAAGGATGGTAATACCCCAGAGGTCCATCTGCATTTGAAAGAGAAAAGAATGAACTTGCGTTTATATATGTCCTCTTTACATCCCAAAGCGCTTCACAACCAATGAAGTACTTCTGAAACGTATTGCGTAGAAAGTACAATATGGAAATAGGCCATTCAGCCCAACCAGTCAGTATTGGTGTGTATCCTCCACTCAAGTAGTACACCATGTGCCCATCTTGTTCCCATATCCTTTTATCCCACTTTCCTTCAACCACCTGCCTATGTCTGTGCTTCAGTTACGAACTCCAGTAGTGCATTCCACAGCCTCTCAACCCTCTGTGTAATAAAAAGTTTCTCTGGTCTCTGTCCGGATCTCCTTGCATTTAATCTTGTATCTATGCCCCTTATTCTAGACCCCATTTTAGCTACTTGTTATATAGGCAAACACAAGAGCAAAGTCATACAGAACAGCAGTGAGATGAATGACCAGATAATCTGCTTAATGGTGTTGGTTGAGAGATAAATGTTGACCAGGACACTGAGAGAACTCCCTTACTCTTCTTTGAATAGTCCCATGGTATCTTTTATGTCAATCTGAGTAGGTGGACAAGGCCTTGATTTAACACCTCATCCGAAAGACGGCACTCCTGACAGTGCAGCACTCCCTCAGTATTACACTGAAGTGTCAGCCGAGATTATGTCCTAAAATTTCTACAATGGGACTTGAACTCTGAAGCAGGAGTGCTACCACTGAGCCAAGGATGATGCTTAAAAATAGATTGGTTAGTCCATAGGTTTTCATACTGGAGTCCCTAGAGATGAGGGTATCTATGAAGTTGTCAGATTTTTGTATTTTTCTGTACTTGACTTATCAGCGTGGTATTTTTGGTGCTATATGCTAAATCTTCTTCTGTAGGGTAAGTTTCATTGTACCCTATCTTATTTTCCTGCTGCTTCAGGAGTAGATGGGCACATGCTCAAGGATGTGTTGGAATATTGGGGTTTCATCCTTTCTGCTTGCTGTCCTGCAGGGCATGGCTCTTCACCAAAAGGTAACGGAAGAAAGGTCCCGGGGCCACAGTCAAGCGCAGTCGTTCCTGGCTCAGCAGAGACAAGCCACTAACGCGCGTCGGGCGCATCCCAACCGGTTGCAGCAATCCGTAATGAGATAAACGATCAGACCAACGCATGCGCGTGAAGAGCAATTACAGTACCTCATCACAACTATAGCCCAAAAAAACACAACTGCTGCTCCGTTCCAAAAGGTCGTCGAGTTTTTCTCTTTTTTTTTCCTGCAAGGTTATTAAATTAGCCTGTTGGAGAATTTTTACGTTGGAGTTTTGCCATCATAATCATTTTAAAAATCAGTTACAAGAGATTTTGATTTAATGTCAACACCTTTTTATAAAATTATGCCGTTGATCCCTTTGGAGAGAACCAGTAAGGGACCTGAGGCTGACCATGCTCGAGAATCAAATTAAACCCAGGGTGTGGCAAACAACTTGTTCCTTTATAGCTGTGTTCATTTATCGCCCTCGTATGGCCATTCTCAGTCAATCCTTCTGGCCAGTTCTCTCTCCCTTTCTTCTCTTCCCTATCAGCTCTCACTGTTTAAACAAAAATATATTTTGAATTAATCCAAGGTATATCTGGGTTGACTAGAAGCTATGAAGGTGCCGATTACGAATATGGATTGGCCTGTGTGGGTCTAACTATGTAATAACACTAATACTCTGGGTACATTCATTTCTTATGCTGTCGCTGTTTTCTTTTTAAGAGCTGTGCTTCAGATTGGAGTGTTTAATATGTTCAGGCAAGTGTGTGAGTCCTATTTAGTTACTTTACAGTAGCAGCTGTAGGTCTGCTCCTGACTGACGATGGTAGGCTGCTCTACTTTGGAATATTATCGGCATGGTTTATACCCAAAATACTTGCACTTTACTATTAACTGGTAGCTATTTCATTCTGGTTAGTTTGAATGTTAACTTGCAGGGTCAAAAGCCTGCATTGAAACTGAACAAGTGGTTTTGTCCAGGCCTATGGTTGCTGTAGGACATGGCTTCCCCCTGAATGATGCAGCATTTTCTTTGTTTTCCCCACATTCACATAAATCAAACTATAATTCTTGGAAAAACTTTTACGGTGCCTCCGCCAAGTAGACTGGCACTTCTACCCAAACTTGATTTTCCCTAAAACCTTTCATTTAAATCTAAATGAGCCCCTGTGCAAGGGGCATTTAAGCCAAAAGTCTGCAGTTTGAAATGTTTTATTTGAGAGGGAGGGGGGAAGATAGCAGGGATTTGGACTGAATAAAACCTCTTAACAATTTCATGTTCAGTTGTTAAAATCTTGCAGAAATGAGCTAGATTGATCATAAATTGCTGAAGAAATTAAACTTTTTTTAGTGTGTGAGTCTCTTCTCCCTCCTAGATGAGTAGGTGAGCTGAATTTTACAAAGGTTTGTGGCTTATTAAATTTTATGGTTCTGTTGCTGGTGTGAAGCTCTTCACCCTAGGAGTTGGGCTGCAAAACTGAACAGAAATCACTAGTTGAACTGAATTCTTTTTTAAGAAAATATTTTAGTTTGTATTTAAATTGAATCAAATGTGCGGCTGTACTCAGCACAGTGACTAGAAAGGTATTATGGAGTCTAGTTTCTATAAGTTGTCCTGCATTTTGTTAATTTAAATAAAGTTTTTGTCCTTTATATTTGTGCATACAGCTGAGTGCCTGGTTATTTACACTTTTTAAATAAGAAATGCAGTGTAATGATTATTGTACTTCATATGTGGTCCAGGATGTTAAAGTCACATTGGAAAAGTAAGCATAAGGCCATTGGAGTGGCTTATCCTGACATTTTTTTAAAAAGCAAAGTCCCAAATGACTTGCAATTGTAATATTTCTAGCTCTTTGGGTGGGACATAGTATGGAAGGGAAATTGATGTGGAAATTCAGTAGTGACTTCTAGTTTTCATTTTTAAGTTTCCTTGCACAGAGTAAGAGAAAAGTCTATGGTGTTGTAAAGATCTGAGTAATGAACGCACCTACTGCAGATAAATAAGGGACTGTCCTGCTTGTAACCTTACATTGGTGCTGAAACCCTAGGGAATGGTGTTTGCGAGTGAATTTTAATAAAGTTGAAGTTCCTCCTTTTGAAGCTTACCACCAATTTTTAGAACAAAATTGCATTACACTTTCAAAGATTTGTTGAACAAAGCAGAGAGAGTTTAAAAAGCACTGCTATTAAATTTTGAAGCTTTGACACCTGCCTCTACCAAATTAACCAGGCTAATCTCCAATTTAAGATGAGTCTCTCTTTGCTTTGAGGAGCTCCTCTTAGATGCTCCACCTGTTTCATTAGCATAAAAGAAAGGCCATTAATTAAAAGTATGTGGTTGCTAAAGGCCATCTTACAGCCTGCAGCTGGTGTCCTTCAGCTGGTGTGTGTTAATGACGGAGAGCCCACTAGCAGTTCCCCCTCTCGCCTAGTGATGTGGGAGGTACCAAGTAGCTATGATGTTAGAATGCACCCCTTGAAACAAGTTCTCCTCTCTTCAAAGTATTTTCTCAGCAATGCTAGCCATGCAGGGAGTTTAGTCTACTGCTGTCCAGACCAGACGGGTCCGCCCGTTCCAGGATAGACTTCCTGTTTGCGTCCCCAACCTCAAGGTCACACCGGTGTTCTTCTCTGACCACTGCCTTCTACTGGCTGACTGTCACCTACAGGATGACCAGAGAGTGGGCAGGGGGATATGAAAGCTGAACGTGAAACTGTTGACCCCAGAAAACATTGAGAAACTAAAGAGGGATTACAAAGGTTGGAGATCCGTAAAACCCCTCTTTGATTCCCCCAGTGCACTGGTGGGAAGCCATCAAGGCGAACATCACGAGGTTCTTCATCCTCATAGGTGTTCAGAAGGCGAGAGAGAGGCACAGAGAAACATCCCGACTCCAGAAAAGCATGCAGCATCTGCTCCTGCTGCAGTCGATGGGGATCGAAGTCGGGGAGGAACTCAGAGAGGTGAAGGACCAGCAAGCCTCGCTCTTTGCCTCTGAGGCCTCCAAGATCATCTTCCGGTCCAGAGTCCGTTCCGTGGAGCAGGACGAGACGTGCTCGCGTTTCTTCCAAAAGGTGTTCATCTCAACCCACTGAGACAACGGAGACTATTGTACAATTGAGCTACCTGTTCCACTCTTGTATTCAAGGCATAGGGTTAAAGTTTTTTCAGAAACTTTTTTTTAAATGCCAATATAACTTTTCTGAAGTACTTCTATATCAATTGTTCCAAATGTGCACTAACTGGAAGATGAAAAAAGAGATCTCCAGCAAGATTTGAGATTTAGAATTGTTTTTTATATCCAGTTCTTGGCATGTGGTAGACACCAGCAAAACCCCTGAGAAGCTAATGAACCGCCTTGAGTACATGTTAATGAGTTACACATAGGTCAGTGAAGGTAGAGAAAGCAAGTTGCCTTGCCTGAAGGACATTAGTGAACTAATTGGGCTCTTCAGAGGAAGATAACTTTCACGGTCCTAGTGGCAGCCTACACATTTACCAAATTTATTAAATTCAGTTTCACAACTTGCCCTGGTGGGATTTGAGCTCATGATCTCTGGGTTGCTAGTCCAGCACCATAAGCACTGCTTGTTCTCTCCCATTCCAAGTAGTGGAAGCATAGAATTGATACTGCAGTTGATGCTGTTGGTTATCGCTTTCACCAAGGTGTTGTATAAATACTTGGGGTCAGGATTGGAAGTTATAGGAATGGGTTTTGCTGAGACCAAATACTGTGATGGGGTAGGAATGGTTAGTGGAAGGCAGCAGGCCTGGATTGAAATAAAATTTCTGAAGTTTGTTTAATTTACTTTTGGGTACCAAGGAGTACTTTCTCACTGGAGATTAAATGGGTAGGAATAGTGTACATGATCTGTGAAAGGAGTAGGATTCATGAGGCTAATTGGTCTTTTCTTCCATGTTTTTATTTTTGTAATGTTTTATGATGTGTCATGGCCTGTAACTGGTGTGCATGTTGTCTAGTCAACTTACTATGAGTAGGGCAAGTGACTTCTCAACACTCAAATCAGAAACTTGCATTTTCATTGTCTCCACATCTTATACAAAATTTCCATTTCCTTGTGTGGCAGTAGATGCAGCAAGTATAGAAATTGGCAGGATTGGTTGCCAGTTGGCTGATAGTAAACAACGGTAGGTTTTTAAATGATAGCAACCACTTTATTTAAGTTTCTTTATTTACACGTGACCTTTCGCCATTGTGATACCTAGATATATACAGAGAAACTGATAACAGTAAGCAACTTGAAACCAGCATAGCTATTACACACAGAATCACATTTGACAAAAAGAGCCATATAAAAATTCCCTTTCGATCATCTTTTTAAGCCTAGATCTCCAGCCATCTAATCAACTGCAATTCTGCCCCATATAGTAGCCAACCTTGACTCATTTGATCAATAGCCCCCCTCATTTCTCCCAGCACCGCAAAAAAAAACACTAATTACAAAAGCATGTTTCATCGCGTATTGTCTATTTTAGCCCCATTGTCCTATGTTTCTTCAGATGTTTTGGCAGAATTACCATTTTTCCTTTATGATCTTTGTTCCTCTTCAGAAAAAATTGCAACTGACCTCCAGTGCTGACGTTAAAGAAACCATGTGTTTCTTTTTGGCTTGTATATAGTTAAAATCCAGGGTGTACAAAACCAGTCGTGAACACTGGTTTCCACTACTCTGGATCTATGGTTAATTCTTTATTGATTTACAAAAAATTCATTCCTCCCCCCGCCCCCCCCCCAATCAGATTCCCCATTAGCAACTTGCATTTACATAACACCTTTCCCATAACAAATTGTCCCAGAGCACAGAGGTGAAATCAGATTTTAAAAATGGACACTGAGCTGAAGATATTAAGTGGAGTGGCCAAAAGCTTAGTCAAAGAGGTAGGTTTTGAGGAGGATCTTAAAGGAGGAGAGACAATTCCAGAGAAGTGCTTACATGGTCAAAGGCACACAGCTGCTAATGAGGTGGGGGGGGGGGGGGGGAATGCACAATAGGCCAGAGTCAGAGGATCTGATTTAGGGGGGGGCGAGGAAGCTCATGCGAAGTTTGGATAGGGAGAGGCGAGGCCACGAAGGGATTTAAATACTTTGATCCATTAATGTCCACAAGTTCAACGAATTCCGTGTTTTCTCTCAGTTTGCCCTTTTAGGTAATGAATGATCCAAGCAAACTGAAGGGAAAATAGGATCCATACCTGAAGTAGTTTCCTAGACATCTCCTCCTCACCTAGGGAAAATGACCCAGTGATCTATTTCACAATTATCTGGTACTAGTATATGCTTCTCTTTTTTTCTCCCGCGCGCCCCCCCCAAAAAAAAACTGGTAGAAAGTGATTCGTAGGATTTTTCTATGGGAAGAATGTCACCAAACTTTCCCAGAAATCTTATCCAGAATTAAAGGAGGAGGTTACTATCACACAACTTGTTGACCACCATAGTATTACAGCATTACCACATGCTATTCTTTGCCATCCCATCAAGAATCATTTCCCCCCCCCCACCTTAGATTTAATCAGGCTATCAAGTCTGGAATCAAATTGAATAAGGACAGCCAAACTATATAATCTACCTTTTTATTATATTTCAAAAACAGTACTGATAAATTAAGCACAAGCAACAAGTGATACAACAACTTACTCATTCAAATGTCACTACATTCCAGTGATGTTTAAACACATTAAAAACCCATCCCTGCCATTTGTACATTCAAAAGCTTTTGCCCTGCCACATCCACATGAGTTAACTGCATTTTTTTTTAAAGAAAAAGGCCCATTTAATAGAAAAATTGACTGTCTTATAAAAAGCCCATCTGAGGTACAGAAATCTATAGTGCAAATGTTTAAATTCCACATTTTCCTTTTCCCATATAAAGGGTGAATGTGTTGACTGGCCTTCCTAATGCTGGGCTTTACCTAATGTCCAGTTTCCAAACTGGACTGGGTCAAGGCTAATGGTTCCTTTACTCCCGCACCACCTGCCAGAATAATGCTTTTCCAAGAGAGTTAAAACAGAAAGGGGATCAGGCTGGATAGTCAGAAGAGATAAATATCCACAGCCTCACATCCCAGTTGGAATTCAAGAACGGCCCAAAGCCTAGGGCACAACTGTGAGCAGCTCGTTCATTTCCCCTCAAAAACCACCTAAAAATGGTCGTCAACATTATTGGACATTCTTATTTCCCAGGGCCAAGTAGAAGGGAAGAGATGAGAAAATGAACTTTAGTGTGCAACAGCTGTATGTAACCAACAAAATTCTTATTCCTTCTGCCCCCCCCTCCCAAAATCATCTGTGTGCTCTTCCTTCACAAAGTCAACAAGGTCGCCAGATCCAGGCTAATTTTGCCACCCCACTTTACTGGGGGCGGGCAGGCAATCACAGGTTGGAGCTCCAAAGTTTCAAAACTATTTCATTTCTCCACCCCACCCGCCCTTTTAAAAAAAAACACATGAGCACAGCAGTAAATCTCATCTCCTTTCAGACAGTCTTCACTGTCACCTGAGGTAAGTTTGTAGATTAAGATGGGATAGAGTAGGAAGCAGCAGTCCTGGGATCCCATGGCCCGTCCTCTTTTCCCTTCCTACCCGCCCAGTGGCTGGTTGTTTTCCCAACCAGTTTATTCAGAAAAATAAGTGGCACTGGAACACTAAAGCATCCAGCCTGTTTTATAAAAAAAAAAACTATTCAGGACATCAAGTCATAAAACACATTAATAATGGCACACAACTTCTTTGCATTAGCGTTGACCCACTTAAAAGATTGGTGAGGAGCACACATTGTGCAATTTTTTGCACAATAGATTGTAGATTTGGAAGACTGTTTGGCCTATCTTCGTTTGTTCGTTCGTTAAACGTGGCCCTGCAGTTGCCCTCACCTTTTGTAACATTCAATTGCTTTTAAGTGATTCCAGGGTTTTCACTACTCTCATCTGAGAGCTAATTCCATGTATTGAATAACTTCCTGATTTCAGACTAAATGTGTCTCATTTATCTATGCATAGTAGTTATTATGAAAGTTTCTTAAAATTACTATGTCAATTACTCTTTCGTAAGAAAAAACAAATCCCCTCTTTCCACCCCCCACTTACAAAGTTCATAGCCTAAACATAACATCTACAGCAATCAACAGACTCTGAAACATTCTAATTGAACCATTCGACATGACCAGGAAGTCTAGCAAAAGAAAGATGTTTGAAATGGGTGAGATGACAAGACACACAGCATAAAACTATTACCAAACGAGCTGGGCAGGAGGATTAAGCACTTCTTGTAACGAAACACAACTGCTACAGGAATGCATGCAGACCATTACATCGCCACAGCTGGAGGGCTCACCAACAAAAAAAAAACAAACTCCACTGATCATTGTCCAGCACAAATCAGTCCTCCAGCCCATTATAACTGATCTGGCCATTAATTGCTGCTGGCAACATCATACCAGTTGCAGTATGGCTGTTAAAGTGCTCAATTTCGGTCAAAACTTAAACCAGCTGTTATAGGGTGGCATGGTGTTCATATTTTTTTGGGAGGGAAATGGAGAAGAAAAAAGTAAACTGAATCCCATATCTACTGACTCAGAATACTCGAGATGCACTCGTATTCTGAAAGGTTCAAAAGGTGATAGTCCACAGTATTACCACTGCTCGGCCCAACTGGTTAATGCTGGTGTTTATGCTCCACTTGATCCTCCTCCCATCCCTCTTCGTCTAACCCTATCAGCATGTCCTTCTATTCCTTTCTCTCTCGTGCTTATCTAGCTTCCCCTTAAATACATTCAAGCACAAAAGATGTAAGCCTTTTCTATTGAACCCATAAGGAGTCACTGGGTTGGCCCAGTTAAATGGTCAACCATTTAACCAGGTTAATGCTGCCCTTTTAAAGGGGCACAAATAATAAAGAACTAAACCGTAATGCAGAGGAAACGTAGAACTAAAATAATATTATTGCCCGTGTCTAATACACACGCCAGTCCCTGCAGTGCCCACAGGTCGCAGAAGGCCTCAAGTGGACAACACGTGCGCCTCCAAGGCTACCCAGGCACGGCGAAGGCCGCAGAAGAGGACGAAAGGTGTACGTGATCTTGTAGCGGTGTGTTATCGGCACTGTGCCATGTCGGGCAATAGGTGGTCACTTGGTTTGTGTCCACAGTTCTCAAGCCATGCAACTGAGTGAAGTATGAGTGGCGTAGGAGGAGGGCGAGGAAGAAGAATTTCATACCAACAGATTTAGCCAAGCAGTGTCCAGAATGTTCCCGAGTCCATTATTCTTCTCTGTTCCTTCAAAAAATAATAAATAAATTGTGGCCCACCAACTGTCATGCACCTTGTCCCAAAAAATTATGCAAATTGTTACCTTTCTTGTACAATTAGTAGCGTGATGAAACAAGTTGGCTGGATAGACTCCTACACTGAGTCGTGTGGATCCTTCGTGAGCTACTCCCAGCGTCCAGTGCCCTCTGCAGCTATTGTTCGGCAGGTTCGTGTCAGAGAACTCCAGATTAAACAACATTTAAAAAAGCATAAAAACCCCCGCAGGCACGGGAAATCAGTTTCAGAAGCAGCCATTTCAAAAGGATTCACTCAATGAAGGTTTACGATCAAAATCCAAGACTGAATCACCGCTTTTGACTCTACATTTCATTCTATACACGTTCATCGTTCACACCCGTTTGGTCCTTAGTGATTACTGATGCCCAAGCTCATCTGTGAATCAGTACAGCACCTTTTAGTGAGAGTTTATCCAAGATAGATTTTGGAAACAGTGGCAGACACTCAAAATGCATAATGGGGTTCAACAGAGGAGGCAACAGGTGATTTTGGTGGTGGTGTTCAGCACTAAGAAGCTTATGGAGATGGGCAGCTGCTATGAAGCCCCTCGACAAGCGTAAAGAGAAAGACCTTTTCAGTTCTTCATTGGGATCTGGCAGATGCCACCCTAGTCTAACACTGTACTTTTACATGGCAGCAAATGCCTTTTCCCCCAATATTGCATTTGGACTTTCTAAAATAGTTTTAAAAAACTCTAAAGTGGCTTTGCGCAGAACGCAACAGCTTTACAAAAAAATGGACAATATGACACGTTCAGCGATTGAGTCCATAATGTGCAAAAAGGAGAAAGTTTGTTCCCACAGGGTGCTGAATAGGACAGCAGTTACAGGCAGCGGAATCCAGTTTTTGTTCACAGTTTTAAAAGCTCAGTCTAAATCTGGTTGCTCCTTTCTCCTTCACAGCTGAGAGGGGGCTTTTGAATGGATGAGCTCTCTGCCGTTAACATGCAGCGGCTCGGAGATGTGCAAGGGCATGCTCTCGTCCTCCACGCCGTCACCACGCAGAGACCGCTTGGCCGTTCTGGGCCACTCGGTCTTTTCACCGGGTTCCTCCTCGGCAGGAGAGAGAGACAGTAACGGGGTCTCAATCTTCCCTCCAACCACTGGATGCTGAAGAGCGAAGGTTCCTCGGTTGGTATGCACCAAAAGTGGAGTATTGCTGTTGGAGGGCGGAAGAGGTGATCCTAGAGTTTTTACCAGGGAAGTTACAGGAATGGTTTCCATTGTTGGGTAGCTGTGATCGGGGGGCTTCTGCACAGGTTGAGTCTCTGAAGGTGACTGTAATCTGCAGTCTTGGTCCTCATAAGAGTCAACCTGATTAACATGTGGATCATATGAAAATATCAAATCCCCTCCATGTGGAAAGCCTTCCCTGGAAATATCGATAGTTGAGATCGTAGGAGAACTGGGACAATCAGCTTCCAAGGTGACATCACTATCTTCTGTCGTGGGGGTATCTGAAAGCCCATCTTTGCACTCGTTCGTTTCCCTTCCAGATCCTTGGGCTTCTGAAGCAGGCACATTCTCCTCGTTGGTTTGCTGGCTGAACTTCAAGCTGTTCGTCTCGGCCTCGGTCTCTTTTCTCTCCAGCTTGGTATTCTCCGAGAGAAAATGGATCTCGGTCAGAGGCTTGTGGTCATTAAAGGTACCGCAGGAGCACACGGTGGACTGGGTGTCCTGGCACAGGCAGCTGTACATGGACGCGTCGGACGACACGCTGTTTCTCCGTTTCAGCAGCTGGAATTGCCGAGTGGAGCGTGCAATGTTGCTGCGGAAGCTTGCTGGCGATGGAGCGCTGGGTAAGAGGCGACTGAACAGCGGGACGTGGCGCCGATTGCCTTCTTCCATATTCTCCTCAATCTCTTCCATCAGTTGAAAATGCATGTCATCTTTTGACATCCTAGAATTAAGAAAAAAAGAATGAGTTAAAGCTATCTGTGGGAGTCCAGTTGGACTCATTGATATTACTCCTCATAACATTTCGAAGCACTTCACATAGAGAGTCACTATTGAAGAGCAACACCTCACGTGGGAAAAGGGGCAGCCCATTGGCACACAGCAAGATCCCACCAACGGTTTTTGGCGCCGTTTGATTGAGGGGGGAATGTTGGCTGTAGAACGCGCTCCTTTTAACAGTCCAACATTCAACTGAGCAAGCAGATAGGCCCTTGGTTTTGGCACTTCTGACAATGCAGCACTCCCTTAGGCTAACACTCAGGTACATTACTATGTGCCCAGATCCTGGAGTAGGACTTGAGACCAAACCCTTTTGCCCAAGAGCTAAGAATGTTACCAACTGAGCCGGGCCAAATACACAACCCACAAAACTGGTTAGGCCAAACAACTGGAATTAAGTGATTTAAATCTTCTCAACCTGACAAATGTTGCAATCTCACTCAGAGGCCACAGGGATGTCTGGTGATGGAAGTGACATTGGTGGGTTGGGGGGGGGAGTGATCTTCTGAGGTTGGGGTTAAGGCATATCATTGGGTCAAAAGGAGAGAAACCTTTAATGCCAGAGATAATCAGATTTCTGAATTTCTCTGTTAACTGGCACATTATTTCTGTTGCTGTACACTATTATAAGGTTTTCTGGAACAAAAGGACAGTTTCCTTTTGGGTAGTTGACATGAACTTTGAGGGGCCGTAGGAGTGAGTCAATTTCGCAGGAGTCCTTCCCACCACACAAGTTTGCAAACTACTGCTATATCATCTGACAGTGTAGCTGTGCCTGCACTGAGTGCCAGAGATCAGGGGGAAAAAGCACAGGCCATTTCCTAGAATTCACATCTTAACAAACAAAAACAAACGGGAAGGTTCTCACTTGATGTGTGCGACTTAAACACAATGACTTAAACACCTCAAAGCATCAAAATCACCTGCACTTGAGAAATAGCAGATCATGACTGCGGGGAGAGGAGGGAAAAGGTGATGGGTTGGGGGGGGGTGCAGGGGAAACAAGCCAGAGGCTTATCACTCACTATATTGCTTGGACAGTACACTTACTCACAGTTAGCGCCAGATAGAACGGTTAACCCCTTTTGAAAAACAATTTGAAGGAAGTCTCCTAATGACTTGTGCTTTTGAGGATGAGATAACCAATGTTAAATCTCTAGTCTTACAATGGTCTGGTCGAGAAATTAGTTTGGAGAAATTATGCGTTTTATCTTAAGCAAACGGAATTAAAACACAGAGCGCCAAGTCACCATCCATCCCTAAACTTCGTGCATGTTGCAAAATTTATTCTTGGAGATGGCAAAAAAGTAATGAGATTTCACCAGTCGTAAGCATTAAAGTGCAGCTTGACATTGCACAGTAGGATGCGGCCTCATGCCTAGATCAAGATTGACCAGTACACCTCACTGCTAGTGACAGCGTGATGAATTTGGTGCTAAGCCCAATCTGCCCGTCAAATGTGGAACCCTCGCTTGATGTTTGATCTTTGCCAGCCCAATATCCCACCTTTTTTGCATTCCAAGCAGATGCAGCATGGGCTAAATGCAGAGTCAAAGCTCCCCTTTCTCTGGCTCAGCATTGCACCTTCACCTGTTTTGGAAGTGTGCCCCGACTGTACTAATGTGGCATTTTGTGCCTCGGTCACCTAAAGGACATTAGGTTTCAGCTCTCAGCCTCCTCAGATGTTAAAGCTGGTGCTAATCAGGGGGCTGGTCACCATCTGGGTACATTTTAAAGACCATTTAACGGCAGAACATTTTTTCAGAAGACTAGAGAAGGCCACACAAATTGGCTACTGCGTTTCCTACATTACAGCAGCGACTACTCTTCAGAAGTACTTTGGGACGTCCTGAAGTTGTGAAAGGTGCTATGTAAATGCCAGTCAGTCTTTCTTTGTTATCCCAAAAAACTTCCACACTCTTATCTTTGCTTCAATCCACATTAAGTGCACAAAGTTTGGAAGTTAGATTGAGTTCAGTGGCCGTCCCTCCACCGCACTAGTGCTTGACCAGTCAGAAATATTGTAAAGTTGCAGCAACTCACGTCATGTCGAACGTGGAACCCTGGAAGGATGGTTTCTGCAGCACAAACACGGTGGCAGCAGTGTACGGGGGGCGAGGATTGGATTCGTTCCAGTATAGATCCTTTTCCATAAGAGGCAAATCCTGATACATGTCATCGACCGCCATCATTGACACCTGAATGCAACAGTCACAACTACAGTCAATGCAACCCTGCAAAAAAGGGACAGCGAACTCAACAAGAGTAGCTTAGTCAAGGAATGGTCAGGAGAGACTTGGGGACGAGGTGGGGGGTGGGGGGAGAAGAGACACAGCCAAAGATTGCTTTTTTTTTTATCCCCAGTTTTCTTGCCTCCTCTCCTGATTATGTGAACTCGTGCTGGTGTGTGCATCCACAGGTGCCAGCAACTCTTCAGTATCTTACACAGGTGGACATTCTTTATGCACAAGTCAAGACAGGGTGTCAGCAGACTAGTTGACCCAAGTGCATCAGAGGCAGAACCCAATCCTGTCCTTACCCATTGTCCACAGGTGCACACTTTCCAGCTAAATAGCGATCCGGACTTGGAACACTCCCTCTTAAGCTTTCTTAGCCCAGGAACACGAGGCCAATTCTAATATCCCTGTCCCATCTTAGCAGAGCTCAGCATTGATCAGGGATCAAACGTAGAAATGTATTAGTCTGTGTGGCTCGGTACCACATTGGGCAATGCATTTGCCCGCTGTTTTTTTTCTTAAAGGAACAAACAAACAGACATAGAAAAAGTTGAGTGCTTGTGCTCTAGTATCTTGTAGAGACACTTTGGAAGTGAAGCAGCCGAGACAACATCTGCATTGTCACTGTGTCATCCAAGGTCTTTTGTGTGCAGCGGTCATTACCTGAAAGTTTCGGTCAATCAAACGATTTGTTTCAAAATCATCATCATCTTCTCCAAAGGGATTTATTAGTTGTTCAGCCACCTGTAAGCAGACATACTACCTTCAATCATACAGTCGACTCTTGGCTTACAATTTGTTGCATTAATTAAATCAATCCAGGAAGTTAAATGAACACTTTTGGAAAGTGTTCCAGTACAATTGAAGAGTACTCAGCCTTTGCTTCTTGACTGGGGAAACCTAGATGAAAGAATAAGGTTCATAAATGCGGGACGTCAAAGTTGAAACAAGTGGGAGAGAAGATCAGGTACATCGAGGATTACTGGTTAGACGGCACCAGGTTTCTGTGCACACAGACTGTAGCAGGAAAGAAAGACTGAGCGGAGGAGTTCCACAGTTTTGAGGTATTGGAAAAAAAATGTATGCAGACTAGGAAGACAGTGTGATGAGTGACAGAGGGAAGAGGTAGAATGGCACATTTGGAGCTTAGGAAAAACAAGGAAAGTTCAGAGGAGCAACGGCCATAGTAGCATTGATAAGATGCAAGAGAGGAGAGAAGAATCCTTTTACAATAGTTACCTTTTTCTTGTACCCTGCTCATAAGTGAAAGGTGTGCCTTCCCCAGTATGGAACACGTTTTACACACAGGATTTGAATTAAATTCACTACCAACTCGAGTGAATTAAAAGATTATGCAGCATAAGTTAGTCATGACCGGTAAAATGAATCAGCTTTGTACACGGTGACCTTTACAGGGAGATTCCTTGAGCTAAGTGAGATTAGACAGTGAATATTACACGGGACCAGCTGAGGAAAGTTACTTCCAGATGTTGCACTTCAGCGCTGCTGTGATCACTGAACCATATTCCAATGGATAATGGGACTTCAAAGCTAACTGGCAAGATAAATACATCAGCGTGGTGGTTGAACCTACAACCGCCTGACTCCAAGGAGAGCGTTCCACCAAACGAGTCAAGGTGACACTAGGATCAAACAGGTTTATCAATCTCCCTATAGCAGTGACAGTAAACCAGGCTCAGACAGCGAGTACACATGAAACTACAGGACCAAGTGGTTTGGAATAGTTGGGTTCTCGTTCAATAGAGGTACACTCAAGCACAGTTGCTGCACATTTTTATCGTGCTGGACTTACCTTCAGCCAACCGGCGTAGAAAAAGAACTGCAGCAGAGTGAATACAGGGACATACAAGTCAATGTCATGCCCTGCATAGCCTTGTGCAGGGTCAAGAAACTGTCGCCCAATCAGGCAGGTCAGGAAGAAACTGTACACTGCTATAGTGACAACCTACAGAGAGAGGACATATAATTAGCTGGCAGTGCACTTGCAAGAAGAGACTCCCATCTTTAACAGGTTTCTACATCACCTTCCTGTCCTTAGCTGCAGGGCACCTGAGGGGCAGGTGACCAGATCCCAGAGCACCACCGATGCTGCTCCAAAACCCAACTTCTTGGGAGGTACCATCCAGGGCATCTCTTCCCTTCCTCCTTGAAAGGAAGCACATGGCCTGTGCTCAGCACCTCATGAAACTAAGCATCTGGGCAGGGATGGGAAATGAACATAAATGCAAAACCATGTCTCACCATTTCATGGAACAATATACTACAACGGGCCACCATTGTAATATTGTCCCTTTTGCTCCTAACGATGTTGACGTCTTGATGGGGTACAGTTCCACAGGCTAGGAACACCCTCTTGTTCCTCACTCAAATAGCCAGTCTTCATGTGCGAACCTTGATACCAAGTGGTGACCGACTATTCAACCAGAGGACACCGCAGATGACCCACACGCACGCAGTTCCAGCCGAGGTCACCTGATGATCAGGAGCAGGCACCCTTGTTGATGTTCCCCTACCTAACACATACGCACCTAAATCAAGTGTAGAACCAACCACCGCCCCCCCCCCACCACCTTTCCACAAGGGAGATGAGCTAACTTGTGGGGGAGAACAAAACTAGGGGCCATAAACATAAGATGGTCACCAATAAATCCAATAGGGAATTCAGGAGAAACGTCTTTACCCGGAGAGTGGTTAGAATGTGGAACTCGCTACCACAAGGAGTAGTTGTGGCAGATAATGTAGATGCATTTAAGGGGAAGCTAGATAAGCATATGAGGGAGAAAGGAATAGAAGGATATGGTGATGGGGTGGGAGGAGCCTCATGTGGAACATATAACGCCGGCATAGACCAGTTGGGCCGAATGGCCTGTTTCTGTGCTGTAAACTCTTATGTAGCTTAGCAGAGAACAGGAATTGATTCTGGGATCTTCCTCGTCTATGACTTGAGCCTTAAGCACTGGATGAGCCTGAAAATGGTTAGTTTTTAAACATACTGTGGAAAGTTTGTCAGGTTAATATTTGGTAAAGTGCGACTATCAATCAGAGAACTACAATGTGAAGGAACTAGAGCCAACACACAGTTGATGCAACAGGCTAATGGCTGGCTTTATCTGTAGTAACTACTGCTTCAAACCAGTTCCCAATGGAGGCCATCAGCACTCACTGTTTAAAACACAATGAGATTCCTCCTGTAATCAGAGTAGGAGATAGCTTAATGCCATATATGGGCTAGATTTCATCCAAAGTTCAAAGGTAGGCTAGAAGGACTCATTGCATCACTAGCACCATGCAGGAGGGAAGAAAGTATTGCAGAGCAGTGCCAATTTGGAATTGGTTATACCAGGCACATGAGAAAATGAGCACCGAGATCCAACTGTGGGAAGGACTGAAGTCAAAGTCGGTCTTTAATCGATGATCTTAAATGGTCATGAATTAAAGAGAGAGCGAGAAAGAAAGAGAGAGACAGACAGAGAGAGTGAGATGCCCTGCAGCTGCCAACCCATCATTAGGTTCAATTCCACAAGTGCCAGTATTGCGCCCAAGTAGCTATTATTTGTGTGCACCTCAACAAGGGGAGTATCAATAAGCTATTCAACCAAAGGGGACATCACACCCAAAACTAATCCTGTCCTTGTCTGTCATCCACACACTTGCACTTCCAAAATGAGCCATTAGATGGCGATCGGGAGCAGGAACCTTGGTTCCTTTTTCTCTCCCTAATCATAGCGTACGAAGGCCAATTGTAGCATCCCTACTGCCACCTTGGCTGAGGTCAACGAACCGAGGAGATGTTGTTGGGGGGGGTCAAATATGGGGCCTTCCTAGTTTACGAGGTCCAGCTGCTTGCCAAACCATCCATGGTGCGGCCGGAGGAAGGGAAGCTTAATACACAAAGTTCCTAGACGGTCAAGGCTTTAACGCAATCGAAAGCAATGCCTTTACCTGTGTGTACACCAGTGGGATGCTGATCCAGTCGTAGTGAAAGAGCAGGCTGCATTTTGCTCGAAAAGTGTTCAGCTCCTGAATGAGAAAAATACATTAAGCAGGGCCCAAAACTACAATATTAAAGGTGACCGCTGAAAAAAATGTCAGGGTGGCATTGATTCTCTAGCGTGTAGTGGGTTAGGAGACAACGAGTGAAAGCACAGTACAGATATGTGCAGAACATGCAAATACAGCAGTAACACGCTGCACTCTCTAGCAGTAGCGAAAGCGACAGTGTGTATTCAGGATAACTAAAAGTCTAATTGGCTTCACCATTGCAGTCATCTTTGTTATAAGAACATAAGAAATAGGAGCAGGAGTAGGCCAATCGGCCCCTCGAGCCTGCTCCGCCATTCAATAAGATCATGGCTGATCTGATCCTAACCTCAAATCTAAATTCATGTCCAATTTCCTGCCCGCTCCCCGTAACCCCTAATTCCCTTTACTTCTAGGAAACTGTCTATTTCTGTTTTAAATTTATTCAATGATGTAAATATGTGCTTCATGTTATTCTTCGTTTACTGATGGATCTCCCATGGCATCGCATGTTTAGCTGCAGCTAAGTGGGCCTGCCCCCTTTTAATGTCAAAGTCCTTGGGGTATAAACTGGTCTTGGGCAGTGCTGCAAAACTGGCAGTGGCGAATTGGCAACCTGCTTTGCACACAACTACAACAACCTGCATTTATATAGCGCCTTTAACGTAGTCACCGAGCCACTTAATGGGACAGGTGACCAAAAAGCTTGGTCAAAGAGGACCGACTCCAAGGAGGAGAGAGAGAGAGAGAGAGAGGCGGAGAGGTTTAGGGAGGGAATTCCAGAGCTTAGGGCCCAGGCAGCTGAAGACACGGCCGCCAATGATGAAGCGATGGAAATCGGGGATGCGCAAGAGGCCAGAATTGGAGGAGCGCAGAGATCTCGGTGGGGTTGTAGGGCTGGAGGAGGTTACAGAGATAGGGAGGGGCGAGACCATGGATGGATTGGAAAACAAGAATGAAAAGAAAATCAGACAGAGTGCAAAACGGGCTGCCGATTCACCCAGGACTCATTTATACTCTCTTGTGGGGGAAAGTTTTAAATAAGCACATGTTGGGGTCAATTAGAGGCTAATTGCTATCACTAAAGAAAATTTCTCTAGGTTAGCAGTTGCTTGTAATTCCGCAGCCCTGCTATATTTTGGTGGGGGGGGAAGGGAGGGGAGAGAAAGAAAGAGGCAGGGTTACCAACAAAACGACTGACTTTCTTTCACTTCGAAACTTACGTTGTGATTTGCGATTGTTCCATTTTTTAATATTTGAGCCAAGCAGGTGTAAGTGGGACAGAGTTGAGACACAAGAATGTTTATGTGCAGATAATATTGTTCAGATACTACTAAACCAGCATTCAATGATAAAGGAAGAAGTCTTGTGTTTAGTAGCTCAGTGATAGCTTGAAAATTCCACCTTCTCCAGTTAGGACCTAACTAGTCATTGCTTAACTGATGCTTAAGGGAATGTCTCAGTGTTTATACTCAATTTTGATACTATAGACTTATTTGACTGAATGTAGAACCATTTTATATTAAATTGTGTGTGGGAGGGGGAAGAGAAAGTGTCCCGACTTCACAGGCAAAAAGCCTCTAACATTCTTATGTCATCTCCCCCCCGCCATGATCTCTGGACTTTTTATAGAAAACAAAAGATTCACTTTGAGGGCAACAGTCGGTGAAACTCTGCAATTAAAGAAAAAGCAAGTTTCCCTCCCTCTCCAACCAGCACCGTTATCTCTCCTTCCCTTTGGTGAAGGAGTTGATCTCTTGCTGGGACTCAGCAGCATCTGCCCTCCAGCACCTTGCACAAAATGGCCGTTCTTTTATTCGACCACAGTGGCATCCCAACCGAGCTCAATCCTGGCTCCGTGCATCAGCTGTGCAGGTGGGCCTTCCAGTCAGCGTCGCTGGGTAGCCATCAGGAGCGGGAGCCCTGGTTGATTTTTCTTTTCTTCCCTAGCCCAGGGCACACTGAGTCTAACTGTATTCGTCTACTGTCACTCGGCTGCAAGTTGCTAACTCAGCACAGACTGGAAATTAAACCCGGTCTGAGTCTGTGTGGCTCAGTTACCCAATGCCTTAAACAACTGAGCCCCTGGTAGAGTTGGACATGAATCTTTAACCCTGTAGCCACCAAGACATCATTAAGGATACATAACATGTAAATTATGCATTCAGCAACAAGGTCTCAGTGATCTAGAACCTGTATCTTACTCCTCCTTACAATCTGGAGTGTTAAAAACAATGTAAATTGTAACCTTAACTAGTCAAACCATACGGGTTTAAAGGGATAGGACAAGTGACCCAAAACAAGCGGCTTGGTATCAGCTGTGCCTTTGGACCTGGTATCAGCTGATCATTTAAAGGTCTCCGCGCTCCAGCAAGGGCAAACTTCCCTCGGGCCAGTTCACGAGCTAAAACAGATGGAAGCCTCCATACACAGAATGATACAGCACAGAAAGAAGCCATTCAGCCCATCGTGCCTGTACAAGAATCTCCGTTGACCAAGCTAAATGCCAAAACTGTAGGACAGAATTGTTCAAACCACCCAGCCTCCCTCTGCCCCACCTCGGTCTAGATTCAGCAGCGTTTAAAGCCCAGTACCTCCATTAACAGCTTGAGAGCATTGTCGTCTCTTATCCGTCCTTCTTTGCGTCCCTTTGCAGCCAGGTTTGTAAACCATACACACGGAATCCAGTACTTGTTATAAGGAGAATGAAGACTTTCATATTTCTTTCGTTCGTCTCTAGTCATAAACCCTGCAAAGACAACAGGCGGTTCCTTTACACCTAACAATTATGTAGCGTTAGCTTGAATAAGTTAAATAAAGAGCGAGATACCCTGCAGCTGCCAACCCCTCACTACGTTCAATTCCACAAGTGCCAACCACCCTCCACTATCGTGCCCAAGTAGCTATTGTGTGAACCACAAGTATCAATAAGCTATTCAACCAAAGGGGGCATCATACCCAAACCTAATCCTGTCCTTGTCTGTCCGAGCCCTGCAAATTTTTCCCCTTCAAGTATTTATCCAATTCTCTTTTGAAAGTTAGTATTGAATCTGCTCCCACCACCCTTTCAGGCAGCGCATTCCAGATCATTATAACTCGCTGCGTAAAAGGATTTTTCCTCATGCCGCCTCTGGTTCTTTTTCCCAGCTACCTTTAAAACTGACAGGTCTGTAGTTGCCTGGTTTCTCCCTCCCTCCCTCCTTACATAATCGAGTGATGTTGGCAACTTTCCAGTCCAACGGCACAATTTCCAAATCTAGAGAGCTTTTGATGCTCCGATGCCCTGGAGATTGGCTCACCTGCTTCTACCACATGATCCATTGTCGGGAAGCGTTTGATGACTGCTGTGCTGACAGAGCGGAGGATGAGGAGGGCGGAGAGGCTGGCGTATCTCATCATGGTGCGACGAAGCATGCGTCCCCGCTCGTCCGTCCCGTGCACGTTCCCAGAGATGACGCACATGAGCCGGTCGGGGAGGGGGATGCTGGTATATTGGCTCCACCAGCGGTTCACAACAAGGGTTACATAAAACCCTGAGAAGGGGGGAGGAAAATAGAAATTTCTGAAGCGAAACTTTTCAAGCAACAACGAAAAAAAAACCCAAAACCGCTCACTACAATTACAAAGCTGGAAGGTAATAAATGGGATTCAAAGGACCGTAACGATAGAGAGAAACCTTTTCTGCTGGTGGGGGAGTCTAGGACAAGGGGACATAACCTTAAAATCAGAGTCAGGCCATTCAGGAGAGAAGTCAGGAAACACTTCTTCACACAAAGGGAAGTGTGGAACTCTCTCCCACAAAAGCTGCTAACTCATTAATAATTTTAACCGATAGATATTTGCTCGCCGAGGGATTACGGGATATGGAGCCAAGGCGGGTGGACAGAGTTCGGATACAGATCAGCCATAATCTCGCTGAATGGTGGAACAGGCTCGAGGGGCTGAATGGCCTCCTCCTGTTCCTATGTTCCTATCACACATTAATGGGTGACTAGTTATTACTCAAAAAACAGCATTTTCACAGACTCTGGGACAGTTTCTACTTGTGATACCTCATCAAGTGTAGAAATACATTGGATTTGTCAGGGGGATGGTGGACTGCACCAAAGTCGCTTGCCCTGGACATCGAGGACCAGGCAGCCCTGTGGACTGGTGTTCGAATCCAACCCAGGCTGATGGGAATCAAAGCGTTTTTTCTCTCTCTCTCTCTCTCTCATCAGCTGTAAGGGTTTAAAGTGATGTGAATCTGGACAGTTCCTATTATTTTAGTGGAAGGAAAACTTGCATTTATACAGTGACTTACCTCAAAAACACTTCACATCTAATAAATGACTTTGAAGGGCAGCAGTTGTTATATAGGCTAACGCAGCAGCCATTTTGTACACAAGGCCCCGCGAACAGCAATGAGATGGATGACTAGTCCCGTCTGTTTTTGTTGGCGTTGCTTGAGGGACGAATGTTGGCCAGGACAACACTGCAGGAGCAATTCAGCACGAACTAGTAGCCTTGGACTGCAGGACGGTTTGTGTGCAAAACAAACCATCACTGGTCCAGTGGTGGGTATTTCCAAATGTTTGGGATTGGGAGGGTAAACAGAAGGAGATAAAGCTTAACTCTGCATCTAACCCACTGTGTGCCTGAACTAGCAGTGGTGGACAAAGATACCAGATCTCAAAAATAGAAATTTCCCATCTCACACCACAGGTATCACATACCTTGATAAGCACATGTTTTTTAAAGAAACTATCTGAGTTGCTTCAGTGCAAAATTTACCTCCCACAGCTGCCACCATTATGTAGTGGACTGAGCTTGTCTCAAATGAAAGTTGACAGTGTGGATGGTACTGCAATGATCTGCACCATCCTCTCTGCCCCCACCCACCCCTCCGCCCTGGTTGACGTATGGATCATTGGGGAGGAGGGGAGTCAGACCCTCTGATTGTCCACCCTGGTGGTCAAGGAATGTGTGGGCAGGCTGGGGGCATCTCAGGAGGTTCCCATCTTCATCCATCTCACACCCACCCACAGGGCTCACTGGACAACTGTCCCCTCTAGCCCACGGGCACAGAGAATAACTGTGTAGGGTCCACAACACCATCCCAGCTTTCTCGGCCCAGAGCAGAGATCAAACCAGGGTCCTCTCTGCTCTACGTGGCTCAGTTACACACTGGGTAAACTCAACGAGTGACCAGGGAATCCCACACTGATTTTCTCAATGGAATGGTACAATCTTGGGGGAATGAGGGGAAAATATCACACCTTTGTGGGTGCCACAGCCAGTCTCAAATCAGGAGAATCGAAAAAGTTACAGGAGGAGTCCGTGGGACCTGTGGTCACTGTAGTTACCATCGTTACCACTAACTGGCCACATGGCTGCCCCACCTTCCCCAGTAGGACATCAGCAGACCTGCGAAACTAGTCGGAAAAAGCTGTCGGAGAATTAGCCGATGCTGCCTAGTGTATTGAGTTTGGGTTTACTAAGAGTGCGGGGGGGTGGAAGATCGTAGACATGTGTTCACAAGCTCCACATGGGACTCTGGTCTTAGCCGGGAGGGGTGGGGAAAAGTGGAAACACACCTCATCCCAGGGGGAGAGAGCGGGAAAAGTCACCTCAATCCACTTTCATGCCAATTATGGGGCATCAATGCCAGAGGATTTAGATCAGGTTGTGAGATGAGAGGAAGTTGGGGGGTGGGGAATAAAAGAAAATGGAACAAGAATTAAAAGCAAGTTGACCTACCAAGCACAAAAGCCATAGGGATCAGGTTAGCATAGTGGTTGCAGTACAGGGCCAGCTTCTCAAAGTATCGCTTCTGTTCTTCCATGAGCACAAACCTTTTGCAGAAATAAAAAAAAAATTTAAAAATTAAAAATCAAATCAACTATTGACAGGTCATTTTCTCCATTACCAGCCTGCAACCGTAGACGTTTACAGCACAGCAGGAGGCCATTCATCCCGTCATGTCTGTGCTGCCTCTTTGCCAGAGCAATCCAAAACTAATCCCACTGCCCCGCACCTCTCCCTCCACCGCCCTGTATCTCCCTCTGCTTCAAATGTTTATCTACTTTTTCCTTAAAAGATGTAACAGTCCCCGTCTCGACCACTCACTTTGGCATAACGTCCCCAAGCTCCAACAACCCTCCGCATAGAGGTTTCTCCTAACTGCGCTCTGAGAATTTTACATTGTTGACTCCTAGTGACCATTTTGACTGCCTCTGCGTCCACAGGCAGAGCCCCTAAGGCTACTTTCCACCCAAGTGGTGGTTGTGGGGAGGCAGGAGCGCCCGAACCTTGTCTTGGATTTGGGGACTTACCATTGCCAAATGGCTGACTCCACGGTCGGACGCAACCCGGGGAGAAGAGGCACTCCCGAGAGAGTACACAGGTCAGGAAACTCGCCGGCCTGTGAATCCCCAACATAAACCCCACTCCTCACTGGCAGTGCCCGATCGCAGAACCAGCCCGATGGAGTACAAGTGAATGTTCTCCGTAATTTCCAGGCATCGTAAGCTGCGGGCACTAACAGATCTTTCCACCAATTAGGTGGCGTGCTCAGGGCAGACCATTCTAAGCCTCCAGACCCATGAAAATCAAAGGAGAGAAATCAGAACAAGAACTGAAAAGGTGCAAATAGATACAGTTGCCTAGGCTTTGTGAGCAGGAACTGGAGCAGGCTTCATCTTTGCACAAAATATGGCCCCTTAGCTTTACAGAACATTTAACAGTACAACTCGAATTCAACGTGCAATATTGCCTGCAGTAACATTTCAAGGTTCCAGGCACATACGCGACAGACAAAGAATTTATACAGCATCTTTCACATTCTCGGGGCATCTCAAAATGCTTTGCAACCAGTTAATTATGTTCTGGGGCAAGTACAGCAGCCAATGCGTGCACAGCAAGATCCCACAAATAGCAAATGAGATAAGTGACCAATTAGTTGGTTGAGGTAGGAATATTGGCCAGGACACCAGAAGAACTCCCCCTGCTCCTCTTCGAATAGTGCCATGGGATCTTTTACATTCACCTGAACAGGGAGCTATGTCCTCGGTTTAACCTGGAAGACGGTAAGGAAATGAGTGTCTCACCATACGGACCAGGAAGGTCGTAGGTGAGTCACCAGTCTGTGCCGAGTTCCTAACCTGATCTCAGTAAGAGCTGGGATGGTGGCTGGCAGAATTGGCATCTGTGCCCCTGGACTAGGGGTGCAAAGTTGGCCAGGGCTCCCACTCGCTGTTGAGTGACCTCTGCTGGAACAATGTGGGCATCAGATGGAGACCAGATTTAACTTATCTGAGACATCAACCACTGGAATCTAGGCTCACACAATGACCACAAGAGAGGGTGACCAGTGCCAATGGAATTGTTCCTCAGCAAGAATTCAACACCTTCAAGAGTGGAAGAGGTAAAGAAATTGGAGTATCTCTCATTCCCCTCCCTTTCTCTCCTCCTCCCCTTCCACCCATAGCCAATCAACGTGTAAGGCAACATCATTTCTGACATGCTGCGATAAAGACAAACAGCTCCCCCCTCCCCACCCAACAGTTCCATGCATTCCAGCTGCTCCCTTGCACTATTGGCCATTCTTCAGCAAACTATTTGGACGTGGGAGGCATCACATGCTCGATCCTCTGACCCTCCAGGCATCACTAGTTGGCGTCAGAAGGGCAGGAACCTGACTTTGATTTCTCTCTCCCTAAGCTCTGGGTCCCGAGGCCTCTTGCAGCGCCCCCTAGCGAGGATCAATCAACTCAGCTGAGACCCAGGTCCAAACCTGACACTCACAACAACCAGGATAGATTTTACAAATCCTGTCATAGGAAAGAGTTACTCTATCATCAGACAATTACCATTGCACTCTACGAATACCAATAGAATCCAACTACACTAAGAAAACTAGGGACTGTGGTCACTATGGTTTGATAGAATCATACAGCACAGAAGGAGGCCATTTGGCCCATCGTACCTGTGCCGTCTCTTTGAAAGAGCTATCCAATTAGTCCCACTCCCCTTCTTTTCCCCATAGCCCTGCAACTTTTTCCTTTTCAAGTATTTATCCAATTCCCTTTTGAAAGTTACTATTGAATCTGCTTCCACCGCCCTTTCAGGCAGCGCAGTCCAGATCATAACAACTCGCTGCGTAAAAAAAAAATCTCCCCTCTGGTTCTTTTGCCAATTATCTTAAATCTGTGTCCTCTGGTTACCGACCCTCCTGCCACTGGAAACAGTTTCTCCTTATTTGCTATTAATTTCTTCAGCAAGGGGTTTCGCAGCTCTGTCCATGCACACATTTACTGACCTGTAAGTGACACTGAGGACTGCATACATGAAAGAGAAGACCAGGAATTCTTTGTAGAGGAGTTTGTAGATGCTGCCTTTCCATAGAACCAGCAGTTTGGAAAAACTGCAAAAGCGGACATTTGCAACTCTTGCTGTGTAGGTGATGGTCATTCCTTGAGTTACCAGAGTTACGGTTTAATACAAGAGAGCACGAGAGAGATGGTGGAAGGACTCTGGAGGAAAAGGGAAGAAGAGAAATTCAAACACCCAGGACTTCAACTCTATACTCTACTGAGAAATAAACTCAAACTCCGGCTCTCTGTGACGAGGAGGTTGACGATCCTACCGAGGAACAGAGGACAGGAAAGCACAAGAGAAGTGGGAAGAGTTCCCGCCAAGAGCCTACCAAAGCTTGAGATCGATCGCACCAACGGTTGGAGATATTTGTCTGAGGTAACTGGAATCAGTGGCGTGAATAAGCTGGAGGCGGCTACACTTCAGAGAGTCCGAGATCCAAATGGGATAGAGAACTGGGTGGTCACTTGAGCAGCTTCAGGCTAGCAGGAGAAACCTAAGCAAAAAGAGAGTTTTATTTTAAAAACAGACACAAGAAACCAATACTGCTTCCTTCACGCTCCCACCCCGCCCACCACCAACTTGTTCCCTTCCCCTTGAAGACGTTAACACTTGTATACAGTTTGGGGACACTGACAGCCTTCCAATACCTCACCATGGTAGCTACACTTCATAGGCTAAAAGGGACAATGAGTATTGGTTGGCTATTTTACTATGAAGGGTTGTCACCGCCAAGACTGATCCTGACTAGATCTAACATCCAAACCCATGCAGTATTCAGCAGGAAGGAGCCTCACTAAAACCCAACAAGTGCAAATCCATAAGATTGCAAAATGCAGAAAACACTGCTGGGAATTGACTGTTCCACACAGGATAAAAATCGCAATCATTTCAATGAAAATACAGATTCAAAGTTCAAATGCAATTCTTAAAATGATCGCTATTAGTCAAACCCAATTCTCTGCTCTTTTATACTTGCCTAGTCACCCACTGAAGCAGCATATCTAGGAAAATGCAGTCTCCAGCTGTTTTTGAAAGATCAGTCGCTCGAGAGTGCCTTGCAGCAATCACGTTAACCAATATTATAAATAAGAGGCGGGTGCAACAATGCAACCTCTCACATGATGTCATTGCATCTGCTCTTATAAACCCAGGAGAGGTCAAAAAAGGAAAGGACACGTACTGGAGGACACCTTGGTCACACAACCAGATGTCCAGGGATCCAGAAGCTACTGCAAGATGGTAACAATGACTTTTCCTCACATCCCCATAAAATACCTAGGGACTGGGGTCTTGGATTGTCCATCATGCCCTCGTTCCATCCTCAGGTCCTCAGTAATCACAGTATGGCTACTCTCCAATGTTCCCATCATTGGCAACGCCAACTTTTAAAGGTCAGAACTTCTCAGTCTCGGTAACAAATCACGTTGACACAAGTGACATTTGCATCAGAGACGTCGCTGAAAGTTTTTGATATTTTACAGGTTAGCACCAAACCAAAGAGTGTCATAGAAAAGCTGATGCTGCATCAGATACCTGGCTTGCTGCGAAGCAAAGTTTCACTCCAACTAATAAAGCCAGGTTTTCAGAGCAAGCTGCTCCAGGAAACAGCCCAGTCTCACAACCTCCTCGAAAGGCCGGCAATTCCTCTTTAAAAGTGGATTTCATCGGCCTTTGCAGAACAAAGAAAAGTATTGGACGATCTATTGCTTTGCGAAAGTTCAAGTAAAGGCAGAGGTTTTTTTTAAACTAGCTATAAATCTGTCACTAATAGCTGGAGTGTTGTTCAAAAGGACCGTTTGCATTTGGTCAGTTCAGAACATGGGAGAGCAATGTCGGTGTGCCTGCTGCATGTATTTGCATCCACTAACACAGACTCCCTTATAGCACTGGCAGAGTCCTTGGCCCAAATTTTAGTGCAACTGCGAAGCCGCCATCAGGCTAATGGAACCTGTTTTAGCAACGCAGTGGGTTGAGGTTCAGCTTCTGTGCTCTCGATGCACATCGCAAAATCCCACAGTCCCAGTTCAAGACTTTCCACCCTTCAAAATTAATGGGCAGATAATTACGGGCTACGAGTACACGATGAAGCAATCTGTGCCCCGTTTCCGCTGGGAGGGCAAAAGTAGACTAGCTGGCGTAACGTGACCCTCTCCTGCAATTCGAGCTACAGAAGCACCAAATGATAAGCACCTGGAGACTCATTTCCCCAGAAAAAATTTAGTGCAGAAACCACTGACAGCGATGATCACAAAATGAGTCGAACCTCGGGCTCGCCTTTCCATTCCAGCAAAGGGACCTTCAACAAGGGAATGCAACAACACTCAAGAAGCTGTAACAGCAATGAAGCAGCTCGACACCATCCAGGACAAAGCAGTCTGCTTGATCCACCACTTTAAATATCCACTCCCTCCGTCACCAGCGCACAGTGGCGGCAGTGTGTACCATCCACAGGATGCACTGCAGCAACTCGCCAAGGCTTCTTCGACAGCACCTCACAAACCCGCGACCTCTACCACCTAGAAGGACAAGGGCAGCAGGCGCATGGGAACACCCAAGTTCCCCTCCAAGTCACACACCATCCCGACTTGGGCATTTATCACCGTTCCTTCATCGTCGCTGAGACAAAATCCTGGAATTCCTGACCTAACAACGCCATGGGAGAACCTTCACCGCACGGACTGCAGCGGTTCAAGAAGGCGGCTCACCACCACCTTCTCAAGGGCCAACTAGGGACGGCCAATACGAGAATGAATAATAAATAAAGTCTGCAGGCTTCTATCCGGAGATGTGGGTAAGGGTAAAGCCAGAGGCTGTTTATGAAGTGCATTTTGTGCCAAATATTGATGAACGATCTGGGAATCAGCTGGACCTTAAGGCACTTGCACTGAATCCAGTTCCAGGAGAGTGACTGTCCATTTACCTACCACTCTCCTGCTTTTATGTTGGGAATTCAGTCTCAGTCGATGTACTGGTCTCCAGTTTATTCAGGAGACCAAGCCCACTGCACTTACACAACGACAACTGCCTCCCTTAACCCAACGGTAGAATCATGAACCCACGTTTCAGGGGATCAGCTGTGCTAGGGGTTCTTGGAACCTGGGGTAGTTCGCACAATGGGGGGAGACTTTATGTCTGCAGTATTCCTATCATGTGAAAGCACATTGCAAAATAACACTCCTTCATGGTAAAGACAAACCTTTTTTTCTCTCTCTTTTAACAGACACTAAAATGTAATTTGCATCAAAACAGTGTGAGTTATGATCGGCTCTTCTCCATTGAGGGGAATGATGCCCATTTAAAAAGAGTGATAGGCCATTAAATATATTATATATTTGCAGTAAAGAGGATATCTCACCTCATTTCTATTAATAATAGCTATTTGCTTTATCTATGTATAATTTTGTGCTTTATGAAACACTGTTTGCTCACCTATAAACACCAGATTGCTGCTGTTAATCAGTTTACTGGAGTCTAGTCAGTGTAAATATCAGCAATCTTGGCCCTCAGCACACCTGAAGGACCCAGTTAATAATGTACAGTAGATATAAAACAATGAGGGTAATTTTGACTTTAGTGTAAAACAGGCAATATTGGTTTGGCCGCCCGTTATACATCTCTTCCGATATTCGTTTGCATTGATGTCAATGAAAATGGGGAGAGGTGTAGGACGGGCAGCTTTACACTATTGTCCAAAGTTAAAATGACCCCATGTGTCTCCAAACACAAACATTTTTGGGTTGAACTCGCCCTTGTCTGAAGATTGTGTGCCTGCTATTTAAGGTAGCAATTTGAGCTTAATTAATGATTATCTTTATAAAGTGGACAAAGGAATTCCACACAAACGTCACTGGCAAATTTGTTACTCGTTTCGCACAGCCTGATCTCAACCCTCACCGTCTACCACCCTCACACTACAGCTGCATTCAGAGATCCAAACGTGGGCATGGGTTAATATTAGTTAAAGAAGTTAAGTTTTAACAACAACAACAACGACTGCTTGCATTTATATAGCGCCTTTAACGTAGTAAAACATCCCAAGGCGCCTCACGGGAGTGATTATCAAACAAAATTTCATAAGGAGGTTTTAGGACGGGTGACCAAAAGCTTGGTCTAAGAGGTAGGTTTTAAGGAGAAGAGGGAGGTCGACAGGCGGGGAGGTTTAGGGAGGGAATTCCAGAGGTTAGTCCCTAGGCAGCTGAAGGCATGGCCGCCAAGCTTGGAGCGATTAAAATCAGAGTTGCGCAAGAGGCCAGAATTGGAGGAAGGCAGAGATCTCAGAGGGTTGTAGGGCTGAAGAAGGTTACAGAGATGGGGAGGGGAGAGGCCACGGAGGGATTTGAAAACAAGGATGAGAATTTTAAAATCAAGACATTCCTGGACCAGGAGCCAATGTAGGTCAGTGAGCACAGGGGTGATGGGAGAACGGGACCTGGGTGCGAGTTAGGATATGGGCAGCAGAGTTTTGGATGAGCTCAAGTTTATGGAGGGTAGAAAATGGGAGGCCAGCCAGGAGAGCACTGGAATAGTCCAGTCTGGAGGTAACAAAGGCACGGATGAGGGTTTCAGCAGCAGTTGAGCTGAGGCAGGGGCGGAGATGGGTGATATTACGGAGGTGGAAGTAGGCGGTCTTGGTGATGGAGCGGATATGTGGTCAGAAGCTCATCTCAGGGTCAAATAGGAGGCCAAGGATGCGAACGGTCTGGTTCAGCCTCAGACAGTGGCCAGGGAGAGGGATGGAGTCGGTGGCTAGGGGACGGGGTTTGCAGTAGGGACCGAAGACAATGGCTTCGGTCTTCCCAATATTTAGTTGGAGGAAATTTTTGCTCATCCTGTTCTGGATGTCGGATAAGCAGCGTGACAAATGAGAGGCAGCGGAGGGTTTGAGGGAGGTGGTTGTTTGGTAGAGCTGGGTGTCATCAGCGTATATGTGGAATCTGAATCATCGTTTTCGGATGATGTCGCCGAGGGGCAGCATGTAGATGAGAAATAGGAGGGGGCCAAGGATAGATCCTTGGGGGACTCCAGAGGTAACGGTGCGGGAGTGGGAAGAGAAGCCATTGCAGGTGATTCTCTGGCTACGACTGGATAGATAGGAATGGAACCAGGCGAGCGCAGTCCCACCCAGCTGGACAACGGAGAAGAGGCGTTGGAGGAGGATGGTGTGGTCAACCGTGTCAAAGGCTGCAGACAGGACGAGAAGGATGAGGAGGGAGAGTTCACCATGGTCACACTCACATAGGATGTCATTTGTGACTTTGATAAGGGCCGATTCAGTACTGCGGCAGGCAGAAACCTGATTGGAGGAATTCAAACATGAAGTTGCGGGAAGGATGGGCACGGATTATGGGAGGCGACAACATGTTCAAGGACTTTGGAGAGGAAAGGGAGATTGGAGATGGGGCGGTAGTTTGCAAGGACAGAGGGGTCGAGGGTGGTTTTTTGAGGATACTGGATGTCGGACAAGTAATGTGACAAATGAGATGGGGTGGCCTTTATGATCAGAAACCATCAGATTTGGGGATGGATGTGACGCTGCATGCTGTTAGGTTGCAGTAAGGTTATAATTCAAAATAAGACTGCCCCAATGGCTCGGTGAATAAGTGCATCTCCCAGTACCAGCTTGGCTCCTGGTCCACCAACACTTCAATTTTAAAATTCTCATCCTTGTGCTCAAATCCCTCCCTGGCCTCGCCCCTCCCTCTCTCTTATCTCTGTAACCTCCTCCACCCCTACAACCCTCCGAGATCTCTGCGCTCCTCCAACTTGTGCATCCCCGATTTCCATCGCTCCACCATTGGCGGCCGTGCCTTCAGCCATCTAAGCCCCGAGCTCTGGAATTCCCTCCCTAAACCTCTCCGCCTCTCCACCTCTTTCTCCTCCTTTAAGATGCCGCTTAAAACCTACCTCTTTGATCAAGCATTTGATCACCTGTCCTATTATCTCCTCCTTTGGCTCGGTGTCAATTTTTATCTGTTTATGCTCCTATGAAGTGCCTGGGGACATTTTACTAAATTAAAGGCGCTATATAAATACGTGTTGTTGTTGTTGTTGTTGTTCAGTGCCCAGGCTGGGTCAAGTGATCCCATGTAGGGTAGAATGGGGTGCTCCCGCTGTCGCCAGGTGGGAGTCAAGGTGCCTGCTCCCGATCACCACTTTGGCAGAAAATGCACACACGTGGGCATCAGGTGGGTACAGGATCCAACTGAGATACCCACCCCAAACGGTCCAGTTAGCTGGCTGTGATACCTACCACAGTCCACCAGCCTGCTGGACACTCACTGGGTTCATGAATGAAGTGAGGTAGCTGAGAGCTGCCCACACCCACGGAAACCCACCCAATACGAGCAAAAAACGTTACACATTGCACCAAAAATGATTGGACAGACATTCAAAGTGTAGAAGGCAGCCCCATTAACCCAGAATGAATACGATTTTTTTTAAGGCTCGTTCATTCTCAGACTCATCTTGGAAATGTCCTAGTTCCATCCTGATTCCTTGTACAAAGTTAACGGTCAGTTGACAAGAGTCAAAAGGTTTCCTACCGGCACACGGTGACCCTTCTTGATGGTGCAGGATCACAACTGAAGGAAGCTCTTTCTCTCTCTCTCTCTCTCCGGCTGCCTTCTACTCAACCCATCACAAGGCAAGAAGTTACTCAGCACTTTAACAACCCTGTGCAGTTACTCAACTCAAAGGACAACCCTTTGCTCCGCCCAAATCCCTCCCCGGTCGGTAAACAGCAGATTCTCCAAGTTCACCGTAGCCTCTTGCTACCAACCAAAGAAAGAAATGCAGAATCAAAGCCTTCTCACTTTAGCCCCAACTTGCCCGATCTGAGATGTGTCAAACTGACAAAACCTCGTTTAAAAGTACTTCTTGAACAAGTATACGGACCTAGCGGGGACTGGTGGATGTGCCCAGATACAGTTGGACGTTCTTGGGCTGCTGCGTCCTAACGCACTGCTCCCTCTCTCTCTCTTTCTTTCCTCCCTTCCTTTTCTCTCGTTAATGATCACTGTCCCACCTCTCACATTATCTCACCAAACAATAGTCGGTGATTTCATTAGCAGGAAATCTCAGATTCGTTCATCTCGACAGGCTTGAAGAAGACATGCATTTCACAATCCCAATTTCTACACAAAGAGGTCCACCCAACTTTTAAAGGGCGGGGGTGAGGAACTTTCAAAGCTCTTCATTGCACTATCATTTTTTTTTCATTCCTAAAGTTATTTCCAAAGTTCTTAAATAAGTTGTATTGATCTTACTCAGAGTCTTAACCTGGTTTCCTCTCTCTCTCCCCCCTACTGTCAACTTGCCATCTATTTTCTGTTTGTTATTGTAAATAAGTTATCTGTTTGGGGCAGCCTTGTAGGATGACCCTTATCTCCTTAATTAGATCCTCTTTTACCCCCCACCCCAAGCAAAACCCATGGATTCTAATTGGGCCAAACAGAGAATTATCCTTAAAGGGGAACATTCATTATCCTCTGGAATTCCTGGCTTGCCAGCTGATTAGTCCTGTTGTGAAAATGTGGAATGCCATAGATGCAGAGTCAATTGAGATGTTTTAACGGGAGTTAGATACTAAAGAAGGGAAGAACGAACTTGCATCAATATCACACCTTATCAGATCCTCAAGACACCCCAAAGAGTTTGACAACCAAATGATTCTTTTCTTGGAGTGCAGTCACTGTTTTGTACAGCCAGTTTGCACATAGCAAGTCCCCAAAAAATAGCAAATGAGATGATTGACCAAAATATCTGTTTTGGTGTTAGTTGAGGGAAGAATGTTGGCCAGGACACCAAGAGAACTCCCTACTCTTCTTCAAATAGTGAGGTCTTTTATGTCCATCTGAACAGACAGACGGGGTCTCAGTTTAACGTCTCATTCAAAAGACGGTACCTCTGACAGTGCAGCAGTCCCTCAGTACCGCACTGGGAAAAAAAATCCCATGGCATTAGTCAACGAAGAGCCCAGAGTTTTCTTGTTATCCTGGTCAACGTTCCTCTCTCAACCAGTACCAGTGAAAATAGATTAACTGATCATTCATATAGAAGCATATGATTGTTGAGCTCAAGAAAAGGTTAACCTAGATATTACTTTAAATTAAACTGTGGGAGTAAAAGTAGGGGATACAGGTTCACACTTCAAATGAAGTTGTCGTTGTGTGAAGCCAATTTGCTGGACCGGTTCCTGACTGGGGCAGAGATCACATTGCAGGTGTTAGCCATGGCTCAGTGGGTAACACTCTCACCTTCTGAGTCAGAAGGTTGTGGGTTCAAATCCTGCTCCAGAGACTTGAGCACAAACATCTAGGCTGATACTCCCAATGCAGTACTGAGGCTGTGCTGCACTGTCAGAGGTGCAGTTCAAGAAGGGGGCTTGTCACCACCTTCTCAAGGGCAATTGGTGATGGGCAACTAATGCTGGCCTTGCCAGCAATGCCCACATCCCATGAAGGAATTTAAAAAAAGTGATTAACATGTGGAATGAAATTCCAAATCAAGTAGCGGGAGCGAAAGCCCTGGAATCATTTAAGAAAGAATTGGATGCTATGATGGGGGGACTTTAGGATCTTTCTGGATGGGTGAACTAAGATGGGCTGAATGGCCTCCCTCGTCTGTCAATATCTTTTGATCTCACTGGTTGTTTGCGGGATCTTGCTGCGTGCAAATTTATGCATGTTGAATAGTGCTGTCATGGCTGCTAAGTAACCTCAACTCAAATCTTCAGTGCAAATATAGTCTCAATGGTTTTACATCTCTCCCAATTTTTGGTTCCATTGAAGTCAATCGGGAGAGATGTAAAATGGGCTGCCCAAAGTTTTACACTATCACACAAAGTCAAAATCCACTCCAATTTTGCCAAAACACTGAAGAGTTGAGTGCCAATGTATCATCCATAAACACAAAAAGCCTAAGAGTTCATTATAGTTGTTTATAACATCTCCTGGATTGTTTGGTTTACATTCCTAAAACGGCATGCCTCAACATGGCTACCAAAAACACCAAAAATATCAAACCCTTCAAGCCTCATCCATTTGTAGTGAGAGACTCGTTTATGGTTTAAAGGTGTCACCTATGTTGACGTAGCTCACTCATGAAAATAAACATATCATCAAATATTTCAGTTGGTTTGCAATGATGCCTCACTCTTAATATCTCATCTATCTGGACAGCCCTGCCATATCTTTACCTGAAAACAATAGAATCATAGGAAGTTAGGGCACAGAAGGAGGCCATTCCGGCCGTAAAAGAGCTATCCAGCTTACTCCCACTTTCCAGCACTTGGTCCGTAGCCCTGTAGGTCAGGTGCACATCCAAGTATTTTTTAAATGAGTTGAGGGTTTCTGCCTCTGCTGCCCTTTCAGGCAGTGAGTTCCAGACCCCCACCACCCTCTGGGCGAAAAAAATTCTCCTCAGCTCCCCTTTCTACCAATTACTTCCAATCTATGCCCCCTGGTCAATGACCTCTCTGCTCCCGTGTTGAAGCTTCAACAGGTTGTGAACTTGCCCTTGGCCCACATTGGGTGGTGATGTTACCGGTGCTCACCGTTGGAGCCGTTTTAAACAAACAAATGGTGGAGACAAGCTGTTTCCCTTCATTCTTAAAGGTTTCCCCTGTCCTAACTTTGTCCCTACTCCACGCTTCAGACCCCCTCCCTCCCACCCATACATTTCCCCACCTGTACATCAGCCAGCAGAGTTTGCCCCCATGCTTTTGCAAGAGTTGTTCCATACATCAGCCACTGGGTGGTTCTATAGACCAGCCACTGCTGTGGTTGACTTGATAGTCTCCCTCGACTCTGCTTGGCCCCCTCTCCTCTGCTGCCTTAGCCCAGGTTTGCTTATGCAGAAGAATTCTACACATACACCAACATCTGTTCTGATGCCATCCTCAGAAACTGTTCCTTTTCTTTGGGAGGGGTGAAGATTTGTTGAATGGAATATATTTTCCACTTTTACACCCATGATAAAACATTTCCAATCCAGGGGGTACTACAGCATGGGTCAGTTGGATGGGACAGATGCTCTTTCCACTGCAACCCAACAGGGTATCTTAACCATCACCCCCACCCCCCTCACCCCCACAACAGCTCAAAAAAGAACTAGGAACAGGAGGAGGCCATTCAGCCCCTCTAGCCTGCTCCACCATTCAATTAGATCATGGCGGATCTGCACCTCAACTCCATTTTTCTGCCTTTGCTCCATATCCCTTGATACCCCAGCCTGACAGAAACCTATCGATCTCAGTCTTGAAAGCTCCAATTGTCCCCCAGCACCCACAGCCTTTTCGGGGGGAGAGAGTTCCAGATTTCTACTGCCCTTTGTGTGAAAAAGGGCTTCCTGATTTCGCTCCTGAACGGCCTGGCTCTAATTTTAAGGTTATGCCCCCTTGTTCTGGACTCCCCCCACCAGAGGAAATAGTTTCTCTGTATCTACCCTATCGAATCTTTTTCACATATTAAACGCCTCGATCAGATCACCCCTCAATCTTCTATACTCATGGGAATTCAACCACCAAATACCTCACCAACCTTCTATTGGTGACCTCTGAATTAGTTTGCTAATTTGAGGACGGTTTTTGCCCAATTGTGGCTGACTCGGACCCACAAGCAACGAGGTTCGAACTACTCAAACTCATTTCACTTTAGGATCTCCGCGGGCAGTAGAAGGAGAAGCATTTAATCCTACCCAGTCCAGATTGGATTGGAACCCAGCCGGGGAAGGACACTGTCCGTTCCAGTTCCCTCAGTGGCTGTGCTGAGCTGTTGCTATAATTACTTGGCCACAGACAGCAATCTCGGCAGAGTAAAAAAAAAAAATTCTCTTTCAATCCAAAAGGAGCTGGTCGGTAACTATGACCTGAAAAACATTATAATGACAGGCACAGATATTTCTGAGAGAGTTTTATTGGAACAGTTTCTCACTGACTTCCAGTAATTTTCCATTGGTTTCAGCGATGAAACATCTCACTTAATTTGAAGTGACTGGGGTGAATGGGCAGCCACAGACTATGATCTCACCGAGCATCCTCCGTAGACCTCGCTCAGTGACTGGGGCCTGCTGCAGAGTGGCTCCTCCATTAGACCCAAGGGCGATTTCAGTTTCGAGAAATGCCTGTGATTAAAGATGGCCGCACACACGCACACACAGGACCATTGGCTAAATGAGGATACTCAAGTAAAAAGGGTGCTTAGGATCTGATAAACAAGGGACCGAGCTCGTCTCACGCATGTGGTTAACCAAGGAGTGGGATACAACAACACTATCTGCACTAGTCCGTCTGCTTTATGCATTTAGCTATGGGGATTGGGATGATTTCCTCCCCCTGCCCATGATTTTCTCTCCTCCTCTCCTGAAGGTGCTGACTCATACGTTGGAAAGGTGCCCTCCAATCCTTCACTTATGGATGGGCACAGGCAGTGATCGTTGGGAGGCTCTTTGACCATGGGGGGAATCACAGCACAGAACAGTCCTGTCCTCACGTGACGTCAGTGTACCGGCACTTTCCAGCAGGGAGGCGATCAGTAACACGAACCCTGACCGATCTTTTCTCTCCCTTGCCCTGGGGCACTGAGGGTAGATGTGGCGCCTCATTTAAAAGATCCCACGGCACTATCAGAAGAAGAGCAGGGGGGTTCTCCCTTGTGTCCTGGGCCAATATTCATCCCTCAATCAACATCACTGAAACAGATGATCTGGTCATTTATCACATTGCTGTTTGTGGGATCTTGCTGTGCACAAATTGGCTGCCGCGTTTCCTACATTACAACAATGACTACACTTCAAAAGTACTTCATTGGCTGTAAAGTGACGTCCTGAGGTCGTGATAGGCGTTACACAAATGCAAGTTATTTCTCCGACTGATGCCTCAGCTAAGATCAACTAACAGACCAGAAATCTAACCTGACACCTTCCTGCTCTGCACAGCTCAGTTCCACACTGTGCAATGGATGTACCAAGCAGGTCATCGAAAGATCTGGGCTTGAGTTTCTTAACGGCACTTCAATTGATGTCTACTGCTTGCTCCATCAACCTGGATGGATTCCCTCTCACCTCGAGTTACATGACCCACATCTCTGCAGGGAATACCAACCAGACCAACCCCCTACAGCTCTCTACTGGGGAGACAGTTCCCAGCACAACCAGGTCCAGCTGCTGCTGGAACCTATCACAATACTCTGCCCTTCTCCCCACAGGCCCCCTCTGACCAGGGATGATCCTAAGCCAAACCAAGCACCCCTATCCCTAATATATCGAACTGCATCTGACAGTCACTGTACTTATTGCCAATATTGTGAAATATGTGCTGTAAAAAGAAAAGAAAGAACTTGCATTTTGCAACACCTTTCATGTCCTCAGGACGTCCCAAAGTGTTTTACAACCAATTAAGTACTTTCGAAGTGCAGTCGCTTGTATGAAAAGCGGCAGCCAATTTGCGCACAGTAAGATCCCACAAACAGTAATATGATAATGACCTGGTAATCCGTTTTTAAGAGATGTTAGATGAGGGATAAATATTGGCCAGGACACCAGGGAGAACTCCCCAGCTCTTTTATATCCAGCTGAGAAGGTAGACAGGGCCTCAGTTTACCATCTCATCCAAAAGACAGCACCTCCGACAGAGCAGCACTCCCTCACTACTGCATTGGGATATCAGTCTAGATTATGTGCTCAAGTCTCTGGCGTGGGACTTGAACCCACAACCTTCTAACTCAGAGATGAGAGTGCTACCCACTGAGCCATAGCTGTAGCACAGACTTGGTAAGAGACCATGTACTGAGAATGGGAAACTCCTTTGTATTTAACATAAAATGATATAGAAAAAAAGAAACAAGAGATGCACAGCTCTGCTTCTATCTCAGTTGACCCACACAGACCAGAAATGTCACCGGTTTGATTCCCAGTCTAATTGAGTTAGTTCATCTCAGCTAGGATGGCAGTACGGATCCTACAGTTGACCTCAGCACCCAAGATAAGAATGGGAAAATTAGCCTGGCTTTTAGTTGCTGACTAATATCCAGTCGACTGGAGTCTGCACTTTTCCCCTGACACCTGTCTGCTGTTTATCAGGAGAAGGTGAGATCAGGCTTAAGTATAATTTTTTGTCTGCTTTAAAAACTCTCAATTCATTTCTCTTTGTGATTTATTTTTTTTCAATTTTATTTTCATCCCTGATTATTATTTTGGTCTCTCTGGATTTTAAAAACAAATGTTTTTCAAATCTTTTTTACTTCCGTGTTGCTTTAGACCATTTTTGTTTTTCCGTTTCTGCTTATCCAACCCTCCCTATTTAATCGTGTCAGTCTGGGTTTTGATATTACCCTTGACATCTGTGTGGTGTTTATCTCATTTCCACTCTCTCCAATATGTCATTATGAACGTCCCATGGTTGTCAAGTGTGCTCTCCAGTCTTATTTCCCTATTTGTTCTCCCCAGCTCGCAGACATCATTCCCTTAAAATCCACTCTGCTGAAATAAGGAACATTATGTTTTGTTATCTCTTGCCTCAGACTATACCACAAGGACAAATCTAATGACGTTATAATAATCACTGGTAATCAAACACTCTTTAACTTCCAACTTATCCCTCTCACTACTGAAGACTGGATTGAATATTGTTTGTTGGACCCCATTTTAACATTCTGCACCCAAAAGTACTTCCATGCATCTCACAGTGCAGTTCTGTCTTGAGAACATTCATGTTCCTCAATAAGACTTGATTACTGTTCTTGTATCTAGGAAGGCTGATCTAGCAATTCAGTCTCATACAACTGGACAGTGTTTTAAAGAAAAAGCTTGTTGTCTGATCATTCCACCACTTCTGGGCTCCAACCTCTCTCTCCAAAGCAATCTTTCTTATCTCTCGCTCTACACTATCAAGACTATGGCGATTATCCCTCTCAATTTTCCTTTCATGTTCCTCCTAAGCTCCAACTGCACTGTGCTCTTCCCTCCTCTCTGCTTTCTCATCGTGTTGAAACTAAGACCCATCGCACCAGATTCCTCCCACAACCTTCAGGATTTTAAATCCTAAGCTTGGTACCACCTTGTCACTGCTTCTTGATTTATCTCACCTTCTCATAGAGTCATAGAGTCATAGAGTTATACAGCACGGATAGAGGCCCTTCGGCCCATCGTGTCCGCGCCGGCCATCAGCCCTGTCTACTCTAATCCCATATTCCAGCATTTGGTCCGTAGCCTTGTATGCTATGGCATTTCAAGTGCTCATCCAAATGCTTCTTGAATGTTGTGAGGGTTCCTGCCTCCACAACCCTTTCAGGCAGTGAGTTCCAGACTCCAACCACCCTCTGGGTGAAAAAGTTCTTTCTCAAATCCCCTCTAAACCTCCCGCCTTTTACCTTGAATCTATATCCCCTTGTTATAGTACCCTCAATGAAGGGAAAAAGCTCCTTAGTATCCATTATCTCTCCTTCTCTCCTACCCTTTCCGATCCTGATGCTGTCCTGCTCTGTGGCCCTTCACCTAGGTTTCTCGATATTAATGAAACAAGCAGTCTGCAGGATTCCACGAATTTACCATCCCCCGTTGAACGTCCCATCATTGTTGCGACTTTCTGGTTAATGAAAATTAAGTTTAACTTTTGCTCTCCAATTTCTCCAATGCGAACTTTAAGTGGCAAGAAAATTCTGACTTATTTATAAAGTCCATCTTTACCTTGATATAAACCACGAGAAAAAGGACCTACATCATTAAAGGAATCTGTGGAAAAATGGCCTTTTCTTTTCTGGCCTCCCTCTTCTCCTCAGTTACAGGCAGAGGCCATGTGCCAACACCTCCTTCAAAAGGTCGTCTTCATATGTGATGTTGAGGCTCTTTTTAGCTCAGATGGCACCAACCTTGGCTCAGTGGGTAGCACGCTCACCTCTGAGTCAGACGGTCGTGGGCTCAAACTCTACTGTAGAGCCTCGAGCACATAATCTAGGCTGACACTTCGGTGCAGTACTGAGGGAGTGCTGCACTGTCGGAAGTGCTGCCTTTCGGATGAGACGTTAAACCGAGGCCCCGTTTGCCCTCTCAGGTGGACGTAAAAGATCCCATGGCACTTTCGAAGAAGTGCAGGGGAGTTGTCCCACTGACCTGGCCAATATTTATCCCTTAACCAACATCTAAAACAGATGATCTGGTCAATTATCTCATTGTTGTTTGCGAAACCTTGATGTGCTCGAACTGGCCACTGGCTACTTCCTACATTACAACAGTGACTACACCTCAAAAATACTTCATTGGCTGTAAAGCACTTTGGGATCTCCTGAGGTGATGAAAGGTGCTATAAAAATGCAAGTTCTTTCTTTCCAGCTCAGCACAGACCAGGGATTGAACCTATGACATTAACAGTCTGCGTACCGCTAAGCCACCTTGATAATAAGAGGGTTCCCTGGACCATTAGTTATAAAACAACATGTCTTTGACCCGACCAACGGATGTGTACAGGCCTCAATATAATGTTCTTACCTCTGGATGGATTCTAGGTTCGAGCTTAGGTCCTGCACACCCCAGGGCTAATGAGGCAGACAAGGGAGTGGGACTGCATTGTTAGCCTAATGCTAACTCCCCCTAACTTCCCGATCACACTCTGATTACGAGAGCTTCTCCATGGAAGGTGAATGTGATTCCCCACTGAGAGGGATCCAGGCCAGGCAGACTGAGTCTGTGCATACCTGACCCTGGCACTGACCAGCAAAATCACTCCACAGGAGAGCTACTCCACAGAAAGTGAGGTTGGTACCATCAGGGCCATTTTTAAAGAGGCGATCTGGAGACAACTCTCTTTAAAGGAGATCCTGAAGGCAAGAATCCTTTTTGGTGGTCACACACCCTCTGTGACGGGGACTCTGTAGGTACAGCTCTCTCTGTAAAAAGTGGCTGTGATAGTGAGATTCCCTCTTCGAAGGGCTCCCGATGGCAAGACTCCTTCCTTGAAAGGTGGCGAAAGTTTCTCTGTGTACAGTGGCGCGTACACAATAATGTGCCTCTGCTGTTAGAGGGCCGGATGGACGTGTACTCCAGTCACATGCTGCAGTACCGAGTGCTCCCTGGCTCCACAAGAAGAAGTGACGGAGCCTTCCGTGCGTAAGGTACAATTATAACATTAAAAGAGTGAGGTGACAGCTCCAAATCAGGAATGGGAAAAGGCAAAGACTCTGACTAAGAAATTGCAGTGTTTGGGCCTAAAATTAAACTGCAGCCTGGTCGTTTTTTTCTGACTTGAGTCTGGAACGCTGGAGTCCATTATTAAAGACAGAAATTAATTGATGGGAATTCAGAGGGTGAGAAACATTTGGAATAACCTGAGAAAGAACTTTAATTTATATAAAGTGCCTTATCAAATCCTCAGGACATCCCAAAGCATTTCACAACCAATGAATTAAAGTTTCTGTTGTGTAGGTAAACATAGCAGCCAATGTTTGCATAGCAAGATCCCACAAACAGCAATTGAGATGAATGACCAATTAATCTGTTTTTTTGGTGGTGTTGGTTGGGGAATGAACATTGACCCCAACACCAGAACTGTCTGCTCTTAATCCTTTACATCCATCTGCTCCCCCTCCAGAAAGGCAGCACCTCTACCAATTCAGCATTCCCGCAGGACTCATTGGAATGTCATCCTAGATTATGTGCTCAAGGCCTGCACTGGGGCTTGAGCCTCCTGCCTTCTAACTCAGAGGAGCAAATGCTACCAAGTGAGCCAAGCTGAACCCTTTTTATAATTCATTCTCGGGATGTGGGTGTCGCTGGCAAGGCCGGCATTCATTGCCCATCCCTAATTGCCCTTGAGAAGGTGGTGGTGAGCCGCCTTCTTGAACCGCTGCAGTCCGTGTGGTGAAGGTTCTCCCACAGTGCCGTTAGGTAGGGAGTTCCAGGATTTTGACCCAGCGACGATGAATAAGTGGTGATATATGTCCAAGTTGGGGTGGTGTGTGACTTGGAGGGGAACTTGGAGATGATGGTGTTCCCACACACCCGCTGCCCTTGTCCTTCTCGGTGGTAGAGGTCGCGGGTTTGAGAGGTGCTGTTGAAGAAGCCTTGGTGAGTTGCTGCAGTGCATCCTATGGATGGTACACACTGCAGCCATGGACCGACCAGATAAAGTCATGAAATCAAAGACATTAGGAGATTTGAGCAGTAGACTGGTTCAGGTGGGACACTAAATAGCCCTTTCTCGTCCTTGAGATTTTCTAATGCTCTTATACTGCGAATCCCAAACACTACAGAAAGTTTTTGAGTAGATGGTTTATGGTGACATCATCCAAAGCCCAGTTTGTGAAGTCACAGCAGGGAAACAGGGCCTCCTCTCACTGGACACCTGAGAAGCAGTTTTACACTTGTGCCCACGGTTCTGAGCCATGTAGACCAGGAAGCTCCTAGTTAACTGGTCTACGCTAGTCAACTGATCCCAACCAAAGTATAATTGGCCTCAGGGCTAGGGAAGGGAAGAATCAGCCTGGCTTCCTGCTCCAGATCACTATCAGCTTGTACTGGAAAATTCACTTTGTGGTGGCCGCTGGCTATCCCTCAACTGAATAGGTTCACAGATGGAGAATGGTGGGAGGGAGAAGGAGGTGCGGGGGGAGAAAGAAGGGTGGAGGGGAGGGAGAGGTGAGGGGGAGGGAGAGGGGGAGGAAGGGGGTGATGGAGGGGAGGTGACAGTGGGAAGGGGTTGGAGGGGAGGGTGGGTGGGTGGAGGTGAGGGAGAGGGGAGGGGCTCACCAATAGGTTGCTGGCACCCATGGTACTATACCCTGCAGCGTGAGTCACCCACTTCAGGGAGGGGAGTGCACAAAGAATTGGGGAAAGGAAGGAGATTGGGGCAAGTGCAAGAGAAGGAAATCGGGACGGAGTACAATTCAACCATCCACAGTCATATAGAAGATAGTCACTAATAAATCCAATAGGGGATTCAGGAGAAACCTCTTTACCCAGAGAGTGGTTAGAATGGGGAACTCGCTCCCACAAGGAGCGTGGTTGAGGCGAATAGCATAGATGCATTTAAGGGGAAGCTCGATAAACACATGAGGCAGAAAAGAATAGGACATGCTGGTAGGGTGAGATGAAGTAGGGTGGGAGGAGGCTCGTGTGGAGCATAAACACCAGCATAGACCTGTTGGGCAGAATGGCCAGTTTCTGTGCTGTACAATCTATGTAATTCCTATGTAATTACCCGAGCAGCCTGTCAAACTGGGTTCAAGGTCATCTTCTGGCAATCAGGATGTGCTCACACTAGGGTGCAAGACTAATGGGACAGTTTCTGCTTTCCTCTCACCGCTTTGCACATGATTAGTTGAGTCTGACTAGTCGAGTTAGCAACTCTCTTTGGACGGATAAGATGAAAGGCTGCATTCTCCTGAGGGGCTGTGGAGGGGCGGTGGGGGGAAGGGTTGAATTTTAAAGGGACAGAGCCCACGTGCTTATCGATAGGTTACCAGAGGCAGTTTTACATCGCACGGGACCCGTGCGAGGTTCCCAAAATATGGGGCTCGCTCAGACAGGCCTGTTTTTAGTGGGGTTCCCAGGATGCTGGCCCAAGCCTGTCCTGGTAGTTTTCCGTTTGGCTTTTCATGCTTTGAGAAACCAGGCAGCACAAGAGTAACATAAAAGAGCCTTAAAAAGGGAATTGGGGAAAGATCAGGGGAGTGGAACTAATTGGATAGATCTTTCAAAGAGCCGGCACATGCACGATGGGCCAAATGGCCTTCTTCTGTGCTGTACGATTCTATGAAATGCACTAGTTTCCATTCCAAGTTGTCTGTGTCAGTATCGGGAAGAGCAAGGGTTAAGTTGCTATTAGACTGGTGCCCATTTAGTTTGGATTGTGGGAGACCGAAGTCTGTGAGCTGGCTCTCAGTGTTTACACAACTAGCGGCCGCAGAATCAGCTTCTCGTGGGTCCGCAGTTCTGCCGCTGGGAAAAGTGAGTTGCATTAAATAATCTGAGTGCAGAGAGCTGGCCCGTGGATAATGGTCGACCGGAATATAAACTAAACAAGCACGAGGGTAAATGCGGCTTTAGACGTAGAAGAAAGCTGTCCTTTACTCTCCTCTTACACTGTACTGTCGCCCCCGCCAAGAGCTGCTCCCTACTGCAAACAGTGAGGTTACTCAGTGTCATGCCTGATATAAACTCATCGCCCAGGCGAGCAGATCACATTGATGGAGAAGCAAGTGCATAATGATGTTACTGGTGCAATATCCCAAGGGATGTACAATATTTCAGGTGTAATGTCACACAAATATAATTTTTATCTTTTTCCTCTTCCCCTCCGCCCCCTCCGGATCTGTTTCATCCTGAGTTCCAATGACCCTTTAGTGCCTTGCCCAGTTCGTCATGTGTGAGTCCGATCAGTGAGTGTTCACAGGGTATTCCATGCAACGATTCAAATAGATTCCTCACCCAGCATCCACTTTCCGACAGGGATCATTGGGTAGCAGTTAGGACCTGGATTTTTACCCTCCTTGAACAAAAGAAAGAACTTGCATTTATATAGCGCCTTTCACAACCTCAGGACGTCCCAAAATGTTTACAGCCAATGAAATGCTTTTGAAGTGTAGTCACTGTTGTAATGTAGGAAACACCGTACAGCAAGATCCCACAAACAGCAATAAGATAATGGCCAGATAATCTTTTTTAGTGATGTTGGTTGAGGGATAAATATTGTCCAGGACACCGGGGGGAGAACTCCCCTGCTCTTCTTCGAAATAGCGCCCGTGGTATCTTTTACGTCCAGCTGAGAGGGCAGACGGGGCCTCGGTTTAACGTCTCATCTGAAAGACATCCTTGGGGAGGTTGTTGGCCATTTACAGCACTCTGCCAAGATCGGACATCAGGGGTCCTTCTGGGACCAAGTGTGCCAGTACCACACCGGGGAGTGCCTTTTACTCACCAAGCCGAGTGAGGAGCCGCTCAGACATCGGTCCGGGAATTCTACCTCTGCCCATAAACTCTTGGCGACGGTGCGAGCCAAAAAAATTGGGGGAAGCCTTCCTCAGTAAGTTGAGAAGAGCAAAGACGGTTTCTATGGCAACACCAGCTGCTCGAAAATCCTTGATCTTTGCTTCCTTCAAATTACAGGTTTGCCTCGTTGTTGAATTTGTTTGTTTTGGGAGTAATGGAAGGTTGGGAGCTGCCCTGAGCATTTCTTTCTCTTTCAAGTTTTTAATTTTTTTTTCACCACACACTGCAGCGCTAACCCGTGCAGGTCAGAAAATACCAGGTGCGATCCCCAACTTGTGCTGAGTTTGCTGATCGCAGCCAGGCTTCGTGTAGAAGCGTTAATTATCTTTGGTTACATAACAACAGTCACTGCACTTCACAGCGATTCAGTGTGTGTGAAGTGCTTTGGGATGTTTCTGAGAGAGGGGAAGATGGCACTCTGTAAACACAAGGCATTCTTTAGTCTCTCTCAAGACAATTAGCCTCCAGCAAGGGGAAAAATCATAGGAACCTTGGAACAGGAGGAGGCCATTCAGCCCTCAAGCCTGTTCCACCATTCAATTAGATCATGGCTGATCTGTATCTTAACTCCATTTACCCATTTTGGTTTCTTAACCCTTAATCCCCTTACCTAACAAAAATCCAACAATCTCAGTTTTGAAATTTTCAATTGACCCCCAGCCTCAATAGCTTTTTGGGGAGAGAGTTCCAGATTTCCACTCCCCTTTGTGTGAAGAAGTGCTTCCTGACATCACCCCTGAACGGCCTAGCTCTAATTTTAGGGTTATGCCCCCTTGTTCTGGACTCCCCCCACCAGAGGAAATAGTTTCTCTCTATCTACCATAGGGTAGCCGTTAATCATCTTAAACACTGCAATTAGATCACCCCTTAATCTGCTATACTCAAGGGAATACAAGCCTAATCTATGCAACCTGTCCTCATAATTTAACCCGTTTAGCCCAGGTATCATTCTGGTGAATCTGGGCTGCACCCCCTCCAAGGTCCCTTCAGCCAAGACCCCCACTCACGACTGCCCTCGAATGACCACTGCTGTAAAGCGCATGTGTGGATGTTGGCTGAGAACAGAATCGGCTCAGTTGTGAAGCCCCATGCAGTTGAATAGTCTGCCAGAACTAACTGCCGAGGTTCACTCATAAAGATTGCTCGTTGGTGTGAGATACTTGAAGAGGTGAAAGCCCATGTGATCATACCCCCTTAAGATTCAACACCACCAGGAAAGGAGGGAAGACAATAGTTTTTGTGTTTTCTACCCATCATCCCTTTGATCTTGTCTGGCCGTATAACTCCTGGATCCAGGCCTCTGCCAGCCAGCTGCTAAGAGGCATGTGACAGCAGTCCATAATAATCCTCACTCCAACTTTCCCTCCCTTTTGAGCAGACATCTGGTGCCTCTTCCCCAGCAACTTGGCCGAGATAGGGAACTCCTCATCTAAGGAAGGATACACTTGCCTTGGAGGTGGTGCAACGAAGGTTCACTAGATTGATTCCTGGGATGAGAGGGTTGTCCTATGAGTAGAGATTGAGTAGAATGGGCCTATACTCTCTGGAGTTTAGAAGAATGAGAGATGATCTCATTAAAGCATATAAGATTCTGCGGGGGCTTGACAGGTAGATGCAGAGAGATTGTTTCCCCTGGCTGGTGAGTCTAGAACTAGGGGGCACAGTTTCAGGATAAGGGGTCGGCCATTTAAGACTGAAATGAGGAGGAATGTCTTCACTCAGAGGGTTGTGAATCTTTGGAATTCTCTACCCCAGAGGGCTGTGGATGCTCAGTCGTTGAGTATATTAAAGGCTGAGATGGATAGATTTTTGGACTCTAGGGGAATCAAGGGATATGGGGATCGGGCGGGAAAGTGGAGTTGAGGCCAAAGATCAGCCATGATCTTATTGAATGGCGGAGCAGGCTCGAGGGGCCGCATGGCCTACTCCTGCTTCTATTCCTTATGTTCATATGTTCTTATATTCTTAACTCGACTGTGATAGTGACTGAACCCTGTCACACATCACTTCATTGTGCCATGCCTTGGCGCTCCAGTGCCCTGTGCCCACGTATTGCCTAAGCTAACCTGTCGAATGTCTCTCTCAATTTTCTCCATTCCTCTCCTGGAGGCAGTGACCTTCGCTGGGAGTGGTTGCTGCACCGGCTGCTCTCCAGTGCCTCACAACATTGGTCGTTCTTTATGTGTGAGCCTTTACCGTGGCTGTTGACAGGCTAATCAGCCATGCAACCCTGTCATCATAAAATGCCCACACGCACAGTCACTTTCCAGCAGAAGTTAGCCGCAAGTTGCCAGGAGAGGGGGCGGGGGGAGACTGATTGATTTTAACCCTGCCTAGCCCAGGGGACTGAGGTTAATCTTAATCCCTCAACTCCCTCCCAGCTGAGACCAGGTAATTCGCACCGTTAACCATGGCTCAGTGGGTAGTTCTCTTGCCTCTTTTCAGAGACTTGAGCACAAAATCTAGGCTGACACTTCAGCGCCCGCACTGAGGTAATGCCGCACTGTCGGAGGTGCTGTCTTTTGGACGGCCTCTCAGGTGGACGTAAAAGATCCCATGGCACTATTTCGAAGGAGAGCAGGAGAGTTCTCCCCGGTGCCCTGGCCAATATTTATCCCTCAACCAACATCACTAAAAACAGATGACCTGGTCATTATCACATTGCTGCTTGTGGGATCTTGCTGTGCGCAAATTGGTTGCCCCGTTTCCTACATTATAACGGTGACTACACTTCAAAAAAAAAAAGTACATCATTGGCTGTAAAGGGTTTTGGGACGTCCTGAGGTTGTGAAAGTCGCTATATAAACGCAAGTCTTTCTTTCAGCACCAACGAGGGATAAAAAACCTGAGACCTCCTGGCCTGTGTGACTTGGCCCTGTACTGGGCAGTGCGACAGGGCTCCTATCTCGCTAGCTAACCCAGCAGGGGAACTGCAACCAATGTGATTATTGCACAATTCAGCACAATTTTAAAAAAAAATTCAAACCACCCATTACACTCGCATGCAACCTAATATTGGAATCTAACTCATTGCAGTGGATTTCTGTTCAATTGAGTCAGTAACCTGTGGCATGAAATGACTAATGAAATGTTGACTCAAATGGGTTCACAAAGTATCATTTTGGGCTAATGCATATTTTGAAGCGGTGAACGGCTCTGTTATTTTTTTCGAAGATGCAGTCCCGTAAACTTGGCTGATTAAAAAAAAGAAGTGCCGTGCAGTTTATTTTATATTAGCAGTTAAGCCTTGGTGCAGCCCATAATATGTTGGATGACGTGCTATTTTATAAAGTTTTATGCCTTCGTGCCTTACATCAGGTATTATTCCGTTGCTAAGGTGAAGCTATGCCCTGTTAAGGGAACAAAGTGTCATTTATTAAATAAATGCAGCCTCGGGTCAATCAGAGTTTAATTATTGGATCAGGGCGTTTTGCAGATTGGAACTCGCTTGTAAATTTTGTGCTGCAGGTCAATTACTGGTTTTCTTTCCCTTTCTAAAAGATTGTTTTTGCATCTGTGTAAAAGTGCAACACACTTTGAAATGTGATGCCTGCTGTACAATGGGAGTGAACTGGAATCGAGAGAAAGAGGTACTTTTTATTTTTTTGCACGTATTTTCTCCACTTCTCGGTCAGCTTGGCTCCCACTGCAATTTACACTGGTCATTCAGCACGGTATGGAGGGAGCGTGGCATTATCACAGGCCATTCAGCCCCTCGGGCCTGCCCCGCCATTCAATCAGGTCATGGCTGATCTGCACCTCAACTCCATTTACCCGCCTTTGCTCCATATCCCTCGATACCCCTTACCCAACAAAAATCTATCGATCTCAGCCTTGAAAGTTCCAATTGTCCCCCAGCATCCACAGCCTTTTGGGGGAGAGAGCTCCAGGTTTCTGCGACCCTCTGCGAGAAAAGGTGCTTCCTGATTTCACTCCTGAACGGCCTAGTTCTAATTTTTGGATTTTTTTATTTTTATTTATTCGTTCATGGGATGTGGGCGTCGCTGGCGAGGCCGGCATTTATTGCCCATCCCTAATTGCCCTTGAGAAGGTGGTGGTGAGCCGCCTTCTTGAACCGCTGCAGTCCGTATGGTGACAGTTCTCCCACAGTGCTGTTAGGAAGGGAGTTCCAGGATTTTGACCCAGCGACAATGAAGGAACGGCGATATATTTCCAAGTCGGGATGGTGTGTGACTTGGAGGGGAACGTGCAGGTGGTGTTGTTCCCATGTGCCTGCTGCTCTTGTCCTTCTAGGTGGTAGAGGTCGCGGGTTTGGGAGGTTCTGTCGAAGAAGCCTTGGCGAATTGCTGCAGTGCATCCTGTGGATGGTACACACTGCAGCCACAGTGGTGAAGGGAGTGAATGTTTAGGGTGGTGGATGGAGTGCCAATCAAGCAGGCTGCTTTATCTTGGATGGTGTCCAGCTTCTTGAGTGTTGTTGGAGCTGCACTCATCCAAGCAAGTGGAGAGTATTCCATCACACTCCTGACTTGTGCCTTGTAGATAGTGGAAAGGTTTTGGGGAGTCAGGAGGTGAGTCACTCGCCGCAGAATACCCAGCCTCTGACCTGCTCTCGTAGCCACAGTATTTATATGGCTGGTCCAGTTAAGTTTCTGGTCAATGGTGACCCCCAGGATGTTGATGGTGGAGGATTCGGCGATGGTAATGCCGTTGAATGTCAAGGGGAGGTGGTTAGACTCTCTTTTGTTGGAGATGGTCATTGCCTGGCACTTATCTGGCGTGAATGTTACTTGCCACTTATGTCCCAAACTTCTGAGGGGATGATAAACTGAGACCCCGCCTGCCTGTTCCTGTGGTTAAGGGGTACATTTAAGATCCCATTGTACTACTTGAAGAGGAGTGAGTTGTCTAGGCCAATACTCCTCCCTCAACCGCTGCCAGAAAATAGATTAACTGGTCATCCATCTCATCCCTTTGTTGTTTGTGAAATGATGCTGTTTGCAAAATAGCTGTTGTCTTGTTCCTGTATAACAAACTTCAGTGCACTTCCAAGTAAGTTATCGTATTGGAAGCGCAGAGAGCTATACTAAGGTGTTGTGTCCTGGCTAATATTTATCCCTCAACTAACATCTTAAAAAAAAAACAGATGATCTGGTCATTTATCACATTGCTGTTTGTGGGAGCTTGCTGTGCGCAAATTGGCTGCTGCGTTTCCTACATTACAACAGTGACTACACTTCAAAAGTACTCCATTGGCTGTAAAGCGCTTTGTGACATCCTGAGGTCGTGAAAGGTGCTATATAAATGCAAGTCTTCCTTTTAACACTGGGGAGAAAAAAAAACAGATCATTTGCTTTTTTAGGTGATAAATATTGGCCAGTGCACCGGGGAGAACTCCCCTGCTCTTCTTTGAATAGTGTCATGGGATCTTTTTTGTCCATCTGAGAAGTTAGACGGGGCCCTCGGTTTAATGTCTCATCCAAAAGACTCCTCCAACAGTGCAGCACTCTCTCAATACTAGATTTCGTGCTTAGGTCTCTGGAGTGGGACTTGCACCTACAACCTTTTGACTCAGCGACAAGAGTGCTACCCACTGACCCACAGTTTGTTCCTCAGCTCCTCTCCTGAAGGGACTGACTCCCTCAGTGGGCTACGATTCCACATGTGACAAGCACCCTCTGGTACTTTCCCCAGTGTCCATTGACGTCTGCAGGCTCATAAAACTCAGCTGAACTCCTTGCTACGGCAGCCTTTAAAATGGCGGCCTTAACCCCTTCCCCTCTACCCCCAATTGAAGGTCACATCGTGAGCATTGCAGCAGTTAGTGTACAAGACTGCTCCATTGCTTCCTGTGGCCATAGGCATGCAGATATTCCACATTAAAGCTTAACGTATTTACTTGAACATAGGCTGTGGTTTTATTTTTAAATGCACAAAAAAAAATCAGTTTAAGCGGCTTATATGAAGGTTATTCATTTTTATCTCCAAGGAGAGCTCAAATCTGGGTGTGCCCTATATGCGGAGATGGTCTATATGTTGGTTGAAATACGGTATGTTGTTATGCACACATGGTTATTGTTGGCACACGGTGGCTGAGTGGGATATTAAGCCTTTTCACGTCTGCGGCCTGGCTTTGAATCCTGCCCAAACTGAGAGGGATGAGAATGTCTCCTGCTCTGAACATCTGTGAGTCCCCAAAATGAAATAAGTTCGGGGCCGTCCGAACCTGGTCCTTAGTAGGCGCAAGCCCACTGCAGTGAAAATAAACTGCCCATAACTTGGCACAAAATGATAACAAGTTGGCGATCTTACTCAAAGCGGCTCCAAAAGTTGGCTGGTGTGGGACATGGAAAGGTCGTGGGGGTACAGTGGAGATGCCTTCCTGAGGTTAGAGGTAAGGGGAGGGAAGGGAGGGGGCAATGTAGAGCACACTTCACTCTGCATCTAACACGTATCCCTGACCTGGGAGTGCCTGGTGCCCAGGCTGATTGAAAGGTGGAGAAGGTGTTCCAGAGTTTTGGCATACCTCACTTTGATGAGTACAAAAAAATATATGATGACCTTTTTCCATGGATCCCACACAAATACGCTCATGGTTAATGACATCAGCTCAGCCCTTTGATGTGTCTCTGCCTTGTGACGCACACACAAGGCAACCTGTGTGTTAGAACAAGTGCAGATCCATGTTTATTCGATGATGTTCCGCTGACTCATTATAAGCCACTTTGGTGTACCACATGCACTGATATGACATGCATTGTTTGCTGTTTGTGTTGGTTTATTATGTTTTTTTTCTCATTATGTAATTGCTACACACTCACAATTTTCCCATTTTAAAAACTAGTCTAGTGATAAAAACCAACAAGAAGAAAAAAAAATCAATACTCAGCATCGCAAGGCCCAGTAAACAGACTGGAATCGCACCTCCAGCCAGGCACGACTCCAGTCGCCTGTTTGTGGCACATGGTGTCCCTATCAATCACTCTCTTCCCTCCTCTCCTGAAGATTCACGATGATGAATGGTTCTGAAAGCAGCAGCAGCCCTCCGATATCTCACTCAATCGGCCAGTCTTCATGTGCATGAACCCATTCTAAGGTTATAGAATCCTGGGTCTTTGCACCACAGAAAGAGGCCATTCGTCCCATTGCATCTGTGTTGCCTCTTTGCCAAACAACAACAGCAACTTTCACTTATATAGAATCATAGAAGTTTACAACATGGAAACAGGCCCTTCGGCCCAACATGTCCATGTCGCCCAGTTTATACCACTAAGCTAGTCCCAATTGCCTGCACTTGGCCCATATCCCTCTATACCCATCTTACCCATGTAACTGTCCAAATGCTTTTTTAAAGACAAAATTGTACCCGCCTCTACTACTGCCTCTGGCAGCTCGTTCCAGACACTCACCACCCTTTGAGTGAAAAAATTGCCCCTCTGGACCCTTTTGTATCTCTCCCCTCTCACCTTAAATCTATGTCCCCTCGTTATAGACTCCCCTACTTTTGGGAAAAGATTTTGACTATCTACCTTATCTATGCCCCTCATTATTTTATAGACTTCTATAAGATCACCCCTAAACCTGGATAGACTGAGACTTTACTCTCCAGGGAAAAAATTCTCAGTCTATCCAACCTCTCCCTTTAAGTCAAACCATCAAGTCCCGGTAACATCCTACCACCTTTAACATAGTCAAAACACCCTAAGGCGATTCACAGGAGCGATTATCAAACAAAATTTGACACCGAGCCACATAAGGAAATATTAGGTCAGATGATAAGAGCTGGGTCAAACAGGTAGGTTTTGAGAAGCGCCTTAAAGGAGGAGAGAGGCGGGGAGAGGTTTGGGGAGGGAATTCCAGAGCTTAGAGCCTAGACAGCTGAAGGCACGGCCGCCAATGGTTGGGGCAAAGGAAATCGGGGATGCGCAGGAGGCCAGAGTTGGAGGAGCGCAGAGTTCTTTGAGGATTGTAGGGCTGGAGGAGGTTACAGAAATAAGGAAGCAATCCAAAGCCAGTCCCACTGCCCCGCGCTCTCCCCTGCGTGCGGGGCAAGGCAGCCGAGCACAATCCTTTGCTGCTGTCCACACGTACTCCCTTTCCAGCAGGATTACTGCATAGGATCATGAGAGGGAACCTTGGCTGATCAAACCTGGAACTTTGGATCAAACATGGGATCTTTCAGGGCCTAGTCACAAACCATGCAGTACAATTATCCACTACGCAGTATAATGGCTTCCAAAAACAGCACTGTAAATGGGCATGAATTGAAAGGTAATATTAATACTAACACTACAACTATTACTAAACTCCTGTCCATCAGCTCAGCAGTGACGATGGGACCGAATGAATTTGTTCCATTGTTGTCAGTTCTGAACTAGCCCTGGCCGCTTCAATCACCTGTACCCCTTTCTATGACAAGTCACTCTTGACATTGTCTATCCAGGGATCTCCTAAGTCTTCCTCGGCTTCCTGTTCCTTGCACCTCTGTACGCAGGGCCGTGAAAGGTATTCCAGCTGTTTCCATCCTTGAAGACATCGTAGTCATCTTTCTTGGATCTTGAATTGAAAGCTACGCAGCTTTAAATATAGATTTTAAATATATATGAAACATTTTACAAATATGCCTTGAGGTGTTTGTCGCATGTTAGATGAGCCTTGTTCTTTTTTCTCTAGAAATTACTTCAAAGGAATAGTCCTTCCACACCTTATAATTTGGTTATGTAAACTTCCATTCACTAGAGCCAAAATGTACCGGAATTCTCGCTTTCAGTTCGCAGCAATGAACATGTCAAACTGTTGAACTGAATTTGTACTTGAGTTCCAGGAGGCAGCGGGGGGACACAGGCTGATAATGAGAGTTTGTTTTTTTGCTTCTCAGTCCCTGCACATGCAGGCAGCCAAAGTTAACATTCCCCCCAGCGCGCCCAGCATCTCTCAGAAGACGCTTCCTTTAAACTAAGGCTGTACATATTTGCTAACTTATTTGCTCTCTGGAGGGCGTTAAGCTAAGGAGGGAGGTGCGGGGTAATGGGGGGGGGGAGGGTGGTGGAGGGGGAAGGAAAACTGGAGGAAGGCCAGGAGGACAGAAGAGTGGAAGGAAGGAAGGGAAGAGCGACAAAGAACAGAAGGCAGGAACAAACACCAGGAAGAAGGAAGGAAAGATGTATGGAAAGAGATGGAAAGTTTTGTCTAATTGCATCTGGATCAATAGTTAAGCACATTGAAAGGGGAAATTTCGACTGCCATTCTACACTAGATACAATAACGTCTAAGTTTAAGAAACCAATATCTTGCTATGAACAGCAAGTTTTGGGTGAGGCATACTGATGTAGCAGCACGCTGTGTCCCAGAGAAGCCCAGTCTTGGTTTGTGCCCATAGCCCCCAAAATACTGAGCTTGCTGTAACAAAACCTGCCATTCACAATAATCAGCGTCCTTACTATAGGAGTGGGCGGAGAGAGAGAGGGGAAATTAGTAACCAGGTCCGTCTCTCTCTCTCTCCTACAGGAAAGTCCCAGATTTATTTCTTGGAGTGTGGGGATTTCAATTGGTATCAGCACCCACCTTGGCTGAGGACGGGAAAAGCCAGTCAGGGGCTCACACGCGTGTTCCTAGCATGTGTCTTCTGCCGGAACGTGCGTGTGGGCGGGCATGCTGGGAAGAGACAGGATCAGGCTCAGCTGTGATATCTCCCAGGGTTGAATAGCTCGCTGGCACTCGCCGTCTAGGCTGAGGTAAGGTACTGAGGGACGGCCATGCCTCTTTGGAACAGGAAATCCCAGCACTTTCTGGAGAGAAGCGGCAAAAAATGAAAGGGGTTGGGGAGGATAAACTTTTTGCTAAGATATTGGTGCACCTTCCTTGGTGTTCTTGTGTAGGACACAAAATGGTGATAGTGATGAAATTATGAATCAGTTTAGCACTTTATATGAGTTCTGTCAATCCAGTGTTTATAATGTAAACAGGACTTCAGGCGATACTGGGTGCTGAGCTTTTGGAAGTCCGCTGCCACCGAATTTACAATTTGCAGCCTTGTGTTCAAATCCCTTCATGGCCTCGCCCCTCCCTATCTCTGTAACCTCCTCCAGCCCTACAACCCTCTGCGCTCCTCCAATTCTGGTCTCTTGCGCCCCCCCCCACCCCGATTCTCTTCGCCCCTCCATTGGCGGCCGTGCCTTCAGCTGCCTAGGTCCTGAGCTCTGGAATTCCCTCCCTAAACCTCTCCGGCTCTCTCTCTCCTTCTTTATGACACTCCTTAAAACCTACCTCTTTGACCAAGCATTTAGTCACCTGTCCTAATATCTCCTTACGTGGCTCGGTGTCAAATTTTGTCTGATAATCGCTCTTTTGAAGCGCCTTGGGATGTTTTACTATGTTAAAGGCGCTATATAAATGCAAGTTGTTGTTCAATCAAGTAAAAGAGGGTATTTAAGGGTTGAATTGGTTTAAGTTAAAAGTCTTGACGCAAGAGTCATCTGTAACCAACCTGGATCAGAGCCTGATGATTGTGAAGCTTACAGTGGTGGCCATCTTGTCTCTTAGTCAGGAGGTCAGGGGTTCAAGCTCCACCAGGACTTGTGCGCATAATCTAGGCTGACACTTCAGTGCAGTATCGAGGGAGTGCAGCATTGCTGTGGGTGCCGACTTTCAGGTGGATGTAGAAGATCTCGTGGCGTTATTCAAAGAGCAGGGAGCTATCTCGACAAAAGCTCTTGCCTCAACCAGCTCCACAAAAACAAACGACCTGGTCATCCATTTATTCGATGTCTAGCGGCCCTTGCTGTGTGTAAATTGGCTGCCACGTTTGCCTACAAGACAACAACGACTACACTTTAACGCACTTTGAGATGGCTTGAGAATGTGAAAGGGACAATATAATTGCAAGTTCCATTTTACAGAACACTGTGGATCTTAAAGGGTGGGGGGCGATCTTCATGGGATAGTGTTTGGTAATTTTTATTTTCATAAATAAGCATATTGGAGCTATCTACTCCTGTAACATTTCACCTTTTTTTGCGTGTTCGTCTAATTCCCGTTTAAATGTACAGATTAACAAGTCTTCGACAGCCACTTGTGGCTGTTGCATGAAAAGAAATCTCTGCCAACCTCCCGCTTTGTGCTTCGAGTAACTAATCCCAAGGGAAGAATTAAGACCCCCCCACTCTTCATCCAAAAGTTGAACTACCCAGTTAAAACTCTCCCACTACAGAATCAAGCACATTTCTTACATCGTTGCTTTGATGCAATAACGGTTATGACCAATCTGTGCCTGATATCTCCTATCAGAGGCTGTGTAGTTGTTATGTAACAGCCTTAACTAAGTAGGCTGATTGGATGTACAGAGTGAGAGTTCCTTGGCTTATCAATTTGGATGCAACGCTGAATTGCTGCTCTTGTGCTGTTGACAAGGGTGAAGTGACTTGCGTTCTAATGAATATTTTGACTAAACATTGATTTTGTTTCCATAATTTTCAGCTCTGGGCCTCACCCAAGTGTCCTTTGATTGATTGTACACAGAGGGTCTGTTTAGCGCTAGTTACTACAAGCGATGCGGGTCCGTTACTTTTCTCTCTGTCTCTCTCTCTCCAGAGAGAGAGAGAGAAATTTGTACATCAGCAAAATGTCCTTGTGACAAAAGAAAAACACTGACAGGGGAGTTGTGCGTTCAAAGTACAATCGCAGAACCAGCAACACAAGGACATGGCCAAAGGATTTCATAACATGAAAGGCAAAAGAGAGCAAGAAAGACGTGGAAAGGTTTTTGCATAACCAGAGAAAGATAAAAGAGTGAGAGGGGTAGAGACAAATAGTAAAGGGGGAAAAAAAGGATGTTCTTTAGCTTAACCTTATAACGAGGGCAGTGAGGTCGCAAACATTTCCAAATGAACAAAAGCATCTTAGAATGTTTGTTGGGGGGGGCGGGGGGAGAGGACGGGGGGGGGGTCTATGTTTGTAGCCACAAGGAACAACGGAATGACATTTCGGAGTTTCTGGCGTGACCTTGTGATCCTTCGCGGTAATTCTGGGAAAAAAAAATGTTTTTCAATTTTCTCCTTTCCTCACCTGAAGGCACCGACACCTCCTGGGGTATGGGTGCTGAGGAGTTCTCCCCGGTGCCCTGGCCAATATTTATCCCTCAACCAACGTCACTAAAACAGGTTATCTGGTCGTTATCACATTACTGTTAATAGGAGCTTGCTGTGCGTAAATTGGCTGCCGCGTTTCCCACATTACAACAGTGACTACACTTCAAAAAGTACTTCATTGGGTGTAAAGCGCTTTGGGACGTCCTGAGGTCATGAAAGGCGCTATATAAATGCAAATCTTTATTTTACTGGCTATGAGTCCAACGTGAAATGAGTTTAGTCGGCAAGAAAACATGGAACAAGAAAACGTTTTTCAGCCCATCAACTCTACTCCTTCCATAAACCAAATAAATGGCAGCCCAAAAATGGTTCGTTTCTTGACCTAGCTTCTCTTATTTGACCTTCAGTCTGGCAAGGGTTCACCGGTGGCATGCAAGGGAGATGTATACTGTCATCAGGTTGAGTTGTGTTGTATACAAATAAGAAGCAAAGTGAGCTTTGACCAAAGGAAAAAATGAGTTGACTTTGTTTATATGTTTCGCAATCACTTAACAACAAAGAGTTCCCAAAATACTGTTTGTTGATCTGGGGTTGTTACTCAGCACTTTACAACAAACGTATTATTCCCACACAGAGAACTTCTCCACATTCCCTCATTTACAAAAAATGTAAACTTCACGAACAAGCGTCAGAATTGAGAACGAGGTGAGATGGTCGCACTTGTCAGTCTTCAGCCAGTTCGATTTACTCCACTTGATACCAAGAAATGGCTGAGCGCACTGGACACGGCAAAGGCTTATGGGTCCCTACAACATCCCAGCTGTAGCGCTGAAGATCTGTGCTCTAGATCTAGCCGCACCTCTAGCCGAGCTGTTCCAGTACAGCTACAACACTGGCATCCACCCGACAATGTGGAAAATTGCCCAGGTATGTCCTTGCCCACAAAAAAGCAGGACAAATCCAACCTGGCCAATTACCATCCTATCAGTCTACTCTCAATCATCAGTAAAATGATGGAAGGTGTCGTCGACAGTGCTATCAAGCAACACTTACCCACCAATAACCTGCTCACCGATGCTCAGATTGGGTTCCGCCAGGACCACTCGGCTCCAGACCTCATTACAGCCTTGGTCCAAACATGAACACAGGGGCTGAATTCCAGAGGTGAGGTGAGAGTGACTGTCCTTAACATCAAGGCAGCATTTGACTGAATGTGGCACCAAGGAGCCCTAGTAAACCTGAAGTCAATGTGGATCAGGGGTAAACTCTCCAGCGGCTGGAGTCATACCTAGCACAAAGGAAGCTGTTTGTGTTCATTGGAGGCCAATCATCTCAGCCCCAGGACATTGCTGCAGGAGTTCTTCAGGGCAGTGTCCTAGGCCCAACAATCTTCAGCTGCTTCATCAATGACCTTCTCTCCATTATAAGGTCAGAGTGGGGATGTTTGCTGATGATTGCACTGTGTTCAGTTCCATTTGCAATTCCTCAGATAATGAAGCTGTTCACGGCCGTATGCAACAAGACCTGGACAGCATCCAGGCTTGGTCTGATAAGTGGCAAGTAGCATTTGTGCCACACAAGTGCCAGGCAATGACCATCTCCAACAAGAGAGAGTCTAACCACCTTCCCTTGACATTCAATGGCAATATCATTGCCGAATCCCCCACCATCAACATCCTGGGGGTCACCATTGACACAATCTCAGCTGGACCAGCCACATAAATGCCATGGGTACTAGAGCCAGGTCAGAAGCTGGGCATTCAGCAGCAGTCAACTGATTCAGGATAGATGGGGAGGAAAGTGGAGAGTGGGGGGAAGGTATGTCACAATTGAGAACTGATACCCGATTTTCATCACTTCTCCACTGGCGGCCGTGCCCTCAGCTGCCCAGGCCCCAAGCTTTGGAATTCCCTCCCAAAACTTCTCCACCTCTCCACCTCGCTCTCCTGCTTTAAGACGTTCCTTAAAATCTACCTCTTTGACCAAGCTTTTGGTCACCTGTCCTAATATCTCCTTATGTGGCTCGGTGTCACATTTTGTTTGATAATCGCTCCTGTGAAGCGCCTTGGGACGTTTTACCAAATTAAAGGCTCTCTATAAGTGCAAGTTGTTGTTGATAACACTGTGAAAAAAAAATCTTGTTACACAGTTGTCATTTCTGACATGGCAACTATCTAAAATTAATGGAGACTGGGCATCACTTTGTCTTTTTCACCTAAGGAACCTGGTTTCAAGTCCAGCCCGGATTGATGGGACGACACGTATCGTAGAATCATAGAAAGGTCACAGCGCGGAAAGGAGGCCATTCGGCCCATCGAGTCCATGCTGGCTCTATGCCAGAGAGTAATCCAGCTCGTCCCACTCCCCCACCCTATCCCGGTAGCCCTGCATATTTTTTCCTTTCAAGTACTTATAGAGAAAATAATGAGCCTAAAGATAGATAAACTCCAGGGACCTGGTGGTTTCCTCCCAGGGTATTAAAAGAAGTAGGTGAAGAAATGATAGATGCTCCAGTCACCATCTTCCAAAACTCTTTTGACTCTTGTCTGGTGACTGTAAGGGTCCTACGCAACATGAGTTTAGAAGATAGTGGGTAGAAAAGGGCAGATCAATCCCTGTAGCCACACTTTCCACAGACATTCTGCAATCTACCCTAGCGTGGACTTCACCCCACTTTGCTTAAATATTGTTGGCTCCTCAAAGGCACAGTCCAGCCCTCATCCAATTCACACAACTGTGCACTTACTAGAAGGGGCCACTAGATGGCAGTCAGGAGTAGGACACTGGCTGATTTTCTTTCTCTCTCTCCCTTCTTTCATCCCACAATCCTGATCTGGGAATGCTCAGTGTTCGATTCCTGGGATGAGAGGGTTGTCCTGTGAGGAGAGATTGAGTAGAATGGGCCTATACTCTCTGGAGTTTAGAAGAATGAGAGGTGATCTCATTGAAACATATAAGATTATGAGGGGGCTTGACAGGGTAGATGCTGAGAGATTGTTTCCCCTGGTTGGAGAGTCTAGAACTAGGGGGCATAGTCTCAGGATAAGGGGTCGGCCATTTAGGACTGAGATGAGGAGGAATTTCTTCACCCAGAAGGTTGCGAATCTTTGGAATTCTCTACCCCAAAGGGCTGTGGCTGCTGAGCCGTTGAGTATATTCAAGGCTGAGGTCGGTAGATTTTTGGACTCTCGGGGAATCAAGGGATATGGGGATCAGACGGGAAAGTGGAGTGGAGGCCAAAGATCATCCATGATCCGATTGAATGGCGGAGCAGGCTCGAGGGGCCGTATGGGCCTACTCCTGCTCCTATTTCTTATAGACAGTGTAAATGGATAAAGTATTCCATTTCACAGCACTTCCTTACCTCGAGTGGCACAAAAACCCACAAAAGTTGCTGATGTTTATGCGAGAAGGTCTGAAGCTGTTATTCATCAGTTCAAAAGGTCTACGCAGAATACCAGACGTGATGTTTCACACTGTATAACTTACTACCAGAAAGTATCAGTTACTTGGGATTCTGTGCTTTATAGAATCTTACAGCACAGGAGGCCATTTGGCCCATCATGCCGGTACCAGCTCTTTGAAAAAGCTATCCAACTAGTCCCATTCCCCTGCTCTTTCCCCATAGCCCTGCAAATTTTTCCCCTTTAAGTGTATACCCAATTCCCTTTTGAAAGTTACCATTGAATCTGTTTCCACCGCCCTTTCAGGCAGCGCATTCAAGATCATTACAACTCGCTGCATAAAAACATTTCTCCTCATCTCACCTCTGGTTCTTTTGCCAATTACCGTAAATCTGTGTCCTCTGGTTACCGACCCTCCTGCCAGCAGAAACAGTTTCTCCCTGTTTACTCTATCAAAAACCTTTCATCACTTTGAACACCTCTATTAAATAGAGGTATATGTACAGATATATTTCAATGCACTAGTTGGCAAAAGGGCTGCCTTGCATAGTACTGGGCCATACAGACCAGAAGTCCCTGATTATATCTCGTAGTCCATGTTAATGAGTTGGGAGAGCAGTAGCAAACCCTGGGTTTGGATTGGTGGGGGGGGGGGGGGGGAAATAGATCAGCTTGGCCTTCCTGCTCTCGTTTGCTCTGTGGTCATGTCGCACAGGAGATGACTGATTGAGTCTTACGATGATTTTTATTGGTGTTTCAGAAATTGAATTCCACCATTCTGACCATTTTTCCATAAGAACTAAAAAAAAGTGGGTTTGCTTATCTTGGTTTTCTCACATGCACATAACAGAAGTATTTCTTTTTAATCAAATGTTCCCCCTCCTCTCTTGAGGATGCCGACTCCTCCTGGGATAGATTGCAGCAGGATAGTGATCAGGAGTGTTAACCCTGGCTCCCTCCCCCTTTCTATTGCACGGGATGGGGGGGGGGGGGGGGGTGGTGACATTTAGGTCTAAAAGTAGAACCTTCACTGTTGTCCCAGCTGAGATTCACTAGCTCAGCAGAACTGGGACTGAACCCAGGACTTTCTTGGCTTATACGGCTCAGGCCTGGACCGGGCAGTATATTTACCTACTGAGGCATTTTGGGGGAGCGAAATGTTTAATAATAAGATATTTCCTCTAGTTTTAAACTGTTGATTAAAGCAAGAAAATGCCATTTGATCCATGACATCAGTGCAGGTATTTACAACAGGAAATATTGCAGACCGCACCCCCACCAGGCTTAGAGGTGATACTGCAGCATGTGCAGGGAAATTATTCCCCAATTCTTACTTACAACAGACTTTTGGCTCCAAGTATTATTTCAAAAATTATTTGTAGGCTTTTTAAACTTTTTTTTTGTTTGGTTTTCGCCTCCTAATTGCACTTCTTCTCAGTGTCCCCTGGTAACTTGGCTCATTACCTCCCCTACGGTTTGATCAATTAATCTCCCACCCTCTCCTCGCCTAAAGATACTGGCTTGTTGGGGTAATAGCTCCACAGGCACTCGAACTCCCTTAGGTCGACTTGCGCTGGGAGGAATCTGCTTCGTGCCTCCTTGCAACCAGCCGAAGACTGGTAACGCTCCGCTCCGGAGGATTGTGAACCTGAACTCGTGTCGTACCAGTTGTCGGGGCTGTGGCTGCCATCGTATCAGGTTTAAAACCTTTTCCCCTGTTCATCAGGTTCGTTGTGAAGCTTGTGGCATAAATGAGCTCCAATAGAAATTCACCATAAGCAAGAGGCCAAACACCAATAGTTCTGTTAAAGGCTTTATTGAACTGCATTTTGCACTGGTTTGTCGCTCGTAGGTTTTTACACAACTGCAAAATTAGGGCAATTAAAAAGAAAACTAGCAAACAGAAATACAAACTTTTGGATAAATCTAGGCTATCTGGGATACTTTTATGTTTAAAAAAAGTTACAATGGTCCACCTTTCCCCACTCAAAACAATTGAAAAATCACCATTATATATCTGCCTCCAGCAGCCACAGAGAGCATTCAGCACTCACTGTTTTATTTTCGAAACCAATTCTGCAGTCATTTCAACTTCACCACAGTATAATCTGCAACCAGTTTACCGGTTATTAAAAGTCAAGATCTTTGTGGAATTTTTAAATTACTCAGAATGGACAGTGATCTGCAGCTGCCTGAGCTCACTTTATTTTATCGCCGCCAGAAGTAATCTTGGAAACAGAGGGTTAATTTAAAAACAAAACAAGCTGGAAGGTTTAACTATCTTTCTGTCAAGAGGTTATGGCTTCTAGCCCCACTACAGACTTGAGCACATCATCTAAACTGACACTTCCAGAATAGTGCAGAGGGAGTTCTGAATCATCGGAGATAGTGTTTTAAGAGGTTTAAACAGTGGCCCCGTCTGAAAGTTCAACTGTATGTAAAAGATCCCATGGCGAAAGTTCTCCAGCTGCCTTGCCATCAGTTATATGTCAACTACCACCGCTAAAAACAGATTCACTGGTCACTTATCTCATGCGGCATTCGTTTGGACCTTGCTGTGCACAAACTGGCTGCCTCACTAGCCTACTTATCAGTGACTGTACATCTCAAGGAACCGCATTGGGATGTGTGAAATGCGTATAGAAATGCAATTTTTTAAAAAATCAAATCTATACGACTCACATATTTCTTCCATCACGAGTACTAATTCATTCTGGGGTTTGGGTTTCACAGGCATCAGCAGGTTACTCTGCCCAAGTGGGCGTCCACATACGTGCTTAGTGAGTGGCAGCAGACTATTCGACTAGAGGAGGGTGTCACAGCCGAGCCCGATCCTCACTAGGCACCCACACAGGCGGACTTTGTAGCAGCAGAAGCCACTGGGTAGCGACCGGGAAGGGCAACCTTTTAACTGAATTTTCCCCTCCCTCGCCCTGGGACAACGAGACCAATTATGGTGCCTTTTGTTACTGTTCTGGCCAAGAACAGCTAACTCAGCATACAGACTAAACCTGTAGCTAAACATCAGCGTTTACTCACTAATCCACTGGGGACATTTCCAGCTCATTTCTTTTTTAAAGCGACTGGAGCAGCTTTTGGAAGCAGCAGAATCACTCAGATTCTTTTCCCCCTCCCCTGCGCCTCCCTCCTCCTCCCACACTCCCTTTACCGGTGCCTACGCATAGACCTGCTATCTTAGCAACAGCGGGTCCCAAATACCTCAAAAAAAGGTAACAACTGATTTTGTCATTTCTACAGCTACATTCACACTAGGTCTCGGAGAGAGTGATGGGTTCACACACAGCACTGCGCTGAAAATCACTAACATTTACACCACTGCAGGTTATGATGATTTTATTTGGAGGCAGAAGGCACAACAAGTTGGCAGCATACATTTTAGTTTCAAGTTTCTAACCCATTCAAAATTGTGAGGGAAACTAACTAGGGAAAGCTTACTCCCACTGGTCAGTGAGTCAGTAACTAACTAAAGGGTATCACTGAAAGAAAAAAAGGTTAGATTGTTTTATTAAAAAAGAAGTTTTCTACGACATGGAATATCCTCCCAACAGCAGTGGCAGGGCTTTAAAAGGCAAGCGGGTAAAATATGGGAGGAAAAAAAAAAAATCTAAAAAGGGCAAGGGAATTGCAACTAAGTGGATAGCTCTTCCAGAGAGCTGGTACAGGTGCCATGGGCCGAATGGCCTCCTTCCGTGCTTAATGATTCTACATATCCAGAAGACCCACCCATCACCTTGGAAGGAGGTTGGACGTACTTCCCTTTAGGGGACACTGACCAACAGACTTGGCCACTGCTGGACACCAAGGTGGCCATTTTATTCTGGAGACGAGCACGGGCCGAAGGTGGAAGAGTCAGATACTGCGGGGACCTTCCTCGGACATCGGAGAAGGTCCCCTGCCAGTAGCGTAAAGACGAGCAACTTCGCAGCACTAGAGAGCAGGGTGGGGATCATCATCACTCCTTGCACTGAAGCATACAGTGTGGATTAAAGGTGATCTCCAGGTTCCTGCCCCAGTACGAGCGAGGGGAGTTACACCCATTGTTGCTGCAGCATGGTCCGTATCAAAGACACACCAGAACGGCATTCTAGTGGGAACGCAAAGGCACCAAATGCCACATTACAGAACCACTTCAGACAGTGGTTCTAAAATACTGGCCGTGATCCCAGTGCTAAGGAAACTGCTCGCTTTACTTTGCAGGTGGTTTCTACAATTTAAGGGCGTTTTTTTTTTGTCCTGACTACCTTCCCCAACAGCTGCATGGGCCAGTAGGAGTGAAAGTGCTTCACAGCCATAATGGGGACACAGCCAAGTGTTTCAAGTGCCCCAGACGGGGAGGTTGGGGGAGGTGGGGGGGGGGGGGAATGCTTGCCTCTGGCAGCTGGCACTACTTTTGGTGGTGTGCCCTGCCTCTGATGCCACCTCATTTATTTTGCTGCCAACAGTGGTAATATAAATGGGAGTACGAGATGATGCAAACCCCAGTTATGGATTGGGGAGAGGGGAGGAGGAGGGAGACAGTGTCATGGCCATTATTGACCAGCAGTTGAGCGCGGCAACAGTGCTGCTCTGTAAATAACCGTCTTACATCAACAAAGTTCTTAAGAACACAGCAGCCCGCAGTGACTGTATATTTGAAGAGTTTTAATTTATATTTTTCCCCATCCCAGAATTTGATGCAAGCAATACAACTCATTTAATATTTAGTTTAGCCCTTGTAGTATTACAAACTTCTCTCTCATTATACCAACACACATTAACAGCCTGTAGTGTGAAGTGTTTCTATTTTTTTTAAAAAAAGCTTTCCTTTGCCAATTTTCTCTCCCTCTCCCGAAGGCTGAGTTCCGGTCTCTCAGTCACTCGCCTCCTTCCAGTATCTCGCCTACGTAACCGTTCTTCACAGGAAAGCTGAGGCAGAGGGTCACAAACTATTGATTCATGGGGTGGGAGGGGGCATCACATTAACCCCCCACCCCACCCTCACCAGATATCTACAAGTATGTATTTTCTAACAGGGGTCAGCTGGTCACCGCACAACAAATCAGGAGCCAGGACCCCGGCTGAGTTGCCCATCTTCCAGATCAAGGATGCTGAAGCCAGTCGCTGGACCTCCTACAACTGGCCTGAGCTCAGCTAACTCAATACAGATTGGGAACTCCCGGTGTGCATTGCTCAGGTGCATAATACCTTTTATCAAACGAGTCACTGGGGGAAGCCAAAAAAAGTCACTCTGCATAAAAAGGACGCTTGGTGTGGGATCAGGAATTTATTCTACTTGTAAACAAGAAAGGTCAGACTCCACAAGCTACTTTTGTCACTTGTAGGTTAGGACAGACTTCTCAAAACAGCCCAACTATTCCTTGTTATGTATCATCTCCCCTCCTTCGGTAGAGGGTTTGAGATGGTCAAGACTGATGCACAGCACCCTGTTGTTTGGCTAATGGGAGACAGGTCTGTTGCAGAACAGTTTAGGAAAACAATCACCTAAAGATGAGCAAAATCAGGGTAAGGTTAACCTAGTGCTTTTTAATGCGTTTGGTTTTTATCTTCACTGCCCTCTCTCCCAGCACCTGTGCCTTTCAAGCAACTCCACCTTCAACAGTCACTATACTGTTTGGGAGCAATCTCTCAAGCTACTGACAACTGCTTGAAAATTTGAGTGAAACTAAACACACAGGGACTTGATCCCATCAAAGTCACTCGTTTACCTTTCCTGTGGTATTTAGTCTGCTTTATGACTTTATTGATGCTTTCAGAATTATGGATTCAAAAAATAATCACAGGCATTGCACATCACAATTAAAATGATTGTGATAAGTTTGTGTAGTGATAACACCATAATTAGGTGTTTATTGTATTTCTGCTCTCAAATTATGAGGCTCCCCCCCTCCACCGCAAATAAAAGTGCTGCCTGTAGATGGGCACCATTTGAACTGTGCCTTGCCCAAGGTCCACTCGTGTCAAACTAGACAGTGATTGGTGACACCCGAGCCCAAATCTGTCCAGGAGGATGAGAAGCAGGAGTGGGAACCACAGCTAATTCGCCCTCCTTTAGTCCGGGTCGCTGGAGCCAATTGCAGCATCCCCACCACTGCCCCAACTGAGGTCAGATCGTTTTGGCAAAGCCCAGGGATCAGTCATGCGATCATCCTGGTCTGTCACGGCTCATTATTTTAACCAGCTGAGCCATGTTTCTCAGGTGAGAAGACGAGGTAGTCTGAAAGTATACAAGATCCACCTCCCACATCTGGCCCCAAACCCATGGCAGGATCTGCTGAGGCAGGTGACCATCGATCACATCTGGAACAGAGCCAGACCGTGAACAACCTTAAAAAAAAAAGTTTTAAAAAAAAAGTCCACAAGGGAATCAGGAATCAGACCCAATGCAGCCACAGCAACACATTCAAAAATACTAGGTCCGGGCAGGATTTCTTTAAACCGGTTTCTTCATTAAAACAGTTTCCAAATTTGAAAAAAAAATTATCCCATAAAGCACGGACAGCATTCACAGCAGCAGGTCTACAGGGGTAAAGTTTCACTTGAGCGTCGTGCACGCAAAACTAAATCAGAGGTCCTGCAACACCAGAACAAGCAATACCAGTTAAAAGGGTTAGTCTTGTATTTGGTTTAAAAGAAAATAATCAGTCTCTTTCTCGTGTGATCCACGGTCTATGCGAGATAGAAGGCTGCATTCAACATGCGCTAGGTTAAGATCTTATGGGGGGGTGGGATGGAATAATGTAAGAGTCATGGGATAGATTAAGATTGCCAAATTGGTTTATGAAAATGGGAACCTGTTGCCTGATACTGGGCAGCAGGCTCCCATTCACAAATACAATGGGACAGCAGACACTAAGCTGGTGCCGACATGAAACATGGCGTAATGTGAAAGAGTTGCCGGTCTCAGTGGTTAATGGGCTAGCTTCTCAATGTCAAGATCGCAGACTCTCAAGTAGCAGCATCTGTGGGGAGGGGGTTGGGTCTCTGTTTCGTAGCAGAATTGCTACTAGTCATAAACCATGCACTTCCTTGCGGAGGCCGTTAAATTAGAAAGCACAAAAATTATCTCACACTGAGTGAATCTCAAGATAGCAGAGGAGAAGCAAGGAGGGCAGTGTTGAGTCTCAGATCATTGGCTCACTATAGAGGGGACTGGATAAGAGAGGGGAGGCGGGGGGTGGGAAGAGTCAAAGCTTGAAAGTCATTACCTTCAAAGTCGGCAATCTCAGAACAAAGCTTTATATCAATAATGCTTTGTTCCACAACCCCAGCTTTGACATGACCTGCACAGGCCCTGTGTATGCAATATCACCGCCATAAAATTACAATGACCAAAAAAAAACCTGGCCCAAGCAATAAATAACATCCACACATCTCCCACCACCCCCACCAACCCACCCATGCTCCTCCTTCAAACATATATAGTGTTAATAAATTACAAATCCTAGATTTCTAATGGAATGAGGGAAGTCTGTTCATTTACTGGGTGGCTTGTAAGGCTCAAGCAAGAGCTTGGAGAAAGTGTTGACCTTGTCGGTGCCTCTGACTTCGTGAGGTAACAGCGGGAGCTTCACAATGTGAAAATCTTCGTACAGATCCTCCATCTGGAAGGGAAAAAGAGACGAGCTAAAATCCTTTCCAAAAAAAAGACGCAAAGCGCAACATGTAATGGGGAGGAGGGACAAATGAAATAGCCAAGTGCTTGACACACTGAATTATTTGGAATACAGCAACTTATTTAAAGTACCACATACGAGGAGGTCACTATTCACACACACAAACTAATTCAAGCTGCCAGCTCAGTTTCATTCAGCCAATGCTAAAGGTGTGAATGACCAAAAAACAACTCATCTTGTAGATTCAACAATCACAAGCATCCTGGACTCAAACTAATTTTAGCAGAATTCAGTACACCCATTTTAAACTCGTGCCTGGTCAAAGCAAAACAAAATCTGTGAGTGCGAAGTCTGGACAGTACTTAATGCGTCCCCCTCACTGTCTCCTCTCTTCCCTTCCCCCCACCCTTCTCAATCAGGCATTACATTTTAAATCTGCACAAACTTGGTTTGTATTCCCTTAAGTTTGAGGTGATCTGATCAAGATCTTGATAAAGGGATTCAAATGGGTAGAGAGAGAAACTATTTTCTCTGATGGGGGAATCCAGAACAAGGGGGCAGAACCTTAAAATTAGAGCAAGGCCATTTAACAGTGAAATCAGGAAGCACTTTTTCACACACAATGGGTAGTGAAAATCTGGAAGTCCCTCCCTCAAAAAGGCTGTGGATGCTGGTACACTTGAAATTTTCAAGATGGAGATTGACAGATTTTATTAGGTAAGGGTATCAAGAGATATGGATCAAAGACAGGTCAATGAAGTGGAGTTACAGATCAGCCATGATTTAACTGAATGGCGGAACAGGCTCATGGGACTGAATGGCCAATCCTGTTCCTTAACACAGTTTATATTTTGATTGACTTTCAAATTAGGTACAGTCTGGAATGGGTTTAACCCCTTCCCCAACCCCCAAAGAAACTCAAGATTAAATAAAAGAAACTTGGTCCAATTTCAACCTTTGACTAATGCAGTCACAAATTAGCTGGTCATGTTTTCTGTGCACAATATTTCATCCAAATAGAAAATTCAGGCCCACTGTAATAGTACCTGGTCTAGGTATTTTGATTGGATTTTATGCCGTGCCTCACACATCTTGCATGGTTTCTCCCCAGGGTCTGGAAACACCAGTTGGTTTACAATGATGTTGTGGGTGTCGATTTTACATTTGGCCAACTCTTGAATTAGTCGTTCTGTTTCGTACAAGGACAGAAACTCAGCAATGCAAACACAGATGAATGTGGTCTGCTCCTGTGGGGGGGCAAAAAGAAAAGACCTTAGAACTGGTTTATGTATTATCAGGCAACAATCATCTCAGGTCTCAGTAAACCAATATATAAAAAGGTGACTGCAGTAGAAATAATACCAGATTGTTTCATACAATACATTTCCTTTCACTTTTTGCCAACTTTCTCCTGCATCCCTTAGGTGTCAGCCGTGGTTCAGTGAGCAGCACGCTCCTCTCTGACTAAGAGGGTTGCGGGTTCAAGTCTCATTCCAGTGACACGAACACAAAATCTAGGCTGAAACTCCAGTGCAGTACTGAGGGAGTGTCGGAGGTGACGCGAAACAGAGACCCCGTCTGCCCCCTCAGGTGGACGCAAAAGATCCCATGGGACTATTTTGAAGAACAGAGCAGTTCTCCCTGGTGTCCTGGCCAATATTTATCCCTCGACCAACACCACTAAAACAGATTATCGTCACATTGCTGATTGTGGGATCTTGCTGTGCTCAAAATGGCTGCCGCGTTTCCTAAATTACAACAGTGACTACACTTCAGAAGTACTTCATTGGCTGTAAAGAGCTTTAGGACGTCCTGAAAGGCGCTATATAAATGCAAGTCTTTCTTTCATACTGCCATTCACGTTAGGAAAGGTCTCCCAGATATCAACAGCCCTCCAGTACATCTGCTAAGTTACTATTCCTCATGTGTCAGCAAACTACGTTTCAGTCACAACCAATCTTGAACCCGTCCGCTTCTCGTTCCCAACCTCCACGCCAGACTTACACATACAAACAGGAATCCAACGAGGAATCATTGGATAGCAATCATAAGTAGGAACCCTGGCACCCACTGCTGCCCCCACTCTCAAATCCAGGGTCAACAAGGTCAACCATAGCACCCCACTCCCATCCCAGACAAGATCAGCTAACCAAGTAGTGATTAGGGACCTCCTGATCTGTATGACTCAGTAGCACACATCCATACAGGGCCAACAGAGCCCATTTCCTTTAGAAGCTTGTAGCCTGACGTACATATACAGGAGGCTCATTTGGAAGAAATTAAGGCTGCCTTTACATTAAAATGGTGAGAAGTGAAATGACTAGTGATGCTAAGAGGTCATAGTGTAAATCCGTGAAGTCCAGCGAGACTCCCTTCTCCAGCAAGTCTCCGCCCGTTTTGTTCCAGATTCAGGTTGAAATCAGATTCCAGATACAGCAACTTTACTTTTAGTGCAGTGAACCCACTAACACTATTCTTTGTGTAAACGAGGCTCTGTGTAAATGCACTCAGTTGGCACGCACATGCGCATACACACAATTAAAGACTTTAAACCACAAAATTCACACAGTTCTAAGTTTCTGAATCTTTGGCCACTGCAGTTACTTCCAGAATTTTGGAAATAATAGCTGTATAAATATTGGAAAGCAATCAGGAATTTATTAAAAAGAAACCAGCACTTTGCATTTGTAGAAAGTATACATGGAAATCAGGAATGAGAACGACGGGTGGGGGGGTAAAAAGAGAGAAAACACAGGGTTAGGGCAGGAGAAAAGAGCAGAAACCAAACTGCGGAAGGTTGGCTGGGCATTTTCCTGAGATTATCCCCCAGTAGGTGAAGACAAGCTGTGGTGGAATGTACTGCAAGTCAAAAGACACAGGAATAAAGGGAACATTTTTGTGTGATGCATGAACAGGCGATATGTCGGGAATATTGCAGTCCCTCCTAATAAAATAAATTGAAGTGCAAGATAGTTCTATTCTCACAGGAACCATCTTGGTAATGCTAGTTGATAGGGTATGGTAGCCTAGCAGTTGCAGTACTGGACTAACAACCCAGAAGTTGAGTGTTCAAATTTCACCATGGCAAGTTCTAAAACTCAATTCAATATATCTGGTAATCTGTGGGCTGGCATCAGATTTTTAAAAAGCTGCCCACAGGGAAGGGCAGGGACCTGCTACTCCTATCCGGTCTTACACTATGCGGTTTACTCTTAGTGCTCTCAGGGCAACTAGGGGTGAGCAATAAATACTGCCTTGCCAGTGTCACCCAAAATCTGGGGGTTGGTATATCTGTAGTTACAACTTTAAATTTAAAAACCAAAGCCAATTAGCTGACACCAAGCTTGGGTTTCTGAATATTGTGGGAGGAAGGTAACAGTGAGTGAGTGGTTAGTAAAGGATGCTGCATTACAAATGTGTACCAGGTGTTTATTCCAGTAAAAATTCCACAGCCCAATTCAGATTCTGTAGACTGACAACTTCAGTTAAATCATTAAAACTCAAGCCACCACTGATTTTCCGTTAAATGAAAAAAAAACGATTAAGGGATAATTACCGGGTCTTTAAACTGCTCGCTGACTGAACGAATGACAGGCAAGGTCTCCTCCAGCTTCGATGCAAGTTGATCAGCATTCATATCACCGAGTCCGAGCATGCTGCACATCTGGAATGCAGGTAGTGATTAAATACATGCACAGATTGATCTTACAGCTAACAATTGAAGATTATACAGATCACTGACAATGCAAGTGCCAATTATTCAGAAGTTAAACATTTGCAGAACATCACAGTCACCTTAATTAGCTTTTTAATTTAAGAGTCACCGCACAAAGCCTTATTTACATTTAAACTGCAAGCAAGGTATCCTAGCTATTTCTATTCCAAAAGGCTGCATGCAAGTAATGAAAATTAAATTGCTCTAACATTAAGGACTGACTTTCCAAATGCACAGTTTGGTGTGGGACCTTCCCCGTGCACAACAGGAAGCTGTGGGTATCACACCCACGATTTACCGACACGCGCAGTCAACAGACAAGACTCCACGTCTATAACATGTGTTGGAATCTGCCATCAAGAGTGATGGCAGATTCCAATCCAGGCAAACTCAATGGACCTACCAGGTTTAAAAGTGCCTTAGATGCAAATGAATTCTAATTCGACCGTTGTGAACAATCCAATGCAAGTCTCTGCTGGCTGCCAGTGTGTACCAGAATTACCCATTTGTCACATCTAATCAGTTAGGCAAATATCTGGAGGTGGCAGCACAGGGGAGTGATAATTCTGATAGGCATACAGCATCCATCCCATTAGGTCACTAGAGTGCCGATTTTCCCCTTGCTGACCCAACGACACTAAGACCAGCTGAAGTACCCTGCACCACCAAGATCAGTTAAACCGGCACAGACTCAGCACCACACTGGGTGTTTTATCAACTGGCAGAAGACCTCTCCCAAGTCTTGTTTAAATTTATCACATGCGATCTGTGTGGCATTCTCTGGTTAAGCAGAGCCGACAAGATTCATTACATT